>NC_135660.1:99991157-101191157 GCF_964188315.1 Podarcis muralis
ATCAATTCTTTTTCTTGTCAGATGCCCATGAATCTCTGGCAAGGTCTCTGACAAAATAAAGGGAATGTCTGTTTCTTCCAGGGGTCTGTGGTGGGCCTCACAGTTAATGTCCATTATTCCAACACTAGTAAAACTGTAATTCTGCAATCATTTTGCCCCGAGGAATTTTCTTCAGGTATGTGGGGTTGGGCAAGAAGCTTCGGAGAGGGCAACTTTGAGCAGACAAATGGCTGACAGGAAAGGACTGAGCAGCCTTCCTTCCTTCCTCCTTCCTTCCTTCCTTCCTTCCTTCCTTCCTTCCTTCCTTCCTTCCTTCCTTCCTTCCCCTGGCACTCTGCCTTTACTACCAGTCCTCAACTCAGTGTACCTGCACAGCACACTAAAAGGAGAGCTTTCAGGAAAGCATTTTCAGAACTACCTGAATATGAGGCCAAGTTAATAAAATGACATGCAAGATTGTTTAGGTGTGTATCTGAGATGTTTTAGGTATTAGGGTCACACTTGAAAATGTAGAACAAAGTTGTGTTTGCAAACATGTTATTCCTACCACACACACACTTACTTTGGGGAGCCAAGAACAGCTGTGGCTTCCTGCGGAGTGTTCCGTTAGTGAAAAATTTGGACTTGGCAGTCTCTCCCTTCTGTCTCCAGGCAGAGGAGCCAATTGAAATACAGTGGGACCTTGGTTCCCAAACTTAATCCATTCCAGAAATCTGTTCCAAAACCAAAGTGTTCTAAAACCAAGGCGTGCTTTCCCATAGAAAGTAATGCAAAACAGATTAATCCATTCCAGACTTTTAAAAACAACCCCTAAAACAGCAATTTAACATGAATTTTACTATCTAACGAGGCCACTGATCCATAAAATGAAAGCAATAACCAATGTACTGTACTATAAAATAAATAAGACAGTATTGTAGATGATTAAAATTAATTTCTTTTCTTACATGCACTGATGATAAGTCATTGTTTGGATGGGGGGCTTTTATCCATTTCTGCAGTCACACAATCAATCAGTAGCTGAACTGGGTTCCACACAGTCACAAAACACGTCACAAAAATGAAGTCACAAGCCATAGTCACAAGTCAGTCCCATAAAATGAAGAACAAGTCACAGTCAAAAACCCAAAAAAAATCACACAAACCAACACGCAAAAAATAGAAAAAACAAAAGCTCCAGATATCACCTCTGTGTTGCATGGGTGCTTGGGACTCAACAGCTGAAAGACTTAACAGGAAGTCTCTGATTAGCAGTGCAGGACTCAATTTATAAACAGGACACACGCAACAGGAAGCGGAACATGTTCAGCTGCCAAGGCAAAGTTACAAACCAGAACACCTACTTCTGGGTTTGCAGTGTTCTATTTCCAAGTTGTTCATAAACTAAGCTGTTCTAAAACCAAGGTACGATTGTACTGTATTAGCATTGTACTAGTACTTCACAGGTTTCCACCCCCTCCTGCTGTCATGAGGGCAATCAAGCCAACCAGGACACTGGAATTTGCATACACCCATAGCATCATATTAGCAGGTCTGCAGCTGAACTGAGTGAGTGTGCTGATAGTCAGGCCTAAATCTCTCTTCCTGTCTGCCTCTTCTACTCTGTGCTCCAATAGAGGCTCAGCGGCACCAAGATGCATGGGAGGCAGCAGTGGCAGAGGAACCCTCTCCGGCACCCAGGTGGAGCAGCCCATATGGAGTGCGCATGCGTGGCATTCCAGAAGGACTGCGCACGCCCTTGGCCACTCTACAGCTGGGGGGAGGCAGGGACCGTCTTGTCACACACACACCCCAGAGTGGCACCCGGGGCAGACCGCCCCCTTTGCCCCCCGACTTCGTACGCCCCTGGGAGGCAGGTGGGGGCAGAAGGAAGAAATGCCATAGGAGCAGTAGTGCTTGTTAGAGTTACTTTAGTCCTTTTCACACACTACTGGTGTGAAGGGGCAGCACAGATTCAAAGGAACTGTAAGGCCACACATTTAGCCCCAAGGAGTGTAGCTCCTCTTGTGTCAAGGGATGGCTTCTTAAATGGGGTGCCTTTTCTATCCATGAAAGCTCCTGCACAAATGAAAACCCTTTTCTTCTTGGGCTCCAAATCACATAGGTATCCCTGCCCGTACAGGCCAGTCGTGTCCGACTCTAGGGTTGTGCGCCCATCTCACTTAAGAGGCCGGAGGCCAGTGCTGTCCGGAGACACTTCCGGGTCACGTGGCCAGCGTGACGAAGCTGCTCTGGCGAGCCAGCACCAGCGCCGCACACGGAAATGCCATTCCAAATCACATAAGAAGCCCAAATAGACAGAAGTGGCTGCTTTGTAAGTTATCTCTCACCATGCAGGGGACCAGAAGAAGCCATGTAACCTGGCAGGGGCGTACCTAGGGGTTGGCCAGGGGAGTGCAAACATTGTGCCTCTCCACTCTGGCTTGGAGTGGCTAAGAGCCCGCCCACCCGCCCTCCTTGCCAAGGGGTCAAGGGAGCCTAGGTACACTGCTGGACCTGGGGCCAGTATTGTCTCACACTTTGTATTCAGCTTGAGGCATGCTTCTTAATAAGGTAATTGGTCTCATTAGTCACAAAGAACTAACCAGAAGGTGCAACAACTGGTTAGGGAGCAGAGATGGCTCATGCCAACAAAGCATTGGAGTGTGGCAAATCAAGCCCTCACCTAACCTATAAAAATATCAAATAGTACTAAGGACCATTAGAAAACTTAAAACATATATAAACACCACCATTCTAGACCTTTTGGAAAAGGACGATGTGGCGTTTGCCCTCCTAGGTGTGTGACATTATACTGGGTTCATAAGGAAAGGGTTAACTAATTGTAAAATGATTAATCTATAGGAACCCAAGGGGAGGAGTTAGAGTTAGAGTTGTTAAGAAGTCAGTCTGGAGTTAGAGAAGAGAGAGGGAGGATAAGTCTGTGGGTTGAGCTAGTCTGATGTGAGAGAGTGAGAGAATCTGTTAAGAGGAGTCAGTCAAACAGTTGAGATAATCAGTCAGAAGGTATTAGGAAGGTAAAGGTAAAGGTACCCCTGCCCATACGGACCAGTCTTGACAGACTCTAGGGTTGTGCGCTCATCTCACTCTAGAGGCCGGGAGCCAGCGCTGTCCGGAGAAACTTCCGGGTCACGTGGCCAGCGTGACAAAGCTGCTCTGGCGAGCCTGCACCAGCGCAGCACACGGAACGCCGTTTACCTTCCCGCTAGTAAGCGGTCCCTATTTATCTACTTGCACCCGGGGGTGCTTTCGAACTGCTAGGTTGGCAGGCCAGGCGCTGGGACCGAGCAACGGGAGCGCACCCCGCCGCGGGGATTCGAACTGCCGACCATGCGATCGGCAAGTCCTAGTCGCTGAGGTTTTACCCACAGCGCCACCCATGTCCCTTTGAAGAAGAGTTTGGATTTGATACCCCACTTTATCACTACCCGAAGGAGTCTCAAAGCGGCTAACATTCTCCTTTCCCTTCCTCCCCCACAACAAACACTCTGTGAGGTGAGTGGGGCTGAGAGACTTCAGAGAAGTGTGACTGGCCCAAGGTCACCCAGCAGCTGCATGTGGAGGAGCGGAGACGCAAACCCGGTTCCCCACATTACAAGACTACCGCTCTTAACCACTGCACCACACTGGCTCTCCTATTAGGAAGGTATAGGCCGGTAAAGAAACTAAGGTTAAGAAACTGACAAGAAAATTATCTGAGAAACCATAAACTTGTTAATGCTTATAAAATAAACTTGTTTATTTGGTTTAATTTTAACAACTGTCTGGACTCAGTGTGTACCCAGTGTGTAATGGGTTGGTGGCAGTGGGAAAGCGAGCACAGTGGTGGCCCAGGGATCAATAGACTGTCAAATGTCCAGGGACCCTGTGTGATCACCACAGACGTAATGCTCATTCATTACAGACTGTCATTCATTCTTCAGGCTGTCAGGCTCAGCCTTTGAAAGGAGACAAATTGAGTGATACTGACAGAGATATGTAGTGGTACAGATAAAGCCTAGTCACATTCTGTGAAGTGGTGTATTGCACAGCAAGGCAATGCACATTTTTAATGTTTTTGGTGCCAACAGTTTTGGAGTGCATGAGTAATGGTTGCATATTAAAATTATGCACATGAACTTGCAGAAACAAAGTGTCAGTTAAGAGAACCATGGTTAGCAAATGCCCTGGACTGGTTCACACACCTCTGAGCAACATATGTATGTACCATAGGCGCCGACTCCATGGGGCTTGAGGGGGCCCGAGCCCCCTCAAAAATTCGTTTGGGGGGGCTCCGCCCCCCCAATAATCTCCGGCACCCCTCCAGCAGAGCGCCATCGCCGCCCCTCCCCCAGCCCAAAATGCACAGGGAGGGGCGGGCTGCATGCCTCCTGCCCTCCCTCCCGAGCAAAAGCTCCACCCAATTTCCTTTGGAGCTGATTAATAGGCGCAGCACGCTCTCCCCTATTCGCTCACGAGGAGGCGGCGCCACTTTATTTGCATATTCATGAGCTTATTTATTATTCATGAGCTTTCCCGGGCCCCCCCAATATTTTTTATAAGTCCGCGTCCCTGGTATGTACACATCCTGTGCTAACCAAAGATGGCTTGAAGTTAAGATCACAGTTCAAAGGGGGAGAGAAGGATCTTTCCTAGCAGTTCTAAGTACCCTGGTTTAACAGTGGTTTTACAGTAAATTTATTTTCTCAACCAGCAGTTTCCCAGTCAGACTTGCTTGTGCAAGAACAGCTAGTATAGTATCTCATCAGCAGATGGAAAGTTCGTGAGTATTTGAAGCAACCCCCAATGTAAGGAAGATTTTGATTATAACAGTAGATCTTAAGTGTACCTGATAAGAGAGTCTATAAATATTTAAGCAAGCAAATTTAGAAATTCAGACTAAAGTCAGAAGGCCATAGTCCTACAATAGCAAGTATATTATAGGGGTTACCAAGCTTTTCAGGCCTGTGGGCACATTTTGATTTTTGAGTGCTGTGAAAGCCATGCCTTGGAGCCCCCCGCCCCCCGCTGGTCTTGGTAGCTCATTTCCTCAGCCCAGTGGGAGGAACAAGCTGCATCAGCCCTGGCCCTCTGAGTTGCCAGGGTGAAGCCGCCTCAGCTCCCTCTGCGGGAATGGGCGGCAAACTCCACCACAATCGCTCCCTCCAAACCTCCTTGCTCAAACTCCAACTCTCCATAGGCTTCATTGGTTGGTGCAAGGGCTCCTGGAATTGCACTTGCAAAGGCTCATGGGATTGCTAGGCGCTGTTTTCACACATTTTTTTGCCCTTTCTGGGCTCTTCTAGGGCTGTTTTCTGCCATTTTTAAAGTCACTTCCGGGTTTGGTGTGATGCACATGTGCACGGTCGCACATCAATTGGTCATTGCCTGTACCTGAATTTTTTAAAAAACACAGCAATTGGGGGGGGGGGTCCTTGCTTACACATACACAGCATTCTGAGGAAGCAAAACAAAAATCAAACTCACATTCCTATGAAAAAATCACATTTTCCAAGGTGGGTTCCCCATATCCCTTTTGTAGGACCTGGCTCAAACCTTAAATATATGATAGAGGAAAAGACCCAAGACTAATTTGATCCACTTAAAGGTACAGTCCAAAAATAGAAGCCCTCAGAGGAGAAAGGGCTGTTGTGGAATGAGAAATACACAGCCAGAAAGCACCTCATGAATATTGAGGTTCATGGAAGACTGCCATGTTCTGTCAGCTGCTATTCTCATCTGTTTATGGACTGCTCACCACCTGTTCCTCTGCATTTCAGGGCTCGGTTGCAGACATGAGATTCCAGTGTGCATTGTCCACAGGGGCGGCTGGGGAAAAGGGAGATGCAGACCAGGAGAAAGGTCCAGGAGCACAGGACAGAAACTCTGTGTGTGTGTGTGTGTGTGTGTGTGTGTGCGCGCACACACACACACACACACACACACACACACACACCACCAATAAAAAGTGCAATGCATCTTTATTTAATTAAATCCTGCCCTTGAATCCACCAGCTGGATCCATTGCATGGTGACCCCTGACTCTCCATTTTGTCGCCTGGCACAGCTGTTAGTAAATCACCTGCTGGAGCCCCTCTCTGGAGCTTTAAAGGTCAGCTGTCAGTGGCTGCTGGAGACAGATAAAGAAGAAAAAAGAGCTGAAATATTTTGAGGGGGAGAGGAGGAAAGAAAGCAGTTTAATTTCTGTTTTCAGCTTTCCAGCTCTGTTTACCTTTCCAAGCACCTGTTGGCCTGTTGCATCTGCTTTTAACATTCAGGACTCAGACACTTTTACTCCACCTACACTTAAAAAAAGAGTTGCTCTTACAAACTTTAATACTTGTGCTATTTTCAATCATCCTGTTTTGATAACTTTGACTTTGGTCACCCACAAAAGTCTGTTGGTGACCTTAATAAAGCTCCTCAACACACAGAGATTAATTCATGTTTAATTTAATATACATTCTTCAGTCCCCAAGGGACTCTCGCAGCTACATACTTTTTTTAAAAAAAAAACAAAAACAAAAATGCATACAATGATAAATATAAATTAAAATTGCAGAGCAGCAGCACGCTCAGCATTAAATGGGGGGTTGAAATGGAGGGTTATTTAAGAAATGAAAGTGTTTTTGGATAAATGTGTCATAATTATAATGTATTTATATTGTTAATATACTGCAAGTTGTTTTGCAACCTTTGTGTAACAAGAGGCAAACAAGTCTAATAAATAAGAATAATAAAATGGTAGATTGAGGTGGCGAACCTGCAGACTGTGGGACTAATCTGGCCTCCCTTTGGTCTGTGAGACTGTTGGCCCATCTACTTGCGCCTCACAACATATATGGTGGCAGGTAAAGGTGGGGCTTGGTAAAGGGCAGTGCTTGCAAGGCCGTCTTATGCAGCACATTCAAAGTGCCCAACAACCAACTGGTTGTGATTCAAGAACCCACCACCCACTTGGGGATAAGAAAGACACATGGACACAGTATATTAGGTTAATGGGCTAAAAAAGGCCACAACTTTATTAATTACAGCATGTGAGAGGTATTGGCTTAGGCCCTGGATAAAACAACAGAGCATGTCTCCACCCCCTCAGGGAGGGGTGAGTCTAACAAGGGTTAACCACCAGTGGGAGGAGCCTGTTGTTGCAAATACAACTGAAAGCTCCCCCTGATGTCACCGGGGGTCGTGCCATGACCCTAGCCACCAGCAAGGGTGTCAGGCAGGATCCACGACCGCCGGATTCCTTTACCGGAATACCCATAAAGTGGAGGGGTAGGCGATGGCCACACCCTGCCCTCCAATACACAAACATATTCCAATGCCTAACCGCCACCCGAGCCAAAGAGGCTCGCCACCAATACCCTCACAGCTGCAACCAATCCCTAAGGCTTCTGATAATGTCGGCCAGCCAAATATCATTGCCAAGATCTGAAAGGTGAACACCTTCATCACAAGACAACTTGCTGAACCAGATGTCAGCATGCAGAATCACATGGCCATACATATAGCACAATTTGCACGCCACCACGTGATTTAAGAGTTTCCTGGATTTTTCAATAGCCATAGGGCTATGGGAGCCTCACCAAACCCTTCTCTTCAGAAGGTTGGACCAAAACAACGTTGTCCCGGGTAATAGAGCAGCCAGCTCATCAAAGTCCTTTTTTATGTTCCAAAGCAAGTCCACGCTCTTTCTGAAAGTCAAATCATTCTCCCCCAGCTGGATGATTAGAATGTGGGGGAAAGGAAATGAAGCAGCTTTCGGCTTCAGCAATGGCATAAGATCTTCCCAGCACATGCCGCGCCTTGAAAACCAGGAAACTCGAACCCTTGATGGAAGACCCAAATTGAAGCCAAAGCCACATTCTTTAGCCTGCAGACGGGCCCAGTGTACGATACTGTGGCCGCAGATCTAAACTTGCACAATGGGGGAGGCTGAAGACAAAGAAATGAAAAGGTAGGTAAGTGATAGTGTTCTAAATGTTATTTCGAATGTAACCCTTTAAACACATTGGACTTCCAGCGACCTAGCTCCTTGATCCTGTCTGCCGGGAGGCCCATATGGGTGGCCATTGTGGCAACACTGATCCTAAACGAATGTGCGGCGTAATCACTGGATGGGAATCCACATGCATTAATTGCTTTATGTAATACCTGAGTGAACTGGTGTCTCATCAGACGGGACCCATCCTTATGAATAAGCAGAGGGCCAGGTCTGGGTGTGTGTGTGTCTAAGATATAAGTATTGTTTAGTATCTTTTACTGGGCATGGACCCTGGTGACCAGAAGTTGTGAGCTTGACCAAAGCGCCTCTACCGCTCTGGTCGGTCTTGGATTGATGTTCACACACCATCAAATCTGAGTCGGACAACTGAATGTCCTCCATGAGGAGGCCACGTGTGGTGCCACTTGAGCAAACTTCCGCTACCATCTCACCAACCCTAAAAGCGCCAAGAAAGGCGATAGCATAAGCTGCAGAGAACAACCGAGATTCATATTTGGACCAGCAAACAGACCTAAGCTTCTTGCGAATCTGGCAAAGTAGATCAAACGTAATAGGCTTACGGCCTTCATTTCTTGAGGGTTGTAGCTTGCTCCAACCCTCGATTGCTTTATGGACAATGAAGTCAGAGCATGGGTCAGAGGAGAATATGGATCTGCTAAAAAAGTGATGGCGGCCGTGTGAATTCTCAAGGTTTTTGCTACTCGTCCCAAGCTATATAGGTATGTTAAGTATTGCAAGACATCATTGGTAGTGGGTGGGATGCTAGGGGAGAGGGCTGAGGCTTTGGACCTGAAATCCATGAAATCACACCACACTTTCTTATAAGACCTGAGCGTAGAGGGTGCCACAGAGGCCAATACTCCCTTGATCACTTCATGGTTCCATAGGTGGTCTGGGAAAGGTTATGGCAGCCGCTGGGCCCAGGGTGCTAATAATCGGAAACGAACCATCTGAAAATGAGATAAAGCGTCCGCTATGTCACTATTAACGCCTGGGATAAATTTGGCCAAAAAATTGATGTTACACTCAAGGCACAGCAGCACAAATGATCGAAGCAGGCGAGACACCCTCTTGGAACGCAATGACTGTCTTGCCAGTACGTTAACCACAGCCTGGTTATTTCGGAATTCCTCGGTCCAAAGGTGGACAGCCACAACTATGGGAAAAAACTCCAAAAAAGTAAGATCCCGAGTGATGGCTTCACCTTGCCAACTATCTGGCCAGCGCTGAGCGCACCATCTACCCTTAAAGAACAGCCCGAACCCCAGTGACCCAGCCACATCAGATTGGACCTGGAAATCTGAGGCCAAACTAAGGTTGTCTTGCCATAGGGAGATCCCATTGTCATGTTGGAGAAATCTAACTCAAATCTCAAGGTCTGTCTTAACTGACTTTGGAAGCCTAACTCTATGATGGGGGTGCTTAAGGCCCGCTGATAACCTAGCCAGGCGAGAGCAAAAGGGGCATCCCGGGGACACCACTCTGCAGGCGAAGTTAAAAATGCCCCAGCAAGGACTGTATCGCCTCGCCCGAAGCCTCGGATGAGCTTGACTCAAAGGAGCTTGATCAAAGGAGGGATATTTTACCGAGCATAGCTCAGGGGGTATTGCATCGTTAACTGAGCCTCCTTTGGGATAAGATAAGTTGTGGATTAACCTGAATTCACCTGGGGCCAAGAGGTGAGAGGTGAAGATTCTGTATGGGGGGTGTGTGCAAAAAGGGGCCTGCCACCCTCCCTACAGCCACCTCTTTTGCAATTTTCTTGTCAGCTACCTCGGTCCTTTCCCTGACAGACTTTTGGTTTGGGGATTCTTTTGCAGTTAGGGAGCCAGTCACTGGAATTCTAAAGCCCTTGGGAAAACCCTTCCAAAAGTAGGATGCTGCCCTTCGGTCTGGATAATAGGCTAAGAGGCTCTGCAAGGGGGGAGGGAGCTTGATCAGCAAAAAGGCTAGGCCCAGGAGATCCCTATCTCTGGTTCCCTGCTGCGGGGGCACCTCTGGAACCGTTTTGATGGGACGCCCGTCCCCCACGAAAGGGCTGTTTTCCTTTATAGCATGCAGAAGCTGGGTGGGCATCTGCGCATCTTTCGCACTCGTGTGGGTACGTACATGATTGTCTGTTGCAAAGCCCCTTGTTATACTCCCAGCATACCTTGCGTTTTCTTCCTTCCTTGGATCTGACTTTCCGGTCCAAAAAAAATCCTGAGACTTCTTCTCAACGTAAGGACCAACCTCCACTGACCAAATGCCATTCTCAATTTGATCCCAACGTGCATCTGGAATCCTAGAAGCCTTTCTCCGGAATTCCTTGTCATAACTAATAGTGGCAGCCTCCCCAGAGAGCGAATAGGCGGTTCTAATATTAGATAAGTAAGCCACAAGATGAACAGCTCTTTTAGGATAAGCAGCTACAATCGTTCCCATGTAAGCTTGGAAATGATCTAACCAGTTTCCGAAAGTCCTAGGTACCCTGGGATACTTCCCCTTACGTTTGCTGTAAGAAGGCCTCTTCTCACCTCTCCCCAGCTCCTCAGAAGGTGGCACTAAGTGAAACGTATCCACAAATTCCCCATGCAAGATCTTGGCCTGCATTTTTGGTGAGAGGTGGTCCCCTGGTATCACATCTGAAGTGGAGTATGTGGAGATGGTGGTATCCTTCACTAGGGCCCCATCTTTCCATTCCTGTGTTCCCCCAATTTTTTTACGGTGGGAATTGGCCCTCCTGGACAACGCCCAGTCCGGGAGCCCTGAAAGCTCCTCCCATTTTCCCCTATGGGAACCAAGTGAGGCATTGCTATCATACTCAGATGAAGTACCTGATTCATCATTCGTGTCTCTTGATTTTGACTTGCTTTTCTTCCACATCATCATCTGCATCAGACCGGGCGGTAGGGGCGGTGCTTCTACAACCGGGGAAGAGTAAGTCGGAGTGGAGACCGTGTGCCTTCTTCTCGCGGAAGCTGAATAAATCCGAGAGGAACTACACAGTGTATGACCGAGAACTACTCGCCATTCACGAAGCGTTCCGGAGATGGAGACATTTATTAATTGGTGCACAACATAAGGTGCAAGTGTGCACAGACCACAAGAATTTAGAGTATTGGAGAACGGCATGAGTGCTCAACCAACGACAAGTGAGATGGGCCCAGGAATTCTCCAAATTCCACTTTGAAATTTGTTATGTGCCAGGCCCAGAAAACGTCAGGGCGGACGCTCTCTCACGTAAACCCGAGTATTTGGAGGGGGAGGGAGCAACCGAAGAGAGACATGTCATCCCGGAGGACCGCTGGGTGTGTGGGGCGGCGCTGGTGGGGCAATGAGAACTGGTAGAGGAAACGGAAAATGATGAATACGCCCAGGATAAGCTTAGAGGTCTCAGGGGGGAGGGAGAGAGCCCCGGAGGCTTTGAGGAAAGAAATGGGGCATTGTATTACAAAGGGGCACTGTATATACCCGAAGGAGAATTGAGGGGGAGAGTACTCAAGCAGTTGCACGATAGCCCCACAGCGGGGCATTTTGGGCAACACAAGACCATGTGGTTGGTTACCAGGGAATTTTGGTGGCCCAAGGTGAGGGAAGATGTAAGGGAGTATGTAAGAGGGTGTGACCAATGCCAGCGAGCCAAAGGGGAAAGGCGGGCGCCGGCAGGGTTATTAGAACCATTACCCACACCAGAACGGCCATGGGAGGCGGTATCGATAGATTTTATGACGGATCTGCCGAAGTCCAAGGGGAAAACAGCCATCATGGTAGTAGTAGACCTGTTAACAAAGATGTGCCACTTTGTAGCATGCTCACATGCGGTCACAGCGGAAGAGACAGCGAAATTGTTTGTAGAACACATTTTTCGGTTGCATGGCGCCCCCTTGAGGGTGGTCTCAGACAGAGGCAAACAATTTACGTCCAGGTTTTGGAGGAAGCTCATGAGCTTACTGCACGTGGAGGTCAATTTTTCGACTGCCCGGCACCCTGAAACCAACGGGCAGGCGGAAAGAGCAAACGGTATCCTCCAACAATACCTGAGGTGTTATGTCAATGACAGAGAGAACGATTGGGTCGAAAAGTTGGCGCTGGCAGAATTTGCCTACAATAATGCGGAGAATGTGTCTACAGGGATGAGCCCCTTTTTGGCTAATTACGGGTGTCACCCCAGGGCATTTCCAGGGGGAGGAGGGGAGAAATGGAGCGTCCCGGCGGCCGAACATTTTGTAGAAGAGATGGAAGCGATCCATCGTCAGCTCCAGCTCAACTTAGAAAGGGCCAAAGAAGAATATAAGAGGCAGGCAGAAAGAAAATAGAATAAAATAAAAACCTGATCCCTTTTTTCTTTCTTTTTAGGGGGGAGTCCTCCCCCCATCATAATCTTTTTTTAAAAAACAGAAAAGCTTTTTACTCCACGTTACTATTATTTCTATTGTTATTTTCCCCTTTCTTTTTCTTTTTTCCTTCCCACCTTTCCCCCTCTTTCCCTTTTCTCTTTAAAGAGAACACACAAACACACACACACACACCCCTACACGTACATACATAAACCTCCCCACCCACTTTCAATAGTACCCCCCCTTTGGTGGTCTTTTACCTCATATTATAACTAGAACCACACTGCAATTTTTTAATCATTATTTTCTTTCTTTCTTTCTTTCTTTCTCTTTCTTTCTTTCTTTCTTTCTTTCTTTCTTTCTTTCTTTCTTTCTTTCTTTCTTTCTTTTTATTTTACTCTAATCCCCCCTTTCTCTTCTTTTTCCTTTTCTTCATCTCCTTTCCCCCCTTTTGCTTCTGTTTTTAGTTGTTGTTGTTCTGTTTCTGAACACACCCTTGCCAGCCTTTACTTTTTAACGCTTTTCTACAAATCCCTAACCCCACCTTCCACCCTTAACTGGACCCCACTCACACTTTTGTGTGTAAACCTTATAGCCAACACAGGTATCACAAAGACGCTTAACACGTCTCACTGACCACTCGCAAATGACAGGGAGGATGGCCTGTCCTTAAACAAGGCCCTCTGTGCCAGGTGAGACCCAGGACCAACCGGCTAGATGCCAGATGGTCCAAGATACCCCAAATAAACACCTATATGAATACATATAGGCTACTTTCTGTAATCTACCACCCATTATTTAATCCAAGTCTTCCCCCACCCACCACACTCCAGGTCAGCGCAACTTAAAAGATTCAATAGACAATACAAGGTGAGAGACACAGGGCAACCCAGATGAGTTGGCAGGGAATCATCCTATAAAGTAGATAAGCAAGATTAAAAAAGCTTAAAAGCAATTACATTAAATGTGGGGGCTGGGAAACCCTATCAAAAGAAAATGCATCACCTCATATGTAAACGCCATGAAACCACACATTGCCTTCCTACAAGAAGTACACAACCCAAAGGAAGCAAACTCCTTAGCGACCCCCGCTTCAGTCAACAACGGGTTGCACTTGGCTCAGGTACGGTTTCCCCTTTGTTTAAACCAATTCATGAACCAAGAACTTATACATTGACCACTAATAATGAACAATACATTGTAGATATTACTGCACATTTATTATGCTATTTTTGTGATATACAAATGACATGCGAAAACTTGGTATACTTATTTGTATAACATTATTCTTGTTTATAAAACCCAATAAAAATTATTTTTTTAAACAGACGCAAGGTTTACTGTAGGGAAAATATTGGGCTAAATGCTTATTATTTTACAGGAAAAATATGTATTGTTTTATTATATGTATTGTACTATTATTTTACTGGAACATATGTATTGTAAGTTACTGTAACCATTGGGTTAGGTGGCATGGTATTTTATCTTAAGAAAAATATATAAATGAATCTGAGGCCATGCTAGGAATAGGTTTTGTGAGGCATGAAACTGCACGTAGAGGAAACAAAACATTTGAGGCAAATGTCTGCCTTTCTTCAAATGATGGTTGCTTCACTAAAGTGGAGAGGAAACCCTCACAATCTTGATTGAAGAGACATTAATCATAGAGTGCAAAATCCAATATAAAGGATCAGCATTAATCACAGAGCCCTCTTTTGCTTTCAAAGCTTAAAATGAACTTTGATTCATCCCGCCCCCCAGGCCCCCCTCCAAAGAAGAGATCAAATGCCATCAGAAGATGCTAAACTTCCATCCAGTCTGCCCCCTCTGAAGCACTAGGGAAAGATGGCAGACACTCTGCTCTCACAGTGACTCAGGAGCCATAATTCACCATCATAAAGACCAACACGGCATAATGGGTATTTTGGCAAATAAGCTTGTTTTAGATAAGATGGCAATTTGGCTCTTTTATGTCTTATGAGACTGTTTATCACATGGTTGAGAAAACTTATCTAAAGCTTATTTAAGGTTGAGTGTTCCCTGGAGGATGGGAAGAATGTATTCTGGGGAAAATAGGACAACATGAAGTAAAGAATAACTTCAGGCATAAAGTGGAATAGTGCAGTGGCAAACAGTGCTAGTGATGAGTCAGGAAATCCTCAGTTCAAATTAAACCTCAGCCTTGAGCTTGCTGCTGTTGTCCCTCCCAGCCCTTCTCCAGTCCGCAGTGGAGGACAATAAGATTGCTTCATGTTATGGAGCTTCTTAAAGAATTACTGAGGTAATTCTTAGGATAATGTATAGGATGAGAACTTCCTGTGTGCTGCATATATCCTTGTTATCATTTTAATTATTACAGTATGGGCACTTGACCTTCACATGAAGCTTATTTTGTGGGTCATGAATTGGTCTAGATTTAGGCCCCATCTGCACTATACATTTAAAGCATCATCATTGTCATTTTAAGACAGGGGTGATAATATTAAAAGACCCCAGTTCCCCTCACAGAGCTATAATTCCTCAGAGTTCCCTGCAGAGAGGGACTGCATGTTAACCCAAGCCTGGGAATTGTGAGAGGAAATGGGAGTTTGTGAGGCTCATCTGAGCTTCAGAATTATTGGCCCAATAATTCCTGTGAAATGCTCTTCCAATAGAGATTTGTGCTGACTTTCACGCATTTGCAGAAGACTTTTATTTGCCGCAAGGCTTATGCAGACAATTAAGAAAAACACGCCTGCTAATGGTCAATTAATGATGTTTTAATTATTATGTTAGGGGACGCGGGTGGCGCTGTGGGTAAAAGCCTCAGCGCCTAGGGCTTGCCGATCGAAAGGTTGGCGGTTCGAACCCCCGCATCGGGGTGCGCTCCCGTTATTCGGTCCCAGCGCCTGCCAACCTAGCAGTTCGAAAGCACCCCCGGGTGCAAGTAGATAAATAGGGACCGCTTACTAGCGGGAAGGTAAACAGCGTTTCCGTGTGCGGCTCTGGCTCACCAGAGCAGCTTCGTCACGCTGGCCACGTGACCCGGAAGTGTCTGCGGACAGCGCTGGCCCCCGGCCTCTTGAGTGAGATGGGCGCACAACCCCAGAGTCTGGCAAGACTGGCCCGTACGGGCAGGGGTACCTTTACCTTTTAATTATTATGTTGTTCTTACCATATTTTACAGGTTTTAACAGCTTTGAATTTTTTTATGAATAGCAGTATGCAGGTATTATTTCTAAATAATAAGCAGGAGCCCTCAAATAGGTGTCACATACTGCTTATAAGCATAATTCAGTGGGAAATTAGGGGTGCAAAAAAATTGCCTTAGGAATTTTGCTCATCGTATGGAACTTTTTTTTTTTTTTTTTTTTGCTTTTGGCAACTTCCCTTATAGGCTTTGCTTCAACAAAAGCATCAAATTCATTTGAATTAGATGAAATTCAATAGGAGCAAAATTCTCTAGAAATAAATTAAGACTCTTACTATTGGCCTGGGCTTTTAGCTGGCATGCTTGTAAGGGACTGTACCAGCAGTGAATCCACCATGGGCCTGCCTTCCATTGTCCCCTTCCAGTCATCTTCCTACCCTTGTCACTATAAGGGGTTAAAAATCTGAACCATGTATTCTGTGAATAATGACAAGGTTGGTTCTTCAACCATTTTTGAGCTCAATTTCTGGCTTAAACTTTCTGTAGCTGTTTTTCCCCTTTTACATTTCTCCTCTTCCCGCACCCCATACTGTACTGACATTATTATCTAGATAATAATTTATTTGTTTATTTTTATACCCCACCCTTCTGGCTGGGTTTTCCCAGCCACTCCATGTGACATCTCCATGTGTCCAAGACTACTAGGTTTCTCAAACAGCTGCTTCCCATTGACAGACAGGACTCTCCACTTGTCAGTCACCTGACATTTTATGTTGTAATGGGGATTCATGCCTGCAGGAAAACAGTGTGGGTTGCATCTGGCACTGTATTTAAACAGTGCTGAAAACAAGCACCATTGCAAAGGAACAGTTGGGAGTGCAATCTAAGCCCATATGACGCTGAATTTAATGTGATGTTGGGTGAGAGAAAGGTGGGCATGAAATTGGAATCATTTAAAACCTGATGGGGAATGGTGCAAACTGCATTTGAGATTCAAAAAATTAGAAAACAAATGACATATTTATTTAGTCTGCATGATACCCTAAGTTCCCTGACAGAAGCAGTTCAAAATTCTTAAAGGCATGTCCATATAGGAGTTTGCAATGTACAGAGAAGGTGCAGAAGCTCTCACAGGAGCCACTGTTAGGGATGGATTAGGCACTGCCTTTCTGGGATGCTGCACGCAGTGCTTTTTTTCAGGGGGCACTCAAGGGTACACAGTATTGGCATCTCTATTTTTGTTGTCAAAAAGTGTGGCACTTGCTGTAACAACTTCACGGTGGGTACTGGCACCTATTTTTCTAGAAAAAAAGCAATGGCTGTACCTAGAACATCCTGCATCTTAGGCAATGGAAAGGATTGGGCGATACCATGGGTAACTTGGATTTCTCCAGATTGGGGTGGGTAATCTTTTTAGTACAAAAGCCACATGTTCTAGGGAGCGGGGAGTTTCTGCCAGCAGTGAATAATGTAATGTTCTGTGTTTAATGATGAGTAGGCCAGAGAAGTTGATCAAGAAACAGTTTTATTAAAGAACTATGTACAACAGGTCTTCTCTCCTTCAAGTACTATCTCATTCAGGCTTCCAGCCCTTCCTCCCGCTGGCCCTTAATGTTATAGTCACATTTACCATTACAGGTAGGTCCAGAGGCAAAAATGGGTACAGCAAGAGGTGACTCTTACTGCTGCAATCAGCTGTGTTCCAGCCATTCTGATGCCAGAGGATTTTTTTACACTTTTACAGGCACACTCTCCATCCAGATAAGCAAGCAGTGCCATTGCAATCCAGGGACCCAGTCGACCCAGGCAAGTGCACTCAAGGAGGGGGCCAAGCAGGGTCAGCACTGGCGCCAACTCCAGGGAGCTCCGGGTGCCTGGGCACCCACAAACCTTTTACTGTGGGTGCCCATGGGTGCCTGGCCTCTGCCCCGTACCCCAGTGGCTGCCTCAGTGTGTGGCCCCGTCAGGGCAACAACTGGACCAGGAACTGAGTGCCAGAGGTAAGGCAGTGGGGGCAGGTGGGGGTGAGGAGGCCCTGGTCCAGCCACCACCACAGTGCCGGAGCCATTCTGTCATGATGACATGACATATGTGATGTCATCATGTCACATTGCGGCATCACTACAGCACAGCATGCTCCAACGTTGGCCCAAGTCAGCACCCTTGAGGGTCCGTGAAGAGTATGGCTCGAGGAGTGTGGGGATGCAGCTTGGGGAGCATTATGAAGTCCAGGTGGAGAGGCCGTGGAGGCCACATTTGGCCTCTAAGCCTGAAGTTCCTCACACCACTACAGGATTTTTCACACATGTGCATGCATGTCACATTGCTTTGCTACACTGGATTATTCCACCCTTGACAAACAGCAACTGTATGTGTGAACTGAGTCCATGGGAAAGCATTGTACTTGAGCCAATGTGATTGTTCTGTCTAAGATGGAGTCACATCTGTGAGGAGACATTTACATGTGCAAGCCATCTTTTAATGTTGCAATCATGCTAACTAGCTGGAGAATTCCAAGAGAAACTATATGCCAAAAGGAATGTCTAAAGAGGCTTTAATAAACACGAACACTTTCCAGTTGAGGCATGCTATTTACATTATTTCCCAATTGGTTCATTTGAATTCTTTTCTGAAGTATAAGATACTTTATTACATAGGCAATGTACAGATCATGGACATTTCAAAAAGACGATACTTTAGTATTCAATAAACAATCAAAGTTACATTAAAAGTGCAACAATTTTTATATGTACAAAACTCATTTATTTGCATAACAGCTTGTGTCCATCTGCATCATGTCCATTCAAAAAAATTAAAATGTTTATTGCAATATACAGCAATACTGCCAGAGATGATTTAGTAGTGCTTCATTTAAATAGCTGGTTGGCTCAGACTAAGACCTCACTCCTCTAACTTAACTGTGGATGAGGGAGTTGACCTGGCCTGTATTACTGAGACATGGGTGGGTGAGTTGGGTGGAGTGGATCAGACTCAGCTTTGCCCACCTGGGCAAATGACCAAAAGGAATCTATCTCTGAGCTATGGGCCCTCCTCCTCCCAAAGCAATAAATAAATAAATCTCCATATCCACAATTTAAGTTTGCAAATATTGTTGCTGAAAAGCAATGGCTTCAATGTGCCTGTGACAATCAAGCCAACTTCCCATGGAATGTGCAACAACAAGGGTGTAGACCTGTGTTGATTTATGATGTATAAATAATGCACTTGCAATACATTGCAGTGATTCAGATCTGTACTGCTGCTTGAACATTTGAATGGGCAGCACAACTACAATTTGGATCTACTCAGGTTTGAATTTCACTGCTGATTTTTTTAAAAATGGAGGAACATGATGGGCAATAGGCTGAAACATGAGGGTCAATTGTATAGACAATGTGAAACCATGACCTGTCCTTTGAATGAAAAACATGAAGCACAAGTCTGGATACTAGTGTGAATGCAATATGCAAAAATAATAATTCAACATTGTCTTTTGAATGTGGATGAGATGCACAGTTGTAAATAATATGCATGTGAAACAGAATAATGATTTGGATCCACTTTACAAAAATCATGTGACACCAGGTGGTAGGAAGGCAGAAACATCGGCTGAAAGAAAATGTCAGGTTTTCCATACCCTTAGTCTCACTTATGAATGAAAATAAACTTTATAAATGGGAATTCGTGCAGCTTACAGGTATTAAAATATTTGTATTCAAAGCACCATTGCTCTTCATTTCAACATGTTTCTGTCTCATTGCAAACACTGTTTCCTAATAATAGCATAGGTTCTTCCTTTAGTTCCCTTGATGTGTTACACATTTTTCCTCGGTGACACAGAGTATGGCTGTCAATAACTTGCTAATCAAAAGGTTGAAAATATAAATTTAAGGTGTTTTCTACTCCTCCACCTTGTGGAAAACAGGAATTTTCCACAAAGGAGTATATTCATCTCACTGAAAACCAACTGGAAAACTCAAAACTATGAAAGGTAGTGGGGAAATTAAAGGGGAATTCACACTACTACTGTCCTTGGGTAATGCCATATTACGCATGTGTATGGTTCAACACATTTTATACATATATTCTGAAAAATCTGGTGTCTTGTGTTGAGGTAATGTCTTAACCATTCACTAGATTAGGATCCTTTGCTTGAAAACTGTAGCAGAGTTAGCTCACTACTAGAAAACAAGGCTTGTCAATCCAGGGCTTTGTTTGAGCCAGGGCTTGCCTATGGCATGTTTTCAATGTTGTGGATCAACTCTGGAATGCACATGAGCTGATGAAACTGCCTCTGAGCAAGTACAGAGTGCATTTCCCTCATCAGTGAGTGCTAATGTCCTCAACTGGATAACAAGAGGAAGAATGTCCAGATCAGAAGATGGTTTCCAGACAAGCCTTGACATCTCTTTTTGTAGGAATGAACTCATCCTAACATACAGAGTTGACTAATCTTATTTCTTGGTGAAGCCTCTCTCTCAAACAAGTTTCTTACCTCTGTTCCTTCTGAGCGTCACCACATCCTGTTGGTTCCATTTGATGATATGAAGGAAGACAGGATGAGGAAGGTGTTAGGTTTAAAAGAAGGACATGTGGGAAGGTGCCTTGTGTTTTACTCTTTCTGTTCATGGATCCATTTAATCAGTTGCAAACTTGGATCTCAACACCAACTACAGCTATTTATGAAAGAATGAGAAAGATGGTGCAATACTGTTGAGTTGTTTTCACATCTTACGGCTCAGCGGAGGTGAGCCTGATGAAGACCGCAACCGCCTAGCTCTAGGGGTAGCTGAAGATGATGTCCAGTCTGCTGATTGCTGCTTGATAAATTGAGCCTCAAGAGCATTCAGGATGTCATTCAGCTTTTGGTCAATCTGTGTGACCTGTTGTGAAACCAGAAAGTATATAGTTTACCACATATGCAGTTGTGGGCTATGATTATACTACAGTGCAACTGTAATGCCATTTTTATCCCCAAATCCTTGGAATTGTAGATTGGTTAGGGCACTCAAAATCTGTACTTTGCATTAGGTTAGGTTGTAGTGTGCATATTACCTTAGTTGTAACCAGCAAAATGTACTTTCTTGGGCAGCACAAGTAAGAATTCAGAGATGAGACATTTTAATAGGTGGGATTGCAAATCATGAGCATACATCTTGATTCTTGAGGGTATTTTGCTTTGTTACTGCTATAGCGAAATTAAAAACCCTTTTAACAATGAATAGCATCAAATTATACTTCATTTGTCATTGCAAAAGACTTCTACAATAAGGCTTTGGTGTGATATGTATTTATTTAAATGCAATAAATCAATTTTTAAAATCAGATGATTAACAAGCTAAACAATGGTTGACAGCACACAATTAGTTTCAAAAGAACACTTGGTAGCTAATTTCTTACATAGGTAAAGGTAAAGGGACCCCTGACCGTTAAGTCCAGTCGCGGACGACTCTGGGGTTGTGGCGCTCATCTCGCTTTATTGGCCGAGGTAGCCGGCGTTTTTCCGCAGACAACTTCCGGGTCATGTGGCTAGCATGACTAAGCCGCTTCTGGCGAACCAGAGCAGCGCACGGAAACACTGTTTACCTTCCCGCCAGAGTGGTACCTATTTATCTACTTGCATTTTGACGTGCTTTCGAACTGCTAGGTTGGCAGGAGCAGGGACCGAACAACAGGGGCACACCCCGTCACAGGGATTCGAACCGCCGACCTTCGGATCGGCAAGTCCTAGACCACAACGCCACCCACGTCCCTTTAAATTTCTTACATTCACCCAGTCAAATGAGTATTACAGCAAATTTTAAACTGATGAGGTCACACACATAAAAATAATTACTGGTTATGTAGCCACTCCATGTAGCTGATATCACACCAAGACTCTTAATTGGTAGGCACACCATGTGTGTGACGTGTCTGCACAGATGGGCCCCCATCACAAAAACTCACGGGGAGAGCTTCACTGCAGCTGCTTCCTCTTGGTGTTACCTCACATGGATGCAATATGTGTCAATTAGTGCTCAACCAGTTTTGTAATTTTTTTTTAGTTAAAATTGAAAGCCCCCTCCCCCTTTTGACAATCATTATTATTCTTAAAAGTTAGATTCTTAAAATTTATTCTGATTCTCTAAGGTTGCCATGTGAGCAGACTAAGAAATATAGCCCTCCCTCTGTTGAACCAAATTTGCTTATAGAATGAAATAAAACTAAAAGTTATGGTAGCAGGGACATACACTGATTTGTTCTATGACCCAGTAATGTCATCATATCAGCATCGCTGATGCATTGAGATCACTCAGTGAAGAATTATGCAGAGGTGAAATGGTCACCACAAAGAGAGGGGAGACAATGACCATAAACAGCTGCGAAAAACCATGGGAGTGTGAATAGTTTTTTCCGTGGTGTGTGCAGCGTTTATTATTATTTATCGAATAGATATACCATCCTATACCTGCAGGTCTCAGGGTAATTCACAGGATAAAATCAGAATATAAAACCACAAAATAATCAAAATAAAAACAACCACAACCTAAATAAACCCCCAACACATTTTGAAAGGGTGTAGGATGTAAATCAACTCAGCTAAAACAGTTAAAACATTTTTTAAAAAATAAAAGATTTTTTTTTAAAAAAAAACAATTTAGTCACCCCAAATCACTACTTTTTGAAGCAAAAACATATGGAGAACATTTGGCACCAACAGACAACAGTGATGTTTGAATAGAAAACCCTATAGGAAACATCTGAAATGGGTCATTTGCTGTTGCATCTTTTCTCCCAATAAAGGGAAAGCCCTGCTGTACATCTAGATATTCTAGATACCTCCCTGTCTCCCCTCTCTCACACAATTTTCTGTTCTTCATTTCCAACTGACATGCAGCATTCCATGATTGTTGAGCATGATCATTTCTCACCAAATTGGTTTTGGGGACGTTAGCACTTTCTTTAAAAAAGATTTTGTAAATCTTGGGGTTTCCTTGGAGGCTGGCACCTCCTCTGTTGTTTCCCAGTGACTGTTTTGGGTCTGATCCTATCAGCTCTCAACATTTGTGTTCAATATTGGAGGAAGTGACACACATGCTCAAGTGCTTTACATACATTAGCTCAATACAAGATCAGTATCAATATCAGCATTCCCATTCTGCAGGTTCTCTGCTGGTGACATAAGGAAAGAGAGAGATTTGCCTAAGACCTCCCAAGTCTGTTCTGCTACACGTTACCTCTTTACACCCTCCAGCTTTATGCAATTCTGTTGAGTAGCTCAATAGTTCTCTGCTCCTATCACAGTGCTTCCCACTTTGTTTTCCTGCCCCTGGCAGTGACATCAATACAAGGACCTGGAGGCCTCAGCAACACCTGGCAGGGGTCAAGCATTGGCCTCAAAGTAACCCACCCCTGAGATGGCCATGGGGTCTACATTGCATGATGCTTACACAGCTGTGTAGGGTTGGAGAACATAAAACAGGGGGGACAAAGGCCAAGAGTTGACATTTCAAAAACATATTCAGTGTCAGCCTAACTTTGACCAAGTGACAGCCCATGCAAGCACAGATTGTCAAGTAAAGCCATAAACGAGCTTCGAATGCTGGGCCGAATCCTTTCTTATTGTAGCAGAGCTTATCTAACAACAGCTTGCTCAGAAAAACAGTGGCAGCTCAATATACACTTGTTTCCTGCATATAAAAATTAGCCCATGAGGGAGAAGACACCTGAGCATGCCATCTTCTCCAGAAATGTATCCAAATAATTAGTTAGGATTGATGTGCCTTTAATAGCAATTTATTATGCATTCTAGGTAGGGCTACCTCACTACAACCCTCATAGCTGATCCCTTCAGAGAGCAGGCAGGGTGGCATTTTCCTTGTTGTTTTGCAGAGAAAAGAGCATCAGAGCATCAGAAAACCTGCTGGATTGGGCCAGTGGCCCCTCCAGCCCATGTTCTCACAGTAGCCAACAGATGCCGGTGGGAAGCCTGAAAGCAAGACCTGAGCCAAGAGGAAGTCTTCCCTCCTTCAGGTTCCAGCAACTGGTATTCAGAAGCACTGCTGCCTCCATTGCTGGCTAGGAGCTTTCAATAGCCCTCTCCTCCTCCCCCCCTATGAATTCCTCTAATCCTCTTTTAAGCCATCTAGGCTGGTGGCCTCCTGTGGAAGTGAGTTCCATAGTTTTAACGATGCATTTTCTTTTCTCTGTCCTGAATCTTCCAGCCTCCGGCCTCATTGCATGTCCATGAGTTCCAGTGTTATGAGAAAGGGAGGAAAACTTCCCTCCACCCACTCTCCATGCCTTGCATCATTTTACAAACTTCTATTACGTCATCTCTTACTTGCCTTATCCTTAAACTAAAAAGTCCAAAACGCCGCTTGCTCCCTTTTCCTCACAGGGGAGCTGCTCCACCCCCTTGATTCAAGGACCAATGTCCGATAAGATTTAACCTAAGTCCTCCTGGGATAGGATTGAAAACTGAAACAATGCAAAGAAGAATGGAAACAGAGATAATTACATATTTTGCTGAATAGTAAGCTAACTGCAAGTCTGGAATAAGAATTTAAAGGATTGCTCCTCTCTTTAAAAAAATAGAAAAAGCCACACAGCTTCTTGAAAAGCTTGTTTAGTTTCCACCAGTCCTGACTGGCTCAACACAATATTTACAAAATGATCGCACTATGGGTGTAGCCAGGATTTTTGTTGGGGAGGGGGGCAGAACTTCAGATTTGTATTGATTCATATTGATGGGGGGGGGCAACTGCCTCCCTGCCCCTCCTTGGCTACGCCCATGGATCGCACAGTCCCAAAATTAAAACACAGCCACTTGTTCAAATGGCACAACATGAAGAGCCCTAAATGTGGAGAAATGGGATCAGACAGACTGAAAATAGCTCATAGCCCTCCCAAAATGGTTCAGAAAACTTTTCCTGAGATTCCCTTCAAAGTGTGAAGTTGGGTTCTCTTTGAATTGTATGTTTCAGTGTTCTAACAATTTAATTGCATGTTATTTTCCCCTGAAGGGAAACAGTTTTTAAAAAATCTATTTAAACAACAGGTTAGCAACGGAACTAAGGGTTTCACAAGCTTGGCACAGTCCATATGAGAACTGAATCAAAATTTTTAGCTGGGCAGTGGCAACCGGTAGGCTCTGGATCTGGGGGGCAGCTCATGACCACGGAGGTCAGTAAGTTCACATGGATGGGGACAAGTTGTTATGGTTTTCTTCCTAAACATGAATGCCACCTTAGGTTCCTAGCAGGTAGAAGTGAAATGTTTTAGTTGGAGGAGATAGGTTCCAGAAACTTAGAAGAAATTACAAAATCACCAGCAACAAAACCAAAATTGCCTCAGCAGCAAAAAGGAGGCTTGGGAAGGGGCCAGGTGCTCTCAGGCCCACAGGTGACAACAAAGATGTAGCAGAATTAGTATCAGGAGGACGAGCACCAAGTGTAACCGTGGATACACATCGTCGTCTAACAGAACCTTACATGAATGAAGGGAAATGAGGCTCCCTTACTTTAACGGGTTCCTGGTCATGGGAAGACATAACAAGATAAACAAGCCAGGTTTTTTTAGTTTCATGGCTACCGTAGGCTGCAAGTCTAACCATGTCTACTTGGAAATAAGTCCTATTGAATTCTGTGGCGCTTAATCCTGGGTAACTAAGGTTAATTTATTAACTGCATTTATAGGACTTCCCAAAACAGAAGTTCTCTGGGTGTCTCCCAAAGCAAAACAAAACAGTTTAAACTGTAGACCAGACTCAAAACACAATATGTAAAAGTCCCTATTTTCCTGGGACAATCCAGGAATTACGAAAGCAATCCCAGCTTCTGATTTGATCCTGGAATGTCCCCATTTCTCCCACCAGTGCTGCTGCCACTGAGCTCTGGGAGGAGGAGGAGAGGAGCTGACGCTTGCCCTGGGCAGCAGGGACCCTGGCAGCCAGGAGGGAGCATCTCATTGTCTCTCCAGGGCAGCTGCTGGCCTCCTCCATTGGGCAGCTCGTGGCAGCTGCTGGAGAATGGGGGAGGAGGAGGAGGAGCTGCCACCACCAAGGCCCAGCCCTGCACGACATGCCAGCTCTGGTGCGCAAGCAGAGGGCAGGGCCGCTCTGGGCAGGCGGAAAGGGGAAGCAGAGGAGAGTACAAAGAAGTAAAGATTTTTTGATTTTTTTATTGAATGCTTTGTGTGTCCACATCTAATCTTGCCCCTTTATTTATTATTGCCCCTCTAAAATTTATTAATTGGTGTCCCCCCCTTTTTTGTAAATCTACCAAAAAATAAAATAAAACTGGGGTTTTCACAGGCATGTGTGCTGTGTACCATTTGTGTAGTGGTGGTGGAAATGCTGGGGGGGGGGGGGATGGCGAACAATGGAGGGTAACGGAGGGTCATTTGAGGGGGAGTGAGAAATGTCCCCATTTTCATCTGACGAATGTTGCAGGGTATGCACGTGGTACCCCGTACTTTAGCTATTTAAAGAAAAAGAGAGAAATAGGTTGAGCTGTCAGTTAAGGTGGTGATGTCTACATTGTAGGCCATCTATAAAGTTTTTGTTGTCATGAAATAAAGAAATGTTACCTGCCACAGTACCTAAGATGCTGGTTGTTAGGGTTGGTGATCTGGAGAAGAAATAGGAATTGGCCAGGTCAAGATTTAAGCCAGGGAGGTAGGCCAGGGTGAAGATGTTTTATAGATCCAAGTGGAACCACACTGACCTTTCTGAAGTTGGAGCTGCAATTATGTTCCTCTTGTCATTTGTATTTGTGGTGCTGAAACAGCAGAAAACAGGCTGTCCCCTGACAAATTGTCATGGCGATTCTTGAGAGTAAGGTGCCTTGGTCTAACTGTTCAAACCTGGCCTTAGATTTAGAATGTGGCATTTTACACTGGTTCAGCTATGACACATAGTTAACATAACAACACAATTGGCAACATTATTGGAACCAACAGTGGTTAAAATGAAGGGAAATTTCAACAGAGAGTTCTTTTAAAATTATATTGAAGTATAAAAACACATAATTCATTTCCATATAGGGAGGGAACAAACCAGCAATCCATGTGATTATCTTGTTTTGATTTCCCATTCATTTTTGTTTATTTTCATTCCACCAAACTTATCTATGAAACTCCATCATTTCCCTGTCCTCCCTTCCTTTATTCCAAACATACCCACCCATTCTTAGGTTAGGTGTTAGAACCTTTGTGACCTAGAACATACTTTACTTTGACAACAGTTTCATTTGTTTTGGTTTCCATCAACCTTTCCTGTTTAAATTAACAAAAATCCTGTTTCCTCCTCCTCATATTTTACTTTTTATTATTAGGGGGTAAATGGAGGAGGGAAGAGAGAAGAGACAGAACTCTGCCTGGGTCTAAATGATAATTTTTCATGATACATTAATGCATGCACTTGTAGGATTTGGAATTACAAATGCATTGGTTGTGCTCAATTATAGAAGGATTCCCAGAGTCAGGGGTTTGTAGCATGTCCAACATTTCAATAAAAGTACGGTTGTTACCTGAATAAAGAAGCCTTGGTTTATCAATCCTATATGCTTTAGTTGACAAAATAACTAATGGGACCCACATATCTTTGCACACACATAAAACAAGAGCCTTGGTAAATTGGTTGTCTGTATTGTCTTAAATTTGTTATATATCCATGGAGGCAGAAGACGGGCAAAATCCTCTGAGTTTGTGTCAGATTAGTTGGAAAATAGCTTGGTTGATCTCTGAGGCAATCCAGATTCAGAAACATGTCATCCACCCCCAAACTCCTCCCATCTTTCTTCTTGCCCTGTTTATTAGGCTTCTGTAGCAGCACCCAAACAGCAAGTGGGCAGAGGAAAGGGAGGGATATCTCATTCCCCTCACTTCTCTTGGACAGGCCAAAGTGACCACTGGAAAATGGGGTGCTTTCAGGGGCCTTTCTTCAGTTTTGCATGGCCAGATGTGTGTGTCACAGAAGACACCTTCCTGCAAGAGGCATTCCTTTCTGTGTAAGAACGGGGAATGCCTCTTCTAAAAAACTAAAGTTTTTATAGCGGTATTAAACTTATTATTTTTTTTAAAAACCTGACGTTCAATTAATTGTGGGCTCTTTTAATCAATCAATCAAAAGGTTTTCAATTGATTAATCTAACTAATCAATTAACTGCAGTCCAAAATAAAAGGCCTATACATTTACGTAAGCCATAAATTATTTTTTTTGTTTACCTACCTCAGATAATTTCTCTCCCCATCCGTACTGGGAAACAATCTCCCGAACTTGGACATTTTTGGAGAGAAGGAAGGAAGACAGGGAAAAATATTTGAAGAGGCAATCCAACAAAGAGCTCATCAATGATCTTCCTTCTTTGCCATGGGTAGGGCTGCCTGGGATCTGGGAAGCAGTTCCGCTTAAAGAGGTCATTCAAGAGCACAGCGCTACCTTCCTTATCAGTGGGAGGTGCTCAAGAATCTAGAATGCCTTCTGGAAAGCAGGAAAGGTCAGAGGCAGAAAGAAACAGCATTTTTTCCTTTCTTTTCATTTCAGAAAAAAATAGTGTCAGCTATTGGTTTGGAAAACACTATGCTAGAGTGGATCACTGCCTTGCCGTGGCGAAGGGGCTTGAAGAACTCAGAGAAGCTATGAACTATGCCGTGCAGAGCACACAAGATGAACAGGTCATAGTGGAGAGTTTCGACCAAACGTGATCCACCTGGAGGAGGAACCGGCAAGCCACTCCAGTATCCTTGCCAAGAAAACTCCATGGACAGAGGTCTGGATGGAAGAAAAATGAACATTTTTGAGACAGAACTTCTCCGAGACTTGGCGCTCGATATAAAGGACTACCAAAAAAACCGGCAAAGAGGAACTGAGAGAGAATTAAGGGCCTCGGATGTGAGGTCTCCAGGCTGACAGCAGATAGACTGATGGATAGGGGATCAAAACCGGGAAAGGGGGGTTGGAGTTTGGGAATCCAAAGGGTGTACAACTATATTTTGAATTTTTCTTCTTTCTTTATTTTGTTTTGTTATGAGTATTAAAAAAAAAAGGGAATTCGTGGAAGGGAATTGGGGTCGACCTTAGAAAAAGATTCTAATGTGTAAAGACTGTGGAATATAAGGGGAAAGTGGAATATATAAGTGTAAAGACTGTGGAATATAAGGGGAAAGTGGCTATATAAACTGAAGTAAATTGAATAATGGGCTAAATACAATAAGGTTAAAATTTGGGATAAGAACTTGTTGAAATAAACAAATGGAAATGGAATACAAGAAGGGGAGGGGTGGGGAAGTCTTGGAAAGATGTTATTGAAAGTAAGGTTTAAATATAAATGTTTTCTTTTTTCTTTTTCTTTTTCTTTTGGATTTTTTGAAAATTTCAATAAATATGTTATTAAAAAAAGAAAGAAAACTCCATGGACAAAGACAACAGGCATATAAAAGTTATGACGCTGGAAGATGAGCCCCTCAGGTCGGAAGGCGTCCAACATGCTACTGGGGAAGAGCGGAGGGCAAGTACAAGTAGATCCAGAGCTGATGAAGCGGCTGGGCCAAAGCCAAAAGGTCGCTCAGTTGCAGATATGCCTGGAAGCGAAAGGAAAGTCCAATGCTGTAAAGAAAAATATTGCATAGGAACCTGGAATGTAAGAACCATGAACCTGGGTAAGTTGGAGGTGGTCAAAAATGAGATGGCAAGAATAAATATTGACATCCTGGGCGTCAGTGAACTAAAATGGACGGGAATGAGCGAATTCAGTTCGGATGACCATCACATCTACTACTGTGGGCAAGAAACCCGTAAAAGAAATGGAGTGGCCCTCATAGTCAACAAAAGAGTGGCGAAAGCTGTACTGGGATGCAATCTTAAAAATGATAGAATGATCTCAATACGAATCCAAGGCAGACCTTTTAACATCACAGTAATCCAAGTTTATGCACCAACTACTGGTGCTGAAGAAACTGAAATTGACCAATTCTATGAAGACTTACAAGACCTTATAGAAGTGACACCAAAGAAGGATGTTCTTCTCATTATAGGGGATTGGAATGCTAAAGTAGGGAGGCAAGAGATAAAAGGAACAACTGGCAAGTTTGGCCTTGGAGATCAAAACGAAGCAGGGCAAAGGCTAATAGAGTTCTGTCAAGAGAACAAGCTGGTCATCACAAACACGCTTTTCCAACAACACAAGAGACGACTCTACACATGGACATCACCAGATGGGCAGCATCGAAATCAGATTGATTATATTCTCTGCAGCCAAAGATGGAGAAGCTCTATACAGTCAGCAAAAACAAGACCTGGAGCTGACTGTGGCTCAGATCATCAGCTTCTTATAGCAAAATTCAAGCTTAAACTGAAGAAAGTAGGAAAAACCACTGGGCCGGTAAGATACAATCTAAGTCAAATCCCTTATGAATACACAGTGGAAGTGAGGAACAGGTTTAAGGATTTAGATTTGGTGGACAGAGTGCCTGAAGAACTATGGATGGAGGCTCGTAACATTGTACAGGAGGCAGCAACGAAAACCATCCCAATGAAAAGGAAATGAAAGAAAGCAAAGTGGCTGTCCAATGAGGCCTTACAAATAGCGGGGGAGAGAAGGCAAGCAAAATGCGAGGGAGATAGTGAAAGATACAGGAAATTGAATGCAGATTTCCAAAGAATAGCAAGGAGAGACAAGAAGGCCTTCTTAAACGAGCAATGCAAACAAATAGAGGAAAACAACAGAATGGGAAGAACCAGAGATCTGTTCAAGAAAATTGGAGATATGAAAGGAACATTTCGTACAAAGATTACCATAATAAAGGACAAAAGTGGTAAGGACCTAACAGAAGCAGAAGACATCAAGAAGAGGTGGCAAGAATACACAGAGGAATTATACCAGAAAGATATGGATGTCTCGTACACCCCAGGTAGTGTGGTTGCTGACCTTGAACCAGACATCCTGGAGAGTGAAGTCAAATGGGCCTTAGAAAGCACTGCAAATAACAAGGCCAGTGGAAGTGATGGTATTCCAGCTGAACTATTTAAAATTTTAAAAGATGATGCTGTTAAGGTGCTACACTCAATATGCCAGCAAATTTGGAAAACTCAGCAGTGGCCAGAAGATTGGAGAAGATCAGTCTACATCCCAATCCCAAAGAAGGGCAGTGCCAAAGAATGCTCCAACTACCGCACAATTGCACTCATTTCACACGCTAGCAAGGTTATGCTTAAAATTCTACAAGGAAGGCTTAAGCAGTATGTGGATCGAGAACTCCCAGAAGTGCAAGCTGGATTTAGAAGAGGCAGAGGAACCAGAGACCAAATTGCAAACATGCGCTGGATTATGGAGAAAGCTAGAGAGTTCCAGAAAGACATCTACTTCTGCTTCATTGACTATGCAAAAGCCTTTGACTGTGTCGACCACAGCAAACTATGGCAAGTTCTTAAAGAAATGGGAGTGCCTGATCACCTCATCTGTCTCCTGAGAAATCTCTATATGGGACAAGAAGCTACAGTTAGAACTGGATATGGAACAACTGATTGGTTCAAAATTGGGAAAGGAGTACGACAAGGCTGTATTTTGTCTCCCTGCTTATTTAATTTATATGCAGAATACATCATGCGAAAGGCTGGGCTGGATGAATCCCAAGCTGGAATTAAGATTGCCAGAAGAAATATCAACAACCTCAGATATGCAGATGACACAACCTTGATGGCAGAAAGTGAGGAGGAATTAAAGAACCTTTTAATGAGGGTGAAAGAGGAGAGCGCAAAATATGGTCTGAAGTTCAACATCAAAAAAACGAAGATCATGGCCACTGGTCCCATCACCTCCTGGCAAATAGAAGGGGAAGAAATGGAGGCAGTGAGAGATTTTACTTTTTTGGGCTCCATGATCACAGCAGATGGTGACAGCAGCCACGAAATTAAAAGACGCCTGCTTCTTGGGAGAAGGCCAATGACAGGCCTAGACAGCATCTTGAGAAGTAGAGACGTCACCTTGTCAACAAAGGTCCGTATAGCTAAAGCCATGGTTTTCCCAGTAGTGATGTATGGAAGTGAGAGCTGGACCATAAAGAAGGCTGATCGCCGAAGAATTGATGCTTTTGAATTATGGTGCTGGAGAAGACTCTTGAGAGTCCCATGGACTGCAAGAAGATCAAACTTATCCATTCTTAAGGAAATCAGTCCTGAGTGCTCACTGGAAGGACAGATCGTGAAGCTGAGGCTCCAGTACTTTGGCCACCTCATGAGAAGAGAAGACTCCCTGGAGAAGACACTGATGCTGGGAAAGATGGAGGGCACAAGGAGAAGGGGGCGACAGAGGATGAGATGGTTGGATAGTGTTTTCGAGGTTACCAGCATGAGTTTGACCAAACTGCGGGAAGTAGTGGAGGACAGAGGTGCCTGGCGTGCTCTGGTCCATGGGGTCACGAAGAGTCGGACACGACTAAACGACTAAACAACAACAACAACATGCTAGAGTAGGCATTGAACACCAGCAGCCACATCCTGTTTGACTCTTAAGTGATGGCCAGCTTGTCTTCTTGGCTCAGTAAAGTGGGAGTAGAAAATGCTTTCTTACAATAAGATGTGGCAGATTTAATTAAAACTTGAAAAGTTTGTGAAGGGACCTGAGATGAAAATTATACCGAGGTGTGAAGTGTTTCAGTCATCAAAAAAAAATTACATGATGTTTAAAAATTGCAGTTGTTACAAAACCCTACTGTTTGCTTAGTACCTACAGGACCTTGGGGGCCCAGGTGCTTTTAGAGATTGGCGTAACAACTCATTTTGTGGCTGCATCTGCCTCTTTCCCACAAAGCCTTCCTTTATAATTAAATACTTCGTTTGCTGATTTTATCTTTACTTAAACAACAGCTCAGACTTTTTCAGATGGTTTTTTGTGTGTGGAGAATTAATGCGTGTATGGGGCAATCTCACATGCAAGCAAACACACACATGTGGCATCTCTCTCACACACTCATGAAACACACAGCACCAGCTCTTTCACATGGAGATGCAACCCTTTCAGGTCTGCCATGGGGGGGGGGGGGAGCGGCTAGAGGAGGAACTGATATGCTGCTCCAAGACCAGTGGGGCCCAGACTCTGAACTTTCATTTTAAAAAATTCTCTACTAGCCCTTGTAGATCAATCACTATGAACAGGATGGTAAAAAGAGGAAACACTACCAAAAAAAGACTGAAATTTGCATATGCTAGTTCAAATATATATATATAAATTATAGGATTCAGCTCCTAGCACACAGTGCTCTTGCTGCGCCCTTATTAGTCTGAGTAGTTCCTTCAATTAAATAATTTTTATATAATTTTATTTTTCATTTTCACATTTTACAAATATTTTAAACAAAAACATAATCTTTACAAATCCAATGTGCTTTCCCCTTTGACTTTCCTCCCCTTCTTTCCATGGTTATTTATTTTATATCTTTTTATTATTGCATATCCAATTAAAGTCTATTTACTAATTTTCCCTTATGTTCCCTCTAGTTAACTTACTGCACGTATCAGTCCTGCTAATGTTTGTTTACAATGTACCTTCAAATAAGTATTAAATTTCCCCCACTCTGTTTTTAAAAGTATTTAGTCTTTTTTCTTATTTTTCCGGTAAGTTTTGCCATTTCTGTGTACTCCATTAGTTTTAATTGCCAATCTTCGTTTGTCAGAAGAAGAAGAAGAAGAGTTTGGATTTGATATCCCGCTTTATCACTACCTGAAGGAGTCTCAAAGCGGCTAATATTCTCCTTTCCCTTCCTCCCCCACAACAAACACTCTGTGAGGTGAGTGGGGCTGAGAGACTTCAGAGAAGTGTGACTGGCCCAAGGTCACCCAGCAGCTGCAGGTGGAGGAGCAGGGAATCAAACCCGGTTCACCAGATTACGAGACTACCACTCTTAACCACTACACCACACTGGCTCTTGTTTTTTCCTTCCATTTTTGGGCATAAATCATTTAGGCAGCTGTGGTAGCATACATAAAAGTTTTATTCTGTTCACTAGGTACCGTACTTCTCCACCAATTATACCTAAAAGAAAAGCTTCTGTTTTTTTCACAAAAGTTATCATTTCTCCCCCAACTCATTATAAATCATTCCCAGAAAGCTCTTGCTATTTTGCATGACCACCATTTATTGAAGTACTGTATTTTTTGCTCTATAAGACTCACTTCTTCCCTCCTAAAAAGTAAGGGGAAATGTGTGTGCGTCTTATGGAGCGAATGCAGGCTGCGCAGCTATCCCAGAAGTCAGAACAGCAAGAGGGATTGCTGCTTTCACAGCACAGCAATCCCTCTTGCTGTTCTGGCTTCTGAGATTCAGAATATTTTTTTTCTTGTTTTCTTCCTCCAAAAACTAGGTGCGTCTTGTGGTCTGGTGCGTCTTATAGAGTGAAAAATACGGTACCTTCTTTCCCTTTGCATTTCCAGCAGGACCGATTCTGACTTATAGATTTTTGCCAATTTACTAGGAGTCCGATACCATCTCTACATCAATTAAACAATTAACTAACTAAATAAATAAATAAATAAATAAATAGGTGTAATAGAGGACAAGCTTTCCATCACTTCCAATCTTTCCTGCAATATGCAGGCACGGGACAGTGCAGATGTGTTCTGATGTGAACTCTCAGGTCACTGTGGGCAACAGTGAGGCCCAAGAGGCTTACGTAAAGTGAATGTGTGCCCTAGAGAATGGACTAGGGCAATATGCAAGGGGCTCCTGGCAGAGGGGGATTTAGTGCAGTGTGACTGGTTCCGTTGCCCTGGGCGCAGAGCTGTAACTATGATTTAGAATGGAGTGTGAGAGGCGGGGGGTGCTGAATTTTGGTGTTGCACAGGGCACCGCTGAAAGTTGAGACCCCCAGGTCTGCCACTGCTCATGGTAGGTGAAGAATTCTGTGGCTGACTAGCTGATGTAGAAATAGTTTCTTCAAGGTTGAGCATTTCAAAAACCACTGCACTAAGGTCATGCCTATACTGAAAACTAACAACAGTCATTCCCTTTTCTTCACAGAACACTTGTTTTGGAAAAATGACTGAGTGGGCAGGAGAGTTAACCAATAGAGAGGACTTGCAATCAGTGGTTTAGGATAATATTACTACTACCAAGAATAATAGAAACTATTTAGTTTTTCAGTGTTACATATCAGTTTGATGTGGTTAGTATAATACTCTAGATATTTCAGTTTGCTTTCACAGAAGATCTTTATCAATTTACATACATATATCCATTAGGATATCTTGGCCAGTGTGCCAAGGAACAGATTTTCCATCATGTGCACTGCTGAATTAATCATTAACAATTCAAAATACAAGGATAGTGTAACAAAATGCAGTGATACAACTTTGGGTTGCATGAAATGATCAGACCTATTTAATCAGTTATTCATTTGCCCTTTCTATTCCTTCTAAGCAAAAGGAAGTTGTGCAGCTTTAGCACTGTAAAATTCCAGTGGTTACTGATTGTTTGTTATTTAAATGCATTTCCATAATCCAAAATAAAATTCAGAGCTATTTGTAGGCATACAAGACAGACATAGGGAAAATCAAATGTGCAGGAAACCTTATATGGCATAGATAGAAGCTAAAGTGGTATGTCCTAGGAATCAGCTTTTTCTATTATAGATCCTCACTACTTATGAACCTGCAACTCGTTCATCTCCTCTAGATGGACATGTGGATGGATTGCCCCAGTTCATTAATAGCTCAGTCCAATTATTTCAGCAAAACTGAATTCATAAATGATGTCAAACAGCATCAGAATGATTTAGTAACATCATGGTTTTTTCCCCTTTCAAGTTGTTAAGTCACTAGTTCTGAAGACAGGATTTGCTGTCTGTTGCACTAAGATGATTTGCTTTCAAATCTTCAACTTCTTTTTGGGTTACAAAGGCTTCACAAATAATTGTCCATTGATAGATTAACTCTAGTCATGCATAAAATTCTTTTTTTTAAAAAATGAATCTTTGTTGGGATTTTAAAGAAGATATTCTGCAAATAACATAATACTGCTATTAGAAAAAAGAGTGAAGGGAGACATGTTCTGCCTTAATGTGTCAGACTCATTATAAATAACGGTAATAATGTTCATAATTATATAACCATAAGCAAAAAAAGGGAGGTCCTTGTCCTCAGGAGCATACTGTGTGGCCCGGGAAGGGAAACCTGGCAACTGCAGTGTGCCCATCTGTCTGCACCCTCCTTTCTCCACTTTAGAACTTGCTGCAACCAGTTGATGGGGAAATTATTTCTGCAAATCAGTCTAAATAATAGACCCTGCCCCTATTTTCCAGGGACAGTCCCGGATTTACAGAAGCCATCCTAGTTTCTGATATGATCCTGGATTATCCCACTTTCCCTTAAAGGTAAAGGTAAAGGGACCCCTGACTATTAGGTCCAGTTGTGACTGACTCTGGGGTTGCGGCGCTCATCTCGCTTTATTGGCCGAGGGAGCTGGCGTACAGCTTCTGGGTCATGTGGCCAGCATGACTAAGCTGCTTCTGGTGAACCAGAGCAGCACACAGAAATGCCGTTCACCTTCCCACCTATTTATCTACTTGCACTTTGACGTGCTTTCGAACTGCTAGGTTGGCAGGAGCAGGGACCGAGCAACGGGAGCTCACCCCGTCGCGGGGATTCAAACCGCCGACCTTCTGATCAGCAAGTCCTAGGCTCTGTGGTTTAACCCACAGCGCCACCCGCGTCCCCCCACTTTTCCATAGGATGTCCCTATTTTCATTGGAGAAATGTTTGAGGGTATGGAGTTATGTGACCCCTGAGCAAAGGAGATAAGTAACTCTACAACATTTAAAAGACACCTGAAGGCAGCTCTGCATAGGGAAGTTTTTTACTGTTTAATTGTGTTTTTATATATGTTGGAAGCCTCACAGAGTGGCTGGGTCAACCCAGTCAGATGGGCGGGGTATCATCATCATCATCATTGAATAGGACATCCCTATTTCCACCAGAGAAAGGTAGGAGAGTATGCAATAACCTTCCTTGGGTCTCTTGAAACCTCTCTGAGGAGTGTGGTTTTGTGGCTTCTGAGCACATGGGTGTTTAAAATAAGCAGAGACCACACAGATTTAAGAAATAAAAAGTTTACCGAGCAAAAATGTAGAATTTTAAGAAAAGCATATTGTATGTAAAAGTTACAGAAAGCCAGTATAATCTCCAGCTGAGCAAAATAGCTTTAAAGACCACCCACTTTCGCTGAACTTAAACAGCCCTGTCCTGAGGAGAGTCCGACTCTTCAGTAGCAGCCCTCTCTTCTGGGTTTGCCTCTCTCCCAAGCATGAAAAGCCTTTCCATATACAGTGGTACCTCGAGTTACATACGCTTCAGGTTACATAAGCTTCAGGTTACACACTCCGCTAACCCAGAAATAGTGCTTCAGGTTAAGAACTTTGCTTCAGGATGAGAACAGAAATCGTGTGGCAGCGGCACAACAGCAGCAGGAGGCCCCATTAGCTAAAGTGGTGCTTCAGGTTAAGAACAGTTTCAGATTGAGAACAGACCTCCAGAACGAATTAAGTACTTAACCCGAGGTACCACTGTAACACTGAGTGTCCAGCTCCAGATTAGCTAACTTTAGCTATAGATTAGGCCATGGGTAGGCAAACTAAGGTCCGGAGGCTGGATCTGGCCCAATCGCCTTCTAAATCTGGCCTGCAGACAGTCCGGGAATCAGTGTGCTTTTACATGAGTAGAATGTATGCTTTTATTTAAAATGCATTTCTGGGTTATTTGTGGGGCATAGGAATTCGTTCATTTTTTCTCCCAAAATATAGTCCGGCCCACCACAAGGTCTGAGGGACAGTGGACCAGCCCCCTGCTGAAAAAGGCCTACCTGCCTTGTGCCAATCTCCCAACAAGTTACAGGTTCCATGAAGCTTTGAGTTTTTAATTTTCCTGCCCTCAGGCAAGAGATGTGCCATCTCTCACATACACAACAATGATCTACTGCCTTCTCATTTGTGCCTCAGGGTCTAGCTGGTGAACCCTATCATTCCCAATGATCAAACAAGAAAGATACGGAATGCATTCCCGTAAAATATACACAACCGTCCATGCAAGTAAGGTTCATGCAATTAATCCAGGACATCAAACTGGTTACAGTGGACCTTCAAGTGTCCTAGCTTTTGTATCCCAGAACCTACAATGAGGAGACCCTTCACCACTCGATTAAAATATTAAGAATTTAAGATGGAAAAAATGAGGAAAAGAAGAAAGCTCAAGACTATTGCTTGACATAACAACTTCTATATAGAATGAATCCATGATCCTTCATTCTGGCTCCAGTTCTTTGACTGCACAGCAATCTTGTTTTCATAGTTGGTAGAAAATATATAAACTACTTCTCATTGCTTCCTACTTTCCTGTAAAAAACAGAAATCACATCCCTAGTATCCAATGTATTGACACACAGAAGTTTCTTTTTAAACCAGTCAACATCCAAGGGATCACAGAAAAGCACACCAAGGAAACTAGCGCTAATACACCCAGGAACCTCACCAAAATGCTGGAGAGGGTGCACCTCCACAGGCACATACTTCCACATGTGGTGGGAGTGTCCCAAAATCCAACTATTCTGGACAACAGCCATACAAGAAATTTGTAAAATAACTAAGCAAGTAATAGACACCACCCCAGAATTGGCCCTACTAAACATCTTCCAAGACAACAATGCCCATTTACACCACAAAGAACTCATAACCCACCTGCTCTCAGCAGCCAGAAACACCATAACCAGACACTGGAGAGACCTGTCAGGAGTAAGCATGGACCAATGGTATCAAATAGTATGGGAAACAGCCCTACTAGAAAAATTAACTAATAAACTGAAACTGACACGGGGACAAACAGAAGAAGATGCCTTCACCCCGGTATGGCTCCCCTTTATCACACACACAGCCCAACAGGACAATGACAATAATCCACCAACAGCATACAAATCAATATGGCTAACCTGATCCAAAACACCCACCCACCTCACTCACACACGAAAACAAAGATCACCACAGCCAATCACAAGCAAACAATCACACCCTAGGCCAACCCCAACCTCTCTCACCACCAAAGGAACACAAGTGAACAACACAAGCACGCTGACACCAAACTCTACACACATTAAACATAATAGAAACACCGCCACCCAATCCCACCCTTATCCATCTTCCCTCTCTCCACCCCCCTTTCTCTTTTCTCTCCTTTTTTTATTTTTATTTTTATTTTCTTCTCCCCCTAATGCCTCAACAAATGAAACGGATTTGTAAAAATGTTACATGGGGAAAAATATATATGAGGCACTACACTTCTGTAAAACAAGAAAATCCTTAATAAAATATTAAAAAAAAAGAAAAAAAAAGAAAAGCAATGTAAAAGTTGCTACAGCAGTGTACACACAGTGGAGAGGAATCCCTTTGAGTCCCTCATTTCCTCAGCCTCGTTTGAAAAAACAAAACAAGGGGGAGGGGAGGGGGAAGGGGAAAGCTGGCTTAATTATGGAAACGAGCGCTCCAGACACTAAACAAAACAGCAGCCTGGCTCTGTGCCAATCGGTTTAAACCAGTGCTTTTTTTCTGGGGGAACGCAGGGGTACACATACCCCTAAACATTTTGTGAATCTAAGTTTGACCTCATTAAGGGCAGTATTTCAATATGAGTAGGAAAATGAGAGTATCCCTAAACTTTTTTTTTAGAAGAAAAAAAAAAGCACTGGTTTAAACTCATCTTGCATGGCCATCCAAGTTGACTGTCCATGGGCCAACTTTTGCAACCTGAAATGCCAGCCCTGTGTTGATTCTTGTGGTCAACAATTCAGCCAATCTGCTTCCCCAAATGCTTATGCATTTAAGAAACTAGTGTATGCTTGGGCTGTTTTGTGCACACACAAGAAACAACACAGGAGGCATCTGTTTCTGAATTCTAAACTCTTACATTTTACAGGACTAAGTATATAGATATTACGCAAGATCATGTTTTACAGACAAGTTGTAAACAAAACCAATGGCAATTGAAATAACTGAGAGTTGCCACCTGCCACCTGAGGTGGTTGCCTCCCCCTTCTCCATGGCAGGCCAACCCCTGCTTGCCTGGCATCCCTGCCTTCTCTAAACTCATGTACCCACAGGGTTGTTTTGAGGATAAAATAAGCTAAGTTTCATCAGAAAAAGCATGATATAAATGTGACCATCCATAAATGCTACTAAGTGTCTTGCTCTTTTATATACTGTATTGGCCAGAATATAAGCCGCACCTGCAAATAAGCCGCACCTTTGAAATTCAAGGGTGGGTGGAGAAAAAAAGACCATACCCGAATATAAGCCGCTTCCTTAAAATTAGGTTACAGGCTGAAAATCACTGCTATTGGTAGAATTGTAACTCTGAGCCCATTTAAGCCTTTGATCTTGCAAGCCCCCCAAAATTACCACAGAATTGCTAGAATTCAGTTTGCTACAATTTTGCAGGCACTCACACCCGTAAATGGCAAGTGAACAGTCTCAAGCTCGCAAATTGGCAATAAAACATTTTTTGTTCCATTTTACTGTATGTCTATTTCAGCAGTGATATTGTAAAAACCAATTTTTGCAAGGTTGTGAATTTAAGCTGCACTTTAACTTTTCACGGTCGGAATTTGGAAAAAAAAAGTGTGGCTTATATTCAGGCCAATACAGTAATAGGAACTTCTGTTTATCCTGCTCTTCGGTCAAATAAAGGTTATTACACATTACATATGGGAACAATAAAGGGAAATGATTGCTGTCGTGAATGAGTGGAAGGGATCTGCTTACCTGGGAATAAGTCCCCCTGAACTCAATGTGGCTTCCTGGTTTTGAGCAGACTTGAATAGGATTCCTCTGTATGACTTTAGTCTATATGTACAGTAAAATCAAGTGGCAAAGCTGTTCATATAAAACTTCATGTTGCCGTGGGAGGAAAGGTCTGGATGTTTGCAAGCTTCTTCTGTGAAGGGTAGATTGAATCAACACTCTAGCTGCCCTTCAGAGAACTAGAGCATTGTACAGTTGGAAGGGACCCCGAGGGTCATCTAGTCCAGCCTCCTGCAATGCAGAAATCTCAACTAAAGCATCCATGACAGATGACCATCCAACCTGTGCTTTAAAAGCTCCAATGAAGGAGAGTTGACAACCTCCCAAAGGAGACTGTTCCACTGTCAAAAAGCTCTTACCACCAGAAAGTTCTTCCTGACCTTCTCGTACATTGAAGCCATTGACATTGAATCCTTCAAGCATTTGGCATCTGTATCAGTGGAGAGATTATGCAACTGTGCAAGCCAGCTCTGTCCCTTCTATCTGACCTTCCCATGTTGAGCAGGAAAGGTCTAAAGGAGGGAGGCGGCTGAAGTCTCGTTCCTTCAGCTAATACTTCCTCCATCCTTCTCTCATCAAAGCTGGGCAACTGGGAGACAAATAGCCCTCAGTGTGGCCTCTTAGGTGTGATATGGACCTTAGAGCAAACAGATGTAACAATACAGTGGTGCCTCGCAAGACAAAATTAATTCGTTCCGCGAGTTTTGTCGTCTTGCGATTTTTTTCGTCTTGCGAAGCACGGTGTCGGGAAAGTTTTGGAAAAGCTTCAAAAATCACCAAAGTCTTTAAAAACCTCAAAAAAGGCTACCACACCGCGTTCTATGAGTTGCTCCTCGAAGTCAAGTCGCAACTGTATTAACGGTGTTAAGAAAAAGGAAACAAACTTGCAAGACGTTTCCATCTTGCGAAGCAAGCCCATAGGGAAAATCGTCTTGCGAAGCAGCTCAAAAAACAAAAACCCTTTGGTCTAGCGAGTTTTTTGTCTTGCGAGGCATTCGTCTTGCAAGGTACCACTGTACGTTTGCTTCTTATCTATGGCAAAGAGGGAATTTTCAATAGAGCCTCATTCTTTCTGGCTTTGTTTCCAGGTTGTGCCTTATAGATATTGCCATTGGTTCCACACCTCCCCTTTCTGTTCTCCCCTATATCTTCTTGTTGAATGTATACCACTATAAGCTATCATATGTTGGATAAGCCTCTCAGAAAAGGCCTCAGTTTCTATGAGGTTTCCTCTTCACCTTCCCCCAAAGTGAGAAGGATAAACAATAGAAATGCCTATTTGAAACTGAACTAGTGTGTGTAAATTCGTACACTGCAAAGACTGGAAAGGTATCAAACCAACAGAAAGCATTTATCCTTTTCACTTTCCTTCCCCCAACAATTGCTTTAAAATGGAGCACTGCCCAGAATCTCCGATTACCCCCTGCAGACCCAAATGCTGCCACTGAGGGGTTTGCTGAAGAGTGCGGGGGGGGGGGGGGGGAGAGAGAGAAGAGCTGAGGGAGGAAGTTTAATTGAGTAGCACTGTGTGCAGGACCTGACAGGATCTGTCAGCCCAGCCATTTATCACTGCCAGGAACTGGAGGAGAGAGGGTTAATCCTGGCTATGAATAACAACAGCCCTCTGCATTTCACTCTTTCTGCTTCCCCCCTCCCGCACTGACCCCCTTCACCCTTTGGATTTAAGGCAGCCTTCTCCTCAGCCTTTGACATGCAAATGGCTTAGACTGTTCAGATAATGTGCTGCATTTCTCATCACTTGCGTTGCACAGAGCGATGGGGAGGAGCAAAGCCTCCTGACTTGAAAGTCTACCCTCCCTGCCCTAGGCTGTCCTCCCTAATCCCCCACTACCCTATTTCTTCCTTTTCAACTCCCTAACTTAAACTAGATTCCCATTGTTATTTTTTGTTTTGGGGAGGGAGGGAGCTCTTGTGTACATTTCCAGTTTTGACTGCTCTAGTAACAATTTCAACAAGCCAGATGCCCAATTAACTCATATCTGATCCAAGTGGAACAGTACCAGGCTACAGCTTCTGCAGATTAATAAAGTACAGGCATGGCAGTGACAATGAGAAAGGCATGACACAGCAGTGAGCAAAATCTGAGAATGCCCTGCCTGCCCCCATAGGATAAAAGAGCGGGTCATCTCATCTTCCAGGACTAGCAGTTCACCTAATGTCAAGGATTTATTCCTTGTAGCAGAGAAAAGAACAAGGCATGGCAGCAGGTTTGAAAGCAAGTGTGAGATGAAACAATAGATACTTAACAATTTGGTTGGGTGATATTGTAAGAAGGGGTGTGCTGGAAGGCGGAGGAGGGGTATTGTTTTTTCATCAACAACAGGATACTCCCACTTTGTGATCATTGAAAAATAAATGAAATTGTTTACCTGCTCAGCAGACATAGCACTAAATAGGTTTCATTTGCCATTAGCTTCCTGATTATTTAGTGCAGGAAACAGTATGTTCTCTTTAAATTAGTTTTGTTTGCCTTCACTTATGCCAGCACACAGCTGAATCTGACTAGCTAAATAGTGTTAGGGTGTAATGACATTCACTATAGCCCTATACGGGTGGCGCTGTGGGTTAAACCACTGAGCCTCTTGGGCTTGCCGATCAGAAGGTCGGCGGTTGGAATCCCCACAACGGGGTGAGCTTCCGTTGCTCGGTCCCTGCTCCTGCCCACCTAGCAGTTCGAAAGCACGTCAAAGTGAAAAGTAGATAAATAGGTACCGCTCCAGTGGGAAGGTAAACGGCGTTACCGTGTGCTGTTCTGGTTTGCCAGAAGCGGCTTAGTCATGCTGGTCACATGACCTGGAAGCTGTATGCCGGCTCCCTCGGCCAATAAAGTGAGATGAGTGCCGCAACCCCAGAGTCGGCCATGACTGGACCTAATGGTCAGGGGTCCCTTTACCTTTACCTTTACCTTTACAGCCCTACACATGTGCTACTTGCATGTAAGATGATGGGTTGCATCACAGTCAGCATCACATCACATCGCAGTCAGCATCACAGTCGCTTCCTTTGATAACCATACATTAAACATGGCTGTTTATGAAGCAACTCCAACAGCCAAACTCCTGCTGTGTGCAAATGGGACACTGGGAGCTCCAATCATGTGTAGCTCTTACACCTGGTGACCTGCTTCACAGACAAGAATGAAGAATGCACTGCTGTTGAAGGAAGCGGATGTGAGGTCATGGCCCTCTTCCCGAGAGAATGCAGCATTGGTGCATATGTGAACAATGCATGCGTGGGCCAGAATCACACAGGGAAGTAGAAGGAAGCCTCAAGCAATGCAAAACAGCACACTGCAGAATGTTGCCAGGGGAGAGAAAAGGAGGAGGCGTTCATCTTCCCTTTGGTAGAAGCCACATACCATACAGAAGGTGCAGCTACATCCTCTAAAAGGCTGCCCTGAGAACATCCTACCAAATGTGGAACTGGACAACCTAAAGCAGCTGTAAGACAGAATCCCCAAAATTTTTACTGTTGTACACCTATCCTGCCATCCCCAGCATTCCTTGGCTGCAACTCTTCCTGCATTACTCCTCTTTGTCCCCATGTCTGGACAGCTCCGGAAAGGAAACTCTGATTGGTTCCCAGAAGACTTCATCTACACTGCAGGCTCATAGCCATGATGCTTGGAGCTTGTTTTGTTCCTCTTGACAACCATTCACCAGAAGTGGTGCCTTTTCCATCCTCTTGTAACTCACGTCCTGCAGCGATCCTTCCTGTACTTTGTGCCCTGCTGCTGCTGCAATTATTCTTGGTGCGCCCATGCAAGGGCAACTTGCAACTACTAAATCCATGTGCCTCTTTGCAAAACTAGCCCTAGCTGCTATGATCCTTTGGCTCTTTTTTATTTGGGAAGATCATACTCAAATTCTTCACCTATGAATCTGAGAGATACATTTAACAGTTACCAGCTTTAATTTGGTAATCCTAAATCACAGTAACACTAAGCAAATAGCAGCCCTCCTGACACAAGCCTAGGTATTTCTTCAGGGACAAATTTGTGACAAACACCTCAGCTTTCAGGCTTAAACAAATATTTGCCATGATTAAACTATTTGCTTGCTTCATTATGACAAGTTCTTGCTGTCAACTCTTGGCTCCCAACTGACATTAATGACGCATCTTGCAAACTGACACATATTGATGGAACAGGTTTGACTGCCCAGCAACTTTCTTTCCTGCAGACATAAATATAGGTTTTGCCACTCACCTCAGAAAATGCAATACAGGTTTTTTTTGTCTCTGTTCCACACTCCCATTTCAGAGCTGAGACAGTAGTGTTAACATTACAGTAGCCCACCATCTAAAATGAGGTAATTGCCCCAGGGTGAAGGGAAGGGCCCTTGCAGTCTTGTACCCCTTGCCCACCCCTCCCCTTCCAAATATCCTATAGTGGCATTTCTTCCTTCTCCCTAGCATGAATGAGGGGGAAGGAAGGACATACCCAGGCAGCTCTCCCAAGCTATGCCTTTTCCTCCAAAACTAGGAAAGCAATTCCTTTTCCTCTTCTCTTCCAAAGCCAGCCTCCTGACAGATTTTCTCATTGATGCGCTATGGTGACTATGCTAGATACTGACAAAGAGACAGAACATTGGGAACATAGGGTTGTCGTATTTCAAAAAGTGAAAATCCAGACACAAAAGCTTTTTGAGGGGAGGGGGCAAAGTTGTTGCAAAATTTCAAACAAACAAACATATATATATATATATATTACCAGATGTAGGACAGTCTTATATTATAGTATTACAAAAGCCTGATGCCTGCCACTCTCTCTGTCGAGTAGTGGCAAGAGCCCATGGGGTCCCAGGCACACACAGAAGGTCTGTGTCCCTTTGGAGACTAGAGAGGCGCAGCGGAGACTGTTATGCTTTAAGAAATATGGTTTATTCACCTATTTATACCTTCAGTCTGCATGGAGGGAGTCCAGATCTTACAGCATGGTCATACCCAGAGGCAGCAGTGTAATCTGCCTGTAGCCAGCCTTTCCCAAGATGAATACCAGCCCTTCTTCCCATTTCCTCCTCTCAGAAAACCCTTTTTCTGTCACTTACAGATGATACCTAACACCATGGAAACTAGCGCTAATACGCCCAGGAACCTCACCAAAATGTTGGAGAGGATGCACCTTCACAGGCACATACCTCCACATGTGCTGGAAATGCCCCCAAATCCAACTCTTTGGGACATCAGTCATACAAGAAATATGCAAAATAACTAAACAAGTATTAGAAGTCACCCCAGAACTGGCCCTACTAAACATCTTCCAAGATAATAATCTCACATCACATAACCCACCTACTCTCAGCAGCCAGAAGCATCATAGCCAGACACTGGAGAGACCTGTCAGGAGTAAGCATGGACCAATGGTACCAAATAGTATAGGGAACAGCCTTCTTAAAAAAACTAACCAGTAAGCTGAAACTGACATGGGGACAAATAGAAGAAAACGCCTTCATGGTTACCCTTTATCAAATACACAGCCCAACAAGAAAACGACAATAACCCGCCAACAGCATACGAATCAATCTGGCTAACCTGATCCAAAAATACACAGACATACACCCCACTCAGACAGAAAAAACCAAATCTCACTACAGCCAATCAAAGACAACCAACCACACCCTAGGCCACCCCCAACCTCTCTCACTACCAAGGAAATACAACAAGCGAATAATAGGAGTACCCATACAAGTAACACAACACAAAACCCCACACATACACTAAGTAGAATAGAAGCACAACCACCCCACCTCACCCCACTCACCACCCCCCTCTTTTCCCCTAAACTAATTCTGTATGCAACACTAATGTCTCACAACAAATGAAACTGATCTGTAGAAAACACAGCTTGAAAAAGAGACAATGCATGTATTTTTGTAAACAATGAAATCTTTAATAAAAAATATTTTTAAAAAATGCATACCCCATTTCCTTGATAACCTTTCAAACCCCTGTCTCTGTTCACACCTCAGGGAAGGTGGGGGGGAGGAGATCTATTGCATTGGCAACGCCCCTCAATGGCCCTGTATTGTTCCCTTAATGTAGGGTTACCATATTTTTTTCAGTGAATCTGGGGACACTTTTCAACTTTAATGGATTTTGTATGGGGACTGATTAGTAAATCCAGGGACTGTCCCCAGGAAATGGGGACGTCTGGTAACCTGACCTTAATGGCCCTAGCTTGGCCAGGCTACCCGGGAATTCCTCTGCAGCTTATATTTCTCCCTTCCCACACCAAATAATTACAATCCTAGAATTTATTCATTTCCAGGGTTTACCCTAAAACTGTAACAACACAGATGGCTTTGTAAGCTGTGTGTTTGTCTCTTGAGCCATGTCTTCCACTAGCCCAGCAAAGGTGCCTTGACTCCTTTGCCTCTGGCATTCTGTTTCCCTAGCAAACCTGACAAGTCAAGTTTACTGCCCGTTTTGGACCACTCTCCTGCCCCCCCCATCTCTGAACCAATGTCTGACAGCTTGAAGGAAGAGCTTCCAAAGTCCTGACATCCTTTTTCAATCTTAGCATAGACAGATATATATTTATTTTACAAAAATCCAACCTAAAATAAATACTATCTACAGCAGCAGAGCTAGAGAATTTCCAAAATATTGAGGGAGGACATGCACAGCTTCTGTATTCATGGTGATAGCTTGTGCAGCTGTGTAAAGGTAAAGGGTAAAGGGACCCCTGACCATTAGGTCCAGTCGTGACCAACTCTGGGGTTGCGGCACTCATCTCACTTTATTGGCCGAGGGAGCCGGCATACAGCTTCCGGGTCATGTGACCAGCATGACTAAGCCGCTTCTGGCGAACCAGAGCAGCGCACGGAAAAGCAGTTAACCTTCCTGCGGGAGCGGTACCTATTTATCTACTTGCACTTTGACATGCTTTCGAACTGCTAGGTTGGCAGGAGCAACAGGAGCTCACCCCGTCGCGGGGATTCGAACCGCCAACCTTCTGATCGGCAAGTCCTAAGCTCTGTGGTTTAACCCACAGCGCCACCCGCATCCCCTCTGTGCAGCTGTGTACCTTCCAGCAAAAATGCAGTCCAAACATCTGGTCTCAATGTTCGCTTTCCTAACTTGAAATATCATTAAATAAATTAGGCCCACAATTATTTGAGCTGCGTTCAGCCTTGTAAACTCACAATTCTGTGGTAGCTAAGCTGGATCTGTACCAGCATTTCCCTCAATGCAGATACAAAACATAACCCATCACCATTAGAATCAGGACAAACTATGTCTCAAGGACACTACCAGAGCCAAAAACATTTCATAATCACAAAACATTGCTTTCTGATAGCTGAGACACATTTATTTTCTGAATTGAATTGGTACATCCTCAGATGTATCAGTTGTCATAAGCAGCTCGGAAAGCCCTCAGAGTGAAGAGTTAGATAGTAAATCATTGTAACAAAGCACATAGCAAGTGGTGAATTGGGCAGATTCAGATCCAGGAACTGCGCCTGTGGGCGGATGCTTCAGGTTCTGGGCCTATAATTATATAAATGATTTCTCACCGCCAATTCTTCAGTGAATTACAGCTAAAAATGTGCACTGAAGAAAGGACTCCGTGAGCTACTTCTGCTAGGCTGGCATCAGTTAAATGCCTTACTTCAACATTATCCAAGGCTGGAGCTGGGCAATAGCTCCCTCCCCTCCCCCTGCCCCAAGAACTGAAGAGAGTTTGGGATACCATTCATGAGCCGGAAGTGAGCGAGGCACTCCCTTTCTTTCTCTTTAGTTGCGTCACCCTGTATCCCTGATTTCCTGACTTGTCCCCTGCATGAAACTAGTCAAGGGCTGCAAGATGCCCATCCCTGTTCTAAGCAAATAAAGGTGGTACAACACCAATAACCTCAGGCCATGGTGGAGTGGGGAGGGAAGGGGCACTTTCATGCCTCTCTATCTAGTCCTTTCCCCAGGACACACCTCTTCACTGGCCTTCCTCTCTGTGCTCTTTGCAGCCTCTTACACTGGCTGGAATGTGCTCTTGAACTGGAACACTGCCTCTTGCTGACTTACAATGAGTATGATATATATGTGCGTGTGGGTAGAAAGTTCATAGCACAGTGTCACCATGCTGATAAATAAAATAACTCTCCAGCCAAACATAGTCTAGCCCAGAAGCAAGCAAAACATGGCCAACTTCCTTCAACATACCATCCAGTTTTCAAGTTATTTGTAATCTAGTCAACCAGTCCAAGGCACACAGGAAACTTCCTTTTGATGGAAAGTGAAAACTTAGGAAGTCTGTGCCCTTCAGAAATAACCACAGCTCTGCAGTGAATCCCCTTAGCTTTTATCTTCTGTGGTTCTGAGTCCAGAGCCCTCAAGTCAGCTGCTGAAGTTGGAATTGAACAAGCACAGGAGCATAGCTCTTGCTGAAATGTTTGCCAAGCTTGTTCATGACTTACAATCTTTTCCAAAGGATCCTCCAGCTGAGACATAGGCTTTTCCAGACTCACAGTACCTGGAGTACTGTGTCAAATTGTGGGCACTACAATTGTAGAACGATATTGACAAGCTGGAACATGTGCGGAGGAGGGCAACTAAGAGGATGAAGGGTCTGGAAACCAAGCCTTACAAGAAGCTTGGTTGAAGGACCGTGTATGTTTAGCCCGGAAAAGAGAAGACTGAGAGCAGATATGATAAAAAGGTAAAGGTACCCCTGCCCATACGGGCCAGTCTTGACAGACTCTAGGGTTGTGCGCCCATCTCACTCAAGAGGCCGGGGGCCAGCGCTGTCCGGAGAAACTTCTGGGTCACGTGACCAGCGTGACAAAGCTGCATCTGGTGAGCCAGAGCCACACACGGAAATGCCGTTTACCTTCCCGCCAGTAAGCGGTCCCTATTTTTCTACTAGGACCCGGGGGTGCTTTCGAACTGCTAGGTTGGCAGGCGCTGGGACCGAACAACGGAAGCGCACCCCGATTCGAACCGCCGACCTTTCGATCGGCAAGCCCTAGGCGCTGAGGCTTTTACCCACAGCGCCACCCTCATCTTCACATATCTAAAGGGCTGTCCCATGGAGGACAGAGCAAGCTTGTTTTCTGGAGGGTAGGACCTGAACCAACAGATTCAAGTTACATGAAAGGAGATTCCAGCTAAGCATCAGGAAGAACTTCTGTCAATAAGAGCTATTGGATAATGAAACAGACTACCTTAAAAGGTGGTGGATTCTCGTTGCTTAGAGGTTTTCAGCAGAGATTGGATGGGCACTTGTCATGGGTGATATAGATGAGATTCCTGCATTGCAGGGGGTTGGACTAGATGACCCTCAAGGTAGCTTCCAACTCTACAATTCTCTGATTCTAGGATTCTAAGCAGTCTGAATCCTGTTCCTGGCAAAAATCCTCCTCCTTTCAACTACTAGAATCAAGGCCAGAGACAAGGGGAAGCAACAGCTGAGCACACCTTCATCATGCCTGGATTTAGGCCCCGCTGACAATCCTCTCCCCCAAGCAGAAGTTTGTATTGCATTTGAATTATCATTTGTATTGTATTTTAATTGCCCTGAGGTCCTTCAGGAACCAATTCTGATAGAAAAGTGGTAAAAATTTTTGAAGAGGATTTCTGAAAGCTTCCATTTCATATTGTAGTGAGTTAGGAAAACTGAAAAAAAAAAAATCCAGTAATTTGCATCAGATTACTGATTTGTTGAGGTTCCAATTCTATTCACTCCAGTCACACATCACAACCATAAAGCAAATTAAAGGAATGTGACTATTTTTAGAAATATTTTCTCAAACCAGACCCATTTTTATTTTTTACATTCATGAAAACCTGCCTTTGAAATGCTGCAGAAAATCACTGTCAGATGTCTAAGGGCTTTTAATATGAATTATATATTCACAGCTGTCAAGGTGCTTGTTGAAGATGTAATCCAGAGTCCAAAGTGATCGTGTGTATGCGTAGGATTAAGGAATTCTTCTCAGAATAGCACTAATACTTTTCATGCTTGGAGGAAAAGAAAAAAGAGTAACTTATCGGTAAAGAGGGAAGAAGAGTGTCAGGACTTGGCAGTATTTGTGCAGGGATTAGCATTATGTCTATACAGTACAGCCAAAAAATTAATTTGGGTTTCATATTTCATGTCCCAAGTCTGCCTTGAACAAACTTAGAATAACTCTACTCAACTCAGAGGTCTATATAGCATCGTTATAGCACATGGTTCCATCCTTAGGTGCATTTGGAATGACAGCTGTGTATAAGGCATGATATCACATACAAAAAATCTTGTCATCCCTTTTTTGTTTTCTTCAGTGTTGCAAAGCACATTTGTACCTGCAATAAGCACTTTAGTAACAGAGGACGACTGTCAGTAGTGCACATGTTGCACATACCATCAAACATATCCCAGACATTTGAAGGCTGCTCCAAAACCATTTGTTACAAACAGCAACTGGGTCAGTTCTTAGGTATGCCTAAAGCACATGCCATCTATTTAGGAACATATTCCCTGATGATATCAGTTTCTCAGAAGCCTGTTTTGGGATGTTTTGCTTTTTGCAAAAGCCAAATCCGAAAGAAAGAGAAGACACAGTTGCAACCTGCAGATTAAAATTGCCACTGAACAGATTAACTTGTTTTTAAAAAGAGATCAACACATGGCACCAGTGCCGTAAAAGTAGCAATTCCTGTGACTGCTGCAGAAGCCAGCTCTGCACCTCAGTCAAAGGAATCAGAACTAAAACAGCTTAAGAAATGTTGTGGGCCTTTAAGTATAATAAAAAAACAAATTTGATCCACTTTCTCGTAGTAAACTAACTTGGTGGGGAAATCCTATTTTAAAAAAATGGAAAAAAGATGGCACTACAGAAAAATTGGATGGAAGCAGGTGCATTGACTTTGGACCAACTGATAGATGAGGAGGATGAGTTGTATATGTATATTGTTCTAAGAGGTAAATGTGATCTGTCAGAGGCAGCCCAGTGGCAATATCTACAGCTATGACATCTTCTAACAAACCGGCAGCTTTTTCAGCTTCTGAGACATCAGAGATATTGAAAGAATTGGATAAATATTTTGAAACTAGAAATAAAATAAAAATAGCGATCACTTTCTATAGATATTTATTATCAATTAACAAGTTTGATATGCAGACTTTAAGAAAAGATTGGAATAAAGAATTGGATCTTCCAGTACTACCTTGTCAATGAGAAAATGTTTTAGCTTCTCTAACCATGGTATTGATGGATCTTAAATTATGCCTTATACAACAGAAAATAATATTTAAAATTTATTGGACTCCATTATGCATGTATAAAAAAGGACTCTCTAATGTAGTTCTTTGTTGGAGATGTAATAAGGATAATGCCTCTTTGAAACATCTATTTTTACAGTGCCCTATACTCCCTAGGTTTTGGGAGAAAATGCTGGACTGTATAAATGCATACAGTGGTACCCCGGGTTACATACACTTCAGGTTACAGACGCTTCAGGTTACAGACTCTGCTAACCCAGAAGTAGTACCTCGGGTTAAGAACGTTGCTTCAGGATGAGAACAGAAATTGCGCGGCAGCAGTGCAGGAGGGAGGCCCCATTAGCTAAAATGGTACCTCAGGTTAAGAACAGTTTCAGGTTCAGAACGGACCTCCGGAACGAATTAAGTTCTTAACCCGAGGTACCACTGTACTTTATTTTGGTCACAGACCAGCATAAGCAAAACATCTAAATAAATAGCAAAACAGTATCTCTAAGGGGATGATTATTAAATAAATGGGAGCAAGAACCAAACGTAGATTAAAACATATACATAGAATACTTGATTAAACATAGGTAAAGGAAGAGTAAAAACTGATAAGAGAAATTAAAAGAGATCAGTTAAAAACAGCTATATGGAATGGGGCTTCAGAAGTGCAGATCTAACAATATGGGCCTTCAATTTAGGACTGATTTTATCATAGATCATCCTTCAATAAATAAATGTGTATAAATGGACTGTATAAATGTAACTGTGAGGAAAAGGTTTTCAGAGGAAAATATTATGTTGAATTATATACCTATTGTTTGGAAACTGACAACTGGACAGTGAAAGTGGATTCTATGTTCCCTAACAGTGGCCAAAAGACTGGTATTGATGATCTGGAATAATAAATGTATGATCACCTTAAATCAATAGATTAATGACGACAACACTCACAACATATGAACAGATTGCTTATAGACACAGACTTCGTTTGGACAAATATATTGACATTTGGAATGAGCTTATACAGAATATAGTTATTAATAATCATACATAGATTAGGACAATAATATTATTTATACATCTATATAAAAAGGAATGGAAATGTATCTGATTTATACCACATTTTTCTTAATGTATTTTTGCACTTTCCCCCTTTCCTTCTCTTTCATCACTTTATTTTATATAATTGTAATAATAATATAATATAATATAATATAATATAATATAATATAATATAATATAATATAATATAATATAATAATACTGCTGCTAAAATCCCTGGATATCACTGAGCAAAAGCAGTGTTAACACATAGGGAGTGGGGGACTGCCAGCTGCTCAGGGCCATGTTTCTCATTTTCTTCTCCCTCAACAGAAGAATTCATAAAGTTGGATGTGACCTTGGAGGTCCTCTAGCCCTCAATGCAGGATGCAACTACGGCGTCCTTGACAGATGGCCACCCAGCCTCTGCTTAAGCACCTCAAGAGAAGAAGAGCCCACCACATCCTAAGGCTGCCTGTTCCATTCCTACCATTGGGTTTATCTGAAATCTGTTTCCCAGCCATTTCTACCCATTGGTTCTAGTCCTGCCTTCTGAATAACCTCACTTGAGAAGAAACCTCATTTTAGGTTCATGATTCTCGTTTAGCAAATTCACAGATAACCCTAAAAATAAATGAATCGCTGCTTCATTTTCTCTGTGCCAGCCCTCCAGATGTTTGAAGACAGCCATGATGTCTCCACTTAATGTTCTTTTATTCAGGCTAAACATACCCATTTCTTTAACCATTCCTCACAAGGTAGTTTCCAGACCTCCTAGCATCCTGGTCACCTGTCTCCAGATGTGCTCCAGTGCATCAATGTCTTTCTTTAAACACAGCATCCAGAACTCATAAAAAAGTAAAATACCTAGAGATTTGGTTAACAGCAAAAAACATAAATGTTTACAAAGACAATTATGAAAAAGTGTGGTCTGAGATAAAAAGGAATTTAGAAATATGGAGCAGAATGAACTTTTCCCTACTAGGAAAAATAGCAGCGATAAAAATGAATGTATTGCCAAAAATGCTCTTTCTGTTCCAGACAGTCCCAGTAATGGTGAAAGATGATTGCCTCAAAACATGGCAGAAGGATATTTAGAAGTTTGTCCGGGGGGGGGGGGGAAGGCCAAGGATTAAACATAAGATATTTACAGATATAAAAGAAAGAGGCGGGTTTGCCCTCCCAGACCTTAAATTGTATTATGAGGCTGCATGTTTGGTATGGATTAGGAACTGGATAAAACTGGAAATGGAATAAGCATTAGATTTGAAAGGTCATGATAATAGATTTGGATGGCATGTATACTTATGGTATGGGAAAGGGAAAGTCCACAAAGGATTCTACAATCATATAATTAGGAGATCACTAATGAGGGTGTGGGAGAGATATAAAGACTTAATGGAACAAAAAACACCCTGGTGGGTATCACCAATGAAGCTTCGTTACTCAAACCGCTTGGCAAAAAAGGGAAGTGTCCTACATATAGAGAATTGTTGAAGGATCAAGAAGGGAAATGGAAGCTAAAAGACTATGAGGAAATTAAAGACCATTTTCAGAGTTGGTTACACTACAGACAATTACATGAGATGTACAAGCAAGATAAGAAGAAAGGGTTTAGTTGTATAACTTTTAGATTTCAAAAGGAAGTTATAGAAGAAGAAGGGAAGCTGCTGAAGAAAGCATATAGTATTTTGCTAGAATGGGAAACAAAAGATGAGGAGGTCAAATTGGTTATGATCAAATGGGCACAGGATATAGGACATAATATACAATTCAAGGATTGGGAAAAACTGTGGAAAGTAAACTTGAAATTTACATTGTTGTGTCTTGAAAGAAAATTATATGAAAATGATATATAGATGGTATATTACACCAGTACAGATTGCAAAAATGTATAAAACCGGGTCAAATATATGTTGGAAATGTAAAGAAAAAGAAGGGACTTTTTATCATATGTGGTGGGAATGTAGAGAAATTAAAAAAATGGGGAAATGATATACAATGAATTTAAAAAAATGTTTAAAATGACATTTGTAAAAAAAACCAGAAGCATTTTTGTTAGGGATTGTAGGACAAGATCTGCCAAGAAAAACAAAGAATTTATTTGTGTACGCTACAATAGCGGCAAGAGTCTTGATAGCACAAGGATGGAAGTATGAGGAAATCCCAACGAAAGAACAGTGGCAAGAAAAATTGATGAGCTATGCAGAGTTGGGTAAATTGACATATAAATTGCAGGACAAGGAGAACTTTGACTTTAAGGAAGAATGGGAGCTTTTTACACATTATCTAAAAAGACAACAAAATGAACTGGACTCCTTGGCAGGTTTTGAATAAACATACACAAATTTATTGGTTGATAACATGTTAGATAATGCAAGGATATGTACAATTTTATAACATGCAAAGAACAATATGTGCTGAGAAATCAGAGAGAGGAGCTGAGGGAAGTCTTTGGGGGGGAGGATGAAAGGGAGGGGGAAAGGGGGAAAATGAATGTAAGTGATTATATGGTTTGATAATTTGTTATGTTGAAATTGTTAATAAACATATTTAAAAAATAATAAAAAAATACAGAACTGGACACAATACTCCAGATTCAGTTCAGGGGCACACTTTGGGCTTTAAAATTTCAGCAGTGCCCTGGGTGACACCAACATTCAGCTCCCCCCTCATCTTTGTTGCGCACCCCGTGTACGCCGTCTCAGCCCAGCGCAGGCAAACCAGTCTGTTCAGTGGAACTGAACATAGTATTAGGGCTGCCATATTTTGAAGAGCAACAAAGAGGATGCTATGATGGCCATTCAGAGCAAATAAATGCAATTAGTCTCAAATTCTATCCCTGAAAAAGAGGACATGTCTTGGAAAAAGAGGACACATGGCAACCCTAGTTACACACACTATTACTTCCCATGATGCTTCTGCTTATGTCACCAAAGACTGGCTATTTGTGTAAAATGTTAGGCTGTAAGCACAGGGAAATCCTAACAGCTGCTGCCTGCATTTATGGTTGGGTCAAACGATGCCCTTTCCCATGAGGGAGGCATCTTCCATTCCCAGGAGGCTGTTTTTACTGTGCATGGAAAAAGTGAAACACCACACTGCAACCTTTTTAAAAAATAAATAAATAAAGGTGTAGCACACACACACGATAAATACATACATAAAATGCTTCCTTTGGAGCATGAAGCAGCATGAGAACGATCCCTTTGATGGATGGCAGATGGAGGGCTACAGGGCAAAGGGCCTGCCCAGTGGCCATGCCCTGATTGCAGAGTGCTGTCTCAGGAAGGCACAACACAAGACCATTTCTGTGCCAGGAAAAGACCTTTGTATTTTCTCAGGATTTAAAATGCTCTATACATTGTTTTTGCACTGCTTGGTATTCATTTTAATTGCAGTGACTGCTTTTATCATGTTCTAAAGTTCTTGCTCTTATCTGTTTTATTGTAATCTTGACTTTTTGAAAGCTCCCTTGGGAGTCTGTTGAAGGGGTGGGGAATATGTAAAATACAACAAATGAACTCAAATTAGGTTGCACAACAATCTGCGCTACAGAGTAATACTAGTTGGCATTTTTATTTCTGCTCAGAGTTCTTTGGCTGCAACTGAAAGCCTCTAAGCAAGAGAACCTCATTTTAATTGTTGTTTATAGATGACCTTTACCCACTTTGTCACCCTGTCCAGCTTATGGGCAAGGGAGGAGTCACTGTTGGCTCAGTCTAGGTACACTACTGTGTGAAGAAAGTCCAAGTGACATGAAGCCAGACAAGGCCAAATTATTTGGCTTCTAGTGAAAAAAGCAGAGTTGCTGGTTTGAAGAACTAACCCCAACGTAGGATCAATGGGACCAATATGTTGCCCACCAACCCTTTTGGGTTTGTGTACAGAGCTCCCAAACCAAAGAAACTGGTGCGCATGTGGTCACTGTGGTCATTTATTTCACTGATCTAAAAGCAAACGTGCACACGCACACAGCCTCTTTGCAAACTTTGGCTTTGTTTTCGATTCCTAACAGCTGGGGCTGCTCCCGAGGGACTGTTTGCTCTCCCACTGTGAAAACGTCTCAACAGGTGGAAAGGGACAAGGAACGGAGGGCAGGGCAGGGCAGATTGGAGAGACATTAAACAAACCCTGATTCTTTCGGTATTGGTTTTATAACTTTTGAATGCAGCAGCAATTTTGCAGATCCCTGAACTTTTTAAAAAGAAAAGAATGCCAGCCTTCAAACAAGTGTAATGGGCAGGGCTATTTTTCTAGAACAAGAGGTGCCAGAACTCACCCATAACACCTCCTTTGTTCTCTCATAATGGCAATGGAGTCCACCTGAGAGGGGCCGGAACTGAGTGCTAGCAAGTTCCAGCTGAAAAAAAGCCCTGGTAATGGGTGTGTTTTTGTGAGTGAGACAAGGGGAGAGAGAGAGGATTAGTGGGAGCACAAAATAAAGCAATAGATATGTGAGAGACCTTCCCCCTGACCCCACAAACCAGAGCTGCAAAGGAAGAAAAGCATTGTGTAAAGAAACTTGGATTTTAGCTAGTCTTCAGGTAGCATTTTGTGTCCCCCCCCAAATGTTATTTCATGCTAAAAAACAAAAAAACACACAAAAAACCCCAAAGCTCACAGGAATTTAATACAGTCCCAGTAATATGGAATGAAAAGTTAGGTTCTCATGTATCCTTTGGTACATTAAAAAGACACTTTCATGCACTAGGTTATGTAATGTGTAAATTCACTTAAATTAGAACTATTAAAAGGCAAACAATCAATCAGTTAAAATGCTTTAACCAGTGAACTGCCATATTAAAAAGTCAATATGTAAAGAAGAAAACCTGAAGGAAATCATTAATATGAACATCAGTGAAATATACTCAGAGTCGCAAAGTGATTTCATGCTCTTTATTCAGCTCATAGTGGTGAGGAGGAATGGATGAAAGTCCCCTCAAAGTATCTGCTTTATATACATTATTTACACAATGGGCTGCACATGATTGGCTAATTCCGGAATTCTACTGTAAGCCAATCAGGTTGTGGATTCACTGCTATCTGGAGCATGATTGGGTAGTTCCTGCCAACCAATCATACTGCTGCATTGTTCTAGGACCAATCAGACTGCTGCATTCTGAATCCTATTGTTCTAGGACCAATCAGACTGCTGCAGTTTGGATCCTATTCAACTCAGTACATAACACCCCTCCCCTCTAAGTTCCAGTCCTGCCCGGGAGGTCGCATTCACAGTCCTCAAGGTACGCCGGCGGCCTACGTGTGCGTTGTGGCCTGGGGTGTTCCCTGGTCCGGGGTTCAGGTTCTGGCTCGTGTTCCAAGGATGCTGGCTGTGATGGGGCTGTTTGGTCTGGCGCAACTGGCTCACTCAGTCGTGGTTCTGGTTCCGGTGTCCTTTCAGCCTCGCAGGTCCTCTCTGTATTTACTGATTCTGCCTCTCCTGCTGGCCCCTCGTGCTCTATGGGCCTCACTGCCCCTCTGTTCCCTTGGGACTCCTCTGCCCTTTCCTCCTCCTGGTTTTCTCCCAGGAATCGTCACCGTATCTGGTCGCAGTGGCGGCGCCAGCATTGCCCCCCATCTGTTAGCACCTCGTACGACATGGGGCCAGTGACCCTGGTGACTGTGGCGGGTACCCATGCTGGGCCTGCCCCAAAATTCTTTGCGTACACTGGGTCCTGAGCCTCAAAGGTCCGGGGGTTCTTGCCTTCCCCCACCACTACCTCATCCTGAGCTCTATCGGGGTGAAGGCGGTCCAGTCTGATTGCAAGGCGCTGACCCATTAGTAGTTCAGCGGGGCTCCGGCCAGTCGTTGAGGTGGGGGTGCTGTGCTGTGCTAGAAGGAATGTGGCAAGGCGGTACTCCCAATCCCCTTGCGTCATGCGGCGAAGGGTGTCCTTGGTGGTCTGCACCATGCATTCTGCTTGGCCATTGGTGGCAGGGTGGAATGGCGCCGAACGGATGTGGCGGATGGCGTTCTGCTCTGTGAAGGTTTGGAATTCTCCTGACGTAAATGCAGTCCCGTTGTCTGAGACAAGAGTGTCAGGGAGCCCGTGGGTTGCAAACAGCCTGCGTAGTACCCGGATGGCTGCGGACGTAGAAGTGGACGGTACCAGTGTGACTTCCAGCCATTTGGTGTAGGAGTCCACCACTATGAAGAATGTTTTCCCCTGAAAGGGGCCAGCGAAGTCCACATGCAGGCGTGACCATGGTGCTCGGGCGGACTCCCAGGACTGGACTGGGGCCCTTGGGGGATCTGGGCGGGATTCTTGGCAGGCCTGGCAGTGTTTGACCCAGGCCTCTATCTCTCCGTCGATCCCCGGCCACCACACATAACTCCTGGCAAGGGCCTTCATTCTCACTACCCCTGGGTGTGTCTCGTGTAGGGCTGTGAGGACCCTTTTGCGGAGGGGCTGGGGAACAACGACCCTGCTTCCCCATAACAGGCACCCCTTGTGGGCTGACAGTTCATGTTTGCGGGTTGTGTAGCCGGCGAATTCTGGCCCGGGGCTGCTGCTGGGCCATCCCCTCCACACCTAGTCCAGGACCCGGGAGATGACCCTATCTTTCTTGGAATGGTGTGCAACTTCTTGTGCCTGAATGGGGTGGTCGGGAAGCAGCTCCAGGCTCATAACCTCTTGTGCAGGTGCTGGGTCGGGGCCTGTTTCCAGTAGTGGTAGCCTGCTGAGGGCGTCCGCATGGCCCATCTCCTTCCCAGGACGGTGAATCAGTGCATACTGGTAGCTGGCAAGGAAAATTGTCCACCTGAGGACGCGAGGAGACAGCACTTGGGGGGTCTGCTTTTCAGGGGCAAACAAGCCAAGCAACGGCTCATGGAATTTTTTTACTCCCTTCACGATTGCCAGACCCTCCTTGTTGATTTGCGAGTAGTTCCGCTCGGTTGCGTTGAGTGTCTGGGAAAAGTATGCCACTGGTACCTCTCTTCCATCCGGGAGTTGGTGTCCCAGGACAGCGCCAATTCCGTAGGGCGAGGCGTCGCATGCTAGCACCACCGGCAGCCTCTCGTCGAAGTGTGCCAAGACCGAGTTTGAGACAAGTAAGTCCTTGACTGCCTGGAATGCGGCCTCCTGGCGCTGGCCCCACACCCAAGGGGCCCGCTTGTCCAGGAGTCTGTGTAGGGGCTCCGCTACCGCCGCCTTGTGGGGAAGGAAGGAATGGTAAAAGTTCAATAGTCCCAAGAAGGCCTGAAGTTCAGTCTTGTTCTTGGGCGCTGGGGCATCACAAATGGCCCGTACCTTGTCCCCAGTCGGGTGGACCCCTTCTGCGTCCACCATAAATCCCAGAAAGTCCACCTGAGGCACTCCTAGTAGACATTTTTCCCGCTTCACCTTGAGACCCGCCGTCTGGAAACGGTGCAGAACGGTGTGGAGGCGGTCCTCAAACTCCTCTGGTGTGGGCCCGGCAATCAACACATCATCAAAGAAGGGGGTGACGCCAGGAATCTCTTTAAGGAGAGAGTCCATTAGATTCTGGAATATGCCTGGTGCCACGCTGACACCGAATTGCAGCCGCTTTACCCTGAATGCTCCTCTGTGCGTCACAATCGTCTGTGCCTCTGCTGTGGCCTCATCTACTGGCAGCTGTTGATATGCTTGGGCCAAGTCCAGCTTGCCAAAAATTTTCGACCCAGCCAGGGTGGCAAGAACATGGCTGACCACTGGCACTGGGTATGCATGGGCCGTGAGGGCCTTGTTTATGGTACATTTGTAGTCTGCGCAGATGCGGACCGAACCATTAGGCTTGACGGGTGTGACGATTGGGGTTTCCCAGGGCACCGGCTCCAGCACTCCTTGCTCCACGAGCCGGTCCAATTCCTCGTCTATACGGGGTTTCAGGGCGAACGGGACCTGGTGGGCCTTGAGCCTGACCGGTCGTACTGCGGGGTCAAGCTGTAGAGCAATGGGGGGGGGGCGTATACTGTCCCAATTTCCCATCGAAAACCCCCGGAAATTCCTTGCATATGGCGTCCACGTCCACTTGTAAGCTAGTGTGGTTCACCCCGGTGACGGCTAGCCCCAGTGGTCCAAACCATGCCAATCCCAGTAAGCTAATGTAGGGGCCCTTGACCACAAGCAAGTCCAGTTGCCGCGTCCGCCCTCGGTATTGCACCCTGAAGGTCCCCACCTCCATTGTGGGGACCTTACGTTTCTGGAAGTACCGGAGGGTGAATGGGGCCGGCCTGAGTTTGGGACTCAGTTTCCCAGTAGGACACAGTTTCCTTAAGGTCCTTGCCGAGATTATGGATAGAGTTGAACCCGTGTCAAGCTCCATGCGGCATGGGGCCCCCTCTATCTGTACGTCAACATAAATTTTCTCTACGTTGGGGTGGAGCAACTGGTATACCTGGAAGTCCGTGAGCTCTGTCGAGTTGCCTTGGTGCGTTGGGCCCCGGGACCTGGGGCTCTTGGATTGGTCATCTGATGCCTGGTGTCGGGTGGGCCGAGCCCGACACACCTGGGCGATGTGTCCCGATTTTCTGCACTGCCTGCACTCTGCGTTGCGGAAACGGCAGGTTCTCCTCTCGTGACTTTCTCCACAGCTTGCGCAGTTCCCTCCTTCTCATCGAGGCAGCTGTGGTATGTGGGCTGCTTGAGTGCGCTGCTGTACTCGGTGCACCTCCTCCCTGTCGGATCCTGAGTCATAGAATCATAGAATCATAGAATCATAGAATAGAATCATAAAATCATAGAGTTGGAAGAGACCACAAGGGCCATCGAGTCCAACCCCCTGCCAAGCAGGAAACACCATCAGAGCACTCCTGACATATGGTTGTCAAGCCTCTGCTTAAAGACCTCCAAAGAAGGAGACTCCACCACACTCCTTGGCAGCAAATTCCACTGTCGAACAGCTCTTACTGTCAGGAAGTTCTTCCTAATGTTTAGATGGAATCTTCTTTCTTGTAGTTTGGATCCATTGCTCCGTGTCCGCTTCTCTGGAGCAGCAGAAAACAGCCTTTCTCCCTCCTCTATGTGACATCCTTTTATATATTTGTACATGGCTATCATATCACCCCGTAACCTCCTCTTCTCCAGGCTAAACATGCCCAGCTCCCTTAGCCGTTCCTCATAAGGCATCATTTCCAGGCCTTTGACCATTTTGGTTGCCCTCCTCTGGACACGTTCCAGTTTGTCAGTGTCCTTCTTGAACTGTGGTGCCCAGAACTGGACACAGTACTCCAGGTGAGGTCTGACCAGAGCAGAATACAGTGGCACTATTACTTCCCTTGATCTAGATGCTATACTCCTATTGATGAGGCCCAGAATTGCATTGGCTTTTTTAGCTGCCGCGTCACACTGTTGGCTCATGTCAAGTTTGTGGTCAACCAAGACTCCTAGATCCTTTTCACATGTACTGCTCTCAAGCCAGGTGTCACCCATCTTGTATTTGTGCCTCTCATTTTTTTTGCCCAAGTGCAATACTTTACATTTCTCCCTGTTAAAATTCATCTTGTTTGTTTTGGCCCAGTTCTCTAATCTGTCAAGGTCGTTTTGAAGTGTGATCCTGTCCTCTGGGGTGTTAGCCACCCCTCCCAGTTTGGTGTCATCTGCAAATTTGATCAGGATGCCCTTGAGTCCATCATCCAAGTCGTTGATAAAGATGTTGAATAAGACCGGGCCCAAGACAGAACCCTGTGGCACCCCACTAGTCACTCTTCTCCAGGATGAAGAGGAACCATTGATGAGCACCCTTTGGGTTCGGTCAGTCAGCCAGTTACAAATCCACTGAGTGGTAGCATAGTCAAGACCGCATTTTACCAGCTTCTTTACAAGAATATCATGGGGCACCTTGTCAAATGCCTTGCTGAAATCAAGGTAGACTACATCCACTGCGTTCCCTTCATCTACCAGGCTTGTAATTCTGTCAAAAAACGAGATCAGGTTAGTCTGACATGACTTATTTTTCAGAAATCCATGCTGACTATTGGTGATCACAGCATTCGTCGGTGAGGTCTTCGTGGTGGACCCTCGGTTGGGACAGCTGGCTCAGCCGTGCCTCTTGCGTCAACCTCTCAGCAGCTTCCATTGCCAGGGCCTCCTCCAGAGCGACCTGGAAGGTTAGGTTCTTCTTAGCGTAGAGGTGTCGTTGCAGCTTCTCATCCTTCAGGCCACCGACGAGGCGGTCACGAAGCATGTTCTCCAGCTCTGAGAAGTTGCAGAACCGGGCAGCTTGGCGGAGAGAGGTCACAAACCCAGTTATGGTTTCCCCAGGGGCTTGCCGCTTTGCGTAGAAGGCATTTCGACGAGCCACCACTGAGGGCTGTGGCAAAAAGTGCCCCTTCAGCTGTTCCATTATTGTTTTGTATGGAACAGTAGCGACGTCTTCAGGCGCAAGGAGAGCCCGGGCGATTTCAAACGTCTCCTCTCCGCAGACGCTGAAGAATATCGCCCTCTTCTTGGCGTCTTCTTCGTCGGTGACCCCTTTGGCTTCTAGGAGGAAGGTGAAACGGGAGGCGTATGCTTCCCAGTCTCCGGATGCTGGGTTGAATGGCGAGAAGCTGCTGTCGGTTGCCATTCTGAGTTCCTTGGGGCCCGGAGCTGAAGCCTGGATACACGGTGCGAGGCAGCGGTGCGGCAGGTGGCAGTGCTGCGGTGCTGTGTGTGGCAGTCAGCTCAGTGGGATCCCACCTTCGTCGCCAGTGAAATATACTCAGAGTCGCAAAGTGATTTCATGCTCTTTATTCAGCTCATAGTGGTGAGGAGGAATGGATGAAAGTTCTAGGACCAATCAGACTGCTGCCTTTTGGATCCTATTGTTCTAGGACCAATCAGACTGCTGCAGTTTGGATCCTATTCAACTCAGTACATAACAATCAGACAGTCTGATATCAGCAGCTCCTGGCTCAAATTTGGTAAGAGTCAACACAAACACGTACATGAATCTGCGCATCCCCCCCCCCCCATGTAATGCCTGCAGTGGAAGATCAACCTCCGAAGGCTTCCCCAGTGAGAAAGTACAATAGTCCTGCACAATGTATGTTTCATGGACCTGAGCACAGCCCACCAGCCATGTATGGCAGACCACCAAGTGCTCTACACATGGCTGGCCAATCCCTTGGCAGGCGACCATACACTGAGATCAGGTGTTCAGGTCTACAAGAAGGGAAATGTGACATTGACAGAACCACTGGACGAATTGGAAGTGGAAGACTCAGTAGAAGACCAAACCACGAACTCCCACAACTGTTCTTCTCCATCTCAAGCACAGGCGAGTGTTGGGTGCTTCATGCATGGCCATGGTCCTATGAACTTGGCATGGGTCCTATAACAGGAACAGAGAGCAGGCAAGGCTCTTACCAGGAATAAAAATGAGTGACAACGTAAGAATTGTGATAGATATGATTGAATATTTAGATATGAAGCCAAACAAGAAAGTGGCTTTTATATTTGTGTATGCGGGAAAAGTGTTTGATAAAGTTTTGTGGAATTTTTTGAAGAAAATCTTAGAACAGATGGAAATGGGAGAACAATTCACAAGAGGTTTAAAAGCAATCTATGAACAAGAAGCAAATTTAATAATAAACAACAATATGACTGAGTTTTTTAAAACAGAGAAAGGTACTAGGCAGGGATGCCCACTCTCCCCGCTACTGTTTATCCTAGTCTTAGAAATATTAAATCAAGACATAAGATCAGATCAAGAAATAAAGGGAATATCTTTGGGTGAGAAAGCATATAAACTAATGGCATTTGCTGATGATTTAGTGCTGATGGTAGAAAATCCAAAAGAAAGCATTGCAAATATTTTAGAAAAAATGGGGGGGGAAATGGGAAAGTCTCAGGCTTTGCACTTAACCAGGAGGGGGGAAAAATGGTTAAAAATATGGGAGAACAGGAGAAAAAGAAACTGGTAGAAAAATTCAGATTACAAATTGTTAAAAAAGTTAAATATTTAGGAATTCAAATATCAATGAAAAATATAAATTTGTTTGAAGATAATTATAAAAAAAACGGGATGAAATTAAGAAATAAATGGAAATTTGGACAAGATTAAAATTAACATTATGGGGTAGAAACTCGACTACAGTGGTACCTCAGGTTACATACACTTCAGGTTACATACACTTCAGGTTACAGACTCCACTAACCCAGAAATAGTGCTTCAGGTTAAGAACTTTGCTTCAGGATAAGAACAGAAATCGTGCTCCGGCGGCACGGTGGCAGCAGGAGGCCCCATTAGCTAAAATGGTGCTTCAGGTTAAGAACTGTTTCAGGTTAAGAACAGACCTCCGGAACGAATTAAGTACTTAACCCGAGGTTTGTTGTTGTTTAGTCGTTTAGTCGTGTCCGACTCTTCGTGACCCCATGGACCAGAGCACGCCAGGCACCTCTGTCCTCCACTACCTCCCGCAGTTTGGTCAAACTCATGCTGGTAACCTCGAAAACACTATCCAACCATCTCGTCCTCTGTCGCCCCCTTCTCCTTGTGCCCTCCATCTTTCCCAGCATCAGTGTCTTCTCCAGAGAGTCTTCTCTTCTCATGAGGTGGCCAAAGTACTGGAGCCTCAGCTTCACGATCTGTCCTTCCAGTGAGCACTCAGGGCTGATTTCCTTAAGAATGGATGCATTTGATCTTCTTGCCGTCCATGGGACTCTCAAGAGTCTTCTCCAGCACCATAATTCAAAAGCATCAATTCTTCGGCGATCAACCTTCTTTATGGTCCAGCTCTCACTTCCATACATCACTACTGGGAAGACCATGGCTTTAACTATACGGACCTTTGTTGGCAAGGTGACATCTCTACTTCTCAAGATGCTGTCTAGGCCTGTCATAAAGATGAATATTTTACCAAAACAACTGTTCCTTTTTCAAATGATCCCCATAATAAGTAAAGAAGAATGTTTCAAAAAATGGAAATTGGACTTGACTAAATTTATCCGGCAAGGCAAAAAGCCACGGATCAAATATAAATTATTAACAGATAAAAAGGAACGAGGAGGTCTTGGGCTCCCAGACCTAAGAACTTATTGTGATGCCGCGTGCTTTTGCTGGATCAAGGATTGGATTATGTTAGACAACACAGATATTTTAGATTTGGAGGGCTGGAATAATAGATATGGCTGGCACACCTATCTAATTTATAACAAAGTAATGGTGCACAGAGAATTCCTAAATCAAATAATTAGGAATACTTTGTATAAGGTCTGGATGAGACATCAGAGGTTAGTAGAACCAAAAACTCCATGGTGGAGTCATCACCATTAGAAGTAATATCCGTTAAAAAGAAAAATATGACAGGAGGACTGGTCACATACCAGCAACTTTTAATAGAGGAGCAGGGTCAATTAAGATGAAGACCTTACGAAGAAGTGAACCAATACTGCACCACATGGCTACAATATCACTAAATTGCCCATATATTTAATCAGGATAAAATAATAGGATTTGAAAGGGAAGAATCAAAACTACTACTACAACAACAACAACAACAAAACCTACAAGATTCAAAAAAGAATATATCCAAAATGTATATATGAGGAAATCAAAAAGATGTTTAAAATATCTTTTATTAAAAAGCCAGAAGCATTTCTTTCTAGGCTTAATTACAAATGATATCCTTGGCGATAAAAAGAAAATATTTCTATATGCGACAACAGCTGCCAGGACACTTATAGCAAAAAACTGGAAAGGGGGGGAAATCCCATCAATAAAAGAATGGCAAATCAAACTCTGTGAATACATAAATTTGGCAAGATTAACAGCAGTCTTAAGAGGACAATCAGAGCAAAAACTAATAAAAGAATGGGACTGTGTTAAAGAGTATATGAAAAAACACTGTACTGGAATAAACATATCAGTGTGTAATGAATGAAGTTTGCAAGGTTAAAAAAAGAGAGGAAGAAATAGATAGGAAAGGGTTAAAGTTAGAATTAATATACACATGTATATACAACACGACAATTAAGAGAAAGGGGAAAAGGGGAAGTCTCTAAAGGGTAGGAAGGAGTCAAAATGTATGAATGTTTTGTTTTCTTTTTCTTTGTCATTTTCTTCTTTTTCCTTTTTCTTTCAAGATTCTCGATTATTGTATATTTTATGTTGTAATTTTGCAATGAAAAATAATAATAATAACAGGAACAGAGAATATGGGTCCCCTCCAGTTGTTGTTGGGTTCCAAAACCCATCAATGCCCACCAAACCAGCACGGTCAAGATGGTGGGAGATGTAACCAACTTGGGCCTTCCCTGTCCCGGAACACGCGTCTCAGTCCTGTGGACTGTATTTTGCATGGCAGCCAAGTAACTGTTTTTCAGCAGCCAAGTCGTTGTTGAAAGTAGAAAGTCAAATGAAACCATGCTTGCACTCTCAAGTCAAATTGCATTGTGCAGAAACAGAATCTTATGCGCAGCCTGTGATGTAGGTACACCCCCATCTCTCTATATTTGCAGACGTTCAAAGTGATTCACAGCAACTCTTGCAGCAACTCTTTTGTTTTTTAATGGTAAAAATTGTGTATGCCCATGTTATGTACATTGTAAAGTGCATTGGGGATGGACTCATGGGCCCACCATCCTTCTATGCCCACAATACTGTGGAATTTCAAAATTCACATCATCCTTCTACTGTAATGTTAACAAATATTCCTGCACAAAACAGACATGGAATGTGATTTAGACCAATCCTATGAATTCATTTCTAATGTGGAATGTACAGAGATTAATGGCTATGTGACACTTTCAATTTCTGAAATAAAAACCATATATTTGTATCAGTGTGTAGATGTATTGAATAAAGAAAAAGGTTTCAGATCCAATAAATAAAAGAAAATAAATTCGGCAAAATCTAGACTTCTGACATGGGTTGCCATACGTCCAACTGCTTCTGACTGCAGTATTCTGGCTATGCCCAGGAAATTCTGGACGTATGGCAACTCTTTGTTGTTGTTGTTTAGTCGTGTCCGACTCTTCGTGACCCCCTGGACCAGAGCACACCAGGCACTCCTGTCTTCCGCAGCCTCCCGCAGTTTGGACAAACTCATGTTGGTAGCTTTGAGAACACTGTCTAACCATCTCGTCCTCCATCGTCCCCTTCTCCTTGTGCCCTCCATCTTTCCTAACATCAGGGTCCCTTCCAGGGAGTCTTCTCTTCTCATGAGGTGGCCAAAGTATTGGAGCCTCAGCTTCACGATCATGGCAACCCTAGCTTATAAGAAATGTTGCTGCCATTATTTTCCTCTGCTCCATACTTCTACTGGAGAGCTGTAATTTTAGTATCTACTCGGAAAAGCATTTTCTATCAAGCTTGCCTTTGCTTAAGTAACTCATACTGTGCAGTATATAGCTTCATGTTTAGTGTGGTTCTTTTGTCCTTCAAGAAATAACACAGTAAACGTTTAATGCCAACTGCAAAGCCATGAATTTTTATGTACCCTTCTAGGGCCTCATTTGGAAAAACACACACACACACACACACACACACACACACACGAATGGAGTTGCCTTAGGGGCTGGATGTAGCCCCCATACCTGCCAGTCATCCATCTTTGCCCTGGAATGGAAGAGTCACCACAGTCTCTGAGGTGGTGCGTGCTCCTGACATTTTTGTGCAGGATTAATGGATTCTCGGAACAGAAGTGTTTGGAGGAGTGAATGAATACTTTTTTTTTGGGGGGGGGGGATGCAGAGGTCTGTGTAAAACAAGTCCTAAGACAATCAATTCAGATGGATTAGTACAAATGTCCCAATTTACCAGGAATAGGCCCTATTTTCTGGTGCCTCTAAGAACCCTTAACTGCAACTCCCAGAATTATTTAGGGGAAGCCATGACTGTTTAAAGAGGAATCATATCTCATTAAATGTATGGTGCAAAAAGTATCTTGCAAAATATCAGCTGGGGAGCTCATAGCAGAGGTGAAACTTGGGGACAGATTTTACAGCTCATACTCTTGGTGACATACACGACTCCTAAAGAATCAGGACAAATTGGTTTTGTTTTGACTGATCAGCTAGATTGTTAATATTTTCAAGTCTTTTATTCTGGATACAAATTGCATTTTTAAAAATTGTTTCCCCCAAAATAGATAAAACTTTCTTTACGGTGTTGTAGAAGAGTGCTAAAGTGTGAGCTTTTAACTTTTACTACTGGCTGCTGTTGAACTTCCTAATATGTCATACTCCATTTTGACAGACTACAATAGACTGGAAAGTATCCAAAATGGCTTGTTTAGTACAGGATATAATTATGACTTGGTAAACAGGATACACCTTTAAGTTATAATTTAAATATGATAAATGGAGCAAAACCTCATAGTGGATTTTTTAAAAAACAACAACAACAACCTGAGGGTATAATCACAGAGTTTAAGGAAGCACCTGTAAAACATTATTGTCATTAATTGAATAGTATGAAATGAGAAAGGAATCCACACATTTTAAAATAGTTATTGCTGTTTTCAGGGCAAGTTCTAGAGAGTATGGGGTTAAGGTACTGGCCAGGGCTTCAAGGCTGGACCAAGGGCCCACTACTCCAAAAATGCCACCGCTCTGACTTAGCCCAGAGCTCTTCCCACTGTCCACATGTGTAGCACCACAATATGCCAACATCTTCACGGCTGATGTAGAACAATGCCTTCTCAGCTACTTTTCCCAAAAGCTCATTCCCTGCCTAAGATATATTAATCATAGAATCATAGAGTTGGAAGAGACCACAAGGGCCATCGAGTCCAACCCCCTGCCAAGCAGGAAACACCATCAGAGCACTCCTGACATATGGTTGTCAAGCCTCTGCTTAAAGACCTCCAAAGAAGGAGACTCCACCACACTCCTTGGCAGCAAATTCCACTGTCAAACACCTCTTACTGTCAGGAAGTTCTTCCTAATGTTTAGTTGGAATCTTCTTTCTTGTAGTTTCCCGTGTCCGCTTCTCTGGAGCAGCAGAAAACAACCTTTCTCCCTCCTCTATATGACATCCTTTTATATATTTGAACATGGCTATCATATCACCCCTTAACCTCCTCTTCTCCAGGCTAAACATGCCCAGCTCCCTTAGCCGTTCCTCATAAGGCATCGTTTCCAGACCTTTGACCATTTTGGTTGCCCTCCTCTGTTTTTTTGTTTTTTTAAAAAAGATATTTATTAAAATTTTCAAAGTATTACAAAATGAAAAAAGAAAAAAGAAAAATACAAAATAAAAATAGTTGAAAAACAATTCCATCTTTCCATCACTTATCTTTCATTTGCTTGTTTCCCGGACCTCCTCACACCTCCCTTTTTGTATTCCAATTCAATTTGTTAGTTCAGCAAATCTTTTCCCTCTTTGTTTATCCTAGTCTTTAATCTTAAAATATTGTAACATTAAATTTTTACCTGTTAATAATCCATTTTTTAATGTTCCTTATAGCGTTATAGCTAAAAACCACTTAACTTTTTATCCAACATCATTCTAACATTCATTAATTTTACAATATTTCTGTAGATAGTCTTTAAATTTCTTCCAATCTTCTTCCACAGACTCTTCTCCCTGGTCTCGGATTCTGCCGGTCATTTCTGCCAGTTTCATATAGTCCATCACCTTCATCTGCCATTCTTCCAGGGTGGGTAGATCTTGTGTCTTCCAATACTTTGCAATAAGTATTCTTGCTGCTGTCGTGGCGTATATAAAGAAAGTTCTATCCTTCTTTGGCACCAATTGGCCGACGATGCCCAGGAGAAAGGCCTCTGGTTTCTCCAAGAAGGTATATTTAAATACCTTTTTCATTTCATTATATATCATCTCCCAGAAAGCCTTAATCCTTGGGCATGTCCACAAAAGGTGAAAGAATGTACCTTCAGTTTCTTTACATTTCCAGCATTTATTATCGGGCAAATGATAGATTTTTGCAAGCTTGACTGGTGTCATGTACCACCTGTATATCATTTTCATAATATTCTCTCTTAAGGCATTACATGCCGTAAACTTCATACCTGTGGTCCATAACTGTTCCCAGTCAGCCATCATAATGTTATGTCCAACATCTTGTGCCCATTTAATCATAGCAGATTTCACCGTTTCATCCTGCGTATTCCATTTCAACAGCAAGTTATACATCCTTGACAAAGTTTTAGTTTTGGAATCTAACAGTTCTGTTTCCAATTTTGATTTTTCCACCTGGAATCCAATTTTTTTGTCCAAATTGTATGCCTCTATTATTTGATAATAATGAAGCTAATCTCGCACTTTGTTTTTTAATTTTTCATAACTCTGCAATTTTAATTTGACTCCCACTTGTTCCAAAATTTCCCAATATTTTGGCCATTTGGCCTCCATATTGAGCTTTTTCTGAGCCTTCGCTTCCATCGGTGACAACCACCTTGGGGTTTTGTTTTCAAGCAAGTCCTTATATCTTATCCAGACATTAAACAGTGCTTTCCTGACAATATGGTTTTTAAATGCTTTATGTGCTTTGACTTGGTTGCCCTCCTCTGGACACGTTCCAGTTTGTCAGTGTCCTTCTTGAACTGTGGTGCCCAGAACTGGACACAGTACTCCAGGTGAGGTCTGACCAGAGCAGAATACAGTGGCACTATTACTTCCCTTGATCTAGATGCTATACTCCTATTGATGCAGCCCAGAATTGCATTGGCTTTTTTAGCTGCCGCGTCACACTGTTGGCTCATGTCAAGTTTGTGGTCAACCAAGACTCCTAGATCCTTTTCACATGTACTGCTCTCAAGCCAGGTGTCCCCCATCTTGTATTTGTGCCTCTCATTTTTTTTGCCCAAGTGCAATACTTTACATTTCTCCCTGTTAAAGTTCATCTTGTTTGTTTTGGCCCAGTTCTCTAATCTGTCAAGGTCGTTTTGAAGTGTGATCCTGTCCTCTGGGGTGTTAGCCACCCCTCCCAGTTTGGTGTCATCTGCAAATTTGATCAGGATGCCCTTGAGTCCATCATCCAAGTCGTTGATAAAGATGTTGAATAAGACCGGGCCCAAGACAGAACCCTGTGGCACCCCACTAGTCACTCTTCTCCAGGATGAAGAGGAACCATTGATGAGCACCCTTTGGGTTCGGTCAGTCAGCCAGTTACAAATCCACTGAGTGGTAGCATAGTCAAGACCGCATTTTACCAGCTTCTTTACAAGAATATCATGGGGCACCTTGTCGAATGCCTTGCTGATTAATGAGAACTCTACCATCTGAACTCATGGACAAGGACCACTTGTCTAATTCTACCAGGAGTTCCGTAACTTTTGCCACACCACCAACCTGAAGCTAGACCAACCCATGCATGAGGTCCACTTTCTAGACACTAGTGTGCAACTACTACATAAAAGAGGTATTGCAGATCACTACATGTACTTCACACTTCTGGCTTCCACCTAGAATATCGTTCTCTACAACAGGAGGTGTTATTTTGTGGCCCTCCAGAAGTTGGGACTCTTATCCCCCCGACTATTGGCTATGTTGGCTGCAGTTGATGGAAACTGGGCTCTCAGAACATCTAAGGCAGCACAGATTTCCCATCCCTGGTCTCCAACCAAGCTATAGGAGGCAATCACCAATTTTCAGACTCATTGGATAATGACTCACAACTTCAGAATTTACATCAGGCATTCCTCAAATGACAATACTCAGCCACTGAAGAAAGAAACCACAAATCAACAAGGCCAGAGCTATCTATTGATTGATCAACCCAATAACTATCTATTACAGGACAGATCTAGAAGAGAAAATGACCAAACACCACTTGTCACTTGTAGTCCCCAGTTAAAACCATTTAAAACACGTAATCTATAGCCATGTGATTCATGTGGGTACAAACAATAGTGTCAGACACAGCCTTCAATGTATAGCAAGGAAATCTGCGTAGGAAGCTGAAAAGCCTCGGGGCATAAGTAGTCTTTTCATCACTCCTTCCTCTTGAAGGTTGGGATCCAGGATGAGAGAAGAAAATACTAGAAGTGAACCACTTAATGTGCAGGTGGTGTTGTCAGGAAAAGCTTGGCTTCTTGGCCCATAGTCTTGGCTTGCTTGAAGAAGAACTTAGGGAAAAAGATGGGCAGCATATCATAGCAGTTGGCAAGAATGTGTTTGCTAAGTGTCTTGTGAAACTGATCAGGAGAGCTTTAAACTAAATCCTGAGGGGGTGTGTGAGATATTACAGGTGACAGGGGAACACCTGGTCCTGGTGATAATAGCTACCTTGATGCTCTTAAAGCTTAAAGAATGGCTGGGAGAGATCCCATGGTCAGAAATACTCAAAGAGAAGGGAGACCAAGATGGATGGGAGTTTCTTTAAGGTAAAATATGGAAGGCACAAATGCAGATAATTCCAACAATAAAGGAAAGTGGGAGGCATCTAAAGAAATCAATGTGGCTGCATAAGTTGCTCACAGATGAGCTGAGATTTAAGATGGGCAAGTATAACAAAATGAAGAAAGGGGAAATTATGAAAGAAAAGTACACAATAGCCAACAGCTTCAGAGAAAAGGTCAGGTAGGCCAAAGATCAGAACGAGCTCAGGCTTGCAAGAGAGGTTAAAAATAGTAAAAAAGGATTTCTTCAGCTATGTTCAAAGCAAGAGGAAGAATGAGCAAGTAGTCGTTCCTCTGCGAGGAAAAGACAGAGAAATGCATTTGGGTGACAGAGAGAAGGCTTTGCCTCTGTCTTCACCCTGGAGGAAAGCAGGGCCTAACCTTGTGATAACAGAATAAATGATGTAATGAAGAATCTGCAGCCCAATATAGGAAAAGAGGTGGTAAGGGAACACCTAGCTACTTTAAATGAATTCACATGTGCAAGGCATGATGAGCTACATCTGAGGGTACTAAAGGACATTGCAGATAGAATCTCAGAGCCTCTATCTATAATATTCGAGAATTCTTTGAAAACAGGTGAGGTCCCTGCAAACTGGAGATGAGTAAATCTGCTCCCCATCTTCAAAAAATGGGAAAAATAAGATCCAGGTAACTGGCAACTGGTCCACTTGGTACTGATACCAGGAAAGGTTCTAGAACAGATAATTATAATTAAATGGTTGGCCTGTGAGCACTTAGAAAAGGATGCTGTGATTACTGAGACCCAGCAGGGGTTTCTCAAAAATAAGTCATGCCAGATGAATCTCATTCCTTTTTTTTTTTTTTTTAAAGAGTTGCAGGCTTGGTGGATCAGGAGAATGCTGTGGACATAATGTATATTGATATCAGTAAGGCTTTTGACAGAATCCCCCATTATATTATTGCAGAGAAACTGGTAAAATGCAGACTGGACAAGGCTACTGTTAGGAGGATTTGTAGCTTGTTGGCTGACTGAACCCTAACAATTTATTATTTATATGCCACCCATTTGACTGGGTTGCCCCAACCACTCTGGGCGGCTTCCAACAAATCAAAACAAGTAAGACATCAAACATCAAAAAACTCCCTATACAGGGCTTTTTTCAGATGTCCTTTACAAGTCAAATAGTTGTTTATTTCCTTGACATCTGATGGGAGGGCATTCCACAAGGCGGGTATGACTACCAAAAAAGCCCTCTGCCTGGTTCGCTGTAACCTCACTTCTTGTAGTGAGGGAACTGCCTGAAGGCCCTCGGAGCTGGACCTCAGTGTTCGGGCTGAATGATGAGGGTGAAGACACTCCTTCAGGTATGCAGGGCCAAAGCCATTTAGGGCTTTAAAGGTCAGCACCAACACTTTGAATTGTGCTCAGAGAAATACTCAGAAAGAATTCTCAATAATGGTTCCTCATCATTCTCAATTCTCAATAATGGTTCCTCATCATAAGGAGGTCCAGGGTTCGCTCTGATTGTTTAGAAATACACAATCACTTTGAAGTCCTCTCCCCTAGCATGGAAGACGAAGAACAGACTCCATTTGAGGATCTCTCCCTCATTACAGTCGATCAGGTATATGAAGACGAACAGCAAAGTCAGTCCTCAGGGAATGTCCAGGCGACCTTGGAACGGACAGCTCACGGAAGAACCCCAACCAAACCTAAGAGGAGGCGTGTAGTGGTGATAGGGGATTCCCTACTGAGGGGAACAGAAGCAGTGATCTGTGGGCCTGACCAGATGTCTCGGGAGGTGTGCTGTCTCCCCGGGGCTAAGATCCAAGATGTAACTGAACGACTGCAAGGAATCATAAAACCCACTGACAAATACCCCTTCCTCTTGGTTCATGTGGGAACCAATGACACTGCAAGCAATAGTCTCCAGAAGGTCAAAAGAGACTACGAGGCTCTAGGCAGGAAATTGAAGCAATTAAATGCACAAATTGTCATCTCATCTGTCCTCCCAGTTGAACGACGTGGCCCAGGGAGAGAGGGGAAAATAGTGGAAGTGAACAGCTGGCTTCGCAAATGGTGTAAACAGGAACGGTTTGGATTCTTAGATCACGGACTGCAGTTTCTTGAAGATGGACTTCTGGCAAGCGATGGGCTGCACCTCACAACGGTTGGGAGGAATGTTTTTGCCAAAAATCTCAGAAACCTCATCAGGAGGGCTTTAAACTGACTAATGTGGGTGAGGGAGACAGTGCTCCTGAAGGTAGGAGTCTATCAATTGATGAAGATGATAATCCAAATGTCATAGACCAAATGGAGCAAACAGCACGCAGACCTAGTGGTGGGAGGAAAAAATCCTTAAATAAGAGACACGGGGGAATGATTAATGGACTTCAATGTCTGTACACTAATGCGCAATGCATGGGAAATAAACAAGATGAGCTTGAGCTCTTGGTACAGCAAACTAAATATGACATAATAGGCATCACTGAAACCTGGTGGGATAAATCCCACGATTGGAATGTAATAATGGAGGGATACAATCTATTTCAAAGAAACAGACCAGACAAGAAAGGAGGAGGAGTGGCGTTATATGTCAGGGATGTGTATACCTGTGAAGAGATCCAAGATTTAGAACCTCAAAGCCAAAGTGAGAGCATTTGGGTCAAAATTAAGGGAGAGAAGAATAACAGAGACCTCATTGTGGGAGTTTACTATAGATCCCCAAGCCAAACGGAGGACATAGATGATGCCTTCCTGGAACAGATGGCCAAGCATGCAAAAGGAAGGGAGATAGTAGTAATGGGGGACTTCAATTACCCGGATATTTGTTGGATGTCAAACTCAGCCAAGAGCATAAGGTCAAACAGATTCCTCACTGGCCTTGCAGACAACTTCATTGTCCAGAAAGTGGGAGAAGCAACAAGAGGAACAGCCATTTTAGATCTGGTCCTAACCAATGTTGAGGACCTGGTTAGTGGGGTAGAAGTGGAAGGATCATTAGGCGCGAGTGATCATGCTCTTCTGAAGTTTACTATACAGCGGAAAGGAGCAGCCAAGCATACTAGGACTCAATTTCTTGACTTTAAGAAAGCCGACTTCATAAAACTTAGGGAAGTGCTGGGTGAGATCCCTTTGCCTCAGTCTTCTCCGATAAAGAAAACAATGCCTGACCTGAAGAATTTGGAGCAAATGATTCAGCAGAGGAAACACAGCCCAGAATAACTAAGGAGATAGTACAAGAATACTTGGCTAGTTTAGATGTATTCAAGTCTCCAGGGCCAGATGAACTGCATCCAAGAGTATTAAAAGAACTGGCAGATGTGATCTCAGAACCACTGGCAGTCATCTTTGAGAATTCCTGGAGAACAGGCGAAGTCCCGGCAGACTGGAGGAGGGCAAATGTTGTCCCTATTTTCAAAAAGGGGAAAAGAGAGGACCCAAATAATTATCGCCCAGTCAGTCTGACATCAATACCAGGGAAGATTCTGGAGCAGATCATTAAGCAAACAGTCTGTGAGCACCTAGAAAGGAATGCTGTGATCACCAATAGTCAGCATGGATTTCTGAAAAATAAGTCATGTCAGACTAACCTGATCTCGTTTTTTGACAGAATTGCAAGCCTGGTAGATGAAGGGAACGCAGTGGATGTAGCCTACCTTGATTTCAGCAAGGCATTTGACAAGGTGCCCCATGATATTCTTGTAAAGAAGCTGGTAAAATGCGGTCTTGACTATGCTACCACTCAGTGGATTTGTAACTGGCTGACTGACCGAACCCAAAGGGTGCTCATCAATGGTTCCTCTTCATCCTGGAGAAGAGTGACTAGTGGGGTGCCACAGGGTTCTGTCTTGGGCCCGGTCTTATTCAACATCTTTATCAACGACTTGGATGATGGACTCAAGGGCATCCTGATCAAATTTGCAGATGACACCAAACTGGGAGGGGTGGCTAACACCCCAGAGGACAGGATCACACTTCAAAACGACCTTGACAGATTAGAGAACTGGGCCAAAACAAACAAGATGAACTTTAACAGGGAGAAATGTAAAGTATTGCACTTGGGCAAAAAAAAATGAGAGGCACAAATACAAGATGGGGGACACCTGGCTTGAGAGCAGTACATGTGAAAAGGATCTAGGAGTCTTGGTTGACCACAAACTTGACATGAGCCAACAGTGTGACGCGGCAGCTAAAAAAGCCAATGCAATTCTGGGCTGCATCAATAGGAGTATAGCATCTAGATCAAGGGAAGTAATAGTGCCACTGTATTCTGCTCTGGTCAGACCTCACCTGGAGTACTGTGTCCAGTTCTGGGCACCACAGTTCAAGAAGGACACTGACAAACTGGAACGTGTCCAGAGGAGGGCAACCAAAATGGTCAAAGGTCTGGAAATGATGCCTTATGAGGAACGGCTAAGGGAGCTGGGCATGTTTAGCCTGGAGAAGAGGAGGTTAAGGGGTGATATGATAGCCATGTTCAAATATATAAAAGGATGTCATATAGAGGAGGGAGAAAGGTTGTTTTCTGCTGCTCCAGAGAAGCGGACACGGAGCAATGGATCCAAACTACAAGAAAGAAGATTCCACCTAAACATCAGGAAGAACTTCCTGACAGTAAGAGGTGTTTGACAGTGGAATTTGCTGCCAAGGAGTGTGGTGGAGTCTCCTTCTTTGGAGGTCTTTAAGCAGAGGCTTGACAACCATATGTCAGGAGTGCTCTGATGGTGTTTCCTGCTTGGCAGGGGGTTGGACTCGATGGCCTTTGTGGTCTCTTCCAACTCTATGATTCTATGATCATCCTGGAATACAGTGGTACCTCAGGTTAAGAACTTAATTCATTCTGGAGGTCCGTTCTTAACCTGAAACACCACTTTAGCTAATGGGACTTTCTGCTGCTGCCACCGCGCCGCTGCTGCGTGATTTCTGTTCTCACCCTGAAGCAAAGATCTTAACCCGAGGTACTATTTCTGGGTTAGCGGAATCTGTAACCTGAAGCGTCTGTAACCTGAGGTACCACAGTATAGGGACAAATTGGGTGCTGAAAGACTCTACCCTGGGACTGTTGTTGCTTAATGTCTTTATAAACGACTTGAGTAAAGGAATGGAGGGGATGCTCATCAAAATTTCAGATGACACCAAACTGGGAAGGATAGCTAATGCTGCATAAGACAGAAGTGCGATTCAACATGACCTTAACAGATTGGAGAACTGTGCCCAAACTAACAACATGAATTTGAGTTGGGAGAAATTGTGTGGCAGGTGATTTACAAGGGCTTTTGAATAGAAGAGTTGCCAAAAATAGCACTGTTTTTAAAACAGTTTAAAAAACTGTTTGTTTATTTATTTATTTAATTTGTGTTCCACCCTTCATCAGAAGATCACGGGGCAGTTCACAACAAAAAATAACCAGCAGCACAAATATAAGATGGGGAACACCTGGCTTGCCGTTAGTACATGTAAAAACGATCTAGGGCTCTTAGTAGACTGCAAGCTTAATGTGAGTCAACAGTGTGATGGAGCAGGGAAAAAAGTTATTGGTATTCTAGGCTGCATCAATGGAAGTCTAGTGTCCCAATCAATTATAAAGGTAAAGGTAAAGGGACCACTGACAGTTAAGCCCAGTTGCGAACGACTCTGGGGTTGTGGTGCTCTTCTCGCTTTACAGGCTGATGAAGCTGGCATTTTCCACAGACAGTTTTTCCAGGTCATGTGGCCAGCATGACTAAGCAGCTTCTGGCGCAATGGAACACCAAAGCCAGAGCAGAACACACCTGGAGTACTGTGTCCAGTTCTGGGCAGCACAATTGAAGAAAGATATTGACAAGCCGGGACATGTGCAGAAGAGAGTGACCAAGATGATAAAGGGTGTGGAAACCAAGCCTTATGAGGACTGTCACATGCACCAAGAAAGGAAATTCTGACTAAAGATCAGAAAGAATCTTCTGACAGTAAGAGCTGATTGACAGTGGAACTGCCTCCCTAATGACCCCTGGGGTCCCTTCCAACTCTACAATTCCTCTATGATTCCTCATCATCTGCTAGCAATGCCCTTCTGCATTCTATGTGGGAACGCTGTCATGACCCAGAGACCATGGACTGTGTGAAAGACTCAGAGGATGATAATAGAATCATAGACCCCATGAGGGTCATTTAGCCCAACCCTACAAAGCAGGAATACTGAACCCCCGACCCTGAGATTAAGAGTCTAATGCTCTACCAACTGAGCTATGAAGGGTGTAGCTCTGTCATTGGGGGAAGACCCACCAGGACCTTCTTCAGGACCCTCCTGAGCAGAGGCCATAGTCTTGCTGCCCTCCTTTGATTCATGGTACCCTTGTCACTCCAACCCCACAGGAGCCCAAAACGGCATAATAAGGCAGGGGCCCTTTAACTGCCAGCCAGCCAGCTCCTGGGGAAGGGAGGGCTTTGTGCACTGCAGTCCTGTCAACATCTATAAGGGTTGGAGCGAGATACTTGTGGAGACAACAGCTCACAATGGGACCATAGTTGAACCCTGGAACGTTGCCAGAATCCTTGCAGGTGCCTTGAAATACTGCTGGGCTCCCCATATGAAGCGCCAGCCCAGAGACCAGGACACAGGCCAGTCTCTATGCAAAAGAAAAGGCGGATACACATCTAACATCTGAAACGGCAGTATTCAAAAACCAATGGGAAAACATTTCCGACTGCGAGGACACTCTGTAACTGATTAGAAAATGGCCACCTTTGAACAAAAAAAAACTCCAAAGGGAGATTGCCATGTGAAACCGCTGAATTACAATTCACCATCATATAAATTAAAGGTCTTTGCTGATGACCTTGTTTTAACCTTAGAAGACCCAATATCCAGTGCAGTTGAAGCGCTGGAAAAGATAGAAGAATTTGGGCAACTAGCAGGATTCAAATTAAATAAAACCATAACGAAGTTAATAACTAAAAATAATAAGATGAAATGCAACAGCATACTGGATTGATGACTGTAAAGAAAGTTAAATATTTAGGAGTCTGGTTAACAGCCAAAAATATGAATTTATATAAAGACAATTATGTTAAAGTTTGGAATGAGATCAAAAGAGATTTAGAAGTATGGGGAAGTATGAAATTATCTTTTTCAGGAAGAATTTCAACCATAAAAATGAACGTGCTGCCAAGATTGTTATTTCTATTTCAAACAATTCCGGTGATCAGTGGAACAAGACAATTCAAAGAATGGCAAAAAAATCTTATCAAAATTCATCTGGCGGGGGGCGGGGACCTAGAATTAAATATAAACTACTTACGGATGCAAGAAAAAGAGGTGGATTTGCCCTGCCAGACTTGAAAATTTATTATGAGGTGTCCCGTTTCTGCTGGTTAAAAGACTGGATTTTGTTAGAAAATACTGAAATGTTAGATTTGGAAGGATTTGATAATAGATTTGGTTGGCTTATGGGTATGATAAAGTGAAAGTCCATAGAGGTTTCCTGAATCACACTATTGGAAGCTATTTCAGTCAAAAAGAAAAAATATGTTAGGAAACTGGGCCACATATAAAGACTTATTAGTAGAAGTGGAGGATACATTAAAATTAAAATCTTTTGAAGATTTAAGAGGAATGCTGACAGACTGGTTGCAGTATCACCAATTGAATGGTGTATTTAAAGCAGATAATAAGAAAAATGGCTTTGCAAACATAAGGTCAAAACTGGAGACTGAGTTGTTAGAAAGCAAAAGTAAAATGATGTCAAAAATGTATAATTTGTTGTTGGAGTGGAATACTAAGGACAAAGAAGTTAAGATGGTTATGATTGAATGGGCTAAATACTTTGGTTATAATATTCAACTAGAGGCATGGGAAAGATTGTGGGAAAAGGGTATTAATTTTACTGCCTGTAAAGAAAATATAATGAAAATGATGTATAGATGGTATTTGACACCATCAAAACTGGCCAAAATGTACAGGACAAGTGACAAATTATGGTGGAAATGTAAGGAACATGAGGGGTTTTTCTATCATATGTGGTGAACTTGCACTAAAGTCAAAGCTTATTGGGATATGATATAGAATGAGCTGGAAAAAAAAGGTTTAAAAACACATTTCCGAAAAAACCAGAAGCCTTCTTATTAGGTATCATTGGAGATGAAATCCCCCAAAAGACCATAATATATTCCTTTACACCACAATGGTTGCAAGAATACTTTTAGCCCAGAAATGGAAGCAACAAGAAATACCAACATTGAGTGGATGGCAGACTAAGATGATGGAACGCGCACAACTGGCAAGATTGTCCGGGAAGATCCGAGACCAACTGTTCAAAAGAGACTGGAGTAAATTTATAATATATTTAAAAGAACATTGTAAAAATTCAACAACGCTAACAGGTTTGACTTAAAGGTTCTTGCAAATAGAATCTGTAACTTATTTACAATTACATAGTATATTGAATTAAGCAAGATAAAGTAAATAAGAGGAAATAGAAATGTGAAGAAGATAGGAAATGTAATTAGAAAGCTAACTAGGGGGAAGTGAGGAAGGAGTTGACTCGAGAGAGTCAGAATATATGTGAAGATAAGAAATGTGGTTGTTCTTTGTAATGAAATGAAAAACTAATAAATATTACTAAGGAAAAAAGAATTACAATTCATCATAAAGTTCAATGTTATCAGCTGTGGCTTGAGTTGTTTTTTGTTTTTAACCACACTATATGTCAGGATGTCTGAGTTTTGAACAACTGCTTTGTGAATGGCTACTTTTTGTACTTTCTGCATTACATTTTCCTCTGACCTCCATCGTTTAAAATTCCTAGAGGCACCTTGCGGAAACATAGGATTGTACAGTCAGAAGAGATTAAAAGGTAAAGGTAAAGGGACCCCTGACCATTAGGTCCAGTCGGGGCCGACTCTGGGGTTGCGGTGCTCATCTCGCTTTATTGGCCGAGGGAGCCGGCGTACCACCCCCGTCCCTTCAGAAGAGATTGCAAGGGCCCAAATAGTCCAAGCCACTGCAATGCTGAAGCTAAGTAGGAAACCACATGTAAACTCTCTTAATGCTGACTTGAACTCACTGGAATATAGGGTATACATAGCTGTGTCAGATTCATATTTATGCTACTTTTAAGTATATTCTGAATTCCTCGGCTGAAGACCCACTGTGAATGGCTGGGATGCAAACTCTGAGTCAGAGGCCTGTGCTGTGTTTGAGCACACGCTGTTCCCTTTTATGACTCAAGGGACTGTGAGCACAATGGCTCCTGGGTGAAGGCCTTGACGTTCCCAGTTTGAGAACCCGGTACTCATTTTTCATTGTCACTGAAATAATCTTTAGAACAATCCCCCAGTGAGAGAGGGAGAAATTGCATGGAGCAATTGCAGTGCAAACACATGCCAGGCTAAGATTCAGACTTCGTTTGTGTCCCATAGCCAAGCATTAGCTAATTATCCAAGTGCACAAAGATGCAGCATTTTCCTCTGTGATTATGCACCTTAATTAACAGATGTGGGACACTTTTAACCTCAAACAGAGACTTGAATAGAACTCAAGAAATGGGATAACAGAGGCTTATTGGGTTAATAATGAATTGTGCATACTAAGGCTGACTTTAAAAAACATGATTAGACTTGCCTTTATGTCTGAAATTGCCCTGGGCCCCTTTAATCAACCTTCCAAGAGCTTATCAGAACAATCCAATAGGGCTGGCACTGTTCCGTAGCATCAGTTACTCTGTACAATAAAGCAAAAGAAAAGTCCTTCTCTATGATAGGAATTTTAATTATCAATATTATCTTTAAATACCTTCAGATTTTGGGTACTGTGTTAGTTGGACAGTAATCCAATGCTATCACATTACAACACAAAGCCTGCCCTATGGCCAAGATCCAAAGAAGGTCTCTGCGCATGCAAGAAAGAATTGTGTATGTCATTCATTGAGTTTTTCTAGACATTTTGCTCACAGCAATTTCTAATGTTGAAGAAACAACTTAGTACTCCATTAAAAAACAAGCCCATTTCTTCCACTGTGAGGAAAACAGCTAGAACAAATCCATCAGTGGTTCTCTGTCTTCTGCCAGTGAATGTCCACTCTTTAGATCTTACCCTAAATATACAAAGGAAAATCAAAGGCAATGCAACGCAATGGAGCGTTATTTGAAGAACGCTCAGCCACAAAACGTATTTTCACTCAGATATCTGTGAATGAGCCTTTCATACCACTAGCAGAGACACTAAAGTCTCGGCTGCGTGTCTTGGTGGAAATGAACCATCATTTAGAAACCCTGAGCTCATTACAATCCAACCACGCCTACAATCTTTCTCTGAATTATAGCCCCTGTTTATAATTGTTTTATCTCCTACCCCTCCCTTAAAAAACCCTCAAAGTTTAAAGGCAACGAGAACAGGAACCCTTGCACTTCTCTGTCTGAAATGTGGAAGGCTTTATGCACTCAAAGAAGCTACTATAACAGCAGATTTTATTAAATTTTGTCAAAAGGAATACTGTTCATAGCCATTTGTTCATTTCTCTAGGGAGAAATTAAGAAACAAAGACTGACTGATTTATATATTCCTTACTGCAGTTTCCAAAGAACACAGAGTGTGGTGCTGAGTACACAGTTCAAATTCTTGGGGTGGTTGCCAGGTTTGAGTGGGCCATCAGTAAAGCGCCACATGTTTCCCTTTATGGTGCTGCCAGTGAATGCCTCCTGCTTTACCTGCTGGTGATTCCCTGGTGCTGTTGGCGCTGATGCCAGTCAGGGCATGGCAGCGCTGGCACAGGGGGTTGTGGATTGGCAGCATAGGGGGAAGCACATAGGTATTCAGATGAGGTGTTGGCCAACTGCAGGTCCCACCAGCACTAAGGATTGCAGGTCTTGATGGTGGTCTGATCTCAGCTTCCATTTTAAAGGGACCTCCCCTCCCCCATCTTCAAAATATGCCCAAAGTGTGTGAGCGCTGGCTGCTGAAACCTTAGAATCATTCCTAGTGATCAGAAATGGGACTTAATGCTCTGCACCACTTCTTCCTCTTCTCAAGGCCTGGCAAATCCAGAAGAATATGCATAATGTATACAGTCCTCAAATCCAGTTTTACTTTCTTGAAGATTTTGAATTAATTTAATGAAGACTTTAAAATGTTTTTAGCACAGCACATAGGCTTCCACTGGAGGTTATTTTGGGATAACATTTGGTGGAGCTCTTGAATGAATATTTTTGAAAGCTGTTCCAGCAGCTCACTGGAGTTTCTAAAACGAGTCAGAAATGGAAACTCTTTCAGGTCAGGTTTGTTTTTTTGTTTTTTAAAGAGCAGTACAAGATTACATAAGACAGTTGTAAAATCATTGGTTTTCATACTGTAAAATGGAATCCTTTCAGTCTCAACATTTCATCCTAAATATTTATGAAAAGCTCTGATTTTAGTCCCCAGAAACTGTTTGCCGCAAGTGGCAGACATCACAGCATCTGATGGTATGTTACTTCTGCCGGATTTTACAGCACAGCTTTCTTGGTTTGGTCAGAACTGACCTTCCTTCTCATCCGCTGGACAACGGCCCTGTGCATTCAGTTCTCTGCGAGGGAGTGTATTGCTTGGAAAGAAATGCCATCTCTCAATTATACATGCAACCACATCCTTGTCACTGGAGTGACGTAAAGGGTTTTCCAAGTCACCAAAAATTCTGTATTTAGCTGAGCAAAAACTCACTTTGCCAAACATCTTGTTTCAAAGAAACTGGAGTAGCAAAGGAAAGCCTGTGTTTCAAGTTTTTATTTTATTTTGCCAGGCAAAAAAGTAAAAAAACAGCACAGTGAGAAAAACAAACCCATACCCTGCTTTCTGAAAGCCTGATCCACAACTTCTCTGAGCAGGATGTTGCACTAACCTCTCCTCTGCCTACTGCACATGGGCTGGGTAATGGGCTGGTCAGTTGCCCTGTTCTACTGCTGATGGTGTGCAGGTATAAATGCATGCAGGCGAAGAACTGCCTCCAACAGCAAGCCTGGCAACCAGATGCAGGTGTCGTATGCTGTCCACTGGCATTACTGCTTCCTGGCCTGATCTCTGCCATATTTAGATTCCCACAATGCAGCTGGACAAGATGTCAGGCACAGGACCATCCCAGTAGATGCTCTTCATCAACAGGATTCTGGACTAGGGAGGCCTTTGGGCTGATCTTCTTATGTTCTGACCAGTGGCGTAGCGTGGGTTGTCAGCACCCGGGGCAAGGCAAGTAATTTGCGCCCCCTAACTCGTGGATTTTGCGCCCCCTAACCCGTGGAGCGTGCCCCCCCCAGATGTTGCGCCCGGTGCGGCCGGCCCCCCCTGCACCCCCCACGCTACGCCACTGGTTCTGACCACTCCATATCTAAAATTTATACAAAACTAAGCCAGTCTAAAGCCTTTTTCAGTTGTTATATTAGGCCTAAATGAATGTGTGGCATTGTGGTATGTGCTTCATGGAGAAGAGGACTATCAATGGCTACTAGCCAGGATGGCTCTGCTCTGCCTCCACAGCTGGAGGCAGCCATGCTTCTGAATACCACAGGGGAGGGGAGGGCTATTGGGCTTGAATCCTGCTTGTGGGTTTCCTCTTGGGGCCTCTGGCTGGCCACTGTGAGAACAGGATGCTGGACTCCATGGGCCACTGGCTCTTCTTGGGCTCTTAAAGCACACAGAGAGGTGCTGCATGCATTAAAGGGGCTCTCTACATGCATTCTACTGAACCTACTTCTGTGATGGATCTCCCCTGCCGCATGTGTCATGCAGCCAAGAGCAATCTCTGAAAAGGGCATAAGTCATGGTGCTCTTCCAAGGGAAGTTCACCTGGTGCAGACTCTAATGTGTTTTCCATGCTAGGCAAAGACCTTTTCATTTCTGCCATGACTTCTTTTTAACATTAGCCGAAATCGCTCTTATCTGCTAATTTGCTTTTAAAATGGCTGTGCTTAATAAATACTGCTTTACTGGGGGATTGTTTTTACTGTGCTTTATTTGTATGTTAGCATTCATACTTAAAAGGTTTTATTTAGCTCTTAACAGACAAAAAAGCAAGCAAACCAACCAACCAAATGGAATGTGTATGTCAGCCTTTGCAACAGTAATGGAACCAATGCCTCAGCATTGAGGCTGAGAACCAGGAAAAAACTGCTGGCCATTGTGAGGTTTGTAAACCGGAACAATCACAGCATTTGGGAGCCAAAACATCTGAGTTCCAGGGCGCTCGGGATCCAAGGTACGACTGTATTTGCAGCTGTATAACTGAGTCCCTAGTCTGGGTTTAAAGGTTTCCATGCCAGGCCTGGGCAATAGTCACACCCTGACGTTGCTGTGGCTTCCTAGTTCTGTCAAGGTTATCCCTTCTTGCATTGACTGCAGCTCGGTTTTGGGGAAAGTTCATGTCTCTGTACTTGACTACATCTGGATCAACTTTATTGTTGATCTGTCTCAGAACTTCAATCAACTTCAATCCCAATCCTGCCAGGATTTGACTTTTTGCACTATGCCCCCTCTTTGTTCCCTGGTTAGCAACTAGAGGGCTACTTTGAGAAGAGACTATTATTCTCTTCCAAACACTTCCAAAGTAGCACACTGGTAAATCCTACTGTGGCAGAGGTTTCTCTTTTCATATCCCTTTTCATCTCTGGAATAGTAACTAGGAGGCCAGTTGGAACCCCTCAAGTGACTGGGTTTAGCCCAGGGGTCATCGGTTACTAACTGCTATTCAAGAAGCAAGTTTAGAAAGACAGTCAGACAACATTCTGTACCAGCCAGGTATAAAAAAGAAAGCCTTGTCTTCATTCTCCAACCTCCTTTGGCAGGGCTTGCTTTAGCAGTGCTTCACAGTTTCATCTGTTTTTTTTCTATTTGCCGGAGAGATTCTTGGTTTCAGCTGTGTAAATGTTTTAACTGGGATCCGTGCTCAGCTCTTCAGGTCATTGCTTTCCCTTCCGGCCCACACAGGCCAAAAGCACATCTATACAAGCAGAGACTATCCAAAAGCAACACAGTGCCCCCCCACACACTTGAACACCCCCATGGCACGTGGCTCACTCGAAGTACAGGATATAGTGCCAGACAATAAATTCATACATTTGCCTGATATGAACTTCAAATGTTATTTTTAAGGAGCAATATCCCTCTTCTGTGGTTTTATCTATCCGATTTGGCAGCAGAATTTTCCAAATAAGGAGACCAATTACCAAATACCTGTTAACTGCATTCTACCACATCTCCTGACATTGTCACCCAAGGCCTTTCTCCAGCAGCCACCTCCATCTGAAGTGGTAAAGGTAAAGGGACCCCTGACTATTAGGTCCAGTCGTGGCCGACTCTGGGGTTGCGGCGCTCATCTCACTTTATTGGCTGAGGGAGCCGGTGTACAGCTTCCGGGTCATGTGGCCAGCATGACTAAGCCACTTCTGGCAAACCAGAGCAGCGCACGGAAACGCCGTTTACCTTCCCGCCGGAACGATAGCTATTTATCTACTTGCACTTTTACGTGCTTTCAAACTGCTAGGTTGGCAGGAGCAGGGACCAAGCAACGGGAGCTCACCCCGTCACGGGGATTCAAACCGCCAACCTTCTGATCGGCAAGCCCTAGGCTCTGTGGTTTAACCCACAGCGCCACCCGCGTCCCTATCTGAAGTGGAGTAGGTAGTAACTGAGAAACAGCTTTTGTGCAATTACGGCTTCTCACTCCATGTTGTTACTATGATTTAGGCACCCAGTAATAAACCCTTTTGTTTCCCAGGCTTTTAAGAATCACTGTTAGTGTATTTAATTTAGTTCACTTCATTTATTTATTTATTTTCTATAGCTTTTAGTTTGTTGTGCTGGTTTGTAAGTTTTTTTTAAAATCTACATTTGTATTTTATTTGTTATTGCTTCTTACTACAGTGCTTTGTTAGCTATCCTGAGAACATAAATGTATATTCAAATAATGTCACATATGAACCAAGTACCTGTGTATATTATATATTAAAGCATATACAACTCACATAAACCAGGTGAATCATGCATACGTTTGCATGAGCAAACACCATGCTCTCCTATGATATCATTCATGTTATGGCAGAAAAAGCCCATATTTGCACAATGGGGGCTCATACTCCACTTCCCATGAGAATGTAATTACAAAAATGATTGCAAAATTATGACCAGACTAGTTTCCAGACAGCAGTAAGAAAGTAATCGAGAAACAGCATGAGCCAACTTCTAAATTGCTTGTATTTTCTGTATGCAGCCTGGGGCAATAACTTTTTGTTCCTGGACCATGTCTTCCCTTATTCTCTTCCCTTAGCTACACTAGGAGAGAATAAGACATAAAAGATCCAGAAGCAGCAGCCACCAGAAAAATGGTCAAGCAGAAGGGGACTGTGTTGGTGATATTGGGAATGCTTGTTATATCTGATTTTATACCCTCACTCTTCAGCTAAAAAGACTTCCAGAGCAGCTTACAGATCAATTAAAGTAGTGATGGCCAACCTCAGCCCTCCAGCTGTTTTGGGACTACAATTCCTATCATCCCTGACCACTGGTCCTGCTAGCTAGGGATGATGGGAGTTGTAGTCCCAAAACAGCTGGCGGGCCAAGTTGGGCCATCACTGAATGAAAGCAAGACATTTACTGCCCTCTGACTTAAACTTTTAAAAGAAACAACTCGAAAGGAAAAGGAGATGGGGAGGAAAGAGGAAAGCAAGCAAACCTGGGTACCAAGTTCTTAATGTTACAATAAGCAACTGGAATGGAAAGAGGCTGCTCATTGTCAGAAAACAGACCTCAGAAGTGACTGTAATGCAGCCACAATTGTTGACCATGAAGGGTCAGGCCTCAGTCACCTGTTGGTGTCCTGTCTCTCCTGCTGTGGCAGGTAAGGTTGACAGGTGCCCAGGTAACACCATTATACCAAGATCAGATGGTGCAGCTTCTCTTCCTCACAGGGTATTTGATTTCAAACCTTGCCAACTGGTGAAAGCAGCAGGGAGCAGAGATGTTTCAGGTTCTAGATCAGGAATGGCTAACTTGGCCCTCCAAGTATTGTTGGGCTCCTATGAGTCGTCCGCGACTGGACCTAATGGTCAGCGTTACCTTTACCTTTTTATCAGCCCCAGCAAGCAGTCAGGGATGATGGGATCTGGAGTCCAACAACATCTGGAGGGCCAGATGTTTGTGCCAATATATTCTTTTCAGGTATAATGCAACCTAAGCTATGTTTTCCTGGTAAGATGTACAAACTTTCTACTGAAGGGGTGCCGGACTGAGATTACTCCAAGAGCTTTTACAGTAGAGACCACTCATTCCACTGCTTTAAAGAAAAATGCAGCAGGCTGTTGCAATGTGTGTAGGCTGCCTGGTCCAGAGCGCCTGCCTCCAGCTCCCTCTTTTCCTTTCTGCGGATCCACAGCTTCAGCTGAGGCTGCCTTATCCATGATGCTAAAGGAGCTGCAGAGTTGCAACACACCCATGGGACCCCTCCTGTTGCCTGCTTATCTTGAAGTTTCTATTGCCAAACTTTCCCTTGCTTTCCATACTCCATGGAACTTGTGGCAAAAAAGGTGCTCCCCATTTCACAAGATATGCAAGCAGTGGGCCAATCTGGATTCATTCCCCCCCCAATGCCTGGATGGTTCAGGGTCTAATGTGAAATGACTCCATGGTGAGCAGGCAACTACAAACTGGTGTCTTACCTGCCCCCCACTCCACACACTTGCAAATTTTCTGCTATCATGACTAAGGCTTGATGATTCCAGAACAAGATTCAGCATTAAAGGTCCCAGGTCCTTCCCTCCAGCCTCCTCCTTGCTTCTTAGAATTTGGAAAATGATAAACTGCCAGAGGGTCTATGCATACCATTTGCAGCTCCTTGGAGGAAGGACAAGATAAACCTATAATAACGTAAATAATTTTTGTTTACTTTACAGAGCTCTCATAAGGTTTACTGCGATAAAGGACATGAAGTGCTTTGAACATTTAAATGCAAATATATTATTAATAATAAGAGAAAGGATGAAAACATTTCAATGAGAGGCATTTTAACCAAAGGAAACCTTCCAGCTTGCCTCCTTTCCATTTGAAAACTGAACTTAGAAATAGAAATACCCCACACCTACAAACTTTCCACATCTGTTTCCAATCCAAGCAGACACCAAACTGCTCACTTTCCCCTTAGAGTGGGGGAGGGAGCTGTTCTTTAAAAATATTCCACATAACGATGCCTTTTTGAGACTCAAAATAATTTTATTCTATTTTAAAGGGGTTTTTTCACTTGAAAACATAAATTTGAATTTTATTATAAGATTTAATTATAGGTGAGAAGAAGGAGCATGAACTTAAACAGGACACTATTCCTTTTTTGCTTATTTTTGTTTGGTTTTGCATATTCCACTATGGTTTTCTCCTCCTCCCAGCTGCCTGACTGTCGCAGTTCTGTAGTCTCTTATTCCAAAAACCCCCCTTAATGAAATATACGAAGCCCCTAAATTATTAACAAAAATCCCTGTAATTAATATTTTCACAGGAGTGTATAAACATACTACTCAACAGCCACATGAAACTGTGAGGTCAGGTCATCAGGAGGGGGCTGTGTGCGAAAGGTCCCTAGTATGCCAAGGACACACTACTCTGTCTCTTGACATTTTTTGACCTGCAGGAAGCATTTTTCTGTGTAATGTAAAGTCCAGCAGCTTTGTCCTCCCCTTACCCAGCCACCCAAGGTCACTGGGAGCTGCACTCAGGTTGGGGGAAGGGGCAATGAAGAAGCAAAAGCAAAATGGTTCCATCTCCTTGCGAGTTTAATATTCCCTACCCAGGTTAAGACCTGTTCTGGATAGAGTGGCACTTCCTCTGAAAAAGGAAGTACATAGCTTGAGGGTACTCCTGGATACATCATGGTCACTAGTGACCCAAATATCCCCCATGGCTAGGAGTGCCTTTTACCAGCTTCATCTGGTTTGCCAGTTACAACTGTTCCTGGAGTAATTTAAAATATTTTCACAGGCTACTTTAATTTTGTTTCTGTTGCTTTTGGTACTTGAAATGGTAACTGTAAATTGCTTTGTAAGTGAAAATGATTTTTAAAATATAGTTATATAAAGAGATACTACTATTTGAAGGGAGGAATTAAAGAACCTTTTATTGAGGGTGAAAGAGGAGAGCGCAAAATATGGTCTGAAGCTCAACATCAAAAAAATGAAGATCATGGCCACTGGGCCCATCACCTCCTGGCAAATAGAAGGGGAAGAAATGGAGGCAGTAAGAGATTTTACTTTCTTGGGCTCCATGATCACTGCAGATGGTGACAGCAGCCACAAAATTAAAAGACGCCTGCTTCTTGGGAGAAAAGCAGTGACAAACCTAGACAGCATCTTAAAAAGTAGAGACACCACCTTGCCAACAAAGGTCCGTATAGTAAAAGCTATGGTTTTCCCAGTAGTGATGTATGGAAGTGAGAGCTGGACCATAAAGAAGGCTGATCGCCGAAGAATTGATGCTTTTGAATTATGGTGCTGGAGGAGACTCTTGAGAGTCCCATGGACTGCAAGAAGATCAAACTTATCCATTCTTAAGGAAATCAGCCCTGAGTGCTCACTGGAAGGACAGATCGTGAAGCTGAGGCTCCAATACTTTGGCCACCTCATGAGAAGAGAAGACTCCCTGGAAAAGACCCTGATGTTGGGAAAGATGGAGGGCACAAGGAGAAGGGGACGACAGAGGATGAGATAGTTGGATGGTGTTCTTGAAGCTACCAGCCTGAGTTTGACCAAACTGTGGGAGGCAGTGGAAGACAGGAGTGCCTGGCGTGCTCTGGTCCATGGGGTCACGAAAAGTCGGACACGACTAAACGACTAAACAACAACAACACTATTTGAAGATGAGAATGTTGCTTTAGCCTTAATTACTAAGGTGATGATTTCATGGTCATTTACTGAGAGCTAATTTTATTTAAGCAGCTTTTGTGAACTAAGATATTAATGCAGAAAAATATCCCCACATCTCTGTTTGTAAGGTTTGATGTTATCATGCGCTTCGTTAACCTCCACTGCAGGCTCTGACAAGATGCAACAAGTGTCCACAATGAACACACATCCTGGGAAAATTCTGTTTGGTTTCATGAAAAACAGAGAGCTTAACAGGAGGCTTTGATAAATTTCTGGCTGCAAATGCTGCAGAAAATTCTATAGCTAAAAAACCCATATTAAAGGTAAAAGTTCTTGCCCAATTACCAAATACCTGTTAACTGCGTTCTACCACATCTCCTGACATTGTCACCCAAGACCTTTCTCCAGCAGCCACCTCCATCTGAAGTGGTAAAGGTAAAGGGACCCCTGACTATTAGGTCCAGTCGTGCCCGACTCTGGGGTTGCGGCACTCATCTCGCTTTATTGGCTGAGGGAGCTGGCATACAGCTTCCGTAAAATCTAAAACACTTTACCCAATTCCATGGTCATCCCTATCGGTGACAGCTTTATTACAAAAACGGGCAATATATCTTTAAATTTATGAAACTAGAGTTGTTTGATTTGTTTTACAGAGGGTGGAGTAAGATGGAGGGTAATATTTGAGGTGTGGTTCCCCCACCCTCCATGCAGGGCATGTAAGGTCATGGACTGGCTGGCTCCAGTCAGATTATTGCCCTCATGTCTGCAGACAAGCCTTTTAATAACTATTGCAAGGGACTGCTTTTTTCCTAATTGCATACACAGAGAATGGTTCATCTTTAGAATAATGTGTCAAATGTGTCCATCCTTTACCACAGAACAAAAATATTCAGTTCATTCTTGGACTATTATTAGTCATTACTGAGATCAGAGACAGGAGGCATATCCCATAATTTAAAGAGGAGATACTAGAAAAAGATGCTTGCTCTCATTTTTTTTTAAAAAAGTCTCTCTCTCTCTCTCTCTCTGTGTGTGTGTGTGTGTGTGTATGTCTCTCTCTCTCTCTCTCTCTCTCTCTCTCTCTCTCTCTCTCTGTGTGTGTGTGTGTGTGTGTGTATGTCTCTCTCTCTCTCTCTCTCTCTCTCTCTCTCTCTCTCTCTCTCTCTCTCTCTCTCTGTGTGTGTGTGTGTGTGTGTGTCTGGCCATGGTCCACTCAACCCAGAATTCTGTTTCCAGCAGCTGCTACTTGAGCACATCAGGGCAGCATAGAAATCCTGTGCAGATCAGTTTGTCAGTTGACAAAATCCCTGATGCCCAAGTGACAGAAATGAGACTGGATGACAAAGTTATTCTGAACTGTGAAATCAAGCTAGCAGGATAGGCTGCAATCCTAACTCCATTTATGTGGGAGTAAGGTCCACTGAATTCGACAGGACTCACACCTGAGTAGACATGGTTAGAACTGGAACCATAGACACTTCACTCACCTTGTCTGTAAGGGGCTACAAGACTCTTGGTTGTTTTTGCTGCAGAAGACTGGAAATACATTCACTCTGAAAGGGAAGCTGATTGATTTGTTGATGGTTGAGATATCCAGGTAAATTATGCAGTATGAGGTAGTTTTAAAAAAATATATGTTTCTGTATCAGTGGAGGAAAAAAATGGAAGGCTTGTGCAAAATAAACCAATTGCAGCACAATGGAAAATACCAGATGAAAATGCAAATGAATGTAAAAGGGAATGAGCCTACACAATGCACACATCCAAAAGTCTCTTAAAAGCTAATGAATTTCTCTGGAGGCTGTTTTACTCTAACTTGCCACAAACTTACCAATGATAAACCGAAGACTCATAACAGACTTTCCTCCCCCCCCCCCCAATCTTTTAATTACTGACCTTGACCCGTTTTGGGGTATTCTTCCTTTCTGTTGCCTGTATCTTCAGCATGATTCCAATGTACATTTCCATGTCAAAAAACAGAAATAAGTTTGCCTTCAACTTAATAGCCTCCAGGATGAACCACACAGGATATAGTTTAATAAACGATTTCAAGATAAGTCTGCCTGCTCTCATCTTCTGCTTGTATTATTGTATATAATTTTGAGCCCAATATAGGTCTGGTGATGAGAGAACATCTCATAGGTGCGCCATTCTGCTATTACTAGTAGTCCTAAATGGCATCATTGGAAGAATTAGATATGTGACGGCATAGTTAGAGGTCCAATCTGCAACATGATAACAAATTATCATTTGCAACAAAACAAAACAAAAACCTGTTACCTCACCCAGCATACATTTTACCAGCTTTTCCACAAGAATATCATGAGGGACTTTGTCAAAAGTCTTACTGAAATCAAGATACACTATGTTCACAGCATTCCACAGATACACCAAGCTTGTAACTCTATCAGAAAAAGGAAAGGAAAGGAAACAAATGAGATTTGTCTGGCATGACTTGTTTTTGAGAAACCCCTGCTGGGTCTCAGTAATCACAGCATCCTTTTCTAAATGCTCACTTGTGACCATTTGCTTATCTGTTCTAGGACCTTTCCTGGTATTGATATCAAGCTCACCAGTCGATAGTTGCCTGGATCTTCTCCTCACACACCACTTTTAAAAATGGGGACCACATTTGCCCAATCTGCAGGCACCCCACCTGTTTTCAAAGAATTCTCAAAATTATAGAAAAAGGCTCTGACATTACAAGGGTCAACAGGCCCTGGAGATTTCAATTCCTTTAAAGTAGCCTGGTGTTCCCTTACTACCCCTTTCCCTATATTGGGCTGCAGCTCCCTCCTTACATCATTTATTCTGTTATCACCAGGTTGGGCACTGCTTTCCTTCTGGGTGAAGACAGAGGCAAAGTAGTTCCACCTTCTCTCTGTCACCCATGAAGAGCCTGCTAACAATGCTCTTCTTTCAACAAGCCTTCTAAGATCTCCATCCCAATTGGTATTTGTCTTGGATTTGAATTGATGTTGTGTATGTACAGTTGTTTTAAAATGTATATGCATTTTATATATATAACATATATGTATCTGTTTTAAAAATGCTATTATATTGTAAATTTCCTTGAGATGCCCCATGGCTTATGGGAAATGATTCATACATATGCAAATAATTTGGCCAGGAGCTTGGCCTCTGATTTCAGAAGATCTCTTAAAAAATAAAGGCCAAGATGTCAATAACTCCCAACAGTTTAGACAGAAACAAGCCATTATCAACATCATGTCCCTTCCAACATGTTATGGAAGCAGTCATTCAATGTGTTTTGTCGATCAGGGGGGGGAAATAATTTTTCCCCCTGGGGGGGAAATAATTTTTTTTTCTTTATTCCCCCCCCCAAAAAAAAACCCTAGGTGCGTCCTATGGGGCAGTGCGTCCTACGGGGCGAAAAATACAGTATTTTATTTTTAGATGAAACATGTAAGTGTTGCAGTCAGAAAATATATTGGAAAACTTCCCAGTCTCTCAAACAGAATATATATATTTTAACAAGAAACTTGTCATTAGTAATAAAACTAATTTTTAAAATCACTTTTTAATCAATCAAAATGTTTTAATCAAGTAATCTAATTAACTAAGAGTGCAATCTGATGCATCTTTCTTCAGAAGTGCATCTTAGTGACTTCAGAGGGGCTTCCTCCAAGGTATGCTAGTTTAAGATTGCAAACACAATCTAAAGTGTCTGCCGCACAATGCAGTAACAACAATTAAAATTTTGAAATTTGTATGAGATGTGAAATCAATTTTGGGCTGTGTTTCCCAACAGGAAAATTGTATTATGTACAAAATAATACAAATATTCATTAACTGCTCTCCTTCTTGCTGTACATTCATTTCTCTGAGAAATATGTCCAGAAAAAACCCAAAACAAAATAGCACTCAAAAACTTCACTTATAATAAGGATTCACTCGATAGTAACTTTGGTGAACCAATTATTTCTTTTGCTGGGAAGTGATGCTAAATCTGTAATGTAAGCTATGCTGCTACCCCCCCACCCCGTTCCTACATGGTGCTGCAGGTGGCTAAAAGGTTTATATCAGGGATCCCTGCGATATTAAAAAGAATCTCAGATCAAGGCATTCTTGCTCACACAAAGATCTGAACAACAACCATCAACCTGGATGAAGGCTGAACACCCAAGGGAATGACCACCATTAAACAGAAGAGGAGGCTCCACTTCCATAACCTGAGCATTGAGCAGTGACAGGTGTCTAGCAAGAATCTCTCCTTTGGTGCAGCAGAACTAAGAAGGAAGAAGCCCTTTGCCGGGGAGGGGAGGATTATATGTAACATACCGTAGATTCTGGTGTATAGGACGACTTTTTAACCCCGGAAAATCCTCTAAAAAGTCGGGGGTCGTCATATACGCCGGGTATGGGTTAGCTGGGCAGTAGCAGTGGGCGGCGGGCTCTGCACCGGGAGGAAGCTGCCCGGCGAAGCTGTCCAGCAAAGCCGGCTTAGCATCGCTGGTCAGCTTCGCCGGGCAGCTTCCTCCCAGCGCAGAGCCCGCCGCCCACTGCCGCTGCCCAGCGAAGCTGCCGCGTATAAGACTGGGCGTATAAGTCAACCCCCCAAACTGGCCAGTCGCCTAATACACCGGAATCTACGGTATTTTTCTAGAGTTTTAGAAATAAATTCAAAACTCCTCTCAGAACAATGCTATGTTATAATGCAGTGCCACAGCCACCACTCGCCCCGGGAATTCCCGCCCCTCCCTGTACAGTGAGAGTAGGGACCTTCATGCTGTCAGGCAGTAGTGTATCTTCATGCTGTCAGGCAACTTGAGCTTGAATGCCACGGGGTTCACCTGCTGTGTCACCTCAAAAGGTCCCAGCCGCCTTGGCTGCAACTTCTTGCACCCTCCCTTAAAGGGTAACCCTTGGGTTGACAACCACACCCGGTCTCCCACCCGTATGGTCTCCCCTTCCCTACGGTGCTTGTCTGCCTGCCTCTTGTAAATTTCCTTGGCCCGTTCCAAGTTCATCTTAAGTTGCTGGTGCAAGGCCTCCATTTCTTCCACAAACTGCTCTGCCGCAGGTACGCTCCACCCTTCCTCCCCACTCCCCAGGAAGGCCCTGGGGTGGCACCCATAATTGGCCATGAACGGGCTCATTCCCGTGGACACATGTTCAGCGTTATTGTACGCAAATTCAGCCAGCGCTAGTTTCTCTACCCAATCGTTTTGTCTCTCGCTGACGTAGCAGCGTAGGTATTGCTGGAGTATACTGTTCGCTCTTTCTGCTTGCCCATTGGTTTCCGGGTGTCTCGCCGTCGAGAAGCCCACTTCGACCTGCAGCAAGCTCATGAGCTTCCTCCAGAACCGGGAAGTAAATTGTCTGAGATGACCCTCGAGGGAGCCCTATGCAGCCTGAAGATGTGATCCACAAACAACCTGGCTGTTTCCTCTGCCGTCACTGCATGTGAGCAAGCTATGAAGTGGCACATTTTTGTCAGTAGATCGACCACTACCATGACTGCTGTCTTCCCCCTTGACTTGGGCAAATCTGTCATAAAATCGATGGATACCACCTCCCAGGGTCTTCCCGGCGTGGGTAAGGGTTTTAGTAACCCTGCGGGGGCCGCCCTCTCCCCCTTTGCCCTCTGGCAGCGGTCGCACCCCCGTACATATTCCCGTACATCTTCCCTTACCCTTGGCCACCAGAACTGCCTGGTGACAAGCAACATGGTTTTGTGTTGACCAAAGTGCCCCGCTGTTGGGTTGTTGTGGAGATGTTTGAGTACCCTTCCCCTCAAGGTCTCTCCCGGTACGTACAGCCCCCCCCCCTGTAGTACAGTATCCCTTCCTTTTCCTCAAACCCTCCATGGTTTTCCCTTCCGTCCCGGATTTCCCGGATTTTAGTTTGAGCAAATTCGTCGTTTCTAGTAAGCCCGGCCAGTTCTCGTTTCCCAACCAACACTCCCCCACACACCCATCGGTTCTCGGGGAACACGTGTCTGACTTCCGGCGGTCCCTCTCCTTCCATGTACTTCCGGGAGAGAGCATCTGCTCTTACGTTTTCCTCTCCCGGTACGTACTGGATCTCGAAGGAAAACTTGGAGAACTCCTGTGCCCATCGAATCTGTCTCTGGTTGAGTACTTGCGCCGTCCTCCAGTATTCCAAGTTCTTGTGATCCGTACACACCTGGATCTTGTGTTGCGCCCCTATTAGCAGATGTCTCCATCATCGAAATGCTGCATAAATTGCTAGCAATTCGCGGTCATACACCGTGTAGTTTTGCTCCGACTTGCTCAGCTTCCTCGAGAAAAAGGTGCACGGCCTCCAGCGCCCCTGGGCCCCTGGCTGCAACAGTACCGCTCCGATGGCTCGGTCTGACGCATCGGTCTCCAGTCTCATTGGCTTCTGCAGATCCACGTGCAGGAGCTGCTCTTCCGAAGCGAACGCCTTCTTCAATCTTTCAAAGGATCGCTGGGCACTTTCTGTCCAGACGAACTTCTTTTTGCTACTGAGACAATCTGTGATGGGCGCTGTCAAGTGGGCGAAGTTCTTGATGAACTTCCTGTAGAAGTTGCTGAACCCTAGGAACCTCTGCACGTCCTTCCGGGTTTTGTGGGCCTTCCATTCCAGCACCGCCTGCACCTTGCTTGGGTCCATAGCTAGGCCCTTGTCTGACAACTTGTACCCCAGAAACTCGACCTCTCTGGCGTGAAACTGACATTTTTCCAGCTTGACCCACAATTGGTGCTTCTGCAGTCTCTTTAGCACTTCCCTGACGTCTCTGACATGTTGCTTCTCATTGGCCGAATAGATTAAGACATCGTCCAAGAAGGCTACGCAGTTCTTGTACAGCAGGGACCCCAACACGTGGTGCATGAAAGCTTGAAAGCAGGCGGAGCCCGACTGTAATCCAAATGGCATAACTAAGTACTCAAAGGCCCCCAGGGGGGTGAACATTGTGGTTTTCCATTCGTCCCCCTCCCTCATCCTAATCAAATTGTATGCTCCCCTGAGGTCCAGCTTGGTAAAAATTTTCCCCTGCCTCACCCGTGTTAAAATGTCGTCAATCCTGGGCATAGGGAAGGTCACGGGTTCTGACACCAGATTGACGCCCCGGTAGTCCACAACGAGCCTGGGTTGATTAGTGTCCTTTTTGTCCACAAAGAACACCGGACTGCCCCCCACCGCCTTTGATTCTCTTATGAAACCTCTTTTCAGGTTCTTGTCAATAAATTCCCGCAACTCCTGCATCTCTCTGTCCGACATGGCATACAGTTTACCCACCGGCAGCTGAGCCCCTGGGAGCAAGTTGATTTGGCAGTCAAAAGGCCTATGGGGGGGTAGTCTATCCGCCTCCTTCTCGCTGAAGACCTCCTGCAGGTCAGCATATTGTGGTGGCACCTCCCCTTTTGGCTCCACAGCTATCCCAGCCACCCTGGCCACGGTCATCCTTGGGTTCCCCCCCGACAGTGTTCCAAGCAGTAAGCTGACCCAAAGGTGACTGTCCGCTGATGCCATGCCACTACTGGATCATGTAGTGCCAGCCAGCTCATCCCTAATATTATTGGGGGTCCTGCCAGTGTGGCTACATGAAAGGCAATGGTCTCCATGTGCCTGGAAACCCTCATTCTCATTGGTGGAGTCTGGTGCGTCACTTCCCCTCCCAGAAGTTCCCTGCCATCGATGGTGGTCACTTGCAAGGGAAAATCCAGGGGCAGCAGGTGGAGCTGGTGCTCTAGAGCGAAGTCCTTGCTGAAGAAATTGCAGGAGCTGCCTGAATCCAGCAGCCCCTTCACCTTGACTGGGTGCCCATTCGGGAGTTCTAGCACCACTTCTATGGCTATAGCCGCCCTGGGGGGGTCTGGCTGGGGCACTTCTATTGATTGCTGGCCTGGCTGCTGTGCCAGCTGATTGGCAGCCAAGGGTTGGCATTTCCCTGCTCCTGCCCCCTTTCCCCCTCCTCCTCACCGCCAGCAGCTCCCACCATCCCTTGCCAGGCCTTTATTTGAGGGCAGACCCTGGCAAAATGTCCTGGCCGTTGGCAGAGGAAACACTTCTTGGTGGTTTTCCAATCCTTTCCCTCCCTCTTGCAACCTCCACTGGAGTTTGAAACCTCTCTCTCGCGCGCGCCATCTATTTCCATTGGCTCAGCCACCTGGGAAAGCTGTCTCGCTATTTCAGGAATGCGGTAGTCATGGCAACGTTCCCCTCTCCCTTTGCGCTTCTCCTGAGCCCGCGCTTCCTGTCTTACGCCAATCGCAAGCACAGCCTTGGTCAGCTGATCCATCGACTGCGGGAGGGGCGCGCAGGAAAGTTCGTCCTTCACCGTTGGGGACAACCCCTCCTCAAACAACATCTGAATGGGTTCAGAGTCCAGTTCCCACCCGAGTCGGTGGATTAACATTGCAAAGCGCGACCAGTAGTCTCTAACTGACTGGTTCCCCTGCCTGCACCCCATCAGTTCTCGCCGAGTCACACTTTGCTCCACATGACTGGAGTACATTGCATTCAATGCCTGGAAGAATTTCCTAAGGTCTTTCAAGGCGGCATTCTGCGTTGCCATCAGGGGCCTGATCCATTCCCTGGCCCCATCCTGTAGATGCCCGACAATATAGGCCACCCTCTCCCCATCGTCAGCAAAATCATTATGCTGCAGTTCCAAAGCGTACTCTATTTCCGTTCGGAACGCGTTGTAGTCCTGGGGCTTCCCCCCAAACTTGTGTACCAGTCCTGGTACCTTCCTTGCTACGGGGGTGGGTCTGACCTGTGCATCGTGAGCCCACCTTTCGTCCAACAGATTGAGGTTGAATCCTGACAAGACAGAAGTACTGTTTTTGGGGGACAGGAGGCGAGCAGGTACGGAGGATTCCCTGGTCCTGAATGGGGTAACTGTGCCCCTGAAGGACCAGGTGCGCAGCCTGGGAGTCATTTTGGACTCACAGCTGTCCATGGAGGCACAGGTCAAATCTGTATCCAGGGCAGCTGTTTACCAGCTCCATCTGGTACGTAGGCTGAGACTTTATCTGCCTGCAGACTGTCTCGCCAGAGTGGTACATGCTCTGGTTATCTCCCGCTTGGATTACTGCAATGCGCTCTACGTGGGGCTACCTTTGAAGGTGACCCAGAAACTACAACTAATCCAGAATGCGGCAGCTAGACTGGTGACTGGGAGCGGCCGCCGAGACCATATAACACCGGTCTTGAAAGACCTACATTGGCTCCCAGTACGTTTCCGAGCACAATTCAAAGTGTTGGTGCTGACCTTTAAAACCCTAAACGGCCTCGGTCCAGTATATCTGAAGGAGCGTCTCCTCCCCCATCGTTCTGCCCGGACACTGAGGTCCAGCTCCGAGGGCCTTCTGGCGGTTCCCTCACTGCGAGAGGCCAAGTTACAGGGAACCAGGCAGAGGGCCTTCTCAGTAGTGGCGCCCGTCCTGTGGAATGCCCTCCCATCAGATGTCAAAGCGATAAACATCTACCTGACATTCAGAAGACATCTGAAGGCAGCCCTGTTCAGGGAAGTTTTTAATATGTGACATTTTAGTGTATCTTTCATCTTTGTTGGAAGCCGCCCAGAGTGGCTGGGGAAACCCAGCCAGATGGGCGGGGTACAAATGATAAATTATTAATTATTATTATTATTATTATTATTATTATTATTATTATTATTATTATATAACCGCACCGTCAGAAGAGCCACATGCTGTTCCAAATCTCGGTTCCTCTCCACCAGATTTTGCACTCCAGCTGCTCCCTTCGTGGCGCCGGCTTCTCCGGTTTGGCTCATTATGTTGCCTGCCTGTCGCTGCGCACAAGCAACGTAGGAGACTGACGGATTGCTGTAATGTTTATAGGGGTTGCTCGTGCGTAAGTTGCCGCCACTCCTGGCTAGTGTGCCTGGTTAAGCCTTTTCTGTCTGGACAGCTCTTCACTTCGTGGCTGTTTCAGTCGCTAGCAGAATCCGTTAGTGGGCGTTTCTTAAACCTTTTCCAGCATAAAAGCTGTTTGACGCCAAGTCTCCTCCTACTCTCTCTGCGCGGAAGTCTTCTGCGCAGGGAGGATGTGGGTAGCAGAGGACCCGTGCTCTCCCCGCTGGTCTCTGGCGAGGAGTCCTGGAGCCCCCTCGCCGATTCCCCCATCTGCCCCCCTTTATCCCTGGTGTTACGCTGATTTCCTTCCCCAGCTGATGAGCTGCCTCTCTCCCTGCTGGGCCCTTCTCCAGCATTGCTTGGGAGCCTTGCCTCCGCCTCTGGCTCCGATGTCAGTTCCCTGACAATTAAGGACCACAGAAATTATTTTTTAAAAAAAATATCCAGAAAAGAAGGGGAATTTAAGTCCTTCCCCAAGCCTTCCTGTATCCAAAAATAAACGCTAAAACAGGGGGACAACAACCAGACATTGACAGCTACTTCCAATTGGGGTGGGAAGCAGAGAGAGAAAATTAGTGAAATGAGAGAAGGAGGGGGAAGAGAACGAGTGTCAAATAAAGCAGAGAGTTTTACCCCCACCCAAGGGATCGAAGTCAATAGGAAGAACCTTCTTCTCTCCAAATGACCTGGCAGCCTTTTCTTTTCCTAACATTCGTTTGGGGGGGGGGAGCGAGCGCCACGAAAACAGGTGAGAGAGGGAGGGATGTGCTGGGTCTGTGACCTGGGGAAGGGCGGGGGCGCATCTGCAAGGGGGGAGGCTCTGGCGGGCCCCCCAGGCCAGGCAGGTCTCCCTCTCGCTGGGACCAGAGGACTGCAGAGCTCTCAGACAGCCGCTTCCTCCCTGCCTCTCTGCTCCTGCTGCCGCCGCCGCTTCCTCCACCTCCTTCCCAGTCACATTTAGGTTCACAAAATGTTTAGGGGCAGGCGTACTCCTACACATCCCCAGAAAAAAGCACTGGTTCTTTTCATATAGAAAGAAAGAGTCTATTTTCTTCCCTGTTGATTTTATTTGTTCTCAGTTAAAGTCTGAGGATTCAGGCTGTCAAACACAAAATCAAGTTTACTTCAGCGATTTGAAACATAAATGAGCAACATGTTTCAGCAGATGCACACTTTAAGCAGATGCCACAAGATTCTTCCTTGTTCTTCCTACAGAAGACTGGTGGGGCTCTCCCGTTGAAAATTCATTAACTTTGAAAGGGAAGGGAAGGGAAAGTAACTAATTTGAAAAAAAACTGTTGATGGCATGTCTGTATGTAATAAAATAGATATGCACCAGTTGACAAGGAAACAGAAAAAAGACTTGTGCAATTGCAGCAGAATACAGAATACAGGTACCTCTGGATGCGAACGGGATCTGTTCCGGAGCCCCATTCGCATCCAGAGCAGAACGCAACCTGCGTCTGCGTGTGCATGGGTTGCGACTCGCCGCGTGGCGTCATTTTGAGCGTCTGCGCATGTGGCGAAACCCATAAATAACGCGTTCTGTTACTTCCGGGTTGCCGCAGAGTGCAACTGGAAAACGCTCAACCTGAAGCAACTTCAACCTGAGGTATGACTGTATAAAATACTGGCTCAAGGTGCAAATGAATGCTGGGATTGGCTGAGGCACATGCATACCTCCCTAGTGGGAAATTCACTGGTGAGAATTCTAAGCCCATGGCAACTTTTTCATATTTTCAAATCCTTAAAAATAAAAGCAGATGAGGAGAGACAAACCGAATAATTCAAGAACTGCCTACACCACACAGAAGAGTACATCTACATTATAGGTGTGAATTGATTTAATGGTAATTTCTTCTAGCCAGGGAACCTTGGGAATTATACTTCTGTGAGGGAAATTCTCAGCACCTGAAGATTTGTATGAAGGAAGGAAATGGGAGCATACAAGAATTTCTGTAAGGCAAGACAATCTGTTCTTCATTTCGATCCATTGTTCAGCTAGCAATTTCACATGCAAGACATCACATGTTTTCTGTTTTGGAACAGATGCACTCTGTGCCCTATTTGATAAAGGTGGACATCTGCAGCTTTAGTTGCCAGAATAACAGGCTTCAACTAGGATTAGCTGAGCAAAATCAATTTCAGCAGGTTCTCACTTCTTTGAGGGCATTACTTCAAAGCATTCATACAACCCATGTAAAAGAGGGGGGGGGGGCAGAGGATCTCTGCACTGACTGCATCAGCTGCATAGGCATTCAAATACTCCTTAGATAAAAATAGGGGCATTTCTTACTCCCCACCCCAACTGGCCCTCCTCCACCCCCATTACTTTCCTCCCCCTGCAGAGCATTTCCTATCAGGAGAAGCAGCCGCAGCCATGGAAAGGCAAAGAGATAGTCCCTTGCCAGCCCTGTCGGTTGGGACAAGCGCTGACTCATCTGCAGCAGGGAAAATAGGCACATTCCAGGATCAAATCAGAAGCCAGGATGTCGTTCGAAATTCCAGAAACTGTCCCTGAAAAATTGGGGCACTTGGAGGGTATGAAAATATGTGCATTATAGAAAGGGACATAAAAGTGTAAATGCATGATCACTGAAAAAGAATATGAACAATGTTTATATTGAACCCAGTGCTAACAAAAGCTGAAGCCCAGAACTTGGGGTGGGTTGTGTTTTCTTTCTTTTCTGCCCAGGAGGAGCAAAACCACTGTATAACAATGCCCCAGCTCCCAGCCCCTCCAATCTAAAGCTTTATGCCATAGGTAGGTGAATTAAGGCCCGGGGGCCGGATCCGGCCCAATCGCCTTCTAAATCCGGCCCGCTGTTCGTCCGGGAATCAGCGTGTGTTTACAGGAGTAGAATGTGTCTTTGTATGTAAAATGCATCTCTGGGTTATTTGTGGCCCCCCCCCCCCAAGATCTGTGGGACAGTAAACCGGCCCCCTGCTGAAAAAGTTTGCTGACCCCTGCTTTATGCTAAGGCTTACACCGATCCCACCAGATGAAGCACTTTGCTTTCATTTGAAAGCCTGCATATTGTTGTGACAGCTTTGTTCTATTCTTAGAATGCAGATTGGTCAATCCCTTAATATCATTCTGACTCCTTAACATGCATGCACACACACTTACATTTTTAATAAACTGTTGACACAGAGAACCAAGTAGCATTAAGAAATAGATTTTTCCCCTCCCCCAAAAAGTATTTTCTTACTTTTCAGTGACTTTTGACATTATGCATAGGAATTCTTTAGTCAGCATGAAAAAAATTACACTCTTGCCATATTTCTTTTACTTCAAAAAGGTGGCAGCAATGCAATTTCTTGGGACATAAACAGCTTTATAAGCAGCTGAAGTAGATCCTTGATTAACCAACCCTCCTCCTACTTTGCTGTGCTTTGCATGGAATATCCCAATTTTCCCCAAGACTGACAGCTGAGCAGCACCTTACTAGTGTATTACCTGATTACACTAAGCGCTTTCACATGTGGAACTTAGCACATTTAATATACAGCAAGTGATGGTAATAAATAGGGTATTAACTAACACAGTGATTAAAGACTTTAAAATTCCGACAAGGGTAATAAAACACTTCCCAACAATGGTGGTATTTGGATCGGGAATCTGTAAATCAGGGTGTTTGCCAATGAGCTCTGCTTTCTCTCAACTCTTGGCCATTCTTCCATTTCTAATAAGGTTAACAAGCTAGAGTTGAAGGACTGGAGCCTGAACCGACTTTTTCTAAGGCTCTAATGAATCACGATCATGCCATTCACATCACGTGTTCCTCCTGCCGCAATGCACGGCTCTCAATTAAGCTACTTACCTTTTGTGTATTGTGCAAGAGATGCAATATACAAGGGGCAATTCTTAACTCATGTTCAAAATGTTTCTATTTCCCCCTTCAGAATCCAATTTGATTATCTCATTAGGTTTTCAAGACGCTTTGTCTGGCTCAGAGACCGGCTCTGACATTAAGACTTCCCCCTCCCCCTCGAGAAAAAACAGTGACAGGCCAACAGGAGCCATTCTTTCCACAAGAGCTCTGCTCAGAAAAGCTGATTTCAAAAAGCATATTAGCAAAACAATGATAAATGTCTGATTGCATCTCCACCCACAGTGACATTGCTTGCTGCCTTTTAATGCCTCAACCTGCTCCTCAAATCTCCTGCATGATGCCACCTTCCCCAAAGTATCCCCTCAGTGCCCACCTTTCTGGGAAGTCTTTGCTTAACTCATTAGGGTGCAAACCTAGACACAAAGCGAGGCATGTTTTAGTGGCAAAGGGCCAAACATTTCAGCAGCAACTCTTCCTACCTTTTTGTGGGGCTGCAGAGGCAGTGAAAACAGGGGGGAGGAAATTGAACCAGCCCTCCTCCTATCTGTCACAGGTCAGATTAATTTTGGAATGGGGGGAGGGGCCTTACTTTTCAAATATTAGGTAGTATAGGCATCTCCCTCCACGTTTTCTTTTATTAACCCCCCCCCCCGGGTTTGCTCATGTGACAAGTGCCATTAAGATTCCAACCCTATACTGGAGCACTCCCACCCACATCTCTGTGGACAGATGCTGTCATGATATAGTGTCCTTCCACAGAGGCACTATGTGGAGAATTGGCTATGGCTTGTGCTAGGAACACTGGTGCCACTTGCTGCAGCAGACGGCAACGCACCCACACTCACCACATATTGCCAACTTTTGATATCTTATCTATGGGCGTAGCCATGATTTCTGTTGGGGGGTCAGGCCTTTTGTTGGGGGGGACCAGAACCTCAGTTAGTTATGTATTTTTATGAATTTGGGAGGGGGGAGCTGTCCCTTCCTGCCCCCCCTTGGCTACGCCCATGATCTTATCTCAAAAATAGTCTCCCCACCTATGTGGCTATACGGTGGGGGTTGGGAGAAACCCTTGGTCCCAACTCTAGTTTTTAACTGAAGCTGATCACCCATCAGGATGGGCAGAACAATTTCCTGTTCCTTTCCACAGGCTCCTGGCTGCACTGCAAAGCAGCTTTAGTCCTCATTCTGAACCAAAAGCCCAAGGGCTAACAACAATTGATCACATCAATCCCTTTTGATCAACTTCCTTCTCACTTCCCATCTTTTCACTTGCTTTGACTGGTTCCCAGCAAGGTACCTGTATCTGATATCCGGCTTAGAGCATCCTTTTTCAACCTTGGGTCCTCAGATGTTGTCAGACTATGATTCCCATCACCCCTGATCACTGGTACTACTAGCTAGGGATGATGGGAGTTGTAGTCCAATAACATCTGGGGACCCAAGGTTGAAAAAGGATGCTCTAGACTCTTTTTTTCTTTCAACACAACCTCTTGTTTATTTATTTTTGGGAAGTTTCCTCTGTTGAAATCACATGTGATGGTACTGGACTTTCTGTGCATTATTCTCTCTCTCTCTCACACACACACACGTGAGCGCGCGCACACACACACTCATATATATGCAACTAACTGTTCCATGTCACAGTCATTGACTGTAATATGAAAATTTTCATTTGTTGCAATCTTACTTAGTCAAGTGAAGATATTGACTGAACATTGCAGCCATACATTTTTCTTTTGTTTCCTTCCACTTCCTCCACTGGGAAGTCAAGGAGGAGGAGGTCACTGCGGCCATGGTTAAGTGGTCACAGGACTTTGGGTATTCAATAACCATGCCACAGTGGGGAAATTTGTGTAAGAATAATTGGAAATTCACAAACTGTTACACTTCAAAAGAAAACTTCCTAAAAATGCAACACCGATGGTATCTAACACCTTGGAAATTGTCAAAGATGTACAAAAATGTCCCAAGTAATTGCTGGAGGTGTGGAGATAAATCAGGCACTTTCTACCACATGTAGTGGTCATGCAAAAAAATCCAGGCATTCTGGGATCCACTTAGAAATACAAAAAATAAAAATAAAAATAAAGACTTCCTTTAAGAGAAAACCAGAAGCTTACCTCCTGGGGATCATAGATTTGGATATCCCGCAGAAAATGAAGAGTATGTTTTTATATGCCACAGTGGCAACAAGAGTCCTTATCGCTACAAAGTGGAAGAGTGATGAAATCCCTTCTATTCATGAATGGACCCAAAAGTTAACAGATTGTGTGGAGTTAGATAGTTTATCAGAAAAAATAAAGAACAAACCAAAACACGAATTCCTCTCAAAACGGGAAGTCTTTAAAGTTTATTTGATAAACAATTACAGTAGTTTAAACTCTGTTGCAGCGTTTGAATAACTTTAGTAGTAGAGTTAAGAAAGATCTGAAACCATAGATAAATCAATAATTAGTTAATTAGTTAATTTAAGACAAAAACCTGTATTGGCAACAGGTTTTTGGCAAATAATAGCTAATTGAAAGAAGGAATGGACGGGATGTCGGGTCTATAGTCCCAGGACTGCTTTTTGTTTCACTGATTTGTAATTAATATTGTCCTTATCATGGTTTGGTTTGTATTTCTTGTCTTGTTTTTTTCCCTTTTTTGGTGTACCAATAATAAAAAAGGGGGTGGGGAGAAAAAAAAAAAGGGAAGCTGCCAAGGGCACTTTCCCACTGAAAGGGCTGCCCCATCCCTCCTGCCTGATATGCCAATCTATTCCTAGGGTATGACAACATGAAGAGGCTTGCCTTCAATGCAGCCCCCTTCCCTCTTTAAGGATTCGTTGATGGAGAAGGATGAAAGGCAGCTTCAAGGAAGGGCTGGAGTTTCCCCTTTTCTTTCTCTTTTTTAGATGGGTTGGCTTGGAAGTGCCCCAGTGAGACACTGGGTCCACCTCTGCTGTGGGTTTGTGATCCAAGCTGGAGACAAGTCTGTGGGTTCCCCTTCCATTTGGATCCCTTCCAATCAGGATTCAGGCCTCATCATGAAACTGAAACTGCCTTGGTCGCACTGGTCGATGATCTCCGGCGGGCGAGGGACAAAAGTGAAAGCTGTTTCCTAGTTCTGCTGGATCTCTCAGCGGCTTTTGATACCATCTACCAGGACATCTTTCTGGACAATCTAGAGGGGCTGGGAGCTGGGGGCACTGTTATACGGTGGTTCCGCTCCTTCCTCCTGGGCTGTGTTCAGAAAGTGGTGGTGGAGTTTTCAGACCCCTGGGTTCTCACTTGTGGGGTGCCTCAGAGTTCTGTCCTCTCCCCCATGCTTTTTAACATTGATATGAAGCCACTGGGAGAGATCATCAGGGTTTGGGCTGGGTGTTCATCAGTATGCAGATGATACCCAGCTCTACCTCTCTTTTAAAAATCAGAACCAGTGAAGGTGGTGAAGGTCCTGTGTGTCTGGAGGCGGTTGGAAAATGGATGGTGGCTAAGAGATTGAGGTTGAATCCTGACAAGACAGAAGTACTGTTTTGGGGGGACAGGGGGCGGACGGGTGTGAGGGACTCCCTGCTCCTGAATGGGGTAACTGTGCCCCTGAAGGACCAGGTGTAGAGCCTGGGAGTCATTTTGGACTCACAGCTGTCCATGGAGGTGCAGGTCAATTCTGTATCCTAGGCAGATGTCTCCCAGCTCCATCTGGTACGCAGGCTGAGACCCTACCTGCCCGCAGACTGTCTCGCCAGAGTGGTGCATGCTCTAGTTATCTCCCGCTTGGACTACTGCAATGCACTCTACGTGGGGCTACCGCTGAAGGTGACCCGGAAACTACAATTAATGCAGAATGCAGCAGCTAGACTGGTGACTGGGAGTGACCGCCAAGACCATGTAACACTGGTCCTGAAAGATCTACATCGGCTCCGAGTACATTTCTGAGCACAATTCAAAATGTTGGTGCTGACTTTTAAAGCCCTAAAAGGCCTCAGCCCAGTATACCTGAAGGAGCGTCTCCACCCCCATCGTTCAGCTTCCCTCCCACCTCTCTCCACATAGCCCCGGCACTGGCAACCCACACTACGCCACTGGACTATGACATTCATCAACCCCAGTCTGTATTGCCAATGGTCAGGGCACGAGGCTGAAGAAGGCTAATGTGTAGGAATGCTTTAAAAATTAAACAAGAACACCTTTAAATTAACCCTAGAAAGTACAAGGGAGCCAGTGCAGCTTTCTGAACATTGGGCCAATATGCTACATTGAGCTTTGCTGGGGCAACCTTTCCAGAGTGGTCTAGTTTCTGCACACTCGTCAAAGTCAAACTCCCCCTCCTCACAGAAACCTCATTGCATTCGTCCAACCTAGAGATTGTCCAACCTATCTTAGTGGCCAGGCATGTATGCTGAAACTAGATAGTTTCAGCAACTAAGGACCTTTTGAAAGTCAAACCTTTTAACCTGACAGCCTGTCAAATGTATGTCTTATGTGTGGTATAGACATGAAACGCGGTATAGAACACTGATAGAATCATTTGGTAATGTTAATCCTTTGGAAAAGGTAGTAAGTGTGTTCACACATTTTTGGACCTGCTCTGCTCTCACTAAGGTACTAACCTTTGCCTTATTAAAGGAAATCCTGCTAACAAAAGGCATCTAATTTCTCCTAGCGTAGATTGTCTAATGTTAAATAAATATTTGTTTCATTCAAATAGAATCAGAGTAAATGAAAGGAGGAGAAGTTCAGTTTCCTGAAGTTTGGTACTAATTTTTCTAGCAACAAAATACTGTGTCTGACCTTGGAAGTGTAGCTAAGCAATATTCTCCAGTCTCAGGGCACAAAGAGCAAGAGTTTTGCACATGAGCTCAAGTACCTTTCTGAGTTCCTCTACTCAGAAAAAGGGGGAATGCAGGCAATAAACAAGTCTGCCGCATTTTCCCTATAGAACTAGGGGTCTTAGTAGACCACAAGCTTAACTTGAGTCAACAGTTTGATGCAGTAGCAAAAAAGGTGAATGCATGCACAGCACTGCTACAAATGGCACATGTGCGCGAGCAGCTACGTACGGCAGTGCTGCATGCGCGCTGTATGGATGGCAGAGGGATCCTCTGCTCACGGCTGCAGCACTGGCAGCGCAGTCCTCTGCATGCGGCTGCGGCAGTGCAATGGCGGTGGGGTGCCTTCTTGTCACCCCCTCAGAGATGGCACCCCGGGCTGCCCACCCCTGCCCCTCTTCCTCCGCCTTCCTTCCTCTACAAATATCTGAAGGGCTGTCAAACACAAGGCCGGATCTACTATGAAACTAATGAAGCTTCAGTTTCAGGGTCCCTAATCCCCAAGGGGGCCCCAGAAGTGACTTTAGTCTATATTGCTTAAACTCAATAGTAGACCCAATATGAGCCACACAACTCAAATGGATTAACTTTTTGTTGTATATATTTCAACAATCCCAAAGATTTAGATTCAGTAGCACAGATGCTGTAAAGGTGGAGTGTTGCAGAAAGTTGGTTGTTGTGTGGTGGCTAATGTCTCCCTCCCTTTTTTTAACAGAGGCCAAGACCCTAGAGGAATAACAATGAGTTCATGAGAGTACTTAAGTGGATACCAAAAATGTAAACTGATGGGCAAACTGTGGTGATCTGTCATGAAACAACCCTACTGAAGAAGATCACATTGGTTACCCAAACCTCATTGCTGGCTGTGAAGGGCCCCTCAAAATCTTGGTCCACCACTGGTCAAATGGAGGATGAAGCAAGCTTGTTTTCTCCTGTTCTAGAGGCTAGGGATTCAAGATATAAGAAAGGAGATTCTACTAAACATCAGAAGAACTGATGGGAGCCAGTGTGGTATAGTGGTTAAGAGCGGTAGTCTCGTAATCTGGGGAACCGGGTTCACGTCTCCGCTCCTCCACATGCAGCTGCTGGGTGACCTTGGGCCAGTCACACTTCTTTGAAGTCTCTCAGCCCCACTCACCTCACAGAGTGTTTGTTGTGGGGGGGGGGGGGAAGGAGAATGTTAGCCGCTTTGAGACTCCTGAAGGGGAGTGAAAGGCGGGATATCAAATCCAAACTCCTCTTCCTCCTCTTCTTCTTCTTCTTCTTCAGAGCTGTTTGACAGTGGAACTGCAGATTAGGTAATTCTTCTCTGAAAGAGAATGTGGGTACTTTTAAGCCTCACCTCTTCTTTTGAAGCAAGCTTTACAAACTCTTGAAGCAAGTACCTGAGCCGATGCTTTATCCACATCTTGTTTCATAGCCAGAGAGAGGTAGGTCTTGCACAGCCAGAGAGAGGTGCACCAAGCTCTCTCAATAACTACAAATCCCAGAACTCTTTCCTGCGTTTACAGGGCTCAGGAAGGAGAAGTCAACAAAGTGTGTCATTCAACTGACAGCAGGATGGGGAGACAAGCACATTACTAAAACTAGGGTCAATGAGATCTCAGGGATAGCAGAATTTAATGTAGATGGCAGGGTTTATAGGCCCCCGAGCATATGTGGGTTAAATGCTCAGGCTTCTGCCTTCCAGACTTCTTCTTCTTCTTCTTTTTCTTCTTCTTTATTAAATTTCTATACTGCCTATCATCCATTAGACTGGAATGGGACCAGTATCTAAATAGGATTTTCTGTGTGCACTTGCATCAACACAGGTCATACCACTTTGTCTGGCAATAAATACAGAGCAGGCATCCAGAAACACAAGGAGCTTAAAGGAAAGGACCTAAAGAAACTAAAAAGGCACCATTCAGATCCTCTGGATTCAGATCCTTTGGATTCCAACAGCTCAAAGGATTAGGCTGGTATGTTACATGTATGTATTGGACCAGAAGAGAATATGCTTTAGGTGCTGATGGAGTTTAAGATACAACCAGGTGTTTTCCCCCCGCTGAAACTCACTGAAACTCAATTCCGGCACCTCTCAGGAGGAAGCCATTGCCATTATAAGAGAACAAGGGTGAGTTCCAGCATCTCTTGTGCTAGAAAGATAGCACTGTATACAACAGTGATAAATTCTGATTCGCAGTTCTCAAAGGACTTGTGAAAGAAAAGAAAAGGGGATCAATACAGGGGCCTCTCTTGGAAGTGTCATCCAGAGCATGAGGCGGCCTATTTGGAGGCCCTGTTTTTGGTGGAAACTAATCTAGTTCCACCATAAATAGGATATGGAGCAGAGCTTCATGAGTAGGTATCATCACTGAGGGAACTCATTCAGGAGATTTCCCAAACCATTTAGGCCTTGAAAGGGCAAGAACTATGTATGGAAAGAAGCTAGCAGTCTGTGGAGATGCTTTACGATGTAACAGAACAGGCTGTAAGCTTTGCTGAGCGTCTATAGGAATACATCCAAAGTAGGGATGGGTCAAATCTGGTCCGTGCCAGTTTCTCATATGTTCATTCATAAGTGTATTCTGCCCTGCTTTTGCATTAAGTGCCATCGAAATATTAAACTCTCTCTCTCTCTCTCTCTCTCTCTTTCTAATTGTATTTCAATAAACATTTAAAGAATTATTTTATAACAAGATACACATTTCAGTACATGTTCCATGTCAATATACACATTTCTAAATGTAGTTTGTAAGTTTTTGAACCAAGAAATGCAAACTGCAGAGATGTGTGCGATGGAAAAGAAAATGCTTTTCCGACCTGTGTATTGGTCCAGGAGGTGCAAATTACCTCAGCTCCCTTAAAAACATCGACCAAATGAGTTTCTCCTTTATTCCTAATTGTAAATTACTCAGCTTGTCAGTATCTGAACAACAACATCTAAATATTTACCCTTCTCAATTTATTTCATTGTTTCTAACATGTTCTACTCATCAAAAGTATTCAAAGTGAAATAAAAAATAAAGCCATAGCATCTAAAGCTTCAATAAAACTCCAAGCCTGTGATAAAAGGCAATAAAAGCAGCAGAACATAAAACCAATTGTAACAGCATAAAATAAATCATAAATCCAGTTTAGTGTGTGTTCTTTCAGCTGTAGTTACAGTTCTCCACAAAATCCTAGCAAGTCTTTAAAATATATTTTAAGGCTGATGAACATGAGCCCTAAGGATACAAAGCAATCTTTAGACAGATTCTACTCACCCAATTCTACTGTCCCAAATCAAGGACATTATTGAAGAAGTAGGAAAGTATCTGAAGTATGAAAGAAGCAGGATGAGACCCATCTGTTGAACATCATAAAGGCATAACCTCCAACATTCCTCAGGTGAATATGGGACATTTCTCACTCCCCCACAACAAACCCTTCTCAACCTCCCCCCCACCCCCAGAGCATTTCGTATCAGAAGAAGGGCGAGCGCCACCCCCACTTCACCAACGGGACACAGCACACACAACCTCCACCACCCAGAGGAAGTCCCTTAATCCTGATTTTATTTTATTTTTATTCTTTGGTAGATTTACAAAAAGATAAACACACAATAATAAATAAATGTTAGAAAGGGGCAAGATTAGATGCAGATGCACCCCCCAAAGCCCTCAATACTCCTTTCCCCCCACCCAGGGTGGCCTTCAGAACTGGCGCATCATGCAGGGCTGGGCTTCAGTGGCCTCAGTCTCTGCTCCTCGCCTCTTCTCCAGGCTGGTCGTGGCGGCCATGGACAGGCAACGGGTTGCTTCCTTGCAGCTGCCGCTGCCGCTTGGGACAAGTGCTGGCTCATCCTACTGCCCGAGCCCCACAGCGGTGGCACTGGCAAGGGAAATAGAGACATCCAGAGATCAAATAGAAGCTGCAATGGCTTTCGCAATTCCAGGACTCTCCCTGGAAAATCGGGACACTTGCACTTGGAGGGTATGCAATAATATAATGCAAAAGTATCAATCTACAAATATTTCTTGTATTTGTGTTCTGACTCAATTAAAAAACACACCTGGATTTCTTTCAGTTGATGCAGGAAATTAATTCCATTTTATTGTTATCTTGGTGAATGAAATGTATTTTTAATGAGCTGAAACTATTGCCAAGCCTTTCCACAATGTTAATCTCTCCACTGGAAAATATTTTTCATGTACTCTACAAACATATATTCTCCCCACCACACACACAAATGTGCCAATCTTTAGGTCAGAATTTAAAACTTTTTACTTGTTTATTTTTGAGCCTGAGATTTTGGGAAAGGATGAGACCAGCTGTAAATGTAATGATTAGGAGTGTGTTATGTGTGTTAAAGAAGAATGGCAAGAAAAGTTGATGGAGTATGCTGAAATGGCGAAACTAACTGGAAAATTGAGAGATAAGGACAATGGAGACTTTAAAAAAGATTGGGAACAATTTAAGTTCTATCTACAGAAACATTGTAAAGAAGTGGACTCATTAGCAGCGTTCGAGTAAACACTTACAATTAACAAAACAAAGATAGAGAGCAAGATGTAATAATTGGAAAATAATAAAATATAAGAAGTAATTTAAAAATAAGTACGGGGGAAAGAAAAATGATAAGAATATAAAAATATATAATTGGAAGAATGTAAGGAAGGGAAATAAGCAGATGTTCTTGTGTAACAAACCAGAAGAGGAAGTTGAGGGAAGTCGTGGGGGGTGGGGGAACTGTATTTCTTTCTTTGTTTGAAACAATATTATTGTGATGAATGTAAAATTGCAAAACTTAAGAATTTTTTTAAAAAGGAGTGTGTTATGTAAGGCTTTTGCCTTTGTTTTAGTGCTATATTAATGGATGCTTGTGTTTTGCGTTGGTTTTTAATTTGTAACCCACCTTGGATCTGCTGTGTGATGAAGAGCGGTGTAGAAATTGAATAAATAATGAAAACAGTTGTCAGCCCTGAACTATGGAGCAGGAGCCAGGAGTCAGCAGTAAGGAATCCAAGCTGACTGGAGCAAAGGAATCATAGCCTGGCATCTTCCCTGTTCTCTTTTCCTTGTAATGGGACCAAAATCAGAGGAGAAATGGTTAGGGGCACAGAGGTAAGGAATATCGATCTCTGGAAGGGGACATTGTTGCTTGTGAGCATCTGGGAAGCATCTGCTTGGCTGCCCTTTAGTATACAGTGCATGGCAGATACAAGGGTTGGCATCATTACCTGCCACCATCTCCTGCCGATGTTTGCCCTGCTACTCCTCTTCCTTTCCCTCTGGACCAGGAATCTGAGGAGCATCAGATTTCCCACAATATACTCAGACCTGGCATTGCTGTAGGAAATGGAAAGAGCAGCTAGATTTGGTGTCCCAGCAGTGCTCAGAGCACTGGGAGTAGGGAAGGGGCCTGCTACTTTGCCCAACCTAGTTCTCTGGTCCCATCCAGCAACGTCGTTCTTATTTTGAAACACTACTTTCCTATACTCATTATTCACCATCATAATTCTAAGTAATGAACTTTCCACATTCAAAGAAAGTTTACTTCAGAATACCAGATGGAAATAAGCTATGGATTGGCTCGTAAGAGAAAAACAGCACACTCAATATGATATGTTATGCAAAACAATTGTTTTATTTATTTAGTTATTTGGTTTATTTATTTCATGGTATTTACATAACCAAAATTCTATGACAGCTTAATTGATTAAAATCCACTGGTTACTCAGTTCCATACATTTTAATCAGGCTGCAGTCCTCATTGTTACTATGCTCCTCTCTTTTTAAAAACAATAATAAAAGTAAAACATTGCCCAAACTAAGCTGTTATACTTAAAAAAATCTAGGTTAAAATATTGAGGTGCTTTGCATCTACCTTTGTTTGCTTAACATCTATCTATATTGCTCTCACTTTCTCTCTCACACAGAAACACAACACAAATCTATTTAGTTACAGCTTTGAAATGAGGCCCCTTAGAAAGGCTAGTACTCCACCGTACCCTTGACTTTGATTTATAGCTATATTTTTCACAGCACGACACACATTGTTGGTGAACTGCGATAGGCAATAAAATCTCAGGAGGTGTTAAGTTTCACCGGCTGGATGGCAACGGGTGGAGTTGGGAGGGAGAGTAATGTGAGTCCGAGGGCCGCATTCTAAATGAATGAACTTGCATTGTGGGTCTGGTTACAACAGGCACACTGCCCTAATCCATCAACAGCAACTTTCTTTACAAACCAGTCTTTGTTTTTAATCCAGAAGCCTTTTGGGATTCACCATAATGAAATGGCCAACCAGAAAAAACTAAACCACATCACTGCTGTGAAGTTTACTCTTTACCAAGCTATCCCTTTAAAGAAACAGTCAATCCTCCCCAAATAAAGATAATGGAGATGACATGCTTGTGCTCAACAGGAGTTCTATGGCCTGGAAGTCTAGAAATCCACACTGTTTTCCTCTGGCAATTGTCAGTTGTGCTTAGAGCTTCAACTGCACGCCAGGTGCACACCTCAAATGAACTTTGATTAGCAATGGAAAATGGCCCAGGGGCTTTGGATTCCAACAGCTCACTCAAAAGTTGGGTTTCTACTTTTCCCAAACCTTGGAATAAAGACAGCCACCTGGATCTTGCTGTCAAAATATGAGAAACGAAGACTATGGCGTGTGCTTAGCCAAGAATGCAACAGTGAAGCCATCCACATGCTTTATAATATGCGGTGTATACTATCATATGCTTCCCCCCTCCCCTGGACTGAAATTGGTCAGTGGGTATGTAATGGGAAACCATGAGCGTGGTGCTGCGAAAAGAAATGGCAGATGGTGACCAAAGTGCCATTAAATCATAAGCACTGTCAACTCATGGCAGCAACTGGAACAGCTGCCAGCGTAACTCTCTGTTAAATCATTGTTCTGTATCAGAGTAGGGTTCAATCAGAGTAGGGTTCAATCAGAACTAGAACCTCCATTATAGTTCCAGCTCTAGTAGTTCCAGCTCTCCTGATTTATACAATTTAATGCTGTATTTTGTTTTAATATTTGGTTGGGAGCCGTCCAGAGTGGCTGGGGAAACCTAGCCAGATGGGTGGGGTGTAAATAATAAATTATTATTATTATTATTATTATTATTATTATTATTATTATTATTATTATTATTAACTGGAACTATACTCTCTTACATTTTAATCTGACCCTTCTTTTATGGAGCTCAGGGTGGTTGGCATACATATAACACTGGGAAAAGAGCTAGCTGAGAAACAGTAAGTGATGAAGATCCTCAAGAAAAGGGTTTCCCAAACTTGAGTCTCCAGCTGTTTTTGAACTACAGTTCCCATCATCCCTGACCACTGGTCCTGCTAGCTAGGGTTGGTGGGAGTTGTAGTCCAAAAACTTGGAGATCCAAGTTTGGGAAACCCTGCTCTAGAAAGCCTCATGGATGTGGAGGGCCACATTTTTCCAGGCCCAACACTTCTCTACACCACGTTCGTGCTTTAAGGTGTAGATAGCAGTCTTCCTTGGTTTATTAGAAATCTGATCGTGTTTGGAACACGCACACAAAAAGTAGACATTCCTGCAAATGTACAGCTGCTGCCAACAGCAGAGCCTTGCTTTTTTTGCTCTGCTTTCTTTTATAATATGTGGTGATGAAAAATGACGTCATTTAATTGTGTGAGTTACTATTACATATAGATCAAGGGAAGCAATAGTACCACTCTATGCTGCCTTGCAGAGCACACTCAGAATACTGTGTCCAGTTCTGGGCACCACAATTTAAGATGAATATTGGCAAGCTGGAATGTGTGCTGAGGAGGGCAACCAAGATGATCAAAGCACTGGCGGAGGAAGGTGGGTGCGGGGGGTGCGGTGCACACCAGGTGTCAGCCGTGAGGGCAGGTGACATCGCCCCACAACCACCCCTCCTCGTTGCGTGGGCAGCGCCCCTGGACGCTCGTCACGCAGGCGACACCCTGGATGCTCGCTGCGCGAGTGGTGAACCACTAGGGACGATGCTACCGCGGGCGGCTAGTGGCATGCCCCCAACGCTCGCCGTGTGGGCGGCAGGCGGCTAGCCCTGCCCCTGCGCCGCTCCGGGTACCGGGGCAGGTATCAAAGGTCTGGAAGAAGGCTTGCTCCTGGCCGACCTTGTCCAACTCTCCTGCTTCAGCTTCTGCCTACGTCTGGACTGCTCTCTGCCACAAACTTCCCCCGTTCACTAAGCTCCGTTACCTCTTCAGCTTACACCACCTCCTCTTTCCCATCTTCTCCCTCTGAGGCATGTGGCCTGGGATAGTCCAAAGGGTCTGATAAGGCAGCTACATTCAGACCCACCCCTGTTTTGCAACATGATTCCATTCATTCCATTCAGAATTTTAGCTAAATTAAACTAAGGATTTCTGCTTTATTAAGACAGGGAAATGAAGTGAGTAAGAATGCTCATAAGGGATGGCAGCCACTTTCCTATATGGAAGATGGGAAAGGGGGCAAAATGCTGGTATAAGAACCAGCTACCTGTCCAGTCCCCAACTCTGCTGAAAGACAGGTGACACGGAAAACCTGCCGTTAATGACCACCCTACAATTTTACAGTACATTAGAAGTCCACAAAAGCAAAGATATAGGTAAGTGAAATACAAATTTCAGTCATGAATTCTTTCAGGTCACAAGACAGTAGTGACTAATCAGCCTGGCAAAAATATATTTTGCACACACCCCTCCACTTAACAGCAAACAGTATTAGAATAAGCAAAGATTGACAGAGGAAACAGCACCACCTGCTGCAGAACCACTAGTTTGCATCCTCTATTTTCTCATGTTTCGCCCCAAAAGATCAAATACTGCCAGCCTTAAAATAAACGACACTGTAGCAAAACCTGCCAGAGGGAAAGAAAAGCTACACTTATTGAAACGCTTTATTCATGGAACATAAAAAGGGCACAATGGGGACCTGCTTTCCTTCTAATATCAACACCCTGTGGCATACTTCTCTAGGTGATCAGACAGCTAGGGTAACCCAACAGGGTCTCAGTGAAACTTCTGTTTTTACTGACCTAGTGGAGACTGCAGAAGCCAGACAACTGCAAGAACTGGCTGGCAGGCACACTGCATGACTGGAGGGCTAAATTTGACTTGGAGAAGGGGTCACATGCTATGCAGGTCCGCTGCAACGTCATGGGGAAGTCATCCTGGGCCCTACATTTTAGTGTTAACCATGAGCAGAACGGCTGTGTATGGCATTGGAAGCCACTAGGAACTAAGCCAGTTCAGATCCATTCTGCATAGCTCTTTCTCTTCATCTGAACACCTCACTCTCTTTTTGGTTAAACAAAACTAGGGTATTAGAATCTTTAAAAGACAGAACCTATAAGAAGCTTTGTACATACTAGGTAAAATTAAAGAAACCCCAAACACCCAAAATGTAGCAATGTCTCTGGAGGTATTAGACTATTAGTACTTGGCTTCATATAGTTTCCCCTTATTATCACAGAAGCTGGTGGTCTGGTTTATGGCCCTGGAGCGAGGTGCTGCATCCCTTCCATCTCTACAGGAGTTCCATTATTCTCCCCAGGCTGTCACTCACATGCCAAGAGTGAGGCACTGCAGTTGGGTGCGTATTCCCTAACCACCTCAGAGGTCTGATTTGTTAATGTCATTGAAAAGGCATGGTGTCGTATTAGCTTGAAGCAGAGTCTCCATGCACATAAGCAGGGCTTACCAGCAGGATTATTAATAGCAGTTGAAGCAGTAATAAACAACAATTAGTAATAATTACAGATCAAGACATCTGACATATCTTTTGAAGCAGTACTCTGAGACCTCTCATGATACTACATCTGTCTGAATGGCAGTAATTGCAGCACTGAAAAAGCAGCATTATGTACCAAATTATGTTATGTTTGGGTCTTTTTAAAATCCAGCTGCTACATTGCTGTTATTATTGGCTATCACTTTGGCACTGGAGGTTGTGCAAGTGTGCATCTGTAAGATTTGATGTGCATGAATGTCTTGAGTCAAGTTGTATGCATGGAGCTAGATGTTTCACTGACAATAATGACTTCACACCCACACCCACGTGTGTGTGTGTGTGTGTGAGAGAGAGAGAGAGAGAGAGAGAGAGAGAAACAGTGTTGTACTGAACTTTCTCAGGATACAAATCTCAGCATGAAAAGGGGAAGGAGGGATTTCCACCCAAATTCCCCTCTCCACTTCTAACCTTTTTAAAGGTAGTTTGCTGCAATTTGCACCCTTGATTAGCTGCCACTTTGGCACTACTTTTTAGTTTAAATTTCGACTTCCTCACCTTAGACAGCACGAGATCCTCACACAGTTAGTCAGTTTTAGCAAGATGATATCACCAAGTGCAAATGAAATTGTTCAGAGTGCGAACATTGCTCCTAAGATTCATTGCCCACACTGACGCCATCAACTAGCCAAATATGATTACCTACATACGCACACACACACACACACAAGCACACTGCTCCATCCTTCATCAAGGTAAGTGGTCTGTGCTGCAGAAGAAGCAGCAGCATTATATTCATTCCTCTGCTTGCTTTGGGTTGGTGACCTCCATCTTAGAAGCACCTTATCCTTCATAACTTTCTTTATAGATCGGCAAGAGACTTACTTTTTAAAAATGAAAACGCTGGACTCTGAGGCCTCTGCTGGCCCTGCTGCAATTACCCCAATGGCACCATTTTAAACTCTAGTGCTTCCTATTGCCTGGTGACCAAAAAAGCTCACTTATCACAGGTCTGACTTCACTCACAGGCTAAAAAGTCTGACAGGCAGGAGAAGTCAGGCTGACTCATCTAACAGAAATTGTTTAGAAGGGTATGTTTCACAACCATTTTAGAAGAGCTGGAGACCTATTTTTTTTAAAGGAGTGAAACCCACAATCATGTGCCCCTGTTCAGGGGAGTTAATAAAGGCCTTCACAGGCACCATGTAGGAAACCCCTGGCCTAATGGACCAGCCTCCACTGACTGTAATTGGGGACTAGGAAACAATGCAACGGACTAAAAGACTAGAATTCAACCATGGCAATCCATTGTTCACAGTCACATTTCAAAGATATCCTCCCTATAAACAATGTCTACTAATAACTTGGGAGGGGGCCCTCAACCACAGAGGTCCCTACTTCTGTGCCACTGTGTCTAATGGTGCAAAACTTATTTTCAGTGTCATGGATCTATGAGACTGGTGTGTGTGGTTATCAGAAACATGTAGCCAAGGCCAATAACACACATTCATTGCCTCTGTTCCTGGCAATGAAGTAGGAACCTCACATGAGATTTGAGCCAATTATGCATATTTTAGCCTTCAGACATCATAGCAGTGTGGCATCTTTCTGAGAAGTGTTAAAATCTAAGCAAGGATTTAAATTCCTGGAATTCCAGGCTAGCTTCTTGGTGTGATAATGACCCTCTAAATGGGTGATTAATGTAACAAAGGAAGTAGATTTGCTGTGCCAGATGGCAAATGGATGGCATCCCTTCCCTCAACCTGCTGGTAGTTAGAAAGACAAAGGCCAGTGTTGATAGCTGAGTTATGTGAGCTGGAAGCTAGAAGCTGGAAGCAAGGCAGCAGACTGGGAAGGCAGAGGGTCAGAGCTAGAATCCAAGGCATGGCTGTAGGGGAAGCTAGATCCTCTTGGGGTGCTGATGCTGCAAACCTCACCACCATAGGCTCAGGTTGCCTATATACACATAAACCATATATCATAAAGACCACTCATTCCAAAGGAAACATGAATGTTAGGTAAGCACCTGGAACAGCCGCTGTTCAAGTACGTGGAAGACTTAGGGCTCATCCACACTTCAGCCCCACACTTTCTGGGCAAAGGTCTGCGCTTCAAAGCTTTGTGCCTGAGCACCTTTATTTTTTGCCCTGCCACTTTCCCCAGGAAAACCTGCTCTTTAGTGCTGAATCGGAACACATGGCAATTCATAGAATCATAGAATCATAGAGTTGGAAGAGACCACAAGGGCCATCGAGTCCAACCCCCTGCCAAGCAGGAAACACCATCAGAGCACTCCTGACATATGGTTGTCAAGCCTCTGCTTAAAGACCTCCAAAGAAGGAGACTCCACCACACTCCTTGGCAGCAAATTCCACTGTCGAACAGCTCTTACTGTCAGGAAGTTCTTCCTAATGTTTAGGTGGAATCTTCTTTCTTGTAGTTTGGATCCATTGCTCCGTGTCCGCTTCTCTGGAGCAGCAGAAAACAGCCTTTCTCCCTCCTCTATGTGACATCCTTTTATATATTTGAACATGGCTATCATATCACCCCTTAACCTCCTCTTCTCCAGGCTAAACATGCCCAGCTCCCTTAGCCGTTCCTCATAAGGCATCATTTCCAGGCCTTTGACCATTTTGGTTGCCCTCCTCTGGACACGTTCCAGTTTGTCAGTGTCCTTCTTGAACTGTGGTGCCCAGAACTGGACACAGTACTCCAGGTGAGGTCTGACCAGAGCAGAATAGAGTGGCACTATTACTTCCCTTGATCTAGGTGCTATACTCCTATTGATGAGGCCCAGAATTGCATTGGCTTTTTTAGCTGCCGCGTCACACTGTTGGCTCATGTCAAGTTTGTGGTCAACCAAGACTCCTAGATCCTTTTCACATGTACTGCTCTCAAGCCAGGTGTCACCCATCTTGTATTTGTGCCTCTCATTTTTTTTGCCCAAGTGCAATACTTTACATTTCTCCCTGTTAAAATTCATCTTGTTTGTTTTGGCCCAGTTCTCTAATCTGTCAAGGTCGTTTTGAAGTGTGATCCTGTCCTCTGGGGTGTTAGCCACCCCTCCCAGTTTGGTGTCATCTGCAAATTTGATCAGGATGCCCTTGAGTCCATCATCCAAGTCGTTGATAAAGATGTTGAATAAGACCGGGCCCAGGACAGAACCCTGTGGCACCCCACTAGTCACTCTTCTCCAGGATGAAGAGGAACCATTGATGAGCACCCTTTGGGTTCGGTCAGTCAGCCAGTTACAAATCCACTGAGTGGTAGCATAGTCAAGACCGCATTTTACCAGCTTCTTTACAAGAATATCATGGGGCACCTTGTCAAATGCCTTGCTGAAATCAAGGTAGACTACATCCACTGCGTTCCCTTCATCTACCAGGCTTGTAATTCTGTCAAAAAACGAGATCAGGTTAGTCTGACATGACTTATTTTTCAGAAATCCATGCTGACTATTGGTGATCGCAGCATTCCTTTCTAGGTGCTCACAGACTGTTTGCTTAATGATCTGCTCCAGAATCTTCCCTGGTATTGATGTCAGACTGACTGGGCGATAATTATTTGGGTCCTCTCTTTTCCCCTTTTTGAAAATAGGGACAACATTTGCCCTCCTCCAGTCTGCCGGGACTTCGCCTGTTCTCCAGGAATTCTCAAAGATGACTGCCAGTGGTTCTGAAATCACATCTGCCAGTTCTTTTAATACTCTTAGATGCAGTTCATCTGGCCCTGGAGACTTGAATACATCTAGACTAGCCAAGTATTCTTGTACTATCTCCTTAGTTATTCTGGGCTGTGTTTCCTCTGCTGAATCATTTGCTCCAAATTCTTCAGGTCGGGCATTGTTTTCTTTATCGGAGAAGACTGAGGCAAAGAAGGCATTGAGGAGTTCAGCCCTTTCTGTGTCCCCTGTTTGCATTTCACCATCTTCTCCTCTGAGTGACCCCACTGTTTCTTTGTTCTTCCTTTTGCTACGGACATACCCATAAAAAGCCTTTTTTGTTGCTTTTAACCTCTCCAGCAAGCCTGAGTTCATTCTGTGCTTTAGCTTTTCTGACTTTGTGTCTACACGTGCTGGCTATTTGTTTGAATTCCTCTTTGGTGGTTTCCCCCCTTTTCCATTTTTTGTACACATCCTTTTTTAATCTTAACTCAGTTAAAAGTTCTTTAGATAGCCACCCTGGCTTCTTTAGGCACCTTCCATGTTTCCGTCTCATTGGTATTGCCTGAAGTTGTGCTTTTACTATCTCCCTCTTAACAAACTCCCAGCCATCTTGAACTCCCTTTCCTTTTAGTATTACTGTCCATGGGATCTCACCCAGCACTTCCCTAAGCTTTATGAAGTCGGCTTTCTTAAAGTCGAGAAATTGAGTCCTAGTATGCTTGGCTGCTCCTTTCCGCTGTATAGTAAACTTCAGAAGAGCATGATCACTCGCGCCTAATGATCCTTCCACTTCTACCCCACTAACCAGGTCATCAACATTGGTTAGGACCAGATCTAAAATGGCTGTTCCTCTTGTTGCTTCTCCCACTTTCTGGACAATGAAGTTGTCTGCAAGGGCAGTGAGGAATCTGTTTGACCTTATGCTCTTGGCTGAGTTTGACATCCAACAAATATCCGGGTAATTGAAGTCCCCCATTACTACTATCTCCCTTCCTTTTGCATGCTTGGCCATCTGTTCCAGGAAGGCATCATCTATGTCCTCCGTTTGGCTTGGGGATCTATAGTAAACTAGCACAATGAGGTCACTGTTATTCTTCTCTCCCTTAATTTTGACCCAAATGCTCTCAATTTGGCTTTGAGGTTCTAAATCTTGGATCTCTTCACAGGTATACACATCCCTGACATATAACGCCACTCCTCCTCCTTTCTTGTCTGGTCTGTTTCTTTGAAATAGATTGTATCCCTCCATTATTACATTCCAATCGTGGGATTTATCCCACCAGGTTTCAGTGATTCCTATTATGTCATATTTAGTTTGCTGTACCAGGAGCTCAAGCTCATCTTGTTTATTTCCCATGCTTTGTGCATTCAGGTTTTCTCTGGATTGCAGTTTGCAAGTAAAGCACAGATCTGTGCCTAGAAACAAAACACAAAATGCAGTCTGGGAGCTTGTCCATATTTGCATTTGTCCCATCGCTTTCCCACGGGGAAACCCACTCATTACCACTGAATCAGATCAAACATGAATAAAGTTTTCCACAGATTTACATTGGCAGGAAAGAGTGGGCTTCCTGGGTGAGCCTTTAGAGCTCAATCTCAACCATGCCTACTCAGAAGTAAGTCCTGCTGAATTTCATGGGGCTTTCTCCAAGGTAAATGGAGTTAGGATTACAGCCTTATTTGATGTTCCTTCACAGTGGAGGTCCCTGCTTTGTGGAATGGTCTCCACCCCAGTGAGGTGTGTCAGCCTCAGTTCAGGAGAAATTTTAAAATGCTCTGGTCTAACCAGGCATTTGATGGTTGATAGTGCTGTTCCTGGAAAGCCGCAAATTATTAGTCTGAGAGTGGGTAATCATTTTTAGGATTTTTAAACTGTTTTTTGAAAGGTTTTGTTAAAATATGTTTTGACATTTTAATTGTATTATTTTAGTGATGTAATGTTTGCTGTCTTGGGTGCCTTTGGAGGAAGATGTGGGATAGAAATTAAGTACTGCAATTATAATAATTACATATTAGTTTCTGGGCCCAATTCAATGTGCTAGTTTTGACTCTCAGGAACCCAATACCTTAAGAACCACCTCTCCCCACATAAACCAACTTGGATTGGTCTTTTTAGTGGTGGTTCTCTGTTTGTGGAATTCTCTCCCCAGGTAGGCTCATCTGGAGACATTGTTTCACCTGCAGGTGAAAACATTCCTGTTGTTGTTTAGTCGTTTAGTCGAGTCCGACTTTTCGTGACCCCATGGACCAGAGCATGCCAAGCACTCCTGTCTTCCACTGCCTCCCGCAGTTTGGCCAAACTCATGCTCATATCTTCGAGAACACTGTCCAACCTGTTTCCTAGTTCTGCTGGATCTCTCAGCGGCCTTTGACACCATTGACCATAACATCCTTCTGGACCGTCTTGAGGGGCTGGGAGCTGGGGGCACTGTCATACAGTGGTTCCGCTCCTTCCTCCTGGGCCGTGTCCAGAAAGTGGTGTTGGGGGATGAGTGTTCAGACGCCTGGGCTCTCACTTGTGGGGTGCCTCAGGGTTCTGTCCTCCCCCCATGCTTTTCAACATCTACATGCAGCCGCTGGGAGAGATCAGCAGGGGGTATGGGCTGGGTGTTCATCAGTATGCGGATGATACCCAGCTCTACCTCTCTTTCAAATCGGAACCAGTGAAGGCGGTGAAGGTCCTGTGTGAGTGTCTGGAGGCGGTTGGAGGATAGATGGCAGCTAACAGATTGAGGTTGAATCCTGACAAGGCAGAAGTACTGTTCTTGGGGGACAGGGGGTGGGCAGGTGTGGGGGACTCTCTGGTTCTGAATGGGGTAACTGTGCCCCTGAAGGACCAGGTGTGCAGCCTGGGAGTCATTTTGGACTCGCAGCTGTCCATGGAAGCGCAGATCCATTCTGTGACCAGGGCAGCTGTTTACCAGCTCCATCTGGTACGCAGACTGAGAACCTCCCTGCCCACAGACTGTCTCGCCAGGGTAGTGCATGCTCTAATTATCTCTCATTTGGACTACTGCAATGCACTCTATGTGGGGCTACCTTTGAAGGTGACCCGGAAACTACAACTACAACAATTCAAAGTGTTGGTGCTGACCTTTAAAGCCCTAAACGGCCTCGGTCCAGCATATCTGAAGGAGCATCTCCACCCCCATCATTCTGCCTGGACACTGAGGTCCAGTGCCAAGGGCATTCTGGCAGTTCCCTCGTTGCAAGAAGCCAAGTTACAGGGAACCAGGCAGAGGGCCTTCTTGGTAGTGGCACCTGCCCTGTGGAACGCCCTCCCACCAGATGTCAAAGAGAAAAACAACTACTGACTTTTAGAAGACATCTGAAGGCAGCCTTGTTTAGGGAAGCTTTTAATGTTTAATAGACTACACTGGTCAACAACAAATTTGTTGTCTGCGTTTTTTCAGTTGATTTAGGATGAATCTGATGTGCTGAATCCAAAAATCACATTGGTTTTGCTCAATCAGGTCAAGTTTTTGAGCTATGGTCACATGTCTTTTTTACGTTTTTGTTCACATGTACGCTTGTGTAGAGCATTTTAGAAGAAGTTGGTGGGGGTAAAATGCCATGTCGAATAATTGTTTTGATTGGAAATGATTATTTTAATGACAAGAAGTATTCAGGTGCGATAGTTCTGGGTGATTATGTCGAAAAGGGATCAGTTTGAAGTCATAAAACCTCCGTTTTTTCTTGGAAGAGAAGGACTTGGTGTACTGTGCAGATATTGCGCAGCTTCTGCTCAAGCTTGGAGTGCAACAGTATGAACCCAAAGATTGGAGACTGTTCATTGACAGCAGCAAGCGATCACTGAAATGTGTTCTGCTACACAACGGCAACCAGTTTGCCTCTATACCCCTGGCTCACTCGACTACACTGAAGGAGAACTATGAAGCGGTGAAGTATGTGCTGGAGAAAATTGGTTATGATCAGCATAAGTGGTTTATTTGTGTTGACCTGAAGATGGTGAACTTTTTGTTGGGACAACAGTCTGGCTTCACCAAGTACCCATGTTTTCTGTGCATGTGGGATAGTAGGGACCGCGCTCAGCATTACACGAAGAAGGACTGGCCTGTGCAGGAGGAATTGGTGCCTTGCAAAGAAAGGAACGTCATCAACGACCCTCTGGCGGACAGAGACAGAATACATGAGCGTCAATATGCACTACCTATTTTCACATATGGACCGGTTTCCTGAGAACCTGGGTTCAATGAGTGATGAGCAGGGGGAGAGATTCCATCAGGACATGAAAGAGATGGAGACCAGGTATCAGGGTCGCTGGGACGCAGTCATGATGGCTGACTACTGTTGGACTCTGAAGAGAGACCTCCCTGCCGCTGAGCATTCCAGGAGTTCCAAGAAACGGATGTTCAAGCCCTGAAGTTTGAAAAATGGTGAAGCAACATGCAATTTACGTGTACTTACCTTTATCAGTTGAAATTGATAAGGCAATATGATAAGATGGTGCCAACATTACAAGGTAGAAGAGAACTTAAGAGAACAAGTTTCCTCCCACAACAGTTGACCAAAGAAGTTCATAACTGTTATGCTCAGAGGAGTTTGCCCATCACTACTGACCAGGATAACATAGGGGTAAGCCTAGGAGTTTTATGTCTGGCCCCCAAAATGCCCAGTCTCTTATCTAAATCCAAAATGGTGACACATAAGGTGCATATGCACTATGTTTCATTACCACTCATTCATATTTAAAACCATTTTTTCTCCCTTCAAGTAACTTATTTCCTATAACTCCTTAATCTAGGGAACCGGGTTCGCATCTCCGCTCCTCCACCTGCAGCTGCTGGGTGACCTTGGGTCAGTCACACTTCTTTGAAGTCTCTCAGCCCCACTCACCTCACAGAGTGTTTGTTGTGGGGGAGGAAGGGAAAGGAGAATGTGAGCCGCTTTGAGACTCCTGAAGGGGAGTGAAAGGCGGGATATCAAATCCAAACTCTTTATGTAGTCAGTTTAACCCATCACCTTGGCTGCTTCTAATCAGCATCACCATTGATCTACAAATAATTTATTGAGGACACTATATGTGATTTTTGAATACCTGGCTGAATTAAATTATTTTCTCAAATGGCATCTGAAAATTATCAGTACTGCGGTTCTGGTAAAACTAATAATTTATCTCATCAAATTTACAACCAATTTTTCATTATCATGGCTGATAATCTCTTCAAAAGCTTTGTTGACGAAGTGGAAAGTGCTAAGTACTTTTCTATAATTGTAGACTTGAATCCAGATGTAAGTCACATGAAGCATTTTACAATATTTGAAACCAGATCACTAAACATTTCTCCCCACCATCACCACATGCCTATAAAATCCCATGCATCTGAAAATCTGATTAAAATTGCTTAATAATGTCCTAGAGACAATTATTTTTCTTTTTTAACGTTACCCATATCAAATGCAACTGGTGAAAAGTCATTCAACACCTTTGAAAGAGTGAAAATCATTCATATTTACTATACTGTACCTCAAGAGCTTTAACAAGTTCAGCAATTCAAGCAACTGGAAATTCTGCACCACAAGGTGTAAATTATGACAAGTTAATGAAAGTTATTGTGTGAAAGAATTGTTGAAGAAAACACATATAAGTTTTATGAATATTTCCGAATACCTTGTAAAAATCTTTGGATGTTCATTCATTTTGTTCCTTAAAATAAAGGTAACTTTCTGATGAAGAGAAGTCTTTTCTTTTTACAATTATATACCGTATATGTATATGTATATCATTAATTAGAAACAAAAAGGACCATTTAATAGTGTAATTTTAAAAAAAATGTTATTAATTAACTCATTCTTATGCATTTAGCATTGTCACATTTTTTGACATAGTTGCATTGTTTACATGATAGAATTAACGCTTTGAAATAATGCTTGTTAGTACTTCATTTCATGAATGTTACAACAAAATACATACCTTCCATATGAAACGGGTCTGAAAACATTGATTCTTCCATTATTTATCCTTTACACCAAACACTTTTCAAAAGCATTTGTTGCACACGACGTTTCATTTTTTGTCAAAGTGTAAGTGTGGCCAGTTGCAGTCCTTGGTTCGACCCATGTTACGACTTCTGCTCGCCTTACCTTAAGAAATCCCAACTAGATGGGTAGACAAATGATGATACTGGGCCTGGCAGGTGTAAGAAGGCCACAATTGCTTCTTCACTTTCATAGTCCACCGACAGCACATAGGTCAACCACCATTTTTTATTGTAATCCCAGGTCACATACCCAGTTATCTCAGCAATATCAGGAGATTTTGTACCTCCTCCAGTGTTGAACTTCTCACTCTCATTGCTAAAGGAGTACACCTTGGTCTCAATTTCTGTTGGACTGGATGTAGATGGAACAAAGCAGTGAAATCCTTGTGTTCCCCTTGATCACTTTCACTCTTTCAAAGCGTCATTTTAGGAACAGCCCTTCTATTCTGTACTCATTTGTTGGGGGGGAAAAAACTAGATAGAAGGGCACCAGCTATCCTGGCACCAGTTAAAGAGTTCCAGCAGTGTCATACTGTAATTTTGTTTGATATGTTCAAAATTGTTCAAAGCGTTAATTCTATCATGCAACAGCAAGTTTTGGAACACATTTTTAAAAGAAAAGCCTGACTGGCTTTTCAGATACCTTTTAATGCAATAACTTTCTAAAGAAATACGTTAAGTAACTGATATTATTGTCTTGTTTATTCTGTTATATTTTACTCCAAGAAGACCCATTTATCCTAAATAGAACCCAATAAGGCAGACATGTAAGTACAAAATATATTGTTATGTGATCCCATTGAGATGCCAATTTGCAGGTGGCTCTTAGAAATATTAAATAATCAATCAATAATTTAAAAAATTAAATTCATATTCAATTTTTATTATTTTTTTTAAAATATGTAATATAACTTCAAGATTTACAGTAAGCCCATCATGTGACATATCATATTTAAGCCCATGATGTTCTGAAAAAATGGTATTTTTAGTTTTGAAATATCCCAATTATGAGCTTTTAAGGTTTTTGTGTAGTCTTTTTTTCTGCTTGGTTTGGTAGAATATCAACTCTTGATTTTTTAAAAAACAACATTTATTGTATAAGTAAGATAATTTAGCCCAAATTTATAGGTTTCAACAAATTGGTACAACACAGCATTTGTTGGTCATGGATTGGATTTCAATGGACTCTTCACAGCATGCTAACCTCACAAAAACATGCCATTATTGAAGAGATTCACAGAGATGATCCCAATCACTGAAAACTGACAGATCTATATGCACCGATATAAACAGTAACTACCATTCTGAATGCAGAAAAAAATACATTTGATTTATATATCATACAGTTAGGAAGAGAGAGGAAAATGCAGTAATTATTTTTTTCTAACTTCCCCCCTTTTTAATGACTCTTATTCTACAGCTCACAAAAAATGCCACCACTAATGTGATAATATCAGTTTGTTTGAGAGCAGGCTGACCCTGCTGCTTTAAAGCAGTTTCAACTTGGACAGTCAGGAGCCAGGCTAATGTTCTGTGGTCAATGACATGGTGGAACTGCCTTATCTCCTCCTGGGGGAGGGATGTCACTGCCCAAACCAGGCTGCTGGATAGGGAGAGAAAGCAGCTTAGGACAACTGGAACAAACTGTCAGCCCCCAGCCAAGCACTCCTTACAGCCAGCCTTAAAATAATTCCACTCTGAAAGCATTTCCACATAGAGCCCTAGCTCTCTATATAATTCATGGGTAGCAATGGGTTCTTTGTGTTGAAAAACTATTCACTGAAATGTTTTTATTTCAGTTTCCATCCCCCTGCCCCCAGGTATGTCTGTCTGTTTTACACCTCTCACTAGGGGGTATTTGTTTATTTAACTGATTAATAAATAAACAATGAAAATCAACAATAAACAATGAAATTTATTCATATAAATTTCAAGATTTACAACCACATGATAAAAGCAACTAAAAATAGAGTTAAAAGCAATGTAAACCCCCCCCCCCAATAACTAAAGATAAGATTTAAAACAATAGAAATAACCAGCCAAAACAGAGACCTGCATTCCCTCCTCCCACCAACAATCCAGCTGGAAAAGCTTGTTGAAACAGCAATGTTTTCAATCACTTTTGGAAACTGCAGATAGTGAGCCTTATTGTATCTCATCAGGGATGCTATTCCACAAAACAGGGGCAGCTACACTGAAAGCCCTGCTCTGTGTTGCTGTGGAGGAGGCATCTGAAATTTTAGGAACTCGAAGGAGGGACTCCAAATTACCCTGCTTTAAGGAAGAATGTGAACCTCTGCCAAGTCCGCCATTTAAAAAGTGTTCCTCCAGTCAAAGCACAGGCCATGTAGCTACTGTGCATTTATCTTGATCTAATGCTCATCACAGTTGTGCAGTCAGTATTTTACTAACTTGCACTGCAAATCTTTCTACTTCAAGTGTACACATCTTGCAGAAAACACTGTTCCTTGTACCAAGCACAGGTACATGACACTTGTGTATCTATCTATTATTACATTTATAATCTGCCTTGGCTGTGTGGTGGAATCTCCCAGGCAGCCTCCCATTCAGACACTGAACAGACCCAGACCTGTTGGGTTCCACACGCAGTGACCGCATCGTGTGCCTGCCCTGGTCTGTTTACAAACCTGCTGTAATATTCAGGACACTTACACAGCAGAGAATATGCAGTTTTCATTACCCAAAATAAGAACCACAGAGAATGACTGCATCAATGTGAGGAGGCCTCCTAGCATGGAGAGGGCATGCAGAATACTTGTGGGTGACCAACATGTGTTCAATGGCAGAGACTGGGGAATCTGTCAGTTTTGTTTGCTCTCCATTCCCCTTTTTGTGCACTTTCCACTAACATACACATTCTGTATGTAATTATTGCTTAAAGAACTTTACCACAACATTCAGAAGCGCAAATTTTGACATACAGATGCTCTTCAGTTTGCATTAAAGGGATTCCCCACCCCATCATTACTTGAGAAACAGTTTTCAATTTAACTAAACCAAAAAGAAAAGAAAGAAAGAAAGATTGGGACCCAAAGGTACAGTATTTGTTATTGTTATTCTTTAAACACTTTCATTAATGTACAAGGTGAAAGGGAAAGGACCTCTGGACAGTTAAGTCCAGTCAAAAGTGGTACCTCGGGTTAAGAACTTAATTCGTTCTGGAGGTCCGTTCTTAACCTGAAACTGTTCTTAACCTGAAGCACCACTTTAGCTAATGGGGCCTCCCGCTGCTGCCGCAAGATTTCTGTTCTCATCCTGAAGCAAAGTTCTTAACCCGAGGTACCATCTGTAACCTGAGGTACCACTGTATGTGGTGCAGCGCTCATCTTGCTTCAGGCCAAGGGAGCCAGCGTTTGTCTGCAGACAGCTTTCCAGGTCATGTGGCCAGCAGGACTAAACTGCTTCTGGAGCAACAGATCACCGTGACGGAAGCCAGAGCACAAGGAAATGCTATTTACCTTCCGGTCAGCAAGTCCAAGAGACACAGTGGTTTAGATGCAGTTTAGACGCGGTGATGCTATGGTCTAAACCACTGAGCCAATTGGGCTTGCTGATCAGAAGGTTGGCGGTTCAAATCTGCACAACGGGATGAGCTCCTGTTGCTCTGTCTCAGCTTCTGCCAACCTAGCAGTTTGAAAGCACACCAGTGGCAGTAGATAAATAGGTACTGCTGCGGCAGGAAGGTAAACAGCGTTTCCATGCGCTCATGCACTCGTCAGTGTCCCATTGTGCCAGAAGCAGTTTAGTCCTGCTGGCCACATGACCTGGAAAGCTGTCTGCAGACAAACACTAGCTCCCTTGGCCTGAAGCAAGATGGGCGCTGCACCGCATAGTCACTTTTGACTGGAATTAACCGTCCAGGGGTCCTTTACCTTTTAAATGTACAATATGAGCAACTCATTTATACATACTTAGATTTCATTCTGAGGACTAATGAAGAAACTCAAATTCAAAATTGCCAGCAGTTTGTCCAAAAGATCATGGACTCTTGGAAAATATTGGATAGCCATCTGTCCCGGATTCTTTAGCTGTGGTTCCTGCACTGCAGAGTGTTGGACTAAATGACCCCTGGTCGTCTCTTCCAACTTTACAGTTCTATGATTCTGTGAAAACTTCCCCTTCACCCTCCCCTCTGAAACTGCCTAACTCCCAAGGGCCCACTGCTGATCACAGAAGATTCAGGAATGAGGAGAAAGCCCCCCCCCCCAACTGTGCCTAGAGAGGAGTCTGTGCACATCTCCTCCACAAGTGGCAGTGACATCCTGGGATTGGATGGATTGTGAGAAGGTGCAGATGGGAGAATTTTGAGCAAACTCTGTTGGGATAGGAGCTGGCAATTGGGTGGGGGATAGACAGTAATTTGGGGGTTGAAGGAGCTGTTGAGGGGTTGTGTGAGGTGTAAAGAATTGGAGGGTTGGCAAGCGGGGGGGGGGGGCGTCCCCTAGTACTCTATAGCAATATATGCTGATTATTTGTTGAAGTAAGCATTCAATAAGTTAATCTCTGCAAACACATTTTCAGTAATAATAGAAAGAGAGCATTTAAATTTTGACTTCATTTTTGCACCTTGTTGCTCTTCCTATGTTGTAGGCTGCAAAATAATATTCAGCCGCTACACCATTTTCCTCACAGCCACGAGACAGCAAGTCCCTCCCCAAACCCCAAGAGACAGGTCCCCATTATGCGCCATCCACAAGCTGAGGACCCATCCAAGAAATCAAGTAAATTTAACCCTTGCTTCTCCCACATGTAATGTGGATTTATCACGTGACTTCTAAATCTCCGAAAATAACTACAGAGTGAATAATGCTCATTGCTTAGAATAAAATCCTGTTGCTGCTGGAATGCTCTTTTAATTTTTAGACAACTGACTAGCAGTTTGGATGAAAACCCTAAAAGCTTGTTTAGATGAAGATTAAATTTTAAATTAAAAAATGAGGGGCCTCAGATGCATAAACGTTACTCCAAACAAATGAAACACAATGCAAAGGAGAAGGAATTAATCCTGGTGTTCCTTTGCATTCTTTTATTAAAAATGCAGTTTATTGATATTATTGTCTACTTAAGATGCTATGGCCACATAAAGAAAAAGGAGTCGTGCTATAGCTAAATGCTTACAGGGTCACTTTAAACATTGGTGGACTAGAGCCTTTCAGATTAGGCCACTTCCAAACCATGAAAGTTCAAGCCTCAATGCTTTTGTTAAGATGTCAAAAAACTTGTTGCTGCTTTTGCTGCAGTAAATCGGGGTAGCCAACCTGGTGTTCGCCAGATGTTGCTGGACTAGTTTCCAGCATCCATGACCACTGGCCAATACTGCCTGGGGCTGATGGAAGCTGCAGTTTTGCAACTTCTAGAGGACACCACATGGTCTTCCTCTGCAAAAGATTACACAGCTACCTTTCTAGAACTGGAAAACATGATAAGAACACATGTTTCTGGCTAGTTTCTAATTATGTTGGCTATATTTAATGTATTCCTAAATGCTCAGCCTCTATCAAACTAATTATAATACTAAGCATAAAACACTTTTCCCAGTCACTGAAAGCATTTCAGATAAATTATCTCAACCACCAGATAAAATGGGTCAATATTGCTACTAATACTACAGGATGCAAGCCTTGTGGCTTAAGGCCAGCCTGTAAGCTGTTCATGGCAGAAGTAAGATTTGAAACAGGGCCCTCTCAGTTCTCCCTGTCACTAGTTTGCACTATCTATCACAATGTAGCCCACTATCTTTTTATTTAGATTAATTGGCAAAATTTTAGAGCACGTGTCTTCTTTACCTGAAGCAACACATCAATTATTCAACTCCTTGTAGTGAAAGAAATTAAAGGCGGATTATGCTATTTCAAAAAGGAAAAGCTATAATTAGTTTTCCATAGTTATCGTAAGAAAAAGAGGCTAAATAAATTTCGAAAGTCAACATTATGCCTTAAAAGGAGGCTTACATGAAGGTGTTTACTTTGCATAGGCAAACATTCCTGCATAGAATGTGAGAAGCTATTTTTAGAAATGGAACTTGACCCAAAGATTAACAGAGTTGTAGGGGAAAGAGCATATGCATTCATGCACACACACACACACACACACACACACCCCGTGATGCCACCAGGGCAAAGTATTGCCTTCCCCAAGACACCAACACAAACTGCAACACCCCAGCTAGTCAGGATACAATTAGATTTGGAATCTTTTTTTCTGCTTGTATCTTGAATTAAGTCTTCACTATTACAATTTAAGAGATGTTAGAAAATCAGAATGAAGCGCATTAAGTCAGTATTAGGGTAAAATGTTATATAGTCTGGGCCTCAGAGAAAAATAGCAAAAGCTACTGACAAATAGCAAAAAGACTAAATTTAGTAGCATAGTGGTTTTTTAAAAACCACTGAAGTGGTTCTTCTCCTTTTTGTTTTGAAGTACCCTACAATTTTGAAATTAAATGTACAAACAGGCCTTCAGTGGTCTATACAAAGGAAGAATGTGAGAATGAATGACGCTGATGCTTAATCATTAATTTAAAAGCAAGCTAAAAAAGAAGAGAATTCCAATCCTGCAGAATCAGAGGTGTTTGCAGAGTGACACAGAAGAGATTAAGGGCTTTACCCATGCCTAGAAAGCATGAAGGAGGTAAATCCTCAGGGGCTGGGGGATCTGGCTGCGTTCAGGGCGACTCTCCTGTGCACATACCGGACTGGTTGAGGTTCGGAAAGGAGGCAGGATTAAAGACGTGAACACTAGGATCCATTCTAGACCGGCAGAGTGATGCCACAGGCTCCGAAGGTGTAGCGGTAAAGCATTTTGAGGCTTACGATAAAACCCCACACTCCAAAAACAAAAAGGTAAAGGGCGAAAGCAGTAAAAGAACAAGGAGGTACGAGGGAAAGTTTTAATAGTTTGGAAATTAAGGAAATCATACCCGATGCGGTGGAGAAAATGGTGCAGGGGAAAATCGTTATGAGTCAGCATTTTAAAAAGTCTACTGAGTAACAAAGAAGAGAAAAGGTCTCAGCTCCCCGAGGGGCAAGAGAGACAAGACAAAGCTAAACAAAACAAACTTAAATGTGAGATATAAACAATGTTTAGAATGCCCGTGAAACTCAGCACATTTGGGAGCAACTTGGAGTTTCGTATACTGTACTGTTAAGGCGCTTTTGGAAACATTAGCTTGGAAACATTATTAAGCCTAAAGACTTATTGTAACAACACGGTTATTGGAAACATCCCAAAGACGTTATTAAGAGCTTCAGACTGTAGAGACATCAGAGATACTGTTTGCATTCTACTTTACTTCTCAATATCTACAAAGTATCAGAACTGATCGGTTTGGGACCTTTTCCACACTACCCTCTGCGAAAAGCGGCAGGGGAATTAGAAGTTTTATCTTCTCCCCCTTATTAGACTTTCTTCATTACAGACGCTGTGCAGAATGACGGATTCAATTAGGAGCTGAACAAGGGGGGGTGGAGATTTGTATTTGTATTTGAATGTGTATCTGTATATGTTTGTTTGGACCATAAGAGACTGTTCTTAAGGAAAGGAAATTAAGATAATCATTGGGTACGGTAAAAGAGAAAGTGAGAGAGATAAGAGACATTCAGTGGCGAAAGAGAGAACAGCAGGAAAAATAAGTTTTTTTGACAAACAGGGTAATATATGCCCCCCAGTGGTGGTTTGAGAAATTGCACCTTGAAACAAACTATTAATTAAAGAAACATGAGTAAGATAGGAAAAACAACAACACCAGGGGAGAGAAGGACATCAAAAGTTGAGATAGAAGGGGAGGGAGATTTTGCAAAAATATTGGCAGAGATAAGAGAAATAAGGAGAGAGGTAAAGGAAAGTGAAAAAAAACATTGAGGAAAAGTTAGTGGAAGTTGCAACAGACTTATCAAGACTTATCAGGACAAACGAAGGAATTGAAAGTAAAAATACAAACAGTAGAGGAACAATCGAAATAAATTCAGAAAGAAATGAGGGAAAATAAAAAAAGGAGAGAAAATGAAAGGGCAGATAGGGCTTTCAAAAGTGCAAGAGAACACATTAGACAATTTAGCCTTTCTTGAAATGAATCAAAAAGCACAGAATTTGAAATTCTGAGGACTTCCAGAAAAAGGTGGGGAAAATGTGTGAGAGAGGCTTATTATTATTGCTAGAAATGAAGGAGGAGGACTTAGATTACATGGTGACCAATGTCTTTAGAATAAAAGTCACCTTGTTACAGGCAAGAGATTGTTTAGCAATTTTAACTCATCAGAAGTGAGGAATGCAATTCTAAGGAAAAGTAGAGAAAAACAATTGACTCTAGATGGGAAAACAATTGTGGTATTCAAGGACATTCCAAATCGCTTCTTAAGCAAGAGAAATGTTTATAAGGAATTTATAAAAATCTAACTGCTAACAAAATAAGGTTTCGATGGGAATATCCAGAAGGTGTGTCATTTTACTATAAGGACAAGAAATGCAGAAATTAAGACAGTACAAGAAATGCAGAAATTTGGGAGAAGATATAAGAAGTTGGGGAAGATGGGAGGGGAACAGGAAAGTGAAGAAGATAAACAAGAACAAGAGGGAGAAGGAGGAGATATTTAAATGAAAACAATAAAATAAATCAAAATTACAATTAAAATAGTATCTTGGAATGTTAATGGCATGAATAATAAAGCCAAAAGAAATAAAATTGAACGAGTTAATAAAAAAATGTAGTTATAATTTGTTTGCAAGAAACACATGTAACATGGAAACACAATAGAGTTTTAAGGAATAAAAAACTAGGGAACAAATTTATCTCTTCAGATGCGCAAAAGAAGAGAGGAGTTGTTATATATATTAAAAATAAATATAATGCACAACAAACATTCAAAGATAATGAAGGAAGAATAATAGGAGTACAAGTACAAATATAAGGAGAAAAAATAATCATAGTGGGGATATATGCACCAAGCGAAAGGAAAGCAGACTTTTATAAAAAAAATTGGAGGAAATATTGACAGACTACATAGACTATAATATTATATTGTTGGGAGTTTATAATGGGGTAACCTCCATTGAAATGGATAGATCAATAAGAGGAGTGAAATCGGACCAGAGGAAACTACCGAACTCCTTTACATCCTTAACAGAGAATAATGATTTAGTGGATATATGGAGACTAAAAAATCCATTAACAAAGCAATTTACATATTATTTAGAACCAAACCAAAGCTGGAGCCAGACAGATCAAATTGGATATCAAAACAATTAACTATAAGAGTGGTGAAAGCTGAAATTTTACCAAAGACGGTATCAGATCATAATGCTAAAGTAATGGAATGGAAGAGTAAAAACCCAAGAAAACGAAGGTGGAGAATAAATGAAAGTTTGCTAGACAATACTGAAATATTAGAAAGAACCAAAAACTACTTAAACACATATTTCAAATTAAATCTAAATAAAGTCACAGACGTTAATGTTGTCTGGGACGCAAGCAAAGCAGTCATGCGAGGATTTTTCTTGCAACAGAACTGTATTCAAAAAAGGGAGAGAGAAAAGAATAAATAAGAAATATTAAATAAAATAAGAGACATAGAAAATCAGATGGTCAAGAAACCAGAGGAACTAAATCTTTAAAAAGCAAGTAAAATGTTGCAAATGAAATTATCCATGATTATAAAACAAGAAGTGGAATGGAAAATTAAATTATTAAAACCAAAAAAAATTGAGTCAGCAAACAAAACTGGAAAATGGCTAGCCTGGCAATTAAAGAAAAAATAAGGACAGAATATTATAAATATAATAAAAGATAATAATGAAATAATAAACAACCCCAAAGAAATAAGGAAAGCTTTCTTAAATTCTATAAAGAACTATATAAGGCACCCAAAGAAAATAAAGAGAAGATAAGAACTTACATAGGAGAACATAAATTGAAAGCAATTTCGCAAGAAATAACGACTAGAAAGACCAATATCAGAAGAAGAGATTGTAGATGTAATTAAGCAGGGGGAAGGCCCCGGGGCCTGATGGCATACCAATGAAATATTATAAGAAATTAAGCCAACAGCTAGTCCCTTCATAGAATCATAGAGTTGGAATAGACCACAAGGGCCATCGAGTCCAACCCCCTGCCAAGCAGGAAACACCATCAGAGCACTCCTGGTTGTCAAGCCTCTGCTTAAAGACCTCCAAAGAAGGAGACTCCACCACACTCCTTGGCAGCAAATTCCACTGTCGAACAGCTCTTACTGTCAGGAAGTTCTTCCTAATGTTTAGGTAGAATCTTCTTTCTTGTAGTTTGGATCCATTGCTCCGTATCCGCTTCTCTGGAGCAGCAGAAAACAACCTTTCTCCCTCCTCTATATGACATCCTTTTATATATTTGAACATGGCTATCATATCACCCCTTAACCTCCTCTTCTCCAGGCTAAACATGCCCAGCTCCCTTAGCCATTCCTCATAAGGCATCGTTTCCAGGCCTTTGACCATTTTGGTTGCCCTCCTCTGGACACGTTCCAGTTTGTCAGTGTCCTTCTTGAACTGTGGTGCCCAGAACTGGACACAGTACTCCAGGTGAGGTCTGACCAGAGCAGAATACAGTGGCCTATTACTTCCCTTGATCTAGATGCTATACTCCTATTGATGCAGCCCAGAATTGCATTGGCTTTTTTAGCTGCCGCGTCACACTGTTGGCTCATGTCAAGTTTGTGGTCAACCAAGACTCCTAGATCCTTTTCACATGTACTGCTCTCAAGCCAAGTGTCACCCATCTTGTATTTGTGCCTCTCATTTTTTTTGCCCAAGTGCAATACTTTACATTTCTCCCTGTTAAAGTTCATCTTGTTTGTTTTGGCCCAGTTCTCTAATCTGTCAAGGTCGTTTTGAAGTGTGATCCTGTCCTCTGGGGTATTAGCCACCCCTCCCAGTTTGGTGTCATCTGCAAATTTGATCAGGATGCCCTTGAGTCCATCATCCAAGTCATTGATAAAGATGTTGAATAAGACCGGGCCCAGGACAGAACCCTGTGGCACCCCACTAGTCACTCTTCTCCAGGATGAAGAGGAACCATTGATGAGCACCCTTTGGGTTCGGTCAGTCAGCCAGTTACAAATCCACTGAGTGGTAGCATAGTCAAGACCGCATTTTACCAGCTTCTTTACAAGAATATCATGGGGCACCTTGTCGAATGCCTTGCTGAAATCAAGGTAGGCTACATCCACTGCATTCCCTTCGTTAAAAGAAGTAATCAATAATATAATGGAAAAAGGGCAGATCCCTAAAACATGGGAAGAAGCATTCATTTTGTTAATACCAAAACAAGGAACAGATCTTACTAATGTAAAAAAATTATAAACCGATATCATTGCTTAACAACGACTATAAATTGTTTGCAAATGTATTATCGCGGAGACTAAAAAACATTATGGTTTCGCAAATCCATCCAGACCAGGCGGAATTTTTACCAGGACAGCAGTTAAAAGATATCATATGAAATATAGTAAATATAATTGAATATTTAGAAACAAAAATAAATAAACAAGCATTTTTATAGATGCCGAAAAGGCGTTTGATAATGTGTCCTGGTTTTTCATGAAAAATAACTTAGAAATGATGGGTCTGGGGAAAAAGTTCTTAAGAAGTATAGAAGCAATTTATAAGGATCAAAATGCAAAACTCAGAATAAATAATGGATTGACAGAGAGCTTCCAAATTACAAAGGGCACACGGCAGGGTTGCCCACTGTCACCCTTGCTGTTTATATCAATATTGGAAGTATTACTTCAAAATATAAGAGAAACAGAAAAAATCACAGGAATAAAATGTGAAGAAAAAGAATACAAGGTCAAAGCTTTCACTGATGACATAGTTTTGACATTACAAGAACCTCAGTTTTTGACAGTAGAAGCAATAAATGTAATTGAAGAATTCAGAGCAATGGCAGGATTTAAAATTAACAAAAATTAAAACAAAAATGATGGTAAAAAATATGAAGTGGGAACAATTAGATCAATTACAAAACAAAACAGAGATAAAAATGGTAAATAAAATAAAATATTTGGGTGTCTTAGCTCTCCCCGAAAAATGCAAACCTATTTAAGGATAATTAAAAAACAACTTGGAAAGAGGTAAAAACGAATTTGGAAATATGGGATAGATTGAAACTATCTTTCTGTAGAAGGATAGCAGCCATAAAAATGAGTGTCTTACCTAAGATGCTCTTTTTATTCCAAACCATCCCAATTATAGGACAAGGCCAATTCAAGGAGTGGCAAAAAACGATTTCTAGGTTTGTATGGCAGGGGAGGAAGTATAGAATAAAGTTCAAAATTCTAACTGACAAAAAGGAGAGAAGAGGCTTTTCATTACCGGATCTTAAAATATATTATGAAGCTGCATGTTTAACATGGCTAAAGGATTGGTTCAGCTTGGAAAATACAGATATATTAGATCAGGAGGGGTTCGGAAACACATATGGGTGGCATGCATACCTTTGGTATGACAAGGTTGGAGTACAGTGGTACCTCAGTTTTCGAACAGCTTTGTTCTCAAACTGCTTGGAACCCGAATACTTCAAACCCAGAAATGAGTGTTTCAGTTTTCAAACTTTTTCGCAAGCCAAACATGCTCCGATTTGAGTGCGCACTTCCGTTTTGAGCGAGCGACTTGGCCCCAGCAGTGACTGCCACCGCTTCCTTCCCTTCCCTGGGATGGAAGTGGAATTGGGCGGCTCCTCAGAATGGAAGTGACTCCGGAGTAGGGAGACTTGGAAGTTGGCGACTCTCTCCCAGCACGCAGAGGCGGTGTTTGGGGGGGAGTATGTGGTGGGGGAACTATGCTGCACAGATTGACCTTCTCGCTCCTTTGCCTTCTCTCCCTCCCCCTGTCCCAAGCCCGACCCCAAGCGAGGCAGCGCAGCCGCATTCCTGAGCAGGGGATGGGGTGGTTGCACTGAGCGCAGGCTCCAGCCCACCTGGCCGTGTCCCAGTTCCGCCATGCCAGTTACATCCCTGTAACTTCGCTTCTCACAGTGAGGGAACCGCTAGAAGACCCTCAGAGCTGGACATCAGACAACACTTTTTTTTAAGTACATGATTTCACATTGACACAAGTTGATGGCCTTGTTATGCTTGTATGGAAAGGCTTGCTCGCATGCTCAGAAGCCCCTTTTCGATTCAGGACTCTCGTCATTATTTGAGTTTGTGCCTAAAATTGGTGGTTATGGAAAATCATACTACTGTTCATGGATGAAGAGCAGGTAGAAGATCATAGACTATGGATTTCCTCCTGTCCACCAGTCTGATACCCATCCCCGGACTTTTGCTATGAATGTTTTTCACCTTAGTTTTCTACAACATAACTTTTTTTTTGAACATGCACACAATATACCTGCTCTCCCTTCCAGTTATCTTTAAACCCTACCTGGACTTGGCAGCTCTTCAGATAAAGGACTTTTAAATAGACAACTGACCTGTTGGACACATGGTTACCGTCAGGTGCCCCCAGGTGGCCCTTCTACTGAGGCTGCAAGAATTCACTGACACAAAGTGATTTTGTAGTGGATCTGAAGTGGACTTTTGTATCCTCTAGCTTCACAAATGGTTGTGCGATGCTCCTGCATCATTGCCTTCACAAAAATAAAGTAGTTCATTTGTACTCTTGCAGAGTACTTCATCTTCTCATCCTACTGAATATTTCACTGACACTAATAAAATCTTCCCCAGTGATTTGGAGGCATTGCTAAGTATTATTACTTCATCTCAATGAAACCACAGGTGCATGTGACCTACACCAAACAATCTAGCTATTGACCTCCCACAGTCCCAGATGGCTGCTTGAAATTTTATCAGCGAAAGCCACACAAGCAAAAGCCATGGAGGTGTGGAGGCAGATGAAAGCCAAGGTGGAATTGGATGGGCATCAGGACCCAGAAAGACCTGATTCCACAAGGTTGCTGCCTAGTAGCATTTAAGAGAGAAGGCTGCAAAAGCAGAAGGAACTAAGATAATGCAGTGTGTACCCCACAATGGAAATCCTACACCCAGGCTGTGTTCTGGAAAACAGAGGAGCAAATCTCATCCTTATTTTGCTGAGAATGGCAAATATAATATTTTTAAAACGGAAGCTCACATTCTCAGGAAGCCAATTTCAGTACCCAGTACCATTTTCTATTGCTTTTTGGTGCTCCCATGGAATTGTGGCACCTACAGAGCCTTGGCTGGCTTTCCCTTTCCTAGACAGGGAGAAAGCAGAGCTTGTAAAGCAATAGTTTAACAAATCAATATGCTGATCGGGGAGAAGCTTGGAATCTGCAGGCTAGTTCTCACTAAGACAGGCAACCTGCGTCTGGGCTGTAGCACTTCAGACAGCAGGGGAGGGCCCAGGTGATAGCATAGTCCCTTGCATATAGAAAACGGTCAGTGATATTGCAGACTGTCTTGCAAGGATCTGGACTTTCTGACAAGTGGCTATAAGGTAGTGAACCTGCACAGTCACAGCCCATCTCAGCTCTGTACTTCCTAATAAGAATATCCTGGGTTGGACAACTGGAGTGTCTTTGCTACTCTTCCTTCAGTCCAGCACAGAATATGTCATGCTAGATCCAATGGGTGATTCCAAAAGAGGGAACAAAAGCACAACTATAGTAAAAATAAAAACATTTGCATCAGCATCTATCTGTGTGTTTTGCTTCAGGGTTTTAGTCAAACCCACAAATTTACACTTCAGTGGTTAAACTAAGAACTGTGCCTTATTTACCAACATTGGCTCAAAACCTCCAAGAACTGGACTTTCTTCAAGAGTAAAATGAAGGCCAGGTATTATATGTTTAATTGAAGAAATGGCCTCGCTGTACTTGAAAATAGTCTCCCTTTGTTTCTTATATTTTTAATAAGATTTCAGTGAGGTGCTACAAATATTCAAAGTGCAACCCAGCATGTCTCCATTCAGAAATCCCACTGAGTTCAGTGGGGCTTATTCCCAGCGTTTAGCTTTTTAACTTGTTCATTAATTAACTACAGTTAGTGGTAATCAATGAAAAACAGCCTCCCCTCCATCTCAGTTTTCTACTTGTAGAATTTTATACACATATGTGATGCTACCAACAGCCCAAAGCACTACAAGTCCGTTCTTCCAAGCACACATCAATATGTAAGAAGTTATTTTAGTCTCCAGCATTTCTTTGCCTGAATGAAACCAAATGAACACAGGTACAGCAGCTATGGAGCACCAGCCAAGGAAAATGAACCCTTCTTCCCTCCTACAGTGACATTTTTGGAAACAGCCACTTAAACATAAAATTCATGAATAAGCAATGTAATTTCTTAGCTATAATTTAGAGCGAAGGATTCCTTTCAGAACAGAATTAACATAATCTTGACATTTTTAATACTTTTAATGTTCATGTAACCAGGCTCATTATAGGTAAATATATATATAGTACATAAAAAAGACCACATTAATCTTTCCCCACTGGCAAAACCACTCCTCGTGTTTACATAGGGCTCTGTGTGTATACAAACTGAACATAGTCATTTGCTAAATGTGTAGACTACATTTGGTAGGGATTAAAGCAAAAATCAATGAGTCTGATTTCTGAAGCCCAAATATTATTTATGTTACTTATTTTTAAACTGTAAATACTGAATTCTTAAAGTAGCCATCCCGTGTGTTTCATTTTGAACGTTTTCTCTTTTGAAATATAAAAAAACCCCCAGGGCCTCCATTTTACCAATACCTCCAGATTGTTCCCTGGACTGGTTCACATGTTACTTCAAAGCACTAGTTAAACTAAACCATGGTTTAAATGTGAACACACAAGGTGCTGGTGCACACGGCTGAAAGTGTAGGTGCCTGGCTGCTTGCCCACTCCTGTTGTTGTCCTACACCTGGGAGCTAAGCCATGATCTTAGAATGACAGAATCACAGAATTGTAGAGTTGGATGGAACTCCAAGGGCCATCTAGTCCAAACCCCTGCAATACAGGAATCTCAACTAAAGCATCCATGTTGTGTATTGCTACATCTGAACCAATGCTATTTTTCTAGCACAAGAGGTGCCGGAACGCATCCTGAACGCCTCCCTTGTTCTCTTATAATGGTAATGGAGCCCACCTGAGAGGGGCCGGAACTGAGTTCTGGTGAGTTCTGGCTGATAAAAAGCCCTAATCTGAACCCAGGCTTGTGAATTGTTTCTCTTGAAAACAAACACAAGCAGTAACGAAAGCTTGCTCTTGGCTCACTGCTCATAGCTGGAGGGGAACAAACAAACCACTAAGTCAGACAATGGTTTGGCTCTTAGCAGTGCAGCACTTGTGACTTCAGCAGTGTGCACTTGCATGCTGCACATGTAGCTCAGTTGTGTTCAGCTGAGTAAGCTAAGGTGAAAACAAGTTGAATTCATGCATCTAATAATTGTGCATCTAAACACACAATTATCTGTCCAGATTAAGATTAGTTGAAGTCTTAGAGATATACTAATGGGGGTGGGGGTGTGGTGATGTGGGGGGGGGGGAGCATGTCCCTTTATAGTCCAAAGATGTATCACTTTGTTTAAAGGAAGCAAAATATGACGCCTGTTTGATGCACAGCACCCGGCCAATCTACGTACCTCAACAAATGTTAACGTCATATGTTATCAGCCAGGAGGATGACCAAGACTGAACATATATGTGAAAAGTTGTGCTAACAAAACACTCTGCCCACATCCTTGGGTCCTACAAATAAAAATTCACTTGAGAAACAATGACAAGAATGAGCCAAAATAACCTATGGCAAATGCACTGTTCTTAACGCAGCATTCAAGCTGAGGCACTTGTTGTCACCTGTCCTTTAAAATACAGATTCGTTCTGTTTGGAGGGCACAAAGTCCCCTGTCCTGTTTGCGATGCCTTTTGTCCCATTTTTGAAGTCATAAAAAATAAGATGTAAAAGTTTGTGCCCTCACTTGCTTGTCTCACGCAGCCTAGCTCAGAAGTTGGGCCCACCCACCAAGCTGGCTGATGGACGCTTCAGGCTAGCCAATAGAGCTTGCCAGCCAGCTGACTCTTCGGGGTTGGGCGGAGCTCTTGCCAGTGACTTCAAGTTACAATAAAGGAGATTCTGACTAAACATCAGGAATAACTTTCTGACGGTAAGAGCTGTTAGACATTGGAACAGACACCCTTGGGAAATTGTGGACTGTCCTTCTTTGGAGGTTTTTAAGCAGAGGTTGGATGGCCATCTGTCAGGGATGCTTTAATTGAGATCCCTGCCTTGCAAGGGGTTGGACTAAATGATCTTCAGGGACTTGGGTGTAGGGATGAATGTACTTGCTCCACAACCTTAAACAGCTAATTGCCAGCAACAGCAGACCAGGCAGGCGGACCAGATGCCCACCCTGTCCTCTATTAACTTTGGCTATACTATTATAGGACCTACTAATGTCTTCTCAGTGGCTGCTCCCAGACTTTCCTCTCTGTTGGGTGGCAGGTCACTGGCAGGCTTTTAGAAACAGACACCTTGGAGCCTTTGCATGAGCAGAAACTTTGCCTTATCAGGAGCCTGACAGTGTGGAGTCTTCTAAGTTTGTCCAAGTTTGGTGTAGAAGAATGCCAAGAGTAAGGAAAATTGGTGGACACATATCCTTGTTCCCTCCATAAAGAATCCACTGCTCCATTCTGATTCTGTTGTAGCCCCAACTTGCATTGGCACTCCTTGACCCAATTTATTTTTAAAAGGCAAGTACCTTCCGCCCAATCCCCCAGCTGATGTGGAAGATGGATGCTTGATATTCCACCTCAGGAGTTCATTTCTAGTATTCTAGTCCTTGGATCACACAACCTCACCATCCCTTTGTGACAGAAAGAGAACAGATTTGCATTTCCAACAAATTAAATGTTCTTCCAGTTAGCCTGGCTCTTACTAAAAATAAAAGCAAAACTTATTTCAATGCAGTATTTATAGAGGCCTGTGCTTTGTTCAGACTTTGTGTCTGAAATCTTGCTCTAAAGCCTTCAGCTTTATGGCTCAACATCCCTTGGCATGTTTCTGCCCATTTTAAATGTTACCAAATTATTGCTTTGACTTAGTGTGCTGTTGCTTCTTTGTTTATAAATGTGGAAACAGTTATGGTAGAATGAGTATGTCAATTGTAACTGTAAAAATCACAAATGCTTTCCATATAATTATGAAATTATCTAATATGTATATTTTACAAAAATCAAGACAGCTATCTTTTTCACACTTTTTTATTCATCAATTCCTGTCCCTCTCAATTTTTATTTTTCAGCTTTCTCTGCTTCCTCTCTCACCTTGCGGCATACATGTTTCCCCCCTTTAAAATGTTAAATAGAATACAATAAATAGGGCATTCGTAATACCCAATCTGAATTGTAGAGGTTTCAGATTGCAAATTTAAACAGATATGAATGCTAACAACTAGATCATGTTGGAAACAATTGTCCAAATATGTATAAATGGAATCTGTGAATGGCTACATACCATAAGTTAAAGTTAACTCCTTAAATTGAAGCTAGGGAAGGTTCAGCCAAATGGTACATTTGCCGTTGGAGAGGGCCCCATGCACATCTTGAAGATCTCCACATAGTCTGAACTGAACCACAAGCAGCTACAATACCAACTGCAACAGCATGAGTTATTTGTAAGCAAGAGCAAATCAAAGAAGGGTTTTAGTTTAATTTACAAATAAATCATTAAAGCATAATATAAGCCAACAATCAGTAGTTCACAGAGCCAAAAGGGGGATTGAGATTTCTATTGTACAATTAGTAGAATCAATGCTAGCTATAAGGTCAAGCAAGATAGGCGTCTGTAGGGTGTTCCCCTCCCCAGACCAGTAAGTAAGTGTCCACTGATCCCAAAGCAGCCAAGAAGGTCAGAGGCAGATGAGAGTAGTCTATGCCCTTCCACGTCTAGGTTAAGCAGGCCTCCTTAGGGTGCCTTTCTCTTGGTGCCCTAACATGAAAACATGGAACTAGCATTCCATAACTAAATCTACACAAACACATCACAACTGAGCTAAAGGTGATGGGGATATATAGAGCATGCCAACTTTCAATTGCTGAAGTGTATTTTTGCAAGTTCCTGTCCACCGAGTGTCAGGCGTTTTCTGCCACCGTGCAGCAGTAGCACTGGACTGGGAGTTGGCTCCTCAGTGCAGGAATTAGGAGGCATCTTTTACACAATTTCAAGTCTGGCTCCACACACAGGAGACATACTAAACAAATGCAAAACAATGAGGTGTGACAGAAGCTGGGGGAAGACAAGGCTATTAGCAGTTGTTGTTGTTGTTGTTGTTTAGTCGTTTAGTTGTGTCCGACTCTTCGTGACCCCATGGACCAGAGCACGCCAGGCACTCCTGTCTTCCACTGCCTCCCGCAGTTTGGTCAGACTCATGTTTGTAGCTTCCAGAACACTGTCCAACCATCTCGTCCTCTGCCGTCTCCTTCTCCTTGTGCCCTCCATCTTTCCCCACATCAGGGTCTTTTCCAGGGAGTCTTCTCTTCTCATGAGGTGGCCAAAGTACTGGAGCCTCAGCTTCAGGATCTGTCCTTCCAGTGAGCACTCAGGGCTGATTTCCTTCCGAATGGATAGTGTAATGGTTCTAGGGGTTGCTCATGCGTAAGCAGGTGTCTATCTCCCTGGCTGGGGGCAAACACCTGGCTGGGCTGCCAAAGTGAACCTCTTCTGTCCGGACAGCCACTCACCCGTGGCTTGTTCAGTTTCTGTTAATTGGTTCTCGTGGGAAACTTGCAGATTCTGGCTTCTCACAATTAACTCAAGGTGGTGTCAATTTACTCTTGGCAGAAAGCCCAGGTCTGCTTGACCTAGAAACTACTTACTCTTATTGGTTAACGACCAGCACTCAACTCTGTTATCAAGGGTTTGCTAGCTCAGTTTGAAGTGAGGTGTTGTTAGGAGTAGAAGTGCTGTGTATGGTTATGAGAGAGAGAGAGAGAAAGAGAGGATTTATTTTACTTTTGTTTTGTATGCAGAAACTCTGCTGGTTTTATTTTTCCTTTTAATAAATCCTGTAAATAGTTATTCTGAGTCTAGCTGACTTGTCATTACTGCCGCAACTAGCTTCCTCGCTGTGCAGGAAAACTCTGCTACGTTTGGGCTAAAGCCAATAGGGCTATGCCTGACACTCCAAAGTTCCATGAGGTTATGGGCATTGTGCTGCCAGCCTGAGTTGCGGTGGTGTCAGCATCAACGGCGTTGGTTCCAGTAGTTCCAGAAGTTGTTGTTCCTGCTGGTGCAGCAGATGGACTCTGGCTGGTTCCTGACCGTGGTGAGCTGGTGACGCAGCGGACACAAGGACAACAGCTGCAGCGTGTGAGTGCTGGGTGCTGTGGTTCCTGTTTTCTCTCTCGGTGGTCGTGAGTAGCTGGTTCCGGGTTCCAGGGACATCGCTCTCAAGATGGCCTCACAACCAGTTCAGATGGCTTTTGAGCGTCTGAATGACTCCAATTACTTGCTGTGGTCGGAACGCATGCAGGCAGTGCTGCAGAGGGATCGTCTCTGGCAAGTGGTGAGTAAGTTTCCTGCGAAGCCTGATGATGAAGACCTCGATAAAGACCAAAGAGCAAGGGCCACAATTGTCTTGGGGCTGGAAGATTCCCAGTTGCCGTATGTGAGGGGAATCAAGACAGCTAGAGGTGTGTGGCAAGCACTTAAAGAACTCCATGTGCGTGAGACAGCGGTTTCCAAGCTGTTCATTCGCAAGGCATTGTACAAGGCAATGTTACAGCCTGGGGTTACAATGCAGGAACACCTACACAGTTTACAGTTAAAGTTTGTTGCGCTACAGGAAAGAGACTGTGCATTAGACCAGCAGGAGAAGGTGGCTATTATTTTGAGTTCTCTCCCGGAAAGCTGGGATAATTTAGTTTTGTCTCTAGAAGGCATGCAGGAGCATGATTTATCAGTCAGTTACGTTACTGGGCGTTTGATTGAAGAATGGCAGAAGCGGCAAGAAAGGTCGTTGGCTGCAGAGGCTTCTACAGGCGGGCGGTTTGGGAGGAGTTCTCATGCCGTGCCAGAGGTGAAGCAAGAGCAGCGTGCCGGTGAGGAGTCAGCGTTTGCTGTTAGGCGTTGTTTCCGATGTGGGTCTTCAGCGCATCTAAAACGACAATGTCCGGAGTTGGTCAAGTCTCAGTTGCCGGTGCAGGAGCAGAGACGAGATCAGCAGCAGCAGCAGCGTAAAAGGAAATTCTTCAAACGAAAACAGTCGGCTCAGCTGGTGACCGGCGAGGTCAAGATTGCTGATGAGAAACAAGCGGTCTGGGTGGTCGATTCGGGAGCATCTCGCCACATCGTGAACTCAGATGACTTGTTTGTTTCCAAGAACTCAGCACAGCGCAGCCAGGTGGCTCTAGCAGACGGAAGTACTTCCGAAGTGATTTCGGGGGGTGCAGTTTTTGTTCCTTGTCTTCGTGAATGCCTGCAAAATGTACTTTGTGTGCCGTCATTAAGGAGCAATCTGATGTCTGTAGATTGTTTGCTAAAAGCTGGGTTTAAAGTGCATTTTGAAGGAGACAGTTGCATCATTAAGAAGGCTGGTGAGATTTTAGGCACTGCTAAGTCAGAGGGAGGCTTGTTTTGGCTTAAAGCAGGATCTCAAGTTGCAGCAGTAGTCAGTAAATCTCAGCCTGCATTGAATAACAAAGCTATACATGACAACTGTGTGCACTTATTGCATAGGAAAATGGGGCATGCTTGCTGGAAAAGTGTACTAAAAATGTCTGAATTGGCTGATGGGGGTAATTTAAAGAGTTGTAACAAGTACCTTGATTGTAATGTTTGTAAAAAGGTTAAAACCCACAGAGTCTCTTACCCCAGAAGTGACAGAGTTAGTGAGGCACCGCTACAGCTGGTTCACATGGACGTAATTGGTCCATTTGCTGTAAGCAGGGGTGGATTGCGCTTTTCACTAACAATTGTGGATGACGCCACGCGTTACTCTTGGGTTTTTCCCATGAAGAATAAGGGTGACGTGTTCACTAAGTTTAAAGGCTGGGTGGCATCTGTGGAAAGATTTCTGTCCATTAAACTCAAAAGGATTCAGACGGACAGAGGTGGTGAATTTATGTCAAATGCCTTTAAAGATTGGTTACAAAAGCGTGGCATTGGGCATAGAAAAACGAACGTTTTTTCCCCAGAGGAGAATGGCGTTGCAGAGCGAAAAAACAGATCTTTACAAGATATGATGTTTGCCATGCTTGATGATGCTGATTTGCCCATGTCTTATTGGGGGGAGAGCATGCTCACCGCGTGTTATCTCCAAAACAGGCTCTTTCATCAAACAATAGGTACAACCCCGTACTTTAAATTGTTTAAGAAAAAACCCAAAATTGACCATTTGCATGTGTTTGGATCAAAAGCCTGGGTATTAATTCCGAAACAAATGAGGAAGAAGGGAGATCCTAAGACCAAACAGTTAGTGTTTGTGGGTTACCAGGAGCTGGGAAAAGGTTTCCGTTTTGCTGAAGGGACAAATGGCATTGTGATCTCCAGGAATGCCAGTTTTTGTGAACATAGTGGCTGGGAGAGACTACATGCCAATACTGAGGTTTGGTTTGAACCTTCCCAGGAGCTTCATGACTCTGAAGGTAGACACAGAGAATCAGAGTCCGAGGGGGAGGAAAGTTCAGATAAGAGCTCTCAAGAAAGTGGAGTTAGCCAAAGACCAGTTGCTAAGCAACAAAAGAGAGGTCGTAGTTCTGAGGAGGAAAGTGGGTCAGAAGAAAAATTTTCTCCCAGAAGATCTAAAAGACAAAACAAAGGAGTGCCTCCAGTGCGTTTTTCCCCAGATACTGCAAATGTGTTTAGTGTAATTGCAGAGCCCAAGAGTTTTCAGGAGGTGTTAAAGTTACCAAAAGAGGAGGCAGAGCGCTGGAAACAGGCAATGGAGGAAGAGATGTCCTCTCTGAATGAGCACAAGGTTTTTACACCAGTAGCAGCGCCTGAGGGGGCAAAGATTGTAGGCTGCAGGTGGGTGTACAAACTTAAACCTCTGGTGACAGGAGAGTACAAATACAAAGCTCGTTTAGTGGCTCAAGGATACTCTCAGAGGCCCGGTTAGGACATATCTAGGGTTGGAAGTGTGCTGGGCCCAAGATGGCAGCTGCCTAATTAGTCAGCAGAACAAAGTTAAACAACTACTGACTACATACAGGATGCAGGATTGCAAAGGGGCAGTGGTGCCTATGGATCCAGGTTTCATAAAAACACTTCATATAGATGAGAGTCCTGAATTTGAACATCCTGATGTATATCATTCTGTAATTGGAAGTTTATTGTATCTAGCACAGTGGTCCAGACCTGATATTAGCTATGCAGTAGGCATATTAAGTAGATTGGTCTCAAAACCCACACTAAATGCCTGGAAAGGGGTAAAACAAGTTCTGAGGTATCTCAAACAGACAATTGGCTATATGTTACAATTAAATTCTTCAGAGGATGAAATGTTGAGTTGCTACTGTGATAGTGATTGGGGAAATTTGCCGGATAGAAAATCTGTCACAGGACTAGTCATAATGGTCGGTGGAGCTTTAATCAGCTGGCGGTCACGCAAGCAAGACGTTGTAAGTGTGTCATCAACGGAATCAGAGTACGCCGCATTGAGTGAATTGTGCAACGAGGTGATTTATTTCAAGCATTTGTTAACAGATTTAAATGTAAATTGTGGAGAACCAGTACAAGTTTACATTGATAATCAAGCTTGTATAACATTAAGTAAAACAGAGGGTTTCAAATCGCGTTCCAAACATATCTCTGTAAAATACCAAAATGTACGTTGCTGTGTACAAGACAATGTAATCACCTGTACTTATGTATCAAGTGAAGAAAATGTAGCAGATGTGTTAACTAAACCATTGGCAAAGATAAAGAACAAGCGAATGTGCAAGGGTTTAGGTTTGCTGGAAAAATGATCTCCTACATAGGTGTATTTGATGTTAATTGTTCAGCAGAATCTGTGAGGGGGTGTTCAGTTTCTGTTAATTGGTTCTCGTGGGAAACTTGCAGATTCTGGCTTCTCACAATTAACTCAAGGTGGTGTCAATTTACTCTTGGCAGAAAGCCCAGGTCTGCTTGACCTAGAAACTACTTACTCTTATTGGTTAACGACCAGCACTCAACTCTGTTATCAAGGGTTTGCTAGCTCAGTTTGAAGTGAGGTGTTGTTAGGAGTAGAAGTGCTGTGTATGGTTATGAGAGAGAGAGAGAGAAAGAGAGGATTTATTTTGCTTTGTTTTGTATGCAGAAACTCTGCTGGTTTTATTTTTCCTTTTAATAAATCCTGTAAATAGTTATTCTGAGTCTAGCTGACTTGTCATTACTGCCGCAACTAGCTTCCTCGCTGTGCAGGAAAACTCTGCTACGTTTGGGCTAAAGCCAATAGGGCTATGCCTGACACTTCAAAGTTCCATGATGGCTGACTCAATCGCTGGCAGAATCTGTGAGTGGGCGTTTCTTAAACTTCTTCCAGCAAAGAAGTTCTTTGACGTCTAGTCTCCGCCTACCCTCTCTGCGCGAAAGCCTTCTGCGCAGGGAGGGCGTGGGCAACGGAGGACCCCTACTCTCCCCGCTAGTCCCAGGCAAGGAGTCATGGGACCGCCTTGCCACTTCCCCCACCTGCCCCCCTTCTCCACTGGTGCTACGCTGATTCTCTTCCCCAGAAGATGGGCTGCTCCTCCCGATCCCTGGACGCTCTCTGGAATCCCTCTGGCTTTTGCGCTCCCCCTCCAGTAATGATGGCAGTTCCCTGACAGATAGGTTTGATCTTCTTGCAGTCCATGGGACTCTCAAGTGTCTCCTCCAACACCATAATTCAAAAGCATCAATTCTTCGGCGATCAGCCTTCTTTATGGTCCAACTGCTATTAGCAATACTTCATTCTGAAGTCAAAAGCCTCCCCTGATCAGTCAAAACGAAGGGGGAAGGGGGAAGGGGGAAGGAGATTGGGGGAGGCTCAGGAGTCACGGGCAGGCAGCGCGCCGTTGCACAGTTTATTAAAAACTCAGAGCATTTATGTTTCACAGGGTTTGAAAGAAGGGCTTTGCACCTTTATACACTATCCATGTGTGCTTGGGGCCAGGGTCTTTTGCCTCACCATCCCCACTACTGACTCCCTGTTGCTAAAAGGTAAAGGTAAAGGTACCCCTGCCCGTACGGGCCAGTCTTGACAGACTCTAGGGTTGTGCGCCCATCTCACTCAAGAGGCCGGGGGCCAGCGCTGTCCGGAGACACTTCCGGGTCACATGGCCAGTGTGACATCGCTGCTCTGGCGAGCCAGAGCCGCACACGGAAACGCCATTTACCTTCCCGCTAGTAAGCGGTCCCTATTTATCTACTTGCACCCGGGAGTGCTTTCGAACTGCTAGGTTGGCAGGCGCTGGGACCGAACAACGGGAGCGCACTCCGCTGCGGGGATTCGAACCGCCGACCTTTCGATAAGCAAGCCCTAGGCGCTGAGGCTTTTACCCACAGCGCCACCCGCGTCCCTGTTGCTACTCGGCTTCAAAAAAAAAAAAAAAAAAGTGTCCCCGGATTCATTGAAAAAAATCTGGTAACCATATTGCAGACAAACCTGTTTCATCAAAACCCTAACAAACACCTACATAATCTGCTTACCCAGAGGAGACAGTGGGATCAATAGAAATGTATAGGCCACAGGCACGGCTGGCTACATCTCATACCATTTCAGTTCTCTTGCAAAGAAATACAGTGGTACCTCCGGAACGGATCCCATTCGCATCCCGAAGCGAACATAACCCGTGTCTGCGCGTCCGCGGGTTGCGCTTTGGCACTTCCACGCATGTGCGTGATGTCATTTTGAGCATCTGTGCATGCGGTGAATCCCGGAAGTAACAAGCTCTGTTACTTCCGGGTCGCTGTGGAGCGCAACCCGAAAATATTCATCCCGAAGTGTATTTATCCCAAGGTATGACTGTACTATCATCTATCCTGTGCTTCGTTTGAAGAAGAAAAAGGAGGCACTGCCTGGTACACACCCTTCCCCTCCCCCAAAGATTCCAGCTTCCTGCCCCCTGGAGGAGTTTTGGCACACCCCACCAAAGGGGGGCTACCACAAAGTGGCATGACTAGAGCAGCTGTTTCCTTGACATGAAGGTTGCTCTAGCCATGCCACTTTGTGGTCGAAGAGCAAAGCAGTCCTCCTCTACCATAAAGTGGTGCAGCTAGAGTGGCCCACGCAGCAAGGAAAGGAAAAAGTAGCATTGGCCACTCTTGCCGTGCCACTTTGTGGTAGAATAAGCACTAGTCAAGGAAGGGGGAGGGGGAGATGGCCACTCTAGCCATGCCACTTTGTGGTAGCCCCATTTTGGCAGGTCATGCCAAAATGGCTCCAGGGAAGCAGTGGAGGAGGCGGAGGCGAAAAGAGGTGGCGGTACAGCATACAGTTACGTACCACCCCTGCATCAAAATAAACCCCTGCATCTATCTATCCCTTCCCTTTCACCAAAGCAGGGCACTGCCCACGCAGCTTACTCTTCCATTACAGATCAACACTTTATTGATTCTTATCAGCAGTTCAACACACTTGTCTCCATATATCCCAGCGATATCCCAGCAAAAAAAGCCAGCAAATTGTCATGCATTAGGTTTGATAACCTTGGAAGCAAAGGCCATCCATAAATTCCTCCGTGCTTCAGGTTTCTTACCTTTTGAGCTTCAGACACATCTTTATACTACTCACGCGGTCAAGAAGCAAATATTCCTGCTTTGCACCAAAGTTTGCATCAAAGTTTGCCATGTATAGATAGCCCTAACACAGCCTACAGAAAACTTCTTCATCAAACGTCTTCCAGTTAATAATAATAATAATTTTATTATTTATACCACACCCATCTGGCTTAGTTTCCCTAGCCACTTTTGGTGGCTGTATTAGTGTATTCTCTTCCTATCTTGGCTTCTCAGAGTTTTAAAGTAAATGATGGTAAGATACAATCTTCATGGCACATAAATCTGATATCATTAACGGTGTGTGGAGAGTGCTTTAAAACAAACAAACAAACAAACAAACAAACAAATAAATCCTTACCTTATCCTCTAGCCGGATCAGTCTGGCTCCTACCGTATAGTATCCTTTGTCTACTCCCTTTTCTTAAAAAAGAAAAAAGGGAAAAAATACTCAATTATATATATCTGGGGGGAAATGCAGCTAGTTTATTTAACATAGTTCTAGCAAGAAGGTAGTAGAAAATTGGCTGGCAACATGATTGCACTATATCCTCCATAATAGATAAATACCAACAGTAGTTGCTGGTGTGGTGGGCGCTGCTGCCATCCTAACACCAATGTTGCTGCAGTTTACCTCAGTGATGCTGGTGGAGAAGGACAGCAGCAAGGGTACTGCTGTGTGGGCACAACAGAAGCACAGGGCCTGGCTCCACCAAGGCAATTGTGCCATCCCACCCTTGCTGCTGCCCTGCTCTGCCCAGCGCCACCTAGGTAAGCTGTAGGGACACCAATGTCAGGAGGGAGGCTCTGGCCCCCCAACCACCACAGAATGCAGAGATCCATGTATACTGGGACACAAGAGAAGGGCAACCCCTGACATCCTTGGATAAAGGGCTGAGAAAGTCCCCTGCTTTCACAGCTAAATTAACCAAAGCTCTGACTCACATCTTTCTACCACTCATATTGCTGCCACTATCCAGATAAGTGAGGGGAGGGTGTCCTGATAGGGTAGAGCTAGTAGGATGATGCTATACAGCCAGCTAAGTTTGGCGAGGACCTGGTATTATGGAGAGCAAATCAAGTTAATCCAGAAAGAGAAAAGAAGTGAGTACTTTCTGTTCAGCCCTGCCCTCCTTTCCTGATCTCTGAGCTATGTTACGCTGATCTGAAGCTAAAGATGCATGGAGAAAACTGCCCATAAGATGCCCAGTCCTCTGACATTTGTTACATTTACATGCATAGTAAAAGACACACATATAAGAATCATTAAATAGAGATGCTTTTCACAAACTTTTGTTGACTATCAGCTGAATATAATAGCTAAATAGTGGCCTAAATTTTCTGTTAAATACCCCCCCCCACCTGCCCTTCATTGGCTGATGCAACTGATAGGTCTATAGAAATGTTCTGTACCTGGAAGAAAGAGGCCAGGCTTCCCCAAGGAATGATCCAACCTGAAAAGAGAATTTGATTACACAAGAATGTTATCAAGTCGATTTCATTATGCTTCAGGTTGTAGTGATGCCAATTTTGCTTGTGTGATCTACAGGACAGAGAGCAAGTCTACACAGGGACTGACAGAGCTTGAACCTTGTTCCTGCTCCTTATTAGTACATAGATGACACACAACTCTGCCTCATGTTTCCATTGGCTAATCCTAGGAAGGCTGTGAAATACCTGAACAGGTGTCTGGAGGCAGATTTGAGATAGATGAGGGTAAACAAATAGAAAGATACCCTAGACAAATACAGAAATACTGTGACTGGGAAAATGGCTGATTCTGCTTGGATGAATTTACCTGGGGCTGAATTAGGTTGCACTTCCACTGAAAGACCATGTTTGCATCTTGGGGCTCCTCTTGGATTCAACATTACCTGCAGAACCAAAGCTGCCAGGGGTGGCAAGGAGTGCCTTTTATCAGACAGCTAGAATCCTATGTGAATATGGAGGCTAATGCAACAGCAATTCCTGCCCCAGTTACATCAAGGCTGGACTGTTAAAATGGGCTCAAAATGGGGCTGCCCATGAAGACGGTGGAGGAGCTTCAGCTGGAGCAGCTGAGTGCAGCAGCCTGGATTTTCACAGGAACGAAACACTCATACCATATTACACCAATTCTTTGTCAGCTGCATTAGCTGCCTGTATACTTCAGGGCACAATTCAAAGTGTCGGTCATGACCATAAAGTCCTTAGTGGCTTGGGATCAAGTTATCCAAAGGACTGCCTACATTCATACAAACCTGCCAGAGATTTGAGATCAGGGACAGAGGTTCTCCTCAGTCACCTGCTCAGGAAAGAAGTTCAGTTAGCAGGGCCAAGGCACCCAACACAGGCAGTTTTCTTTTGTGCATCATGAGCCCTCTGGGCTGCCACCAGGGGCCTGGTCTTTCTGTTATCAACCTGGATATCTAGAATGGTCATGATAATACTAGAACTTTATAAATTTAGCATATCCATATCCATTTAAAAGGGCTTCACATATATTATCTTGGCATAATCTTTGCAAAAAGGATTCCACTGCATTCTTTTTCCCAAGAGGTAGAAGGTCCATTGTACACCATTGAAAACTGAGGTAGCATGTTGCTCAGGATACTGAGCGACACCAGGAAACTTCCCGTGTGAATTTTGCCTCTGCCACTCTTCTATCAGCCTCCTTTCTTTATTATGGGGATAATAAAACTGGCGAACCTTTCAGAGTTTCTGTAAAGACTGCAAGAAAAGAACATGCAAAAAATAATTTGAGCATTTGAAAAAATGCTAAGGCATATTCCATTCCTCTGCGGGAACAATAACCTGTACATTATCTAACATTGTATTTAAAGAGACTTGTTGAAGTTGTGTTAACATACACAACTTCAACAAGTCTCTTTAATACAGTGTTAGACAATGTAACATCACCAATTTCTGTGTACAAAATACAGTATTTTTGCCCCAAAATGCTTTTCAAATGTATATCCCTCACTGCTAGCTCACAGGGCCCCTGAAGCAACTGTGACCTGGGTACCTTCTTTGGAGTTCTTTTATTCGAACCATCATATTGAGATGCCCTTGAGAATATTGTTCGATCACATCACGCACATCATAAGGCTTCCGAGCTTGCTGTGAAAAGAGAACAAATAAAAATGGAAAAGGTGAGAGATATCCTGTTTTTGCATCACTTGCTTTGAGCCATATAGATATTAATACCGTAGATTCTGGCGTATTAGGCGAGTGGGCGTATTAGACAACCCCCCAAATTAGCAGCTGCAATTTGGGGATTTGTCCTAAAAGCCCAGTCGCCTAATACGCTGGGCAGCTCCGTGCCGGGAGAAAGCCGCCTGGCGCGGAGCTGAGCCCATTGCTTGCTGCTGCTGTTTCGGAAGGGGGGGGGCCTCCGCCCCGCGCCACCCATACCTGGCGACCCCTGACTTTTTAACCTCTTTTCCAGGGTTGAAAAGTCACCTTATACACCGGAACCTACGGTACTTAAGGATTTGTGTAAGTACTTTCAGATCTTTCATGTACATTATCTTAATGCAGCACCCCTGTAAGGTACATTGGTATTTTATCCCATTTTCCTATTTCAGACAAGGAGTGGGAATAAGAGAAAGTGGCTTGCCTAAGGTCAACAAGAGAGTTCATGGCAGACACAAGATTTGACCCAAGGACTTCCTGGTTGTAGCTCAATCTCTTAGCTACCATACTAAACAGGCTCAGACTTTACAAAATTTAGCATCTTTTATACACCTTTAAAGGGTTGGGGACACGAGTGGCGCTGTGGGTTAAACCACAGAGCCTAGGACTTGCCAATCAGAAGGTCGGCGGTTCGAATCCCCATGACGGGGTGAGCTCCCGTTGCTCGGTCCCTGCTCTTGCCAACCTAGCAGTTCAAAAGCACGTCAAAGTGCAAGTAGATAAATACCGTATTTTTTGCTCTATAAGACTCACTTTTTCCCTCCTAAAAAGTAAGGGGAAATGTGTGTGCATCTTATGGAGCGAATGCGGGCTGCGCAGCTATCCCAGAAGCCAGCACAGCAAGAGGGATCGCTGGTTTTGCTGCTCAGCGATCCCTCTTGCTGTTCTGGCTTCTGGGATTCAGAATATTTTTTTTCTTGTTTTCCTCCTCCAAAAACTAGGTGCGTCTTGTCGTCTGGTGCGTCTTATAGAGCGATACGGTAGGTACCGCTACGGTGGGAAGGGAAACGGCATTTCCGTGTGCTGCTCTGGTTCGCCAGAAGCGGCTTCGTCATGCTGGCCACATGACCTGGAAGCTGTACGCCGGCTCCCTTGGCCAATAAAGTGAGATGAGCACCGCAACCCCAGAGTCGGTCACGACTGGACCTAATGGTCAGGGGTCCCTTTACCTTTACACACCTTTAAAACATTCTGGACATGTGGAAGCTTTATTTAAACAAGTCCTAGTCATTGGCCCTGATCTGTGCTTATCGGGGGTCGGAACATCCAGATCATATGCACAGACTGAGTGACTGATTCAAATCCAGCTGGAAACTGTGTACTATCATGCTATCTATACTGCCCTTTCACACTATTAAGCAAACACATACCCTTCAATTAATTCCATTTGCTTTTGCAAAAGGCTGTGGCACAAATTGAGGGCAGGGAACAGAAAACAAATACACAAGTACAATCATTAATATATCAATCTCATATACAGTATATCTATGCTTCCACCCAAACCCTCTTTACACATTCATCACATGTAGAGCCTCAGCATCTAGAGAGGGGCACGGGAGCCACGCTGTTGGCTCTCACCTCGGAAGCTGGAGGGACCCTTCCCCTGCTCAGACACAGGCCATGTAGGCCTCACTTACGCGTGCTTGTCAGGGATGGGGCCTGTGAAGGTGGTGGGGGAGTGGCAAGGGGTGTGACCCCCCCCCCCCGCCCACCTAATGTTTGCACATGCAGAGCCTCTTCATGCCATCAATGCATAAAGAAGCTTTAGGAACACATTTAGTAACACATAGGTGTCTGATAGTGCAAAGAATAGCATAATACCGGGGATAAACAATTGCCTGTACAAAAGATTGTTGCTGGTCACCAAAGAAGTGGCATATTATTTTATATCAGATTATGAAATTCAGCACCCAGCCAGTGACTGCATCATCTGGAATCGAAAGGTTTAAAGTGTCCCTCTAAGTCAATGAAAAGTTTCATGTCAGACCTCACCTGGAGTACTGTGTCCAGTTCTGGGCACCACAGTTCAAGAAGGACACTGACAAACTGGAACGTGTCCAGAGGAGGGCAACCAAAATGGTCAAAGGCCTGGAAAAGATGCCTTATGAGGAACGGCTAAGGGAGCTGGGCATGTTTAGCCTGGAGAAGAGGTGGTTAAGGGGTGATATGATAGCCATGTTCAAATATATAAAAGGATGGGGGTTGGACTCGATGGCCCTCGTGGTCTCTTCCAACTCTACGATTCTATGATTCTATGTCATATAGAGGAGGGAGAAAGGTTGTTTTCTGCTGCTCCAGAGAAGCGGACACGGAGCAATGGATCCAAACTACAAGAAAGAAGATTCCACCTAAACATTAGGAAGAACTTCCTGACAGTAAGAGCTGTTTGACCGTGGAATTTGCTGCCAAGGAGTGTGGTGGAGTCTCCTTCTTTGGAGGTCTTTAAGCAGAGGCTTGACAACCATATGTCAGGAGTGCTCTGATGGTGTTTCCTGCTTGGCAGGGGGTTGGACTTGATGGCCCTTGTGGTCTCTTCCAACTCTATGATTCTATGATTCTATGATTCTACTTAGGATAAACTTCAGATTGCTTCTTTAATTGATATAATCTGCTGAATGCATATAGAGGTTTAGCTACATGAGGACTTAGGACAGTGATGGCCAAACCTGGCCCTCCAGCTGTTTTGGGACTACAACTCCCATCATCCCTAGCTAACAGGACAAGTGGTCAGGGATGATGGGAATTGTAGTCCCAAAACAGCTGGAGGGCCAAGTTTGGCCATCACTGATATAGGATAATGATTCACCCATGTGTAAGCCATAGTGTAATATGAGGTTTTGTACCACAGAAATCCAGGTTTGCCATGGCATGGACAGAATCCATAAGATAAAGAAATGCTGAGTTACATGATGCGGTCAGATACTATACCCTTAGTTTGGAAGTGTGGCAGGTAGAAGATGGAGGGGCAGCAACCTACTGACAGGAGTAGCCCTCTCCTCCTCTCCCCTTCTCCTTGATTGCAGTTACTCTGTCCTTCTGAGACTCCCATTCCCCGTTCCCACCCCCTTAACCCTTCAGAAGAAGATTGAGGAAATTTTCTAGGCAATTTCCAGTTAAAAAATAGCATTCAAGCCTTCAAACACCCTTCTTTCCTTGAGATTAGAGACACCTAGTCGCCTTGGTTCCCACAAGAATCCACAGCTAGCACTTCATTTTACTCTGAATTGTGCCTGGAGGGCACCAATCAGATTTCATTCAGGACGCTTTCAGCTAATCACACTGCTGCTGCAGTTCCATTTGGGCAAGGGGCAAGGAGACAGAAGTTTAGCCAACACACCACTTTGGAGACTCAGCAGGAGACTGGCGTAAAGAACGAGGAGGGAACTATGACATTATAATTTGGTTCTTGTGCTGTGCTGTGACAAAAGGACTAGTACCTTTTTTGAAGCGCAGCACAGAAATCTCCCCACCCACCTCTTAGACCTCGCCATTTCTGCCCACCTCAGAGGCCCTAACCTTGCTGTTTCTCCCCACCATCAGCACTTACATCTGTGTGTGTCAGTCTGTGTATATCAGGTTGTCCGAGTGTATCTCTAGGTCAAGTGTATGCTGTCTGCTGTAACCTTGGGCTCTGCCTACCCTTAGCTCCACTCAGGGCCAGACCACCCAGGAGGCGACTGCCTCAGGCAGCAGGATCCAAAGGGACAGCAAATCTGGACTCCCATGAATGCACCGCCTACTGCAGCTGCAGAAGCGGCAGTGACAGCTGCAATGTGCTCTTTGGAGGCCACATCTGCTAACTCCTCTGCAGCCCCCAACCCATGCCACCTCTACAGTGGTCTCTTGGCAAACAGGAGGCACTGCCGGTATCTTCCCACCTTTGTTCCTGATGTAGATCTTCCATGACTGGGGAGAAGCACCTCAACCTGCTGTTAGATGCCCTTTCCTGCCCTTTACCTCAACAGACCCATGAGAAATCACCTACCACTGTTCAACACACTTTATTAACAGCATGTCTTCTCTTCACAGCTGAATTGATGGACAACCACATAAGTGTACCAAAGGTTGGTTCAAGCAATCAGTCTTGCCTCATCACCACTTACTCCATTGCAGCGAAATGAACTAAAGAGCCGTGCAGCCTGTTGCCAACACATGACAATTCACATCTGACACATGCAACTGCAGGCAAGCTAAAAAACAACAACCAAAACTCATTGGATGGAGTGGAAGAAGGAGGTGGTGGTGACAGCAGCAAGTGTGGGAGAGGCAGGGAATTAGGCAGGGTCTCATATGCTCATTTATCTAGTTCATTTAGATACCTGAAGTGCATTTCTAGCAGAGTGAGTTCTTTTTATATTGCCGTGGGGGTGGGGCGGGGTGGTAAAATAACTTTCGAAATCCTTCCCCCTATGCTTCAGAGTGGAAAAAACAACGCCAAAGAAATTCAACCAGCTAGACAAGCTTAGCCTGCCATATTCCCTTTTGTCGGGAGAACAGGCCTTTGAATAGCTAAGTAGCTGGAGAGCTTCGCTGCCCTGCCCTGCCTCCCCCCCGGCTGGATGCAATGTCACCAAGGTGTCAGTGGGCAAAAAACGTCATGCCATGAACCAACCATTTTGTGCTGTCACAGAAATGGCGCAAGTCTCTGGCAACCTTCATTCAGTTCCAAGTGAACCAATCCTAGGCCACACATGGGCCCATGAAATGTCTCTGAGCTCAGAGAAGAAAATGGGGTGTGTATAACAATATATTGTGAGTGATATCCAACAAAGTAGTTTCATTAGTGAACTCTGGCTGTGCAACTGATTGTCCAGCAAACTATGGTCATTTCAAAATGGCATATTTGGAAAGACAATTAAGCTATTTTACAGGCAAAAGTTCAACTCTTTGCTCATTTTCACAATGACACCCCTTTTGGCCTACACGCAAGTTTGGTGATAACTACTTCAGAATGAAACAAGTTTTGTAATACTGGATGTGAGGTGGGCATGGGACCCCATTCCTGCATACAGATTTAATATACAAGTTAGCAGGGAGTTTGACTGGACAGCTGTCATGGTCCCTTCCAACTCTACAATTCTATGACTTAAGTTTAAAGGGAAAACAGCAGAACAAGCAAGCAAAAGCATTAATTAGCTACCTGACTGTTTTGTTGCTAAAAATACAAGGGCTGGCCAAGACACTAAAAATGAACCCCCAAAAAGAGAAAAAGTGAACCTGGAAAATTTGCATGACAATGCTATTATTCATGGAGTAAACACAGGAAAAGGAGGTGAAGACTGTGCTCTCTTGGTTTTTTGCTGTCTTTGAACCTGCTTTATCTCCAAGGGGAATCTGGGGGTGGCAATGGGTCCCTCTTTTGGCTGTGGGTCAAGGGACCAGAAAAAGACTAGAGAAGGTACAGTGAAAATTTTAGTAACTGAAAAAGAAGTAACAACTGCTTGTTAGTCCTGTTGTCTGTTTTCTCTCTGCCACCAGCCTAGGCCAGAGATATTAGCATGCATTAAACCCTCCAGCATGTGATGGAGTCATGCTTGGAGTGCAGCCATGGGATCCTAGAAATTCCAGATAAAAGCAGAGAGGAAAAACTAAACTTGCAAAGAACAAGAAGAACAAGGACAACAAGTAGAGGAAACAGACCCCCTCTCTCCCACCACCACCACCACTACAAAGAGAAACAGAAACCCACCCAAACAAAATTGTTTTAGATAATCTTCAGCAGTCTGGGCCTACCTGGACCTTGGTTTTGGGGAACACAGCTTCACTGTTTTCTTGACATGTGGTATGTGCTTGGAGGGAAGGGATGGACTATTATACTTTCAATTTTTTAAGGCTCCGAATTTATTGCTTTCTGCAACTTCCTGCTTACAGACGCTGACACATCGTTATTTCTGGCCAGAAAAAGCAGACTATTGCAACTGTGCCAGTATCACTCTCTGGACTTGACTGACAGAGATGCTTTGAGAGCTGTTTGTCTAAGTGTACCCCTCCCTCGTACCCAACCCCTCAAATCTATTTTTGGGGGCTCTCTATTGTATCACAATGGCTCAATGCCTAGCTGTTCTAACAAAGGTTTGGGAAACAAAACCAGAAAAAGAGAGAGGAGGCTACCCAAAAGCATAATTAATCTTCTTCCTTCCTAATAAACCTCTCTTTGTTCATATAAAATCATCCACATTAGAATGTGCAGGCTGTAGAGTAATGACTAAGCTGCCCAGTCAGATGCTGAGAATGCCTCAAATCCTAAACACACACAATGGAGACAAAAAATGGGGAGGGGCACTAACCTGGCATCCTCTGCAGGTCTTTTTAAGCATAAACGCAGAAAAATAAAGAACTACAAAAAAAACCGTTTTGTGATCTAAGCCAATTACTCACTCATTCCAAAGTGAGAGATCTGATACGTGAAACACAGCTGTTGTGTGCAAGGCAGGTTCTGAAGGGAGGGGGAAGAAATTTGATTCTGTTCCCATTTAAAGGCAAACCTACCTAATTTGGACTTTCCAAAACAATACAAGAACCGAAACACAGCCGCCCTTTGAAACTTGCACTCTTCCAAAATTTTGCAATGCATTGCTCCAGCAAAGCAATGTGTACACAAATGCATATACCAGGGTAAAGTGCTTTGCCAAAAATGGTTCACTAGTCAAAACTGCATATAAAAATGTGCATGTAAGGATAAAAAGGTAAAGGTAAAGGGACCCCTGACAAGTCCAGTCGCGAACGACTCTGGGGTTGCGGTGTTCATTTCGCTTTACTGGCTGAGGGAGCCGGCATTTGTCCGCTTCCGCGGACAGTTCTTCCAGGTCATGTGGCCAGCATGACTAAGCCGTTTCTGGCGAACCAGAGCAGCGCACAGAAACGCCGTTTACCTTCCTGCTGGAGTGGTACCTAGAATAATAGAATCATAGAGTTGGAAGAGACCACAAGGGCCATCGAGTCCAACCCCCTGCCAAGCAGGAAACACCATCAGAGCACTCCTGACATATGGTTGTCAAGCCTCTGCTTAAAGACCTCCAAAGACGGAGACTCCACCACACTCCTTGGCAGCAAATTCCACGGTCAAACAGCTCTTACTGTCAGGAAGTTCTTCCTAATGTTTAGGTGGAATCTTCTTTCTTGTAGTTTGGATCCATTGCTCCGTGTCCGCTTCTCTGGAGCACAGGGACGCGGACTTATAAAAAATATTGGGGGGCCCCGGGAAAGCTCATGAATAATAAATAAGCTCATGAATATGCAAATAAAGTGGCGCCGCCTCCTCGTGAGCGAATAGGGGAGAGCGTGCTGCGCCTATTAATCAGCTCCAAAGGAAATTGGGTGGAGCTTTTGCTCGGGAGGGAGGGCAGGAGGCATGCAGCCCGCCCCTCCCTGTGCATTTTGGGCTGGGGGAGGGGCGGCGATGGCGCTCTGCTGGAGGGGCGCCGGAGATTATTGGGGGGGCGGAGCCCCCCAAACGAATTTTTGAGGGGGCTCGGGCCCCCTCAAGCCCCATGGAGTCGGCGCCTATGCTGGAGCAGCAGAAAACAACCTTTCTCCCTCCTCTATGTGACATCCTTTTATATATTTGAACATGGCTCTCATATCACCCCTTAACCTCCTCTTCTCCAGGCTAAACATGCCCAGCTCCCTTAGCCCTTCCTCATAAGGCATCGTTTCCAGGCCTTTGACCATTTTGGTTGCCCTCCTCTGGACACGTTCCAGTTTGTCAGTGTCCTTCTTGAACTGTGGTGCCCAGAACTGGACACAGTACTCCAGGTGAGGTCTGACCAGAGCAGAATACAGTGGCACTATTACTTCCCTTGATTTAGATGCTATACTCCTATTGATGCAGCCCAGAATTGCATTGGCTTTTTTAGCTGCCGCGTCACACTGTTGGCTCATGTCAAGTTTGTGGTCAACCAAGACTCCTAGATCCTTTTCACATGTACTGCTCTCAAGCCAAGTGTCACCCATCTTGTATTTGTGCCTCTCATTTTTTTTGCCCAAGTGCAATACTTTACATTTCTCCCTGTTAAAGTTCATCTTGTTTGTTTTGGCCCAGTTCTCTAATCTGTCAAGGTCGTTTTGAAGTGTGATCCTGTCCTCTGGGGTGTTAGCCACCCCTCCCAGTTTGGTGTCATCTGCAAATTTGATCAGGATGCCCTTGAGTCCTTCATCCAAGTCGTTGATAAAGATGTTGAATAAGACCGGGCCCAAGACAGAACCCTGTGGCACCCCACTAGTCACTCTTCTCCAGGATGAAGAGGAACCATTGATGAGCACCCTTTGGGTTCGGTCAGTCAGCCAGTTACAAATCCACTGAGTGGTAGCATAGTCAAGACCGCATTTTACCAGCTTCTTTACAAGAATATCATGGGGCACCTTGTCAAATGCCTTGCTGAAATCAAGGTAGACTACATCCACTGCGTTCCCTTCATCTACCAGGCTTGTAATTCTGTCAAAAAACGAGATCAGGTTAGTCTGACATGACTTATTTTTCAGAAATCCATGCTGACTATTGGTGATCACAGCATTCCTTTCTAGGTGCTCACAGACTGTTTGCTTAATGACCAGAATCTTCCCTGGTATTGATGTCAGACTGACTGGGCGATAATTATTTGGGTCCTCTCTTTCCCCCTTTTTGAAAATAGGGACAACATTTGCCCTCCTCCAGTCTGCCGGGACTTCGCCTGTTCTCCAGGAATTCTCAAAGATGACTGCCAGTGGTTCTGAAATCACATCTGCCAGTTCTTTTAATACTCTTGGATGCAGTTCATCTGGCCCTGGAGACTTGAATACATCTAGACTAGCCAAGTATTCTTGTACTATCTCCTTAGTTATTCTGGGCTGTGTTTCCTCTGCTGAATCATTTGCTCCAAATTCTTCAGGTTGGGCATTGTTTTCTTTATCGGAGAAGACTGAGGCAAAGAAGGCATTGAGGAGTTCAGCCCTTTCTGTGTCCCCTGTTTGCATTTCACCATCTTCTCCTCTGAGTGACCCCACGGTTTCTTTGTTCTTCCTTTTGCTACGAACATACCCATAAAAGCCTTTTTTGTTGCTTTTAACCTCTCTAGCAAGCCTGAGTTCATTCTGTGCTTTAGCTTTTCTGACTTTGTGTCTATACGTGCTGGCTATTTGTTTGAATTCCTCTTTGGTGGTTTCCCCACTTTTCCATTTTTTGTACACATCCTTTTTTAATCTTAACTCAGTTAAAAGTTCTTTAGATAGCCACCCTGGCTTCTTTAGGCACCTTCCATGTTTCCGTCTCATTGGTATTGCCTGAAGTTGTGCTTTTACTATCTCCCTCTTAACAAACTCCCAGCCATCATGAACTCCCTTTCCTTTTAGTATTACTGTCCATGGGATCCCACCCAGCACTTCCCTAAGTTTTATGAAGTCGGCTTTCTTAAAGTCGAGAAATTGAGTCCTAGTATGCTTGGCTGCTCCTTTCCGCTGTATAGTAAACTTCAGAAGATCATGATCACTCGCGCCTAATGATCCTTCCACTTCTACCCCACTAACCAGGTCCTCAACATTGGTTAGGACCAGATCTAAAATGGCTGTTCCTCTTGTTGCTTCTCCCACTTTCTGGACAATGAAGTTGTCTGCAAGGCCAGTGAGGAATCTGTTTGACCTTATGCTCTTGGCTGAGTTTGACATCCAACAAATATCTGGGTAATTGAAGTCCCCCATTACTACTATCTCCCTTCCTTTTGCATGCTTGGCCATCTGTTCCAGGAAGGCATCATCTATGTCCTCCGTTTGGCTTGGGGATCTATAGTAAACTCCCACAATGAGGTCTCTGTTATTCTTCTCTCCCTTAATTCTGACCCAAATGTTCTCACTTTGGCTTTGAGGTTCTAAATCTTGGATCTCTTCACAGGTATACACATCCCTGACATATAACGCCACTCCTCCTCCTTTCTTGTCTGGTCTGTTTCTCTGAAATAGATTGTATCCCTCCATTATTACATTCCAATCGTGGGACTTATCCCACCAGGTTTCAGTGATGCCTATTATGTCATATTTAGTTTGCTGTACCAAGAGCTCAAGCTCATCTTGTTTATTTCCCATGCTTTGCGCATTAGTGTACAGACATTGAAGTCCATTAATCATTCCCCTGTGTCTCTTATTTAAGGATTTTTTCCTGCCACCACTAGGTCTGCATGCTGTTTGCTCCATTCGGTCTATGACATTTGGATGATCATCTTCATCAATTGATAGACTCCTACCTTCAGGTGCACTGTCTCCCTCCCCACATTAGTCAGTTTAAAGCCCTCCTGATGAGGTTTCTGAGATTTTTGGCAAAAACATTCCTCCCAACCGCTGTGAGGTGCAGCCCATCGCTTGCCAGAAGTCCATCTTCAAGAAACTGCAGTCCGTGATCTAAGAATCCAAACCGTTCCTGTTTACACCATTTGCGAAGCCAGCTGTTCACTTCCAATATTTTTCCCTCTCTCCCTGGGCCATGTCGTTCAACTGGGAGGACAGATGAGATGACAATTTGTGCATTTAATTGCTTCAATTTCCTGCCCAGAGCCTCGTAGTCTCTTTTGATCTTCTGGAGGCTATTGCTTGCAGTGTCATTGGTTCCCACATGAACCAAGAGGAAGGGGTATTTGTCAGTGGGTTTTATGATTCCTTGCAGTCGTTCAGTTACATCTTGGATCTTAGCTCCGGGGAGACAGCACACCTCCCGAGACATCTTGTCAGGCCCGCAGATCACTGCTTCTGTTCCCCTCAGTAGGGAATCCCCTACCACCGCTACACACCTCCTCTTAGGTTTGGTCGGGGTTCTTCCGTGAGCTGTCCATTCCAAGGTCGCCTGTTTATCTACTTGCACTTTGACGTGCTTTCAAACTGCTAGGTTGGCAGGAGCTGGGACTGAGCAACGGGAGCTTGTGGGGATTCGAACCGTCGACCTTTGATTGGCAAGCCGAAGTGGCTCAGTGGTTTAACCCACAGCGCAGATTCACACTAAAATGCAGATGAATTTTCACACTGTATTTTTTTAAAATTACAAACTGATATGAAAATGTGCAAAGCCAAACTTTAGATTGGAAAAATTAGAGACAGAGAAAAAACAAAATTTACAGAGAATGCTGAAGTCTCCCCAGGGACAGGCAGAGAAAGCTGGAGGGGATCTGGGCCACAGTCTGCCTTTCTTACTAGGCTTTTTGTCTCTCTGCTTATCTCTGTTTAGTAACTAATTTTTCTTATGGACTGAAATGGGGAGGAGAACAGATAGTGAGGCATATTAACAACAACAACAACAACAACAGCAACAACAACAACAACAACAACAACAACAACAAATAGGTAGTCAGAAAACTGTGTATTCCCATTCAGTTTTCTTTGCCTGTTTTTGAGAGAGAAACTTCAGAACCCCCAGCAGTGAGAGCTTACATGCAATGTCTCTGTGTTACATAATAATAACAATAATATTTTTTATTTACACCCCGCCCTCCCCGGCCAAGGCCGGGCTCAGAGCGGCTAACAAGCAATAATAAAAAACAAGTTGAATGATTACAACTTAAAAATAAAATTAAAATACAACATTAAAATATTGAAACATTAAAATATAAAAATGTAGCCTCATCACAGGAGGAGAAAGGAAAAGAAAAAAGAAAGAGAGGGAGGGAATCAAATTGGCTCCAAGCCAAAGGCCAGGCGGAACAACTCTGTCTTACAGGCCCTGCGGAAAGAAATCAGATCCCGCAGGGCCCTGGTCTCATGAGGCAGAGCGTTCCACCAGGCCGTTCCACCAGACCAGAGTTGAAAAGGCCCTGGCTCTGGTTGAAGCTAATCTAACTTCCTTAGGGCCTGGGACCACTAGGGTGTTGCTATTTATGAACCTTGAGGCTCTCCGTAGGGCATACCAGGAGAGGCGGTCCCGTAGGTACGAGGGTCCTAGGCCGTGAAGGGCTTGAAAGGTCAAAAGCAGCACCTTAAATCTGACCCTGTACTCCACTGGAGCCAGTGCAGCTGGAAAAGCACTGGGTGAATATGCTCCCATGGCAGAGACCCCGTGAGGAGCCTCGCTGCAGCATTCTGCACCCGCTGGAGCTTCTGGGACAGCTTTAAGGGCAGCCCCGCGTAGAGCGAATTACAGTAGTCAAGCCTGGAGTATAACATGTGGAGTATAACACATAGCCAGGCTCTGAATACCAAGCTCCAAGGGTTTGAGTGCATGTGATTTTCATGCATACTCAGAACCCTTGGAACCAAACCTCTGCATACAATGAGATATTACTGTTAATGACGGGGAAAATAAGTGCATTGTGTGTGATCTGTATTGGTGGCGCAATGTAAGTCAGTGTAAAAATGAAATTGCAAACTTTAAAAAATAGATTCAAACATAAAACAATGTTCACAGTAATTAGTCTCTATAATACTAGAAGCTATGAGTAATCAAGGTCCTGTCTGAACAATCTGGAGCTATGCAGTTTGGTGCCTAGGCAGAGGGGTGGGTGGGTGCTGGTGTTTTTTTTACACATTTCACCTCAAATACCTTTTCCACAGTACTTATGTTATGGACTACTTGGTTCTGTTGCTGTTGCCATTTATTACCTGAAATTTCCTCCGGGCTACAAAATACTGCATTCTCCTGATGACTTTGACAGCTGTTCGGTGTGCTTCTGTTAGCCTACAAAACAAACCAGGCACACATTTTTCCCCCAAAGATTTTAAAATACAAAGCTTTTCAGTGCAAATTCGCAATAGTATATTAAGCATACATGCCCCTTTAGATCTTTGTGCTTTGTCTTTCCTGCTTCAATTTTGTACAGGAGCCTTCAAGTTTCTGACAGCTGAGATCAACTTGTGCAGAATGGAGGCATGCTGTGCTCATAACCAAAATGCTTTAGAGTGTGAAAGAGAAATAATTGCCTGCCTTCAAAGGAGCTCACTATCTGCTTCTGTGCCTGTCTGTGTCACTGCATGAGTGACTGGTCTGACCATCACTCCTCCTGGTTGGAAGATGGCAAGTTCAAACAGTGGATCATGCAGAGAAACAGTAGGTCAGGTACTGGAGGCTTCTATCATCCTGTAGCTACTCAACTAGCATTTCTTATGGCATGCAGGTGTGCCCTGGCATAGTTTGAGAATTAGTGGTTTAAGGCGTTAAACAAAAATAGATAAATCTGAAGTATAGAAAATTCTGGAGATTAGGAGAAATTGCCATCAGTGCAAGCAAGGCACAATGTAGGCAAATGTGAAGCATTGTGACACTCTTCATATTCTTTGAAGGTACCCACAAGTTTCTACTACAAAGAAATTAAAATGCGGCCAGATATTTGGACACTTGAAGTTATAACAAAAAACCTTTCCTAGAAAGATGCTGGTCTTTATTTCATCATTGCAAATTAGTTCGCGAAAGTTATTAAACCAGAAACATTTTTACCAGCCTACCTGCCCACGCTAGCTTGTGACAGTTGCTTGTGACACACCAAAACTCTGGCAAAACCAGGTGGTTTATCAAAGCTTTCCTGCTTGATCCTTAGAAACCACAGCTGACCAGGCAAATTACTATTTACAAGCATGCTTAATTTTAAAAACAAAATTATTTCACATATTTCACATGTAAAGAGTGTGCTTCCCCTTATACTGGGCTGATAAGGGTAACCTGGGCAGGCCCAAACAGAAATTGTACGCAATAAAGTCAGTTGTGTATGCCCACTTCTGCTTAATGCAAAATCTCTTCCTGGAGATATTAGGAGAGCATTTTGCTCTTACACATTTGGGGATTGTAAACCTTTATGCTCTGCTTGTGAACACCCAAAGGCACCTGGCTAGACACTGTACAAAAGAAAATCACCTTCAAAGGGGAGAAATTGAGTATAAATATCCCTTCCTTTGAGCATCTCTCACTCTTTCATTCTGACTCATCCTGGACCACTAAATTTTCTGTGAGCTGGCATGAAAGGGGACTTACTCTCCCCCTTAATGTGGCATTTGTTGCAAAGGGAACTAAGGTGAACAACTTGACAATCATACTCAGTTTCTGCTACATACAGGTCAGGCTTAGCTTCCCCTTCTGAACAGAGCAAAATTATCGCATGTGTCCACATTTCCTGTCTTACTGAGGAGTCCTGATCTGCACTAGATTGCAGCTTGGGGAGGGGCAGCAGACCTTTTCCTGTTTAACTTCAGCACACCTAGGCACACTGTGGTTCAGCATGGGTGGGTATGGCCTCCCCGTGAGGGAGCCAATCAGAGAGAAGGAGAAGAAGAAGAGTTTGGATTTGATATCCTGCTTTATCACTACCCGAAGGAGTCTCAAAGCGGCTAACATTCTCCTTTCCCTTCCTCCCCCACAACAGACACTCTGTGAGGTGAGTGGGGCTGAGAGACTTCAGAGAAGTGTGACTGGCCCAAGGTCACCCAGCAGCTGCAGGTGGAGGAGCAGGGAATCAAACCCGGTTCACCAGATTACGAGTCCACTGCTCTTAACCACTACACCACGCTGCTCTGGCTCTTCTTGGCAGGGCCTCAGAGTGGACCTGATTGAAAACTTCCTCTGCTGGGTCCTAAGAAATAAGAGGAGGCCTGCACCTACTCTCTCCACCTTTGTTCCTAAGGGCTTTGCCATCACCTACTCCTTTACTCCATTTAAGGTTTATGTGATGGCCTGGGATTCCGAGTCTGAGAGTGAACCGGAGGAATCCCAGCTGGCACAGGAGTCCCCGCCTCCAGGGCCGGCTGAACTGGGGCAAGGCCTAGATTCTGAGGAGCCTGCACCTGTGCCAGATCCTCAGGAGCAGGCACCAGGTGAACCCGTTCTGGCTCCAGAGGTGGTTGAGGACTCAGTGCCTACAGGTGAGTCTCCCCCGGGGCCCAGTAACCCTTCGGCCTCTCCTGAACTGCAGAGGCTCAGGGCAGAGAGGCGAAGGGAACTGGTTTCTCCCAGGAGGAGTGCTCGCCTTAAGGCCAGGAGAGGCAGGGCTCCTGGGGGCCGGGGCCGCCCCTGGCCTTAGAAGAAGATAAAGGTCAGTCAGCCCGGTCCCAGGTTGCGGGAGCAACGTCGTTGTGGAGTACCTGCTCTTACCCAGACCTAGATCTGCACTTCCAGTGTGCCTGTTCCCCGCCTGGCTTCCTGCTTCTGCCCTACCAGCGTTCCTGTTCCCTGCCCGGCTCCCTGTTTTGGACCTCGCGTCTCATCTTGTGAATGTCTACCCGGCTAGTGACTCAGGACTGAACTTTGGCTACGGTAATAGTACCTTCCCCCCCGGGACCAGCACAGTTTAACCCAGTGGGGTCTCTTTTTAGACGTGTATGCCACCTGCAACATTGCTATAGAGATCAGTTGGTCACGGGTTTTCAAAACCAGGGATACATTTTTACTCACAAATGGATTGACTATTGCTATGCGGAGTTTGTGCTGTTTCATAGCAATAGCACATATTTGCATTTTGTTCTTTATTCTATGTATGTCACAACTTGTAAAGTATGGGTGAGTTTTTCTCTCAATTTTGCTGCTTTTTCTTTTTGTAAACCGCTTTGAGATTTTTTTTCAACAATCAAGCCATGCATAAATTTTATTAAATAAATAAATAAATAAATAAATAAATAAACAAACAAATAAACAGGTGGGATAGTCACTGGGCTGGATCCTTAGGAGGGACAGAGACAGGGACACCTTGTCCCACCCCAATGCTAGATTAAGGGATCTTGGAGGGTGGCGCTTTCTCTCCAGAAGTCCAGCTCAGGGGCTGACAAGCCATAATGCACCTTTACCTGAGGTTGCCTCAAACGGACCACTGGAAGCAGTGCAAACTCTTGTGGACCCTAACATTAGGCAGCCTCTGTGGGCTGACAGCACACTGACCATCACTTGGGCTGCTCAATCAAGAGATCCATGCCAATGCCAATGCCTCTTCCCTGCAATCAATTCAGCTGTCACCTTATTTCATCTCGGAACTGGCTGTTCTATTTCTGCTCCCCCTTGTTTTTACAGCATAAGGGCCCACAATCAAGCAATAGCAGTGTCCAATTTGCAGGATTTACTTTTCACAATCTTGTCTTAAATGCAGTAATTTGGGGTTTACAGGAAAGGTGCCCTCCTCCTCCTCCTTTTAAAAAGATCAAGCTTCTATTTCCATTCTGCGTCAGGAATGGACACCTCCCTTGAGGTAAATAAAGATTGAGAAAATCGTTGGGGTTAAACCATTCTCTGAATTCCTCTCTTGGCTTGGGAGGAATGGGCCCTGAGGTCTGGCACTCACTTCTTCATGGAATGCAAGAGCAGGCAAAGGCACTGGATGCAGAAGCACGTTGTCTGCTGAAACCCTCCGACTCCATTTCTGGAAGCAGAGGTTATCCTACTAATTGGATTTTTTAAATTGGCTTTAAAGTAATGGCACGTGCTGGAAAGAGATGTGACTGTAAACTGCAAGACATTCAGCTGAGATAAGATTTTATTTGGTGCGAGAGATGGCTGGGGAGAGGGGAGCCCACGGTTTGTTTATTTTAAGCTTCTCTTTATATTTATGATTCGGCAACCCTCTGTGGAATGTAAGCTAAAAAAAATATTTACGAGTGAGGAGGGAGTAATTGGAGTTATACTGAGATCAATACAGCAATAATGGAGACTGTACGTGACTTGAAATGAAAAAGGAGGGCGAGGGGGAAGCTCAAGTATGAATATGATGGGAACATAGAGTTGTTCCTCCCACCTCCACTTAAAACATCGAAAAAGAGATTTATTTTTGCTTCTGACGGAATGTAATTAAAGATAAAGGATAATTGGCTATAAATCTCAGCTGTAAAGATGAAAAGAATCCATGGGAAATAGCCCACTTTCCTAGGCTGAGGGGGGAAATGGTGAAGATCTGCAACACAGTATTACTAGTGAGACAGGATGGCTTTTAGCAGGCTGTCGCCTGTTCTGAGACATCGAAGCAAAAGGGACGGAGAGCTAAGACCTTTGAGAAACTTCCGAGATTCAATTCTGCCACAAGTCATGATGGGAGACAACACTGGGAAAGTGAAAGAGACAATACCATAGATGGTCAGAAGGAATCTCCATGGACATAACAGTTTTTCAAAGAGGGACAAAGATGAAAGCTGTTTCCCAGTTCTGCTGGATCTCTCAGCGGCCTTTGACACCATCGACCAGGACATCATTCTGGATCATCTAGAGGGGCTGGGAGCTGGGGGCACTGTTATACAGTGGTTCCGCTCCTTCCTCCTGGGCTGTGTTCTGAAAGTGGTGGTGGGGGATGAGTGTTCGGACCCCTGGGCTCTCACTTGTGGGGTGCCTCAGGGTTCTGTCCTCTCCCCCATGCTTTTTAACATCTATATGAAGCCACTGGAAGAGATCATCAAGGGGTATGCAGATGACACCCAGCTCTACCTCTCTTTTAAGTCAGAACCAGTGAAGGCGGTGAAGGTCCTGTGTGAGTGTCTGGAGGCGGTTGGAAGATGGATGGCAGCTAAGAGATTGAGGTTGAATCCTGACAAGACAGAAGTACTGTTTTGGGGGGACAGGGGGTGGGCAGGTGTGGAGGACTCCGTGGTCCTGAATGGGGTAACTGTGCCCCTAAAGGACGAGGTGCGTAGCCTAAGAGTCGTTTTGGACTCACAGCTGTCCATGGAGGCGCAGGTGAATTCTATGTCCAGGGCAGCTGTCTCCCAGCTCCATTAGGTACACAGGCTGAGACCCTACCTGCCCGCAGACTGTCTTGCCAGAGTGGTGCATGCTTTAGTTATCTCCCGCTTGGACTACTGCAATGCACTCTACGTGGGGCTACCTTTGAAGGTGACCCGGAAACTACAATTAATGCAGAATGCAGCAGCTAGACTGGTGACTGGAGTGACCGCCAAGACCATGTAACACTGGTCCTGAAAGATCTACATTGGCTCCAAGTACGTTTCCAAGCACAGTTCAAAGTGTTGGTGCTGACCTTTAAAGCCCTAAACGGCCTCGGCCCAGTATACCTGAAGGAGCGTCTCCACCTCCATAGTTCAGCCTGGACACGGAGGTCCAGCTCCAAGGGCCTTCTGGCAGTTCTCTCACTGCAAGGTGTGAGGTTATAGGGAACCAGGCAGAGGGCCTTCTCAGTAGTGGCACCTGCCCTGTGGAACGCCCTCCCATCAGATGTTAAGGGAATAAACAACTGTCTGACTTTTAGAAGACACCTGAAGACAGCCCTCTTTAGGGAAGTTTTTAATGTTTGAAGTTTTATTCTGTTTTTAGTGTTCTGTTGAAAGCCGCCCAGAGTGGCTGGGGAAACCCAGCCAGATGGGCAGGGTAGAAATACAGTGATACCTCAGGTTAAGAACTTAATTCATTCTGGAGGTCCGTTTTTCTTAACCTGAAACTGTTCTTAACCTGAGACACCACTTTAGCTAATGGGGCCTCCTGCTGCCGACACTCCACCGCCGTGCAATTTCTGTTCTTATCCTGAAGCAAAGTTCTTAACCCGAGGTACTAGTTCCGGGTTAGCAGAGTCTGTAACCTGAACTGCCTGTAACAGGTGGCACTGTAATAAATTATTATTATTATTATTATTATTATTATTATTATTAATAATAATTTCACACACAGGACTGAACAAAGATAATATTTTGAGTTCCTCACTTGAAGTTTTATAAATTTATATAATATAACAATACAAATGGAAATCATTAATTATGCAGCTATTGATCAAGGGATTATTATTATAACTGAAAAGTAACTAAAATTAATAACATTATGGAACACAGTGGCATAAGATCAGAAACGCATCCACTCCCCCACGCAGGAGCCACTTTAACCAAAATGTATTAACTGGAAGTTGATTGGTATTTGAATAACTGTATTAATTGGAAATTAATTGATATTGTTTTAATTTGGCTATTATTGGGGGAATATTGGAAAACTAATAAAACTTTATTTTGGGGGAAACCCTCCCTGTGCAGAATTTTCCATGTCATACAGAAGGTTTGAAAACCAGCCTGTTGTCTGTGAAAACTGAGGTGATTCACAGTTCCAACATGGGGACCAACATCAGAATGATTGAGGTGGACCCCTATAGTAAGACCAGAGATGTAGCCCTTAATTGCAAAAATGTGAATAATAAATTGATTAGTCGTACTGTTCTTACAAACAAAATTTCTAATAATTAAGTGCCTCAAAGTGACTGACACAGTAAAAATAGAATGACAATGACTCTAAATTAAGAAAAAAACAGCAGTAAACAGAAAATAAAATACTGATCCCACAATATATTTAATAAGTCCTACCCACCCAACTCACAGAATAAGCACAACAAAGACTGCTGACATAAATGAGTATCTATTGCACAATATGTAGGCATGCACATAGCATAAAATTCACAGGCACACAACAGTTCATATGCATGCACTGGGTAATTTTTAATTAATTAATTAAATTTATATACTGCCCTTCATCTTAAGATCTCAGGGCAGTTCACAAGATAAAAATACAGGATAAAAGCACAAAATAAGTAGATTAACACAAAAACAACAACAACAAAAGCAAAACAATAATCTCCACTCCCACAAAGACATTTAAAATAGAACATTAATAAGCCCAAGGCCTGGTGGAAGAGGAATGTTTTCACCTGGCACCTAAAAATCTATAATGAAGGCGCCAGATGAACCTCCTTGGGGAGAGCATTCCACAAACAGGGAGCCACAGACTTGATTGGGAATCAACATCAAGTCTAAATCTTACTGTGTACCTCAATACTAGGCCTTTGCGTATTTAATTCAAACACTGCATGAGCGAGTATAACATTTCAGATAAAGTTACACCAAACACAAAGATGCCAATGAAAACAGTAGCCTTGTGTCTCCTCTGTATTCTACTTTAACATCTAGGGATGCCCAAATTAGTATATCACATACATATATGCAGCATAATTGTACATCCCAGACTTAGGAAATCCACATACTAAGCATCTTTATGTGAGAGAGGAACAGAATAAGACATAGGCCGGCCCACCATTTGGAGCTATAGCCTCATGGCTGCCATAATGCCCTGTTCTGGACTACGTGGTACAGCTTAAAGCTCATGAAATTAGATTCCTGTATGCAGTGTGAGTCTCAGGTCTGAAAGTACTATGCTGGGTTCACAGTGGTGATATATATGCTCCATGGCTATTAGACTATGATAGGGAACTAACAATTGTTTCATGATGTCTGCTGGCAGTGGCCAGGGGTGGAGGAAGGAGGGTGCGGTGGGGGAGGGTCACCCCGGGTGTCACCACTGAGGGTGATGACAAAATACAGGGCGGCACTCACTGCAGCGCCTGCAGCGCGCCCAAGCCACAGGTCTCTCCCAACAGTCCGCCCGCTGTAGTGGGAGGAGGCAGGCAGACTCCTCAGAGGCCCCGTGGAGCGCCCGGCCCCACGGGCAGCTGGCCCCGCCCCTGGGCACAAGGCACGCGCCCCACCCCAGGCACCTGATCGGCTTGCTCCGCCACTGGCAGTGGCAGCAGGATTTCAGTGCATCATTCTTTCATTTTACCTTTCTTCAAATGTTGATTAAAGTCAGTAGAAGTGTAACTGAGCTAGAAAGAAATAGGTGGGCAATAGTTTACCATTTTGTAGTGTTGCCATACGTCTGGAATTTCCTGGACATAGCCAGCAAATGGCCCTCATTAACAGCGTCCAGGCAGAAATCACTAAATTGTCCGGGAAAATCTGGATGTGTGGCAGCCCAACAACTACTTTAAACAACTCCTTTGGCCAAAAAAGCTAAGCACTTTTGTGTCCGGATTTTCACTGTTTGAAATATGGCAATCCTACATCTTGTAATCCTGAAACCCAGTCAGCTCCTACCACTTGTAGGAAGTGGGGAGCAAGAAACAGTGTGATTCTAGTCAAATGCAACCATCTGGCATGGTCATGATGTAGGGTTCCTGCTTGCTCAGCCAAGGGAATGAAGCGAGAAAGAGACTTTCAGGTTTTACTATTGCTTGTGATAAATAAGCATAGAGGAAGTCTGAGAATGAGGTAAATAAGCAAGCAGAGACTGATGCAGAGCTCACATTTTCACTGCTGCCACACCCTGGGAAAGATCTTCACTGAGTTATCCACTATGACCCTTTTCCTGGTCAGTCACCAGCAGTTTGGATACCAGTGTGTATGTGAAGCTAGGAATCTTTTTTTGCCACAGGTTGTAAAATGTTTCAGTGGAAGGGAATCTTCTATTGGGCCTGCGGTCTTTGTGACGAAAGAGTGTTTAAGATTTGTGGTGCCTTATAATATCTGTTTCTTTGCGCATATACACATTGAACAGAGAAGGGAGCAGCTAAGCATCCTAAAGAATGTGGGGAGGAGGCAAAACATATACGCCACCTTGAACTCTGTGCAGAAAAGGTAATAAAAAGATGTAATAAAAATAGAAAAAGAAATAAAAGGAGTGAGAGTCCTCAAAGCAACATCCCCCAATGAAAACCACGTGCCTTCCTTTCAGCTCTTCTATGCTCCTCCTTTCCAGTCAACTGCAAGACAACAACAAAACTTTCAAGAATTCTGGGTCTTTTGCTGGCAAGAAGTTTCTCTCTGGCTCTGACATAAGCAAGGGTTATATGCCACAAATTCGAATAACTAATAACCAGCAATCATCAAAGCTTCTATATACATAAAAAATAATCTCGCCAAGAGGGTCCATTGTGATAAGAAGAAGAAAAACATTGGGCAGTGCAAGCCAAACACTTCATCTGCCATGCTGGAGGGGTTTGGATGAGGTGGAAGCAGCCCTCTGCCCGCATGTGCCAGGCTCTGCCAAAAGGGTGGGAAGGCGGAAGCTTCTGCCAATGATACCCCCGCCAGCAGTAGCCAGCACCCCCCCCTGAAATTCAGGGCTTTGGGGAAGGGGTGGAGTTGGGCTTGTCAAGGATCCCCTGGGAAGTTGTGGCAAGGGTCTGATCACCACTAATATGCAGACTCCTCCCCACCCCCAACTTGATGACAAGAGCAGTGGGACCCTGGATAGGCTGCTGGCTCCACCAGCCTGTTAAGCCCCACTGCTGACTTCTATGGATTAGAAAGAATGAATTGGGGGTGCTGGGGCCAGTGGAATGGGTATTTCCTCTCACATGACCTCAGGCAGGAGAAAAGACTTGTGGGAGGCAGGCACTTCCTTCTCAGTTTTTCGGACTCGCCAAGCAGCAATGTTTACCGAAGCACCAGAAACAAGAATAGCATCCTGCCTCCCTCCCTGGCTCACAAATCAATAAAAATAGAAGTGACAGATTCAACAGTACCCCTCCTAAAGGAAAAAAATCAGTGTGACTGCAGACCATTATAGGGAGGGTTCCACTGTCCTCAGCATCCCACTCACAAATCTACACTTCAGGTAAGCCAATTGTTCTATTTATTTAATGGGATGCAGGGAACAGTAGATTGGGACATACCACAGCGCTTCCCAATAACTGGGTGGGTCCACACTGCTGACACACCAATTACAAAACTTGACCCAATTGAAGAGAAGAGCCATCTCTTTCTGGAGAGATTCTGAATGGGTGCCTCCTTGACTAGGTATGTGGGCCTTCATTGTTAAATTGTCTGTTTGATGAAGGATGTGGTGGAGTTGAAGACAAGAGGAGAAGCGAACAATTGCCAGTCTGGCTGCTCTCAACTCTAGTTCCATCAGTTGATGGAGTGAGCAGGGGCGCCGACTTATAAAAAATATTGGGGGGGCCCATACCGGGGTCGTGCCCCGGGAAGTTTTCTAAGCGAATGATCAACGGGAGGTTGTCTCGCCTCGGCTTTCCCCCTTCTGGTCAGCGGTGGCGGATTCTCCCTTCCCGAGAAAGGGGGCGGCGCTGGCGGGCCGGGAGGGGCGAGGGCGGGCCGGGCGGGCGGGCCATGGGCAGCCGCGCCAGCGTGAGCGAGGAGCGCCTCGGGGTTTCGCCGGCACTGCGAGGGCCGGGTGGCAGCATCCCGGGCGGAGGCCGCGGAGGAGCGAGGCGAGGGCAGGCAGCCCCCGACCCCCGAGGGGACTCCCGCCCGCCCGGCCGCGGCGCGGCTCCCCGGGCAGCCTAGATCTCGTCGCCGCTTCGCCGCCTCCACCCGCTTTCGCGGGGAAGCAGTGCGCGAAACTAATAACTTTCTTAAATTATTGGGGGGGCAGAGCCCCCCAAACGATTTTTTGAGGGGGCTCGGGCCCCCTCAGGCCCCATGGAGTCGGCGCCTATGGGAGTGAGTGGCCTCCAAGCTTGACCACAGGCCTTGAGTGTAGAGATACTGATAATGGGCACCCCATCCTTGTAAACTGGAGTCCGTGGTTATCTGACTGCTGCACAGATTTCTGAATGGAGTGCCTTGCCGAAGATTGGAGGTTTGCACCCAGCACAGAATGGACAGCTTAAGGTAAGAACAAAGACCTGGGGTGGTTGTGAATGATTGTCCATTAATGTAGAAGTAAAAACCACTGTAGGGTATTTCTGAGAGGCTGACACGCAGAGTCCTAGAATTATTGACAGACGTTTGGCCGTCATCTTTTTTCTCTTTAAGATTGCAGCTGCTGCTGCAGAGATTTTGCTGATCCGCTCTGGTGAAGAGCCACGAGACCTGACCTGCATCTAGCAGGGCTCTTAGGTGAATGAGCCTTTGTGATGGAACCAAGCAACTTGTTTTGTAGTTGATCAAGAAGCCGTGAGATTGTAATGTCTTGAGGGTGATGTGCAAATGGAGATGAGCCTGTTGAAGGGACGTTGCCCGGAGGAGCACGTGGTTTAGAATGGATAAATATGAACACCTTGTAGATGCAGGTGTGCCACTAGGGTCATCATTATCTTCGAGAAAACTTGGGCAAAGAGGCTAGACCAAACGAGAGAGTCTGGAACTGAAAATGATGCTCGCCTATGGTGAACCATAGATACTTTTGGTGATCTGGATGCATTTGAACATGGAAGTATGGTTCTCGAAGATTGATGAATGAGAGTCACTGATGTGAAGAGCCTCCCTGATGGAGGTTAAGGACTTCATTTTGAATTTTTTGTAAGCAACACAACGATTTAGGAACTTCAGATTGAGAAGCGGCCAACATTTTGGTGCCTTTATTTTTTATTTTTTTTATTGACACCATGAAGAAATTTAATAGAGGCCCAGGAAGCATTGATCAACTGGAACTGGTACAATTGCTCTCATTTCCAGGAGATGACTTACGTATTTCCAAACTGCTTGTAAGCAAGTTTTGTTCTTAGGTAAGGCAGAGAGTATGAAACATGGAGGGACTGAGATGAGGTCTATAAAATAACCTTCTGAGAAAACTTTTAACACCCAACAATTGTATATAGAACTTTGCCAAGCGGAGGGGAAATGGGATAGAGGACCTTCTACTTGGGACGGAACCCCGTCATTGGGTTGTCTGCTTGTTGAATTTGGAATTGAAGGAAGGCTGGTGCTGGGAGCCCTGGCAGACTTAGGGCCTCAGTCTGAATGACTGTGACTTAAATCTAAAATCCCTTATTTATTTTGGTTTCTAAAGGAATGAAAGGATTGAGCCTGTGAATAAGGAAAGTAGCGTGTGGACATGTGCCTATCACCCTTTTGAGATACTAGGATTTTGTGTTTATCCTTAGACTCAATCAACACATCTTTGAGAGCAGCTTCCCCAATTAACCCCTATTAAAGGACACAGTAGAGAGGTTTACTTTGTACACGGCATCAGCATGCCAGTTCTCAAGCCAAAGCATGCAGCACGCCGCTATTTGAGAGGCCATAGCTCTAGTTGTAAATTGCAAAGCATCCATAGCTGTGTCTGCCATAGTTGCGTCTGCTTGTTAAAGTAGAGAAATAGTTTGGTGATAATTTTTTGGGAATATATAGATATATATATTTATATTTTTGCAAGACTCAAAGACAGTTGCTAAAACTAAGGAAAACTAGGGAAAATATAGCAACAATAAAATGAGATCAAAACTGAAAATTTATCTGAAGAAGCAGGAGAGCCAGGAGAAACATACTGCTGAGTCAGGCAGGAGAAAAAAACTGAGGGGGAAGTGCCTGTTTCCCACAAGTCTTTGGTCCTGCCTGAGGTCACGTGAGAGGAAATACCCAATCCACTGTTCCCAGCATCCCATGAAATAAATTCACACCCTTAGCTGTTAAATTAAATCTAAGACTAAGGAAGATGCCATCTTATTGTTTGATAGGCATAACACAGCTCTTGGTCATTAACATTTCCACTTATTCTTTTTTTGTAAACTGTTCTGGGTATATAATAACCCCAAATAGCAAAATATTCAGAAGCCCTGCTAAATTCAATGGGATTTGCTTCTACGTTTGTGTATATGGAGATTCTGGGTTTCAACATTTGAGTGTCTTCTAAAACCTTGATAATTCCACAGCCTCCCAGGAACCTGTATTTCTGTGATCTGAATATGCCTTGCTTAGGAAGGGAACAAGCATGCAGAGATGAACAGACACTTTATTATGAAGGAAGTAATTCATAGTCCAAAGATACTTGCAGTGATGAAGCTGAATCACCAATCTACAGTAGAGGCTAACTGAAAAGAGATAAAGCCAGAATAGAGAATCATACAGAGACACAGTGGACACTTGGGACTCACATTAACCATAGCCTAATTGATTTCTACTTCATACTGTACAGTAAAGACATTTGTAACTTGCCTGAGAAACTTGTCTCCTGAGAAATCTCTATGTGGGACAAGAAGCTACAGTTAGAACTGGAACAACTGATTGGTTCAAAATTGGGAAAGGAGTACGACAAGGCTGTATATTCTCTCCCTGCTTATTTAACTTATATGCAGAATTCATCATGCGAAAGGCTGGGCTGGATGAATCCCCAGCTGGAATTAAGATGGCCGGAAGAAATATCAACAACCTCAGATATGCAGATGACACAACCTTGATGGCAGAAAGTGAGGAGGAATTAAAGAACCTTTTATTGAGGGTGAAAGAGGAGAGCGCAAAATATGGTCTGAAGCTCAACATCAAAAAAACGAAGATCATGGCCACTGGTCCCATCACCTCCTGGCAAATAGAATGGGAAGAAATGGAGGCAGTGAGAGATTTTACTTTCTTGGGCTCCATGATCACTGCAGATGGTGACAGCAGCCACAAAATTAAAAGATGCCTGCTCCTTGGGAGAAAGGCGATGGCAAACCTAGACAGCATCTTAAAAAGCAGAGACATCACCTTGCCAACAAAGGTCCGTATAGTTAAAGCCATGGTTTTCCCAGTAGTGATGTATGGAAGTGAGAGCTGGACCATAAAGAAGGCTGATCGCCAAAGAATTGATGCTTTTGAATTATGGTGCTGGAGGAGACTCTTGAGAGTCCCATGGACTGCAAGAAGATCAAACGCATCCATTCTTAAGGAAATCAGCCCTGAGTGCTCACTGGAAGGACAGATCGTGAAGCTGAGGCTCCAATACCTTGGCCACCTCATGAGAAGAGAAGACTCCCTGGAAAAGACCCTGATGTTGGGAAAGGTTGAGGGCACAAGGAGAAGGGGACGACAGAGGACAAAATGGTTGGACAGTGTTCTCGAAGCTACCAGCATGAGTTTCACCAAACTGCGTGAGGCAGTGGAAGACAGAAGTGTCTGGCATGCTCTGGTCCATGGGGTCATGAAGAGTCGGACACGACTAAACGACTAAACAACAACAAACTTGCCTGAGACCATGTATATAAATATTAGCCCATGTAATTATACAGTGGGCTTTGAAATCGGTGTTATGCATTTGAGTTAAATTCCCAAAAATATTTGTTCCAGGAAATAACTTTGGAGCAAAGTATTATCTACCATACAGACCAGACAAAAAGGTTATCACATCATAAAAATGTGCATGTAATAAAAATTAACTTCAGCTCTGATTTAGAAGAGATATGAGAAGAGGCATTAAAATAAAATGGTAGATTGAACACCCTGATGGAAAGGGACTATGCCGTCTGCCCAAAGTTCAGTGTTTTCACACATTAAGAATGCAAATGAATTGTTGGTTAGCCTATTGTGCATGAACTATTTCAGTCCCAGTAACTTCATCTACTGCACAAGCTCAAGCCATTAGCTCTGAAAAAGCATCATTCCAACTCCTCCAGGACTTTTCTAATGTAAGTGATCTGAGAAATGCATACTTAAGAAGGTCAAAGGTCAAGGCTGTAAATAAAATATACAGTGGTACCTCAGGTTACATACGCTTCAGGTTACAGACGCTTCAGGTTACAGACTCCGCTAACCCAGAAATAGTGCTCCAGGTTAAGAACTTTGCTTCAGGATGAGAACAGAAATCGTGCTCCGGCGGTGCGGCAGCAGCAGGAGGCCCCATTAGCTAAAGTGGTGCTTCAGGTTAAGAACAGTTTCGGGTTAAGTATGGACCTCCGGAACGAATTAAGTACTTAACCCGAGGTATCACTGTAGATGCAAAGGTGGCATGCTTCATTAGCAGTTGATGTTCATTAGCCTTGGGTACTCTCAGTGCTTTTTTCCTGGGGGAACTCAAGGATAAGCAGTACCAGCACCTTTTTTTCTAAAAGAAGAGTACACGGTACTCTTTAAGTATGTGCAACTGGTCACATAGCACACAGCACATGTACCACCGAACACCAAATGTGATGTATGCATTTACAGAGTCAGCATACTTTCTGATTGAAAACTACAATGCAGAGAAAGTGACATCTGAAATTGTATACAAACACTTAGACAATTTCATAGGGGAGCTTATGTCCCTTTGCTGTGTTGAAGCAAAGGGACATAAGCCTTTTTTCAAGGAGCCCAGCTGGAAAGTTGTTTGCTTTCTTTCTCAGATCTTGTTAATTGTTTTACACATAAATGTACAACTTTTTTCTTTTCGCTACACAGCTTGTTTCAGGTTATACCAGTTTTCTTTTAAGCAAGACAGAGTTGCATGATCAATATTCTGGATTCTAGTTTTTGATTACAGGGCCACAGCTGTTTTTTCACAACTCAGCCAACAGCACTACATTTCAATGACTAAGCAACCAGGCCAGGAATGCTGCCTCAGTCCCAACCAGTGTCTGGAGTGGCTTTCTGAGAAACATGCTGCTCAAGGCCCTAGTATAATTCCTGAATTCACTATGCATAATGATTTGTGTTGCTGAATTTATAGTGTGTGTGTGTGTGTGTGTGTAATGATTTTTAAACACAAACGTGTGCTGTATGAACATGTGCAATTTTAAAAATCTTGGTTGTTTGATTTTTCATTATGTTGTGTTTCATCATTGACACCGCTTTTTGTATAACTTTATAAGAGTTATAACTTTATAAGACTTTGTATAACTTTATAAGAGTTGCATGCACGCTTCCAAATCAAGTGTGATTTGACGTTTTGTTTCTAAAATCTTGAAAACATATGTTGAAAATACACATGCACGACAACTATGCTTCAATCTCACCTTCTAAAATAGACATCTCTGGAATGCATTGCAAAAATTACTGAATGCCATTTCCTTTTAAAATAGAGCAAGATAAAATGTTCAGGTGAAACAAAGTGCTGCTTTGAGGTGAAAATGCAGCCACGAAAGTCACACTGTCTGTCGCAGTACCCCAATATGGACAAAAAGATAATTGTAACACGGAGTGTCTGGGTTTAACATTGGGCTGGTCCACCCATTATGCAGCCCTTGCTTCAGGTGGCGGAGGAGTGCCAGCTGGCCCAGCCACTGCTGCTGGGTGAACCTCCCCCAGCCCAGCCCCTCAGATTCTGGCGGCACCTGCTACCACTTCCCATTAGGGGGATGTGTTGGTGGTACCCCTAGAGCAGTGTTTCTCAAATCTGGTTTGTGGTAGGTTCCAGCACCTCTTTTTCTAGAAAAATAGCACTGGCAAAAACATATCACACTTCAAAACGACCTTGACAGATTAGAGAACTGGGCCAAAACAAACAAGATGAACTTTAACAAGGAGAAATGTGAAGTATTGCACTTGGGCAAAAAAAAAAAAAAAACAATTAAAAAAAATGAGAGTCACAAATACAAGATGGGTGACACCTGGCTTGAGAGCAGTATATGTGAAAAGGATCTAGGAGTCTTGGTTGACCACAAACTTGACATGAGCCAACAGTGTGACGCGGCAGCTAAAAAAGCCAATGCAATTCTGGGCTGCATCAATAGGTGTATAGCATCTAGATCAAGGGAAGTAATAGTGCCACTGTATTCTGCTCTGGTCAGACCTCACCTGGAGTACTGTGTCCAGTTCTGGGCACCACAGTTCAAGAGGGACACTGACAAACTGGAACGTGTCCAGAGGAGGGCAACCAAAATGGTCAAAGGCCTGGAAACGATGCCTTATGAGGAACGGCTAAGGGAGCTGGGCATGTTTAGCCTGGAGAAGAGGAGGTTAAGGGGTGATATGATAGCCATGTTCAAATATATAAAAGGATGTCACATAGAGGAGGGAGAAAGGTTGTTTTCTGCTGCTCCAGAGAAGCGGACACGGAGCAATGGATCCAAACTACAAGAAAGAAGATTCCACCTAAACATTAGGAAGAACTTCCTGACAGTAAGAGCTGTTCGACAGTGGAATTTGCTGCCAAGGAGTGTGGTGGAGTCTCCTTCTTTGGAGGTCTTTAAGCAGAGGCTTGACAACCATATGTCAGGAGTGCTCTGATGGTGTTTCCTGCTTGGCAGAGGGTTGGAATCGATGGCCCTTGTGGTCTCTTCCAACTCTATGATTCTATATAGATTATCTACAGTATGCACTCTTTTGAAAATAACACTCAATACTTGTTTCCAAACTGATTTTTTCCCCTATCAGTAAAATAATAATAATAATAATAATAATAATAATAATAATAATAATACCCCAAAATGTGAGAGTGGAGTAGAGTGAAGTAGAAACTAGTGTATACTATGGCTTAAACCGACCCTTTTTTATTTTTCAACAAGAACATGGAAAAAGAAGAAGGTTAAATCCTGCCACAGAAGATTAAAAGTGCTTGGGGGGGGGGGGGAGAGAGAGACCAGTATGCAGGTAATTATATGGCTGAAAAAGTATTGCATTTCTGTTGTAGACGATGAAACACTTTAAGACAAATGGGGTGTTGAAGCAGGATTTATAATTCACTGAGTAATAGGATTTTGTACTGTTTGGCAGGATTAGGCATGTTGGAGGGTGTGTCTGGGGGCTCTAGTTTTTCAACCTGACAACACATAGTGCTTTCCATTGTTAGTTTAACCAATTTGCAGGATTACTCAGTAGCTGAAGCCTTGTGTTCTCCCTACCTGCACTATGCCATAGTAATGGTGATGCTTGAATAATACCACTTTTCCTTCTCACCCTTTCATAAACTGCCACCACGTGACCCAAAGAGGCCTGCCAATGGGTCAGTGAAGGGCAGGCACAGAAACGCAATTAAAACATTCTCCTATTAGGCACTTGACCTCTGTGACCTGAGCCATCCAGCTTTGGGGACAGCAGCCTACTGTGTGTCTTATGTCAGCAGCTAAAGACTCAGTTATTTTTTCTGCCAAAGACCTGAAAGGCTGACAACAGTACTGAAACCTTTCTTGGGGAAGTGGATTTATCCAACTAAAGAATAAAGCAGAAGATCTTCTTTAAAAATAAAAGGTGGTGCATTTTGCTCCATGCGTGCAATAATTATGGTTGACATATGTCCAGAATTTCCCGAAAACAGCCGGAATATTACAGTCAGAAGCAAAACTAGATTCTGGTGGAAAAAAGCTCTACAACTTTGCAAATAATAATAATAATAATAATAATAATAATAATAATAATAATAATAATAAAATCATTAACAACTTTTGTGTCCGGATGTTCACTTTTTGAAATATGGCAACTCTAGCGATAACTTCAACCTACCTTTCCAAAGGCAGCTATTCAACCTAGAGCTTTCCCTTCCTTTGAACTAACAGCATATGAAACAATACTTTGGTAGGAAAGAAACATATGTGAGGAGTGATCATGCAACATCTTACTGCATAGATCGAGTCCATATGTGAAGGAATGTGTTCTCCATTTTTATGGTACTTATAAGTTCTTAAGGTAGCCAGTAAAAGCCACTAGCCTCTTCTGTGGCAGCAGCACCCTCTTTCTTGCCAGACGACTCCATTTTTATAGATTATGAAAACCCAGTTACAGATAGGTAGCTGTGTTGGTCTGCCATAGTCAAAACAAAAAAATTCCTTCCAGTAGCACCTTAAAGACCAACTAAGTTAGTTCTTGGTATGAGCTTTCGTGTGCATGCACACGAAAGCTCATACCAAGAACTAACTTAGTTGGTCTTTAAGGTGCTACTGTATGAAAACCCAGTTGGTCTTCCATAATAAAGAGAATGAAATCTGTTCAAGGGCATAGTGGGACCAAATGCTTGTAAGTTTTTTATGATGAAAATGACAAGTGCTATTTTAGGCAAAGGTTTTCCTTGGATTATTTAAGGGAGTATTTTGTATTACTGGAGAAAGACCAAGTTTCACAGGTTTCTGCTGGTTATTACATGGCTTGATATTTTAATTTTTAAGCCTTGGTTTTATTGCTGTTTCAGATATGGTTAGCTATTTTGAGAGTCCTGTTGGGGTGAAGAGTTGAGGAATTGCATTCCCCTTTTTATTTGAAATTAAAGAAATTCTGACCTTTAGTATGTGCATTTACACAAATACAAAATCCTGTTTCAGTGCCGGACCCAAACTGCAACTCTATTGCCATGCAGAGGAGAAATCTCGGCTAAACTGCAGATTACACTTGAAGATAATTATAGACACTTATTTTCCTGTATCTGTTCCTATCATTCAGATTTTGTGAGAATTTCTGGAGCCAAGTAGAAGCAGGGTTAGAGCAGAACTAACAATATTCTGAGCAGCAAGTCCCTCTCTAGAAAACAGAATTTGCTTGTACTGTTAAACCAGGATGTGTAGTTTGTGGGTGTGAGAGAGAAAACTCCCAGTCCCAGAGTTCCATGTATGTAGGCAGGAACAGCTGGTGGGAGAAATAAAGCACCACAATAATCAGGGTCAATTAGTAAGCCATTCAGTAGCAGGCAGCAGGGCAGCCAATCCAACCGTGCCCCCTGTGTCCACGCTGCACCTTTGCTCCCTGGCCTCACCCAGCCCCCTCTCAGGAACTGGCAGTGATGCTTGGTGTTCAGAAGGCATAGAGTGTTGGAAGGGACCCCAAGAGTCATCTAGTCCAATTCCCTGCAATGAAGGGATCTCAGCTACATGATATATGACAGGTGGCCATCCAAACTCTGCTTAAAAACCTCCAATGAGAGTCCATCACCTTCTGATGGAGTCTGTTCCACTGTTTACAGCTCTTACTATCAGAAGGTTCTTCCTGATGTTGAGTCAGAATATGTTAAATTGTGAACCATCTGAATGAGTCTCCTGCTGCCATTTACTGCAGATGCAATAGAGGTGGTGAAGAAGGTCCTCTTCACTGTTGCCATCGCCACTTGGTAGGCTCGACGTTAAGCTCTAACCCGTGTCCAGTCCAATTCAAAATGAGTTTTCTGCCACTGGCGCTCGAACCATCTCAGCTATTGTTTCATTGCCCTCAGCTCTGGGGAAAACCACAGGGCTGTCTGGGCTCCATGCAATCGGAGAGGGCGCTTCAGAGCCTGACAGTCAATAGCCCTGGTTAACTCCGCATTCCAGCGGGCCACCAGGGAGTCAGCTGAAAGGCCATCAACATGGGATAAAACATCCCCTACCACTCTCTGGAAACCATTTGGATCCATTAAGTGGCAGGGCAGACCATCAAAATCGGTCCCACCTCCCTGCAGAGGGGAAGGGTCACAGATAGGTCCAGTTGCACCAGGAAGTGATCTGACCATGGCATGTTTCGCTTTTACAGTGGTGCCTCGCAAGACGAAATTAATTCGTTCCAAGAGTTTTTTCTTCTTGCGAGTTTTTCGTCTTGCGAAGCACGGTTTCCCATAGGAATGCATTGAAAATCAATTAATGCGTTCCTAGGGAAACCGCCTTCAGACCAGGTCTGGGGACAGTCTGTCCCCCGACTTCTTCTGAAGGCTGGGTGGGGGGGACAAGGGCTTTTCTTCCCACCGCCAGCCTTCAGAAGGCTGTTCTGAAGGCTGGCGGTAGGAAGAAAAGCCCTTCTCCCCCCCACAGGACTTCAAAAGAGCTGCGGGAAGTCCGGCGGGGGTCCAAGGGATTCCCTCACTGCCGCCCAGGGACGCGGACTTATAAAAAATATTGGGGGGGCCCGGGAAAGCTCATGAATAATAAATAAGCTCATGAATATGCAAATAAAGTGGCGCCGCCTCCTCGTGAGCGAATAGGGGAGAGCGTGCTGCGCCTATTAATCAGCTCCAAAGGAAATTGGGTGGAGCTTTTGCTCGGGAGGGAGGGCAGGAGGCATGCAGCCCGCCCCTCCCTGTGCATTTTGGGCTGGGGGAGGGGCGGCGATGGCGCTCTGCTGGAGGGGCGCCGGAGATTATTGGGGGGGCGGAGCCCCCCCAAACGAATTTTTGAGGGGGCTCGGGCCCCCTCAAGCCCCATGGAGTCGGCGCCTATGCTGCCGCCTGCGTTTAAAAGGACTCTGGGGAAAGCAGCGAAGCGCGCTGCTTTCCCCGAGCGCTTCTAAAGGTGGGCGGCAGTGAGGGAATCCCTTGGACCCCCCCCCCGGACTTCCCGCAGCTCTTTTGAAGTCCGGCGAGGGTCCAAGGGATTCCCTCCCAGCCGCCCGCGTTTAAAAGCACTCCGGGGAAAGCAACAAAGCGCGCCGCGCTTTGCTGCTTTCCCCGGAGTGCTTTTAAAGGCGGGCGCTGGGAGGGAATCCCTTGGACCCCCCCCCGGACTTCCCGCAGCTCTTTAGAAGTCCGGCGAGGGTCCAAGGGATTCCCTCCCAGCCGCCCGCGTTTTGCTGCTTTCCCTGGAGTGCTTTTAAAGCCGCGCTTTGCTGCTTTCCCTGGAGTGCTTTTAAAGGCGGGAGCTGGGAGGGAATCCCAAGGACCCCCGCCGGACTTCCCAATGCTTGGGGAAAGCAGCGCGCTTCGCTGCTTTCCCCAGAGTGCTTTTAAAGGCGGGGGCTGGGAGGGAATCCCAAGGACCCCCGCCGGACTTCCCGATGCTCGGGGAAAGCAGCGCGCTTCGCTGCTTTCCCCAGAGTGCTTTTAAACGCCGGCGGCGGTGACCATGCCCCGCCCCGTCCCCGCCGCCCGGCATCGGGGCATGGTCCCAATGGCAGGGGGCGGGGGGAGGCGTTCCCGCCCGCTGCCCGGCATCGGGGCATGGTCCCGATGGCGGGCGGCGGGGGGAGGCGTTCCCGCCTGCCGACCGGCATCGGGGCATCGTTCCGAAGCCCGGCGGCGGCAGGAGGAGCTGTCCCCGCCCCGCCGCCAGCCTTCGGAGGAGGTCCGAGGACAGCGGGGAAGACGCGCTGCGCTTCCCCGCTGTCCCGGAGATTTCCCTATGGGCTGTCGTCTTGCGAAGCAAGCCCATAGGGAAATTCGTTTTGCGAAGCGCCTCCGCGACGGAAAACCCTTTCGTCTAGCGGGTTTTCCGTCTTGCGAGGCGTTCGTCTTGCGGGGTACCACTGTACTCAGAGTCAGATCACCCATGTCCATAGGTGAACACCTAAGGCATGTCTGTGACTATATCACCTCTCAGTCTCCTCTTTTCCAGGCTAAATATATCCAACTCCCTCAACCGTTCCTCATAAGGCTTGGTTTCCAGACCCTTGATCATCTTGGTTACTCTCCTCTGCACATGTTACAGCTTGTCAGCATCCTTCTTAAATTGTGGTGCTCAGAATTGGACACAGTATTCCAGGTGTGGTTTGACCAAGGCAGAATAAAGTGGGACTATGACTTCCCTTGACCTGAACATGAGACTTCTGTTGATGCAGCTTAGAATAGTGTTCACATATTTTTTGCTGCTGCATCACTGCTGACTCATATTATGTCTGTAGTCTATTAAGTCCCCTCAATCATCTTCACATGTGCTACTTTCAAGCCAGGTGTCCCCCATCTTATATTTATGCAACTGGATCAATAAAATAAAAATTTGTAAGTTCAGATGAGATGCTCCATGACATCTCATGGAGGTATCCTACTCTGTTCCTTGTGCAATGTCACTGTGAGATTACTACCACTCAGTGCTATTTTCTAGAATAAGAGGTACTGGAACTCACCCTGAACACCTCCCTCATTCTCTTAGAATGGCAATGGCACTGACCTGAGAGGTGCTGGAACTGCGGTCCGGTGAGTTCCGGCTGAAAAAAGCCCTGCTACCACTAATGAATAGTATACACATGGATGGCTATATAAAAGGATCTCCATACATTAGAAGGTGGTGGGTGCTGGATTTGGAAGGGGAGATGGAGATGGAGGCATATTGAAAATGTTTCAGCAACAATGATGAAGTTTAAAAAAACATGCTGCTTCAGATTCCCAATGTAATATGTGAATATACTCTGAAGATCCCTGAGTTACCTCTGGGCAAACTGAGCAGGCCTGCTGCTTTTTCTTAACCTGAGTTGAAGATTAAATATACATGATCAGCTCCAGTTTCTTCAGCTGACCAGAGAATTTGGTTCATGGAGAATACCAACAGATATATATAGATTGTCAGTAAGAGGTGTAAGCATCATGCTAAATTATGCTGGACTTGGAAATCTTTAATTATTTGTTTTCAAATAGTTTAGTCTCACTGTCTCCATAAAATACTTTCAAATTACCAGTTCTCTCACTGTGTGCTATTATTCATTATGTGATCCTTTTGCAGCCACCAGGCAGTGTGCATGTTCACAATGAGTAGGTTAAATGGGGGGCAGAGTTCTTATATTTTTAATACTCCAAGAATATGTACATTAATCACGGTAGTAGACATATACAGTGGTATCTCAGGTTACAAACACCTCGGGTTACAGACTCCGCTAACCTGGAAGTAGTACCTCAGGTTAAGAACTTTACCTCAGGATGAGAACAGAAATTGTGCGCCGGCGGCAGCGGGAGGCCCCATTAGCTAAAGTGGTACCTCAGGTTAAGAACGGACCTCTGGAACGAATTAAGTTCTTAACCCAAGGTACCACTGTACATGCAGGAGCTCTGAGGCCCTCTCTGGTGGGGACTGAGCTAGGAGCATTTGGGCTTGTGCATGGCTGCCCTATGTGATGAGCCCTGAACCCCGATTTGCAGCCTCTGCATAGGTAGTTTAGTATCCTCAGGCCCTAGACTGACCTGTCCATCCCGGGTGGATCTACACTCATGGTTTAGAACGTTAGGAAAGGGTTAAGGAAGGGCTGTGGTAACAGAGGGACAAATGATGCATTACTCCTAACGTTCTTAATGTATTATTAAAATGTGACACCAGAGGGCGCTGCAGAGCAACCGTGAACGAGCACTAAGGGAAACAGGCGAGGAACCTTTTAAAAGCAGTATGCCCTGTAAAGGTTTTAGAATGACATAGCTAATATCATTCTAATAATGTTAAAAAGGTCAGTGTAGATCCAGCCCCTGGCTAACTATTTGATCTTCCAGGGCAGGAAGGAATTTAAGATCCAGTCAAGGCTTGCTGAAGCAAGGAGGTCAGCTCTCAGCCTTGTCTCCTGGTATGTCTGTTGGCCCTCTTTGCTCCTTGGTCCTGACTCTTCGCTTGCCTCTTCCCCTGCTTCCTCTCTCTCTCCTCTAGTTGTGGCTTAGTCTTCCCTCTTGACTTGCCTGGGCAGTTTCAAATAGGAAGAGGTTAACTAGGTGCAGGGGTGCCATCTATGGGGGGGGGGCAGGCCCCCATATTTTCAAGAAAGCCCCCCCCCCCCCAATATGTGGTGATCCTCAGAAAGGATGCTCCAGGACGAAGATGTTTGGCCTTGCCACCTCCTTTTAAGTACCACCAGGGATGCGGCAGGGCGAAGCGTGTTCGCCCTGAGCGTTCCTTTGATGATCGCCAGAGTGTCTTCCCGGAAGGCACACTAGTGATCTCTGCCAGGGACACGCAGGGAGAAGCATCTTTACATGGTTCATCCCTTTCAAAAAGGTAAGGCGGCTGGCAGAACTCCCCCCCCCCCCAATTTTTTTATGCACTAATAAATAACAAGAAGAAAGATGAAAAAATCTTTCACATCCTTCATCTTGTTATTTATTATGACTATGACAGATCAACATGGCTATCCACCTGAATCTGTTTTTATGCACTGTTATGTACAAGCACTTGCACACTTGGTTTGAATGTTGCCATAGGTGAAATTTCAGGCTTAAAGTGCATCTCACATGGCATTCTATGGTTCCTTCCTTTTCTCTCTGAGCGGGACTCTGTATGTTGAATGACAAGTAGGCTCTTCTTGAGCAGAAGAAGGATTGTTGTTGTTTAGTCGTTTAGTTGTGTCCGACTCTTCGTGACTACGTGGACCAGAGCAAGCCAAGCATGAGGGCAAATAGTTGCAGAAGGGTTATTTTGAGCTGGAAAATAACAGGAAGGGAAAGGGCTAAGCGCCCTCTTCCCAACTACTCTTTCATCATTTAGATTTGCAATCTGTCCATGCCACTTTGGATGAAGATTTATTTTTTAAAAAAAGTGGTTTGAGCCTCAATGAGTATTCCTTATTGATTAGGGACTTGCTTCAATAAGCAACTGCAGAAAGCAGAAATTCAAATCCACCCCCACCCCCAACTGGTAGGACAATAAGCTTTGAACTCAGACTCTGCCTTCAGAAAGAAATGGCCTTTGCTTGCCTGGCTAAATTCCCCCTCCCCCCATTAGTAATTATCTTTTCGTTTACTTCTCAGTTGTCAATGGAGTGTCTGTATACAGTGACAGTTTCCGCTGTTTCTAACTAGAGTGTAGCACAATGTAGTACAGCCAAGAAGATTAACAAGAAATGGAAAAATTGGAAACCTCTAAAAAGCAGGGCCTCTTGTGGCATAATTACAGACGTCATACAGCTCGATAAGATCTTTGAAACACAGGATTTCCTAATGAGTATAGCTGAACATAAGGAAACTGTTCAAAGAGAACCATCTTTATGTGGCATCATTATTAAAAGTAGAAACTACAAATCTTTAATGCAAGACTGAGAATGAGGTTATTAAACAAAGCCAAAGTAAACTGGTTGCATTTCAAAGGATGCGTGGTTCTTATATTTTCTATTTAAAATGTAATTGTACTTTTTTGTTGGCATCATACATCAAGACATAATACCGTGTTTTTCTGGACACTTGCATTAAAAAAAATATCCTGGCTGCAAAAATAGTGGAATAATTAAAAAAGATACTGCAGTAATACCCCCCACCCCATGAAATAAACAACTTTTTAGCCCTCTAGCTAATTTGTTAGTCAGTTTAAAGTTTCATGGGACTCTTGTCTATTTGTTCACTACCTGGCCAATATGGCCTATATATTTTTTTAAATGTTTTGTTTTTCTATGGCTAAAGAGGCAAGGCAAAGAGAATACCTTGTGGACCCTGCAATGCAATCATGTCCTTTTCTCATTGACTATTTGGCTTAGGAAGCTTCCTTGCCCATCTCCTCCCCTCCCCCCCCCCCCCGCATAGAACCAAAGAATCAGAGTTGGAAGGGACCCCAAGAGTCATCTAGTCCACCCCCTCCAGTGCAGGAATCTCAGCTGACCGATGGCCACCCAACCTCTGCTTATAAACCGCCAAGGAAGGAGAGTCCCCCACCTCCCAAGGGAGACCCTTCCACTGTCCAAGAGCTCTTACACAATACAAGGGAGATTCCAGCTAAACGTCAGGAAGAGCTTTCTTGGATGCCTTAGTTGATACCCTCATTCTTGCCTGGTTTACTAACAGAATTACAATCAATAATGAAAAAGATTAGAGTGATCAAATCAGGTGGCATTAGTTTTGCCTCAGACTGGTTCATCAACTGCACCCTCTCCAAGGAAGAAAATTTACACTTTAATACACACTTTATTGCACACCAGTCTGTTATAATGCATTCCATGTGGGCTAGTCTTTAAATATCAGCTAGTTCAGGTCTGTGACCATATTGCTATGCAAGCTCTTACATACACAGTTCAATCCTATGCATGTTGGCCTGGAAGCAAGTCCCACGGAAGGTCGGGAGAGTATTGCATCTGAAGGCTAGCATCCTTTCCACATGCTCCGTGCTCTGAAACGTTAAGTGTCCTTCCATAAGGATAGTTGGATGGTGATAAGGAACAAGACTTTCTCCAATACAGCACCTTCCTTGTGGAGTTTTGATGGCATAAAATGATATATTATTTCAATTTCTGGCCTATGCTTCATCAAATTAATGAGCACAGGGAGAGTTATAACAACAATGAAAATATACACTATATAGAAATTTAAAATCACCAATAAATTACCAATAAAGGACACAATGTTAACAAAAGAGCAGACGTTTCACACAGTTAAATTGAAACAAAGCTACATTTGTTCAGTAAACAATTTAAGTCTTCAATCAGCCTGTGCTAATTAATTATCCCACACAAGTGGAATTATCTGCCACACTTTTTGTTAAGAGCAAGGTAATGGCATAGCTAGGAAAAAGAAGGAAGTGTGCTTTATTTGATAACATTTCAAAGGGTTGCAATCCTGTATCAGCTAAGAGTTTAAGTCTTCAATCAGCCTGTGCTAATTAATTATCCCACACAAGTGGAATTATCTGCCACACTTTTTGCTAAGAGCAAGGTAATGGCATAGCTAGGAAAAATACATCTTCCAAGTATGCATGCAAAGGTTTGTGCTATAACTTACAGGAGAACTCATGGAGCTCACTGCAAAGACTAAAACATTGCTTAACTATCTACAACAGAGCAGAAAGCAAGTGTCCAGTGATTAAACTCCACATCTTGCTCTCTGCAGACACGTGCACTGGTTAAATCAATCTGACGCCAGCCGTCTCCACTTTTACATTGCCTGCTGGCTTTATGCCTGACAGATTCCACCTACTGTACATCTTCGTAGGCAGACTAAAGATTTAAGATGAAGGAAGTGAAGCAAGGAAGCACAGCAGACGGCAATAATTGCATGCTGCTTGCTTGAGCTGCCTGGCGTTCCAGGTCCCTGAGACTGGTTCCATCTCAGCTACCCTGCAGTGCAAAATTGAGTGTTTATGAATGGTGGGGCTTTGGCTCTTGTAAGCTAAATTATTTGAAAAATTGCAAGCCAATCCACATTTCTTTCTCAAAGTATAATGATGTTGGCATTAAAAAGCACCCGGTGCTTAAACATTGGATTGTTGATCTGACTGTGATGCATAAATGCTGGGTGTCAACAGCGCAGATTCAAGAAAGTCATGTCAACCAGGTTAATTTCTGCAACTCTCACCACACAATTTTCCTGTACAAGAATTTTCTGAGGTCCCAAATCTGAATAAATGAGAATAAGAAGATGGCATTAAGTGAGGTTTGGGATCCTCAGCTCAGTGTTAGGGCACATGCTGGGACACTCTTGTGACACTGACCTCCTTTACAAGTTTGTTGTAAGAAATAAAAGATGGTGTACATAAAGCACATTAGAAAGTTTTAAAGTGTTCTGTCAATTGTGTGTTTTATCATTTTAAAGCATTTGGCATTTTGACTTTTTTTAAAAAAATACAATATTCATTAAATCACAGCAAAGAATGGAGGCATTCCCCACCCCGTGACATTAAAATACAGGATAGCATGATAAAGTTTATTTTGCAAATTACTTTTTCACATAATACATAATTAAAATATGGAATTCACAGCATTGCTGGGGATTGGACTAAGTGACCCTCAAGGTTCCTTCCAACTCTACAATTCTATGAAACTGGCTTTTAAAAACAAATAATTTAGGAACAGATAAATTTGTTTGTTTGTTTGTTTGTTTGTTTTATCTGTATACCACCCTTTTTCTGAAGATCCCTAGGTGGTTCCCCACAGAAACCTACTAAAGGAAAATACAAAATATATAATAAAACAAAAACAAACCTATCACCCCCTGGCATAAACACATTTAAAAAGCAATAGAATGCTAGTCTGCCAAACACCTGGTTGAAGAGAAACATTTTCGCCTGGCACCTAAAGATATGTAATGAAGGCGCCAGGTGAGTCTCCCTAGGAAGAGCATTTACCAAATGGGGAGCCACCACTGAAAAGGCCTGTTCTTGTGCTGCCACCCTCTGGACCTCTTGTGGGGGAGGCACACTAAGATGGGCCTCCAATGATGACGGCAAGGCCTGAGTCAGTTCATATTATTATAGTTTAAATCAATACTGACAGCCCACAAAAAGTATATGAAGCTAGCATGTAGCTTCTGAATACCAGATGCTGGGGGAAAACATGGTGCTACCACATTGACACTCTGCTTGTGAGCACCAAAATGCCCTCCAACATTTCTCCGATGAAAATAGGGACATACCATTCCATAATGATAATTTTACTCTTTATACCCCACACATCTTACTGGGTTGCCCCAGCCACTCTGGGTGGCTTCCAACATATATACAAACATTAAAAAAAATAAACATAAAAAAATTATCACTATGCAGGATTGCCTTCAGATGGCTCACGGGTTGGATAACTCCATACCTCCAACATTTATCCAATAAAATAGGGACATGCTAAGGAAAAGTGGGACGTTCTGGAATCAAATCAGAAACCAGGATTGCTTCTCAAAATTAGGGATGTCCCTGGAAAATAGGGACCCTAGGAGGCTCTGCACCAAGAGGCACCTGACTGCTGGATTAGACAGGCCTTGCCTGATCTACCAAGGCTGTTCTATAGCCATCCATTTTTTTACAAGTGGTAAAAATACTTGGGATATTGTGGGAGAAGGGATTCCTAAATTCCTATTGTGGGAGAAGGGATTCCTACAATGTAATTAGGATTCTTCTGAAGGCATTCCTTCCAAAGGCATTTTGCTTGGCGAGAGTTCAAGCATGTATAAATACAAAGGAAGGAAAATAAGAATAAGGACAGTGAGTGATAAAGATAAGTTTTTGAGAGACCATGAAGAGGACCTTCAGAAAGAAGTGGAATCTGGAGAGGAGCCAATTCCATGAAGAAAAGGAATACTGGACATAGCAAACTTATCATTTGGACTGAAACTACCGACGGAAGAAGAACAACTACTTGGAGCAGTAGGAGGGGAAAGTAAATAACTCCATCATGGCTCTGCAACTTCTAAGCTGGAATTGTAACGGTTTGAATCTGCCCCGGAAGAGAAAAAGTGTTTTTCACATATTGAAAAAAGAACAATTGGACTTGATCTGTTTACAAGAAACACATGTGATGAGGTCACATAGGAAAATACTTATTAATAAAAGATTGGGACAAGAATTTATCTCATCTGACAAAGTTAAAAAAAGAGGAGTGGTGATATATGCAAAGGAAAAGTTGTTACCGAAATTAATTTTTAAAGATGAACAAGGAAGATTCTTGGCAATTGAAATTCAAGTTCAAGGAGAGAAATTTTTGATCGTAGGAATTTATGCACCGAATGAGGGGAAATCTGAATTTTTTAAGAAGTTGCATGAGACTTTATTGGACTATTTGGACTATAACTTAATTTTGATGGGAGATATGAATGGAGTAGTATCTACAAATATGGACAAAGCACAAAGACAGGTAGTTACTAAAGATGGAAGACTACCAAAAACTTTTTTTGAAATGACTGACAATATGGACTTGATTGATATTTGGAGAACTAAGAACCCTCTTGAGAGAGAGGGAACCTTCTTTTCTGAAGCCAAAATGACATGGACTAGAATTGGCCAAATATGGGTTACTAGAGGAATGGCACCAAAGATAAAGAAAGTGGAAATCTGCCCAAAAACTTGCTCCGACCATAATGCTGTAAGGATGGAGATGAAGCAAACAACAGCTGGCTCCTTCAGATGGAGAATGAATGACACCTTATTTAGAGATGAAGAAGTGAATAAAAAGGCCCCCAAAACTTTGAGAGACTATTTTGAAGTAAACATGAAGACCAATGTTGAAAAAAGGGTAATCTGGGACGCAAGTAAAGCTGTTATGCGAGGATTCTTGATACAACAAAACGTAATAAAGAAGAGAAGCCAAAATGAGAAAAAAGATAAGATCTTGGAGAAGATAAAAGAAGGGGAAAGGAAACTAAGATCAAAACCAAAGTCTCAAGAGATTTTGAGAGAAATTAAGTTATATCAAACACAATACATGGAACTGATGAACCAAGAAATAGAATGGAAAATTAAACAAATGAGACAAAAGACATTTGAATCAGCAGATAAATGTGGTAAACTATTGGCTTGGCAAATGAGGAAAAGACAAAAATTAAATACGGTTACAAATTTAGAAGTGGAAGGAAAGAACATCTATAATCCAACTGAGATCAGAAATTGCTTCCAGAGATACTTTAAACAACTATATTCACAAGGGCCGCAGAAAGAAATGGACATAGACCAATTTCTTGAGAAAAATGGATTACAAAAAATTTCTTATGAAAGTAAAATAGTCTTGAACCAGAAAATAACTGAACAGGAAATAGAAGGTGCCATTCAAAACATGCAATTGGGCAAATCTCCGGGACCAGATGGGCTGACTTCCAGATACTATAAAGCTTTGAAGGAGTGGCTATTACAACCTTTGAAGGAAGTCTGCAATGAAATTTTGGAGGGGAAAAGGGCACCAGAATCGTGGAAAGAGGCTTATATTACACTTATACCGAAGACTGAGATTGAAAAGACTCAACTTAGGAACTACCGCCCTATTTCGTTATTAAATGTGGATTACAAAATTTTTGCTGACATTTTGGCTGAGAGACTGAAAAAAGTCTTGATGGAGGAGATTCATAGAGACCAAGCGGGCTTTCTTCCGGGAAGACATCTGTCAGATAACGTAAGGAATATAATTGACATTTTGGAAAAGTTAGAAGTGAATATAAACACTAAAGCAGTTTTGATATTTGTGGACGCGGAGAAAGCCTTTGACAATATTTCTTGGAGCTTTATGAGGAAGAATCTCCAGGGAATGGGCGTAGGCCAAGGGTTTGAAAACGGTATAGGTGCAATATACTCTGAGCAAAAAGCTAAGCTAATTGTAAACAATGTGGTCACGGAAGAATTTAAGATAGAAAAAGGGACACGCCAGGGGTGCCCAATTTCCCCATTACTTTTTATATCAGTCCTGGAGGTCTTGCTGAACATGATTAGAAAGGATCAGCTGGTTAAAGGTGTACAGGTCGGAGTCAAACAGTACAAATTGAGAGCATTTGCAGATGATCTGGTACTTACATTACAAGAGCCAGAATCTAGTACTAAAAGGGTTTTAGAATTAATTCAAGAGTTTGGTCAAGTAGCAGGATTTAAATTGAACAAGTTAAAAACTAAGGTATTAGAGAAAAATTTAACAGCTATTGAAAGGGAGAGGTTTCAGAATGAGGCAGGTCTAACTGTGGTTAAGAAAGTGAAATACTTGGGGATTAACATGACAGGTAAAAATGTGAATTTATTTAAAGATAATTATGAGAAATGTTGGACAGAAGTGAAAAAAGATTTAGAAATCTGGTCAAATTTGAAGCTTTCCTTGTCTGGTCGAATTGCAGCTATAAAGATGAATGTATTGCCTAGAATGTTGTTTTTGTTCCAAACATTGCAAATTGTGGACAAGATGGACTGTTTCAAGAAGTGGCAGAAAGACATTTCTAAATTTGTCTGGCAGGGCAAGAAACCCAGAATAAAATTTAAGATTTTAACTGATACAAAGAAAAGGGGGGGATTTGCCCTGCCAGACTTTAAACTATATTATGAATCAGCAGCTTTCTGCTGGTTGAAAGACTGGCTGCTTCTTGAGAATACAGACATTTTGGATTTAGAAGGTTTTAACAATATTTTTGGGTGGCATGCATATTTGTGGTATGACAAGGTTAAAGCTCATAAAGCTTTTAAAAACCATATTGTCAGGAAAGCATTGTATAATGTTTGGATTAAATATAAAGACTTGTTGGAAAACAAAACCCCAAGGTGGTTGTCGCCAATGGAAGCAAAGGCTGGGAAAAGACTCAATATGGGGTCCAAATGGCCGAAATATTGGGAAATTTTGGAACAAGGAGGGGATGAATTAAAATTGCAGAGTTTTGAGAAATTAAAAGATAAAGTGCGAGACTGGCTTCATTATTATCAAATAATGGAGGCTTACAAGTTGGACAGGAAAATTGGCTTCCAGGTGGAAAAATCAAAATTAGAAACAGAATTGTTAGAATCCAAAACTAAGAACTTGTCAAAAATGTATAACTTGCTGTTGAAATGGAATACGCAGGATGAAACGGTTAAATCAGCCATGATCAAGTGGGCACAAGATATTGGTCATAACATTATGTTTGCTGACTGGGAACAGTTGTGGACCACCGGTATGAAATTTACGGCATGTGATGCCTTAAAAGAAAATATTATGAAAATGATTTATAGGTGGTACATGACCCCAGTCAAGCTTGCAAAAATTTACCACTTGTCTGATAACAAATGTTGGAAATGTAAAGAAAATGAAGGCACATTTTTTCACCTTTGGTGGATGTGCCCAAAGATTAAGGCTTTCTGGGAAATGATATATAATGAAATGAAAAAGGTATTTAAATATACCTTTCTGAAGAAACCAGAGGCCTTTCTCCTGGGCATGGTCGGCCAATTGGTGCCAAAGAAGGATAGAACATTCTTTATGTATGCTACAACAGCAGCAAGAATACTCATCGCAAAGTACTGGAAGACACAAGATCTACCCACCTTGGAAGAATGGCAGATGAAGGTGATAGACTATATGGGACTGGCGGAGATGACTGGCAGAATCCGAGACCAGGGAAAAGAGACGGCGGAAGAAGATTGGAAGAAATTTAAGGACTATCTCAGGAAACATTGCAAAATTAATGAATGTTAGAATGATGTTGGTTTAGAAATTAAGTGGTTTTCAGCTGTAATGATTAAGTAAAAAGAAAAGAAAGGTTAAAAATTAAATGAAAATCAAGGGAGAGGATTTGCTGAATCAATAATTAGAAACGGGAATACAGAAAGGGGAGGTATGAGGAGGTCGGGGAAGTAAGTTATAAGAAAATAAGGGATTGAAATTATACTTGTTTTTTGTTTGTGTTCTGTTTGTATTATTGTTTTTATTTTATATAATTTTTGAAACTTTAATAAATATCTTTTTTTAAAAAAGAGAGTGTTCAAGCATGTATATTTCATATAACCTCTGAGATTTTGGCCTAAATAATTTACTTTCATTATTTCCTCTTCTGAGCACAAACAATACAAGAACAATTTGTGTAGCATCTGAAGCAGTGATTACACCAAAGTGGTGAGACAAATCTTTTCTTAAATCTTTCCTTAGAATCATGAAGCCTCCTTACTATCTGGGTGCAGCCTTCCTTCCAGTTGTGGCTGAACTTGAGGCCTTTCTGGGATGCTTTCTGTTTAGACAAGGAATTGGTGACATGGAGTTTGATATTTGTTCCTTGTACATTGTTTATTTACAAAAAAAAATTACTCCTGTTTCCTTCTCTCTCTCTCCAGCCTCTCAATTAAATTTCAGGAGAACTACAGAGCCTAGGACTTGCCGATCAGAAGGTCAGCGGTTCGAATACCCACGACGGGGTGAGCTCCCGTTGCTCGGTCCCTGCTCCTGCCAACCTAGCAGTTCGAAAGCACCTCAAAGTGTAAGTAGATAAATAGGTACCGCTCCCGCAGGAAGATAAACTGTGTTTCCGTGCACTGCTCTGGTTCGCCAGAAGCGGCTTAGTTATGCTGGCCACATGACCTGGAAGCTGTACGCCGGCTCCCTCGGCCAATAAAGCAAGATGAGCGCCGCAACCCCAGAGTCGGCCATGACTGGACCTAATGGTCAGGGTCCCTTTACCTTTTATAAAAGGTAAAGGTAAAGGTACCCCTGCCCATACGGGCCAGTCGTGACCGACTCTGGGGTTGCGCGCCCATCTCGCTTAAGAGGCCGGGGGCCAGCGCTGTCCGAAGACACTTCCGGGTCACGTGGCCAGCGTGACGAAGCTGCTCTGGCGAGCCTGCACCAGCGCAGCACACGGAAACGCCGTTTACCTTCCCGCTATAAAGCGGTACCTATTTATCTACTTGCACTTAAGAGTGCTTTTGAACTGCTAGGTGGGCAGGAGCTGGGACCGAACGACGGGAGCTCACCCCACCACGGGGATTTGAACCACCGACCATACAATCGGCAAGTCCTAGGCGCTGAGGTTTTACCCACAGCGCCACCCATGTCCCTATTTACCTTTTATAGTAAAGGATAAATATCTGGCAGAAATGTTCTAGCTCAGTTCTACTTCCTGCTGTGCTATTTTGACACTTGAATTTTATCCAGAGAAGCATTAAATTTGTGTCTCCCATATTCAGTCTGAAGTGGTACCCCCAGACACTTGCCTCTTTCTATCACATATGTAGACTAAGCCTTAGATAAAGTGTGGTGCGGTGATGGCCCTTGGATGATATAAAAAGTTGAAATAATGATGTAGTATGTGCACAATGTGCCACACTACCACCACTGTCATCTCTTGCAAAAGAGAGCAAACATGGGGTGAATCATGCATCCACATTCCTTAATGTGTGTGTGCATACCCTGACCCCATGCTACATCCTATGGACTCGCGCCAACAACCTCACTCTGCAAAGGGTAGAGGACTAAAGGAACCTGATGGACTACGGAATGCTCTGGGGGATTTTCTAGTGGTCAAAACTGGCAATCCTGCTGAGGCCTGGGGCTTATGATGGAATGACAACATATGATGAACTGGATCACCCTGGAGCACCTTCTCCGATGCTACAGAGTCTGCAACATTATTATTATTTATTAAGTTTGTTAGTCACTTTATTTTGCCCTGAGCAACCCAAAGCGACTTACAACAAACCAGACAGACAGACAGACAGACAGACAGACAGACAGACAGACAATGAACCACACTTAAAGCATTAAAACCAAGAGGAAAGAAAAATATATTAAACATCCCACCCACTTCTAAAAGGCCACAGCTAGTTAAATGCCAAACACCTTCCCATAGAGGACTGTTTTTGCCTGCACCTAAAGATATATAATGGTGGTCCTGGACAAGTCACCTTGGGAAGAGTATTCCACAAATGGGAAGCCACCACAGAAAGGCTTGTTCTCATGTTGCCATCCTCCAGGCCTCTTGTTGAGGGGGCACACAAAGAATGGCCTCTGATGATGATTGCAGGGTCCAGCTTGGGTCATATGGGGAGAGGCTCTGGTATAATTCTATGATTCTATACCAGAGAGCTGCAGGCTATGAAACAAGATGGACAACAGCTAGAGATTCAATGTTACAAGACTTCCTATTAGGCTGATTGAAGACTTCTTCAAGCACATAAATGTGCCTATCATGTGGAGGCAGTGAAGAATGTGGGATGTAATCCACTGGGAGCAGTCAAGTACAACATTCCTTGTTTTGCTAGGAGTGACCACGCAAGGGAATGTTTGGTCCAGTCAGTTGAGCTTCCTGTTCCTCCTGGCCTGGAGCATCCTTCCTTGCATGTGACTAGTAGGTGGGCGTGACCTTTCCAGACCAGGCAAAAGGCCAAGTCACGCAGCCACCTCCCTCTCTTTGATCCTCTTTTTCGTCCTGCGAACTTTCTGATTCACCTGGACTGGACTGCCGACTGCCAGCCAGCAGTCCCCCAGGTTATTTCCCATATGGGGTAAACCTGACAGTACATGTTTATAACTTTAAGCCTAAAGCCTGCCTTCAGGGATCACACTGTTCTCTGCCTGATCGTGAGTAAAACTACTTTTTGTTACTTATGAATAAGACTGTTGTGTCTTTATTCTTTTAGGAGGGATCAAAGGGGTCTTACCAGGAATAATAGAACATATCTCAATCTGGGCCAGCCAGATTGAATTGTTTATTGTCTTAAGAGGCTCACATGAGTTTGCAACCTGCTTTCTGCTGCTTAAGAAGGGGAATGTAACTCTGCTATGTAAAGAAGCTTTCTGCCACAAGTTAGGAAGGATATTAATAATCAATATATCCTCTCCTGCCACCCTCAACATTCCCACAAAGAAGGCTTAGTTGCTGCACCCATCACATCTGCTACTTGCTATCCAGTGAAATTTTTCTAAGTAGTTTGAACAATGTCAGCATTTGCTTCAGTTGATGGGGCTTGAGTCACCTGAGAATCCAGCTGTGACTCCTTTGCTAGTTAGTTTAAGTATAAAGTTGACCAGCTCTGCTATCAGATTCAGGTGAGGTGTTCAATGCACAATCTTCCATTCTCCTATGGGATAAATTTCAGTTTTTACAGCTTGATGAAATGGACAAGGTGCTTGCAGCAATGCAACTGACCACCCGCTTTCTTGACCTGTCCTTCACAGCTGATTAAAGCTAGACAGGGAGGGAGTGGTCTGGCAGGGGTGTGTATGTTCAGGGCATGGTTAACACACATTTATGTGATGTAGTGGTTCCACTGTCTTGAAGGAGGAATCGGTACAACCACTTCTACATCTATTGAGCGGTTTTTGTGGAAGGGTAAAAGACCAAGAGTAAAGCATAAGATATTAATAGATACTATAGAAAGAGGTGGCTATGGATTACCAGATTTGAAACTATATTACGAAGCCTTATGTCTTCTCTGGTTGAAAGATTGGTGTTTATTTAAAAAAAAGGGATATTTTAGATCTAGAAGGTCATGACACCCGTTCTGGGTGGCATGGCTATCTTAATTATGGGAAAATAAAGGTGCATAGGAGTTTTTCAAATCATATAATAAGAAATGCTATATATAAGGTATGGGAAAAATACAAAAGATATTTGGAACAGAAAACCCCAAGATGGAACTTTCCACTAGAAGCAATCGCTGTTAAAAAAGACTACAACATCAAAGAGAACTGGGAGGAGGAGGGTCAACTAGTATTGATAAGTTATGATAAAATAAAAGATCACTTTTCTAGTTGGCTAGATTACTTCTAGGTGAATGAAGTGTTCAGACAGGATAAGCAGATATGTTTTGAAAAGGAGCCTTCAAGATTTGAAAGAGAACTACTGAATAGTAAAACCAAAATAATCGCAAAAATGTATAGACTTCTTTTAGACTATGAAGTAATGGATGAGGAGGTTAAGGCTTCAGTGATAAAGTGGGCCCAAGCTGTGGGCCGTCCAATTATGCTAAAAGTTTGGGGAAACTTATGGAATGTAAATTTGAAATTTACAGCCAGCTATAATATAAGAGAGAACATGATGAAAATGGCTCATAGGTGGCACCTCACTCCTTCCAGATTAACAACAATGTATAAAAATTTGGCGAATGCTTGTTGGAGATGTGGAGGAAATAACGGTGACATGATCCACATGTGGTGGACGTGTGAAAAGATTATGATTTGGGGTGTGTGGAATATACGATGAATTAAAAAAGATGATGGGGATAACTTTCACTAAAAAAACGGAGGCATTTCTATTAAGTATTTTAGATAAAGAGATCCCAAAGAATTTAAGAGAGGTATTCTTGTATCCAACCGCAGCGGCTCGTATACTTGTGGCCAAGGGATGGAAAGATCACGGGGCTCCAAAAATAACAGACTGGCAAATCAAATTACAGGAATTGGTGGAGACGGCTCAATTGACTAGCAAACTCAGAGGAAACTCAAAGCAAAAATTTGCATAAAAATGGGATGGTTATAGAAGATATGTTCAAAAATACAATAATAGTTTTGACTCTGTGCTAGCATTTGAGTGATAAAGGAACTAAAAGTAGGTGGACAGGAATTAAGGATTTGTTATGTTTTCAGACTGTATTGGAAAATTTATATAGAAAGGTTTATTGTTTTGTGTACATTCGATTGTAAGATAAAATATAGGCGAAGGGACTTGACAGGAAGTCAAATTTGAAGAAAAGATTTTGTAAGATAAAAGGGGGGGAAAATATTTACTTTCATTATTATCATTTTGTGGGTGGGTGGGTGGGTGTCTGCACATATGTGAGTTTTTGTATGGAATGTTTGGGAGGAAATAAACTAAATATTGATGTATGTAATTTTTATTTCTTAATTATATTTAGTGGTAGTATGGTTGTATTGTTTTTTGTAACATAAAATCATTCAATAAAAATTATTTAAAAAAAGAAAGAAAGAATCTACCTGTACAACTTTACTATTCAGTGTATTTTTAAAAAATCAAATAGAAGAATGAAACAATGAGGAAAACACCAGAAGAGAGGAACAATGTCTGATACTTAAAATATATTTATCCAAATAAATCTCAGCCAAGTTAACACTACATACAGCTATCATCTTAAAAAGGAAAAAAAGATTTAGTTACCAAACCACAACTCTAGTTTGAAATCAGATTGTTGTAACTAGTTTGTAAATAAAACAGAAATACTCTTTCACATCATTTTCCAAGTCTGTACCTTGTAATATCTCCCTCATCCCCAACACATGCACAGCTTTAAAAAGAAAAAAGAGAAAAGGCTAATGCAGCATTCTCCCATGGGAAAGTTTGAACTCCTGTAACAAATGTTTACATTGCCTGTGTGAAATTGCAGATTAAAGTATGCCAACCAAGTGCAATTTAAAACCCACATTATTACTGCAATTTTCTTAAAATGTGGAACAGGGTTTAAAAACAGAGTATGACTGAAGTCAATGGCTGGAGACAACATCCTAGCAAATTTATTCTTGTAGCTGTTAAGTGTTAAAACAAATAACTTAGAGGAGTAATGGAGTGTTCAGTCAGTTTTAATTTCTCTTTAGCACTGACTTTCTCTTCAGCAGTGTTTCTCATTTTTTCAAATCCACCTTAACCTGTTCTATGAATATTGGCTGCAACAGGGTTTTTTGTTTGTTTAATCTTTGAGAAAAGCCAAGCAAGCTACTGTTGACATAACTGACCTGATCTTTGTGTGGAGTTACATCTGTAATTATATTTGTGATCTTGGAAACTGTATCTGCACCTTAATAGAAAATATTTGTCACCTTGCAATTAAAATGTGTGTGGGGTGGACCTTGAAAGATAGAAATAAGGAACTCTGTAACAGACTAATAGCTCTAGACATTATAGAAATGGGAAAATTATATGTAGACAAAATGACCCTATTGATGTTGAAAACAAGGTCAGTGAAAATGAGCAAAAGGATTCCTGCATGAATAAGTGCTAAGCAGCACTATCAATCAGAATATAAGAAACTAACCATTAGACTATCTCCATCTCTGTAATGCTTTGTCAGAAGGTAAGGTCACAAATCCCGCAAAATTGTCAAAGCCTCGTCACAAAGCTTGCTTTAATTATTATATGAAGCATGGCATACACTGAAAATATTAGTTCAGCACCAAAATATAATTCATTGAAAACAAAAAATGATGGGAAGATGAGAAATTGGCTCAGCACAGGCCCGGTCTTTGTCTGCCCAATTCACTGTGACTGGAAAGAGAAGTTTATAATTAACAGGAAGTCTTCTGCTGTTATGACTGCAGCAGGAAAGACAGATTTATCTAAATGGACATTGGCTAAGACACCAATCACCAATGTAATTAGGTAATCTCCATGCTATGTGCATTGCTTTGCGCGTCCTGGGACAGATATCTTACCTCAGCAGACACCAATGTAGAAAAATAAAGCCTGTGGCAAAACAGTTACTATACAAAATGTAACTTATGCAGGTCTTTTCTTTTGCTGACAAAGGTTACTGCACGGCTCATGCTCAAGGACAGAAGGTTATAACAACAAACTAAAACAACCTAGACATAGGCTGAATGGCTGTTAGAGCAAAGTCCTGGCAAAGAATTGTTTTTCAAAGTAATTCCCAACCTGTTTGCTGTGAGAGAACTGTTAACGTGTCATGAGAAATTAAACAGTTAAAAGGTTCCTTTGAGCCCAAAGTACACCACTGCATCTCTGCACGCTTCATTGCTTTGGCTCCTAATCAGTCATTTTTTAAGATTGGTAATTCTGCCATATCTTTATATTGGCTGTGCGATTTCATCCTTCAGTCATTCCAGTGGAATTGGGCCCACTGATCCCACTTGAATGTGTTGGTCATTTATATTATTATTAAGGTTCATTAGGCTCCTGCAGAATCACTAGTTCCAAGTAATGTGCAAAACTCAAGTTAATAAAAAGAAACAGCTACCCTTTATTCCTTTCCTGTTCTCTGCTCGGGAGTTAGGGGAGTGGCAGCACCCCTGGTGGGGGAACACACCATGCTCCTTTTGGGGTAGTTTGTCCACCTTTGGTCTCCACCCTGCACTTGGTTCTCACCTGTGGTTCCTAGAAGCTGTCAGCATGCAACAGCAGCCCCACCCCAGGAATGGCTTTCCAACGTTCCAGAAGGTGGTTTCAGCACATGCTGTAGAGAGAAATGAGGGGCAGGTGGGGCTCGTCAACCTGGGAAGGTAGACCATCTAGGACAGTGGTGGCCAAACTTGGCCCTCCAGCTGTTTTTGGACTGCAACTCCCATCATCCTTAGCTAACAGGACCAGTGGTCAGGGATGATGGAATTGTAGTAAAAAAAAAATAAATTATTATTTATACCCCGCCCAGCCACTCTGGGCGGCTTCCAACCAAATATTAAAATACAGCAATACACCAAACATTAAAAGCTTCCCCAAACAGGGCTGCCTTCAGATGTCTTCTAAAAGTTTGGTAGTTGTTGTTCTCTTTGACATCTGGTGGGAGGGCGTTCCACAGGGCAGGCGCCACTACTGAGAAGGCCCTCTGCCTGGGTCCCTGTAACTTGGCTTCTCGCAGTGAGGGAACCACCAGAAGGCCCTCGGCGCTGGTAGAACGAAGGGGGTGGAGACACTCTCCCTCAGATATACTGGACTGAGGCCATTTAGGGCTTTAAAGGTCACCACCGACACTTTGAATTGTGCTCGGAAACGTACTGGGAGCCAATGTAGGTCTTTCAAGACCAGTGTTATGTGGTCTCGGCAGCTGCTCCCAGTCACCAGTCTAGCTGCCGCATTCTGGGTTAGTTGTAGTTTCCGAGTCACCTTCAAAGGTAGCCCCACGTAGAGTGCATTGCACTAGTCCAAGCGAGAGATAATTAGAGCATGCACCACTCTGGCGAGACAGTCTGCGGGCAGGGAGGGTCTCAGCCTGCGTACCAGATGGAGCTGGTGAACAGCTGCCCTGGACACAGAATTGACCTGCACCTCCATAGACAGCTGTGAGTCCAAAATGACTCCCAGGCTGTGCACCTGGTCCTTCAGGGGCACAGTTACCCCATTCAGGACCAGGGAGAGGGCCAGGTTTGGCCACCACTGAAGGAAAGCGCTGATCCTAAACCTCCACTACATTGTGGGATATCTTCGGGAGAAGAGGAGGATATGGAGTAAACTCTATACAAATTCAGAATGGAGTCTCTAATAGTGGTGGGTCTTCGGGTCTCTAATTTCTTAGAATCATAGGAGTTGAAAGGGACCCAAGGGACATCTAGTCTAATCCCCTCCAATGCAGGAATCTCAACTAAAGCATCCATGACAAATGGCCATCTAACCTCTGCTTCAAAACCTCCAAAGAAGGACAGTCCACAATTTCCCAATGTCTAACAGCTCTTACTGTTCCAATGTCTAACAGCTCTTACTGTCAGAAAATTCTTCCTGATGTTTAGTTGAAATCTCCTTTCTTGTAGCTTGAAGACATTGGCTTAGGTCTTACTACCCTCTGGGGCAGGAGAAAATAAGCTTGCTCCATCTTCCATGCCCTTCAGATATTTGAAGATGGCTATCATATCTCCTCTCACTCTCCTCTTTTCAAGGCTACACATACCCACCTCCTTCAGCCATTCCTCATAAGGCTTGGTTAGTTTCAAGACGCTTGATAATCTTGGTCACCTCCTTTGCACATGTTCCAGCTTGTCAATATCCTTCTTAAATTGTGGTGCCTAGAACTGGACACAGTATTCCAAGTGTGGTCTGACTGAGGCAGAATAGAGTGGTACTATTATTTCCCTTGATCTGGGCACAATACTTCTGTTGATGCAGCTTAGAATAGCATTAACTTTTTTGCAGGTACATGTTAAACTTCTGGTCCACTAAGTCCCCTAGATCCTTTTCACAGGTACTACTAGTAACCCAGGTATAGGCCCATCTTATATTTGTGCATCTGGTTCTTCTTTCCTAAGTGCAGAACCTGACATATGTCCCTACTGAAATTCATTTTGTTAGTTTGGGCCCAGTTCTCCAATCTGTTAAGGTAATTTTGAAACCTGATTCTGTCTTCTGCAGTATTAGCTACTCCTCCCCATCTAGTGTCATCTACAGATTTGATGAGCATCCCCTCAATTCCTTCATCCAATTAGCTTATAAAGACATTGAACAACTACAGGTGCAGGACAGAACCCACTCGTTCCTTTTTTCCGGGATGATGAGGAACTTTTAGTAAGCACTATTTGGAGGCAGTCAGTCAACCAGCTACAAATCCACCTAGCAGTTACTTCACTCAACCCATATTTTACCAGCTTCCTCACAAGAATATCATGGGGGACTTTGTCAAAAGCCTTACTGAAATCAAGATACATCCACAACATTCCCCTGATCCACCAAGCTTGTAACTCAAGAAAAAGAAAAAGGGAGGGAGGGAGGGAGGGAATTTGTCAGGCATGACTTGTTTTTGAGAAACCCATGCTGGGTATTAGTAATTACAGCATCCTTTTCTAAGTGCTCACAGACTGACTGTTGAATTATATAAGACTGTTCCTGGTCAAGCTCACCAGTCAGTAGTTAGCTGGGTCACCTTTTCTCCCTTTTTTGAATATGGGGACAACATTTGTCTGCCTCCAGTCTGCAGGGACCTCACCAAGAAGGCTCAAAGATCACAGACAAAGGCTCTGAGATTACATATGCAAGCTCCTTTAGTATACGGTTGCCATACATCCAGATTTCCCCAGGCACATCCTCCTTTTCAGGCTTAAAATTACTGTCCAGGAGGATTTTTTTAAATTTGGCAAAATGTCTGATTAAAAAAAACACCAAAACCCTGAAAGGCACAGGGTGCCACCTTATCTCTCCTCGGCTCTATGACGTTGTCTGTAGACAGAGAGGCTCTTGCGTGTGGCTCTCTAGCACTCCCACAGGCAGTGCAGCCTCCTTGCCCTCCTCCTCCACAGAAGTAGATAGATAATACTTTATTCAGCTATAAGCCCACAAGGTAAAACCAATCAATAAATAAAATAGCATTTTACATTCTAAAATATCAACTAAAATATTTCAACTAAAATATAGAACATTACAGGTTGCCAGATTCCTGAATTCAGTTCTTTCATATAAAAGACTTCATGGAATGCTGCATGACTCCACAGAAGTAGCTGCTGAGGCAAAGAATTGCGACACATTGTGTGCCAATGGAGGGCACTGCCAGCCCAGCACCGCCAGTGTGATTGCCCGTCCAGATGGGTTGGCGGCCAATGCCAGCACTGCAGGGGCCGCTTCTGGTTGGTGAAGGGGATCAGGGGCTGCCCCAGAGGTAGTGGAGGAAGGAGATCATTGGGAGCTGGTTGGCTAAGGTGCCATGGCTGGATAGATGCCCCTGCTCCCTGGTGCCAGTTGGGCCCGCCTCGATGGTAATCTCAGCCTGACCTACTTCTCATTTGGTAAAATCAGCCAAAAAGGCATTGATAGTTTTTTGGCCTGGGTTAAATGAAAATACATCGGCAAGTGTATGGCATTTTGTTAGCTTACTTTGCCTAGATGCAAGGAGGCAGTTAGCAGCTACGGGTTTCTTGTCATAGCATCAGTGTGCTCTTCTCAGAAGTGCTGTTGTTTTCGTTTTTTGGGGCAGGCACTGGAATGAAGTGCTGTTGGTGTGGTTCATCTGCAGATATAGTCAGGCATTTAAAAAAACCATAGTAGGGATTCTCTAGAACAAACAGGACAAAGTAAAGAAGTAGAACTCAGTGGAAAGTGCCCAATTCTGCAGCTCTACTCACAAAACATTAAAACGAGAGTCGTCATAGCAATCTGTAGCTAAAAGTTGTTGTTGTTGTTGTTGTTGTTTAGTCGTTTAGTTGTGTCCGACTCTTCGTGACCCCATGGACCAGAGCACGCCAGGCACCTCTGTCCTCCACTACCTCCCGCAGTTTGGTCAAACTCATGCTGGTAACCGCGAAAACAATATCCAACCATCTCGTCCTCTGTCGCCCCCTTCTCCTTGTGCCCTCCATCTTTCCCAGCATCAGGGTCTTTTCCAGGGAGTCTTCTCTTCTCATGAGGTGGCCAAAGTACTGGAGCCTCAGCTTCACGATCTGTCCTTCCAGTGAGCACTCAGGGCTGATTTCCTTAAGAATGGATGCGTTTGATCTTCTTGCAGTCCATGGGACTCTCAAGAGTCTTCTCCAGCACCATAATTCAAAAGCATCAATTCTTCGGCGATCAGCCTTCTTTATGGTCCAGCTCTCACTTCCATACATCACTACTGGGAAAACCATGGCTTTAACTATATGGACCTTTGTTGGCAAGGTGACGTCTCTACTTCTCAAGATGCTGTCTAGGCCTGTCATTGCCCTTCTCCCAAGAAGCAGGCGTCTTTTAATTTCGTGGCTGCTGTCACCATCTGCTGTGATCATGGAGCCCAAAAAAGTAAAATCTCTCACTGCCTCCATTTCTTCCCCTTCTATTTGCCAGGAGGTGATGGGACCAGTGGCCATGATCTCCGTTTTTTTGATGTTGAGCTTCAGACCATATTTTGCGCTCTCCTCTTTCACCCTCATTAAAAGGTTCTTTAATTCCTCCTCACTTTCTGCCATCAAGGTTGTGTCATCTGCATATCTGAGGTTGTTGATATTTCTTCCGGCAATCTTAATTCCAGCTTGGGATTCATCCAGCCCAGCCTTTCGCATGATGTATTCTGCATATAAATTAAATAAGCAGGGAGACAAAATACAGCCTTGTCGTACTCCTTTCCCAATTTTGAACCAATCAGTTGTTCCATATCCAGTTCTAACTGTAGCTTCTTGTCCCACATAGAGATTTCTCAGGAGACAGATGAGGTGATCAGGCACTCCCATTTCTTTAAGAACTTGCCATAGTTTGCTGTGGTCAACACAGTCAAAGGCTTTTGCATAGTCAATGAAGCAGAAGTAGATGTCTTTCTGGAACTCTGGTTCAAAATTGGGAAAGGAGTACGACAAGGCTGTATTTTGTCTCCCTGCTTATTTAATTTATATGCAGAATACATCATGCGAAAGGCTGGGCTGGATGAATCCCAAGCTGGAATTAAGATTGCCGGAAGAAATATCAACAACCTCAGATATGCAGATGACACAACCTTGATGGCAGAAAGTGAGGAGGAATTAAAGAACCATTTAATGAGGGTGAAAGAGGAGAGCGCAAAATATGGTCTGAAGCTCAACATCAAAAAAACGAAGATCATGGCCACTGGTCCCATCACCTCCTGGCAAATAGAAGGGGAAGAAATGGAGGCAGTGAGAGATTTTACTTTCTTGGACTCCATGATCACAGCAGATGGTGACAGCAGCCACGAAATTAAAAGACGCCTGCTTCTTGGGAGAAGGGCAATGACAGGCCTAGACAGCATCTTGAGAAGTAGAGACGTCACCTTGCCAACAAAGGTCCGAACAGTTAAAGCCATGGTTTTCCCAGTAGTGATGTATGGAAGTGAGAGCTGGACCATAAAGAAGGCTGATCGCCGAAGAATTGATTCTTTTGAATTATTGTGCTGGAGGAGACTCTTGAGAGTCCCATGGACTGCAAGAAGATCAAACGCATCCATTCTTAAGGAAATCAGCCCTGAGTGCTCACTGGAAGGACAGATCGTGAAGCTGAGGCTCCAGTACTTTGGCCACCTCATGAGAAGAGAAGACTCCCTGGAGAAGACACTGATGCTGGGAAAGATGGAGGGCACAAGGAGAAGGGGGCGACAGAGGACGAGATGGTTGGATAGTGTTTTCGAGGTTACCAGCATGAGTTTGACCAAGCTGCGGGAGGTAGTGGAGGACAGAGGTGCCTGGCGTGCTCTGGTCCATGGGGTCACGAAGAGTCGGACACGACTAAACGACTAAACAACAACAACAACAACATCATATACTCCTCCTTTGTGATTTCCACTTCTTGTTTGGTCTATTCCTGTTGAAAAGGTTATACCCCTCAATTTCTACATTCCAGTCATGAGTCATGGGAGAGGTGTTTGTGAAAGCATGACAGCAGCCACACTTGCTAGCTGCTCCAAAGAACTTCACAGGATTCACTTGCAGTGTGGACCCTGCAAGAGAACTGCTTTTCCTCGATTGGGAAAATCCAAGTGGGCTGCCAATTAGATGGGGGAAACATGTGGAGTGTCAGATGGCCAGTTCTGGCAACTGCTTTGCTGGGACCCTGTCTTGCTCATGGTTTCTCTGTTTTCATTCTGTTTCCTTGAATAAAGAATCAGCTGCTGTCTCCGAGTCTCTGTGCTAACCTGCAGCTGAACCAGCCCTAACTGTTGGAATCTGCATTCGACCGAGCTGATAAAGCTCATCTTCCTCTGGCCAGGTCCTTCGGAATTACCCTCCGACGTGATTAATGACCTGAGCCTTTGATGAGCCTCTGGCACATTCCCATTCAGCAGAGAATCAAAGCAGCACAAGGAAGTGATGGGATTTATGGCTACATTGCAAAGAGTTTTATTTTCCTAACTACGCAGACAGAAAACACATCCTCTCTCTGTGAGAGCAGAGAGCAACTGAAACAAAGAAAGGAACAGGAAACCAGTAACGTCACATCCGTCTCCCATCTCCTGTGAGACTTCCAACAGCCTGAACTGTCTCTGGAATGTAAACAGAGTCTTGTGACTCTAAGCAGCTGCACAGTGGCACAAACAGAAACTAACATTAACAGCCCTGGAGGCACTCTGCTGTTTCTTGAGACAAAGATGCCAAAAACATTGGGCAATAGATATTGGTCACAATATAGACATAGAAGCATGGGAATGATTGTGGAATGTGGAAATAAAATTTACAGCATGTTATGGTTTAAGAGAAAATTATATGAAAATGATATATTGATTTTATCTAACCGCAAGTAAATTGGCAAAAATGTATAAATCTAAATTAAATAAGTGTTGGAAATGTAAAGAGAAAGAAGGTTCTTTTTATCATATGTTGTGGTCTTGTAGTAAGGTTAAACCTTACTGGGAAATGATATATAATGAATTGAAAAAGATGTTTAAAATAACCTTTGTAAAAAAAACAACCCAAAAGCTTTCCTTTTGGGAATTATAGGTACAGAACTACCCAAACTGTATAGAAATTTATTCATGTATTCTACTACAGCAGCAAGAACGTTACTCGCCCAAAAATGTAAAGAAGTAGAAGTCCCAGCAAAGGTAGAATGGATACAAAAATCTTTTGGAATATGCAGAAATGGCAAACTTACCAGAAGAATAAGAAATCAAGATAACAATGTTTTTATAAAGGAATGGAAATGGTTTATTAAATATTTACAGATAAATTGTAAACAGATAAGAACATTGACAGGATTATTGTAATGGCCTGCAGTTTCTAAGAGTATATATTTAAAGTAGATGAAGAAATGAAGAAATTAAGTTAATTTGGATATGCAGAAGATAGTAAAGACAGATGCAAAGAGGAGTCGTCGTCCCTCCCCACTTTTCTGCCATGTTCTTTGTTTTCGAGCAGTCCAGCTGCCTCCCTAGCCATTAGTTGCTATTATGCTGTTAATTTTCTAGCAATGTGCTCTTCAAAGCAGCAGAGCATTCCAACTGTTGCTGAGAAAAGGGTGAACTCAGACTATAAATGTGGAAGCTGGTAAAGGGAGCCGATTACTGCTGATGATTTCCAAAGATGTTCCACCAAACTCTTCATGCACCACCTTGCTAGGAAGAACAATGACAGGGGAACCTCAGAAGGGAGACATCCTATTCCTAAGTGAAACACTCTTTAGATATGTATCTGTTTCTTCCTCCTTGATACAGTTGCACCCAATTCCAAGATCCAAATGCGTGTTTGATAATTTATAGTGCTCTGCTTACAGTGGTTAATTTGTCTCTGGGTACCACTCCCCCAGTATCTGAGTGATTTTCTTCATGTTACATACAAAGAATGAAAAGATTAATTGCCCAGATGTTTCCTTGGGTTTTGTTCTCTCTTTCTCACATAATAAAAATCTTTCAACACTCCCCCCATTTAATAAATGTACAGCCAATCTGTTTTTCTTTGCTCAAGATACAAACCAGTTCATTTGTGCTGTAATCAGTTTTAAAACTCATTTCAAACTTGAATACAATTTTAAAAACTCATTGCCATCATATTTTGCCCCCCTTTCTGCCCCACCACACTCTAGTCTGACCCAGTTAAATGGGTCGTTTCTCTTGACATGAACTGTAATTTCACACTTCTTTATATTAAAGAGCTGATGTAGTGAATGGTAAAAAAAATTTGAAGTCCCTACTTTTGAAAAAGAGTAAATGCCTAGAACTATTACCCCCTAATTATTTGTGGTGTATATATTGCTCCATCAAGAATGCAGTGTAAAAAAGCCCAAAATAACCCACAATTTTAGTTTCTACACAACTACAATCAATAAATAAACTGAAGTCCTGAAATACAAAATGGATAAGAAATTGTTTTAGGTTGGAGTCAGACAATATATTTTTCCGAGTTTTGAAGGTGTATCGCTATTGAGGCTTGTTGTATATACACACTTCCCACAATAGTCTCTGGTTATAGCTGGAGTTGAATGCAGCTAAGTAAAAGTGAAGAGGAACACTTTAAAATATATATAGAATTGCCAAATGGCAGCTGGTCCTGGGGCCTCCCATTATGATGTGGTGCATCTGGGTAGGGGGTGGTCACCTGGTGCCACCCACCTCCAGCCATGCTGGTGGGCTTCATCCACAAAGCCAATTGGGCATAGAGGCTGGGCCCTTTCAACCGCTGGGATAGCCAGGTGCAGGCTGCCTTCTTTGCTGTCCATTGTGGGATTTTCCACCCCCCACCCCAGTCTGAGTCTGTTAGGGGCCCACTCACTGGGGGAGCATGCGAGTTGGTGTATGGACCTTGCTATGGTTTACTCATCATCAGTCATATTCGGTGCCAGGGAGGAATTTTCACCCGCAAGCAAATTGGGCAGCTTGCAGGTCTTCACCCACCTCATAGCAACTGCCACAGCTTTGGTGGATAAGGCATTGGGCTGGATCCTCAGTAGTGGGGGTATATACGATGCATATACGATATATATACATGATATATACAATATATATACGATATCTTTATTGTCATTGTCCCATGCAGAACAATGAAATTGAAAAACTACATAAAACTACATAAAAACTTCATAAAACATTCAAAACCCCCTAAAAACTCTGAAACCCCATTTTAAAATACACTATACTATAGAGACCCCTTATGCTGCGTTTAGAACCAGAATTGCATTTGCGTAGAAACTGTTTCTCAGGTGGCTAGTCCTGGCCTTTATAACCCTATACCTTCTTCCAGAAGGCAGAAGCTGAAAGAGATCATATCCGGGGTGTGTACTATGCCATTGAAGGGGTCCAGAGGACCCATAGGCTAATACACCTCTCCCAATGGCAGCCTGTGAGGGGTTGTGGCACCTGATCTATGTCGGGGGCAACTCCACAGCCCAGGGTTGACCTCACTGGGTTACAAGCAGGCAGCATGTGGACATGCCCAGTGCCTATTCTTATCTGTAATCAATAAGTGGCAGCTTAATTCAACCCAATACCAGTCTCCTGCTCATTCTCTCAGTCCTCCCCACACTGGCTGCAGACATCATATGCCTGTGGCAGCACATACTCCCCCCACCCACCCCTAGGGTTATTGATGGGCCAAAAGAACGAAATTTAACAAAGAACATAAAAATTATATTTATTAAATTTGTATACCACCAAAGATCCAAAGATGTCCAAAGATCACAGGACAGTTCACAGTGAGAACACAAAATACATAATAAAACAAAAACAAACCAGTAACCCCCCCTCCCAGAAAAACAGGTAAAAAGCCATAGAATCTTAATCACCAAACACCTGGTTGAAGAGAAACGTTTTTGCCTGGTGCCTAAAGATATGCCAGGAAGGTGCCAGGCGAGCCTCCCTGGGGAGAGCATCCCACCAAGACTCACAGGGGTTCTGACTCCCTACAGATCTCCCCTACTTCCTGTGGTGGGAAATAGGAGACAAAAGATGAAGATAGCTTTTCTCCTTCCTCCTTGCCTCAGCCAACCTCTTCTTTGTCTGTCTTCAATGGAGCAGGACATGTATTTGCATTCTAAGTGAAAACTGTCGCACAGCGGTAAATTAATCAACGCAGAGTCTTCTTCATAAACAGAATAGAACTTTACTTGTTCATAAGCAGCATAGTTAAAGAGCATACACAGAGTGCTCATAGCAGCTATCTGGCTCTTCACAGAGGCACAGTCTTAGTCAGTGATTTACTAGAGTCCTGGAGTCCATTGCTGCAGCAGCAGCAGCACTGCTCCACAGACCCCTCCCTACACAATCCATGCAGCTCTCCGACTGAGGCCCACAGAGAGGCCGGCCCCTTTCATAGGCGCAATGAGTCACCAGCCACAGTGACTTTGCAGTTTGCTGTTAGCAGTTAGCAGGCTTAGGCTTGAATGATTGTGTAGAGGCCTTACTGCTTCTTCTGCTCTCAAGAACCTTTGTCTCATGACAAAATCACCACCTTTAATCTCCACCGTGTATTTTAGAAGTAGTTTTTCATGCCTTTGTTATTGCTCTCTGCTGAATCCTGTGCAAGACTATTCAATGTTATATTTTTCATGCTTACAATACAGTCTGTTGCCCGATTATTTTGAAGATACAGAGGAGAGCCCAGCCTGCTGGAGCAGTCTGGGTTGATATATATATAAGGTTACACAGCCTTAGTGCCTAGCTTCCAGTTTAAATGCTTTTAACTCTGCAAAGCCAACACTTTAAATCTCACTCATGTAAGACTGGAGAGCTAGATTAAGTTAATATATCCTCTCCTACCAAATAAAAGCCATCCCAACACATACGGGGAGAGACAACCAGCCCACTTATGGGAGCTGAAAATGGCAAAGGTGATTTTGGTGGTTTGTGGGGTGTCTGTATGTGTACAAAAGTCAAGTGAAGTGGAGGGGCTTATAAGTGGTGAGTGTTCCATTAATACTACCTTAAGACTATGTGGTGGGGTTGACTAAGAGACAGGGAATGCCGGCCTGCTGCCACGGGAACAGCTCTGCTTGCTCTCATTGTCAAACTGGCAGTAGTGAAAAAAGCAGTAATGAAAGGGCAGTGACGGCTCTCCCCCTATGGCTTATTCCTTCACATACATTCACTTTTTTTCTTTCTTTTTTTGCTGAAAACTTTTGGCTCACATCTATTAATGGGGATATTGGAGAATTCTGCTCAGGAACTGAGGCCCAGGAACTGAAGCAGTTCACATGTTTGCTTGCATCCAGAACAGAAATCAAATCAAGTGAACACAAGCAGTGTTTTTTTTAAGACTGCCTATGGTATTTCATTAATGATGCATATAAAAAAAAAATTGCATTTATATTTCTGCAGGGTTCGGGTATGTATGTGCAAGTTTCCCACAAGGAGCTCTCTCACACACCCTAACCAAGAAGGATTGAATACAAGCTGTGAAATCACGTAATAACAGCAACAAAAAGATAAAAATAAAAAGTTAGTGGGGATGGGTCCCCTTGTCTGAGTGTCACATTTCATGTGAGCCTTAGTGTAGACATTACTGCTTGTGCAATTCCTATTCTTCTCAGCCTCTCCATCATTATATTAACATACAACAAAAATCCCATATAGGCACGTTAAAATTATCCAGACAGGAGGTGAAAAGCTGGATAATACTGTCTATGTAACCTAACTCTCAAGCTGGCAGACAGGAAAGGTCTTTGTAATGTTAGATTTTTAATAACATGTAGCAGCATCTATTTTACATAAATAGTGGGTGCCATATGCAGGAGCAGTATGAGAGGTTTCTATATTGCAACTAACCATATGGTGTCCTAATGAATGTACTATTGCTAGACACATCCTGCCAAAGTCTGTCAACTTGCATTTTGGTGCTCAAGTTTTAAGTTACACTTTTCTTTCTCCGTCATTTACCTGCAGGAGTTAGCATTTCATTCACCTGCCTACTGCCTCATTCACAGTTATCACATTCTCAAGCTGTTACCCTGAGCCAGGTGGTTACTACAGTCATTAAGTATTGATGCTACTTGATATGTCACGTAAATAGTGTATGACATTCAGTATTTAGAACCAAACAGGAAAAGAAACCTCTCATTGTCAAGAAAACTAGTCGGCATGCCTCAGCCAAATATAATTTAAATCCTACTGGTTTGTGCTTATCTTTCATACCAAAATTAATGGGAAATCAACTGGAATACCAATGACAGCTAAGGTGGCAAAGAATGCATATGTTGTTGCCTCCGCTGCATCCTTACTATGCCACCCAGGAGAGCTTTTCCAGGCAGCACAGGGACTATTGCATGAAGGTCCAAAGGAGCTGGTAGAACCAATGGTGGATAGCTGTGACTTGTTTGCAAAAGCATTTTGTGGATCCTTTGGGAACCTGACTCCACTATTAAATAGGAGCTGAGTCTCAAGAGGTGTCCATAGCATTATCTGGGCTTGGATTGTAAGGCTCAAGGACATGGACAAGGTGCTTGGTTCGGTTCAGGTGACCACCTGTGCTCTTGAACTTTGCCCCCTTGGCTCATAAAAACATTCTAGTAAGGATTTCTATAATGTGTTATAGGAAACAAGAAGAGACATTACTACCGGTACTGGTCAAAATTATGAACAAAATTCTACAAGAAAGACGGGTCCCAGAATCCTGGCAGGAAGCACTAATAACACTAATACCAAAACCAGGATCCAATTTGACTGAAACCAGGAACTATAGACCAATATCGCTTTTAAATTCAGCTTATAATATATTTGCAAAAAAAATGGCCAATAGATTAAAAAAGATTTTGGGGAGAATAATTGGCGACAACAAAACTGGCTTTTTACCGGGAAGACAGATCCAAAACAAGGATGGTAATAGACATTATAGAATATCTTAAAATGAGGCTGGATAAAAAGGAAACCCTAATGTTGGCAGACGACGAGAAGGCTTTTTGTGATGGCCTGGGACTCAGGCTCGGACTCGGAGCCAGAGGAGTCTCAGTCTGCACCGGATCCTTTGCCTCAAGCGGCAGCTGAACCTAGTCTGGGGTCTGATTCTGGAGAGCCCCAGTCTGTACAGGTTCCCCTGCAACAAGCACCAGCTGGGCCGAGTCAGGGGCCTGAACCTGCCCTGGCTCCAGATGCGGGGATGACCTCGTTGCCTTCAGCTGGGCCATCACTTACAGCTGCTCCACCACCAGTTGGATCAGAAGAGGCTGAGGCGACCTCTGGTCTAGTACCCACTGACATCTCCCGAGCTGCAGAGACTGAGGTCTGAGAGGAGAGACCTGAGTACTCGCAGGAGCAGTGCTCTCCTTCGGGCGAGACAAGGAGGTGAGTCACTGGGGGATCAGGACTGGCCGTTACCCTTACAGAGATAAAAGGCTGCTGGACCCTGCCCCAGGTTGCGGGAGCAATGCTGCTGTTTGCCAGAACCTGCCTGTGATCCTGTGCCTGACCTTGCCTGGTTTCCTGCCTCGTGTCCTGCCTTGGCCCTGTCGGACTGACTCCTCACGGAACCCTTGGATTCGGGACTGGACCTGGACCGCGTTACTCGGGTTACTCCCGGGCCCAGCACACTTTTGATAATGGAAGTTTATGTAAAAAAAATTGAAACAATGAGACTAGTCAAAAAAATCTGCAGTGGGATACAAGCAATATACAAAACTCAAAGGGCTAGATTGATAATAAATGGTGAAATATCAGAACCTTTTAATATTTCCAAAAGAACAAGGCAGGGCTGCCCACTGTCGCCTCTTCTTTTCATAACGGTCTTAGAAACATATTTAACAGCAATAAGAAATGACCCAGAAATAGAAGGAATAAAACTAGGAAAAAGAGCTTACAAAGTCAATAACAACTGAAAATCCATCAAAATGCATTTTAGGATCATTGGTGAAAATGAACAAATTCGGCCAGTTATCTGGACTCAAAATTAATAAAGAGGGGGTGAAACTTATGGTGAAAAATTTGGGCAGACAAGAAAAGGGAGAGTTAGAAAATGAAACGGGGTTAAAAGTGACAAATAAGGCCAAGTACTTAGGAATTTGGATCACCAGGAAAAACATTCATCTCTATAAGGATAACTATGTAAGGGTCTGAGGCAAGATAAAAAAAGAGTTGGAACTTTGGAGTAGACTTAAACTATCTTGGGGGAGAATATCTACAATTAATATGGTTGTCCTCCCCAAAATGCTGTTTCTCTTTCAATCTATTCCGATTATTAATGGACTTAATTGTTTCTAGGAATGGCATAGATATCTAGCTACAAATATTTGGCAAGGTAAAAAATCCAGAATAAAATGTAAATTACTTACAGACTTAAAGGACAGAGGAGGTTTTGCACTCCCCGATCTTAAGTTGTATTATGAAGCTGCATGCTTGGTTTGGTTGAAAGAGTGGGTGATCTTAAAAAATGCTGTTACTCAATATGGAGGGTTGGGACAACAGAGTAGGATGGCATGGCTATCTGGGGTACAATAAAGTCAAAATACACAAAGAATTTTTCATCCATATTATCAGGAAAGCATTATACAAGGTATGGGATAGAAACAAAAGGCTATTAGAGCTGAAAACCCCTATTGGTTATCACCAATGGAGGTGGTTGCTGTGAAAAGGAAGAATATGGAGACCAAGTGGCAGACATATAAAGATTTACTGGTAGAAGAAAACAACCAAATTAAAATGAAAAAATATGATATACTTAAACAAGCGGAACTATGTTGGTTACAGTATCACCAATTAAACATAATTTTTGAGGAAGACAGAAAAACGAATGGATTTGACAAAAAAATATCAGATCTAGATAGGGAACATCTTTCAAATGATAAAAAGAATCTGTCCAAAACATGCAAGTTATTATTAAATTGGAATTTAAAAGATGAAGTGGTTAAGGACGTGATGGTAAAATGGGCTCAAGATTTCGGGTACAATACAGAATTAGAGAAATGGGAAAACCTTTGGAAAAGTGATATTAAATTTATAGCTTGCTACCTAATTAAACTTTTTGAAGATGATATACAAGTGGTACCTGACTCGAAGAAGAAAAAATAGCAGTAAGTGTTGGGGTGGGGGAGCCATAAGAATGACAACCTATTCCACATGTGGTGGACATGTCCCAGAATTAAAACATTCTGGGACATGATATATGAAGAATTTAAAAAAAATGTTAAGATACACCTTTTAAAAAAAACCAGTTATTCTTATTAGGCATTTTTACAACAGACATACCTAAGGACAATAAAAGTTTTTCTGTATGCAATGACAGCCACCAGGATCATGATTGCAAAATACTGGAAGAGCAACACAATTCCAACAAAAGAAGAATGGTTATCAAAGTTAAGTGAGTATCTTGAATTGGCAAAATTAACAGAATTAATAAGAAACCACTCAGAATTAATAAGAAACCATTCAATTAGAAGGGAATGGGAGGTCTTTATAAATTATATGAAGAAAGTTGGTTCCCCAAACTATGATTGGCTTAGCCTAGATTAGAAACTCCACAGGTCAACAGGCTGTCTCTCCACAAGCTTAACTGAGTACAGGCAACCAAAGATATGAGAGATTAGGAACTGTACAGGGTTGAAGGAAGTCAATGTACGAATCAGGGAATCAAGCTTGGCTTGTATTTATTAGATGATGTGAATATGAGATAATTTCTCCTTTTTTCTTTTATACTCTTTCTTCCTTTCTTTCCTTTCTATTTTAGTATTTTTCCTTCTAGTATTTTCTCTTTGGTACATGTGAGTTAAGTTGTAGATTAAGTTAAGGTTTATTATCTGCTTACTATTATGTGTCCAATTGTATTCTTTTTTGTATGTATGTTCCATATATACAGCAAATAAAACTTCTTAAAAAAAAATCCTAGTAAGGTAGGCATGGCTGGCTGGACCAGGTAGATGATAATTCCTCCTTCCAAGAAGGGTTGTCCCTTCCTGTTTAAAGGAGGCAATAGTAAGACCACTCCTTAAGGAATCTGCCCTGGAAGAAAATCAAGAAATCTAAGACCAGTTGCTAATATCCCCCTCTTGGGCAAGGTCCTTCAGCAGGTGGTTGTGGGCCAGATCCAGGCTCTGTTTGATAAAACCTATTTTCTAGATCTGTTTCCTTCAGAGTTCGGGCCATTTTTCAGCATGAAAACTGCCTTTGTTGCTCTCTGTCAGGAAAGAGACAGGGGAGTGTGTCCCTCTTAATTTTCCTTGATGGTTTTTGTGGGAATTATGTTGCCAATATGTTGCCTTTTCATTGTTTCCCTAGGATAAGGATACTTTTATCAATGCTTCTTATTAAGCCACATCTACCGCAATCTATAGCTTGGCCATTTTTAATAGGATGTTTCTAAGCAACTATTTGCCTTTCCATTACTTCTTCATTTTTAATGATGCTCTTAGCTTTTATTTGCTTTTTCATAAAAGTCTAAAGAGCAGCTGCCTGCTAGGATTATAGTGAGCATAGAATTTGATGGTTTATAGCCCGCAAGGGACCCCAGTAAGTAAGGAATGCAGTTCCAGCATTGGACCTCTTCTGAAGGCTGGCGGGGGGCAAAAGTCTTTGTCCCCCCTGCCTGCCTTCCCAGGGGCTTTTAAATCGCCCCGGACAGCGGAGAAGTCCTCCGCTGTCCCGGGGTTTTTTAAAATGCTGGGGGTGGGAAGAAAAGCCCTTGTCCCCCCCCCCCCCCAGCCTTCAGAAGAGGTCGGGGGACAGACTGTCCCCGGACCTGGTCTGAAGGCGGTTTCCCTAGGAACGCATTAATTGATTTTCAATGCATTCCTATGGGAAACCGTGCATCGCAAGACGAAAAACTCGCAAGACGAAGAGACTTGCGGAACAAATTAATTTCGTCTTGCGAGGCACCACTGTATTTTATTGGTTTTATGAATAATTGGTTTTATTGGAAATAAATGTTACAAAGATATACACAAATTTCATCAATCATTTCACTTCCAAGAGAAGCATGAATAACTCTTGGAAGTAATATTAGCCTTTCTGGGTAGAAAACAATTTATAAAACTATCTAGGCTCAACAACTGTTCCATTTCTCAGTTTTGCACTTAACCCAGCAGGCTGTGGTTTGCATACTTCAGGCAGCAGTACTTCTGCTGCCTGATTTATCAGTGCCAACTTGAAACAGTTATTTTATTTGGTCTGGTGGAGTATTTGCACCAATCTGGACTTCCTCCCTTGCTCAGAACTATAACCCATCAGTGAGAGGGCCTGGGATGTTTGGCCCTGAGTTTGTGAAACTGAGCTCCTGGAAAAATAAAAGATCCAGAGACAGAATGCCATAAATCACAGAAAGAAAACATTTGTATTAAACCAGGAGCCCAACAGCACCGGTAAGCTTAAGGATCTGGCAGCAGTTCTATCATAACAGAATCCAACAGCCAGCAACTTTCAGAGTCAATTGGAACTTGGTATGAACCCCTCCACAGTGACCCATTATTGATCCTCAACAGTGTGTCTTTGGCAGAGCAAGGGAGGCTGATGATTGAACTTCCAGCAATTCTGTCATATTTTTTAAGGGTGAAAGGGTTGTGCTTCACCTGTTCCACAAACTGATGGATCAATAATCAAAACAGCATGTACATGTGACTAATCTTACGTGACTATTTATAAACCCATTTAACAGTGGGGCAGACCATTGACCATCTACTACCCATTAATAGCTACTCCAGCAGCAGCTCTCCTTCATCTCAGTCATTGGTCTTCCTGTTACAGATGGGTAGCCGTGTTGGTCTGCCATAGTCAAAACAAAAAAAATTCCTTCCAGTAGCACCTTAAAGACCAACTAAGTTAGTTCTTGGTATGAGCTTTCGTGTGCATGCACGTGTGCTTGGTATCTGAAGAAGTGTGCATGCACACGAAAGCTCATACCAAGAACTAACTTAGTTGGTCTTTAAGGTGCTGGTATCTGAAGAAGTGTGCATGCACACGAAAGCTCATACCAAGAACTAACTTAGTTGGTCTTTAAGGTGCTACTGGAAGGAATTTTTTTTGATTGGTCTTCCTGTTCATCAATATCCTCTGATGGGAGATACCAGAGACTGCAACAGGGACCTTCTGTTATGGCCTCTTTTTATACAGCCCCAAGCATCATGACACCTTTAAAACCAATGCAGGGCTATTTCAGGATAAGATAAGCAAAGGAAACTGTCATAACTGAGTCAAGTCCCTGGACCTCCATATCCAAATCTAGATGTAGAGGCTGTGCTCTCCCGAGGCTTAAACTGGATGCTGAGCACAGCAGGCTGAGCCAGTGAAAGTAGGGTTAAATTCTTAGTGAGTATAACAGGTATAGTGAGTATAACAGGTACAACAGGTAAGCCTTCATATTGTAGTTCAAACATTAGCAAACCCCATGTTCCCTTCAAGAACAGAAGTGGGCTCTGAGGCCCTAAGCCAAAATGCACTGGATCTGTGCTTCCCCTTTTCCATGCTTCTTGTGTCCCTCTCATATGGAGGCAACAGCATCTAATTTGCATAGACCTGCCTAGTGGAGTGGGAAGGGCAATCCATCAGAAGACCCCCTGCCTCCTGCAGGGAAACTACATGCTACGAGCAATCATGTAAATGGAACCTGGACACTCTCCTTTGGACTCGATGGCCCTTGTGGTCTATTCCAACTCTATGATTCTATGATTCCTCTACCTAATTCTCTAAATAATTTTAAAGAGGGCATGTTGGTGTGGTGGGGCTGGTGGGAGGTTCTTAAGCCTTTTCTTGGAAGCCACTTTGCTGCTCTAAATTGCCCAGGCCACTCTTCTTCCTCTTACAGGGACAAGGCTGCATTTTGAACCCTGCTAAGGAAAAGAAAGCTCTTTGGGACGGAGTGCTGTGATTTGGAGCAGCCAATGCTGGGGAGAGTTAAGCACACCTCCCACTTCTTCTGTGGTCCCAATTACCTGCTTTGTTGCTTTTCCCTTAAAAAAAAGAAAAAAGAGTATCTGGGCAGACACATGTTACAGTGAGCAATGCACAGTTGGTCTCTAAGTGGTTAAGCCAAAGAATAACTTGCCATTGATTGTGGCAGATTGCAGTTTCATATGATAAAGTGCCTCCACCCAAGCAAGTCAGTTGAAAATCCAAAGAACAGTAGGCATTTCTTCCAGAAGCTGAAAAGTGAACATTTGTATCATCTTTTCACACACTTAGCTTCACTTTGACAGATGAGGGGTGAAAAAGGGTTCAGAGATGTTTTCTGCATTCCCATTAGACACACCCTGGGGTGGATTTGAAATTGAAACCACAACCCCCTTTTTCTGGGTCATTCTGACCAGATTCTCCCAAGAAGTTATTTGGTAGCAATTTAAGAATTAAGGATTACAAGAGAAAGAACCAGTGTCAAGCAAGGCCACCCAGACATCCTGACATTGCTGGGTGGTCCCTCCCTGCTGTATTATGTTAGCATTAATGCTGATGTGCTGCTCCATGTGTGTCAACATATGAATCCCAGTCCCAAAACATAAATACAAGCCCAAAGAGAACTTCTCTCTCTCTCTCTCTCTCTCTCTCTCTCTCTCTCACACACACACACACACACACACACACACACAGCAAGTGTGTGGGCAGATTGTTAATTAAAGGTTGTAAAAAAAACTTTCAGTTACTTTCAGTTAAAACACTTGTTTCCCAGTGTCAAAAATAATGCTACAGAGCTGGAAAAGATAGAGAAAAAGCAGTTGCAAAATGATCCAGCACTTGGCACACCTTCCCCATGGGAATAAGCTAAAGTGTTTAGAGTTTTTCAGGTTAGGAAAAAAACTGATTTGGAGGAGATGATGGTAGGTTATAAAGTTATGAATGGTAAGGAGTTGAGATATTTCCCCTCTTGCTCTCTCATACTATTACAACTCAGACTGATTTGCAAAAGGTTCAGGACAGACCACACAAAGTACCATTGCACAATGCATAGCTAACAGTGGAATTTGCCGAGAATGTTATTTTGTACACAATATTAGTATACGGAACTTAATTATCATAATTTTATACAAGATTATACAAAATTTTATGCAAGATGTTCAGTATACTCCCTGAAAAGTACTTTCACTTTACTGATTGCCAAAGTAGATGGCAGGTCCATGTGTTCAAACAAAGAACAACACATTCACGTCATGCTCATTGGCAGAGCACATGCTTTGCACGCAGAATGCCACACGCCCAATCAGCAACAACAGTGAAGTTAATGGTAATAATTAACTTAGATCCATTAATTTCAATGGGTCTGTTCTGACCCATTGGTGTACACTATATCTCACGCAATTAGCAGCCAGTCTTTTATTGATGTGAGCATACACAATTAATTCTAAAGTTAAACTTTACTTAACATAGAGTTAATTGCCCCCTAAATAATATCTTATTAAATTTTTCTTTAAAATTGATACAAAATATAGATTGCAGTACTATCTTCCAAATCCATTCCATTCCTTCTTTAATATGGCATTTCCTATTTCTTTCCATTTCTCCTGATACAGTGCTCATTTTTTAAGCACAGTAAAAATCACAATTATATACTGATCTATTTATCAAAGAAAAACAGGGGCAATTTGGGCTCCAGTACATGAACAGTAACAAGATTAAAAGACACTAAACAGAAATGGTACTGTATCATTGCTTTTGGCACCCCTTTGTGAATGAGCTTCTCCCCTCCTACCGCTCTGCAGTCTGCAGCTACACGCTCCATGTTCTTTTTGTGCCCTGCAGACGACCTTCCACGCTTCAGTGTTTCTGCAACCTTTAGCTGTCAGACTCACAGTTTAGAGCCTTTAGTGACCTAGTTTTCCTGCTGTTATCAGGGGAGAAATTAATTGTAGCTAGTTATTTAAATAGTTTACTCCCTCTTTTTCACTTATTATCAAGGCTCTTAACACATTTCTAATCTCATGGCCTTCAGCTGAGCCATTGGCACCAAAGGGGCAGATTGAATTGGAAGAGTGATGAAGGTTCCCCTCAGTAATACATTTATTTTATACTTAAATCTGAATCAATTTTTTTCTAATACTCTAGCTTACTCCTTAAAAAGAAACAGTGAATGTAGGCATTTTTAAGAGTTACCCACTAATTAAAGTATGGATTCAGAAGCATAACATTAACCCATTCAAGAAGAGATTTGGGAAGGATAAAAATGAAAAAAGACAATGGAGCAAATTGTATCATTTGGAGGGCATTAGGAGCATGCCAACTCCAATGGCTTGCTGAGATGCACACCCTGCTCTCGTCACAATGCATATCAGAGGGGGGAGATGATCATACCTGCTCTTTTTAAGGGCCACGGATGTGAGATGGCAGCACACCTATTGCCCAGGCACAAGCAAGGTGGAGAGGGACAGGGGCAACTGAAGGGGAATAAAAGGGAAAGCTCTCCTTGGCACCAAAGGAAGCTTCCTTCCAAACCTATGGAGGAGTGACTTTTATCAAGATCCTTATAGAGAAGGAAAATGTCCCTCTGTCCACATGCTGTGCTCCTGACAGTTAGCACTCACTACTTAGAGACAACTTGGTGTTGTGTTTTTTTTAAAGTACACATTTAAATTCTCATCTAGTTTTGTCCTAAGCACAGTACTTCAAACAGAGCACTGTTCCTGCTATGGCGTTAGAGACTGCACTTTAAAATCCATTCAACAATGCTCAAAAAAGGGATATATTCATCAACTGTAACAAAGCAACAAGTCTACAACCATTAACATTCACTGTTACATCTCTCTACCTTACATGACTGTGTGTGTGTTAAGGCACTAAATTGTAATAGCTTTATAAATACATAAGCAAATAAATTCCGAATATAAAAAATATATGATATATAGAATTTTATTTTAAATAAATTATTTATGGATTTTAATCACCCCTCTTTTGTGTTTTCAATCATCTTCCTTATGTTTTGGGTTCTACTGTAGGATTAGTCCATGTAGTAATGGCCAAAGTGAATTATTTCTCCCTGAAGGAAAATTGTGAGCTTTATGAAATGTTTTAGCAATTCTGTGTGTGTTGAGTTGTGTCCTTTTTCAGTATCTCTGCCGTAATCCAAAACACTAGTCAATTGTTTAAATACATTTGCAGGCATTTCCAGCTTGAGATAAGTGGATTTGTTATTATTTGCTATATTTTTTACCCCAATGTCTTGCTACCTGATGGTCTGTGTCATTCACACAAAACAATAGTTTTAAATGTTTTATCTTGCTTCCTAGCCAGGGAAATAAGGTCCAGGGCAGACCTGCAGTGCCAGTAGAGTTTATTTGAAAGCAGTTCCATGATTTCTGGAGTTCACATATGGAATTCTATCCCCCACCCCCTCCTGAACAACCAATCTTTTAAGAAACTATTTTATAAAATGTGTGTTTTCTACAGTTTGTTGTTAAAATTACATGCACTGTGCCACTGGAGCCAACTCCAGGGGGCGGTGGGTTCTGGGCCCTCACAAAGTCAACGGGCAAAGTTGAAGCCCTTTGTTGCAGGCACCCACAATCTTGGGTGCAAGATGGCACCTATGCGTTGTACTCTCTCTTCCACCCCCACCCTACCACTTTCTTTGGCCTTCTTCTTTCAAAAACACATGACAACCCCACATTATCCTATCAATGTCAAAACAGACAAGTGATAATGGCCCTTGGAGTATGCAAATGGCTCCTTGGGGATGAACAATCAATAATGGTAGTAATACCAAAAATAGTGATATTCATTTCATAACAGAGATCACACCATCAAGTGAACTGAAAACTTAGAACTAGGGATGGGGAAGAAATTTGATTCGCTTTGCATTTAAAGGTGAATCTTTCTGATTTGCAGTTTCTAAAACAAAACACTAACTGAAACACAGCCATCTTTTGAAATTTGCACATCTCTGAATTTTGCAATAGTTCTTCAGAAAAGTAATGGGTACAAAAATGCATATACTGAGTAGGGTAAAGTGTGCAAAAAAGGCAAATGTTAGTGAAAACAACATATCAAAACATGTATATTCAAACAAAATGCTGATAAATTTTCCAGAGGACTTAAAAAAAATAAATCATGAACTGATATGGAAATGTGGATAACTGAACTTAAGATTGGAAAAGTAGGAAAGGGAAAGAAACCAAAATTTGCCCATCCTAACCACGAACTCCAAGGGTTTTAAGGGTTCTTTGCACCTCTATACTTTGCTGGGACAAAACTCCTAACCTCTACTTAAAACATAGCTCACCCACCATTTGCACCAACCACCCTCTCAGTACAAACAAAACCAAACTAAACGGTACTATTTATACAGTTACTGTTGTATGGATTCCACCCCCCACCTCCACCCCCCGGTATCCGCAGTGTTATGGCTTGATAAAACAAGCCTATAGGAATTTCCAAGTCCCTGCAAAGCATAAACACTCTTTTTTTCCCATAGTTGAAATTGTGAAATGCAAAATGTACTAGGAATATCAAAAGCACACATTATGATTTTGCACCAGTGAAAAGATTTTACATTATATTGCAACTGCTACTATCCTTCACTCCACCCCCACTATAGCCTGGGATGAAAGCAGGCAAATACATTGTCCCCTTTATGTGATCAACTTCAAACAAACATCAAAGTCTTTTGAGTCTTGAACCCATTACATCAAAGCCATGGAAGTCGTTTATGGTTTTAGGATCAGATGAAGGCAGCAACCAAGACAGCTGTGATCTAAAGGATAAATCAGTCCTGGACATGAAGTTGATGAACACTCTCTATTGCATGGCATTTAAGATTAGGTTTGCAAATCCAACCTCCTCCATCTTGTCTTCGGGCCTTCTCAAGCTTATGCTAACCCTTCCATCTCCCACTTCTGCCTGTCTGCTTGTGTCAACACAGGTGAAATAAATATTCAAAACCTATGACCCTTTTAGAAAAGATGTGCTTAGATGTTACTGTCTTCTATGAAGGGTGGTTCTGAATAGTTTTCTCACAGAGGTCACTCAGTCTAAAATTTAATACAGACAGTTTAAGACAAAACCTGTGTTGGCATCTAAAAATTTTCACCCATTTATGTGCTTAAAGTTAGACACACCAGGGTCTCGTTCAGTAGAACCTGCATTTTTATGCTTTGGTATACATATATACAGTGCTTTTTTTCTAAAAAAAATGTTTACGGGTAGAGTGGTACCTCGGGTTAAGAACTTAATTCGTTCTGGAGGTCCGTTCTTAACCTGAAACTGTTCTTAACCTGAGCTACCACTTTAGCTAATGGGGGCTCCCGCTGCCGCCGCGCTGCCGGAGCACAATTTCTGTTCTCACCCTGAAGCAAAGTTCTTAACCCGAGGTACTATTTCTGGGTTAGCGGAGTCTGTAACCTGAAGCGTCTGTAACCTGAGGTACCACTGTACTCTCATTTCCCTACTCATATTGAAATACTGCCCCTCAATGAGGGCAAACATAGATTCACAACATGTTGAGGGGTATGTGTACCCCTGCATCCCCCCATAAAAAAAGCTACTGCATATATCTACACCAATTTCCAAAAAGAAATATATGTTGTGATCCTAGCTCCACTTACTTGGGAGGGGAGTGAGCCCCACTGAATCCAATAGGACTTACATCTGAGTGTACATGTTTAGGATTGCAATGCAAGTCATCTACTCAAACAAATCTAACATCAAAGGGAAAGAAAATATGACACACAGACCCCAATAATAAATAGCTATGGTTGTTCATATTTGCTTTGTATATTACATGCTGCCCAAACAAATATGTGTGACATCTTGGCTCATTTCAGATATATATTTGCAGGTGACAGGCTTTGCATGATGGAGGTGTGAGTGCAACCCTTTCACTTTCATAACACACTTATCAAACTTGAAAGATCAGATGAGTCCACTATTTTAAGAACTATTCCAACAGACATATACTTGTTTCCCAACAGATTTGCATCAGTAATTTTAAAAAGGTGGAGAATGTGCTCCACTATGTTCTGCAATGTCCTTTATATTGCTCTGAGTTTGTGGGTGCCAGATTTTCTTCCTGGATTTAGTAAGTATTAGAATTTAAAGCCCCTTCATGGATCACTGCCTTGCCATGGTGAAGGGGCTTGAATAACTCAGAGAAGCTATGAGCTATGCCGTGCAGGGCCACCCAAGATGGACCGGCCATAGTGGAGAGTTTTGACCAAACGTGATCCACCTGGAGCAGGAACCGGCAAGCCACTCCAGTATCCCTGCCAAGAAAACTCCATGGACAAAGGCAACAGCCAAGGAGAAGGGGACGACAGAGGATGAGATGGTTGGACAGTGTTCTCGAAGCTACAAACATGAGCCTGACCAAACTGTGGGAGGCAGTGGAAGACAGGAGTGCCTGGCGTGCTCTGGTCCATGGGGTCACGAAGAGTCGGACAAGACTAAACGACTAAACAACAACAAGAATTTAAAGTAAAGGTAAAGGGACCCCTGACCATTAGGTCCAGACGTGACCGACTCTGGGGTTGCAGCGCTCATCTCGCTTTATTGGCTGAGGGAGCCGGCGCACAGCCTCTGGGTCATGTGGCCAGTACGACTAAGCCTCTTCTGGCGAACCAGAGCAGCGCACGGAAACGCCGTTTACCTTCCCGCCAGAGCAGTACCTATTTATCTACTTGCACTTTGACATGATTTCAAACTGCTAGGTTGGCAGGAGCAGGGGACCGAGCAATGGGAGCTCACCCCGTCGCGGGGATTCGAACCGCCAACCTTCTGATCGGCAAGTCCTAGGCTCTGTGGTTTAACCCACAGCGCCACCTGCCAATGCTTAAAGAGTTAAAGTCAGGTGCTTAATATCTGGACTCAGCTTCCTGTGTTCAAAAGATCACCTGAGAAATGCACCATTAGCAGAGAACTAAGACAGGGAGATGGGACATCAGCAAAACAAAGACTCTGCCAGTCAGCATGTGTTGGGGTAAATGTGAGTTTCCCTTGCTGATTCCAGTATCCTTCCGGTTACTGGAATATTCAATGATGAATAAAACCACTGCCATCCACGACCTGATTGTGGATGGAGGATTTGACCTGGCATGTGTGACAGAGACCTGGTTGGATGAGGCAGATGGGCCTGTCCTTACCGCTGCTTGCCCACCAGGTTTCTCTTACGCACAGCAACCCAGGTCATGTGGGCGGGGAGGGGGGGTTGCAGTGATTTTTAGGAAGTCATTAGTCCGCACCAGGCGTCCTACTGGGAAGACCCAGTTTTCTGAGTGCATGTTCTGGAAGTTGGGCAATAGGGGCAGTACAGGATTCCTTTTGGTGTACCGACCTCCCCGCTGCACCAAGGATTCCCTGCCCGAGCTGCTTCAGGTCATGGCGGATATGCTCCTGGAGACACATAGCTTGGTTGTCCTGGGGGATTTTAACATCCATGCTGACACGACCTTACAAGGGGCCGCTCGGGACTTCGTGGAAAGCATGGCCTCCATGGGGCTGTCCCTGAATATGTCTGGCCCAACTTTAGCCGCGGACATGCCTTAGACTTGGTGTTTACCTCTACGGATGTTGGTGATCTGACACTAACTAAAAGCAAAACAAAAGAAGTGCCATGGTCAGATCACTTCCTGGTGCAACTGGACTTCTCCGCGACCCTTCCCCTCTGCAGGGAGGTGGGACCGATTTGGATGGTCCGCCCCCGCTACTTAATGGATCCAACTGGTTTCCAGAGAGTGGTAGGGGATGTTTTATCCCAAGTTGATGGCCTTTCAGCTGATTCCCTGGTGGCCCGCTGGAATGCGGAGTTAACCAGGGCTATTGACTGTCTGGCTCCAAAGCGCCCTCTCCGATTGCATGGAGCCCGGACAGCCCCGTGGTTTTCCCCGGAGCTGAGGGCGATGAAACAATAATTGAGACGGCTAGAGCACCGGTGGCGGAAAACTCACTCTGAATCAGACCGGACACGAGCTAGAGCTCAACGTCGAGCCTACCAAGTGGCAATGGCGACGGCGAAGAGGGCCTTCTTCGCCGCTGTTGGGATACTGCCAGGGAGACAAAGTCCATCATGGCCCCACGTCGCCTCCGGATGTCCATCGATCTCCCATAGACACGCAGTATCAGCAATTAGCGACACGAGCTCCAGAAATAGCTTGCCACATTCCAGAGCTGATGCATGCTCTTATCAGCAGATAATGCACAGCGAAAGATGCACGCAGGAGAGCATTATTTAAGTTTATTCAGCGTTGGTCAGAACAAAGAAAAAACATGACCGCCTGCTTCAGTGTTCAGGCACCAAGAGGGAAATGAAAGCATAGACACAACAGAAACATCCTGTGAACAGGAAATACGCAGACTCTGTGACTCACAAACATCCTGCTCCCTTTTAAGGTGGAACGGAAATATCCTAACAGCTGCCTCCATTGCATCTGCAGAAAACAGCAGCAGGAGACTTTTTCAGGTAGTTCGCAATCTATCAGAACCACCTGCACCACCAGGGCCTGGTAGGGACCCCAAGATCTCCTACAATGCTTTTGCAAAGTTTTTTGCAGATAAAGTCACTCAGATTCAGGAGGAGGTAGACTCCACCGTGGGAGCAGGGCCAGGGTGGGAGAGTGCTAGAGTTTTGGGATCAATTCCAATTTGTTACCTCCGAGGCTGCTTGGACAAGTGAAACCGACCACCTGTCTCCTTGATCCTTGCCCATCCTGGCTGATAAAAGCGAGCCGGGAAGGGGTGGGCGATGGGCTTCGTGGAGTGGTGAATGCTTCCCTCCGTGAGGGAGCCTTCCCAGACCCGCTGAAAGAGGCGGTTATTAAACCGCTTCTTAAAAAACATCTTTAGACCCAGCCAATTTGGCTAACTATCACCCAGTCTCAAATTTACCATTCTTGGGCAAGGTGATTGAGCGGGTGGTTGCCGAACAACTCCAAGCACACCTGGAGGATGCGGACCATTTGGATCCCTTCCAATCGGGATTCAGGCCTCACCATGGGACTGAAACTGCCTTGGTCGCACTGGTTGATGATCTCCGCGGGCTAGGGACAAAGGTGAGAGCTGCTTCCTAGTTCTGCTGGATCTCTCAGTGGCTTTTGACACCATCGACCATAACATCCTTCTGGACCGTCTTGAGGGGCTGGGAGCTGGGGGCACTGTTATACGGTGGTTCCGCTCCTTTCTCCTGGGCCGTGTCCAGAAAGTGGGGGGGGGGGGGATGAGTGTTCGGACACCTGGGCTCTCACTTGTGGGGTGCCTCAGGGTTCCGTCCTCTCCCCCATGCTTTTTAATATCTATATGAAGCTGTTGGGAGAGATAATCAGGGGGTTTGGGCTGGGTGTTCATCAGTATGCAGATGACACCCAGCTCTACCTCTCCTTTAAATCAGAACCAGTGAAGGCGGTGAAGGTCCTGTGTGAGTGCCTGGAGGCGGTTGGAGGATGGATGGCGGCTAATGGATTGAGGTTGAATCCTGACAAGACAGAAGTACTGTTTTGGGGGGACAGGGGGCGGGCGGGTATGGGGGATTCCCTGGTCCTGAATGGGGTAACTGTGCCCCTGAAGGACCAGGTGCGCAGCCTGGGAATCATTTTGGACTCACAGTTTTCCATGGAGGCACAGGTCAATTCTGTGTCCAGGGCAGCTGTCTACCAGCTCCACCTTGTACGCAGGCTAAGACCCTTCCTGCCCACGGACTGTCGCACCAGAGTGGTGCATGCTCTGGTTATCTCCCACTTGGACTACTGCAATGCGCTCTACGTGGGGCTACCTTTGAAGGTGACCCGGAAACTGCAATTAATCCAGAATGCAGCAGCTAGACTGGTGACTGGGAGTGGCCGCCGGGACCACATAACACCGGTTCTGAGAGATCTGCATTGGCTCCCAGTACGTTTCCAAGCACAATTCAAAGTGTTGGTGCTGACCTTTCAAGCCCTAAATGGCCCCGGCCCAGTATACCTGAAGGAGCATCTCCACCCCCATCGTTCAGCCCGGATACTGAGATCCAGTGCCGAGGGCCTTCTGGCGGTTCCCTCATTGCGAGAAGTAAGGTTACATGGAACCAGGCAGAGGGCCTTCTCGGTAGTGGTGCCCGCCCTGTGGAACGCCCTCCCAGCAGATGTCAAGGCAATAAACAACTATTTTACTTTTAAAAGACAACTGAAGGCAGCCCTCTTTAGGGAAGTTTTTAAAGTCTAATGCTGTATTGTTTTAATATTCAGTTGGAAGCCGCCCAGAGTGGCTGGGGAAAGCCAGCCAGATGGGCGGGGTATAAATAATAAAAAAATTTATTATTATTATTATTATTATTATTATTATTATTATTATTATTAAAATCATGAATAATAAGTTTTTTGTGGAGCTACACAACAAAAAATGGGTATGCAGTTAATATATTGGGGGTGGGGTATTAAGCCAGGATAAGCTAAATCTCAGAGTAGCATTTTTGCAATATTTGTTAGTAATGTGGGAACTCCCGAGCAGTTTTTAAATATAATATCTCCCATGCTGCTATTATATTCTTGTGAGGTTTTTCATTCTTTCCAAATTAAAGCAGGGGTAAGTCTATTATTTACATGAGTGGTTTAGAAGACACATTAAGCCAAGCATTTGTGACAAAGCAAAATTGTCAACGTAAGTCCAGAATATGTCCCCCACCAAAGCCCAAACAAGAGAAAACACATACAGTTAGTAGCATTTGATGGAATTCAGGGCCTGCCGAATTAATGGACTCCATACTACCTCCCAGTTCCCTGCCACATACGTATTTAAGCTATTGAGCCACAGAACTCTTTGTAGTAACTGCTTTTCTTTTCTTTTTTACAAGTTCCATTGGCAGAAAGCCAATATGCATTCATTCATAAAATGTTAAAACCCCAAACAAAATATTGTCAAGGGGGACCTCCAGTCCAAATATCTAACTGTGCTCAGTATCATACCTCATGGAATTTTTGAAGTGTTTTCTGTATAGCAGAAACATCTAAGTTATGTTCCCTGCCTAAACACTCAAGGGCTGAAAATTTGGATGGGCACACCTAAAAACCCCCTGTAATGTCCTCAGGTGTGTGGTATTCTCTTTAGACTTTTACACATTCAGCAAACGGGTCTGCAGAAAGCTTAGCCAGCCCTTCTGACACCAGGAACCCTATCTTCTTAGGGCTCTTGACCACAGTAAGGTTTCTAAGCATGTTCAGTGGATTACATTTATAAACTCTCTGCAGGCCTTCGTGGTAAAATACGCACACATTTGTGACGGACAGCAGAGCCAGACCAGAGTCTGGTGATGCAGTGCCTCAGAATTCCACCAGAGGGGTGGAGCTAGTCAGAGGGGGTGGAGCAAGCACTTTGGGAGGGAGAATAAAAGGAGCCGTTTTTGAGGAAAGAGGGTTCAGATAGTTTGACATATAGTTTAAGGGAAAGAGCTGGAGGGAGAGTTGAAGAATTGGTGTGTATAACACCCACTCTGAGGAAAATATCTACAGCTAGAGAAAGGAGTCTCTGAGCTTAGATAGGAAAACAGTGTTGAGTGTCTTACAAAAATGTTCAGACAGGAGTCTGAGCTAGAGAAGCTGTGAGGAGACCATCTCTGGGTCTCCTTCCAGTCGAGAGGGGAGAGATCTTCCAGAAAAAAGAAGACTCCCAAACCAGTTTAGGAGGGGGTGGGGATCCCCTGGGTCTGTTATGCTATTTAGAAATGCCTTAAAGGTAAAGGTAAAGGTACCCCTGCCCGTACGGGCCAGTCTTGCCAGACTCTAGGGTTGTGCGCCCATCTCACTCTATAGGCCGAGGGCCAGCGCTGTCCGCAGACACTTCCGGGTCACGTGGCCAGCGTGACAAAGCTGCATCTGGCGAGCCAGCGCAGCACACGGAACGCCGTTTACCTTCCCACTAGTAAGCGGTCCCTATTTATCTACTTGCACCCAGGGGTGCTTTCGAACTGCTAGGTTGGCAGGCGCTGGGACCGAATGACGGGAGCGCACCCCGCCGTGGGGATTCGAACCGCCGACCATGCGATCGGCAAGCCCTAGGCGCTGAGGTTTTACCTCAGGTTTTTAGGAGTGGAATTGTTGAGAGGTTGGGTAACTGACAGAAAGTACCACCTTGTTTAAGAACCAGGCTATGATGCTGTAACACCTATGCAACAACAGAGGTAAGGAACTGAAGTGAAACAACTGGAAATAAGCTGAGCATTTACCATCTAGTCTAGAAACCTGTAACATCTACTGTACCTGGAGCGTAATAAATGAACATAAGCCTGTAACATCCATTAGTTTTAGTATAGTTATTAATAGGTTAACTGTTTCCTGAACATTATCTCCGGATGCATCCTTTGTTTTATCCAATTTGTTCTGTTAAATAAATCTTTCTTATTTGTTCAACTTCTGCCTGAAACGAAAAGTATCTAAAAGATAACCTGTGGAGGTGAGTAATATAGGGGTCATATGGAGGTGGGGGTTCGCAGCCGCAGCATGCTTGTGAGCTCATGTCCTCATTCACATTTTCAGCCCTTGTGCTCAGGACAAACCCTTTAACAGGGCTGTCACTCCTTCGGGTAGTGGGATATCAAATCCAAACTCCTCCTCCTCTTCTTCTTCTTCTTCTTCTTCACAGTGCCTTAAGCACAGGAAGAGAGACTCCAATTCTACCAGGACCCTGTTGTTCCTGGAGTCCTTATCACAACAAAGAAACAAGAGAGGCACTACAACCATTACTAGCTAGGCCATAATTTAAAGGTTTGCAGTGGCACAGAGGAGCTAATAAAGCCATCAAGGGCATAGAATAGCTTCACACATACTTTGCTGATATGCATGCAACTGTGTCTGTAGTTGCTCCCATGTAAGTCCAAGTACATATAAAGGCTTCCACCAACATATGCTCCAGTCCAATGTTATTTTTGCACAGTACACACACAGGGAATAGATATCTCTTGGAATCATAGTATTGTAGAGTTGGAAGGGAACCCCAAGGGTCATCTAGTCGAACCCCTGAATGCAGAAATCTCAACTAAAGCAACCCTGACAGATGGTCATCCAACCTCTGCTTTAAAACCTCCAATGAAGGAGAGTTGACAACCTCCTGAGGGAGTTCGTTCCACTGCCAAACATCTCTTACCACCAGAAAGTTGGAATCTCCTTTCTTGTAACTTGAAGCCATTGGTTTGAGTCATACCCTCCATCTTCCATCTGACAGCCCTTTAGATATTTGAAGATGGCTATAATATCTCCTCTGTCTCCTCTTTACCAGGCAAAACATACCCACTTCCTTCAACCGTTCCTTGTAAGGCCTGGTTTCCAGACCCTTGATCATCTTGGTCACCCTAAGCTGCACACATTCCAGCTTGTCAATAGCTTTCTTAAATGGTGGCACCCAGAACTGGACACAGGACTCTAGATGGGGTTTGATCAAGGGAGAATAGAGCAGTACTATGACTTCCCTTGATCTGGATGACCCTCGGGGTTCCTTACAACTCTACAATTCTATGATTCTATGGGCACCATACTTCTGTTGATGCAGCCTAGAACTGCAATAGGTTTGTTTTTTTGCTGCTGCTGTATCACACTGTTGACTCATCTTACATTTGTGGTCTATGAAGACCCCTCAATCTATGAAGACCCCTGGTGTCCACCAGCTTATATTGGTGCAGCTGGTTATTTCTCCTTAGGTGTAGAACCTTACATTTGTCCATATTGAAATTCATTTTAAAGTCCATTGCAGCTTTTTCCCCTTCCCTCATCTCCAACTTCTGCTAGCACTTGTTTTTATAACTAAAATGAAGACATTGCATTGCAGGGGATTTGATTAGATAACCCCTGGGGTCCCTTCCCGCTCTATAATTCCAGGGTTCTATATAATCTTTAGACTTCTTTAACACGCCACCTTGTGATTTTCTTTGTTTGTTTTCTTCAGGAGGATTGCCATTATTACACTTACTGCTATATCTTTAGTCTCCCCGAAACATTATGGGTTTGTTTTTGTTCTTTATTTTATCAGCCTCCTACAGGCTTGTATGTCACAGCTGATTTCATAGAATCATAGAGTTGGAAGAGACCACAAGGGCCATCGAGTCCAACCCCCTGCCAAGCAGGAAACACCATCAGAGCACTCCTGACATATGGTTGTCAAGCCTCTGCTTAAAGACCTCCAAAGAAGGAGACTCCACCACACTCCTTGGCAGCAAATTCCACTGTCGAACAGCTCTTACTGTCAGGAAGTTCTTCCTAATGTTTAGGTGGAATCTTCTTTCTTGTAGTTTGGATCCATTCCTCCGTGTCCGCTTCTCTGGAGCAGCAGAAAACAACCTTTCTCCTTCCTCTATATTTCACTTATCAAGCCCTGAGGAACAGCTAAAAATAACTTGTTCAGGAACTGTTGCATTTGCATGTAAAAAGTCTCAAGACACTCAATTCTAACTCTCTCTGTTTTCAGTTCATCTCTGAGAGTACACTGGGTTTAACCTGCCCCATAATAGCAACAAAAAACAAGGCAGAATAACAGTAGAACATTTTATATGCAGAAATGAGAGAAAGCCTCTCCTCTTGGAGGTGTTGTGAGCGGGAACCGCTTCCCATGCTCGCAGGGGGGCGTAACCAAGCCCACTGCGTCATTGAGCCCTGTGCCCGGCTGGGTGGGGGGCGTGGTTTGGCCATTTAAAATGGCTGCAGGCTCACGGGCTCCTCCTTCTTATTCTTGGCTTCCTCAGAAACGCAATGTGATCAAGGGGGTATTAGCCTCAGTGGCACCTTCCACTCTCAGGTCGTATAAAAAAGCTTGGTTGGATTTCATGGAATTACGGTCCAAAGCAAGAGGTGTTGCCTCCAGTATTCCACCCACAACTGAGGACGTGCTACAGTACCTAGATCTTAGAGCCCCTGGCCAAGGTCCTTTACTTATCCATCAGGATGGTTCTCGATTGACAAGACATCAGTTCACGCGTGTGTTACGCAAGGCGATTGAAGCCTGTGGTTTCCCTGCCAAAGAGTATGCTGCCCATTCATTTAGGATTGGGGCAGCCACAATGGCTGCCTATTTAGGCCTGCCAACTGACAGAATTAAGGAATTGTGCCACTGGAAGTCAGATGCCTACAACAGGAACATCTGGAAGAGCTTTTAAATGCACCTCCATTTACCTATCACTGTTGCTTTCTTAATTTTCAGCTTCCTCTGATGTACAAGTTTGGATTTGTAGTCACAGTATTGTCCACTGGGCCTGGATGCGTGCCAGGGACTGCAGCGTGGACATCAGTCTTGGATTGCCAGCAAGTGTTTGAGTTTCCTGGAATGCAAGACGGGGTATGCACTGGGAATAGATGATGCCAGTTGTGAAGCCGAGAGCAGCGTCGTTTGGTCCTCCCGACACCATGATCATTCAGCTGGGAAAGAATGATTTGCCCTTTAGGAAGAGCTTGGACTTGTTATTGAATATAAAAAAGGACCTTGATGAACTGGCAGCAATGTTCCCCAAAATGACTTTGATTTGGTCCTCCCTCCTGAAGAGGCGAGCTTGGCATGGCAGTCGTCCTGTTGCCATCAACAAATCCAGGAAACTCTTGAATTGTGTGGTAAACTACGTGCAATGGATGGCCAAGTGATCGAGCACGCCGGCATCAGGTTCAGCGATGTGGCTCTGTTTTGAAACGATGGCGTTCATCTTTCTGATCGTGGAAATGACATGTGGTTGGCCAATATCAAGGGCATTAGGAATTGGCTGCAGCTGTGAGGATATTTGGCAGCGAGCCTTTTTGGCTCAGGTGGTGGTGAGGCATTGGAAACTGCGTTGTGTGTTGGAGGGGAGGTTGTAGCCATCACCTACCCCTCCCCCTGACAGATATTCCGTTAAAGGAATCCAGCAGTCGTGGTTCCTGTCCAATGCCCTGATGGTGGCTAGGGCCATGGCACAACCCCCGGTTACTCTAGGGGAAAGCTTCCAGTTGATTTCCCCCTTCAGGTTGTTAACGCTTGCGTGACTCCTGGCAGAGCGGGCAGGAGTCAAGTATAGGCTGTTTGATCCAATGCCTAAGTCAATACCAGTCACGCTCTGTAACCAATAAAGTTGTGGCCTTCTTTAGCCTATTAACCTAAATACTTGTGTCCATGTGTCTTATTTTATCTCCAAGCGGGGACGGGGCCTCGACTCACAAGTGTCATTTATAAAAGGCCAATTCACATTCATACTATGGACTGTGTTAGTTCCTGCTCCCTCCTGACTGCATGATAAGCTGTCCGAATTGTTTATCATGAATGTGCTAAGCAAGATGTCCTAATTGTTCATCATATACATTCAGCACATGGAGAAGGCCTATGAAGTGCAAAAGTCATCTTGGCCAAGGGAGGTGTCACTTTGTGGATTCCCTTTCATGAAGCATGCCTGCTTTGCTAAAATAAAATAAAAATTCCCTCCAAAAGCTTATTTTTTGTAGGGGAGCATTGCTCTTTCAAACTGCATGCCCCACAGAACAGCATCTTTCACACTGGAAGAATCAATGCCACCAAAATTGGGTGCAGCTTCACATCACATTCATCACATTCTTAGATCACTCAATTTTGCTTGATCTGCATTACTATGTATCAGAGATTGCTAAACAGAAATGTGCTAAGAGAATGAAATTATAAAATTTCCTTACTGTATGCAAATATATGGTTTACATTTACAATGTTTGTCAAACAGGTTCTGGGACAATAAAACATGAGAAACCATTGCATTTTATTTAGGGAACGTTAAAAAAAACCAAAAACCTGACCAAGAACAGAAAACTTCCATCAACATTGACAAAACCTTAGTGAGTAGTTTCTTTGTTTGTTTCTCTGCACCTTTTTCATTTCTCTCACACTGCTTTCCTTTGCCTTCTCTGTAAACCAGATCTCACCATGCTGGCTCCCATTTGTACTAAATGTTTCAGCAGCAGTGAATGTTGAAATGTGGGGTGGGAGAGCTTACAAGTGTGGATTTGAGGAACAGTTTTGCTTGTTTGTGAATAATCACCCAGCAGACAGGCTGGGTGGTTCAGAATACATAGTCAGTGCCTACGTCCAAACCTACTAACATTTGTAATCAATAAAGTTGTGGCCATTTGATCCATGCTATTTGTCTTGTCATTCTTTCTCCTTCTTACACCCCATCCCCTCTCTGTACTTTGTCCCGCAAGCAGACTTTTAAGGGTTAGAGGGACAGGAAGATAGAAAGAAAAAGAGTTGGGGTTGCCTTTTGCACAGTGTAATAAAGTACCTCACAAAGCAGAGGGCCATGCTGAGACCCCACACCAACCTGGAGCTAGTCCTGCCCCCAGAAACCATTGAGATCTGCCTCTGGACCTGCCAAAGCCACACTCTCCACTCCATCATTTCCTCAGTGAACCTAAGCTGAGTTCCACTCTCTGGCCCAGAGAGTTCTACCGATGCACCCAAATATTTTTATATCAAGAGCTGACAACCTTATGAGTACACACATCTCACTCACTCCTCTGCTGAACACTGTATGTGTCATGAATATGCCAGCTCCAAGCGAAGGTTTGCAGTCGGCTGCAGAAAGCAGCAAGGAACAGAGAGGCTTGGATTTTACTCAGGCCGAGGAGAGCCGATAGCTGCAGGCTTCGCTTCCTCCTCAGCTGGAACAGCAGGCAGTAGCTGAGAGCAGGCTGGAACACAGCCGAAGCTCTCAGGAAGCACAAACAGGCCTGAAAAGTGAGAGAGACTACAGGGGCTGCAGATGACCCAAGGAGCCCAAGATGTAGACGAATAGGATGGCTGCTAGACAGGAAACAAAACAAGAGACGTAAGGGTCACAGACTCAGTATCTTCTGTCGACGCCGGAAGAACTCTTCAGAAGGGTCAACTTAAGTGATGATGCCGGATGCTTGGCTAGAGCAGTCTGGAGCCAATTGCTTGTTTTTGCAACAAATCCTCCTTTTTAATTACGTATGTTTACTGTGTTATCAAGCCAGAAACCTGAACTCCTAACACTATGCATATTTTTTATTTGTTTCAAAAACCTGAAAATCTGTTCAGTCACAGAAGACTGTGGGACAAAGGGAACCTGCATGCAAAATAAAACCTTTCTCACACAACTGTCAGCACTCTTACAGCACTTTGTTTTCAGCTTTAGTGTTACTCAGGAAGATGCAACATGCAAAAGCCATTAAGTTTTTACATTCAGAGCTCTGCAAGCACCAAGTAATGAGACTTTGAGAAAATAATTAAAAATGAACACATTTCAGCACAAGCAAGAAACACTCTGTATGTCACTTGGCATAATCATCTATTATATCACCACGTTCCTTGCCTCTTACTCAGTGCAAAAAAATTGGAAGTGTTTTGGTTTGTGATCTCAGAGACTCTAATTAGATACTGCAAGTACAGCTATTTTAACCAGGGCCACAATGTCCTTTTTAGAAATGTTCAAACCCTGTGGATAAAAAATGGATTTCTATTCAAGATCAGCTAGGCTGTTCTCTGCGTTCCTTGTTACTATTTGATTCAGAAGTTACAGTAAATGGAACAGCAGCATTATTATAATCCCTAGAAAACAACTCCCATTAAAAGGGGGGGGGTCTTTTTCCCCCTTGGAGACACAAACAGGGATAGATTAATTTGTTGCACTTTATATGCCACAGGATAAGGACACAGCCAGACAGGAGGTCACAGTCAAGTACAGTATTTTCAAAGCTGCATTCCTGCAGGATGGGGACAAAAGTTCATTCAGTTTGCATTTCAAGGTGAACCTACCTAATTTACACTTTCCAAAACAATGTGAGAACCAAAACAGAGCCAATCTTCTCTGAAGAAACCAAGCAATGTGTACAAAAATGCATATATTGGGGTAAAATGTATATAATACATACAAAAATATACTGTATTAGGGGAAATTGCTTCGTAAAAATGTATATATTAGACAAAACTGCACGTAAAAACATGCCATACCCTCCAACATTTCTCCAATGAAAATAAGGACATCCTAAGGAAAAGCAGGACATTCTGGGATCAAATCAGAAACCAGGATCGCTTTTCTAAATCTGGGATGTCCCTGAAAAATGGGGCATTTGTGGAGGGTCTGGAATGCTGATGAAGAATGGAAAAATGAGAAATAGAGAGAAACCAAAAGTGGCAGATTTGGCAATTCCTAATCTCAGAGAATCCTGGAGTTTTGGAGAAGTGTATTAGCAGTTTCTCAACTGAAAGAACAGTAAAAGATAAAAGCTTCTCTGTCCCTACAGATTCTCATGGCACTGACAAGATGCTGGGAAGTGCATTCTGAGCAAAACTCACCGTTCTCACAGGCCAACGCTAAGGCCCAGCAGGAATGGCCAGTGACGCCTGAGAGCCAAACACGTACTGTAGCAAGTGTTTCAGAATCCTCTGTAGTGAGCTGGGTTTCTGTGACAGACATTTAATGAGAAACAGGCTTCCTAGCGGCAGGAAGGCAACTCGCCAAGAAGATAAATTTCTGGGCTGATGGCAATGCTGCAGACTTTTGCAATGCAAGGAACTGTTTTAGTATTCTTCTTCCCTACATTACTTATGTCAGGAGTGGGGAAACTTCTTTCTGTGAAAGGCCCCATTCCTTTGGGGGCGGGGAATCTATTGTGAACTATATTGTCAGAGATGGGCAAAGTCAATTATGAACAGAGTCAGAGACAGAAGTGTTCTGTATAAATAATCCTGCCCAACTTCACCACAGCTGCCTCAGATTAAAATTCCCAATCCCATGCAGGCCAACTCATAAATAAAGTCCACTATGTTTTGATGGGCTTACTCTCAATTAAGTATAGAGGACTTAAAAATAAATAAATACAACAGACCAATACAGCCACTGTTCTGAAAAGCAAGCAAAAGTAACTTGTTTCTGACCTTTCTGTGCTCTATACCAGTGTTTCCCAACCACTGTTCCGCGGAACACTAGTGTGCCGCGAGATGTTGCCTGGTGTGCCGCGGGAAAAATTAAAAAATTGAAAGTTTTTTTTTTTAAAGTCAAATTTTCGATTGGGGCGCCGTCACTAGATGACCCCTGGGGTTCCCTCCCTCCCTCCCGCTCTGCGCCTCCCTCCTCCTCCTCCTCCTCCGGGGAGGCCCTTCCTGGCTCTCGGCCAAGGCTTGGCGGCTGCCACTCACTCACTCGCTCGCCCACCCGTCCCTCCATCCCTGCAGCGCTGCTCCCCGAGCCGAGCCCGGGGGGAAACTTCGGCGTCGTTGCGCCGGGTGTTGGAAGCGGAGGCTGGCGGGGGCCCCTCACCTGCAAAACCTGGTCGCCTCTCATATATTTCGTGCATTGCATTCATCGCCCGCTTTCTCCTCCAAGGAGCTCCCGGGGGCGCGCGTGGTTCTCCCCGTGTTATCCTCGCAACAACAGCCCTGCGAGGTGGGTCAGGCGAGTGGCCCAAGGGAGCACCCAGGGATTGTCCTGGCCAGGTGGGGTGATTTGAACCCTGCTCTCTGCCCGGTCTTCGTCCTCATTTAGCCCCCACATGTGCATGACTGTGCATGACTGAGGTTTTTCCCCCTCGTCTTGGCTATGGTGTGAGTCTGTGCTGTTAATTAATGGGGTTCTGCCTTCGGAGAAGATGAGCCAGCCCTCAAGGAGGTGATTATGTAATTTGCTAGCAATTCATGTCCCTCCCGGCGTGACGCTGCGCGCTGACGTCACGGGGCTGTAATGGTGGTGTGCCTCGAGATTTTTTTCATGAAACAAGTGTGCCTTTGCCCAAAAAAGGTTGGGAAACACTGCTCTATACACACAGAGAGAAGAAGTCTATCAACAGGGCCAGCCCACCCTTGAGGCAAGGTGAGGAAACTGCCTCAGGTAGCAGGATCCAAAGAGGCAGCAGACCCAGCCTCCAAGGAATGCATTGCCAGCTGCAGTCGGGGCAGCAATGGCTGCGGCGCACTCCTTGGAGACTGCTTCTGCCCCTTCTTCTGCAGCCCCCCTCCCCAGTGGCCTCTTGCGAAATAGGAAGTGCTGCTTGGCCTCCCCCTCCCCCCCCGTTCCTAATGTGGATCTTTGCTCACCCTTTCTTCCCTGATGGCCCCATATTGTGGTTCACCTCAGGTTCCAAAATATCTTGTGCCAGCTCCTGTCTATCAATTTGCTCTCAGGCAGCATTTCTAAAACTTGGGCAATGCTGTTATGAGAAGGAGCCACAGAGTGAGTTCTTGCCATGTGACCCAGGGATTCTTGAGTTTTTGAAAAAGCACAGCAAATACAACAAGTTCCATGCCCAAATTATTCTGCCCTTACCAGTTGGACTCTTGGCAATAACAAATCATGTCATCGCTACTTCTCAGCCACATACCACCTATCACATGCATGTTTTGGCAGGTCTGCTTTTTGAAAGCATCATTACCTCCAGCTTTTAAAAACTAATAGAAATTCTAGCTTACAAGAGATCCTTTTAAACAAACCCTATTGACTTAGGACAGATGTAAATAAAATTTTCCTTGAGAGAGTAACTCATTCATTGAATCTATCATAAACTTTTTTTTTTTTTTGCATTCAGGTGTATGAGATAAAACTCACAAAATCTTGCCACCTTAACTGTTCAGGGGACTTAAGAAAAGCTGCTATATGCAAGTGAAAGCATGCCAAAAAGTTATTTGGAGAAATACTTTGTACATATATGCATGATTGCTAAGTCACAAGATGAAATCACATTTGCATCTGGAAACTGGAAGAAATCGTAACTTGTTACTGCTACGTTATATGCAAAGCTGGTGTGCTGGTCCCGAGGATTAACCGTGAGGCGAGGTCCGAGTCCAGTCCAAGGTCGAGGGTGCAGTAGGGAGACAGTCCGTCAAAGCTGAAGCTGGGTCCAAGGCAGGGAGTCGGATGAGGTCAGGAGCTCCGTTGCTCCCGCAACCTGGGACTGGGGCTGGCCGGCTTTTATCTGCCCCGAGGCATAGGGCGGCCCCGATCCTCTGGTGACTCGCCTCTCCTGGCCTGGAGACGAGCACTCCTCCTGCGGGAACTTAGTTCCCTCCGCCTCTCTGCCCTGAGCCTCTGCAGCTCCGGAGAGGCTGGAGGGTTACCGGACCAAGAGGCAACCTCAGCTTCCCCTGATGGGGCTGGGAGTGGAGCACCTGCAGGTAATGGGTCCTCCGTCATCTCAGGAGCCAGAGCAGACTCAGCTGGTGCCTGCACCTGAGGATCCAGCACAGGTGAGGAGCCTTCAGGCTCAAGCCCCAGCCCAGCTGGTTCTGGAAGGCGGGGAATCCTGTGCAGGTTGGGATTCCTCAGGTTCAGCCTCCGAGTCCGAATCCCAGGCCATCACAGCTAGTTCCCAGCTTCCCATCACAGTAGAACACAATCCCACAATTCTGTCGCAGACTCATGTAATCAAGAAACAGATCCCAGAGGTGGAGGTTGCAGATAACAGCTGGTTTGGTTCTTCATGGCTTCCATTAGGTTCCATAAACTACAGAGTGGTGCAGTAGTTAGATTGCCGGACTAGAACCTGGGAGACCAGGGTTCAATTCCCCACTTAACCATGAAGCTCAATGGGTGGCCTTGGGCCAGTCACTGCCTCTCAGCCTAACCTACCTCACAGGGTTTTTGTGAGGATTAAGTGAGAAGGAGAACCATATTACTGCTTTGGGTTCCTTGGAGAAAGGGAGGGATTTTAATGCAATCAATCAAACAATAATGCAGAGGTTGCAATTGAGGATACAGTTGTAGTACAGCAAAGCCTACTTTTCAAGCAAAGGCTCAGGCAAGAGGCAAGTCAAGGCCCAGTCCTGGGTCCAATTCCCAGACGAGCAGCAGGTCAAGTACAAAGCACAGTACTGATAGAAGGATGCTATTTGAGCAATTCTTCCAGCCTGGTACAGAGGCTTTGGGGCTGAAACTGGGGGTCCATCTGTTGTCAAGGAGGTCTCTTTGTGAGGATGGCTTTACTTGCGAGAATACTTTGGCTTCCAATGAGAGCATCTCCATATGAGGTGGGGTTTTGTCTCCAATTAAGATTTTGAACTGAATTCAGCTTTAAATACACTCTGTATTCTTTGGGTATCCAAATCCACTTTAGGGAAAGTTCAGGACCAAGATGTTTGAAATATATGCACACATTGCCTCTACTAACACGAAGTGGTCACAACAGAAATAGAAGTTGGGAAGCCCAATTTTAGACCTCTGTGCCTGATTGCTTTCTAGTCTTGACAGTTACCCACTGTTTAGGCATGTATGCATTTATGCTGAAAAAGTCAGTTCCTGTAGCAGCACAACAATGGGTTTCAACTTTTTGAAAGATTATGTAGAGGTAATTTTTGCTGAGGTCTTGTTTTCTTTTAAGCACGTACACTCCAGAAGAAAAGCCACTATTTTGCTTGATTACTTTCTTTACCTAAGTCTAGATTTCACTGTGTATATTAATGCTCTCAACATTTGTTATCTACTGTACACAAGAGAAATCAAAGCTCTAGAGATAAATTTAAAACTTTCCTCCTGACTTCACTGCAACAAACCCATGAGTAAACATGTCATGGGTGGTCTAGCATTAAATTAAGACTTAAAGTTCCTGCTCAGAATGACAGCTTTATTCATTTCCAGTCTAGATAACTACCTATCCATGACTTAACACATTTTATGCTAATTGATTTCTTCAACATGAACACAGATTTATAAAATAAGGTAAGTTTCCCTGTAAATGTATAAAGCAAGGTTGTTGCAGCATTTTCTTAAAAAGCAGTGCATGCTCTTCCTGGAAGCCACAAGCAGGCCCAGAGAATTGGTTCAATATGAGAAAAACTACACTGCCCGGAGTCTCTGCAGTTCAGCACCACAAACCTCCCACAAATAAACTACTGGAAGGGCAGCTCAGTTGGTAGAGCATGAGACTCTCAACCTCAGAATCATGGGCTCAAGACCCACACTGGGTGAAAGATTCTGTGATTCTAATGTGATAAAAAGCCACAATAAGTTGATCATGGTGAGTGGTTTTTCACCTCAAAATGCCCTGTCTCCACTGCACTTGTGAGGAAAGGAGTAGGAAACAGCAAAAACTGAGAGCAATAAAGCTGTAAATGGTGTGGGCCACACAGAATTGTTGTCTAGGTGACAAATGTCTGCATAAGAAAAGGCCCCTTTGACAGCATATCCTTTATTTTAGGTATCCCTACAAAGGCATTTTCCTCACTGTACCACTTCAGACAATGAGTGGGGAACAGCATGGATGAAGAGTCCTGATGAAGAGACATGAGAGTCCAGGCTACCTGAGAGTCCTGCGGTTTGGTATTCTAATTTGGCAACACATAGAAAGTAATTTTCATTTAGACAAATAATAGAAAACTAAACTTTCCCAACTGTGGTGAGATATAATAGATTAACTTGCCCAGCAAAATAAGCACCCCTTAAGTTTTTGTCGTTTTTGTACGGTTCATAGCTAAATATAATGCTGTAACACGCATTAAAGGATGACTGCTTAAAAGAGCATTAGCAGCTGGTATCTACTAGCTATTGAAATACCTATGTATTTATCTCAGTGTCTGCTAGATACTTGAGAGAAGCAGTATGTTGGATACTTGCAAGGAACAGTATGACTACAGCTAGGCAGAAGGGACTTCTGAGAAGAAGCAGTCTTAGGTGTTGGGGGAAGGGGTTTGACAGCTACATGACAGTTAAAGGTAAAGGTAAAGGGACCCCTGACCGTTAGGTCCAGTCGCGAATGACTCTGAGGTTGCGGTGCTCATCTTGCTTTACTGGCCAAGGGAGCCGACATTTGTCCGCAGACAGTTTTTCCAGGTCATGTGGCCAGCATGACTAAGCTGCTTCTGGCGAACCAAAGCAGCGCATGGAAACGCTGTTTACCTTCCCACCGGAGCGGTACCTATTTATCTACTTGCACTTCGACGTGCTTTCAAACTGCTAGGTTGGCAGGAGCTGAGACCGTGCAACAGGAGCTCACCCCGTCACGGGGATTCGAACCGCTGACCTTCCGATCGGCAAGCCCAAGTGGCTCAGTGGTTTAGACCACAGCGCCACCCGCCACCCGAGTAACATGACCGTTACTCCCATGCATTACAGATTTCCACTGAGTACTCCACTATACTCAATGCTTACATCTGTAAATATCTGATTACAAACACACATGTCTCCAGTGCCTTCTTCCCATTAGGAAACTCATCTTTTAAAAAGGCACTTCCCTGAAATTTCCTACCACTCAGGGAAGCCAGGAGCGCAAAACCATATATTGCTGACAGCAGACAAAGTAGACGCCATCACAATGATCTAGTCTCACTACTATCTGGCTGTATGCACCCCTGCTAAAGTAAACCAGGATGAGATAAGTATCCGTAACTTATGAAAAATGCCCTTGCAGCACACTGCAAAGTTAAACAGTCACAGAGAATGAAAGGCAATAACTGGCTGTAGGCTTGAGTGGCCATGCACTAAGCTTTTTGTACTGTAATGGTCTGATACATTCATTTTGACCTAGAGACCAGAGATAAATTGCCTTAGCAATACTAACAAACAGCTAAACAATTGGGGGGGGGGTAAAAGAAAAGAAGGAAGGAAGGAAGGAAGGAAGGAAAAGAGGGGTGAGAGAGAGAACAGTGATAACATCTCTAAACATATTGCTTAGTTATGAAGGGGAAGGGGCCTTTGAAAAATTACATTTTAATCTAATGTTTGTAGCAATTTTGGAAAAATTATGAAGCAACAAAGAAGTAGAGCATACTGCACCCACGGTTGCTAGCCAAAGCAATCTGGAAAATGCAACATTTTTGCCCCACTTCAGATAGTAAAATCCTGAATGTGTAAATGAAACACACACTCCCAAGATATTTATGCATAAATATTTCCACATACAGATGGCATAAACTTCTCAAATCAGAGGCACCCTAAGAATATTTGTAAGTTACAGAAAAACTCAAAGTATGAAATACATAGCATGAAACATTTATAATACTGAAAGGATTGGGATCTTGTCAATTTTTTCTAATAATTGTTCTAATATTACATAGATTTTATCCAGTAATTGCAAGAGTTCATATCTACATTATACCTCTGAACATTAAGAAAATTATTTTTTCCATTTCAGTGATAATACCAAATTGTCCTAAGTCCTTCTTTTGCAAAAGCAATTCTTACTGCTATTAGTAAATTCACTGTCAGTTCTCATTAATTCTTATTCAATGTTTTAGACATCCTAGCAGAACCACCAATAAGATTTTGATATATAATAAGAGGGGGAAATGGAATATTATCCCAATATGTGATCACAGTGGAGAGATTCCAAAATGGACATGGATGAAAGGATTTACTATCACTCAGGGACACGGGTGGCACTGTGGGGAGCTGTAGTGTTTTACCTAGGCTGCCAGGGCTCCTCCAGATGACAAGATCTTTCTGCACCAGGTCAGTGAGGACCACTTCCTTTTTAAACTTCTCCCATATATACAGAACTCCCTGTGCACCTTTTGCAGACCCTCCAAATGTCCCTATTTTCCAGGGAAATGCTTAGATTTACAGAAGTTGTCCCAGTTTCTGATTTGATCCCGGAATGCCCCACTTTTCCTTAGGACATCCCTATTTTCACCAGAGAAATGTTGAAGGGTATGGAGTTATCCAACCCCTGAGCCATCTGAAGGCAGCACTGCAAAGGGAAGCTTTCTTTTAATGTTTAATTGTGTTTTATTATATGTTGGTGTCAGGGATTGGGCAAATGAGGAGGATGCTGGAGAGGGGGGTTAAGTCAGGGGTCAAATAAGTGTTGTTTACTTTTTATAATACATGGAAGATGGATCTCCTTCGGGAGTTTCTGGACTCTCCATCCTTGGAGGATTCTAAGCAGAGGTTGGGTGGCCATCTGCCAGGGATGCTTTAGCTGAGTTTCCTACCTTGGAGGGGGCTGCACTAGAATGATGACCCTTGGGGTCCCTTCCAACTCTATGATTCTATGTTTTTCTGCTTCAACAATATTTCATTGTGTTCCCATCATTTTAAGTAATTGTATTTTGTATAAATTATATAAATTATAAATAAAATATGTTTTAGGTAAAGGTAAAGGTACCCCTGCCCATACGGGCCAGTCTTGACAGACTCTGGGGTTGTGCACCCATCTCACTTAAGAGGCCAGGGGCCAGCGCTGTCCGGAGACACTTCCGGGTCACGTGGCCAGCGTGACATCACTGCTCTGGCGAGCCAGAGCTGCACACGGAAACACTGTTTACCTTCCCGCTAGTAAGCGGTCCCTATTTATCTACTTGCACCCGGGGGTGCTTTCAAACTGCTAGGTTGGCAGGCGCTGGGACCGAGCAACGGGAGTGCACCCCGCCGCCGGGATTCGAACCGCCGACCTTTCGATTGGCAAGCCTAGGCGCTGAGGCTTTTACCCACAGCGCCACCCGCGTCCCCAAAATATGTTCTATTTACAACTAAAACATTTAAATAGCTACCTTTCTACCAGTAGGACAGGGTCGAGGGGTCACAGGAAGGAAACAAGGTCGTAAGAGGACCACAGTTGGAAAAAGGTTGGGAAACATTGTCCTAGAGTGATGAAGCTGGTCCATGCTTCCATGCTGTATTGTGCCTGGTCTTAACAGCACCAATTTAGGCCGGTACAAGTGGTTCTCTCGCACAGAGTGCCAAGCTGAGGGGGCATAAAATCGAGAAGATCCATTTGAGGGCACCAAATTTTGACCTCACACAGGATGCCATATTGCAAAATATTACCAAAGTCTGCCCCTAGTCTGAGTGATGACATAATGAACTCATCTCCTAATTTCCTGGAGCACTGGACGTGGACCCCTGGGGTACCACAGGGGGCACCACAACTATGATGTAGAATGGAAGGGGAGAAGCAGGGGCACCAAATTTTGGTATTGCACAGGGTGCTGCTGAGATTTGAGACCCCAAAGCCCACCACTGCCCTGATTGTCATATCCAGATTCCAAGCCAGAAAACCTGCTTCCTCCTTTTCATTTTGTTATAAATAAAGAGAGAAACTGAACCAAGTAATGGCAACAAGGTCTACTGACAAAACCTGGTGAACCCTAAACCCTAAACTACAGGTTGCTTTGTAGCTGTCAAAGCTTCCATTGGAGAATAGTGAATGCTTATTTCTATTCAAACATTGGCAAGCAATGTACAATGCACATATGGATTCTGTATATAAACATACACTTGTGCTTCTGAAGAGCATGATACAGTGGTACCTCAGGTTACAGACGCTTCAGGTTACAGACTCCGCTAACCCAGAAATAGTACCTTGGGTTAAGAACTTTGCTTCAGGATGAGAACAGAAATCGCGCGGCGGCAGCAGAGGGAGGCCCCATTAGCTAAAGTGGTGTTTCAGGTTAAGAACAGTTTCAGGTTAAGAACGGACCTCCAGAACGAATTAAGTTCTTAACCCGAGGTACCACTGTACACCCAAGTGCAGCTACCAAGTATGAAACTAGCGACCACATTCAATGTATTTGTCTCAAAATGCATGCTCACCAAAGGTTTTTTATCAGTTAAAGCATTTGTTGAAAGGTGAAATGCTTTCCACCATTTTACTATGACAGAGTGCCCTCTAATGTCCAAAAGTTGTCTTCTAGCAAAATCCATCATGCTTTTGTCAACAGATGTATGTAATAGTTAGGGGTGTGCCAAAGTTACATTTTTGGTGAATGTGTCTGCACAAAACAGTTCAAGATATTTATCCAAAAAGTAGATATATATTATTCAAAAACGAGGAATCTTCTTTGTGATTTTGAATCCTAGACTTAGTGTACTCTGTTCCCTGTTTAAAGGCACTTCTCTTACAGAAGTGATATCTGCAGATTCTCTTCAATGATCATCATCTTCTTCTTCAGATGGAAAACCCTTCCTGATTAGATTAGAGGCAGAAGATGTGGCTTAATTATGCATCTTAGTACTGCATTCAAAACCTTGACCTTTTGGCTAGTGTTCTTCTAGTTCCCTAGTGAAAAACCCTGCGAACCCACTATTGCTTGTCATTCAGGGCTAGCTTGCTCTTTTCAAACTCAAAATTAAAGTCGCAGGTCTGTGGTGCAACCCTAACACAGGGTCTCCTGTGACTGATGAAGATGCCAGAAATGAAAAGTATTGTTATAGATTTAGGGTAAGCTCAAGAAATTAATAATGCTAGCATTTTGGTCATTTGTGATATGGAAGGAGAATGCAAGCTGCAAAGGAATTCCTGGCCTAGCTTATACAAGACAATCTGTCTGAGCTTAGGTTATGAAAAGAACAATTGAGGAGCATTAACAATACAAGAGAAATCCTTGTCCCACTTGTGAACAGAGATTGGGGATTTAGAAGGTTGCCAGGGCAACTGCAGGGGAGGGGGGGTTGTTGGGAGGAAGAAGAGCTGAGATCCATCTTGGGCAGGCAGGCTGAAGGACGCCTGCACTGCTGCCTCTTGAAGTGACCATGACATAAGATCTAGACTCCCTCCATGCAGACTGAAGGTGTAAATGGGTGAATAAACCATATTTCTTAAAGCACAACAGTCTCCGCCACGTCTTCCATTCTTCAAAGGGGGACAGACCCTGTGGGGGTGCCTGAGACCCAATGGGCTCTTGCCACTGTTCAGCAGAGAGAGGGGCAGGCACTTGACTTATGTAACAAACAGTATGAATCCACATTTAAATCATTATCATCAACATCATCATCTGCCGGTTTCCTAGATTTTTTAACAGACATCAAGATAAAGTCCTTGTTGGCAGCATGGGGAGGGAAAATTTTGAGCAGAAATGCATTTGGAAGTTGGCTCACATGTACACCTTACCATATACAGTGGTACTTTGGTTCTCAAACTTAATCCATTCCAGAAGTCTGTTCCAAAACCAAAGTGTTCCAAAACCAAGGTGCGCTTTCCCATAGAAAGCAATGCAAAATGGATTAATCCATTTCAGACAATTAAAAACAACCCTTAAAACAGCAATTCAACATGAATTTTACTATCTAATGAGACCATTGATCCGCGCTCCATGGATGAATTAATGAAAGCAGCGTTAGCCATTGGGGTTCGACAAGAGGCGCCCACACAGGAGAGGCGGGAGGCAAGAGGGGAGCGTTTCTATGGCAACCACATTCCTGAGATGCCGGCAGGGGCTTCCCACAGGCTGCCACCAGCAGAACCTATGGAAATCGATGGAGCCCACGCGCAGGAGTTTTCAAATGCTGACGCTCTCAAGAAGAAAGAGGTAAGGGCCTGGAAGTCAGCCAAAAAATGCTTCATCTGTCAGCGTGCCAAGGCCTGTCCACAGAGGAAGGCCTGGTGGGGCAGGCAAAGAGGAGGAGGGAGACAAGCCTTAGGCTCAGGGAAACGAAAGACCAACAGGGGCAGCAGCCAGGCGGGCGACCAGTAGAAAAGCCCTGACCAGACCCTCCCAAGGCAGGCACAGCAGTTCAGGTGGTGCTAGAGCTCCCTAATGGGCACCCAATAGAAGTGCAAGCCTTGTTGGATTCTGGTGCCTCAGCGAACCTTTTCAGCAGAGACTTCGCTTTAGAACACCAGCTACACCTGTTGCCACTAGATTTCCCCTTGCAAGTGACCACCATTGATGGGAGAGAGCTACTGGGAGGGGAAGTCACGCACCAGACACCACCAATGAGGATGAGAGTTTCCAGGCACGTGGAAACCATTGCCTTTCATGTGGCCACCTTGGCAGGACCTCCCATTATTCTGGGAATGATTTGATTGGCACTCCATGACCGGTGGTGTCATGGCATCAACGATTCCTTACCTTTGGGTCGGCACACTGTGTGGAACACTGGGGGAAGAGGAGCCACGGGTGGCTATGGCCAAGGTCGCTGGAGTGACTCTGGAGGAGAGAAGGAGCGTTCTATGACAATATGCAGATTTGAAGGAGGCGTTCAGTGAGAAGGGGGCCAACAAGCTGCCCCCCCCCAGACCCTATGACTGCAAGATCAATCTGGTCCCAGGGGCCAAGCTGCCAGTGGGTAAGCTGTATTCTATGTCCGACCAAGAAAGAGTTGAGGCAGTTTACTGACAAAAATTTAAAGAGGGGTTTCATAAGGGAATCCAAGGCGGTAGGGGGGACTTCAGGGTCCTGAACAGTTTGACGGAACCCATAGCCTTCCCCATGCCCAGAATTGACGATGTTCTGGCACAAGTGAGGCAGGGGAAAATTTTTATCAAGCTGGATCTCAGGGAAGCCTACAACCTGATTAGGGTGTGGGAGGGAGACGAATGGAAGACGACCAAGTTCACCCCCCTTGGGGCATTTGAATATCTTGTTTGGATTACAAGCGGGCTCTGCCTGCTTCCAAGCCTTTATGCACCACGTGTTGGGCCCCCTGCTGTACAAGAATTGTGTTGCCTTTTTAGATGACGTCTTAATCTTTTCAGAGGATGAAGTGCAGCCCGCACGCGACGTCAGGCAAGTGTTGGAGAGATTGAAGGAGCATCAGCTGTGGGTCAAGCTAGAGAAATGCCAATTCCATGCTCAGGAGGTCGAGTTCCTGGGGTACCGGCTGTCGGACAAGGGGCTGGCCATGGATCCGGAGAAGGTGAAGACAGTGCTGGACTGGAAGAGCCCCAAGACAAAGAAACATGTGCGACGGTTCCTGGGCTTCAGCAACTTCTACAGAAAGTTTATCAAGAACTTTGCACACATGACAGCGCCAATAACCGATTGTCTCAGTGGCAAGAAGTTTTTGTGGACAAGGGAAGCGCAGCAGGCCTTTGAAAGTTTAAAAAAGGCCTTTGCATCAGAGGAGCAGCTCCTGCACATTGATCCTGGGAAGCCTTTAAGGGTGGAGACGGACGCTTCAGACTGAGCTATCGGAGCTGTGCTGTTGCAGCAAGGTCTGGGGGAGGATTGGAGGCCTTGTGCCTTTTTCTCCAGGAAGCTGAGCAAATCAGAGCAAAATTACACTATTTATGACAAAGAATTGCTAGCCATTTATGCGGCTTTTAAGCAGTGGAGACACTTCTTGATCGGGGCGCAGCACCAGATCCAGGTACGAATGGACCACAAGAACCTAGAATACTGGCTCACAGTGCGTGTGCTCAACCAGAGAAAGGTCAGATGGGCGGAGGCTTTTTCTCAGTATAGCTTCAAGATACAATACGTCCCTGGGGGGCAAAACATGAGGGCGGACGCACTTTCCAGGAAGCCAGAGTACATGGAAGAGGAAGGGCCACCCGTGGCCAGACAAATGTTCCAAGAGGGCAAATGGTCATGTGGGGAAGCACTGACAGGGGAGGCGGAACTGGTTGGGCTCACCAGACACGATGTGTTTGCTCAAACTAAAATTGGGGAACTTAAACATGATCAGGGAGCAAATGGGGGTTTTCAGGAGAAAGGGGGGCTCTTGTTCTACAAAGGGACACTGCATGTACCGGGAGAGCCATTGAGGGCCAAAATCCTCAGACAGCTCCATGACAACCCCACAGCTGGGCATTTGGGGCAACATAAAACCATGCTGTTAGTCACCAGGCAGTTCTGGTGGCCCAAGGTAAGGGAGGATGTAAGGGAATATGTCCGAGGGTGTGCCAGGTGTCAGAGGGCCAAAGGGCTAAGAGCCGCACCGGTGGGGTTACTGGAACCCTTACCAACACTGGGGAGACCCTGGGAGGTGGTGTCCATAGATTTCATGACGGATCTGCCCAGGTCACGAGGTAAGACGGCAATGATGGTGGTGGTCGATCTGCTGACCAAAATGTGTCACTTTGTGGCATGTTCCCATGCAGTGACAGCTGAGGAAACTGCCAAGCTGTTGGAGTCCCATCGAGGGTGGTCTCCGAACGTTGAAAACAGTTCACCTCACAGTTCTGGCATAAACTCATGAGCCTGTTGCAGGTGGAGGTGAGCTTCTCGACGGCAAGACACCCAGAAACCAATAGGCAGGCCGAGAGAGCTAAAGCCATATTGCAGCAGTACTTACGCTGCTACATCAGTCAGAGGCAGAATGATTGGGTGGAGAAATTAGCACTGGCGGAGTTTGCATACAATAATGCTGAACATGTGTCCACGGGAATGAGTCCCTTTATGGCCAACTACAGGTGTCACCCCAGGGCCTTCCCAGGAGGGGGGGAGGAGGAATGAAGTGTTCCAGCTGCAGAGCAGTTTGCAGAAGAGATGGAGGCTTTGTACCAGCAACTCCAATTGGACCTGGAGAGGGCCAAAGAGGTGTATAAAAAGGAGGCAGACAAGCATCGCAGGCCAGGGTCATACAGGTGGGAGACAAAGTGTTGTTGTCATCCCAGGGGTTGCCTTTAAGAGGGGGGTGCAAGAAACTGCAGCCCAGGAGACTGGGGCCCTTTGAGGTGATCCATCAGATCAATCCAGTGGCATTCAGGCTAAAGTTGCCGGACAGCATGAGAATTCATCTGGTGTTTCATAGATCCCTGTTTTGACCTTACAGAGAGGGGCACAGCTTCCCGGGAAGGGAGGAAGGGGTGTCCGCCCATCCCAGGGTAGAGGAGAGGGAACTCTGTAATGAAGTGATGGAAATACCCCAGGTGGAACGGGCATCAGCTAGAGTACTTGGTGGCCTGGGAGCGGGAGCCCAGTTCAGAAAACACGTGGGTTCCCGCAGAAACCGTCACGGAGGAGTATTTTGTGGAGGAGTTCCACGCTCTTTTCCCACGCAAGCCAAAACCCCAGGGGAGGTTCTTTGGGGAAGTGTTTGGACCCACGGAGGACGAGGAGGACTTCTTAGGATTTACATCCTCAGTAGAGGAAGAGGGACTCTGAGCCGAAGTCACTGAGCTGTCTGATGGGGGGGGAAAACCTGATTGGCTTCTGGGATAACCACGCCAAGCCTCTTCAAGGCAGCGGGATGAAGGCTCCCCCTGCCCAAAGAGGCTGCGTGCAGCTAAGGCAGAAGCCAGGGCAGGCATGTGGCTGAAGGGTCGCTGCGCAGTTCTCCCACCTCCCGCAGAAGCCCGCAGAAGCCGCGCGCTCTTTAAAGGGTGCACGGCTCCTGTGGGCTTTTCTACGAGGTGGGAGAAGGGACTGATGCGGCCAGTCAGTCTCTTCTCCCTGCTGGGGAAAAACCCGCAAGAGCCGCACGGAGCTTGTGTCAGGTCTTGGGGGCTTTCCCCGCCTACCTCCCCCCTGCATTCGATCCATAGGACTCACACACATTTTCCCTTGCTTTTTAGGAGGGAAAAAGTGCATCCTATAGAGCAAAGGTACGGTAGTACCCAGCATGGGCATGTAGGTGGGTCTGAGGGTTTTTGCTGCAATATCCTTATCCTTTTTAAAGCCTTCGGCAACCAGGCACACTGTGAACTAAAACAGCAGTACAGGTTCGACAGCAGTACAGGTTCGAGCAGTACACTGTTCGACAGTGGAATTTGCTGCCAAGGAGTGTGGTGGAGTCTCCTTCTTTGGAGGTCTTTAAGCAGAGGCCTGACAACCATATGTCAGGAGTGCTCTGATGGTGTTTCCTGCTTGGCAGGGGGTTGGACTCGATGGCCCTTGTGGTCTCTTCCAACTCTATGATTCTATGATTCTAGGTATTCCAGGGAAATGAAGGTGACCAGAATCTCAGGCAGCATGGTGTAGCACAATACACCCAGATATCAGATTGGTTGGTTGTTGGTTAGTTAGTTTTCCCCATCAAGGTACTGGTCTTGTGAAAACGGCAGTGTGAAGTGGTCAGGAATTGTGATTTTATCAGATGTGGAATCCTCTAGTCCCAATTCATAATCAAAAAGTACAGTATCAAGCATAAAACTCAACCATGCTGTTATCACACTACAAGCAGGTTTAAATAAACATTATTAAGAAATGCTTACCTGGTTATACACCTGTTTTTAAAGAAAGAAATGGTTTGTTATGGGCTGTGCTATATGTTTAGTTATAAAAAGTTAAGCAAAATTGGCAGTACAAGCGCATTAATCACAGTTAAAACAGCTATTTCACTTTACCTCAATGTACCTTTAGAAATATCTGGTACATCTGGTACACGAGGGCACATCTGACTCCAGTAAATAACTGGACCACCATAAACAGACCCAGGTTCAATCCTTACGCAACTGCAAAACTCAGTGGATGACATTCTGCTGGTCTCAATCAGTCAAACCTACATCATTATAGGGATTATTGCAGGGAATGGTAACCTCAGCCCTGGGAGCTTCAGGCCCCTGTATATGACCCTCGAGTCATGTCCCTTACTGACCCCTTAAGTATTTTTGCCTGGCTGAAATGTCCTTGAACTGTGAAAATTATTTTTATTTGCCAGGATAGGTGGGTGTGTACATGCGCATGTATGTATTTCTGTATGGAGGAGAGACTTTTGCATGGCTAGAATGCAGCATACCACACAAAGGAAGAGTCAGATTCATTGACTCCCTCCCACCCTTGTTCCACTGCCAGATTTGGTTCTACCCAGGGGTTTTTTTCAACCAGAACCCAATGGAACTCGGCTCTGGCACCTTCAGGTGAACACCATTGCCATTCTAAGTGAACAAGGGAGGTGTTCATGGTGAGTTCTGGCACCTCTTTTTCTACCCACCACTGGCATGAAGAGTTCTATATTTGGCAATGTCTGTTGCAGCAAAAACAACAAAGAGTCTTGTAGCACCTTAAAGACTAACATGCTTATTATGACACAAGTCTGAAGTCCACTTCCTTAGACGCTTAAGGGAAGAGCCGTACTTGATTCCTCTTCTCTGAAAGGCCAACCAGATGCCTGTGGGCAGGGCACAAACAGAGCAGGAGTGCAAAAACGTTCTCCCCCCCCCCCCCTGCAATTCCCAGGAAGTGCTCTTCAGAGGCATACCGTCTCCAACAACAGAAGTGCTGTGGTTTGTGACCACTGATCCGTGAATATTTCTAATCCTTTTTCAAAGCCACCCAAGTTTGTAGCTACTACTGCCTCTCATTGGAACAAATCTATAACAAATCTATAACAAAACTATCCACTGTGCTAATAACTATTTTTGCCAATCCTGACTCTTCCGTTATTCAGCTTCACTGCATATGTCCGAATTCTAGTATTATTATTTTATGCACCATAATTTAATACACCTCTATCATGTCCCCTCTTACTTATATGACATAATGCATTTGTTGGTGTTTAAGGCACCACAGGATTTTTTGTTGCTGCTATTTATATATCAGCACTAATCTCAATAGAATGATATATGAAAGTAAGCATATGCATTTGGACAAGCTCACAAAATGACAATTCTGCTTTGTACTCTTAAGATTGAATAAAACCTTACTTCCAAACTTTTCCATGCCATGTTTTAGTACAGCGAAGAAAAGCCCAGCACTTTAAAATACGTGATGAGAAATAGTTCACTGTGACTTAGCATTAGTATTTAAACTATTAACATACAAAATAAAAATATTTACCATATATCAGATAAAATGTAGTAATTTACATGCTTAGGTACAAAACTTACAGAAACAATTTACTTGATCCACATGACTGATTTACACCTGGTTCCTTCAGTGCAGACATTCAATGCTACTTTGAAAACCTCTCTGTTCCCTGGTGCTTTCCTTAAGAGTGGTCAGACTTGTGTGATTTAGAAAAGCTTTCTCATAGTCATCCTTCACCTATCTCATGTGCCTGATATATCTTTTTCTACATGTTGCTTTGTGAAGTCTTGGCACCATTACAGGTGCTATGTAACCTTAATTCTGCATCTGTAAGGAAGAAATCTTTTCATGTGGCAGCACTTACACTTTGGAACTCCCCCCCCCCCCATTGGCATCAAGCAGGCGCCTTCACTGTGTTCATTGTGGGGCTTGCCAAGAACATAATAATGCCATGTGTTTTAATCTAGCTTATTGCTGATTTTAAATATTTTTGAATGTTTTTATTGATAATTTCATAGTTTATTCTTTTTGTAGACCACTTTGAAGTTATTTAACAATTTTGTTAAAGAAAATAAAATTTAAAATACATATATATAATCATTGTAACAATAACTCATGCATGTATTATGGTAGCAATTAAAAAGCCTTTATATGAAAATGTCTGTATTGAATTTCTGATCCATATATAAAATAAGTGGAGTCCAAAGCTTCTCAAAGTATTCTTGTCTTTGTCTTCCATCATAAAGATGTAGGACTTCAGCAAGCTTTGCCATTATGGCCAGATGCCATGTCTTATTAAACCATTCACTGACTCTCTGAAATTTTGATCCCAAGGTTTCAATTTCTGGCAGAATATCTAAGCTCACAACACACTAAGTGTTTCTAATTTTTAATTTCTCAATCAATTTCTCTGAAGAGTCCTTAGGCACCACAACCAAATTTTTGATGATGAAAGCATCTCTTCCAACTTTGTAAAGATGTAATTTATTAACCCTCCTCTGGGGGAGTATTCCATTGCCCCAGGATTGTTGCAAAGATGTTCCACTTCTCACTAAAACCATGCTGACAATACAGTGAAAGTACATAAATGAGGCTCCAGAAAAAGGTCTAAATAGGCCACAAGGCACACAAGGTGAAAGGTAGTTTTGGGGGTGTGCAGGTCCCACAGTTTAAAATATTAAAACCAGCTCCTTACATGGAATCTTATTCACAAAAAAGCTAACATTTCAATCAGCATACTATAACACTAATATTTTTTAAAAATATATATAATACAAATCCACCATAATAGTTCAAAATATTATACCAAAACAAAATAAAATAGGCCATACAGACCAAAAGGGAACGTACTGAATTCTTTGCCCACAAGACACTGCTATATAAACCTTATTCAAATAACAGTTTACATCCATCCTGCAGAAAACACCTCCGTTGATCAACAAGCATAGCTGTCAACGTTTCCCTTTTTTAAAGGGACATTCCCTTATTCCGAATAGGATTTCCCTTAAAAAAAGGGAAAAGTTGACAGCTATTTGTCTCAATTTTTAAAAGCTAGTTTATATATGTCCTCTCCTTCACAATAACAAAGGCACTGTCTATTTTTTCACAGTTACTAGAATGTCCACATTCTAGGGCTATAAAAGACCAAAAAAATCCCCCCTCTCTGTTGTCGCTTAATTCCAAGAAGTTTCAAAAGTACTAAGGGCCCAAGATGTGATATTAATTGCTCTAAGACTTGAAAGGAAATCTCCACTGGTGTGCTTGAAATGCACATTGGAGAAGCAGCTTTTCTGTTCGGACCCCAAAAGAGAGAGAAAGAGTTACGTGTTTCCTCTCTACCCTTCATGGTGCTAAGGCTGCTCAAACTTCCCCAGGGCTTCTATTTACAAAACAAAAAACTGCACATTAATTGCATTCACAGAATCAACTGGAGCCAAATAACACAGAATCAATCTAATGTCCAACAAACAATATTTGGCCAATTGACTGGCCTCCAACTCTGCACAAGTGACTTTGTAACATCTGCAAATGCCATGTGTTTCTAAGAAACACTCATAATTATTGCACTTACTGTGACACATCAGACACAGCAGGCAAAGGTGCCTCTTCAGAGATGAGGTCCATGTCTTCTGTGAAACTGTTGGCCCTTGACATTTCACCACTGTTCCCTTCCAAACGCTTTTTTACTAAACAAAGAATGTGAAGATGCAATATGTTAAAGGGACAGAACAGCAAGATTACACAAGTTGCTCCATTTATACTGCAGTTGTTGCCTTTCAATCAGTGCCTTTTAAAAGCACTGCTTTTAATCCTTATTATGCTCTCCTTCCTCAAGGCAACTCTTTACAGGTAAAAGTCCTTGGGCTTTGGTTTTGTACCTGCAAAGACTGCTTATTCATTTCAAAGCAGCATTGAAAGGGAGGCTGACCCTGAAAGCCAAGGAGCAGCACAGCAGTTCCAGTGAGCTCACAATCTGCGCCCACAATTTTCTTTCTTAAAGGATAATATGAGCATGGTGAAGAAATGACAACAAGTAGAATATTTCTATAAATATTGGTGATGCGTCCATTGTTATGACAAGCAGTCTTTGTGTACAAAATTGCATTTTGCAAAGAATGAGTGGCAGAGATTATGAAGTGGCTCTGCGCTTTTGACACTCAGAGGCATTTTGTGACCCTGTGTGGAAGCCATCTTTAGAGCTAAAAACACAAAGGCCAGCACTGCAGTTTTCAGTGCATACTTTTCACTTAGAAAACCAGGTGTAACCATCTTAAAGTCATAGTTGCGTTTCAGATAACACCATTTCAGGACCAAGAAATTATAACAAATCTATATTTGACCCTGTTAAATATGTGGAAAATCAAAATTTACTATGTTCTCTGCATTTAAGTAACTGAGTTAATAAGTTACTGGGTAAGTGTAGGCCACAAAGTTTATTTCAGTGGTTCTCACATCTAAGGATTATCATTATCACCTATTATATGGATTGCTAGGCATATTTGTATGTATTTAGTAAAGAGTGCAATTCTATATTTGTTTACTCAGATGTAAGCCACACTTTCAGTGGTGCTTCAAAGTAAGCATGCATCATAGCCTATTGTTGCGAACAGTGGGTTAAATTACACAGTACTTGTGCACTGAGGAGCACATTGCCCACATCTGGATGCCAGGTGCACTGGGTTACCATAGCAACACCAGCAAGGTTAAGTGTATGACTTGCTGAGTCAGTCATCATCCCATTGGTTCAGAAATGTAGTCTTTAGGGCATGGCTTTCAATATGTCCTGTCCTGATGCTGCCCTGTTTGCTGTCAGGGTCTGGATCCGTGAGAGTCAGGGGAAGACACTGTGGGTATTACACGGCAGCATTAGATTGCATGGTGATAGTGTTGGCAGATCTCTCTGTACATATATCTTTTTAATTCAAGGACCAGAAGAACTGTATATAGTAAATAGTAGAGTTTAGCTTGTCTTGCGTCCAGAGACAACAAACACTTTGTAACTGTGAACTGTGTGGGAGAGGAGTTTCCCCCTAAACTGGGGACTCTGGAAGAAGCTGTCTGCTGGGAGCAGGAAATCTCTGAGGCCTCTGAGGCTGGAGCTCCGCATCCTCTGCTGGTACATCACACTGGATGCGGGAGGTGGCTTCCACAAGTCACCAACACCTACAGTAGGAGTCTAGCAAAGCAGCTGAGGTTAATTGCTAGTTTCTCTTTCCACCTTCTCCAAGCCTCTGATTTGAGAACATTTTTTTTGAAAAAAAAAGTCCTGTGAGGCAGAGCTGCTTTCAGGACCTCTGCAGAGACTGTGCCTGCTTCCAGACAGGGCTAACTATTGCAAATGGGTCATTCAGATATCACAAATAGGTCGCTGACAACACGGGTTTTTCGTTTGTTTGGTGCAGCAGTCCCGTCCCCCCACTTATTGGACTTTATGTGGAAATTAATCAGGATTAATTTGGGGGATGGCCTGGTATTCTTCACTATCTGAGTTAATCCTCCATACAAATAATCAAGGGCAGTCAATAGTTAAGCCTGCCTCTTGTTCTCTCTTGTTCTTGTTCAAGAATCCTCTTGTTCTCTCATCAGGCAAGTCTCAAAAAAGCTCTCAGGAGAGGAGGGAATTACCAGGGCAATGGGACTGTACACTCCATCAGCTTTGCTTGGAAACTGCTCCCATGTATTTATCCATAACATGCCAAGATTGTGCTTTTGTGCAGATGCTCCTCCTGAAGGAAGATGGATCTTCCCAACTTTGCATTCTTTGATTGAAAATATATTATTTTTATTGTTGTTGTTGTTGTTATTGTTATTATTACTATTATTACGTAGTAAAATACGTAAGTAAACTAGAATCAATCCTAATAACAAATAACCACAGATTGTAGACATTTCACTGGGGTCACTTATAAAAAGTGTGATTCAGTTTCAAGAACATTAAATCACCTGCCGCTTTCCATTTTCTCTACAAGACCAAGGAAAAAGTATTTATAAGTAAGTATTTATAACACGCTTTATAAGTAAGTATAATCAGAGGGAAAGAGGGCCAGCAAGGAGCAAAGTGCAAAGTTAAAGATTTAAGAATTCCAAATTCTCACATACAGGAGATGAGTGAGGTAAAGTCTGCTGGCGTTCCTTTTTATTTGTGTACCTTATCAAGTCAAATCAATTCCTAATGAATTTGTCTCGTTTTCGTTGCCCCCTAAGCACAGAGCACTCTTTGGAATTTATGAACTCAGGTGGCAAAGGGAGCTCAGAGGAGGAGGAGATATTGCTCCCAGTGAGCTGGCGCATGATGTGATTTGTCACTAAGATCATCCTGGGAGGCCCTTCTCCAAGTCCTCCCTGCCTTTAGAAGTGAGATGGTGGGAGAGACTTCTGTGGCAGCACCCCAGCTGTGGAATACTCTCCTTGGGAGGTCTGTCAGTTGAACACATTTTTATTTGCCTGAGTCTTTTAACTGTTTTAGAACTATTGTAATGCTAGAGTTGTATCTGTTGTATTGAAAGAACAGGCTGATGCTCCTGATCTTAACTTACTAATGCTGCTATTTACATCATTAATTGTTAGTCATTATAGAAATCTCCAAACTAAAGCGCAGCATATAAATCTTGGGAATGAATAAATAAAAAACAAAATGGTCCAGTCATTGTGTAAGCCCATGCATAGTTTCCATTATGTCACAGAAACCGGCAAGGTGTGTACAGTGGCACCTTGGGTTACGGATGCTTCGGGTTACAAACTCCACTAACCAGGAAGTGGTTGCTCCAGGTTAAGAACTTTGCCCCAGGATAAGAATGGAAATCGTGTGCCAGCGGCACAGCGGCAGCAAGAGGCCCCATTAGCAAAAACATGCCTCAGGTTAAGAACTGTTTCAGGTTAAGAACGGACCTATGGAATGAATTAAGTTCTTAACCCGAGGTACCACTGTACAGCTTTAAAAATTACTAAATGTTTACAATCAATAAAAACCACAAGGTTCAATGTTAAGTTTAGCAAGACTAGTAGCTCTGCTATGCTGTCAGGCTCAGGAATTCTATCCCTCCACCGGTGGCAGCAAGAAGCAGAGAAAAACAAGGCAGAGTCCTTTTTATTGAGTTTATTCATTCATAATAATGAGAGACAAAAGAATGCCCAAACAATGGTGTTGCTCCAACTGAGCTCCTCCTCCCTCCTCCCTAGCAACAGCATTTCCCTTTACTGTGTCTGCTCGTGGCCAACTGTCTCCAAGTTCTCTGTTCCTGCACTCTTAACAAACGCCAAGTTCTGGGAGAAGGGGGGTCAGAAATACTCTCCAGTGACAACGTGTCAGCTGGCTGCTCTGCCTCCTGGCCTTGCCTCACCTTCCCCTTCTCCTAACACTTCCCAACTCTTCTGTTCATCTGTCTCTGAGCTGTGACCTTCCTCAAACCCCTGCTTCTCCTCTTCTCCTGCAGCGTCAGGAGAACGGGTGTGTGTGCGTTGTATAACAACAATAACAACAACAACAATAATTTATTAATTGTACCCCGCCCATGTGGCTGGGTTTCCCCAGCCACTCTGGGCGGCTTCCAACAGAGATTAAAAATACATTAAAACATTAAAAACTATCCTAAACAGGGATCTCCACCATTCCTCCTCCATCACATCCCCTTCAGTCCAGTCCCTGTCATATGTATTGATATTTACTTGTATTGAGATCATTTCAACAAAATCCCATTGAAGGAATGGGTTTCCCAAACCCAAAACTGACTGTGCAGGCAGTTTGATACTGCACCAAAATCCCTATTTTTCCTTAGCTAAAATCCATTAACTTGAGCTCTGAGTCAATGTATAAACAAAAACCCAGCTGTGCTCAGAGCCCTCTCCTTTATCAGTTTGTGACGGCAGGGATGACCCTGACTGCACCAGCAGAACAGAGAAGACACATCTATACCTTATCTTATGTGCTTACCACAAAAGACGCACAGACCTAAGTCCGGAACAACGCCAAAGCGTGTTATCGGAGATGACGACCACTTCCTCCAAGATAAGAGTAGGAAGAGGAAGATCCTTTTATGGTCAGAAGTACAGGAAGGAATTCCCTTTTATGGTTAAGAATACCAGAGCAAGACTTCCGGGTTAGTGCCTCCAGCAATGGCGGATTTCCTCTGATCGGGAGGAATCCGCTTCGTGGAAATCAGGGTCCGGACCACCACGGCGAGGCGGAGACCCATTAAAAACCACAGGTGGGAGAAGCCTGTGGACGTGGGATTCGGCTGGCACCTTTTGCACCTCCCCTACTCGCGGGGAGACCCAGTTTCGGGGATCCGGAGCGACGTGGGGTGAGCGGCGCGGTGCTTCGAATCGACTGCTTTTTTCACGGAGTGAAGCCGCATTGCTGTTGCCGGAGAGCGCTGACTTTTTCCTGTGGACAATTGGACTTTAAACAACTACCCGTGAGTAGAACGGAAAATTGGATTATTAAACATTTTTAATTTGGCACCGAAGCGGGAAGGTTCCAAACAGGAAGTCCGCCTTCCGCTTTTGTAAATAGATTGAAGCAAAGACATTGCAAGCTAAAGTCTGGAAAGTATTTTATAAAGGATTAAATCTCCATCGGCTGAAATCACTAAACCCCCCTTGGAAGCAGGAGAAGAGGGGGGAAAGTTTAGATTGTTTAAGCCTGCAGGAGAGAGAGCGAAGAAAGATAAATTACCACCATTTTGAACCTGGGAACGGGCTGCCAGGAAGACCGACGTTTTGGGAAAGTTCATTGACTATGAATAAAACGTATGTTGACAGATAGTGAAATAAGAGAAACATATTGATTCCAATGTTTCCTTTTGCACTTAAAAGGAGTAAAATATCTGAAAATCGAAATTAACTTTGTTAACTTTGTTGCTGGACCTGCTTTTAAAAGGCCGGATACAAATAGAAATTGTTTCCCCTAGAGGGAGCTTTTGAAACTGTTGCAGGAGTGGAGCTGGGGAATTCTCCAGCTGCAGAGATTAAAGATCGTGAGAATTAGACAATGAGCTTGAACAAGAATGTGGACAGAAGAAGCCTTAGTGATTGCTTTTTGCAAAACAAGTGCCTTATTGGAACAGCTTCATGAGAAGATGGATACGGTGATTACTATAACTGACAGTTTTGGACAAAGAAGGATTGATTTGGGACAAAAAGTGAATACTTATACAGAAACTACTCAGGAACCGACCCAGGAATCTGCTTTGACATGGCAAGCTGTGGAGAAGACAAAGGAGGAGGATGTTGTTGAACCTCAAGTAATACAAGAGAGAGATCCTCGGCCTTGTATGAACATAAGCTGTTGTCTTTGAAGACCGAATCTGGAGAAAGCCAGATTTGGAGAGATGGAGCCCCGCTTGGATTGGAGAAGGAAAGTTGGAAAGATCCCCTTATGGAGGGATGTTCTGGCTTTTGGGGTCTGGTTTTGGGCCAGGGGGAGATTGGAGTAGTGGGGGCTTTTAACTTGGGAGGGATTTTGAAACATGCTTTGAAATATCCTTTGGATTTTAGTGCTGACTATGGAGAATGGGCTGACCTGTCGAGAAGGGATAAAGACATTATTAGGTTGGAGTTCTCCCCGAGATCTACTCCTCAGTGACAAAGGAAGGAAATTAAGAACAAGATCAGCAGAAGACAAAGTAAAGTGCAGGTATAAATATGAAGAAGAACTGCAGAAGGGACATGGAAAAGAGTTAAGAGCCTCAGACAGGAAATCACCAGGTTGATGGACTAGATGGAATGGATAGAAAGGACTGACAGAACCCAAGACCAGGGAGAAGAGACGGTGGATGAAGATTGGAAGAAAGTTTAAAAATTTATTTAGAGAAATATTGTAAAATTAATGAGTGTTAGAAAAATGTTGGAATGAAACTATTTGGCTTTAGTAGAAATGCTATAAGGAGTTATGTACAAATAAATTTTAAGTTTTAGGGCTTTTTATGGTAAGATAAGGTTAAAATAAATTAAGACAATTAAATGACAGAATATAGTGAAAGATGGAAAGGATTTGCTGAAATAATTAATAACTAGAATACAAAAAAGGGAGGTGTGAGGAGGTCGATGAAACAAGTTAATGAAAGATAAAGATATGGGAATATTGGATTTGTTTTTAATTTTTTTCGCTTTTGTTTTTGGTTTTGATGTATTGTGTGTTTTGTTCTCTTTTTTTCTTTTTTATTGACTTGTATTGTTTAATTTCTTTTTTCTCTTTTTTCTTTCTCACTTTTTTGTCTGTAATTTTAAATTTTCATTAAATATCATTAAAAAAAAAAGAATACCAGAGCAAGAACATATGTGATGTCAACCTGCGTACATAGGCTGATGTGGTTGGATTTATATGGGAAGGAGGGAGAGGGTGCCTGGAGGGTATATATCAACCTCGGTGTCATTTGGAATCAACCTCGGTGTCATTTGACTTCCTTCCTCCTGTCCCGGAGCAACGCAGACCCAATCGGTGAACTCCAATAAGGCTACACCATCATGTCCCAGAAACTGGCATATTTATGACACAATCCAAACTGAGGCACTGAATAGCCCTTTGTTTTCAATGGAAGTGGCTAAGCTCATAAAAAAACTATTTCCCATGGAAAGCGATGAGGCTTTAGCTGGTGTGCCATCTTCAACAGTACCTGGATAAAGATAGCCTTGCCTTATTTACCCATGGTCCAGCAATCTCCTTTGAAAGCAGTTTGGAAACTTCAGCTAATCCAGAATAGGGCCGCAAGGTCTTTAACAGGAATCAGTGCCTGTTATCATCTGCACTGGCTTCCAAGCCATTTCCAAGTTCTGATTTTGACCTTTGAAAACCTTAACAGATTAGGACTAGGTGGAACTGGAGATGTTTTTATGGAAAGTGATTCAAAAATTAAGTAAGATAATCTTTAGAGGCCCTTCTCTAGATTTCCCTACCAAGGTTGTCTACCCTTTTCCACCCCATGAAGACATTTTCTCAGGTTTTGTATATCTGTATTTTAATCAACTTTTTGTGAAGATGCGTATCTTATTATACTGCTTTATTTGCCACTGCTGGTTTTTTGTTCTTTTACTGCTTTATTGATGACTGACATATTGCATTTTAAAGGTAAAGGGACCCCTGACCATTAGGTCCAGTTGTGGCCGACTCTGGGGTTGCGGTGCTCATCTCGCTTTATTGGCCGAGGGAGCCGGCGTACAGCTTCCGGGTCATGTGGCCAGCATGACTAAGTCGCTTCTGGCGAACAGAGCAGCGCGCGAAAACGCCATTTGCCTTCCCACCGGAGTGGTACCTATTAACCTACTTGCACTTGGCGTGCTTTCAAACTGCTAGGTTGGCAGGAGTAGGGACCGAGCAACGGGAGCTCACCCCATCAAAGGGATTTGAACCGCCGACCTTCTGATTGGCAAGTCCTAGGCTCTGTGGTTTAACCCACAGTGCCACCCGCATCCCTATTGCGTTTTCGGAGGCTGCTATTGGGCATCATACAAGTACTGTAAGTACATAAAGCAGATGAATAAAACATTGTCTAACAAGCAATTTAAATAAAAATATAAATAAATAAAAAATTCTCTAGTAGCACCTTAAAGACCAAGTTTGTTCTTGTATAAGCTTTTGTGTGCATGCATCTGAGTGCATGCACATGAAAGCTTATACCAGAACAAACTCAGTTGGTCTATAAGGTGCTACTAGACATTATTTTTTATTTTATTTTTTGAGTGCGTCAGACCAACACAGCTACCTACCTGAAGCAATTTAAATGTAAACTTCGCTCAATCCCTGTTTGTAATTAGTGCAATGCACATTGCACAACATAAATAGTTGATGCTCCCAGAAGGCATTTCAGATGCAAAGTATATAAATAACAAGTTTAGGCCTGAGCAATTGTGATGAACCCTTAGATTGTGATGTGGCTCAAGAGTGCCACCTAGCATTTTACATCTCTCTCAAGAGAGCAATATCCTTAAATTTCATCCTATTTTCACAAAGGTCATATAGTTCTCTATTTTACAGCGTAAGTGCAGAGCTGTTGGGCAGAGGAATCTAATCTAAATATACTTCTGATTGGCCCCAGAAACCACTAACCACTAACAGAACTTTGTCCTGGACAAAAGAATAGTCAATTTTCAGACTAGATTTGGTTAGACTGGTCTTACATTCCCATAAAGTTTTGTTTCTTGGAACTGCCAAGCCACAATCTTTCTCTTGCGAAGAACCTCTGGAGTACGTCTGAAATCCAAGACTGCTCTAGCAGGTAGCATTTGCCAGTCTTTGTGCAAGGCTGCGTCCCTTGTCTTCTCCTTCCTCCCTTTACCTTCGCAACATCAATGTGAGAGAGGTTGGGCTGAGAGTTGGCAGTTCAGAAACCAGAGTTGAGAAACTGTACACAGGGCATTTTTTGCTTGTTATTTGTCAGGGTTGGCACACTTTTCTTTCTGCATTTTTCTGTAATTATTAAGACTATGGAACATTGCAGTTAAACCTAGGGGCTTCTGTAACTGACATTATATATTTGTAACTTGCTTTTCCATTTGGGAGCTCAAGGTTGTTCATATTATCCTCCACTCCTCACTTTTATCTTTACAGAAGGATCCACCCTATTCCTATCACTGTGGTTTGTTTTAAAACTGTATTTAATAATGAATTTTATGCTGTTGCAATCTGCCCTGGGACCTTATGCAGTGCCTATGAAATCAAACAAGCAACACCAGCATTGGCTGGGCCAATATACTGTATGTAAATATGCATACTTCTTGACAATAGCTTATGGGGTGGGTGGTGGGAACCTGCGTGCAATGCATTTGGCCCAGGAAATTCTATTGGCACCCTTGACTATAGCTGTGTACACGACAATCCACACTAATCCATTTGATTTTTTAGAAACACTGTGTTTTAAATGATTTTTTTTCCAAACCAACTTTGATCTGAATTGGAAATAATAGAATGACTTGACTGCATTTTCAGCCAGTAGTGTGCACATGGCCTAAAATAAGGTCCATTTAAGGGGATGTCTTTCACCCCTAGATTTGTTGCAGAAACTAAAAAAGGCAATGATTGAAAACTCCATTATTATTTATTTACAAGGTTAAGCACCCAGAATCCAGCTCATTCCCTCAGTTCAGGGTAAGCCTGGTAGGTTTCTGTTCCTTTGCTTACTGGGCTTCTATAAGGAGGCTTCTTCGTAAACCCAAATACAATCCTGGCATTTTGCTCGGACACTTTGTTAAGCAAACCAAACCTCCCTGTCACCTTCCTAATTACCCTGCTCTTGCAGTCTCTCCTGCTACAGACGATGGTCCAACTTTGTTTTAACCCTTCTTGCTCTGAAGCCTCTAGCCAAGCCCCAAACTTCTTTTAACATCAGTCTCACACTCTTATCCAGGGAACCAGGCAGAGGGCCTTCTCGGTAGTGGCGCCCGTCCTGTGGAATGCCCTCCCATCAGATGTCAAAGAAATAAACAACTTCCGGACTTTTAGAAGACATCTGAAGGCAGCCCTGTTTAGGGAAACTTTTGATACTGGATGAATAATTGCATTTTAATATTCTGCTGGAAGCTGCAGCCAAATGGGAAACCCAGCCAAATGGGCAGGGTATGAATTTGTTGTTGTTGTTGTTGTTGTTGTTGTGGTATGAATTTGTTGTTGTTCACATTCACACTTTCTCACTCTTGCTCCTTGTTCAAGGGCACACAGCTACTGTGATCTCCAAGCCTTTCCTCCTCTCTCTCTGACACTTGCAGAAGTCATGCACCAAGGAACACCTCCCTAGACTAGCCATTGCCATGGCATCCCCCCACCACCACCATTAGGGCACACCCGTCTCTGTATCTGAGCCATCAGCAACGAGGCACAGCAGACAAGTGTAATCAGAGGCATGCCCTCACATTCTCTCTCACACCTATTCATTTATACACATAACAGTTTACTGTAAATATCAACACAGAGACAGAAGTATATCACAAATGTGGGGATGATGTTCCTTGTACCTTGTGAAGCGGGACAGGTTGCAGCACAGATAGATAAAGATGACCAAGAAAGCTGTCGGCCTTCATACAAACACAATGGCCAGAAGGGAAGCAGAAGAAAAAGCAAACAATAAAATCAATTAGAGAAGAAAGACAACTGAACTACCAACAGAACCTTTGGCATTCCACTGAGACTACAAACCTCTTGAACTGAAATGCTGATATTCAAGCCTTTTTCTGAAACCGTTCTGCAGTCGGTTTACTTTTTCAATATTATGCTATTTTTTGATCTCTCTCACATCAATTAGAAATTTCATTGTGCATAGGTGTTTTACAGCTGAAACATATATTTGAAATATGCCCCAAAAATCCAGTCTTGCTACTCAAATATTAAATGTTTTAATATAAATTAAATATTAATATTTACATTATAATGCATCTTTTATCTTAGTGCTTCTTTCAGAATCTCTTGATTGTCTCACAATCTGAACTCACAGAAACTGTCTGATATCAAATCCCATTTCATTTTGTCTTTTATCAAATACATGCAAATAACTAATACTATTACATGCCAACTATTAAATATTATCAGTATAGGTAAAGGTAAAGGGACCCCTGACCATTAGGTCCAGTCGTGACCGACTCTGGGGTTGCCACGCTCATCTCGCTTTATGGCGAACCAGAGCAGTGAACGGAAATGGAAATCAGTATATCAACTGCCAAACATCACTTAGGATGCCAGATAGAGACAAAATATCCGGAGCTTTGCTTAGACAACATGCTGAAGCCAGAGAGGCAGGCTAGGCAGATGTCACCAGGGGTAAGGGCACCACCCCGCTTCCCCTTACTCAAGCATTAGTGCCGCACATGAAAACCACATGAACACAACTGCTAGAAGTACAGAAGAGGCTGTAGACTCCTAGAGGATGAGGGGCCCTTCTAGGTCATCTCGTCCAATCCCTTGATTGATGCAATAATTCCAGAGCAATAGCACCTCACAACAGAAGGCTGCTTAGCCTTTCCTTCAAAACTGTCCAACAATGTATAGCCTACACAAACACAACATGAAAGAGAGTTTAATTTCATCCATATTTTTAAGCAAACTGGCTTCATTTGCGTTGGTTCAAAAATATATGTCTTTAAAACGAGAATTCCTGGATGCCAAGACCCAAGTTTGGGGCAAGTACAAAGTGAGAGAACTGCAAGAGAGATTTAAAATCACAAAATATGCAGTAGAGTAAAGTGTGGAAACATAGGCTGATAGACCTTTAAAATATGTCATTGTGGGGGAACTTCCCTCTTCCCCCAGCATTGGAAAAGACCTTTGCTAAATTAAAAATTGGTTTACTTACTAACTCATCAAAGGTCAAATTCATGTGCTTTTCCATACATTGGTCAGAAATGTTGCACGGGCAGTAAACTTGGTTTAGTTACAAAGTGGTGAAAGTTCCTAAATTATTTCTGGGGGACCTCAGGAGTGGCTGGTGGGAGCCATGTGGTCTGAGCTGGAGCAATCAACTCAAACCTCTTCACACACTGAGCTTCTCATGTAGACTGGGTGCATCCAGAGACTATTAACCATTTGTTTTGTTTTGTATCACAGCTGTTTGCAGCTAGACTCTTCTCTCACAAAATGAAATTGCTTTCTCTGTCCCTGTTCTCCTTATTTGGATACTTTTGTCTCTCAGGATTGGATAGCCTTTCTCCAAGGTGTCTTCCTCCTTGCCTTCAGCTGTTGACTGCAGTTCCTTGCAGTTCCAGCCCCTCAGCTGCCCATCTACACTCTTTGGTCACTGCTTCCATCTGGGTGCCTTGCAGCTGGGGTCCTGGGGCACTTTCAAACCCCTGTAGCATCTCCTCAGGCAGGGCTCTCACCTTGCATGGCGCCACGCTTTTCTGCCCAAGGGGGTTTCTCACCCTCTCAGCTTGCAGCAACTCCATTTTCTCCAGTCAGTAGCTTTTTTGCTGCTGGATCATTTGCTCAAGCTGCTCCATATTTTGTCAGCTTTGCTGCTGGAGCATCAACCTTAACTGCTCCAGGAATGCTGCTGTTCCTCCCTCCATCTTGACTCAAGCACACCTCGCTCACAGATCCTCATCCCAGAAACATGAATCCCACTTCTAACATCAGTGTTGCATGCCCCCCAATCTCTGATTGGTGCAGGATTCCAGGGGTCCCGGGCACTTACTCAGAGTCTGGTTTCCTCAGAATGTGGGATAGCAGAGACTGTGCTGTCATTGTGATGTATGGTTTTTTACACATATATACACCCTGAGCCTACAATGGAGGGGCTCACAGCATTAACACCCAAGAGGGTCTTCCTTCTTCCACAGCCACAGTCTTGGATTGTAGCAGGAAACAGGCTTGGCTCTGTCTCTCAGCTGCATAGCCTATAGTTTGCTTCTAGCTTCTAGTTCTTGCACACAACTCACAAACAATAAACTTGTCTTGCTATTCCAGCAACTGAGTCCGTGTTGGATCAAGGAATTAGAAAGGACTCAGGCATACAGCCTACTCCTCCAAAACTCACAACATTACTTTAAATTTCTGCTTCATATAAATCATAAAAGGCAGGTTCTCTCACAATGCTCCATTTTCTGTCTCCTCTTCCTGGGTTGAACTAAGTGAATTTTGCCTCCATTCCCACAAACCAAATCATTTTCAACCACACGTTTACTGTAGGTATTTTGGATGAATGCCATTTTGTAGCCATTTAATTTGTACCATTTAAACAAATAACAAACATAAACCTATTTGTAGAAATGTTAGTGATTAAGCGGTATTTAAATACCTACAACAAATAAATAAAAATAGATAAATTGACATAGGACCTTTCATTCCTGGTAGGTGCCAACCATTGCCCTGATCAGGTTAGAACAATTCCTGCTTCTTCTTTCAGTTGTCTCTCTCCACGCTGAGTATAATATTTTCTTTCAGATCAAAATTCTGCTTTTTATCCCAATATCTTGTAAGCATAGCATGCTTCCTCTGGGATCACGTCATGTGAAGGACCAAAGCATGAAAGCAGGAGTTATGTTGGCTCTTATGAGAGTGGTCGCTTCTATGGGGCCACTCATATGGTTTCCAAAGGCCTCTGCTGGGATCTTAACAAAGTGATGCCCAGCTTTTAACAATACAGCAAGAGGGAAAGCATACAAAGGAGGGGGGTCCTGGTTCCTCTGAAAGATGGGGCAACAAAGGCTTGCAATCCAGAATGGCTATATGAGGCCTCTGCGTTGCTGCACACTGATCAGTGGCCACTAGAGGACCCACAAAGACAAGACAGAACAAAACAAGAGGAAGGGAAGAAGGAAAGTTACTTCACTCCTAGTAGGGCTCATGTGCATAGCAGCCAAAAATTCATTTTCCAAATCTGTTTTTTGCACTGCAGCTCTCTGCGGTTCCATGTGTATGCCCGTTGTTTGCTGTTCTCACATTCCATTGCAGCAGGGCCACACATTGTGCCTTAGTTGTATTTTGGAACTAGAGTAATGTTGCTCATTTTAATAACCCTTCATAAGCAGCCCATAAAACCCGCTGACACTCCCTGTAGAAATAAGGAAAACACATGTGTTCTGCTTCTTTCACACTCTTCCCCCTGCCCCAATGAAATTGGGGGCCATTGTTAAATCACTACTACGCTCAACTTAATTTCCATGTCTAGCTAACAAAGCATTTCAGCAACCAACATCACTATCTCACCCTGCTATCAGCCGTGCAAGTGGCTTGTACACTGCTGCTCTAAAGGTGGAAGAAGTCCCTAGTGGGGAGATAGCATCATCATGAAGGTGGTTTTCCCAGGGCAAAGTTAATCCACTGCACTCTGGGTGTGCTGACCCTTGCGATGTCCCCAAGTGCAGGATTTTCTCCACTACACAAGAAGGAAGATACACTTCTAGGTTTGGTCTGGTGCTGCGATGCAGTTACAGAAGCAGGCATCAGTGGATCTGCTGTTGCTTGCGTTCTGGTTGTAAAGCTTTTGCCAGATTGCAACAGCCAGTTATAGATGGGGGAAATAAGCATATTATGTTTGTGAGGGAGGGGTGTTAGGTATGTGTGTAGGGGGTGGGTCTGTCACGCACACATACAACAGCTAGCTAACACTGAGCTTGAGCCCTGAACCAAGAGCTTGAATGTTGGCTCTGACTCAGTTGCTGCCCCATGCCAACCAAAGGGAAGGATTAGGAGAAAAAGAAGTAAGGAAATAGTAGGTATAGCATGGAGAGAGGGCAGGGCTTTGAGCTTGGCTTGCTAAGTGTGCCTTCTTTGGAAGCAGGGGCGTGTCTATTGTTCCCTCACAGTAGCCCTCCCCCGCCCCCATGAATAAAGGCACTTCTACTCAGAAATATGACCCATTGAGTGAATCCAGGTAAATCCACCATTGCTTGTGATGAGGCTAAACTCAAACTCTCATTTGTCTCCTGAAGCACATACTCATGAGGGAAGATATGAATTTTTAGGCAAAATGATACAAATAAGCAAAAATGGCCCAACATTCCACTGTGCACACAATTTATGTTGCTTGTTTGGACCTATTTCTTACTCTTATTGTAATAAGCCAAAGCTCAGCTTTTTATTCAGACATTGCCATGTTAAACATTTCATCATGTTACAGAAAATCAGGAAGGAGTTTGCAGTAAGAGCTATGAAGAAATCAGGGGTATAGTTCCATTCTGTAAGTGGATGAAGTTCTATGGGGCCATTACCTTCAAGGGGCATCTCTCACAAAAGGTTTCCAACCTACCTGTCTGCCTGAACATCCGTGTAAGACCTGGTGGGGAAGAAGGGTGCAATGTATTCAGAAAAGCCAGTCTCAAGTCAACTAAGTTTGGCTTAAGAGAGCCATTTCTAAACTGAACTGAGGAGGAGAAATCACCAGCGAAGATTCTCACGCTGCCCCAGAAGCAACCTAGGCTCTGATCTGGTGACCAACAAGTATGATAACATTCAAGTGGATCATCAATAGGAAATATCCATCAGAAACGCCCAAGTCTTTCACATGGAAACAAAAAAGCCAAAGGTGTTGGGCGGTAAGAAAAAAGCATACAAAATCCACAATTGGTTGATACCTTCATTAGGACCAGCCAAAATGTCATAAAATAGTGCAAAATGCTTGAGTTCTGCATCAGGAAGATGTTACACAGAACAAGAGGTACAGCGATGAAGAAAAACAAAAAATAGGCGTGGATGTTATAGCTATAAGCTATAAGGTCAGGTTTAAACTCAGATCCCAAGATGGAGATAGCAAACTGTGTAAGCCTCTCCAAGATGCTACAGGCATCAGATCACACACCTAAGATTCTAGGACAAAGATGCAGTGTCAGCTCCCCATTTTCTAAAGCAAAAGGGGACCCACCTGTGCCACATGCTTTAAGCCCGAGTGGGGAACTGAATCTAGTCAAAGGGTGGTTCACTTTAAGAATTAGGTGGCGTCAATCATATGATGTCAGGAGACTGTAACTTCCTTCTGCGGCTGCAGGGGAAGAACTGGAGCACACTCATAAGTGCATTTTGCAGCTCTGGCTTGAATTTGGCACTGAGTGAACTCCTGATTCTTCCTTTTGAATGTGGTGCTTCACCAAGCTGAATCTTTACCAATCCCACACCTGTTGTCATATGACTTCAGGCGTGACTTTAGCTGAAATGGCCCCACAGCCCAGATGGGAATGCATGACTGGCCTAGTTAGGTCCAGGGGCCAGAGGGTTCCCACCATTGCCTTAAGCAAAAAACAGGTTCCTAGGGAGCTGAGGGGATGCAACACTCCACATTAATAGATTTTGGATATAAATACACACAGTCCCTTCAACCCTGACCCTGATTGCAATATGGTGCCTTTCTGAGCCTATTCTACTCCTCAACCCAGAACTAACCTTCTGTTCCATGGCAGTGTTGTGTGCATACCCACCCTTTACTATGAGATCCCAGGGTAGGTTGCCATTTTCTTAAAATATTTAAAACAATTAAGATAGATTGCAATCAATAAAATAGGGTGGGTCCTACTATATCTATATCTCAGGTGTCAAGGGCCGGGCCAGGCACACACCTTCAGCATCTAATCTAGCACTTCACCAGGAAACAAAGCAAACTGAAGTGGAAATGTGGAGAACCAAACATAAAACTAGGAAAATGGGAAACAGAGAAACCAGAGCTGTCAGATTTGCCCATCCATAAGAGACACACTCAGTGGTGTGATGCCATTGTTCGACAGTCATCCTTCCTTTTTCCTGACCCGCTCCAAGTCCATGTCAGAATGGCATCACATCAGAAGAAGTGGAACATTTCAGAGGTAGAAAGAGATGACTGATTTGAGAAGAGGGTGGTGGGTGACTAAAAACAGCTTCAGCCACCTCTCTTTTATTGCACATAGCAGCAGAGCCCAATGTGGCAAATGATATGCAGTTACTTGTTATAACAGGGTTAGCCTATGTTGGTGCCCTACTACCAGACTACAACCTTTGCTGCTCCCGTCTTCCCTAACCATTGGTTTAGTGACTGGGGCTTACAGTCTGGAGGGCACCACCTTGGCTCTTCCACATTAAAGTACAGTGGTACCTCGGGTTACATACGCTTCAGGTTACAGATGCTTCAGGTTACAGACTCCGCTAACCCAGAAATAGTACCTCGGGTTAAGAACTTTGCTTCAGGATGAGAACAGAAATTGTGCTCCCGCAATGCGGCAGCAGCAGGAGGCCCCATTAGCTAAAGTGGTGCTTCAGGTTAAGAACAGTTTCAGGTTAAGAACGGACCTCCAGAACGAATTAAGTACTTAACCCGAGGTAGCACTGTAAGTATTTCAGACTCTTTCAATGCATGTTTCTAATAAGATTTAAAGGAGCTTTTAAAGTTCAGCCTCAGTTCTGCAAATGGTAACTCTTTCTATGTTGCAAGCTGTGAAATTGGCTCCAACCGCACCATGTTTCTCACAGCCAGGAATCCGCCACACATCCCTCAAGTAACCTGTCCCCATTTTGCACCATTCACAGGTCAAGGGCCTAGCTAATAAATGAAAGCAAATTTAAGCCCTGCTCCTACAATCCCACACATAAAACTGCCATTTGAACGGAGCAGCAGCTCATCCCAGATCAGGTTGATATAACCCCACAAATTAAATGTGAATCAGTGAAGATCCTTTACTTGAGGCATTTAACCAAGTCTTTGCTGAAGAGAAGAATCCTATCCCACTCTGTACCTTTGTGCCTTACTTGAACTATTTTGTGTCCCTGAGTGGAACCCAACCTACAGTCTTGACCATTGTCATGTCTCTGTTGAGCATTGCTTGCTTGCTTGGTTCAGAGCATTGCAAGACACCACAGATAACACAAACGTAGGGGAGAGGATGACATTAATTTTCATAATCTGTCAGTAAGCTTCCATACAGTTGCAGACAGAATTTGTGTAAATAGTGTCCAAACTGCAGATAATCAGAAGTGTGACACTGGAGTTGCTAGCAAAGCATAACACAAGGGCCAATAATCTGTGCCTATAATCTAGCACCTGACACTGGTCTAACTTCTTACTTTGAGCTGCTCACAAACCAGTCACTTGCTTTGTGGTGCAACTACCAGCTTGACTCCAGAGCACCAGCCCTTACAGTATTATTAGTAACACTGAATTAGAATAAGGAGAGGACTCATTGTTATGAAGTCCAAAAGGCATACTTGCTATTGAGAAAAAGCCTCTGCAGTCTGATCTCAAAGGTACTATGTGCAAACACAGCTCTAAAAAGTCCTAAAACCTAAATCCCAAACTGAGAATTATTATTCTATTTCCAGCAGACATTAGTCATTGTGATGTTCTGGGCAATTTTGATAAATTCAACAGTAACTGCTCTGACATGACAGCTTTGAGAGGCTGGCAGTGATTAATATACTCTATCTGCTAGATGAATCCCTGGAGTTATTAATCTTCTTATCCTAAGAATACATGTATTATTTTTAGAAGAACAAGAGATTGTTTAACAACTATCAAGTTATTTTTATTATACACAACCATGTATGAGCAAACATCTACAAATCACATTAATGAGAGGGCCATCAACAGCCTTTTAATAACTGTGGCTGGTTCAACAGCTACAGTCATTCCTGGACTGCGAAAGCCTGGCGACTGGACTTAACTGTCAGGGGTCCTTTATCTTTACCTTTTTAATATGGTGTGATGGTGGTGGGAATTAATGGAGGCAGACAAAAGCAATATCAGGGTCTGATCCAGTTGGACTGTCCTCTCCCCTCCCCATCACAACACCAACAGTCATCCTCTGTCCTGTGATAATATCAGGGCCTGCTCCAATCAGAGAGTCACCCACCCCAGTAAGGTACAATGGACACTACCTGAGCCAAAGGCAACATCAGACCTTGTTTCAACAATTGCTCTGTGGAAAATAGAGAATGAGGTAGGCAGGCAAATTAACATCAGGGCTGCTTCAGTTGGATTGTCCCCTCCCCTGCCTCTTATATCATTTATTTGGTTTAATAAATTAAAACTGTATTCCACCTTGGGTTAGTTGGCAGAAAGGAAGTATGCAAATGCAATAAACAAACAAACCCAGCTCCTAGAATGCTCAGGTAGCAAGCAGACCTCTGTGAATCTGAGGCCCCACCATCTAAAGTGCTTCTGCCTTCATCCCTCCCACCTCTGTTTTTCTTAAACAAAAGAGTGATGCAGTAAGGCACATGCCAGCTAACCCACTCAAAATGATTAGGATGTGATATTCAAAACTGAGCTTTCTATTTGATCACAAATTCTCTTGCCATGGTGGTCTTGACGTTATCCTAAGTAGGCTTTTCAGAAGAGACTATAATTGTTACACAGAGGTTTCCTGAACCCACAAGAACTGAATGGAAAGGAATATTTCACCATGCACAGCTTTTTCCCATTACCATGGTAAAGTGGAAGTGGAAGCTGCACAAAGCATATTTTCTCTTCCACACAGCTCTTAAAGGTACAGAATGCTTGATGGAGTCTAGGTGGGGAAACTCTGGCTTAACCTGGAATACTGAACACATGAATTGGCTATCAACATTTAGCATTGCAGCAGATGTCAAACCCTTTTGGTGGCTGCAAGATTTCTTACCAACATGAAGGTATGGAACGGTGGTATAACCAGTGAACATTGCCTGTCATTCAAAACCTACCCACATTTGGATCAAATGTGGTGATGAACCTGGATTGTATTGCCCATGACTGCTGTGGTTTGGTCACTTGCCATTACTGAATTCCATTGTAATACTCTATTTTGAGAGACACTGAGCAAAAATTATCATTTCCAATGGTTATGAATATTTCACCATCTGTCTACCACAGTTATGTGTGTGCCTTTTGTTACAGGACAAGGCAGCACCTGTCAGGTGAAGAACTTCACACCATGAGAACATGAACTCCCTTTTCTGAAGGAGCGGTTAGAGATTAAATAGCCTTAAACTTAGGGATGGGTGAAACTTTCCAAAATGGTTTCTCATTTTTCCTATCTTTAGTTCAGCTCTCCATATTTCCACATTACTTTGTGGATTTTCCCTGAGTTCTCATTAAATTTATCAGAATATTAGTGCATGTTCTTCCAAATGGACACATTTTAAAAATGCAATTTCTACTAATATAATGTGTATTTGCATGTTACATACATGCAGTTCTATGCACACTTTACCCAAGTATATGAATTTTTGCACACATTACTTGGATGGATAACTGCATTGCAAAATTCATTTTGAAGGATGGCTGTGTTTTGGTTCTTGTATTGTTTTAGAAAGTACAAATTACTGCATTTTTCGCTCCATAAGACACCTTTTTTTCCTCCTAAAAATTAAGGGGAAATGTCTGCGCGTCTTATAGAGTGAATGTGTGGTCCCTGAAGCCGAATTGCCTGAGTGCAAGGGCAAAAATCGGATCGTGTGTCATGAGGAGGGAAGGCTGCAGAGAGGAGGCTGTTGGGGTTCCTGTATCGGGCATATTTTGGTGTATGTGCGGAGGCGTGTGAGTCGTGTTGCTGCACGGGAGAGCGTGTGGTTAAAGGGGGCGTTTGAGTGTCCTTGTGTGTGGCGCCTCTCGATCGCTGTACAGCATCCCAAGGCTACCATCTGTTCATCAGCCCGGTTCCCCTTGCCTAATTATTGTTGCGCCTTCCTAAGGATTCAATTGCGACTCCTACTTTGTTTTGTGCTCCCCACCGCATACGGTTTTAACTGGGCGGTTAAAGTCAGCCGCTGCTCCCCGCCTTTTGCTCTTGTCCCTTTCTGGCAGGGAGCGCACAGCTGCAGTGAATTCCTTTCCTGCCCTCTGCCTCAGGGTCTTACTGCCCACCCTCTTGTATTTTCGGTTGTTGTGTTTGCTCGGAATGGGCCAGCGAAGGCCCATTCCCCTTGCTCAGCGCGTCTGCTTGCTGCGAGGTGACGTGGCTAGGAAGGAATTAGCAGGTGGACACGATCCTTTCCCCTTCCATTGCTCAGCGCCGGCCGCAGCACCGTCACCTCGCAGCAAGCAGACACGCTAAGCAAGGGGACTGGTGGCAGACAAATGCAACAAAGAGTAGGGAAATCCCCTGCCCTCGCAGCAAGCAGAGGGGAAAGGATTGTGTCCTTCCTGCTAATTCCTTCCTAGCCACACTGCGCGCAGGCTCCAGCCCACACGGCTCAGCTTCCGGCAGCTAGGAGCGCAACTGGCAGCTGCCGCCGCCGCCTCCTCTCTGTGCTCCGGTGCTGCTGCGTCTAGGGAAGCATGCCAGGGACGCGCAGGCAGCTGGAAAACATGCAGGTGGGGGAGAGAGCGGGAGGCTGGCTGGGGGGGGGGGGAGGGAGAGAACTTTTGCCTTCCTTTCCTCCCTCCCCTTAAACCCCTCTCCTGCATCATTAGCCACCTCCTTCTCCACACGCCCCACGCGTGCTCCTTGTTCCTTCAGTGTTTTTCCTTCCCTCCCCACTTAAAACTCCTATCCTACAACATTTGATTCAGAATATTTTTTTTCTTGTTTCCTCCTCTAAAAACTAGGTGCACCTTATGGTCAGGTGCACCTTATGGAGCAAAAAATACGGTAGGTAGGTTTAAATGCAAACCGAATCAAATTTCTCTCCCATCTCTACCTACAGGTTAACTAGCATATACTCAGGGCAGTAGAACAACCAAAAATACGTGGTACAGTCTGAGAAATATCACAGTACCAAAAAGTCAAACAGGGAAATAGATCTCAGAAAAGTACTATGGAAGTGTTTTATGAACATACATAGAAGTACAAACGCACTAAGAATATTCCTTGCAGTTGGATATATGTTTTTGCCTTTAATTACACTTCCTTTCAGTTGCCTCTGAGGAAGAGCAAAATACTCTCTAAATATGTTACATGTACATTAAGTATCTACTTCCTAACAATCCATTTCAGCAGTACCTTTCTGCGGTCAGCATACATGTATGTCAATGCACAAAAACAGTAGCCCTCCCAAGTTTGCTTACAAAATTAGAGCTTTCAGGAACTCCTGTGTTAACAAGCAAGCAAGCTGGGTCCTGTGCTTTTAGAAGCTGGACCTTGACTGTATTAAGAGTGACAGCAGGTTATGGGAGGAAACACCACTGCTACCCCTCATTCCTCAAGTAAAAGAGCTCAATGATGAGGGAAATGCATTTTAATTTTCCCACATATATTCCAGGATTAAGCTCCAGCACTGAGAACAGATGCTGGCACAGATAAAACTCTGCAGGGGGCCCATTTTAAAAGAAGTTGCATGTCACTACCCACCCTTTTCATATCACATAGAAACCCTAATCTGAGCTTTACCCACCTATATCAGGAGCCTGTGGTAGTCAGAAGAACACATCTGAACAGAAGATGAGCAAGCAAGAAACCTGTTAAACCATTTCCTCTCTGGACCTAATTTCAGCTGCCTTGGATACCCATGCACTGCTTATTGGTGCCTGCACCACTCTTTCACCATACCTTTGCAAAGGAAACAGCCTAACGGTTATGTTCAAACTGGCACTCCTTATTTATTTCTCTCCATATATTGCTAAGATAGCTTCTGGTTTGTTTCTGTCCAGCATAGGAAAGATGGGAGAATTGGGTGTGAAATGGGCATTTATGGCATGAGCAGCATGTACCAGCATGCTGCTTGCTCATGTTAAACCACAGCTAATGTTTAACTATGGTTTAACGACTGAAAAATAAACTCATGGCTGCTGTATACATAAAAGATTCATTGTAAGATAGTAGGTTACCTCCAGGTTCATCAAGGTAGAAACTCATCTCTTTCTTGTCTTCTCGCTGACCGATATGGTCATAAGTAATTTGTGGAATAGGCAGCACTGTCTCCCCTGGATTCATTATAGGTGTGGAACCATTATCACGCCCAGGTTTTCCTTTCCTTTTGTATCTTCTGCTCTGTAATAAAACCATTTCCATACCAAAAAAAAGTATGATACAAAAATTTCAACTTCTACAGGCTTGGAAACCCCAGTGATTAAGAAGTGTATAAATAACTGGAATAAATGGTGTGTGGGCAAGTTGAGACTTGCATACATTTTTAAAGGGTTCATTTGAAACAATCAGCATACTTTTTCATCTGAGACTTCTTAAGAAGTTGGCAACCACAGATCATATTAACGTTCACCTGATATACTGTTCTATCTTTACTGCCTGCCATAGAACCACAGCTTAGCTACCCCACAGGAAGTCAGCCTTCAGCTCTAACACAGGTATTTTTGCTCTCTGAAGAAATGACTGTCATACCCCAACATCCTGAAAATGTGGTTACTAGATTCTTACAGGAAATGTGGGGTAGCTACATAGGGACCTCTACAGCTGTCCAGACCACACTTACTATTCAATCCTACACAAGTCTACTCAGCGTTCCATTGGGTCCAATGGGGTTTATACACAGGGAAGTTAGTGTAGGGCCTCCTTCACACACATTATTAAAAAATTAATAAAAAATTGTGATGGGCTCACTCACATACACATATCAACATTGTTGAACTTTTTTTAGTTCTGCCCAAAATTGTTTTATGGAAAATTGGCAAAAACGGCACTGCCAACATGGGCTGCCATACATCTTGCCGATTTCTTACCAGACACTGCTGCCGACTCCAGTATTCCACGTATGTCCGGGAAATCCCAGGTGTATGGCAACCCTAACATTTCACTTGATTCTTGAAGACCGCAGTGACAAATGTGCATTTGGGAACCAGTTACAAGTCAGATGCTAAATAGTAGTTGTTGTTTGATTGATTGATTTATATCCTGCCCCTCAACAGATTCCCAGGGCAGCTTGTATTCAAATGCCTTATTTAGATTAAAGCTTTCCAGTTGCATCAGAGAATAACTCCTTTCTGAGACCTGGTCCATGAATTCATTTGTTTTCCCCATCTTTACATGCACCTTGCTTCCTTATTATATTGTATTATTATTATTGTAAGCCATTATTTTATACTGCAAACTTCCTGAAGTGTTTTTCTGAAAGTAAACAAATTAAGCCAGCAAGAGGCAAAGTCACAGTAAGTTTATTAAATAGAGCAAAGTACAAATTAACATCTGGGACATCAGTAAAACCCTGGTTTTTCTTTTTATGCAGGGTCAAGTGATTTGATTTGATATTGATTTAATATCTGTATTCCACTTTTCCAACAACAAATGATGAGCTCAAAGTGGCTCACAATAATCACAATAGCATTTTTAAAAACAAACCCAAACTTTGCAATTATTATAATAACAAACATACTAACATATTATGTGGGGCCCACTGTGATTTTGGCAACAGATGGAAGTACTGGGCCTGCGGACAGGCCCTGAGTCTGCCTCCTGGAGTCCCCGTTGCTTGTGGGAGCTGGTGGGTCCATCAGCCAATCAGGAAAGTGTGGGGAATTTAATCGTTTAATGGTCATATGAGAACTTTCTGTCTGGGTGGGTAGAAGGGGTCTCTGACTACCTGAGTGGGTTGAGATCAGGATTATCTGTTAGTGGGGACAGATAGTTAAATAGTGCTCAGTTTGAGATAAGGATTGGCTGTGAGCAAAGTTGGTCTATTTGAGTGGAGCTAGCTAGGCAGAGCAACCCAGCTTTGATTCAATAAGGGGAAGGTTAGGATGCCGCTGTGGTCTAAACCACAGAGCCTAGGACTTGCCAATCAGAAGGTCGGCGGTTCGAATCCCCGCGATGGGGTGAGCTCCCATTGTTCAGTCCCAGCTCCTGCCAACCTAGCAGTTTGAAAGCACATCAAGGTGCAAGTAGATAAATAGGTAAAGGTAAACGGCAGGAAGGTAAACGGCGTTTCCGTGCGCTGCTCTGGTTCTCCAGAAGCGGCTTAGTCATGCTGGCCACATGACCTGGAAGCTGTCTGCGGACAAACGCCGGCTCCCTCGGCATATAGAGCGAGATGAGCACTCAACCCCAGAGTCAGCCACGACTGGACTTAACGGTCAGGGGTCCCTTTACCTAGGATCCTGGAAGGGGCTGGGACCATCTTAATTGTGGTGTGTAAGATAACAGGCATCATAGAAATTTATCTGTCCAGTGACAGGTTTAAAGCGTGAAGTTAAGAAATATCTTAAATATCTCTGCAAATAGTGTTTGCTTGAAACAGTGTTGCACCTTTCAAAAGCAACCATACGCTATAACCTAACTGAGTGTAAATAAAGTTCAAGTTTTGTTCTAAAAGCCTTACTTAGATCTTCTTTGTGAGGGAACTGTGGTCACAGGTTCCCCTTCACATAATTAATTCTGTTGTTAAACAGAAATGCTACCACAAACCAATAACTATGGACCTCTACTGTGTAATACAGTGGGAGATTTATCTAGCGATGCATCCAAAATATCTGTTGCATTACCCAGCACCATCTTCATTGAGGGTGTCTGTCACACTGCCATTCTGCCAAGATGACAACATTTAATTTAAATGGTGGGAAGAAAGACAATGGCAAGCGGGTGGCGCTGTGGGTTAAACCACAGAGCCTAGGACTTGCTGATCAGAAGGTTGGCGGTTCCAATCCCCGCGACGGGGTGAGCTCCCGTTGCTCGGTCCCTGCTCCTGCCAACCTAGCAGTTCGAAAGCATGTCAAAGTGCAAGTAGATAAATAGGTACCGCTCTGGCGGGAAGGCAAACGGCATTTCCGTGTGCTGCTCTGGTTCACCAGAAGCGGCTTAGTCATGCTGACCACATGACCCGGAAGCTGTACACCGGTTCCCTCGGCCAGTAAAGTGATATGAGCGCCGCAACCCCAGAGTCTGCCACGACTGGACCTAATGGTCAGGGGTCACTTTACCTTTACTAAGAAAGACAATGTAGCACAATTAATGGCTTGGATCCAACTTACTTAATTTTGTGCTCCATTACAGTATTTAAGGTCCATTAAGTGACTTCCTCTTAATAATATTTTCTATGGGGGAAAATGAGATAAAAAGAAAGGACACAAAAAGTACTTCTGTTGTCTGACCTTCCACCCACTAAAGATTCTGAAAGTGACCTCCTTTCTAAAGCCTTATAATGCCCACCTGTAAGGGTAAGCCTGTGAGACTCATGGCCACAAGGGGAGAAAAACTGAGAAATTTCCATCAACTTGGTTACATTTTGTTATGTCATGGCATCTGACTTCTAAGATGTGGCATGTGATAAATCTATGGGTTGTAGCTGACCAAGTCACACTCAGTTTATCCCCACTGAAATTAGTGGACAGTTAGTATGAAGGGCTCTACTCGGAGTATAACAATCCTGTGCAAATAAAATATTTTAAAAGCTGTCCTGGAATAAAGAGTCCCTTGCTAACTGAGGAATGACTTCTTTTATAGGAAGGCATACTTAGATTAGAACATGAACAGCTGGACAACAAGGTAAATTACTGTTTAAATATTCTTGGAGTGGGATAAAATGAGGGCTCAGCCACACTTACCTTTGCTAAGCATTTCTAGGCACAGGTCTGTGGTTTAAAGCTCTTTAAACAACAGCCGTTTTTATTTTGCCCCAGCACTTTCCCTGCAAAAACCCACTCTTTACTGCTGAATCAGAGCAAACAGCAACCTGTGGAAAACCCAAATTGCCATTTGTTCCAATTCAGCATTAAAAAGCAGGTTTTTCTGAGGGAAGTGGCTGGGTAAAAGAAAAAAGTGCTCGGACACAGAGCTTTAATGTGCAGACCTGTGCCCAAAAAGGTAAGTTTGGATGAGTCCTGAATTTTACTTCAACAGGTTCTCCAGTTCTCTTAACACCTGAACTGATTCTATGGAGTTCCCAAACCATGTATTCTGTGTTAAGTTTGTTGGATGGAAAGGCAGGTTATAAATGTCACTAATCAACCAATGTGCTCCTTCTGACCTGTTTTCTGAGATTTGGGCTAGATGGTGCTGCTGTTTTCTTTGCGTTTTGAGCTGTGGTGACATAGATCTTCCATGTAGCTGTGGAATTGTATGACTTCTCTGCTGCATAACACCTCCACAGAGTCTGCAGGACATAAAAAAAACTCTTGCTAATACTATATATAAAGACAGAAAGTACATAACCTCTCTGTAATTACCGGTAAGTAGTGTTACTTGTCCTGCATGAACAGTGCAAAAGATTTCTACGACAAGTATTGTGAAAAAAATTAGTTCAAATGCAGTTCTCCCTTGCCACCCATTTTGCTTTTATAGAAGTACTATTGATTGATTGATTGATTGATTGATTGATTGATTGACTGATTGAATTTCAATCTCAGGGGGTCACAGGCTGATTCACAGAATAAAATCAAGATATAAAACCACAAAATACCTAATAAAAATAAAAACAGCAACCCAATAACACCCCCCCCCCAAAAAAAAAAAACATTTTGAAAGGGCATAGGATGTAAATTGTATCAACCAAAGGCTTGGTTAAAAAGTAACATTTTTGCCTGGCACGTAAAGGTGTATAATGAAGGTCCTGGGCAAACCTCCCTAAGGAGAGCATTCCACAGATGGGGAGCCACTGCAGAGAAGGACGGTTCTTGTGTTGCCATCCTCCAAACCTCTCAAGAAGGGGGCACACGAAGGAGGGCCTCTGAAGATGATCTCAAGGTTCGGGTAGGTTCATTTAGAAAGAGATGGTCCTTGAGTTATTGTGGTCCTGAGCAGTTTAAGGCTTTATAGGTCAAAACCAGAATTTTGAATTGAGCCTGGAAACTACTTAGTAGCCAGTGCAATCAGACCAGGATTGGTGTAATATGCTCAAACCGTCTTGCTCCGGTGAGCAACCTGGCCGCTGAATTCTGCACTAGCTGAAGTTTCCGAACCGTCTTCAGAGGCAGCCCTACGTGGAACGCATTGCAGTGATCTAACCCTGAGGTTACCAGAGCATAGACAACAGTAGCTAGGCTATCCCTGTCCAGATAGGGGCGTAACTGGGCCACCAGCTGAAGCTGATGGAAGGCGCTCTGGGCCACTGAGCCCACCTGAGCCTCGAACGACAGCAAAGGATCCAGGAGTACCCCCAAGCTACGAACCTGCTCCTTCAGGGGAAGTGTAACCCCATCAAGAGCAGGCAACCTCCCAGCCATCTGGTCTAGGGTGCCTCAGTCTTATCTGGATTGAGCTTCAGTCTGTTGGCTCTCATCCAGTCCATTACCGAGGCAGGACACTGGTCCAGCACTTCCACTGCCTCACCTGCAGATGTAAAGGAGAAATAGAGCTGGGTGTCATCAGCATACTGCTGACAACATACTCCGAACCTCCGGCTAACCCCACCCAGCGTTTTCATGTAAACAACATGGGCGATAGGATTGAGCCCTGCGGTTTCCACGGGGCTGAATAGAATTCCCCAAGTAATAAAACCACCACAAAGCGGTGCCACCCACCCCTAGTACGGAGAGTCACTCCAGAAGGATACCATGGTGGATGGTATCAAAGGCCGCTGAGAAGTCGAGAACAATTAACAGGGACATGTTTCCCTTGTGTGTCTCTCGACAGAGGGACCAAAGCTGTTTCTGTTCCCAAACCAGGCCTAAACCCCGATTGAAAAGGATCCACAAAATCAGTTTCTTCCAAAAGCACCTGGATCTGGTCTGCGACCACTCGCTCCAGAACCTTGCCCATGAAAGGGAGATTAGCAACTGGCCAGTAGTTAGTTAGGTTTTCTTAATTCATTGGTTCAGTAATGACAAAAATATCCAATAGTGGAATTTTTTTTTTTTTTTTACAAGAATACTACAAGGAAAGTAGTATTTACTTGGAACAGTGCCAAATTAGTGTGCACCACAGGACACATGTAGTCTGCTCTGCCATTGGTTAGTGAGGTTTTTTTACTCTAGCCCCATAGTTCCCACAGGGGGGGAATTTGATTTTTAAGGAGGGCAATTCAAGAATGAGTTATTAACAATGAATGGCCTTTTAGGCTTCCTCCACATGAATAGGAGTTCACTTTTTGAATAATAAGAATTATATGTCACGGGGAGAGGTATCAGGATTTTAGAGATGCTTAGGTGGGGCATGGCCAAAAAAAGGTTGGGAACCACTGCTCTAGCCTACAGGTTCAGGGAGCAGGCCATTCTGCTGGTGAATGTTCTGTTCTGTATTATGCCATGAACATCACGAAGTTGAAGACTGCATTAATATTTAACAAAGTAGAGGTTTATTTTAAAGTAATAGCTGGAATGTTAAGAAATCAGTCCAATACACTCTTAGGCCAAAATCACACATTGCATTTTATAGCATTTCAATTATCAAAAAAAATTTCTTCATCTAATGTCCATTACACCATGCACAAGTTTTGCTTTTCCAGCTCAGAAGGTGGAATATTAAACATCCATATGAAACATTTCTATTCACAGTGGCACAACACAAGAAGGTTAAAACGCAAGTGTAAATCCACCTTCCCACATGGTCATCAGTCAATTTAAAAATCTGACATAAGAGACCTTAAACTTTATTTCTTTCCCACCTGGCAGACCAACAGTTGGAGGGGCTCAAAAGTGCTTGAAGTTGGCCATGTGACATGAACATCATTCATGTTTGCAAGTGAAAGTTTTTAACACAGGATGCTGCAGCCATCTGCTCTGTTCCGAGATGGAAGCCAACATGAGGGCCAGTTCTTAAATTCTAACCTGCATTTCTCTCAAAATTTTGAATTCAAGATTACCTGCAATTCTATGTTACTGTTATTTGTGTGCAAGGCTTTCTACCAATGTACAGGAGTGGGTGTGTGCATCAGCAGTGCAATGCAATGCACAAAAAGAATCTTGTTGTACTTTCATGTACAACAACATGCTGTTTGCTTCCCTCCCTCCCAATGTTTTATCAATGCATACATGCGCATCACTGAGGAAAGGTGGACATGAACTGAAGGAACTGAAAGCTGAGGCAAACTGTACATGTTCCAAATCAATAATTCATAATGGAAATTTTCCTAGTTAAACTGGAATTCAGGAGGAGAGAAATGCAGGTGCGGAGATAACCACACAAACAATAAATTGATGGCACAGAGAAGGGCAGGAAGCGTTCTGTTGTTTCTGAAAATGTGACACACACACTGCCTCCTCCTCCGCAGCCTGGAGGTGGCCCAGGGAGTAACAAAAGGCCAGAGATGGTGACACACGGGTGCGCGGAGGCAGCCCCCTTCCCAGCTGCCCAGAGCTCCCTACCCTGAGGCAACTCCTGAGTGGGAAGTCCTTGGCTCAAGGCTGGGCTGAAAGTTCCCAGTGACATATTTGGCGCAACATTTGGAGAGAATGGACAGGTTATATTGGATCTGGAAGTAACTGACCTTGACACACATACACCATGGCCTGTTTCATGTCAGCAAAAGAGCGCCTTCCGGTTGCTGCCAGATTTCCCCAGGATTCCTCTATACGCAACTTTACTTCACTATATAGTATCACTCCAAGGGTGTTCTGGGAATAAATTGATGGCTGCTTCCACTGCCACCAGGACGCGGGTGGCACTGTGGTCTAAACCACAGAGCCTAGGGCTTGCCGATCAGTAGGTCGGTGGTTCGAATCCCAGCGACGGGGTGAGCTCCCGTTGCTTGATCCCAGCTCCTGCCAACCTAGCAGTTTGAAAGCACGTCAAAGTGCAAGTAGATAAATAGGTACCGCTCTGGTGGGAAGGCAAACGGCGTTTCTGTGCGTTGCTCTGGTTCGCCAGTCATGCTGGCCACATGACCCGGAAGCTGTCTGTGGACAAACGCCGGCTCCCTCGGCCTGTAGAGCGAGATGAACACGCAACCCCAGAGTCATCCGTGACTGGACCTAACGGTCAGGAGTCCCTTTACCTTTTACCACTGCCACCACCAGTATCTAGGATAAATTTGGCCCTTTCAAGTTCACTGAAATGCCCCACACATGGACTGCAAATAGTGGAACATTACAGCTCAGATTCCAAAATCCTCAGTTAATACCAAGACACTGTAGCAGAGTACTGCTCTTTGTAATCTCTTTTGTTGGGATGGTGAGAAGTTACAAACTTCAGTTCACTTTCTCCTATTTCTTCATCAAGTATTTACCTGAATTAGAGATGCTGCTGCAGGTATTTGCCTGTTGAAATGTTTTTGACGTTGTTTCTGTTGTACCTTAAGTGCAAAGCCGGAACCCAGGATGCCCTGAAAGTCGAAAAGCAGTTATTTGTTGAAGAAAACTGCATTTAATGCTTACATGTAAAAGTAAGGTATGGAATCTGCAGTAAGCCACAGGGTCGTAGTGGGGGAGGCGGGGACGGCTGCTGGGGTGATGGCTTCGGGCACATTTTTCCGGGGGGGGGGGGGACTGCACAGTTAGCTCCTTGCCCCGCCCTGCCAGCCCCAAGCCACTTTGCAAGGCTAGGATGGTCCGAGGTCTGCGTTGGCCAGCCGGGCTCCCCCCCCCTGCACAGTGGGAGGGGGTTGCCCCAGCAATGGCAAGGCCTGGGCTGGTGCAGCCGGCTCTTTTTACCCTCTGCACGCCCAGGTGCGCACCCACCCCAGGTGCTAACAAAGCATGCTACGCTGCAGGTAACCAGTACATTGTACACATCAACCACTTTCTTAAGACATCAGCAATGTTTACAAACTGACTTAATAATTATTTAAGGTGTGCACTCACCGCTGGAAGAGCAAAGAAAGAGATGGCAAACACAGAGAAGCAAGACGCAATTGTCTTGCCAATCCATGTCTGTGGCACTTTATCACCATAGCCAATAGTAGTGACTGTTACCTGTACAGTAGATGAAAAATAGTTTACAAAAAGGCTGTAATGACAATAGTCTGAAAGCTGGTTCACATTTGTATAGATTTAAGATTGAAGTACTGTGCATTTCTGTCAGATGCAGCTCATCCTTCTCCAGGCACAAGCTCTGGGGAAGCCAATTGTGCTAGTCTGCCATAGAAGGCAGCAGTGCAGAGTGCAGCCAGCCAGGGCAGCAGCTCCGATAAACGACTCCTCTCCCTGGGGCAGTTTTGCAGCATTAAATAAATATTGAAGGGATTCCACAATCTCCCATAACATAAGCACTTATTTGGATTGCTTATATGTATAAGATAAGTATAAGTTCACCTGAAGCATGGTGGGTGGGACACGGCACAGTATTGAATCAGGATTAAAATCACTGGGAGGTGTGCTTGTGACATGCATTGGGAGGGGGACCCAATTTGTAGCTCCTCACATTTGTCAGCTTATTTCTAGGTTTCTCTGTCTTGATGTTTTGGTCACACACTGTGAATGTGCTTAGGATTGCTCTTGTTGAGTCAAGTGACCAGTAGGATGCAGCAGAGTGATAACTTCAGGGGGTGTATATATGTGTGTTTGTATATGAGCTCCTTCCTGCTGGCATGTTTGAATACTATACTTCAAATCTGATGCTGTTTTGACACTCTGTCATGGTCTTCTGCTTTGTTCTGAGCCAGCTTGAAAGGATTTGTTTGCAGAAATAAGGGATATAAACTACTATAATAAATAATAATGAGGTGCAATGGCCATAATGCTCATTCACATTCCTCTTGTGCATCACTCAGATAAAAAAGAATGAGAATGTGAGATTAGGTTCCGGAAAAATGTGGTCTAGCATTTTTTTCCCAGTGGTCGACCTCCATATGCTCCTGACCGGGAAGAGATGAAGAGAAGCAAAAGAAGGGACTTATCACCACAACCAGTAGCAACAACTTCCCTGTTAATTATGCTGTGAATGAAAAAAGTACTTTCTTCTGCTCCTCTGAATCCATTCCCAAGCAATTTAATTGGCTGGTGATGGTTTTGCCTTACGCCAAGTATACCATTAACTTCACAGGTTCGATTCATGCTTGTATAGCAAGATTTAATTTAAATTTTTTTAATATGAAATGTTCAGATTTAAGTACTTCGCAAAGTAACTTTGGCCTTGCTTCTCTTCTACAACCTACAACACAGAGTCTTTTTGTACTATTTACTCTTAACACTAATTTCAATCAAATTCCTGATTCTGAATATTTCACTGAAAGGGTGATCTTGCAGCACTGGATATGACACAAGAGATGCACTTACCACACCCCACCAGAGAGCATCAGCATAACTGGAAAACCCTGTTTGTCCCTCCTCATCCACTGCATCCTTCTCAGCGAGATAGACGAAGTACGATGAGAAGATCAATCCCAAGAATCCAATATACAGCGTAGTTATTAGTTCCTAACAGGAACAAAACTTGATTACTGATTGGAAGCTCTCTTTGTACAAATGCTGATTTTGGTTTAAAAAATTACTCAGAACCATTTCATATTTTTAATAAAACATATCCAGTGATGCTGGTCTGCTTTATGACCTGTGGCAGTCATGTCTCACCTTTGAGTTGATATGCTAGCTTTTATACATATTCAAACAAAATTTTGAAGAGTCTGCGTTTCTGGTAAACATAGACTAGAATAAATCTTATTTTGAAAAGCAAAAACAAACCCCACTGTGAGCTGGCTACCCAGAGCCTGGGCCATATCCAAGAGTATGCTTAAAGTCTAGCCAGTGAAGCACTCAAAAGTGATTCAAGTTAGCAGCTGAATGTACTGTTACCCTGTTTGTCAATACAGCTGAGGGTCCAACATGGATCCCTATAGGACTAACTGCAGTCATTTTTAGGTACCAAAGCATTGGAAACACCTGCTGCCCCAGCTAGGAGGGCACCGGTTGCTGGGGCGGCTCTATAAAGCCAGCCTACCCGAGGGGCGGGGCTGCCCCCAAAGCAGACGACACCAAAGGGGATCGTTCCTTTGGGGGAAGCACTTTGGGGGTGAAACGAGGTGGTGGGCCAGCCCCTTTATGCTAAAATTATGGTTTTAATTGGGATGGGGTTTTAACTTGGGTGGGTGTTGTTTATTTGGGGTGGGGTTGTTTTAAATTGTTCTTAAGTGTTGCATGTTAATTTGTATTTTTTTTAAAAAAAAAAAATAAGGCTGATTAATATTCTACAGCCTTTTAAATGTGTTTGTGGAGGTTATTCGCACTCACGCAAGAGGAGCCCATCGCATCAGGAGGATGCTGTGTTGCCTTCCTCCAGTTCCAGAGTTGCCAGTTCAGGAGCCCTAATGGAACCCAACTCTCTGTTGGAGTTAATGACTGCTAAAGCAGGAAGGGCCTCTCTCATGGAAGCCTCTGAGATAGAGCGGCTCGGTCTGAGAATGGCAGCTGCTCTGCTGTTGTGCAGTATCCAGCCCAAAGCCTGTACAGAGCTATCTCAGGCACTAGGGAAGCCTTGCCTCACCTTGCCTCTGTACTGCTGAGGCCAGGGATTAAAAAAAAGAACACACTGAGAGATTGCCTCAAACCCTACATTTCCAGGTGAGTTCATTTTCACCATACCTGATGTTAGAATAAGAGTTTTACAGGTGTAAAAAGAGCCTGTTAAACATATTCAATAACCTTCCCATACTCAATACCTGACGATGTATGAATACAACAGATCCCAAGAGCCTCCAAGTGCCACCCTGTCGGTCTACATGAAGCATGCGAAGTATCTGCAAAAAACGGATTCCCCTGTGGAAAAAATGGCAGAATGCAGTGAGAGCCCATTAGACACAGAAGGCCTATCTGTGGAAATGTGAGTATATTTTCTTCTGAATACTACAATGAAATTTGAAAACTCATTAGTACTAACAGTACTCAGTCAAATAAATAATTTATCAGTTAGACCAGTCAAAGAAGTTGTTGAGCTTTTCTTAGGGGAGCTCACCCCTTAAATAGCTTATCTTTTTCGCCCACAGCCTCTGTCGCGCAACACATAGCGCACCAAAGAGTTCTGGTGAGTTCCGGATGAAAAAAAGTCCTGAGTCAGACAAAACCAACTACAGTGGCACCTCTGGATGCGAATGGGATCCGTTCCAGTGCCCCGTTCGCATCATGAGCAGAACGCAACCTGTGTCTGCATGGGTCGCGATTCGCCACGTCTGTGCATGACTGAGCGTCATTCTGAGCGTCTGCGCATGCGGTGAAACCCGGAAGTAACCTGTTCCGTTACTTCCGGGTCACCGCGGGATGCAGCCCAAAAAGATTTAACCCGAAGTGTCTTTAACCCGAGGTATGACTGTAGTAGCTTTGTGGGACAGAAGAAGTAAATTTTATCTGCTTCCTGCGGCAGATCTACGAAAGTTTAGTGTTACATTGCTCATTGATTTTGCACATAGCTGTGAAGGGAACGGAGTGGAAAAAAGCTTGCTCCACTCCGGTCTGATTCCAACCCTTGCCACCATGGACTGGTCTGATTGGCCAGAATTCAGAATTGGGCCTGGCAGGAACTCCCGCCCTCCTACACAGCCAGCACGGGGGGTTTCCAACTACAAGCCGCCCAGGCCAGCATTGCTCCTGGGGGTCAGGACCCATTTCTATGGGCTGCAACCACCACCCACCCCAGGACTGGATAAGTGGACATTATCTCACCCTCTGGCTTCCACCACAGCTCCCAGGGAGCTCAGAGGAAGGGAGGTGCCTTTTGCTTTTTGTCTCTTTCCCAATTCTCCTTTCAGAGCAAGGCCTTCCTGGTTTCCTTTTTCACAAGCAGCTGTCCTGTTTCAATCTGTAGCCTATGTGCTCCCAAACAGCAACATATATGATATGCAGATAAATGCATTTTTTGTATGCAATGTTGTGCCTGAATGTATCTACTCTCACTGATAGATGCAGGCAACTTTAATATGGAGCCTGAGGACTCCCAGGACGTGATCCTTGTTAGAAAATGTAGTAAAAAGTTATAGAAGTTTTATTCCCTGATATTTGATTTAATTTATTTCTTCCATGTATTTATAACTGCAAGGCAGCCCTCACTGGAAGATCTGTGGTGCATCAGCACAATCCTGTGTTTGCATTAAGTGAGTGTGGGAGAGGAAAGCCAAGAGAAGGCACATTTTAAAATGGCAGTTTTAAACAAAACCAGAGATTTGAATAAAGCAAACAGGGAAAGTTGTGGTTTTAAACAACAGCAGAGTAGATTGATATTGGCAGTTTCAAACAAGGTTTGAGTACAGCGAGAAGTGAGCTGGGAAATGCTCTGTTGTGCTCGCTTCACATATTCCATAGTACCTTCCCACAATCATGTATTTCACTCTGGGTATGACATGTTGTCTTGAATATGAAGTTTCAGATTCAATGTAGTAATTTAGAAGATACAGTGGTACCTCGGGTTACAGACGCTTCAGGTTACAGACTCCGCTAACCCAGAAATAGTACCTCGGGTTAAGAACTTTGCTTCAGGATGAGAACAGAAATTGCGCGGCAGCGGCGCAGCGGGAGGCCCCATTAGCTAAAGTGGTGCTTCAGGTTAAGAACAGTTTCAGGTTAAGAACGGACCTCTAGAACGAATTAAGTTCTTAACCCGAGGTCCATATACGGACAGTGTGCACCAACTGAACTTAACCATCTCTAACGGAAGAGACCAATTAATAGGCTCGTTCATACAATTCTTTTCATCTTGAAGATAAGGTAAAGATATCCACATGGCAGGTGTGTGGAAGGGGCTCTGCAGAATAGGAGAGAGTAGAGGGTGATCTGCATGCAAGGGTGAGTTGAAAAAAGTAAGAGGAAAGGTGGAGGAGAAGAGGAAGGGATGGTGAAAATAATAATAATAATAATAATAGATATATGTAGCTAGATATAGATGCCAACAAATGTCTTTGCACAATGTAAGTCAGCTCAAGCTTTTTACTGAAAGAGACAATAAATCTAAACTTGACATATCTTGGCATACCTTATTGCAGATGTGGCAAACACCTGTCCATTTGATCCTACACTCAGAACAATAATTGAAGCTATAACAACAATAAGATCTGTTGACAAAAAAGGAAAATGAAACTGTTAATGCATTTTAATGCCATCAAAGGAAAGGGGGGGGGGGCAGAATGTTACAGCCTTTCAGTACTAAAAACAACCAAAATCTATAGAAGGCTTCTTTCACATGTAACATGAAGGCTTTTTTTTTATTCCTCCCACAATCATCTCTGCTTACAGGTCTTGCTTTTTTCTTTTTAGCACTTCAGAACCCTGTTTAATCTAAGATGACACTGGGATAAAATAAATAACTACATAAACCATATGGAAAAGGTTTATTTCTTTTGTATTTACAAAAGGCTTTGTCATATCAAAGTTTATGATGTGTAACGTCTCCAAACCGTCTACAGGGCAGACAAGAAATTGCAGGTGGTTTGGAGAAGTTACACTTAGCCATTATAGGTAAAGGGTAAAGGACCCTGGACAGTTAAATCCAGTCAATGGCAACTATGGGGTGTGACACTCATCTTGCTTTCAGGCCAAGGGAGCCAGCATTTGTCCACAGACAGCTTTCCGGGTCATGTGGACAGCAGGACTAAACCGCTACTGGCGCAATGGAACACCATGATGGAAGCCAGAGTGCACAGAAATGCCATTTACCACCACAGTGGTACCTATTTATCTACTTGCACTGGTGTGCTTGCAAACTGCTAGGATGGCAGGCAGAGCAATGGGAGCTCACCATGTCGCGTGGATTCGAACCACCGACCTTAGCCATTATACCACCTTTTGAACAGTAAAATTTTGAGGGTCAAATTAACCCTACCAGTGGACATCAGCTACCCAGAACTCTGTTCCTAGTAGCCAGGGAGGGAGGCTTGTTTTCTCCTGCTTTGGAGGGTAGGACCTGAACCAATGGCTTCAAGCTACAAGAAAGGAGATTCGGACTCAACATCAGGAAGAACTTTCTGACAGTAAGAGCTGTTTGACAGTGGAATGGACTCCCTCGGGAGATGGTGGCCTTTCCTTCATTGCCATATATTGCATCTCAGAAAGAGTACAAGAGGACTGAAGGTGGATTGAAGGTGGGTCAGGATGTTAATCCCCATATTAAAGGAGTTGGGGTGGAATATGAGAGAACTCGGATTTTGCTAAGTGCACCTAGAACATAAACAAAGGCAAACACCAACCAGGAATGTAGTGGCTCATAATCTTATAACAGCTCATCTCCCAATAAAAGGTGGGCCAATAAAAATATCCATCTTGAAGCATCAGTCAACTCAGCTATACGCAAAGCCAGTATATCCTTACTGCTCAAAAAGGCCATGGGATTGATGTCTCGGTATGATTTTATATTTAAAACAGACGATCTCACCTATTATTGATATAGGCTTCCTAGCAAATCGTATTCTTCCCTTAATACCAACATATTTGCTTCTGCAACCGGCAGACCAGAGCCTCACCACATATTCAGCACCAAAAAATACCACCAAGACAATTTCCTGAAATTAAAAACAGTATTTAAGGCTTATTGTTTGAAATTTATTATTATTAACAAATTTTATCATACATTAATATTTTTGAAAACATTAAAACATTAGTTTTAAAAGGCAGCATAGAAATGTGGTAAATACAACTAACAAGAGGAATTGAAGTTTCCTTTTCGGACTTTCTTTTCTTTCAAGGGCACAAGGATAAAAGCAGCATGGTGGGTTTATTTATTTACTCAAAATTATTTATTTATTTTGGGGGGAGGGTGGTAAGGATTGTGTTTTGTATATAATTTTTTTTTCTTTTTGTATAAATAAGTGGAATAGTTAATATTAAAGTTTACACCTAAGATAAGTTGCACAGCAGGAAATGGCTTTCATTCAATTTGCTACTCCTCTTTGTGATCTTCATTTGTAGAACACCGTAACATAAGGACATAGTGTACCACGATGTAACATGATTTACATAGATTTCCAGCAAGTCTTAGATCTTTTCAAAAAGTCAGGCTGGCATATAACAGTTCCATCATCATCATCATCATTATTATTATTCTATTTTATTTTTTAGAAAAAAATATCTGCTATATACATATTACATACATTCAAAAAAATACAGTTGTATAAATAATAAAGAAAAAATACACATTACCTTAACTAACATTTTCCAAGTATAGAAAAAAATGCAAAAATGCACAAAAACAAAAATAAAAATAGAAAAAGGTAAGAAAAAGAGTATATCTAAGAAAAAATGAGAAAAAAAGAAAAGAAAAAAGATTTGACTTCCTTCGACCACTATATGTTTCCTATAATCTCATATCCTTGGTTGTCTGTAATCATTCTAAACTTTCTGGAGAGATAATTTGTTTACCTCTGGAGTTTTTAGTCTAGGCTAAGCCAGTCATAATTTTGGGAACCAACTTTCTTAATATAATTGTTAAAGACATCCCATTCTCTCCTGATCTTTTCGCTTGGTTGATTTCTGAATTCTGTTAGTTTCGCCAATTCAATATATTCACTTAATTTTAATAACCATTCTTCCTTTGTTGGAATTGTGTTGCTTTTCCAATATTTTGCAATCACAATCCTGGTCGCCGTTATTGCATATAAAAAGACTCTTTTGTTGTCCTTTGGGATGTCAGTTGTGAAGATACCTAATAAAAATAACTCTAGTGGTTTTTTTTAGCAAAGTGTATTGTGGCATTTTTAAAAAAATCTTCGTAAATCATGTTCCAGAATACTTTAATTCTGGGACATGTCCACTACATGTGGAATAGATTCCCATCCTTGTGATTACACCTCCAAGACTTACTGCTGATTTTTTAAATTCATTTTTGCCAATTTTGATACCACCTATACATCATCTTTAAAAAGTTTTCTTTAATCAGGTAGCAGGCTATAAACTTAACATCCTTTGTCCAAAGATTTTCCCATTTCTCTAATTCTACAGTATATCCGAAGTCTTGGGCCCATTTTACCATCACGTCCTTAACCATTTCGTCTTTTAGGTGCCAGTTTAACAATAACTTATACATTCTGGATAGATTTTTTTCCTCATTTGAAAGCAATTCCCTATCTAGAACTGATATTTTATTATCGAATCCAGTTCTTCTATCTTCCTTGAAAATTCTGTTTAGTGGTGATACTGTGACCAGTTAACAGTTCCATTAAACACTGTATATATATTACAATGTTGTGAAGCCTCCTGGTGGAGCATGGTGGCTCCACTGAGATGTGCAACAAGGCATAGGGAGCTGCTGTGTGACAATTCAGAGCATCCACCTGTCTAGTCCACTCTGACTGGGGGGAAGGGGTGGTCAGGCAGAGAGATATTTGCTAGACCTGCTACCCAAGTTCCTTTAACTGGATATGTCAAGAACTGAACCTGGAAACTCCTTCTGTACCAGAGGGGAATGTTTTGGAAGCTGAGACTTAATATAAATATGCCTATTTTTTGACAAGCGATATTTAGACTTCTATCCAGCAATTGTATTGTTTAAATTACTAGATTTCTGTCTTGTCTTTTGACCTCATAGAAGCCCACTGTCACCAATACATAAAGAAAGAAAGCATAAAACCGGATCCTAAGCTAAAACAAGTATCCAACATCTATTTTTGTTCAGCCCAGTTCCCAGTCTATACACTTCACATTCCCTCTCAACAGCTCCAGACAATAGAAGGTCCGGCATTCAGTCCCTAGCATGTCCAGATGGGGCTGGGATAGACTGGATGTGAAGCCCTTGCCAGCCTTTGCCAATGAGTGTAAACAATTGCTAGATGTACCAATCATCTGATTCAGTATAAGGTAGCCTTCTCTATTCCTACTTATATCAACTGGTCAGACCAGTTCTTCCCCAACACAGTTTCGTAGGACGGGAGGAAATCAGTTGCTAGCTGCAGAAGGGGAAATGGCTATCCTGTGCAGATATTTTACTGAAAGCAAAAGTTTCCTTGGCACAACTGGCATATAAGCTGGTATAAGCTGCTTTATACTCCTTGGATCACTGGCCCTGCTAGACTGGTATTGTTTACATTGACTGGTGGCAGCAGCTGTCCTAGGTCAGACCACTCTCCCAGCCCCACTTGGAAATACCAGGGATCAATCGGGGGTGTTTGGAAGCAAAACATATGCTCTATCATGTGGCCCGTCTCCTAGAAATGGCTGCCATTACTACAGCAAAAGCAAGAGGAAAAGATGTGCATATGGCAATGTATGCCTCCCTTAAATATTCATTTATCTGCTAAGTGTTCGGTGTCAGAAGACATGACATGCTCAGGCTTTAGAACATTTGGTGACGCCAGTAAAGAAATGCTTCAAGAAACAGAAGCTTGTGATATCTTCAAGCTGAAACCCACAGAATTTAGTTATCTGAAAGGGTCAACTTTCCCTTAAACTTTCATGGCCAGACAGGATATTGCCAATTGAACGAAGTGACACACCTGTACTGTGTCTGAGATGTGGCCTCAAGCTGCCCCTAGTTTTTGAAAATGCTGCATTAGTCTCTTTTAATTCAGTTTAAATACCATTAAAGGAACTAATAGTTTTCTGTATTCTGAGAAGCTACTCTCTTTTGCTGACACTGGTCCAGGGGGCCTCACCCACCCAATGAAAATGCCCAAATTTAGCAAAGTACATACATCCAGTACATATATGTAGTACATTTATTATATTTATATAAATATATAAAAAGAACTGTAATACATATGCACTTAGCATTTGTAATCATGTTTCCTTTTCCTGAAACTGAGAGAATGATCAGTTAGATGTGGTTTAGTTTAATTCCTGTATTGCAGAGGTTTGGACTAGATGACCCTATGGGTCCCTTCCAACTCTACAATTCTATGATCATATCACTTACTATACCTTGATTAAAAGGGTTGGTTCTGACACATGGACCACCAGCTAGCCATTCCTGCTCTATTAGAAACATACAAGTCAAATCCAGCTATGTTCCATGAATAAACCATGAAACCACATCCTACTGTTGCTTATCCAGAAATTATTGAGTTCAAAGTGTCTTAATCCTAAAAAGACTGCAGCCTTAAAGTGCAGAATTATACATGTCTATGCAGGAGTAAGTCTCTCTGATTTCAATATGGCTTACTTCCAGCAGGTAATTGGGTGTAAAATATACAGGCAAGAAAGGTGCAAAAACAATGCCTAACAATCCCATGAGTCTTTACAAGTAAAATTCCAAGATCCCTTGCAACAACCCTTGAGGCCTGTGGAGAGCTGGAGTTTGAGGAAGGAGGTTTTCAGGGAGTGATTATGTTGGAATTTGGCAGTTTGGGGAGGAGGAATGCCTGGTAAAGGTATTTGAGGGTTGCTGGAGGTTTTTTGAAGATTTTTGTAGTTTTGGGTATTTTTTCTGAGAATTTTTTGAGCTTGGGGGATTTTTATTTGGTCAGGATTTTTTTGGAGAAGGCTGTCATGGATGAACCAGGGGTTTCAAGGCCCCCAGAGGGAGGGGGAGCCTGGGAGCGGAAGAAGTGGACGAGGTGCGGGGGGGGGGGGGAGAAGGATTGGAATAAGCACAGAGCAAGGGAGAGGTTTACGCTGCATGGAAAAGAGGAGGGCTGAAAGGCAAGGCAGGAGACTTGTTGGGCCAAATGCAGGCCTCAGCAGAGATGTGCTAATGACCCGTTGTAAATACTGCAAATAAAGACTAAAAAAGGTAGAGAGGCTCCTGTGGTGTTTGTGGTGAAGAGAGAGAAGCCCTCAGCTCTGACAACGGCACTGTCATTTTCCTTGGGTGCTGACAAACCCATTAAAGCAGTAAGTGGTATCCACGCTGGAAGAGAAACTAGCAGTGCTGGACTGTTTGCAAGAAGGCATCACTATGTGTGCTGTGGCACGCAAGTATGGCAGGAATGAGTACAGCATCCATGCCATCAAGATACAGGAGGAGATCCGGGCAGCAGTGGCAGTAAGTGGACCTGCAATTACCAGGGTCACCAGCAACATGTGGGACAAGGTTCTGGTGAAGATGGAGAAGGCACTGAACCTGTGGCTGGAGGACATGAACCACCAGTGTGTCCCCGTTGATGGCAACACCTTGTGCAAGAAGGCTCTCAAGCTGTATGTGCAGAGAGGGAGCAGCTAGAGAAGGAGTTCCAAGCCAGCTCCAGTTGGCTGAACTGCTTGAAGGGTTGCTTCAACTTGAAGAACATCCACACCACTGGCGAAGTTGCATCCATGAACTTGGGGGCTGCTGAAGTGTACTTGAGCAGCTGAAGAGGCTGCTGCAAGAGAAGGGCTATCTTCCAGAGCAGGTGGGATGGCCTGGGAATCTGATTCAGAGGCTGAACCTGAGGAGTCTCAGCCTGCACGGGGGTCCCCGCCTCCAGGGCCGGCTGAGCCGGGGCAGGGGCTTGAATCTGAAGGGCCCTCACCTGTGCCGGATCCTCAGGAGCAGACACCAGCTGAATCCGCTCTGGCTCTGGAGGACCCATTGCCTGCAGGTGCTCCTCTCCCAGCCCTATCAGGGGAAGGTGAGGTTGCCTCTGGGTCCAGTAACCCTCCAGCCTCTCCTGAGCTGCAGAGACTCAGGGCAGAGAGGCGGAGGGAACTAAGTTCTCTCAGGAGGAGTGCTCACCTCCAGGCAAGTCACCTGTGGACCGGGGCTGCCCTATGCCTCAGAAGAGATAAAGACCAGTCAGCCCAGTCCCAGGCTGCAGGAGCAACATTGTTGGTAACCGGTTCCTGCTGGCACCCTGACCTGCTCTCTTGAGTTCCTGATCATGCCCGACTCCTCGCTTTGTACCTCGCTTCGCCCCTGATGGACAGCCTCCTTACCCTCGACCTAGGACCGGATTTAGACCATGCCGCACGGTAACCCCCCCGGGACCAGCACATGGATGCTGGTCCAGATTTCAACCATGTGGCATTCTGGAAGTCCTTCAACACTGTGGTCCGCATCACCTATGTCAAGCAGGCAGTAGATGCCATCAAGCCTGAAACAAAGTACGCCAGTGCAATCTGTGGAAGGAGTGCATTCACGATTTCAAAGGATTTTCAGACATTGCCACGAGTAAGGAAACTGACTGAGGGGCAACAGGCCTTGAGTCTGGCAGAGCTGGCGGAGCTGGTGACATCACGTTCCAGTTCAGAAAGCAGGGAAGAGGATTATGATGGTGAGCAGGATGAGCAACCCACCTGGACTGGGCGTTGGTCTGCTTTTCAGAACTCTTCAGCACGGTCATGCACATCTCCTAGTATGACTCCTGCATGGAACACAGCCTAAAGATCCAGTGTGCGATTGTGGACAGTGTGTGGCCATACAGGGAGATGTTTGACCAGATGAAGAGGCAAAAGCACAAGTTGCCCATCACCGTGTTCCTCCACAGGACACCACCAGCAGCAACGTGCATCTGAATTGTAGCCAAGGACTTTGAGGGACAGGTCTACCCCCCTTGTTTGTTCCACATCGTCCTCCAGCAATGAGGAAGACTGAGAGCTACCATTACCATCCTTCCTGCCTGTCTGGTAAGTGATGCTGGTTTTCCAAGGGTTTACAGAGGTTTAGAGGGTGTTTGCAGACTTTTTGATGGTGTTTCAAATATATGCAACTTGACCAATGCACACGGTGCCTCAGAATGTAAGTCCCATATAAATGGGGAGTTGCCTGTACACACCTACAATCAAAACTGTGGTACTTCCTTCTGAGTAAACATGTGCAGGATTGTGTTATGACCATTTCTTACAAGATGTGTTCTAAAACAGAAGATATAGGATATAAATATAATTAAGGCTGCAGTTCTTACTCTTCTTGCCTGGGAGTAAGACTCATTTAATTCAGTTTTGTGTGCACATGGTTAGGGCTGTGCTCTTAGTAAGTAAGTAGTAAGTAAGTAAGTAAGTAAAATAGAGATTGATAATTTTGGATTGTTCAGCTTTTTATAACAAGTTTCTAACAGATATACATACAGATATTTCACAGAATATTTTAAGTTAAATCACTTACCATCCAAAAAAGAGTCCCAGTGGCAAATTCTGCATAGTATTCAATAGTGGACAGAACACTAAAGATTAAACAAACCAGCACCAATAGAAATCTGTTGGAAGAAAAAAAAAGGAATCTGCATTCAGTGACAAAAAAGCCACAGTTTACTTCAAACCCATACTTCAAATATAATAATAATAATAATAATAATAATAATAATAATAATAATAATTATTATTATTATTATTATTATTATTATTATTATTATTATTATTATTTATTCATACTCCGCCCATCTGGCTGGGCTTCCCCAGCCACTCTGGGCGGCTTCCAAAAGAATATTAAAATACTATAATACATCAAACATTAAAAGCTTCCCGAAACAGGGCTGCCTTCAGATGTCTTCTAAAAGCCTGGTAGTTGTTGTTCTCTTTGACATCTGGTGGGAGGGTGTTCCACAGGGAAGGCGCCACTACCGAGAAGGCCCTCTGCCTGGTTCCCTGTAACTTGGCTTCTCGCAGTGAGGGAACCGCCAGAAGGCCCTCGGTGCTGGACCTCAGTGTCCGAGTAGAACGATGGGGGTGGAGACGCTCCTTCAGATATACTGGACCAAGGCCGTTTAGGGCTTTAAAGGTCAGCACCAACACTTTGAATTGTGCTCGGAAATGTACTGGGAGCCAATGTAGGTCTTTCAAGACCGGTGTTATGTGGTCTCTGCAGCCGCTCCCAGTCACCAGTCTAGCTGCTGCGTTCTGGATTAGTTGTAGTTTCTGGGTCACCTTCAAAGGTAGCCCCATGTAGAGCGCATTGCAGTAATCCAAGCGGGAGATAACCAGAGCATGCACCACTCTGGCGAGGCAGTCCGCAGGCAGATAGGGTCTCAGCCTGCGTACCAGATGGAGTTGGTAAACAGCTGCCCTGGACACAGATTTGACCTGTGGCTCCATGGACAGCTATGAGTCCAAAATGACTCCCAGGCTGCGCACCTGGTCCTTCAGGGGCACAGTTACCCCATTCAGGACCAGGGAATCCTCCACACCTGCCCGCCTCCTGTCCCCCCAAAACAGTACTTCTGTCTTGTCAGGATTCAACCTCAATCTGTTAGCCGCCATCCAACCTCCAACCGCCTCCAGGCACTCACAAAGGACCTTCACTGCCTTCACTGGTTCTGATTTGAAAGAGAGGTAGAGCTGGGTATCATCCGCATACTGATGAACACCCAGCCCAAATCCCCTGGTGATCTCTCCCAGCGGCTTCATGTAGATGTTGAAAAGCATGGGGGAGAGGACAGAACCCTGAGGCACCCTACAAGTGAGGGCCCAGGGGTCTGAACACTCACCCCCCCACCACTTTCTGAACACGGCCCAGGAGGAAGGAGCGGAACCACTGTATAACAGTGCCCCCAGCTCCCAGCCCCTCAAGACGGTCCAGAAGGAAGTTATTGTCGATGGTATCAAACGCCGCTGAGAGATCCAGCAGAACTAGGAAACAGCTCTCACCTTTGTCCCTAGCCCGCGGAGATCATCAACCAGTGCGGCCAAGGCAGTTTCAGTCCCATGATGAGGCCTGAATACCGACTGGAAGGGATCCAATATCCAAATATTGTTACTTACACTTTTCCCATATCCCAGTGTTGAGCTTTGAGGATATTCTTACCATGATTAAAATAGTGTCTACTTTGGCAGAAACTCTAACTATAAAATATGTCTGCTACCAAGGATAAGGAAGCATAGAAACAAATATATGATTATCCCATTAACATATGACCACCTTTTAAGCTTGCAGTTTGAATTCCATTCAACTCAAAATGTTGTGTTTGCATTAGTAAGTGGTACATTTGGAAAAAAAATTAGTGAGAAATCAAGAAAGCTTATACAGTGGTGCCTCGCAAGACGAAATTAATTCGTTCCGCAAGTCTCTTCGTCTTGCGGTTTTTTCGTCTTGCGATGCACGGTTTCCCATAGGAATGCATTGAAAATCAATTAATGCGTTCCTAGGGAAACCGCCTTCAGACCAGGTCCGGGGACAGTCTGTCCCCGGACCTCTTCTGAAGGCTGGGGGGGGGGGGACAAGGGCTTTTCTTCCCACCCCCAGCATTTTAAAAAACCCCGGGACAGCGGAGGACTTCTCCGCTGTCCGAGGCGATTTAAAAGCCCCTGGGAAGGCAAGCAGGGGGGACAAAGACTTTCGCCCCCCCGCCCGCCTTCAGAAGGTGTTCCCGCCCCCGCCCCGCTTCGGAACAGCTTTCCGAAGTGGGGCGGCTGGGGCAGGTGTCCCCGCCCCCCCTCCCCACTTCGGAACAGCTTTCCAAAGTGGGGCGGCTGGGGCAGATGTCCCCGCCCCCCCTCCCCGCTTCGGAACAGCTTTCCGAAGTGGGGCGGCTGGGGCAGATGTCCCCGCCCCCCCTCCCCGCTTCGGAACAGCTTTCCGAAGTGGGGCGGCTGGGGCAGATGTCCCCGCCCTCCCTCCCCGCTTCGGAACAGCTTTCCGAAGTGGGGCGGCTGGGGCAGGTGTCCCCGCCCCCCCTCCCCGCTTCGGAACAGCTTTCCGAAGTGGGGCGGCTGGGGCAGATGTCCCCGCCCCCCCTCCCCGCTTCGGAACAGCTTTCCGAAGTGGGGCGGCTGGGGCAGATGTCCCCGCCCCCCCTCCCCGCTTCGGAACAGCTTTCCGAAGTGGGGCGGCTGGGGCAGATGTCCCCGCCCTCCCTCCCCGCTTCGGAACAGCTTTCCGAAGTGGGGCGGCTGGGGCAGGTGTCCCCACCCCCCCCTTCGGAACAGCGTTTTAAAATGCTGGGGGTCGGGAGCGAAGCGCTGCCGACCCCCAGCATTTTAAAATCTCCCCGTGTCCCGGGAAGATTTTAAAATGCTGGGGGTCGGGCTGCCGACCCCCAGCATTTTAAAACCTTCCCGGGACACGGGGAGATTTTAAAATGCAGGGGGTCGGCAGCGCTTCGCTCCCGACCCCCAGCATTTTAAAACCTTCCCGGGACACGGGGAGATTTTAAAATGCAGGGGGTCGGCAGCGCTTCGCTCCCGACCCCCAGCATTTTAAAACCTTCCCGGGACACGGGGAGATTTTAAAATGCAGGGGGTCGGCAGCGCTTCGCTCCCGACCCCCAGCATTTTAAAACCTTCCCGGGACACGGGGAGATTTTAAAATGCAGGGGGTCGGCAGCGCTTCGCTCCCGACTCCCAGCATTTTAAAACCTTCCCGGGACACGGGGAGATTTTAAAATGCTGGGGGTCGGCAGCGCTTCGCTCCCGACCCCCAGCATTTTAAAACCTTCCCGGGACACGGGGAGATTTTAAAATGCAGGGGGTCGGCAGCGCTTCGCTCCCGACCCCCAGCATTTTAAAACCTTCCCGGGACACGGGGAGATTTTAAAATGCTGGGGGTCGGCAGCGCTTCGCTCCCGACCCCCAGCATTTTAAAACCTTCCCGGGACACGGGGAGATTTTAAAATGCTGGGGGTCGGCACCTAACGCTTCGCTCCCGACCCCCAGCATTTTAAAATCTCCCCGGGACAGAGACTTCTCTGCTGTCCCTTGGAGATTTTAAAATGCTGGGGGTCGGCAGCGAACGCTTCGCTCCCGCCCGCCAGCATTTTAAGATCGCCCCCGGCAGGCGGGGGGAAGGCAGGCGGGGGGGAGCAAAGACTTTTGCCCCCCGCCGGCCTTCAGAAGAGGTCCTCTTCTGAAGGCCGGCTGTGGGCGAAAGTCTTTGCTCCCGACCGCCAGCATTTCCCTATGGGCTTTCGTCTTGCGATGCAAGCCCATAGGGAAATTCGTCTTGCGAAGCGCCTCCAAAACAGAAAACCCTTTCGTCTTGCGGGTTTTCCGTCTTGCGAGGCATTCGTCTTGCGGGGTACCACTGTACTGCCTCAAACTTGGTCTTGATTTAAAAAGATGCCAATACAGTGGTGCCTCGCAAGACGAAAAGAATCCGTTTCGTGATTCTCTTCGTCTTGCAGTTTTTTCGTCTTGCGAAGCAAGCCCATTAGCGGATTAGCGCTATTAGCGGCTTAGCGGGCTTAGCGGATCAGCTGTTAAGTGGCTTAGCGGATCAGCTGTTAAGCGGCTTAGCGGATCAGCTGATAAGCGGCTTAGCGGATCAGCTGATAAGCGGCTTAGCGGCTTAGTGGATCAGCTGATAAGCGGCTTAGCGGATCAGCTGATAAGCGGCTTAGCGGATCAGCTGATAAGCGGCTTAGCGGATCAGCTGATAAGCGGTTTAGCTGCTTGGGGAAAAGGGGGGGGGGAGGGAAAAAAACCTGCAGGAACTCGCAAGACATTTTCGTCTTGCGAAGCAAGCCCATAGGAAATTCGTTTTGTGAAGCACCTCCAAAACAGAAAACCCTTTCGTCTAGCGGGTTTTCTGTCTTGCGAGGCATTCGTCTTGTGGGGCACCACTGTAGCATGTTTTAGCCATTAGTTCATGGTCATATTCTGATACTGCTAAACCTCTCCAGGTGGGATGGTTTATTTTAAGTTGCTAACTGGGTAAAAAGCAAACCCCCATTCTAAGTGAGGTCGAAGTAATAATAATAATAATAATAATAATAATAATAATAATAATAATAATTTTTTATTTATACCCCGCCCTCCCCAGCCAAGGCCGGGCTCAGAGCGGCTTACAAGCAATAATAAAAACAAGAAGAATGATTACAACTTAAAAACAAAAATAAAATACAACATTAAAATAATGGAACATTAAAATATTAAAATGTAGCCTCATCACAGGAGAAGGAAAAGAAAAAAGAGAGGGAGGGAGGGAGGGAATCAAATTGGCTCCAAGCCAAAGGCCAGGCGGAACCACTCTGTCTTACAGGCCCTGCGGAAAGAAATCAGATCCCGCAGGGCCCTGGTCTCATGAGGCAGAGCGTTCCACCAGGCTGGAGCCAGAGTTGAAAAGGCCCTGGCTCTGGTTGAAGCTAATCTTAACTTCCTTAGGACCCGGAACCACTAGGGTGTTGCTATTTATGGACCTTGAGGCTCTCCGTGGGGCATACCGGGAGAGGCGGTCCCGTAGGTACGAGGGTCCTAGGCCGTGAAGGGCTTGAAAGGTCAAAAGCAGCACCTTAAATCTGACCCTGTACTCCACCGGGAGCCAGTGCAGCTGGAAAAGCACTGGGTGAATATGCTCCCATGGCAGAGACCCCGTGAGGAGCCTCGCTGCAGCATTCTGCACCCGCTGGAGTTTCTGGGACAGCTTCAAGGGCAGCCCCGCGTAGAGCGAATTACAGTAGTCAAGCCTGGAGATGAAGTAGTTTGTACTTCTATAGTGCCTTGAATACAAATAGCTAAAATACATATTGCACTAAATTCATAGTTTGGTATTGTGGAATTACTATTATTCAACTTTAAATAAGAGCTGCAGGCGGGTCTGATCAGAACTGTAATTAAGAAAGTGTATATATAATACACACACATTGACAACACCTTTACCTAAAACTAATGAAAAGTCTTCTATTTTCATTGGGAGATAAGCTTCCATCCCAACATAAATATTGGATTTATTTGCTATGATGTTTGTTACCTGCCCTTTAGTCCTTTTTTTCACAGCACAGTACAGCAGTGTTTGTAGGAATCATGGTGTAGAGATAAAGAATTCCCATCACGCTCAGTACCCACACTGGGCCCAATGAGGCCAGGTAACTTACAACTGCTATTTAAAGATTTGAAAAGTAAAGGAATCACACCACAAACTCTGTGTTTAATGTAATCTGTAGTTTAGGCCTCAAAATGCAGTGAGTGTGTTCAGAACACTTCCACTACACGTCAGTACAAGAATGGGAAACCTGTGGATGTGGTTGGATTCCAACTCCCATCAGCCCGAGGAAGCATGGCCAATGGCTGGGGCAATGAGGGTTGTAGTGGAACATCTGGAGAGCTACAGGTTCCCTATCTCCTCTTGGAAAGGCCTTTCTTCCTTCACCTTGAGGGTGGGTAGTTATGAGCACTAGCCCATAACTACGGTGGCAATTTGGGAACAGTCCAAAATGAAACTGTGGTTTTATTCGTGTAAACTCAGAAGATAAGCCATTTTTTGGCTCACAACACAACAATTGTAAAAAATCATTTGGGGAGGGAGACAGGAATCATGTTTTCCCAACAATTTGAGAGAAAGAGAGATAGTACATGTATTTTGAGAAAAGTGTTCTGGATCTAACTGTACAACTCCTATGGACAGAAATTTTAAGCAGATAGCATTAACTGCTTTAACATGAGACTTTGCATAGGCAAATATATTTTATAACAACAGCTTCAAATAGACTATCAGCAGCACAAAGACAATCTGTCAGTATAACCAGCTGTCCAATTATAAATTAAGGTCAAGAAAAAAAGGTCAGTTGGTTTTAATCTGAGGATCACAGCTGGTTTGCGCTCCCTCTCTCTCTCTCTCTATCACACACACACACACACACCAGATTTGAGTAAATTCTAGGCCACACCAAGCTCAGGTCCATGATTTTCACATGGCAAAAGAGCCAGACTGACCAAGAATGAACTGATACTCCTTTACAATGCACCTCAAAGCTATAAAGATCTTCTTCAAAGCACAGCAAAAACTTTGATTTCTTGCTTTCCTTCGAGTTTTTAAACCGGTATAAATTCAACAGGAATAAAGTTTAGAAGAGTTTGTCATATTTCAGATATCATGTACAGTTGTAGAGTTAGAATGTATTCTATATTATAAATAAATGTTATTTATACACATAAAGACCACATACACAGAAAACTAAACTAAATTGTAGTTCAGTTTTATGAATATTGCCACTTGCCTAGCCAACAGAGCAAACTTGGAGTTTGCAGAAGCACAAAAAATAATTTAGGCAAGAAAACCCTTAAAACAGTGGAGGGGACTGAAAATGTCCAGTGTCCACTGAATGCTGATTGATGGTTAAGAGGGAAATAACCAGATGGGAGAGGGAACAAAACAGAATATAAGGGGGGAAATGATTGAGGAAAAGATGCAGAGATATTAAAAAGATTATCATCTTATTGTCTGATTATTTCCTAGTTCAAACTCAGAAACCATTTTTAAATGTCCCCTGGGACAGCAGTGAGAGCTGCCCACAAATATCAATTGCAAAAATCCAATATGCAAATGAATGGCCACTAGTGTGCACCTCACCGCACTGCACATGTTAACTAGGCACTGAATAAAGTGTCCCTATTTCCAAGGATGTCCCTGGTTTAGAAAAGCCATCCTGGTTTCTGATTTCATCCTAGAATGTCCCACTTTTCCTTATGATGTCCCTATTTTCATTGGAGAAACGCTGGAGGGTATGGGTCTAAACCACAGAGCCTAGGGCCTGCCGATCAGAAGGTCGGCGGTTTGAATCCCCACGACAGGGTGAGCTCCCGTTGCTCAGTCCCTGCTCCTGCCAACCTAGCAGTTCGAAAGCACGTCAAAGTGCAAGTAGATAAATCGGTACCACTCCGACGGGAAGGTAAACGGCGTTTCCATGCGCTGCTCTGGTTCGCCAGAAGCGACTTAGTCATGCTGGCCACATGACCCAGAAGCTGTCTGTGGACAAACGCCAGCTCCCTCGGCCTGTAGAGCAAGATGAGCGTGTAACCCAAGTTGTCCATGACTGGACCTAAGAGTCAGGGGTCCCTTTACCTTTGTGGAGTTATCCAACCCTTGAGCTGTCTGAAAGTAATCCTGTATTGAGGAGGGTTTTTTTAAAATGTTTAATGTTTTATTATGTTTTTTATATATGTTGGAAGCTGCCCTGAGTGGGGTCTAAATAGTAAAATTCTTATTGTGGAATGGGACATCTCTATTTTCATTGGAGAAATGTTGGAGGGTATGGGAAAGAGAATGGAATGGTTTGAAGTGGCTGAAATCCTGAACCAAAGATGCATACTGCAGCATTCTATTCCATGGCCCCATTCCTATATGTGCTTATGTGTGTGGCTGCATGTGCATGTGCTTATTAGGGGTTGTGGTTCTGCCCCGGTCAACCCCCCCACACCCCTCAGTGACTCCCCCTCATAGGTACCAAATGAAAGGGGGCTGAAATGCCCTGAAAGGAGGATGGGCTTGGACCTCTTAGGGAAGGGGGGAAGGGCACTTGCTGGTTGGCTCCCTCTCATTTGCATGACCAAATAGAGGTATTGCTTGGATTAGACATGACACCAGGTTTTGGATAATCAATTAGGCAATCACATCCTATTGCTTGTCACTGACACACCTCCATAGGTGCTTTCCCTGTTTACTGTAATTATGCTCTCAAAGTGAAGCCCAATCACTTATGTAGTTCTGGCTCATGCACAGAGTTCCAGCTAAAGTAAGCTACTCAATAACCAGAATAACCAGGCCTAACCTTATTCTTGTCTACATTAGTGAATAATCACATGCTGCTATGTTGTAAACAAGCTTCAAGTTCCTTTTAGAGGTTAAACAAAAAGCCACTGAACCCAGTTGTGCATCTGCTTTTCTCTTTCAATTTAATACTTCACAAAACAAGCAACCAGCAGGTCTCTTACAACTATAATAGTGTAACCTGCACATCTTCCTAACTGCAAGTTTATATACATATGTGAATGATAAAACGTTTGGAGATAAGTTCCAACCTAAAAATAGGTTTACGATTTAAGCAGTTTAAGATAACTTCTTCCTAACGGATGAAAACTGAGTGAAGGTCTAACATGATAAAGCTGAGAGGAACACACTAATTCACTTGCTAAATGTTTTCAGCATCACTAACCAAGATGGGTGTTACATTAAGCATATACATAGGTACCTCGGGTTAAGTACTTAATTCGTTCCGGAGGTCCGTACTTAACCTGAAACTGTTCTTAACCTGAAGCACCACTTTAGCTAATGGGGCCTCCCACCGCGGCTCCAGAGCACAATTTCTGTTCTCATCCTGAAGCAAAGTTCTTAACCCGAGGTACTGTTTCTGGGTTAACAGAGTCTGTAACCTGAAGCGTATGTAACCTGAAGTGTCTGTAACCCGAGGTACCACTGTAAGTCCCCAAGTTCAAACCTCAACTGTGCTTAAAACATTTCTTCCTATGACATTAAGCTCTCTGGGGAAAGTGTGGGAAGAGGGATACTGGGGCAGCGGAGAGAACTGATGTATTTCAGTTCTGGTTTAATGCTATTTCTTTTTGTGTTTATTCTGACACTCGATAGAATTTATATATTTATTTATTTTTTTAAAAACTTCTTACTCTTTCCAGCAGATCCACACCATACTTTTAAAGCACATTCAACATGCATTTAAAGCAGATGGCTTCCTCCAGAGAATCTTCTTAACTGTAGTTTATTAAGGGTGCTGGGAACTGTAGTTCTCTGAGGCTGAAACTACACCATGTTAGCCCTGTCATCCTGTAGGGTGAAGTGACCCATGTAAGGAGGCACGGGAAGGGGGGGGCAGGAGATGGAGGCAGGAATTGCTGTATGAATGGGGCAGCAAGACTTTTTGAAACAAGGGTGTGTTGGTATCAGTTGGGCTTCATTTTAGCCAGCAACATATTTTAGACTGGCCCTGGCCTTCTATCTTTTGGGTGCCCATTTGGTTTCCAAAATAAGCCTAACTCACCTCTGAAGGTTGTTGTGACAAGGACAATGGTGGGATTGACACTGCCCTGGATTCCTTCGGAAATTGGCGGGATAAAATTGTAATAAACAAAACGTGTCTTGTAAGTTTACAAGTCGGTTATAAGGATAATAGCATTTCTCTGCTTGCATTCCGGATGGTGGAGGGAACGAGAGGGCTGTTTGGTACAATCTCTCTGAACTTTTACTCAGCCTTTCTTAAATAAAATAATAATAAAAAATGCAGCTCCCATAGCTTAAGAACTATTTCTAAAATGAAATGTTTTCTTTTACATGCTTAATCCCATGATGATTCAATGCACACTATGTCTTTCTTGAGTTGTCTGCCCTGCACACTTTTCCAGTTTTGGCAGATTGTCATGTTACATGTTAGAGAAGACTCACTTTAGTTTTAAAATGGACATGAACAGAATATTATGGAACTTTTCCCCATTGGAGATGTGCATGTCCTGTACACTATGAATTTTTAAACAGGTTTTAAAAACTCATGTTTTTCAAACTTCCTTTTCCTAAAGGCTTTTTTACAGAGCTATGTTACAAAATATAACTAAGTTTAGTTGTTTCATTAGTCATGTAATTGTTTTAGCTGGCCTTTGTTAAGTGGCAATGCTGCTTTGTAAATTTGGATTATTTTAGATACTTGTATTTATTGTGTTTTCATGATAAATGATCCGATTTGGATGTGCTATCCCCCCATATTTGGTATACATCTAGTTTTATAAATTAAAAATTAAAAGTGGACTAAAAACAAATTGTGGGTGAATGGAAGGTCCAATCTACATGCAGTATACGCCAGAAAATTCTGTTGGCACCTCAGCTCAGATTAAACCCCAACCAGAGGTTTTTCCTCAGCTGAAAGTGCCTGACAACACCCAAGTATAAGGGTCTGCCCTCCATTTTCCTTCTGTTTGCCATCAGGGCTGGTGTCCCCATGAGGGGGACTGAGGCCCAATCCGGGGCAGCACAATCCCCCTGCAGGGTGGCTCTCCTCGGGGAGAGAGAGGAGCCTGTCCTCCACCGCCAGAGGGGAGAGGAGCAGCAGCAGCTTCCAGAAAGTTCTCCAGCAAGGCTTCGGCAGCAGGCGGGGCAGGCGCCGTCCCATTTCACCTAAGGAGGTGAAAAAGGACCGCCCCCCCCCCCTTGCAATGGACACACAAGCATCCTGTTTCTCAAATTGATCCCAGCAACCTGAAACAAAACGTTAGCGTGTGGCATGCTCCCCTTCAGGATACCACATGCCATTTTGTCTCCCCTCCAGCCTTACACTTCTACACTCTCTGACACACAGCAGTCTTCCGTCTCCATGGAGCTTCAGGTCTCCTCAGGCTGCTCTGGGTTCCTGTCCCCTTTTATCTCTCTAAATAAACTTCTCTAAAATTCTGAAAACCTTAGGATTACCCCAAGGCAATACCTCCTTCTTGTATGTGGCTGATCTGAAATTAGGAAATATGATATGGTAATGATTGACACATTCATTGAGCCTTCTTAAAGATTCTTCCACCGCCCCCCTCTCTATGTTGTGGATGTTATGTACTGAAGTTCTCACCCTGGGCCAGCAGGGGGATACTGTAGTTAGTTATGCAAATAAGGGATCAAAAGTGACGTTCAGTGATTGGATAGTTTTAGAAAGTTGTTACTGTTGCATTCTAGTGGAGCTCTATATAAGCAGGCTGGCTGAACCCTTCAGTTCAGTTCTGTTCTGGCCTGTGAATAAACAAGAGCTGTTTGAAGAATCGCTGTGTCGTCTGATATGTACGCCCACAACTTAACAGTTGAGGGTGGGGGCAATGAATGAAACTAGTCCTCCCATCAGAGTGGGAATATCGCTTCACTCCCCCACCCTTCTTCAGCAGAGTTTCTTTTCTTTCGGCAAAGTAAGCAGCTCATGTGTATGTCAAAGCTTTAATAAAGAAAACTGTAACACAATTACATGCTGTCTGAGAGAAACTAAAAGCACCTCATGAGGCAAAAAGGACAGTTGGCCTCTCGGACTGAACTGATCTGGACCCCCAAAGGGAGGGGCTGATTCCACAGCACAGCGCAAAATCCTTGCCCACCAGAGGACAGACATGCTACTATTCAAATTAGGCCCCAGTGTTTTTCTTACACTGTAGATTCAATTGCCATGAATATTCTGCAAGCTGACATATTCCTGTCAAGCAGTTATTTTAAAATTTCATTTTGTTTTCATCCACAAACTTGTGTGCTTCTAAATCATCATATGAATATGTAGAAGCACCAGCCATACTTTGGGGATGACCCCATTTCACTTCCAAATTGATAGGCACTAAACTACCTGAATTCACTATGAGGAGACATAATTATTTCAGTAATTAATAGTCCATAAATCTGTTTCCATGGCTCTATTCCCCAAAAGCCTTGAAAATCATCCCAGCTCAGACTACTTGCTGCACCACTGTTAATTTAAATGACACTGTTTTATATATGAACAAGCCTGCAGTCGCCACTTCCTATAAACACATTAAATGTTTTAAGTTCAAGCCACAGTGGGAGAAGAAGATTATGCTTCATAGTCTTAAATACTTTTATTTTCCTGGATGAATTTCAAGTTTCACCTTTTAAGATCAATAATATTTGGAGTTACATTTAAGTCAGGCATGCAAAAATCTTTCAGCTGTCAAATCTAAGTCTCCGAGGAATATCATTCAGAAATGCTTCAGTTTAAATGCCAAAAAGGAAGGTCAATCTGTTTGCTCTCACCACTAGTATTTCATATTTCAAATGCTTTTTAATAATAATAATAATAATAATAATAATAATTTTTTATTTATACCCCGCCCTCCCCAGCCATGGCCGGGCTCAGAGCGGCTTACAAGCAATAATAAAAACAAGAAGAATGATTACAACTTAAAAACAAAAATAAAATACAACATTAAAATAATGGAACATTAAAATATTAAAATGTAGCCTCATTGCAGGAGGAGAAGGAAAAGAAAAAAGAAAGAGAGGGAGGGAGGGAATCAAATTGGCTCCAAGCCAAAGGCCAGGCGGAACAACTCTGTCTTACAGGCCCTGCGGAAAGAAATCAGATCCCGCAGGGCCCTGGTCTCATGAGGCAGAGCGTTCCACCAGGCCGGGGCCAGAGTTGAAAAGGCCCTGGCTCTGTGGTTGAGGCTAATCTGACTTCCTTCGGGCCCGGGACCACTAGGGTGTTGCTATTTATGAACCTTGAGGCTCTCCGTAGGGCATACCAGGAGAGGAGGTCCCGTGGGTACGAGGGTCCTAGGCCGTGAAGGGCTTGAAAGGTCAAAAGCAGCACCTTAAATCTGACCCTGTACTCCACTGGAGCCAGTGCAGCTGGAAAAGCACTGGGTGAATATGCTCCCATGGCAGAGACCCCGTGAGGAGCCTCGCTGCAGCATTCTGCACCCGCTGGAGTTTCTGGGACAGCTTCAAGGGCAGCCCCGCGTAGAGCTTTTTAGTGAAACAACTAAGTCCTAGCTCCAAATAGGCTTAGCCATGACTATGCACATATTTAAATCTACAGAAATGAAATCTGTTTAAGCTTTAGACATGATTATACACTATAAGCATAGACCTTGAAAGGAGGTCTTGTCCTTTTAACTCAGGAAGCTCCCATAAAGGCTCACTAACAGTCTTATTTTATTTACAAAATCTAAAATGAAGGGGTGGGGAGGACAAAGAAGAGCAAACGTGTTAACAGGAGTCTCTGTTATGTCAAAATAAATAGTTTATCCTAATATTAAATCATCTACTTGGGCTTGTTGTTTTCTCTTCGTTTGTGCAATCTTCTCTCATCTCCCAGCCCCCTTGATTAAACCCCCCCCCCCCAGCAAAGTTGAACCCAGGTTCTAGAGCAGGGCGATATCTGGTTTTAAACATCATGATATACCACCAGCTAAACATTGCAATGTACAAAATATCTTGGTTTTCCCCACATTGTGATTTTTGCATAGCGCACCCACCCACACACCCACCATGATTCACAATGATATATTTCTAGCTCAAAAATTATGCAACCAGGATCACAATATGGACTTCAAACCAGTTTTGGACAATATATTGACAGGGCCTAGAAGAATAACCCTCCCTCTGCATCACATGCATAGCTGAAGGCAGTGGAGGGGACAGGGAAGCAAAGTTTGGCTGCTGATTTCTTTTCATGCATCGTTTTTATTACAATTATGTGGGCACAAAGAAATATTGCATTCAGTTGGAAACACTTTATGCTTGGACTAAGGGCTCAGCCACACTTGCACTTGTCCTGTGCCTAAAAAGCACAGGTCCAAGCAGTTTTCTGCTTGTCCTACTGCTTTCCCCTGGGGAAACCTCATTACCACTGAACTGGAGCAAACATCAATCTGCAGAAAACCCAACTGACTTTTGCTCCAATTCAGCGGTAAAGAGCGTAGGTACCACAATACCTCAAGGACTGCCTCTCTCCATATGAGCCGACCTGCACCCTGAGATCATCTTCCGAGGCCCTCCTTCGTGTGCCTCCTCCTTGAGAGGTCCAGAGGGGGCAACACAAGAACGGGGCCTTCTCTGCAGTGGCTCCCTGTCTGTGGAATGCTTTCCCCAGGGAAGTTTGTCTGGTGCCTTCATTATACACCTTTAGGCGCCAGGCAAAAATGTTCTTTTCACCAGGCTGTATGTCTTCTGAATGAAGACGCGGGAAATGAAAACTGTTGCGTTATGGGCCTTTGCTGATGATCTGATGATAGTTTTGGAAAACTAGAGGAAATGGAGACTCTTATGGTTTTAAGATTAATCATCAGAAAATGTTGATGTTAATAAAGAACATGACAACAGAAGATCCAAAGGTATTGATGGAGAAAACTGGATTTCAAATTGGAAAAAGTAAAGTATTTGGGTATTACTCTGACAAATATGAATTGTATGTTGTTTCAAAATAATTATATTAAGACATGGACAGAAATTAAAAGGATATGTGCCATATTAAGAATAAATATAAACTTAGGTTGTACCAAAAGACACCTTTATGGATTTCATCACAAGAAGCCTTCTGCAGAAAAGAGGTGACAGGCAAAGAGAAATGGACAACATTCCAAATGCATCAAGGAGACTATAAAATTAAAACAAGGGAAGAACTAATGGTGAAAAGTTATAATATTCATTGGTTTTCTTATATGCAATTAGCAGAGAGGTTTGAATTCGATAAAAATATTTTTTGAATAGAGAAGGAAATATGGTCTTTTAATTTCAACTGTGCACAGATAACATGTTTGTTAAAATATGAAACAGAAGAGCAAGTTTAAGAATGTATGATTAAATGGGCAAAAATTGGTTCTAATATACAGATGGAACAGTTGGAGTATATTTGGACCAAAGGGTTAAAATTTACACTGTTATTATTTAAAAAGAAGTTTTATAAAATTATGTATTGTTGGTACTCAGCTCATGAGAAACTATTAGAACGTATAAAGGTCTTTCAAATGAGCATGAAGGGAAATTTTATCCTTGGGTGTTTTTGACAATTTTACAATTAAAACAATAAAGAATACTTTAAAAAAAACACCTGAGAAACTGTGACTCAAATAATGTCTCCATTAAAAACAAACAATCCATAACATTGGTTAAAATGCAACATAAGCAATTATTGTTTGTGTGCACCTGTACTTGAAAAAAACTCCATCATATTTAGCATCCCATGAGTCTGATTAGAAGTAAAGAATAAGTTAATAATGCCTAATGAAATTATGTCCAGCTTAGTGTAAAATATATTTTGGCAATATATTTTGGTTGGACATGAGTCTACAGTGTGATGCAGCAGCAAAAAAGGCTAATGCTATTCTAGACGGTCGCAACAGAAGTCTATTGTCCAGATCAATGAAAGTAATAGTACTCTATTCATTAAAACTGAAATGGTTGGGCATAAAAGCCAATTTTTGTAAGGTTGCGAATTTAAGCCGCACTTTAACTTATCACGGTCGGAATTTGGAAAGGAAGTGTGACTTATATTTGGAGCAATACAGTATTTATGAGAAATAACAGAGGTGCTGTATGTAAGGAAAGAATAATGGTCAGCTGTGAGAATGGACCAACATCGAGAGAAGGTTTAAGTGTATATTAAAGAAGAGATGAAATAATTTGGTCTGATCTGTAATAATTTGGAACACACACACACACACACACACATATATCCTGCCAAGTTGGAATTCAAGGTGGCTTACAACATTTAAAAACAACAGTCATAGAAGAAGAATAAAAACAAATTGGTTAAAAACAATACTTAAAATGCATCACAATACCAGCAGTGGCGTAGCTAGCCCCTGGGGTGCCCGGGGTGGCGCGCACGTCCTGCAGCCGGGGGCGCTGCATGGAGCCTCTCTGCCGCCTCCCCCTCAGCTGTCGGGCGGCAGAGGAAGAGTCAGTGGGCAGACGCAAGCCCCAGGCCATGCTGCTGTTTCAGACAGCGCGGAGCCTGCAGGCGCCCAAGCCACCAGTCACTCCCAGGAGAGATGCGTGGTTTGGGCACGCTGCAGTACCTGCTGGCCCCCATGGTGTGGCGCCAAGTGCCAGCTGCGTTTCGTTACGTTTGTTGACTGAACTAAAAAGTTTTGTGAGCCCAATTTTTTATTTTTAAAAACTCTTATTTTTGTCATTTTGTCACCCCACCCCTGCAGTGATGACACACGGGGCAACCTGCACCCCCCGCACCCCTCTTCCTCTGCCACTGAATACCAGCAATTAAAATCTGAACTGACAACAGCCCAGTCATCAGCATCGTCTGCACCTTACTTTCCAAATGCATAAATCCTTTTACTGCAAAAGTAAATTGTTGCCTCTTTGCCTGAACAGGAGCAGGAGCCAAGTCACATTGATCTTATCACAAAGAGGAAAATTTGTTTGCTGATTGGAATCTCAGTCCCACAGCACTGCTGAGAAATGAAGATTCCAATAAGCAAACCAAGTTTCTTTTTCTTCGTCAAGATCCACAGGGCTGCCTAGCAAGAGGCAAGGTGTGCGCCTTAAAGCCCTGTGGATCTGGGGGGGGGGGCAGGGGGGAGAGAAACTTCATATGCAGATCAGAATCTCTGTCGCTATGAAGGGAAGCTGGGTCTCTCCTTTGCCTAACAAGGTGTGTGCCGTAAACCTGCAGAACAAAAGCCAGAGCAAAACAGGGCTTGTGCCTTGCAGGTTGTGCAGGCAGAAGCAGCTTTTACTGCTGCTCTTGACTCTTACAACACAAAGCTGAGAGGCACAAGGGGCTTCTGCCTTGCAATCAAATGCTGTTTCCTGCCTGCTGGGTCAGCAAGGCCAGCTGAGCAGTGCATTCTCCATATATTACGGGGGGGGGGGGGGTGGGATATGAAACTTTTATCCTGGTATGGAATTCATACCGTTAAGAGGCACAGTATGGATATATCACCCAGCCTTATGAGGAACGGTTGAATGAGCTGGGTATGTATAGCCTGGAAAAGAGGAGACTGAGAGGAGATAGGATAGCCATCTTCAAATATCTCAAGGGCTGTCACACAGAAGAGGGAACAAGCTTGCTTTCTCCTGCTCTGGACTCCAACCAATGGCTTCAAATTATCAGAAAGGAGATACCGACTAAACATATAAAAAAACTTTGTGACAGTGGAAATGTTATGTACTGAAGTTCTCACCCTGGGCCACCCTGGGGATACTGTAGATAGTTTTCTCTCAGGTCCACATATGCAAATAAGGAATTGAAAGTGATGTTCAGTGATTGGATAGTTACAGAAAATTGTTACTGTTGCTTTGTAGTTGAGCTCTATATAAGTAGGCTGGCTGAACCCTTCAGCTCAGTTCTGTTCTGACCTACGAATAAACAAGAGCTGTTTGAAGAAACGCTGTGTTGTCTGATATGCTCACCCACAACTTAACACTGGCGACGAAGGTGGGATTGATGGACATCAGAGACGCAGCCACCCTCTGAGCTGAGCTGAATCACTGAGCTGAAACACTGAGTGAAATCATGGAGCAGAACCAATTCAGAGCTGACTGTTCTGGCTAGAGCACTGTGTTCCATCCATCGCCCTCCTCGTCGGCATCGGAACCATGGCTTCACTCGTGCCTCTACTGCCGTTTGCCCCAGCCTCTGAATCATGGGACTCCTACCTCGCTCGGTTCGACTGCTACCTCCAAGCAAATGAGCTGACAGGAGGGTCTGTAAAGCGTAAGTGGGGCCTCTTTCTAAGTCTTTGTGGCTCCGAAGTGTTGAGAGACAGTGTGGTGTAGTGGTTAAGAGCGGTAGACTCATAATCTGGGGAACCGGGTTCGCGTCTCCGTTCCTCCACATGCAGCTGCTGGGTGACCTTGGGCCAGTCACACTTCTCTGAAGTCTCTCAGGCCCACTCACCTCACAGAGTGTTTGTTGTGGGGGAGGAAGGGAAAGGAGAATGTTAGCCGCTTTGAGACTCCTTCAGGTAGTGATAAAGCGGGATATCAAATCGAAACTCTTCTTCTTCTTCTTCTTCTTCTTCTTCTTCTTCTTCTTCTTCTTCGCGATGGCCTAGCATTGATTGTGCCTCTAGCAGTCCAGGCAGCGCCGTGGGACATGATTCAAGAGAAGCTCCGCAACCACTATGCGCTGAAGCCGTCCAAGATTGCTGCCCGCCATGCATTCTACCACTGGAACCAGGCAGAGGGGGAGTCAATTAACAACTACACCACCGCCCTCTGACAGGCCACAATGCACTGCGAGTTCTGAGACTTAGACGATGCTCTGATGGATTGAATCATCTGCGGGGTACGGGACATCTGTCTGCAACAACGTCTCCTCGCCAAGCCAGACCTCACGCTGCAGAAGGCCATTGAGGAGGCCGCGGCCTCAGAAGCTGCTGAACTCTCCGCCCAGGAGGTCCGCAAGGCCAGCAGCCCGCATCTTGCTAGGAAGCCAGTTCCAGTGCATCATAAAGAGGCCAGCAGTGACGAGGCTTCCTCCAGTGAAGACGGTGATGTACACCAGACAAAGCGGGAGCGTGGGAAGTTCAAACAAGTCCAAGGGCCAATTGGAATGAGCCGGCTGTGGAGGCAACCATTCCCGTGCCAAGTGTTGATTCAAAGATGCCATCTGTTGGAAATGTTCCAGAAGGAGCCACATCACTAAGGTTTGCTGATCGGCTCCGTCCAACACCCCCTTTCACCGACTCGCAAGTCCAAGTCTTCACTCCAGTCCGCCAAGGAAAGCTGTTTCGCTCTCACCAACTGCCACTGCCCATCCGGAATCACGATTAGCCAAATCGACTCGCCTGCACGACGCAAGCTGAATGTCACTGTGCTCATTGAAGGAGCTCCATGTGACATGGAGATCGACACCGGGTCTGCCCTGTCCATCGTGTCTTGGAGCACCATCAAAAGACTGGTACCCAGAGTGTCCAAAAGGCAACTCGACTCTCACCGTGTACACCTGAGAGACTACCAGGGAAACGACATTCCCGTGGTAGGCGTTGGCCGGTTCCGGATCGCCTTCAAGGATTTTTCGGGCCTGCTCCGACTGGTGGTGGTCGAAGGTCAGAAGCCAAGCCTGCTAGGGCTAGACTGGTTTGATGCCCTCGGCCTGGAAGTCACCGGCATCAACTGCATCTCTAACGCAGAGACTGAGGGTCTGATCAAAGACTTTGCCGAGGTTTTTGACAGCACTTTGGGGCAATATACAGGTACGCCCATCTCCTTTAGCCTGGATCCACAAGTCGCCCCCATCAAGCTAAAACCACACCGGGTTCCGTTTGCTCTCAAGGCTAAGGTGGACGAACAACTGGACAAGATGATTGCCCAAGGAGTTTTGGAGCCGGTTGACCACGCCAAGTGGGAAACCCCCATCGTCATGCCTGTCAAGCCGAACGGGTCGGTGAGAATCTGCGCCGACTACAAGTGCACGATCAACAAGGCACTTCAGCAGCACGCTTACCTGGTTCCTGTTGTCCACCACCAGCTGCATTCCCTGGTAGAGGATAAGGACTTCACTAAGCTGGACCTTGCCCAAGCCTATCAACAACTGCCCGTCGAAGATGCCAGCACTGTAGCCCAGATAATCGTCACCCAATGAGGGGTGCTCCGTGTGCCGCCATTTGCAGTTCGGGGTGAGTGTGGCTCCTGGCATCTTCCAAAGCCTTATGGCGCGTCTCCTGCAAGGGCTTCCGGGCGTGGTGCCGTATTTCAATGACGTCTTGGTGTCTGCAGACTCACACCAGCAGCTGTTCGAGCGCCTCCACGCCATGCTGACCAGGTTCCAGGAGGCCGGGCTCAAGGTAAAGAAGGAGAAGTGCCAGATCGCCATTCCACAGGTGGAGTTCCTGGCCTATCTTATCGACGCCTCCGGCCTTCACCCGACCACATCCAGCAGGCCCCCATCCCACAGAACAAGACGGAGTTGCAGGCATTCCTGGGACTGCTGAGCTATTATATCATGTTCCTGCCCCACAAAGCGACGGTAGCTGAGCCTCTTCACCGACCCCTCAGCACAAAGACAACTTGGTCCTGGGGTCAAGGCTCTCCTTTCATCGGACAGTGTGCTGGTACAGTACAGTGAAGCCAGGCCACTGGTCCTTGCCTGCGACGCCTCACCTTTTGGCATTGGCGCTGTCCTCAGTCACTGTTTTCCAGACGGAAAAGAAGCACCACTCACCTACTTTTCCAGGATGCTATCTCCACCCGAACAGAATTGCAGCCAGCTCGACAAGGAGGCACTGGCACTTGTGGTTGGAGCGAAGAGGTTCCATGAATACCTCTATGGCAGGACTTTTGACCTCATCACTGACCACAAGCCGCTCCTGGGCCTCCCCGCCGGTGATAGACCAACTCCACCGGTCCTCTCGCTGCGCAAGCTGCGATGGACTGTTTTCCTGGCTGCCTACCACTACCGGCTCATCCATCGCCCGGGGAAATCGATGGGCCATGCCGACGCCCTCAGCCGTTGCCCTCTTCCAGCGTTTGTGGAAGACCCGGCTCCTGCTTCATCGCTCCTCCTGATTGAGCATCTTCCGGCAGCGCCTGTATCGGCTGCCACTGTGGCCTCCATATCTGCCCAGGTTCACACCATCAGCCATGTGCTCAACTGGGTGTGGAGGGGGTGGCCACAAGGGCCTTTTGCATCAGAGTTCCAGCCATTCGCAACCAGACAACACGAACTCTCAGCTCATTGCGGCTGTCTGCTGTGGGGAGACCGCGTCGTGATTCCCCAAAGACTCCGTCAACGTGTCCTGGAGGCTCTGCACATTGGCCACCTGGGAATTGTCAAAATGAAGGCATTGGCTCAGTGTTACATCTGGTGACCTAACATGGATGATGCCATCACTTCCTGGGTTTCTGCCTGTCAAGCGTGCCAAGAATCGAGGCTTGCGCCACCGGCAGCTAAGGGAGGGTGGTTGAGGGTGCACATCGATCTTGCAAGCCCCTTTCACGGCTGGACCTTTATGGTAGTGGTGGACGCCTATTCCAAATGGCTGGAGGTGGCCCTGATGCCCTCCATTACCAAGGCCATCATCCAGGTGCTGCGAGGCCTCTTTGCAATGCATGGGTGTCCTGATGTCCTGATCTCCGCTTATGGGCCACCGCCTCAGATCTCCGCTCGACCGGCTGCACCCAGACTTTGCCATGGCTGAACCCCCGGGCTGTGCTAACGCGACATGGTCATTTGTTCCAGGAAACCAGGTCTTTGCCTGGAACTTTGTGGGGGGCATTCCTTGGGTGCCAGCCACAGTAGTGGGAGTCACTGGACCAGGTGGCACTTGAAAACAGACGTTTGTGGCGCCGGCACATAGACCAGCTTGGGCACAGAGTTGGGGATTTGGACACTACCGTGGTGCCCCCAACTGCGCTCATGGCTCCGGAACAGACACTTACAGATGGCGAGGCTCCACCTTCACCTCTCTCGCAAACTGCGGGCGTGGAGCCGAACCAAGCCGCTTCAGAGGGTCTGCCAGACTTCCCTCAGACTCAGACCACTGCCATGCCTGACATTCCGCCAACTCCACTCGCAGTTTCCACCCACAGAAGCGGATCCAGGGGACTTGGGTTCAACGCCACCTAGGGTTGCACCACAGCCTCAGCAAGAATAGGGCGGCCCCCTGGCCCTGGGTACTGGTCCTCGGCGGTCCAGCAGTTTCCAAGTGCCCAACTTATTTAAAGGATTATCTTGTTGGACGTGTAACACTGTCAGTCTAATGAAAATATGTGAAATGTAACCGATATGCTTTTGTGCCTAATTGAACGATTACAAGTAGTGCTGTATATAAGGAAACCATTACGATTGTAACTAACGCCTTATCTCGGTGGGGAGGGGTGTTATGTACTGAAATTCTCACCCTGGGCCAGCAGGGGGATACTGTAGATAGTTTTCACTCAGGTCCACATATGCAAATAAGGAAATGAAAGTGACGTTCAGTGTTTGGATAGTTACAGAAAATTGTTACTGTTGCTTTGTAGTTGAGCTCTATATAAGCAGGCTGGCTGAACCCTTCAGATCAGTTCTGTTCTGGCCTGTGAATAAACTAGAGCTGTTTGAAGAATCGCTGTGTCGTCTGATATCTTCACCCACAACTTAACAGGAACAGTCTCCCTTGGGAGGTGGTGGATTCTTCTTCCTTGGAGGTTTTAAAGCAGAGATTGGCCATCCGTCATGGATGCTTTAGCTGAGATTCCTGCATTGCAGGGGGTTGGACCAGATGACCCTGGGGTATCTTCCAATTCTATGATTCTATGAACGTTGATTTACTCAAATGGTCTAACACTAAAAACAAGAACCACATGAAAGTGACTTCTGCAGGAGGTGCTTTAGGGTACAATTCCTCAGACCATTTTTTTGCTATTAAGTAAGTTTGCTGAGCTGGAAGCTGGCACTGAAGATTTGAGAGAATTCTCACAGAGGGAGAAATTATGACAACTGTGGAGCAGTACTGACCCTTCCAGGCCACCAAACACAATTTCCTCGCTACTATCTCCATTAAGCTGCCCTGGGTGAGGCAATTTCTGTCTGCCTTGTGGCATGCCAGCTCCTTTGTAGAATCAACATTAGTGTTGTCTTCTTAGCCTCATAAACACACTGTCTGATTTCTTAGGCCACATTGCTAAGGAAAAACACAAAGAACAGAAGCTAACCTAATTTTAGCTCCTGGACTCTTAAGCCATGAAAGAGTACCCACCCCAAATCTCACATAAGCAACATTAGAAATCACGCTGGGCCAGACAGCCTGGTAGCTCTTCAAGACAGAGAGATGTCTCTGTGAAGCAGGACACACAAGCACCTGGATCCCTTTGACTGCATCACGCTGGGATTGAAAGTAGGGCTGTGTACACACTAAGTGTTTGAAATGCACAGAGCTCTTTTTTCTGTGCACATCTGTATAGTTTGTCTATACCTGTGCATTACACTGATAGTTGAAGCAGCAGCCATATCATCATCACCACCACCACCACCATCAATTAAATTTAATTACAGCCTTTCATCCAAGGATAACAGGGTGGTTTGCAGTATAAAAACACAGAAACATATAATTAACACTAACCCCCACACCTGCGTTCTCAACTCCTCCCCCTGTGTTTCCACGCCCCACTGTAGGCATGTGTGCAGGTATTTATTTACCTTGTGTGTGCACAGTTGTTGTTGTTGTTGTTGTTGTTATACACGTTTTCCAGTATGGTATACCAGACTGTCACCAAACAGCAGATTAACTTTTAACCCTTAAAAAAAAATGTGTCCCTTTCAGCCCCAGCAGTAGCCTACTCTCTCTGAGTTCAGGAGAGATGAGGTCCATTGCAGGCAGGAATTTGTTTGCTTGTGTGCAGCCAAGCAGTTTCTAAATTTTTTCAGAAACAAGTTTCCTGATACACCAGACTTTCACCAAAATAAAGCGTGTCCCCCAGCCCAGCAGTAACCCACTGATAAAGCATAAACTAAGGTAAATGTGGAAGTGAATGAACAATTAGAAGCTAAGTGCGTCCTGAGAAGCATAAAGGAAGTGCAATTCTCTGCAGCGCTACACACCCACTGTAACATCACCATGAGGGGAGCCACAGCAACAAGTGTACTGTTCACATGCTCTCTCTTTTGTACACACATGGGCTGAAATGTGAATTTATTTAGGCTTAAAATCTATTTTTACATCAAACCTGGTTCGTGGGGGAAAACACATCAAGTCATCAGAAAAAACAGGATGTGTCTGCATTGGGGTTGAAGTCTCATGTACAATAATAATTTTAAAAAGCCAAGCACACGGTATGCACTGAATGCACACTAAACTGTAGTGTGTGCGCAGCCTAGGACCTTCTGAACCACATCAGTCATCCAAATAGCATTTGCAGGTAGCTGTGTAAAGGCACCTATGTAGAGAGCTGACCCTACAATTACATGGAATCAGTTCCTATTAAAATTAATGCTAGCTGATTCCCCATAATTATAAAAAATATGAAGGGAAAAATAAACAAATAAAACCATAATATTAGCAAGCCTTGATAAAGCAAGGGTCAGTCATATCTAAAGAAAAGATAGATTAGCCATTGCTGCTGCTTGGGTTCTTTCTGAGCATGAGAGTGTTCCATATGCCCATTCTCCCAGTAATCCTTACAACCGTCTGTTTCATCACCATTATCCTGACATTGTAGATGGAGTGTATGTATGTACGTCCGCTAAGACTGAAAAAACATCAGCTTAACAAAGACCAACTGGTAAGTTCATGGCTGAAGTAAGATTTGTCTTTCAGAGTCTTTCAGTCTATTGTATTCTTAACCATTACACAAGCTCCCACCGAATACATCTTTAAGTTAAAGTGTTCTGGAATGGCCTATCAAAATGTTGCATAAAAGAAATTCCATTTGATTTTGAGGAGTCATCTGGCAAAACATTTAAGGAATTCTGAGGGAAGTCAAAAGTTAGGTAATGTTATGGGGGGGGGGCGGAATCAGATGGGTGGATGGATGGATTCACATACTCCTGGGTTGTTCTGGTGCTAGCATTTTATTTGATCCACACTCCCAGGAAATGTATTTGCATATTAAGCTCAATAGTTCACTTTCTGTGAAATAAAAAAAGTGCAGGTTCACAACAAGGAAATAGTCATATGGAGAGGAAAAAAGGTACTTACACTGCAAAGTGATAAATGAAACACTTCCATCCACTCGGCCGTTCCAGAAAGTTGTACACATCTCCCTGCATACTAGTTTTGGTTAAGTATGGGCCATAAAAGCATTTTGTAGGGTAGGCCCGGTGTACCTCACTTCCTGTCATGGATTCGGTGTTTATCTGGAAAGCAGGATCATGTGGATTTTCTTCTTCAGAGTTTGAATAAATTTTTGATCCATTAGTCACCAAAGAATCGGGATCAAGTGCCACAGAAGAGTACTGCATATTGTTTAAGTTTGCTCGCACTTCCAAAAAGGTTGCAGACTTCCTGTGTCCATTCAGGTTCCCCACTTGGGAGTCAGAATGCTGAACTCTACTGCAAAGGTTATACATTGGGTGCCCACCAGTTTCACCATTACCGTAAGACATTCTGTAATGAAGTAGGTGTATTGCTCACCTTGATCAATATTTAAAATTATAAAAGGTATTGTATATCTTCTCTGCCTTTGGCATTCTCCAGCCACCCAGTAAGAAGTCAAACATTATTGTGGAACAACACCGCCGTGTGCAGCCAGTCTGTCACCTGTTACCAGGATTCTGAAATTAAATCACAAGAAGATGTTTAGATAATGGAAGTCTCAAGTAAAAGATAAAGGCTCTGAAGGAGGAAAGCAATTAAAGAGTCACTATGCAGCAAAGCAAGTCAGGAGCATGACTTGAGTGTTATTTATAGACTAATACATGGCACCATTTTTAACAAACTGACACATTGCTTAAGGTTTGGAAATGCTGACAGTGGCCCATAAGGAAGTTCCAGGAATCATTTGTGACAACCACATTATTTATTTCAAAATTCACTTAAAAGTTTTGTCCGTAAGAGAGTTCACCTAAGGCGCTTAAGTGCAAATTGAAAAGTGAATGGAACAAAAACATGCAGGAGAAATGGAATTAGTTGCAGCTCCCTGTTGAATGTACATTCTGTGGCAAACCTGGATTTGTATGAAATGGACTCAGTATTAAAGGACAAGTCAGAACTGCTCAGCCGCCTTTTCCTTTTATTTCTTGTTTCATTAAAAACATTTCTAGACTGTTTTTCCTACCAGGCCAGTATATAATAGGCATAAATAAAAGCAACCCCCACACACACAAATACAATACAATAAACAAAAAGACAAACAATCAAAATAGACTTTAAAATTAACTTTAAAATGCTTGGCCAAAAAGGCAAGTTTTGACCTGGAACCAAATACAGTAGTTGCAAAGTTGGCACCAGTCATTCTAAATTTTATATTAGCATTTTTGGCTAATATGTCTGGCATCCAGAGTATACCCGGTTGTATTTGTAAAACCCAGTACTGAGACTGCAATACAGCAGACAAGATAGCGCTTTGAAAGGGCAAGGCCTCCATCTATGAATTATTGAAAAGTTTAACTTTAAACTGCATATATAACTTTAGGCATTTTGTAATTAATTATTTCTCTTATCTGTGTGAACTGATGGTACACTTAATTATGGGGATGGGGTGGAGAGAAACCTTAGAGATTATTCTTTTGGTTTCTTGCAGCCTGTATCCATTACATTTTTTCAGTCAGATTTTAAGCCTTAGTTCCAATGAAGGTAGGAAACTCCTGCAAACCTAGTGCAAATAGAACCTTTTAATCTTTTACAACAGCTTAATACAAGATTAGGCACATGGCAAATGTTAATGCACTCACTGCTTCAATGTTTGGTCTGGATAACCAGTTAACCCCCCCCCCCCCCAAAAAAAAAAAAAACCCCACTGAGAACTGTATTTTGTTCCTTCCGGAAATTATTTTGCTTTACAGACTCGGAGCAAGTTAGTCTTTAGACATACTGTATTACCAAAAAGAAATGGTGGGGGGGGGGGGAGACTTGGACAATTCACATAAAATACCATAAGAAAGCATTGTCATTATATTGTCATCAAGTCAGTCTTCATAAGTGCTGCTTCAACACTGAGCAATTTCATAACTGTATCTATACCATGTCTATCCTTCCCGCATTTGAATGCAGGGTTTTAAGGCTTAAATTCCTTTTCAAAACATGCCCATTCCCAGATTTCGCTATTTTGAGAGGTTCTAAACTTCTGAATAGCTCTCTTTGTACAAACTTTGAATACGGCATACACATTAGTTATTTCCAGCAACGCTGTTGCATCAGTATTTCCTCAGTTGTCTAGTGATTGCATTTAACTTTTCTACCCTCACGTTTAACATTTCAGAATGAATTTATAAGCCAGCAAAGAGAAATTTTGCTTGCTCAAATCCTTAAAGCAAATAAAATTAGCTGGAATACTCAGTCCTATGTCTGATAGCGTGCAGCAGATCTTGGTATGGCAAGGCGGCTGCTCCTGATTTGATGCGTGAGACAGAAAAGACAAAACCTGAAACCTTCTGGAAGGCAGCACATACCCTCTCCTGTTGCAGGGTGTTTTTTCTCTCCCTTGGCGCTTCCCTCTGCTCCATATGGCATAATCCAAGGACAGGAACAGCGAGAGAGTCGTCTGGCTCTGCCCCCTGGCTGATAAAGTCCCACCCTAACCCATTCAGAGGACCTCCCCATGTCTTGTTAGTTTTCCTTTGGCAGGAAACCTGTAGGGCATCATTTTGATGGTGCTGATCATTTTGTGACTGACAGATGTGGCTTTTTCCTTTCCTGTGCTTTTATCAGCATGTGGGGAGGGGTGGCCAGGCACATTTCCCTCTCTACCCTCCCTTCAAATCCAGAACAAATGGATTAAGCATAGTTTTCTTATCTCCTCTGAATTCAGACTTGGCTTAATTTCAGACAAAGCTTAATGGACAGGATCTGCGGAAGCCTTGGGTGTTAAAAATGCCTATGAAGATTTGATGAAACCCATGCAAGACAATTTCAGCATCATGCACCAACTGAACATCATCACGCTGCTCCTATCTTGGAACTAACTATCTTGCTCACTGGGAAAAGCCTTCAGAATATTCAAGAGCAAGTCTAGCCAGTTACATTGCTAACTGGAAATGTCTCCATGCTGGCAGGGGTAAGTACAAAACCTTCTGCCTTTCCCCCCTGTTTTTAACAAAGCACACTTTTAAGGCTTTAAAAAACCCCTCAAACTTTCTCAGAACACACTGGCTGCATTCACACATCACAATAAACCACAATTCATGGTTTACTGTGAACAGACAGAGACGTCCCACTTTCAACAGAAAGAAACCACAATCCCCGACTTCGCATTGTCCAAGGTGGGGATTTTGGTTTGTTTGAGCCGCGGACCTACTATTTAAAGAAACAGTAAAATTGAAATTGGGCATGTCCAAACTCTCAGACACACCTACAGCAACTCTTTTCATCTTTGTCACAGACTTCTAAGATATACATCTTTAAAGGTGGGGGTGGGGGACCTGCTCCTAAAACTGCATCCGGACAGCAGAGCACAGCCATGAAGTGTTGCATGAAAGTATAGACTAGACTTTATACCAGTAAGGTTGTGATCCTATGCGCATTTACTAGGGAATAAGTCCCCTTTAACACACCTGGAATTCCTTCTGAGTAAATGTGCAGATTGCCCCATTCAATTTAGTTCTATCTGCACAAAGGTGTGAAATTTGCTATGGGGACACTGAAACCCAATTTCTTGCAAGTTGGGAGGTTTTCTGCAATGTAGGCAGGTTTCAACCACCTTAAAGGACTCTAATCCAGATTTCTTCAAGGTATATATACGTTGGTTTTGGGAACAAGATTCAGATTCTCCTGAAATCAGGTTTTTAGCCCCAATGACATGGTTTCAATACAATCATAACAAAATGTATATGCAATAAAAAGGCTTATTGGATCCTATCTACTGTACAGTACAAAATTCCTCATAACAAATAGTGAATGCATGTATTTTAACTATTCAGCCAGTCCTAGATGTAATTTAGCAATTCAAATTATAAGCATTTCTCTGTGAAGTGGTTTTCTTGACAAGATACAGCAATTGCTTGAGCAAATTAACTTCTTCATCTTCTGGGCAGCTGCTGTCTTGGTTCAAAAGAACATAGCAAAAGTTTTCAAAGTCAGATATTGCAGTATGCCTATTGTAAAAAATAACTATATCTATCTTTCTGGAGTAGGGAGAGAAGGTATAATATAAAATATATTATTTCTCCATTGCTTTCTGGCTGCAAATTTATAAAAAAAGTTAACGTACAGCTATTTTGTATATATAACACCAAGAAAGGAAGTTCTTTAAAAGCAGTTGCATGAAAGTTTTTGTCAAAGGAAAGAATGTGCAAGCCTATTTTTAATACTGAAAGTGTGATCACGCTTTAGGAGTAAACAAAGCTGAAAACTGGATGTTAGAATCATGGAACTGTAGAGTTGGAAGTGACCTTGAGGGTCATCTTAAGGGCTGCCACATGGAAGAGGGAGCATGCTTGTTTTCTCCGGCTCTGGATGGTAGGACTCGAACCAAGGGCTTCAAGTTGCAAAAAAGGAAATTCCAACTAAACATTTGGAAAAACTTTCTGACAGTAAGAGCTGTTCAGTAGTGGAAGAGACTCCCAGGAGAGATGGTGGACTCTCCTCCCTTGGAGGTTTCTAAGCAGAGATCGGATGGCCATCTGTCCTGGATGCTTCAGCTGCGATTGCAGGGGGTTGTACTGGATGACCTTTGGGGTCCCTGCCAACTCTGTGATTCATCAACCCCCTGCAATGCAGGAATATTAACTAGATCATCCGTGACAGATGACCACCCAACCTCTGCTTAAAAACCTCCGAAAGGAGAGTTCACCACGGCTGTAGGACTTCCTCAGCATTTGCATGTCTTCTATCCTTGCTGCCTCAACATAAGGTATCTGATATTTTCAAGTCACCTGTCATCTAACATTCCTTCTAGTATCACCCACTACATTTTCACAGCGTTATAAAAGCATATGTTTGGGAAATTTCAGGTAATAATAATAATAATAAATTTTATTTATATCCCGCCCTCCCCAGCCGAAGCAGGTACTGGGTATTAAAATCACTGTCTAGTTACCAACACCTAATTTTTATGATCTCATAAGAGCTCAGAATGGGCAACAAAATTCCCATTACAGGAGGCTTTAATAAGGTATCTGTCATACTGAATGTGAAATTTAATACCACATACTGAATGAAACATTTTTAACTGTATGGCTAACTTATGTGAAATCTATGACCACTGAGAAAACTACAAATGCCCCATAATGAACAATGCAGAAAGCAGTTGCATATTTTGAGGTGAAATGGCACGAAACAAAAACACTGATCTTTGCCCATTTCTTAAATCTCAGCTGTTCCTGTGGATCTGAGTGAACAGATTCTGGCTATGAGTTGCACTCAGCTAACTTTTCCTCAGAGCAGACCCATTGAAATTAATTACTCAAGGTCTACGGTGAATAAATGTTAGCTGAATGAAACAATATCTGTATTAACAGCCATGCCCATGAAGCTGACCAATCTGTCATCTGCGGCTCTTTCTTGTTATCTTTTAATGAACCAAAATGGTGAATGGCTGAGTTTCCAGGTATAGGTAATTTGCCACTGCATTTTTAAATTGAAATAATTCAACTAGTTGACCACCTGATTAAGATTTGTACCTCGTCCATAATAACGGGCCTTGGAGGCTGCTGTTTCCTGCAAATCAAATGCTACCAGTTCCCCAAGTTGGATCTCATTCCTTTCCACATGCCCGCATTAGGTTATAATTTATAATTATACTATAAATATTAGTAATAATAATTAATACATTAATAAATTATTGGGTTGTAATTTATTCTGAAATTTGACATTTTTCACTTTGCCTTTTTTTAAAGTAAGTCCTGTGCTCAGTGGAAGCTGCTATATTAGGGCAACCTGGGTACTGCCCTACAAAGTGAAACCTCAAGCAATCATTTTAAGTTTTCTCCAAAATTTGAACACAACACACTTTCCTGTCCAACACACACGTTCTTATCCTTCAATTTGAACATAAGAGAGACTGCTGGAAATATTTCTGTCACTCTCCCATTCTCTGGGCAAACTATATTGCTGTGGCCACAAGATCTCTTCCATCCATCTCCAGGCACGAAAACCACATGAACATTTTTTGCATTTTTCTAGGGCAGTGGATACCTTGGATCTCCACTCTCTCATCTTCTCTTGATGGCAAACCGGCCAATCAGGACACAGGAGTTAGCATACAGCCACAGAAGAAAATTAGACCATATTATGTTTTCTGAGCATGCAAAGAGTTGTTTCCTTGAGGGCCACACACTTAGCATCAGGCCCCACAGCAGGAGGGCTTGCCTGGCCAGCTGTTGAATAGTGGGTAGACATGGCAGACGACACAGCGATTTCTCCAAAGCAGCTCTTTATTTTGTAAGCTGGAACAGAACTGAACAGCAAACAGCTCAGCCGGCCTGCTTTTATAGGCAGCCGGCTGTCAACATTGTGGCAACAACAACCCAGGGTTTCCCGCCTAAAGTAACTGACGTGGACCTGAGTGAAAACTATCTACAGTATCCCCCTGTTGGCCCAGGGTGAGAATTTCAGTACATAACACCCCTCCCCACCGAGATAAGGCGTTAGTTACAATCGTAATGGTTTCCTTATATACAGCACTACACGTAATGGTTCAATTAGGCACAAAAGCATATCGGTTACATTTCCCATACTTAGACCAACAGTGATACATGTCCAACAACATAGTCCTTTAAATAAGTTGGGCGCTTGGAAACTCTGCCAGACCGCCGGGGACTGGTAGCCAAGTCCGGGGGGCCACACAATTCTTGCTGAGGCTGTGGTGCGACCCTAGGTGGCATTGAAACCAAATCCCCTGGATCCGCTGCTGTGGGTGGAGCCTCCGCAAGTGGAGTGGTCTGAGTCTGTGGTAAGTCTGGCAGACCCTCTGAAGCGGCTTGGTTTGGCTCCACGCTGGCAGTTTGCGAGGGAGGTGTAGGTGGAGCCTCGCCATCTGTAAGTGTCTCTTCTGGAGCCACAAGCGCAGTTGGGGGCACCACGGTAGTGTCGAAGTCCCCAACCCTGCGCCTAAGCTGGTCTATGTGCCGGCGCCACAAGCGTCCGTCTTCGAGTGCCACCTGGTACGAGCGAGGTCCAGTGACTCCCACTACTGTGGCTGGCACACAAGGAATGTCCCCCACATAGTTCCGGGCAAAGACCTGGTTTCCTGGAACAAATGACCGTGGCGCGTTGGCACAGCCTGGGGGTTCGGCCACGGCAAAGGCCGGGTGCAGCCGGTCGAGTGGTGACCTGAGGCGGCGGCCCAGAAGCAGTTCAGCAGGACTCCGCCCTGTGGCCGCATGAGGGGTGATGTGTTGCACGAACAAGTATTCGGCGACCCGCTCGTGCCAGTCTCCCCGGTCCAGGCGCGCCAGTGCCTCTTTTGCCGAGTGCACCATTCTCTCTGCCCGTTGCTGGATGGATGAAAGGGTGCCGTTAGGGCATGGTGGATGCCCAGTCCCAAAAGATACCGCTCAAAAGTGCCTGACGTGAACTGCGGTCCGTTGTTAGAGACAAGGACATCAGGACACCCATGCATCGCAAACAGGCCTCGCAGCACCCGGATGACGGCCTCGGTAGTGGTGGAGGGCATCAGGGCCACCTCCAGCCATTTTGAATAGGCGTCCACCACTACCATAAAGGTCCGGCAGTGAAAGGGGCCAGCCAGATCGATGTGCACCCTCGACCAGGTTGTCTTTGGCATCTCCCAGGTGTGTCCCTTAGCTGCCGGTGGTGCAGGCCTCGATTCTTGGCACGCTTGACAGGCGGACACCCAGGCAGTGATGGCATTGTCCATGTTAGGCCTCCAGACGTAACACCGAGCCAACGCCTTCATTTTGACAATTCCCGGGTGGCCAACGTACAGAGCCTCCAGGACACGTTGACGGAGTCTTTGGGGAATCACGACGCGGTCTCCCCACAGCAGACAGCCGCGATGAGCCAAGAGTTCATGTTGTCTGGTTGCGAAGGGCTGGAACTCTGATGCAAAAGGCCCTTGTGGCCACCCCCTCCACACCCAGTTGAGCACACGGCTGATGGTGCGATCCTGGGCAGATGCGGAGGCCACAGTGGCAGCCGATACAGGCGCTGCCGGAAGATCCTCAATCAGGAGGAGCGATGAAGCTGGAGCCGGGTCTTCCACAAACGCTGGAAGAGGGCAACGGCTGAGGGCGTCGGCATGGCCCATCGATTTCCCCGGGCGATGGATGAGCCGGTAGTGGTAGGCAGCCAGGAAAACAGTCCATCGCAGCATGCGTGGCGAGAGGACTGGTGGAGTTGGACGATCACCGGCGAGGAGGCCCAGGAGCGGCTTGTGGTCAGTGATGAGGTCGAAAGTCCTGCCATAGAGGTATTCATGGAACCTCTTCACTCCAACCACAAGTGCCAGTGCCTCCTTGTTGAGCTGGCTGTAATTCCGTTCCGTCGGAGATAGCGTCCTGGAAAAGTAGGTGAGCGGTGCTTCTCTTCCGTCTGGAAAACGGTGACTAAGGACAGTGCCGATGCCAAAAGGTGAGGCGTCGCAGGCAAGGACCAGCGGCCTGGATTCACTGTACTGTACCAGCACACGGTCCGATGAAAGGAGAGCCTTGACCGCGTTTAAGGCCGCCATCTCCCGGTGACCCCAGGACCAAGGCGTCTTTGTGCTGAGGAGTCGGTGAAGAGGCTCAGCCACCGTGGCTTTGTGGGGCAGGAACATGTTATAAAAGCTCAGCAGCCCCAGGAACGCCTGCAACTCCATCTTGTTCTTTGGGATAGAGGCCTGCTGGATAGCGTGGATCTTGGATGTGGTCGGGTGAAGGCCGGAGGCGTCAATAAGATAGCCCAGGAACTCTACCTGTGGAATGGCGATCTGGCACTTCTCCCTCTTTACCTTGAGCACGGCCTCTTGGAACCTGGTCAGCACGGCACGGAGGCGCTCAAACAGCTGCTGGTGTGAGTCTGCGGACACCAAGACGTCATCAAATATGGTACCACGCCCAGAAGCCCTTGCAGGAGACGCTCCATAAGGCTTTGGAAGATGCCAGGAGCCACACTCACCCCGAACTGCAACCGGCAGCAACGGAATGCCCCTCGGTGGGTGACGATCGTCTGGGCTTCAGCAGTGGCATCATCGACGGGCAGTTGTTGATAGGCTTGGGCAAGGTCCAGCTTAGCGAAGTCCTTATCCTCTACCAGGGAATGCAGCTGGTGTTGGACAACAGGAACCGGATAAGCATGCTGCTGAAGTGCCTTGTTGATCGTGCACTTGTAGTCAGCGCAGATTCTCACCGACCCATCTGGCTTGACAGGCGTGATGATGGGGGTTTCCCACTTGGTGTGGTCAACCGGCTCCAAAACTCCTTGGGCGATCCGCTTGTCCAGTTGTTCGTCCACCTTAGCCTTGAGAGCAAAGGGAACCCGGCGTGGCTTTAGCTTGATGGGGGCGACTTGTGGATCAAGGCTAAAGGAGATGGGCGTACCTGTATATTGCCCCAAAGTGCTGTCAAAAACCTCGGCAAAGTCTTTGATCAGACCCTCAGTCTCTGCGTTAGAGATGCAGTTGATGCTGGTGACTTCCAGGCCGAGGGCATCAAACCAGTCTAGCCCTAGGAGGCTTGGCCGCTGACCTTCGACCACCACCAACCGGAGCAGGCCCGAAAAATCCTTGAAGGCGATCCGGAACCGGCCAACGCCTACCACGGGAATGTCGTTTCCCTGGTAGTCTCTCAGGTGTACGCGGTTAGAGTCGAGTTGCCTTTTGGACACTCTGGGTAGCAGTCTTTTGATGGTGCTCCAAGACACGATGGACAGGGCAGACCCGGTGTCGATCTCCATGTCACATGGAGCTCCTTCAATGAGCACCGTGACGTTCAGCTTGCGTCGCATAGGCGAGTCGGTTTGGCCAATCGTGGTTCCAGAGGGGCAGTGGCAGTGGCAGTAATTATTTATCTCTTTGACATCTGAAGGGAGGGCGTTCCACAGGGCGGGCGCCACTACCGAGAAGGCCCTCTGTCTGGTTCCCTGTAGCGTGTTGCAGTAGACCAAGCGTGAGATAACTAGAGCATGCACCACTCTGGCGAGAAAGTTCGTGGGCAGGTAGGGTCTTAGCCTGCGTACCAAGGTGGAGCTGGTAGACAGCTGCCCTGGACACAGAGTTAACCTGCGCCTCCATGGACAGCTGTGAGTCCAAAATGACTCCCAGGCTGCGCACCTGGTCCTTCAGGGGCACAGTTACCCCATTCAAGACCAGGGAATCCCCCACACCAACCCGCTCCCTGTCCCCCAAAAACAGTACTTCTGTCTTGTCAGGATTCAACCTCAATCTATTAGCCGCCATCCATCCTCCAACTGCCTCCAGGCACTCACACAGGACCTTCACCGCCTTCACTGGTTCTGATTTAAAGGAGAGGTAGAGCTGGGTATCATCTGCATACTGATGAACACCCGGCCCAAACCCCTGATGATCTCTCCCAGTGGCTGCATGTAGATGTTGAAAAGCATGGGGGAGAGGACAGAACCCTGAGGCACCCCACAAGTGAGAGCCCAGGGGTCTGAACACTCATCCCCCCCCCCCCACTTTCTGGACACGACCCAGGAGGAAGGAGCGGAACCACTGTATGACAGTGCCCCCAGCTCCCAGCCCCTCTAGATGGTCCAGAAGGATGTTATGGTCGATGGTGTCAAAGGCCGCTGAGAGGTCCAGCAGAACTAGGAAGCAGCTCTCACCTTTGTCCCTAGCCCGCCGGAGATCATCAACCAGCGCGACCAAGGCAGTTTCAGTCCCATGATGAGGCCTGAATCCCGACTGGAAGGGATCCAAATGGTCCGCTTCTTCCAGGCGTGCTTGGAGTTGTTCAGCAACCACCCGCTCAATCACCTTGCCCAGGAATGGCAGATTGGAGACTGGGCGATAGTTGGCCAAATTGGCCGGGTCTAAAGATGTTTTTTTAAGAAGCGGTTTAATGACCGCCTCTTTCAGCGGGTCTGGGAAGGCTCCCTCACAGAGGGAAGCATTCACCACCCTGCAGAGCCCATCGCCCAGCCCTTCCCGGCTCGCTTGTATCAGCCAGGATGGGCAAGGATCAAGGAGACAGGTGGTCGGTTTCACTTGTCCAAGTAGCCTGTCCACATCCTCGGAGGTAACAGATTGGAATTGATCCCATGTAACAGGACCAGAGAGAACTCTAGCACTCTCCCGCCCTGGCCCTGCTCCCACGGTGGAGTCTACCTCCTTCTGAATCTGAGCAATTTTATCTGCAAAAAACTTTGCAAAAGCATTGCAGGAGATCTTGGGGTCCCTACCAGGCCCCGGTGGTACAGGTGGTTCCGATAGATTGCGAACCACCTGAAAAAGTCTCCTGCTGCTGTTTTCTGCAGATGCAATGGAGGCGGCAAAGAAGGCCCTCTTCGCCATCACCATTGCCACTTGGTAGGCTTGACATTGAGCTCTAACCCGTGTCCGGTCTGATTCAGAATGAGTTTTCCGCCACCGGCGCTCTAGCCGTCTCAACGATTGTTTCATCACCCTCAGCTCCGGGGAAAACCACAGGGCTGTCCGGGCTCCATGCAATCGGAGAGGGCGCTTCGGAGCCAGACAGTCAATAGCCCTGGTTAACTCCGCATTCCAGCGGGCCACCAGGGAATAAGCTTAAAGGCCATCAACTTGGGATAAAGCATCCCCTACCACTCTCTGGAAGCCAATTGGATCCATTAAGTGGCGGGGACGGACCATTTGAATTGGTCCCACCGCCCTGCAGAGGGGAAGGGTTGCGGAGAAGTCCAGTTGCACCAGGAAGTGATCTGACCATGGCACTTCTTTTGTTTTGCTTTTAGTTAGTGTCAGATCACCAACATCCATAGAGGTGAACACCAAGTCTAAGGCATGTCCACGGCTATGAGTTGGGCCAAACTTATTCAGGGACAGCCCCATGGAGGCCATGCTTTCCACGAAGTCCCGAGCGGCCCCTTGTAAGGTCGTGTCGGCATGGATGTTAAAATCCCCCAGGACAACCAAGCTAGGTGTCTCCAGGAGCATATCCGCCACGACCTGAAGCAGCTCGGGCAGGGAATCCAAAAGGAATCCTGTACTGCCCCTATTGCCCAACTTCCAGAACATGCACTCAGAACTGGGTCTTCCCAATAGGACGCCTGGTGCAAACTAATGACTTCCTAAAAATCACTGCAACCGCCCCTCCCCACCCACATGACCTGGGTTGCTGTGCGTAAGAGAAACCTGGTGGGCAAGCAGCGGCAAGGACAGGCCCATCTGCTTCATCCAACCAGGTCTCTGTCACACATGCCAGGTCAAATCCTCCATCCACAATCAGGTCGTGGAGGGCAGTGGTTTTATTCATCATTGACCTGGCATTGCACAGCAACACTTTCAGGTCATGTGGGTTTCCCTTGCTGATTACTGTAGCCTTCCGGTCAGGACCAGACCTGGAGGCAGGGATAGTCCTCAAACAACGACTAAACCTGCCTCCTCGGTAATGACATGGTCTGGTCTTAGCATAACTCCTCCTCCTGCCCGTGATCACTGAGATCAGGTGTCCCAATACATCTTCCCCTGTGGAACCTGCCCCACCCAATCTTTTGGCTGAGGCCCACTCCCAGGCAGCCATGACCCTTCCCCTTAAAAAGCAAAATACAAACTATATAATAATTTAACAGAATAATAATAATAAAAAACAAAACAGAACAAAACAAAACAAAGCAAGAAATAATAGCGCTGACTAAATGCTTATCCCACCCCAAGCAAAAATAAAATAATGAAATAATAAAATATTATAAAAAACAGCAACCACCATTTAAGGTGCTGCAAATTAAAAGCAATTGAAACATTTAAAACCATTTTGTCCATTGCTGCCGGTAGCTGCTCAGGCCTCTAAACTGTAGTGGTAGTGCAGGCCCCGCCCCCTAGGCCGGATGGAGTTGGCAGGAGAGGGAGCAGTCCTCCCAACACTCACGCGAGCAGCAACAGCAGCCGTGTCCCGGAGGCCTTGATGGAGGCCCTCAAGCTGTGGCAGTGAGTGCAGGTCCTGCCCCCTAGGCCGGATGGAGTTGGCAGGAGAGGGAGCGGTCCTCCCAACACTCACGGAGGCAGCAGCAGCCGTGTCCCGGAGGCCTCTCTCAGGCCTCTTATGCTGTGGCGGTGAGTGCAGGCCCCGCCCCCTAGGCCAGATGGAGTTGGCAGAAAGGGAGCGGTCCTCCCAACACTCACACGAGCAGCAGTAGCAGCAACCGTGTCCCGGAGGCCTTGATGGAGGCCCTCAAGCTGTGGCGGTGAGTGCAGGCCCACGCCCCCAAGGCCGGATGGAGTTGGCAGGAGAGGGAGCGGTCTTCCCAGCACTCACATAAGCAGCAACAGCAGCCGTGTCCCGGAGGCCTCTCTCAGGCCTCTTATGCTGTGGCGGTGAGTGCAGGCCCCGCCCCCTAGGCCAGATGGAGTTGGCAGGAAAGGAGCGGTGCTCCCAACACTCACGCAAGCAGCAGCAGCAGCGGCCGTGTCCCGGAGGCCTTGATGGAGGCCCTCAAGCTGTGGTGGTGAGTGCAGGCCCCGCCCCCTAGGCCGGATGGAGTTGGCAGGAGAGAGAGCGGTCTTCCCAGCACTCACACAAGCAGCAACAGCAGCCGTCTCTGAATCAGATGGCGTCTCTGAATCGACACTTGGCACGGGAATGGTTGCCTCCGTAGCCGGCACATTCCGGTTGGCCCTTGGACTTCTGTTGGAACTTCCTGCACTCCCGCTTTGTCTGGTGCACGTCATCGTCTTCACTGGAGGATGCCTCATCACTGCTGGCCTCTTCATGATGCACTGGAACTGGCTTCCTAGCAAGACGCGAGCTGCTGGACTTGCGGATCTCCTGGGCAGCTTCTGAGGCCACAGCCTCCTCAATGGCATTCTGTAGTGTGAGGTCTGGCTTGGCGAGGAGACGCCGTTGCAGATGGATGTCCCGGACCCCGCAGACGATTCGATCCATCAGGGCACCGTCTAAGTCTTGGAACTCGCAGTGCATTGCAGCCTGTCTGAGGGCAGTGGTGTAGTTGTTGATTGACTCCCCCTCTGCCTGGTTTCGGTGGTAAAATGCATGGCGGGCAGCAATCTTGGATGGCTTTGGCACGTCGTGGCTGCAGAGCTTCTCTTGGATCGTGTCCCATGGTGTTGCCTGGACTGCTTCAGGCGCAACCAATGCTCGGGCCGTCTCAAACACCTCAGGCCCACAGAGGCTGAGGAATAGGCCCCGCTTCCGTTCCTTTGATACTGCTGTCAGCTCGTTGGCTTGGAGGTAGCAGTCGAACTGAGCGAGGTAGGAGTCCCATGATTCAGAGGCTGGCGCAAACGGCGGTAGAGGCACAAGTGAAGCCATGATTCCGATGCCGGAGAGAAGGGCGTTGGATGGAACACAGTGCTCTAGCCAGAACAGTCAGCTCTGAATTGGTTCTGTCCAGTGATTTCGCTCAGTGATTTCGCTCTGTGATTCAGCTCAGTTCAGAGGATGGCCACATCTGGCTGTGCTCTGATGTCCACCGATCCCATCCTCGTCGCCAGTGTTGAATAGTGGGTAGACATGGCAGACGACACAGCGATTTCTCCAAAGCAGCTCTTTATTTTGTAAGCTGGAACAGAACTGAACAGCAAACAGCTCAGCCGGCCTGCTTTTATAGGCAGCCGGCTGTCAACATTGTAGCAACAACAACCCAGGGTTTCCCGCCTAAAATAACTGACGTGGACCTGAGTGAAAACTATCTTCAGTATCCCCCTGCTGGCCCAGGGTGAGAACTTCAGTACATAACACCAGCCATTCTGCTTGCCCGCCTTTTCTTTCACTGACTTGCCTTTTGTGTGAGCAAGTACCAATGGACACCCTGTGAGTCTCCTGTCGTGTTTATATATATATATATGTTTTTTATCATACCATTTTTAACAGTAATTAAACATACTTTTACATCTTATTCAATTTTTTTGACTTCCATCAGTCATGTCTGAAAATATTCCAATCTAATCTCTTAGTATGCATTTCTTATTTTCCCTATTACATTTCAAACTCATAACCAATGTCTCTATCTTTTTCTACTTTGTAACACTTCGTATATTTCGCCTTACAAAACTTCTTGTAGTCCTACTAGCGTAATTTGTTGATTACAGTTGCTCTTCAAATAATTCATATACTTCTTCCAGTCTTCTGTAAATCTCTGGTCCCGCAGGTTTTGAATCCTTCCTGTCATTTTGTCCAATTCTGCATAGTCCATTAATTTTGTCTGCCATTCTTCTTTCGTCGGAATTTCTTCTTGCTTCCATTTCTGGGCTAACAATACTCTTACCGCTGTTGTTGCATATAAGAACAGTTTAGCATCTTGTCTATTAATGGCTTGGCCTATAATACCAAGTAAAAATGCTTCTGGTTTTTTTAAGAATGTATATTTCAACATCTTTTCCATCTCATTATATATCATTTCCCAGAAGTACTTTACTCCTGTCATTTTTATTTTAGCATTTTCCCTTTTCTTTTATGGATAAGGCATGGGGGAATTGGGAGAATTTAATTAATCATCATTATTTAAATGTGTTTCTAAGCTGATGAAATTAAAAAGCTTCGTACACTGAGAGGAGTGGGAGGCCCTCTTCAAATATATTCTAGGCCAGTGTTTCCCAAAGTTGGTGATTCCCCCCTGGGGTGATGGAAGGATCCAGGGGTGGCATAGTAGCCTCAGGTGCAATGGGGGGGGCATTGAATAAAAATAAGCAGGCAGTGGAAACATAAAGAAAAAATAATTTTTTGAAAACCCGTTTGTACCTGTTTCATCTGTTGTGTAATGACACTTACCAATGTAACACAGAGTTCAAGCTTCAAGGTGTCTTATTTATAACATCTTCCTTTAGAATGATACAAGATGTAGGTAGAAATATAGGTGCATAAAAGAATGCAAATTTGTCACTGTATCTTTCTGTTTGTTCACTTAAAGTGGGTGCTGAGTAGGTTTTTTTCTGAAATAATAATAATAATTTATTATTTATACCCCGCCCATCTGGCTGGGCCTCCCCAGCCACTCTGGGCGGCTTCTATACAAACAAAAAATACAGTAAAATATCACACGTTAAAAACTTCCCCGAACAGGGCTGCCTTAAGATGTCTTCTGAATGTCAGGTAGCTGTTTATCGCTTTGACATCTGCTGGAAGAGCGTTCCACAGGGCGGGCGCCACTACCGAAAAGGCCCTCTGCCTGGTTCCATGTAGCTTTGCTTCACACAATGAGGGAACCACCAGAAGGCCCTCGGTGCTGGACCTCAGCGTCCGGGCAGAATGATGGGGGTGGAGACGCTCCTTCAGGTATACTGGGCCGAGGCCGTTTAGGGCTTTAAAGGTCAGCACCAACACTTTGAATTGTGCTCGGAAACATACTGGGAGCCAATGTAGGTCTTTCAAGACCGGTGTTATATGGTCTCGGCGGCCACCCCCCGTCACCAGTCTAGCTGCCGCATTCTGGATTAGTTGTAGTTTCCGAGTCACCTTCAAAGGTAGCCCCACGTAGAGTGCATTGCAGTAGTCCAAGCGGGAGATAACCAGAGCATGCACCACTCTGGCGAGACAGTCCGCAGGCAAACAGGGTCTCAGCCTACGTACCAGATGGAGCTGGTAAACAGCTGCCCTGGACACAGATTTGACCTGTGCCTCTATGGACAGCTGTGAGTCCAAAATGACTCCCAGGCTGCGCACCTGGTCCTTCAGGGGCACAGTTACCCCATTCAGGACCAGGGAATCCTCCACACCTGCCCGCGTCCTGTCCCCCAAAAACAGTACTTCTGTCTTGTCAGGATTCAACCTCAATCTGTTAGCTGCCATCCATCCTCCAACCGCCTCCAGACACTCACACAGGACCTTCACCGCCCTCACTGGTTCTGATTTAAAAGAGAGATAGAGCTGGGTATCATCCGCATACTGATGAACACCCAGCCCAAACCTCCTGATGATCTCTCCCAGCGGCTGCATGTAAATGTTGAAAAGCATGGGGGAGAGGACAGAACCCTGAGGCACCCCACAAGTGAGAGCCCAGGGGTCTGAACACTCATCCCCCACCACCACTTTCTGAACACGGCCCAGGAGGAAGGAGCGGTACCACTGTATGACAGTGCCTCCAGCTCCCAGCCCCTGAAGACGGTCCAGAAGGATGTTATGGCCGATGGCATCAAATGCTGCTGAGAGATCCAGCAGAACTAGGAAACAGCTCTCACCTTTGTCCCTAGCCCGCCGGAGATCATCAACCAGTGCGACCAAGGCAGTTTCAGTCCCATGATGAGGCCTGAATCCCGACTGGAAGGGATCCAAATGGTCCGCTTCTTCCACGCGTGCCTGGAGTTGTTTGGCAACCGCTCGCTCAATCACCTTGCCCAAGAATGGAAGATTTGAGACTGGGCGATAGTTGGCCATCGTGGCCGCATCTAAAGATGGTTTTTTAAGAAGCAGTTTAATAACCGCCTCTTTCAGCGGGTCTGGGAAGGCTCCCTCACGGAGGGAAGCATTCACCACCCCACGAAGCCCATCGCCCAGTCCTTCCCGGCTAGCTTTTATAAGCCAGGATGGGCAAGGATCCAGGAGACAGGTGGTTGGTGAAAAGGGGGCAGTAGGCCAAATAAGTTTGGGAACCTCTATTCTAGGACATCTAATATATTTTTTAATATAGCAATGGATGTTATGAGCCTGGAAACTTGTTGACACAGATACATGATGGGAATTGTGTTTTTCTTGGCACTCTCACCCCTGATACGTACTTTCTATACTAGGCATAAAGAGACTTCCTGTTTTGATTTGGGAGGAGGGGACTAACAAGGGTTAATCCCATTTATGCAAGTTGTTTGGAGCAACTACAGCTGATTGTGAGGGAACTCAAAGGCTAAAGGTTTGAAGCAGGAATAACCTATCTGAGAAGTTTGGAAAGGGGTGTGTGGGTGTGGGTGTGCTTATTAAGGTTGTGTATCAGACATGGACAAATCCTGGATTCTGAACTGAATCACCTTGATTCAAGTCCATCTGGGATTTAGCTGGATCTGGTTGAGATAGCTCCAGAATCCTCCAAGTTTGACCCAGAGAGACCCAGGACTGTCAAAAGGGGTGTGATTACACAGGAAGGGGTGTCATGGCTTCTGCAGTCCTGGCTGGCTCAGGATGGCAGTTGTAAGGTGAACTGTCAGAGAGGAGGAGGAGATGCCCTCAACACGAGGAGCCCAGGAGGGATAAAAACAGAACCACTTGGCCACACCTCCATGACCTCCTAGCAGGCCTGGTGCCCACATGCTCTTTATGTGAATGGGGGAGCAAGTAGATCCCAGTCCCTGCAGCTGCAAAGGACTTCAGAAGTTGCTGGTGAATGAATGAGAGACAAACAGACATCACTTCGGTGCATCAGTGCATCAGCCTCCCTCTCCCACAGATTATCCTTTTGCTGTCTGCATTAGGGATCTTCCTTTTGGAGAAGGGATTGTAGTCAATGAAGCAGTATTTGCTAACCCTCTGTTGGTTGTTGTGGAAGCCTCTGTGCAGCATTTACAGTTTTTCTCATGCAAGTCAAGCTCTCTTCCTGAAAGGAGTCGTGGTTACTGAGTGCTTGACCAGCAGCAACTGTTAAGAGTTGAATGCCTACAGTGTTCACCACAAGATAGTTTACCTCCATGTTTGGTTTACAGCCATTTGTGCATCCTTTTTGCACAGTGCATGTGCACTCTGTGTTCTCTGCAAGGGGGCGTAATCCAAGGGAAATCTACAGTGAGTCACAAAGATGCCACAAGACTCTTTGATTTTTCTGCGATAGACTTACATGAAAATCATTCTGGAAATTGCTGCCAGAAGCTGATGAACGAGTTATTTATTTAGCCAATACCCTATATTCAGTGGAGGAAGAATAGACATGAAGTATTTGCAGCTGTCGTATTTTAAGGCATGTCCCCCACCCACTTTTAATTAACTTAAAAGTGTAGTCAGCGGGATATAACTTTTAAGGTCTCTCATGTCTTCTCTCATGAACCCAAATCCAATGGCCTCACTTTATAGTAACTACCGGTAGGTTTTAAGCTTATATGATGTGCTCACACCATCTTATTGTCTCCCAGTTTTAAAGTTTATTCACCTACATATTCTCAGAATGGGACAGGTTGGTAATTCAATACTAAGAAATGACTAAAGCGAGTTTTAAAAAACCTCCAATGCAGTAAGTTACAAAATCCATATTTCAACATTCTATCAATATAAATGACTGGAAATAATGAATAAGTTGGTGTATTGAAGACACTGTACACTTGTAATACTCAGCGTTCTCCATTGAGCTACACAAAAGGCGGCAAGAATTACTGCTTGCAATATTAGGCCTATTCTTATTGAAGAGGTATCAGATAGCAGCAGCAGAAAGCTTTCAAATAATGAGACAATATAAATTCTTGTACACTGAGCTTCAACTGTTACTTGATTCCTTGCTTCAATTATATTAAGTGTCCTAGCATTGTATTATTAGGTTTGCTTCAATCATTAGTAGTGCACTGGAAAAGGATCCACCCCATTGATAATGTGGAGGTAACAAAATATTGTCAAAAGTTGTACAACTATAAGCACATATTCAGTGGCTGATCAAAGGGAAATCATTGCTTCAGTAGACTTACTGTATAAGAAATGTCTGCTGTTCGGAAGAGTTCGAAAGGAAGTCACATCTGCTTCAAAAACCAATTTAAGGGCCAAATTGTGTGTTTACCTCACCTTGAGAGGCTATTGTCCAGTTAAACAGTTAGGAACATAAAAGCCTGCCTTATCCTGTCAGACCATTGGTCCACCCAGTTTAGTCTTTTCTACATTAGCAATGGCTCTCCAGGATTTCAGACGGAGTCTCCTAACTATCCCTCAAGATGCCAGGGATTAAGCCTCAGACCTTTTGCATGCAGTGCTCTGCTACTGAGCCACTACCTTCTAGAATCATATATAATTACTATACTATACTATACTATACTATACTATACTATACACTATACTATACTATACTATACTATACTATACTATACTATACTATACTATACTATACTATACTATGGTCGTACCTTGGTTGTCAAACTTAATCCATTCTGGGAGTCCATTTGACTCCTGGAATCGTTCGAAAACCAAGGCGTAGCTTCCAATTGGCTGCAGGAGCTTTCAGCACTCAATTGGAAGCCACAGAAGCTGCATCGGATCTTCAGCTTCCAAAAAACATTTGCAAACTAGAACACTTATTTCCAGGTTTGTGGCATTCGGGAGCCAAAACATACAAGTACCAAGGCGTTCAAGAACCAAGGTACGACTAGACTAGACTAGACCAGGGGTCTGCAACCCGCGGCTCCGGAGCCGCATGTGGCTCTTTTACACCTTTGCTGCGGCTCCGGGGCGGATACTAGCGAGGGGAGGAGGTGCATTGTGCGCCCCGACACTCCCCACTGTGGCGGGCGCTGTACTGGCTGTGACGTCGCATGGGGCCGGTGTGTGCGTTAGTCACGCACCGTCCCGACGTCACCTTCCCGCCCACTGTCAGATCGCGGCTCTGGAGATATATTTGTTTTAAATGTCGCAATGGTTTTGCGGCTCCCAGTTGTTTTTTCCTTTGGAAATGGGTCCAAGTGGCTCTTTTTGTCTTAAAGGTTGCAGACCCCTGGACTATACTATACTATACTATACTATATTATACTATACTATACTATACTATACTATACTGGGTGACCTTGGGCCAGTTGCTGCCTCTCAGCCTAACCTGGGTTGTTGTGGGGATTAAAGGAAGAGAGGGAGAACCATGTGTTCTTCCTTGAGCTCCTTAGAGGAAAAGGTAGGGCATAAATGCAAAAAATAAAAATGTTCCATGTGTTCTTCAACACTGATTTTACAGAGTTACTGAGCACAGGAAAAGCCTATGCTACTGGAGGTCTACACCTGAAGGCTTTTCTTCACCGATATTCACACCCCAAGTGTGGAGCTTAGGTGGGCAGCCATTCATGCTGTGCAGCCACAGGTGTGCCTGCCAATTCTGTGCCTGCTGTCTGTTCATGCAGTGTGTATGTGCACTGGGCTATAGTGATGGTCTCAGAGTCACTGTAAATTCCATGGTTCAGTGAATGTAGATTTGAACCTAGGACTCCCTAGCCATAGTCTGAAATTCTAACCAGTACGTGCAGAGTAGCCTTCCAGGTGTTGGTGGGACTCCATCACCTGACCATTGGCCACGATGGCTAGGGCTGATGGGAGTCCCAATATCTGGTGGGCAGCATATGGGTGACCCCTGCACTACACCACACAAGCGTTAAGTGTGAGCTTTTATTAAAATGCTTTGAAAATACACACCATACATTTAAAGCACCCCCGCCCCAAAGAATGCTGGGAACTGTACCCCTTACAGAGGTGCAGTTCCAGCAACCCTTAAAAGCGAGTTCTGGGGACCTTTTTGGAGGAGCAGAAATACGTTTTTAATGTCTGGTGTGTATGCAGTAAAACACTATTAAGAGAAAACAGGGTAGGACCTCCAAAGTTCAGGTTTGACAACTCAGTCTTATCTTTTCAGTTTATACAGAAACCCTTTCAGTGACATGACTGACAATATAACTGTTGCTGAAACACTAACATGTTACTTGCATGTTTTCTTAAAATGTATTTAGCATTGATGGCATACTGATAGTGGCAAAATTAAAACTATAATTTCTAGTTAAATTTTATTTTAATTGTATTTTCATTAGCAATGAAACAAAGGGCTTGGTTGAAACTGCAATGTGCAGCTTTTCAGTTCAAATTTGATCTTGGCAATCCACATCTGTGTGCATTTGAAGTTGAATCCTTCAGTTCAAATTCAGACTTATGTCCTCCCCTCACCCGTGTGTCCAGTCTACCAGCAATATCACATCTAGTTGTTTCTAAATTCCACTGCCACACCCCAACCATTCTCTCCATTCTAAGGCAAACTGGGCATGTGCACAGGTAACATAAAGCCTGTGAGCACACCCCTTTAAAAAAAAGTCCTGCCCAGGATGTGTGATTTATTGAATATGTGTTTCTGTCATGCCTCAGCTTTCTACTTATGCACAAATCTGAGGGTTTAACTATTAAAAAAAAGTACTCACTGGTGCTCCATTTCAGGAAGTATACACAATATGACATAAATGAGGAAACAAGCAGTGTGCACAAGTTTGGGGAAAGATTGTATGATCAGATTTCAGCTTATCCACAAATCTAAGGGTTTAACTGTGGGGGTGAGGGTTACTTCACTGCCAGAGTGATGCACAGCTGCCAGAAAACGAATGAGAAAGAAAACACAAATAGAGGGTGTGGAGCTTTAGGGCAGCAGCTGAAGAAGGAACAAAAAGGGTTTTCTTGTGTGAGTTTCTTGTGGCTGTTTAGCTGCTCTCTCTGGGCAAAGGTCAGAGGGGGCAGGGCTTCTGTTGAGGTAGGTGATTAGCTGTGGGAGGAGCTTATCAGAGCTTTAGGGCAGCGGCGCGCGCCTAGCGGCGCGCGCAGTTTGATCCATATTTTAGATTTAGGGGAGCTAGTCTCAAACATTTGTTGGGGGAGACCTAGGTTTTTTGGGAGGGATTTATTTGTCCTGTCTCCACACTTTTTATGATAGAGGACCACTGTAGTCACCCCCAACGACACGTTCCCAAGATGGAGGGTGAGGGAACAGCTGCAGTCGCCTGTGGTTCCTGCGCAATGTTTGCCATCTTGCCAAAGGTTGCAGGCAGCTTTACCTGCAGCAATTGCATGTTGATTGCCCTCTTAAAAGACAAAGTCCAGCAACTGGAGGAACGTGTAGCTACGCTCCAAAGAATTAGAGAGCTGGAACTCTTCTTGGAAGCAACAGAGCACACCGTCTCCACCAAGGAAGAGACAGGGGACTCCCCTGAGAAGGTGGCTAGTTCACCAACACAGGAGCCAGATATATGGAGAAACGTGACTCAAAGAAGTAGGAGGCCCAGGGTTCGCTCTGATTGTTTAGAAATACGCAATCGCTTTGAGGTCCTTTCCCCTAGCATGGAAGACGAAGAGCAGACTCCATTTGAGGATCTCTCCCTCATTACAGTCGATCAGGTATATGAAGACGAGGAGCAAAGGCAGTCCTCTGGGAATGTCCAGGCGACCTTGGAACCGACAGCTCACAGAAGAACCCCGACCAGACCTAAGAGGAGGCGTGTAGTGGTGATAGGGGATTCCCTACTGAGGGGAACAGAAGCAGTGATCTGTGGGCCTGACAAGATGTCTCGGGAAGTGTGCTGTCTCCCCGGGGCTAAGATCCAAGATGTAACTGAACGACTGCAAGGAATCATAAAACCCACTGACAAATACCCCTTCCTCTTGGTTCATGTGGGAACCAATGACACTGCAAGCAATAGCCTCCAGAAGATCAAAAGAGATTACGAGGCTCTGGGCAGGAAATTGAAGCAATTAAATGCACAAATTGTCATCTCATCTGTCCTCCCAGTTGAACGACGTGGCCCAGGGAGAGAGGGAAAAATAGTGGAAGTGAACAACTGGCTTCGCAAATGGTGCAAACAGGAACGGTTTGCAGTTTCTTGAAGATGGACTTCTGGCAAGCGATGGGCTGCACCTCACAACGGTTGGGAGGAATGTTTTTGCAAAAAATCTCAGAAACCTCATCAGGAGGGCTTTAAACTGACTAATGTGGGGGAGGGAGACAGTGCTCCTGAAGGTAGGAGTCTATCGATTGATGAAGATGATCATCCAAATGTCATAGACCGAATGGAGCAAAGAGCATGCAGACCTAGTGGTGGGAGGAGAAAATCCTTAAATAAGAGACACGGGGGAATGATTAATGGACTTCAATGTCTGTACACTAATGCGCAAAGCATGGGAAATAAACAAGATGAGCTTGAGCTCCTGGTACAGCAAACTAAATATGACATAATAGGAATCACTGAAACCTGGTGGGATAAATCCCACGATTGGAATGTAATAATGGAGGGATACAATCTATTTCAAAGAAACAGACCAGACAAGAAAGGAGGAGGAGTGGCGTTATATGTCAGGGATGTGTATACCTGTGAAGAGATCCAAGATTTAGAACCTCAAAGCCAAAGTGAGAGCATTTGGGTCAAAATTAAGGGAGAGAAGAATAACAGTGACCTCATTGTGGGAGTTTACTATAGATCCCCAAGCCAAACGGAGGACATAGATGATGCCTTCCTGGAACAGATGGCCAAGCATGCAAAAGGAAGGGAGATAGTAGTAATGGGGGACTTCAATTACCCGGATATTTGTTGGATGTCAAACTCAGCCAAGAGCATAAGGTCAAACAGATTCCTCACTGCCCTTGCAGACAACTTCATTGTCCAGAAAGTGGGAGAAGCAACAAGAGGAACAGCCATTTTAGATCTGGTCCTAACCAATGTTGATGACCTGGTTAGTGGGGTAGAAGTGGAAGGATCATTAGGCGCGAGTGATCATGCTCTTCTGAAGTTTACTATACAGTGGAAAGGAGCAGCCAAGCATACTAGGACTCAATTTCTCGACTTTAAGAAAGCCGACTTCATAAAGCTTAGGGAAGTGCTGGGTGAGATCCCATGGACAGTAATACTAAAAGGAAAGGGAGTTCAAGATGGCTGGGAGTTTGTTAAGAGGGAGATAGTAAAAGCACAACTTCAGGCAATACCAATGAGACGGAAACATGGAAGGTGCCTAAAGAAGCCAGGGTGGCTATCTAAAGAACTTTTAACTGAGTTAAGATTAAAAAAGGATGTGTACAAAAAATGGAAAAGGGGGGAAACCACCAAAGAGGAATTCAAACAAATAGCCAGCACGTGTAGACACAAAGTCAGAAAAGCTAAAGCACAAAATGAACTCAGGCTTGCTAGAGAGGTTAAAAGCAACAAAAAAGGCTTTTATGGGTATGTTCGTAGCAAAAGGAAGAACAAAGAAACTGTGGGGTCACTCAGAGGAGAAGATGGTGAAATGCAAACAGGGGACACAGAAAGGGCTGAACTCCTCAATGCCTTCTTTGCCTCAGTCTTCTCCGATAAAGAAAACAATGCCCGACCTGAAGAATTTGGAGCAAATGATTCAGCAGAGGAAACACAGCCCAGAATAACTAAGGAGATAGTACAAGAATACTTGGCTAGTCTAGATGTATTCAAGTCTCCAGGGCCAGATGAACTGCATCCAAGAGTATTAAAAGAACTGGCAGATGTGATTTCAGAACCACTGGCAGTCATCTTTGAGAATTCCTGGAGAACAGGCGAAGTCCCGGCAGACTGGAGGAGGGCAAATGTTGTCCCTATTTTCAAAAAGGGGAAAAGAGAGGACCCAAATAATTACCGCCCAGTCAGTCTGACATCAATACCAGGGAAGATTCTGGAGCAGATCATTAAGCACACAGTCTGTGAGCACCTAGAAAGGAATGCTGTGATCACCAATAGTCAGCATGGATTTCTGAAAAATAAGTCATGTCAGACTAACCTGATCTCGTTTTTTTGACAGAATTACAACCCTGGTAGATGAAGGGAACGCAGTGGATGTAGTCTACCTTGATTTCAGCAAGGCATTTGACAAGGTGCCCCATGATATTCTTGTAAAGAAGCTGGTAAAATGCGGTCTTGACTATGCTACCACTCAGTGGATTTGTAACTGGCTGACTGACCGAACCCAAAGGGTGCTCATCAATGGTTCCTCTTCATCCTGGAGAAGAGTGACTAGTGGGGTGCCACAGGGTTCTGTCTTGGGCCCGGTCTTATTCAACATCTTTATCAACGACTTGGATGATGGACTCAAGGGCATCCTGATCAAATTTGCAGATGACACCAAACTGGGAGGGGTGGCTAACACCCCAGAGGACAGGATCACACTTCAAAACGACCTTGACAGATTAGAGAACTGGGCCAAAACAAACAAGATGAACTTTAACAGGGAGAAATGTAAAGTATTGCACTTGGGCAAAAAAAATGAGAGGCACAAATACAAGATGGGGGACACCTGGCTTGAGAGCAGTACATGTGAAAAGGATCTAGGAGTCTTGGTTGACCACAAACTTGACATGAGCCAACAGTGTGACGCGGCAGCTAAAAAAGCCAATGCAATTCTGGGCCTCATCAATAGGAGTATAGCATCTAGATCAAGGGAAGTAATAGTGCCACTGTATTCTGCTCTGGTCAGACCTCACCTGGAGTACTGTGTCCAGTTCTAGGCACCACAGTTCAAGAAGGACACTGACAAACTGGAACGTGTCCAGAGGAGGGCAACCAAAATGGTCAAAGGCCTGGAAATGATGCCTTATGAGGAACGGCTAAGGGAGCTGGGCATGTTTAGCCTGGAGAAGAGGAGGTTAAGGGGTGATATGATAGCCATGTTCAAATATATAAAAGGATGTCACATAGAGGAGGGAGAAAGGCTGTTTTCTGCTGCTCCAGAGAAGCGGACACGGAGCAATGGATCCAAACTACAAGAAAGAAGATTCCACCTAAACATTAGGAAGAACTTCCTGACAGTAAGAGCTGTTCGACAGTGGAATTTGCTGCCAAGGAGTGTGGTGGAGTCTCCTTCTTTGGAGGTCTTTAAGCAGAGGCTTGACAACCATATGTCAGGAGTGCTCTGATGGTGTTTCCTGCTTGGCAGGGGGTTGGACTCGATGGCCCTTGTGGTCTCTTCCAACTCTATGATTCTATGATTCTATGATTCTATGAAAGAGTTGGTAACAAGCCAGTTCCACCCAGAGGGGGGGAAATGATGCTAAGTGTCTGTCAGGGAAGAGTTAGAGGTTTTCAGTTTATCAGAGGGAGAAAGCATTCCCCAAGGGGGGGAGGAGAGCAGTGAATCTAATAGAAGGGAGCAAGAGGAACAACAGGGAGGGACCGGCTGTTCCCAGGAAAGGCAAGGGTTCAGTTCTAGCTCCGATTCGGAGGAGGGGAGATACAAGCCAGCTCTAGCCAGGAGGTTAGAAAAAAGAGCGGGAAAGCGAAGGGAAAGGCGCCTTCGCCATTTGGAGAGTGGCTGGTCATGGAGAAGCAGAGCTCAGAAGGTATCTGAAAGAAGTGACTCTGAGGAAGAAGAGTTAAGAACTGTTTATAAGAATGTTTTGTTAATACGCAATAAAAAGTTTTATAAAAGAACAAGAAGCGTTTCTGTGGTGATCTGAAGAGGACAACGACCAGTCCTGACAGAATACCTTCTGCTCTGCGCCTCTTCACTATAAGTAAAGAAGGAGAAACCAAAATGGATGGAGCTGTGGCGCCAGTTGGGCAAGGAGAAACCCCAGCGCTCCAGCTAACATTACAGGACTTATGGCAACAGAACTTACAGTTGAAAAGTCAAGTCGACGTCCTATCGGCAGCACTGGGAGAACATAGAACCATGCTGCAATCGACGTGGGGAGATAGAGTGAGTAAAACATTTACTGTACGTCCACGTAGCTTCAAGGGAGAAAGCTCTGAATACATGGCTTTCAAGACAGAAATTTCTTACATAATTGAGATAAAGGATAAAGAATTTCAATCTGAGCAAGAGATGGTTGCTTATGTGATTAATTTCTTGGAAGGGAGGGCTAAGGACTGTGTTATACCCCTCATATCTCGGAGGGATGCCGCCCTAGGAAATCTACAAATTTTTCTGCAGTATCTAGACACAATTTTCTTAGACCCTGCGCATGAAACAACCACAGCTAGGCAGCTGTTGAGAATGAGACAAGGAAAAGACACTGTGGGAGTTTATTGGTCCAACTTTAGTTTGCTGGTGCAGAAATTAAAATGGGATCTGAATTCCCCAACAGTTGCAGCCCTTTTTAGGGAAGGACTGAATAATGAGATTTTAGACCAATTGGCCCAAATGCCAGAACCTAGTTCCTTGGACTCTCTGGTCCGAACGTGCCTGCAATTGAGACTACGCGTGGAACGGAGGGCTAGTGAAAAGAAGGAACAATGGAGACCACGGTGGTGGGAAAATAATATTATCGAAAGTACAGAGAGCAGAGCGGGCAACGTGACAGGACGAGAGCGGCTAGAGCCCATGGAATTAGGAGCAGCCAGACCCCTCCCAGTTACTACCTCTTCCATGGTAAGAGGAAATGCAGGGAAAGGAAGAGATGCAAGGCGTTGCTTTGTCTGTGGAAAACAAGGGCATCTAGCACGACAATGTCACAATCGTAAAGGATGGGAGTCTGTGCTGGTCCCAGGGGGGGGAAAGGTACTATTACCGTAGCCCAAGTTCAGTCCAGAGTCTCTAGCAGGGTAGACGATCACTAGATGAGACGCGAGGTCCGAGACAGGGAGCCGGGCGGGGAAACAGGAACACTGGTAGGGCAGAAGCAGGAGTCCAGGCGAGGAACAGGAACACTGGTAGGGCAGAAGCAGGAATCCAGGCGAGGAACAGGAACACTGGAGAGTCAGAAACAGGAAGCCGGGCGAGGAACAGGCACACTGGGAGTGCAGATCTAAGACTGGGTAAAGCAGGTACTCCACAACGACGTTGCTCCCGCAACCTGGGACCGGGCTGCCTGACCTTTATCTTCTTCTAAGGCCGGGGGCGGTCCCGGCCCCCAGAAGCCCCGCCTCTCTTGGCCTTAAGGCGAGCACTCCTCCTGGGAGACACCAGTTCCCTTCGCCTCTCTGCCCTAAGCCTCTGCAGTTCAGGAGAGGCCGAAGGGTTATTGGGCCCCGGGGGAGGCTCACCTGTAGACACTGAGTCCTCCAGCACCTCTGGGGCCAGAATGGTTTCACCTGGTGCCTGCTCTTGAGGATCTGGCACAGGTGCAGGCTCCTCAGCATCTAGGCCTTGTCCCAGTTCAGCCGGCCCTGGAGGCGGGGACTCCTGTGCCGGCTGGGATTCCTCCGGTTCGCTCTCAGACTCGGAATCCCAGGCCATCACACCATCCCCCCTCCCAGCCCCCCCCCCCCAATTGAGGGTCTGGACCCGGCTTGCTGGGGTATGCCGCATGAAACTCTCGGAGGCAGGCAGGCACGTGGATGTTGACCGCTGGTTCCCAGGAACGGTCCTCTGGCCCATACCCCTTCCAGTCAATGAGATACTGCAGCCTTCCCCTGCGGTATCGGGAGTCCAGAATGCGTTCAACCTCGTACTCAGACTGTCCCTGAACCAAAACTGGCTGCGGTCGGGGACGGTTCGGGTGGAACTCGTCGGGTGGGGCCACCGGACTCAGAAGGGACCTGTGGAATACCGGGTGAACCTTCAGGTTTGCTGGCAACCGGAGACGGAATGCCACAGGCGAGACCTGGTTCACGATAGGGAACGGGCCGGTGAAACGGGCGTCCAGCTTCCGCGAAGGTCGAGAAGGGTGGAGGTGGCGAGTGGAGAGCCATACCAGGTCACCGACGTGAAGTTCCGGCCCCACCTGGCAGTGGCGGTCGGCCTGGACCTTGTATGCCTCCTTGGCCTGGCGCAGCTGCTCCATCAACAGCTGTTGCTGGGACTGGAGCTCCTGAAGCCACTCTGTCACCGCAGGGACCGCAGATGCCGGCAGCACATCCGGAAACAACCGTGGATGAAAACCATAACTGGCTTGGAACGGGGTCTGCTGGATGGACGCATTCACCGCGTTGTTATAAGCGAACTCCGCCAATGCTAGGTGGTCGACCCAGTCGTCCTGCTGGTAGCTGCAGTAACACCGGAGGTACTGTTCCAGCACCGCGTTCGCCCGTTCCGTCTGGCCATCAGTCTGTGGGTGGTAAGCAGATGAGAGACAGACCTCTGTTCCGAGGGCCTGGTGCAAAGCACGCCAAAACCGGGACGTGAACTGAACGCCACGGTCGGACACTACACGCTCAGGTAGGCCATGCAGGCGGAAGACATGCTGAAGGTACATCTGTGCGGTTTCCTTAGCTGAGGGTACGGATGGGCAGGGGGCACAGTGCACCATCTTCGTGAAGTGGTCGGAGAAAACTAGAAGGCAGGTGCAGCCACGAGACGGGGGTAACTCCACTACAAAGTCCAGAGAAACTGTGTGCCAAGGACGTGGTGGAACCGGCAACGGCTGAAGAAGGCCGGGGGGGTCACCCTGTAGGCCCCTTGGCCCGCCTGCAGACATCACAACCAGCGACGTAGCGAGCCACGTCAGCCTTCAAACGGGGCCACCAAAACTCACGGCTTACCAGATGGGTGGTCCGATACCGCCCAAAGTGCCCCGCCGCTGGAGCATCATGGGTCATCCGGAGAACCTCAGCCCGCAGTGGCCCTGGTGGGATGTACAGGCGCCCGTGGTGCAGCAGAAGACCCTGATGCGAGACCAGCCCTGGATACTGAGGACATGATCCTTCGGCCAGTTCCCGGAGTCGTTCCTGGGCCCAAGCGTCGACCCGCTGCTGTTCCCGCACCCGAGCCTGCAGTGGCTCAACCTCCTGGGTGGCCAGGAATGCAGCTGGTGGTAGGATCGTGGTGGGTACTGCTTGCTGAACCGTGTCTGCGTTGTCTTCAGGTTTCCGGGACAAGGCATCCGCCTTCTGGTTTTGGGAGCTAGGGATGTAGCGGATCCGGAACTGGAACCGGGAAAAGAACAACGCCCACCGGATCTGCCTTTGGTTCAGCTTGCGGGTGGTCTGGAGGTATTCCAGGTTCCGGTGGTCGGTTCTCACCTCCACCGGGTGTCCTGCTCCTTCAAGATGGTGGCGCCAAACCTCAAAGGCCACCTTGATGGCCAGTAGTTCCCGCTCCCACACAGTATAGTTACGCTCCGCTGGAAGGAGCTGGCGGGAATAGAAGGCGCAGGGTAAGAGTGGCGCTTCCGGTCCGTGCTGCTGAGACAAGACGGCACCGAGAGCCGTACTGGAGGCGTCAGTCTCTACCACAAAGGGTCGAGAAGGATCCGGATGTTGCAAGATTGGCGCTCTCTGGAAACAGGCCTTCAACCCTTGAAATGCCTCCTCCGCCTCCTTGTCCCAGGAAAACGGCGTCTTGGGGCGCAGTAGCCGGGTCAACGGGGTGGTGCGGTGAGCATAATCCGCAATGAAGGTCCGGTAATAGTTGGCAAACCCCAGGAAACGCTGTAGGTCCTTGCGGTTCCGAGGTGCCGCCCATTCTCGAACCGCTGCCACCTTCCCAGGATCCATCAGCACCCCACCTGGTGAGAGTCGGTGACCCAGGAAGTCCACTGACCGCTGATGGAACTCGCACTTGCTGAGCTTTGTATACAGACGATGCTCGCGCAAGCGCTGCAGCACGGTCCGGACATGGCCCTCGTGGCGCGCCGGGTCACGGGAGTAAACCAGAATGTCATCCAAGTACACCACCACGTACTTGTCTAGAAAGTCCTGGAACACGTGGTTGATGTACCGTTGGAACACAGCAGGCGCATTGCACAAACCAAAGGGCATAACCAGGTATTCGAACTTCCCGTACCAGGTCCCGAATGCTGTCTTCCACTCATCCCCAGCTCGGATCCGAATCAAATTGTAGGCACCCTGGAGGTCTAGCTTGGTAAACACCTGCGCCCCTTGCACCCGCTCCAGTAACTCCGAAATAAGGGGCAAGGGGTATCGGTCTGGGATGGTAATTTTGTTCAGGGCCCGGTAATCATGGCAAAGGCGGAGCTCCCCACATTTCTTTTTAACAAAGAGCACTGGCGCAGCAGTGGGCAAGGTAGAAGGCCTAATGAACCCACGCTCCAGGTTCTTGCGCAAGAAGTCCTGCAAAGCCTCGCGCTCTGGCTCTGTTAACGAGTATAAGCGACTCACCGGTAGAGGCGCTCCGGGCTGGAGGTCTATGCCGCAGTCAAAGGACCGATGCGGCGGCAGCTGGTCTGCCCCCCGTTCCTCGAACACGTCGTGATAGTCCCGGTACTCAGCGGGGAGCGTTGCAGCAGCCTCCTCAGTGGGCGCAGCTGCTAGCATCTCAGTCTCAGCAGGAGAACTTGGGTCTGGGAAGTGTACAGTCCGTTTGACCCAGTCAATCTGCACATTGTGAGCCTCCAGCCAGTCCATCCCAAGCACCAGGGGGAACCGGGGCATGGAGGCAATATCCAGAGTTCGCATCTCACGGTGCTGCTGGAGGCACAGGACCAGGGGCTGGGTCTCCTGAGTAACGGCACCCGAACGCAGGGGCTGTCCGTCGATTGCCTCCACCTGTACCGGTTCTGGCTTGTTCCGAAGTGGCACCCGATGATGGGCAGCAAAAGCAGCGTCCATATAGGAGCGGGTTGCCCCCGAATCCACCAGAGCATGGGTAAGAATCCAGGGCCCACCTGGAGGGTATAGACGTACCGGAACCATAAGGTGTTGTAATTCAATTGGTGCGGCCCCATTCTGTGCTGTTTGGGACCCCAGGTAGCCAGGGCCATCAGCTACTGGGGTTGGCGGTTTCCCTGCGGCTGGCGTTTCTCAGGACAGGACCGGGCATAGTGTCCGCTTCCGCCACAATAGAGACATAGATTCCCCTCCCGACGCCGCGACTTCTCTGCGGGGGAGAGGCGTGGCCGCACTGCCCCAAGCTGCATAGGTTCCTCCAATGACTCAGCTGGGCCTGTGGGGCTGCTGGTAGACACTGGGGCCGAGAACTGGAGGTGCCGGCGGCCCCGAGCCTGACGACGGTCCTCTAGCCGATCGTCTATCTGTAGACTCCGTTGAATGAGGGTGTGTAGCGTGGTGGGGCGTTCCATTGTGGCCAGCTGGTCCAGTATCTCATCTGAAAGCCCCTCGAGATACTGGTCCCGAAGAGCAGAGTCATTCCAGGTCAAGTCCTGTGCCAGCAGCCGGAATTCCGTGGTGTATGCGGCCACCGTGGACTTGCCCTGTCTCAACCGCCGAATCGCCCGGTTGGCTTGACTCCCCTTCTGGGGGTTGCCGAACGCGGCCTCCAACAGATTGCAAAACCCCACGTAGTCTGCCAGCAAGGGGGAGTCTTGCCTGAGCAGCGGCAACGCCCACTTGGCCGCCTGGTCCTTTAACAAACTAATCAAAAAATGCACCTTGGTGCGGTCGTCAGGGAAGTTCCGGGCGCGGCCCTGAATATACAACTTGGCCTGGGCAAGGAACATGGGAAAGCTGGCCGGGGCCCCATCAAATTTCTCAGGCAAGGCCACTGGGTACTTGCCAGGCTGTAGTGCCGTAACCGCGTTACTGAGCTGCTGCACGGTGTGCGTCAAGGCCTGGTTCTCCTGGGCTATTGCCAACAGTGTAGCCGCTTGGTCGGCCATGGCCTCTGACTCTTCCCGAATGCACCCCAACAAAGAGGGAGTGCGGGTGTGGCGGGAGCAAACTGTGCTGGTCCCAGGGGGGGAAAGGTACTATTACCGTAGCCCAAGTTCAGTCCAGAGTCTCTAGCAGGGTAGACGATCACTAGATGAGACGCGAGGTCCGAGACAGGGAGCCGGGCGGGGAAACAGGAACGCTGGTAGAGCAGAAGCAGGAAGCCAGGCGGGGAACAGGAACACTGGTAGGGCAGAAGCAGGAGTCCAGGCGAGGAACAGGAACACTGGTAGGGCAGAAGCAGGAATCCAGGCGAGGAACAGGAACACCGGAGAGTCAGAAACAGGAAGCCGGGCGAGGAACAGGCACACTGGGAGTGCAGATCTAGGACTGGGTAAAGCAGGTACTCCACGACGACGTTGCTCCCGCAACCTGGGACCGGGCTGCCTGACCTTTATCTTCTTCTAAGGCCGGGGGCGGTCCCGGCCCCCAGAAGCCCCGCCTCTCTTGGCCTTAAGGCGAGCACTCCTCCTGGGAGACACTAGTTCCCTTCGCCTCTCTGCCCTAAGCCTCTGCAGTTCAGGAGAGGCCGAAGGGTTATTGGGCCCCGGGGGAGGCTCACCTGTAGACACTGAGTCCTCCAGCACCTCTGGGGCCAGAATGGTTTCACCTGGTGCCTGCTCTTGAGGATCTGGCACAGGTGCAGACTCCTCAGCATCTAGGCCTTGCCCCAGTTCAGCCGGCCCTGGAGGCGGGGACTCCTGTGCCGGCTGGGATTCCTCCAGTTCGCTCTCAGACTCAGAATCCCAGGCCATCACAGAGTCTCTATCTGGAGCAGACATGAGAGACGACAATTGCCCAGAGGAACTGCATCAGGGAAACGAATGTCCCCGGCTGGAAATGGGAGCTTGCAGCCGGGTGGAGAAGCAATAGAAGGCTCTCACGCGGAACCACCTATCCCAGGGCTAACGGTGAAGGTGCAACTACAACTACCCAATGGACACAGCGTCCAGGTAGAGGCGTTGTTAGACTCAGGAGCGTCAGCAGATTTCATAGACCAGAAATTGGTACAGGAACACAAAATCACTTTGTTACCTTTGAGTTTCCCACTGCGAGTGAAAACAATCGACGGCAGACCGCTACTTTCAGAAGAAGTGACTTATGAGACTCCACCAATGAGAATGGATATGGGTCATCACTCAGAGACCAGGGCATTTCATGTGACCAAACTAGCTGGGCACCCAATGGTGCTGGGCATGAGTTGGCTCAATCGTCATAATCCGGTGATTGCCTGGCATCAAAGATCTTTGGTTTTTGGTTCGATATATTGTATGACACATTGTTTGGGGCAAAAGGGAAAAATCTCGGTAGAAGTAATGGGAACAGAGGTAGAAGGGAAGTTGATGGGGAATGAAAGTGAGATTCCATCACAATATATGGCTTATCAGGATGTTTTTTGTGAAAAAGAAGCAGATAAACTTCCACCACATAGGCCCTATGATTGCAAGATAGATCTAGTCCCTGGGGCACAGTTGCCACCAAGCAAGATATATGCCATGTCGGAAGTAGAATCTGCAGCATTGAGGGAGTTCCTGCAAAAGAATTTGCAGAGAGGTTTTATTAGAGAGTCTACGGCCTCTGGGGGTGCTCCTGTCTTTTTTGTCAAAAAGAAAGGTGAGGAAGGGGCACCAAGATTAGTATGTGACTTCAGAATCCTTAACAGTCAAATGAAGCCTCGTGTGTGCCCACTGCCACGTATAGATGACCTCTTAGAGAGAGTAAGGTCAGCCAGTCTTTACCAAGCTTGATCTACAAGGAGCATATAATCTGATAAGGGTCAGAGAAGGGGATGAGTGGAAAACCAGTTTTTGTACTAAGTATGGTGCATTTGAATTCTTGGTAATGCCTTTTGGCTTGCAAAATGGCTCAGGGGTATTTCAAACCTTCATCAATCACGTCTTAGCAGGTATACTGGATCAGTTCTGTGTCTCTTATTTAGATGACCTCTTAATATATAGTGAAAGTATGGAGGAACACGTAAAACATGTCACACAGGTGTTAGAGAGATTGAGGACCAACAGGTTATATGTGAAGTTAGAGAAGTGTAAATTCCACACACAAAAGGTGGAGTTCCTGGGATATTGCATTTCCCACAAAGGGGTGCACATGGACCCCAGTAAAGTTCAGGCAGTGGTGGAATGGGAGGCACCTAAAACTAAGAAAGATCTACAGAGGTTTTTAGGATTTGCTAATTTCTATCGTAAATTCATAGGTAATTACTCCAAAATCACAGCGCCACTAACTGATTGTCTAAGAGGCAAGGGGCCATTCAGATGGACTGAGGAAGCACAGAAGGCCTTTGATAAATTAAAGGTGGTGTTTGCTTCAGAAAAATATCTTATGCACCTAGATCCAAGTAAGCGTATAAAGGTAGAAACTGATGCCTCTGACAGGGCTATTGGGGCCATTCTGCTGCAACAAGACAAGGAAGGGGACTGGAGACCCTGTGCATTCTACTCTAGAAAATTAAATCAATCAGAACAAAACTACACCATATTTGATAAGGAACTTTTAGCTGTGCACGCTGCCTTTAAAGTGTGGAGACATTTTTTGGAAGGGGCATCACATCAGGTGGTGGTACAAACAGATCATAAGAATTTAGAGTATTGGAGAACTGCTAGACAGCTAAACCAAAGGCAAATTAGGTGGGCAGAGTTTTTTGCTGGGTTTAATTTTAGGATTGAGTACATACCTGGGCATCAAAACATTCGTGCAGACGCGCTATCGCGCAAACCTGAGTATATGGAAGGGGAAGCACCTCCCAAGTTGCGAGAAATGCTGAGATCGGATCAGTGGGAGTGTGCAGCCGTAGTAGTGGACGGCAGGGAATTCCAGCAATTGACAGTAACAGATGAGTTTGCACAAAAGAAAATGGAGGAACTGAGAAAAGGTAGAGGGGAAGAGGAAGGTTTCAAAGAAAAAGATGGATTGTTGTACAGGAGAGGGGTGCTGTATGTACCTGCAGGTGAATTAAGAGGTAAAGTGTTGAGGCAACATCATGATAACCCGACTGCAGGACATTTTGGTAGAGAAAAGACCCTGTATCAGATCACACGGCAGTTCTGGTGGCCAAAGTTGAGGGAGGAAGTAACACAATATGTAAGAGGTTGTGAAGTATGTCAACGAGCCAAGGCACCCAGAGCAGCTCCCGCAGGGTTGTTGCAACCTATGCCCACGCCGGGAAGGCCTTGGGATGTGGTGTCTATGGATTTTATAACGGATCTACCATCATCGCACAGGCAAACAGTGATTTTTGTAGTGGTTGACATGCTAACCAAGATGGCACATTTCATACCATGTACCAAAATTCCGACCGCACAGGAAACTGCAAAGATGTTTTTAGATAATATTTTTAGGTTGCATGGTATGCCATCACAAATCATTTCAGATAGAGGGGCCCAATTTACATCACAATTTTGGAAGAGGTTAATGCAGTTACTAGATGTGGAGCTAAGCCTCACGTCAGCGAGACACCCGCAAACCAATGGGGAAGCTGAAAGAACGAATGCAACACTACAACAATATCTGAGGTGTTATGCTGGTTATCAGCAGAGCGGGTGGTTAGAGAAGTTGAGTCTAGCAGAGTTTGCGTATAATAATGCAATGCATGTGTCTACAGGCAGAGCCCCATTTGTGGCAAACTATGGCTTGCACCCAAGGGCATTCCCAGGTCAAGAGGAGCAGTTAGCAGTACCAGCAGCAGAACAAATGATAGAGGAGTTGAGGTGCATTCATGAGATATTGAAAGAGGATTTGGAAGAAGCTAAAGAGGCTTACAAGAAAGCTGCAGATAGGCACCGGCGAGTTGGGGAAGAAATCCAAGTAGGGAGCTGGGTATGGCTGTCTACCAAGGGACTACCAATACGAGGGAAGTGTAAAAAGCTAGAACCAAGGAGATTGGGACCTTTCCAAGTAAAGGCTCAAATTAACCCAGTCGCTTTCAAGCTTCATTTGCCTGAAAATATGAGAATACACCCTGTATTTCATAGATCTTTATTGTCAGTGTTTGTACCAGCACATAAGTATCAAATTTCAAGGGAACCACCTCCTTTTCCCACCATGATGGGTGAAGCGGAGACCGAAGTGGATGAAATATTAGACTCGAGAATAAGTAGGAGGAAATTACAGTATTTGGTTGCATGGAAAGGGTTAGATGAGTCTGAGAACTCATGGGAACCAGCAGAAAAAATTAACGTTCCAGAATTGCAGAGAGAATTTCATAGAAGATATCCCCACAAGCCAAAACCCCAGAACTGGCATCTTCAAGAAATTTTTGAAGAGACAGATAGCGAGGAAGAAGAGTTCATAGGGTTCGGTCCTTCAGAAACAGAGGAGAGCGAGGAGGAGGAAGGGGGGCTTAGGGGAGGGGGTGATGTCAGGGAAGAGTTAGAGGTTTTCAGTTTATCAGAGGGAGAAAGCATTCCCCAAGGGGGGGAGGAGAGCAGTGAATCTAATAGAAGGGAGCAAGAGGAACAACAGGGAGGGACCGGCTGTTCCCAGGAAAGGCAAGGGTTCAGTTCTAGCTCAGATTGGGAGGAGGGGAGATCCAAGCCAGCTCTAGCCAGGAGGGTAGGAAAAAGAGCGGGAAAGCGAAGGGAAGGGCGCCTTCGCCATTTTGAGAGTGGCTGGTCATGGAGAAGCAGAGCTCAGAAGGTATCTGAAAGAAGGGACTCTGAGGAATAATAGTTAAGAACTGTTTATAAGAATGTTTTGTTAATACGCAATAAAAAGTTTTATAAAAGAACAAGAAGCGTTTCTGTGGTGATCTGAAGAGGACAACGACCAGTCCTGACAGAGTCCACTGCCAATTTATTGAACATGCATCCCCCTCCCCTGTGGATTATCTTCAAATCCAGAAAAAAATAATTTACTGGTAGAAAACACTGAGATTTGAGTGACATTGTGTGGATGACATTATATAAATTGGGACACAATCGGATTCTAATCCACACTAAATTTCAGTGTGGATAAACCCCAAAGAACAAGAGAGGACCCTTGAAAATGCGAGCAACCAGTCCTATATTTCAGCTGTTCCTGTGCGAGTTAGGAAGAATAGTATTAATCAGGAAGCAAGCATAGCAGCTTTCTTCTTTACAAACTTCTTTGCAGGTCAGTTAGTGCAGAGGGGAGTGGGATTGCATATGCTGGCCCTAACCTCCATTCACTTTACAAAGCATGTATACATGCAGGAATTGTACATGTGTTCAAGAATCCTGGTTGCATCAGCATTCCTAATCACAAGTACAGATTCTACATGTGTACAACTGTCCTTTCTCACATCCTACCCAACAAATGGAATTAGAGCACCTGGTTCCTAAACATGCTTGCACCAGTGGGAATAGGATTTGGTCTCCAAGGGTGACAGATTGGTGACACCTAGCTTTTCATCTCCTCAGAAAGTTAACACGTTACAGTAGGTACAGATAGAAGCCTACTCTGCAAAACTATGAAACTGCAGCTTGTAGTCTGCAAATATTTGCCAGTTGGGTTTTCTTAATGAATAAGTACTAGTACAAGTCCAGTGAACTAAAATTTCTTAACTTTAGAAGGGATTTCTGGTTCTCTCTTGTATTTTCAGGAGGTACTACAAGCATGCTGTGTGGTCTTTTCAGTGCATCAGTGAGCCTGGTTCAAACACAAATATGTGCACAAGCTGAAGCCAGAATTAAGACATCCAGTGAGAAATGAGGTTTTTTGATCCCATATTTGGTACAAAGCTGAGGGATTTGCAACAGAGAAATGGCAAGTGTATGGCAGTGTGGAATTCTTCCTCCCCCTGCTATCCACACAGACACAGCCCACCATCCCTCAAAGCCTGGTCTCTGAACAGGGCTAGGGAAAAACAGCTGGGCAGGGGGGTTAAAAAAAGCCGCCTCGGAGCTGTGCATGATGGTGCACGACGCATTTCCAAGCCCAACCCTTCTCTCTGCTTACTGTTCACTTTTTATTTGGAACCTCTCGGGTGGAAGCGCCAGGCCACCGTCTTCTTCCTCCCGAGCAGCCCTTGGAGCTCCCTCCCGGGATGTCCTGATCCCCGGAGGCAAGGCCTGGTGGGGCCTGGAGTCCCACGGGCAGCCCTGGAGCAGCCCCGCCGCCCACAGGCCTCCTGCCAAGGCTTCCCTTGGCGTTTGGGGTTTTCTTTGGCTATGAATTTTGCTTTCTCACTTTGTATTTTTATGTTGTGACCCCGCCCCCCCCCGCGATCTCCGGATGAAGGGGGTTCTACAAATCAAATCAATTCATCAATAAAATTATTCTCTATTTTATTCCTACCCCGCCCTTTAGAAATATATGCGGGGGGAAATCCCCCATCCTTCAACGAATTAAAGCTATTTTCCTATGAAAAACCTACAATCCTAACCGCGGCGAGAGGCGCCTCAGAGAAGCGCCCCTCCGAGGAGGAGGGAAAACGGCCCAGACGCCACAAACGCGCATGCGCCGCTCCAGCCCCGAGCCGCCGGAAGAGGAAGGCGAAGCGCCAGCGCCGGAAATCGACGTCACGACTCCGGTGCGAAAATGGCGGCCGCCTGCGGAGGCGCTTCAGCGTTGGGCGCGCTGCTGCTGCGAGGCCGCCTTCTCCGGACGAGCCGGAACTACTCCGCTGGCTACTCCGCCGGCGGCCGCGGCAAAGGTACTGCCCTCCCTCCCTCCCTGGCGGAAAGCCCCGAGGGGCTGGGAAGCGAGGGGCAGCTCCGCGGGGGCGCTGCGACGGGAGAAGGCGGGCGGGACGGGGCAAGGGAGCGGCGCACATCCGGCGCGTTTCAGGAGGGCTTTCTTTCCCTGGAAGGGGTGCGCGGGGGCTGCGAGAGGAAGACGCTTGCTGCCCTCTTGAAGCAGCAGCAGCAGAAGCAAAGAACAACGGCCGCAAAACCTCAAGGCCGCCTCTCCCCTCGTGAACCCACCCTCAGATCCTTGAGGGGTCCAGGGGGTGGCAACACGAGGACGGGGCATTCTCTGCAGTGGCTCCCCGTCTGTGGGAAGCTCTCCCCAGGGAAGTTCGCCTTCATTATACACCTTGAGGCGCCAGGCAAAAACGTTCCTTTTTCACCAGGCCCTGGGCTCATTAAACAATTTGTGCCCTTTGAAACTGGGGGGGGGGGGTATTGTTTTTGTTGTTGTCATGCCTTAGACTTGGGTGTTTTATTCTGTAAACTGCTCTGTCATCCTCTGATGAAGGGCGGTATAGAAATTTAATAAACAAACAGATAAATTTCGCTAGCAAAACCTGTCCACCGTTAAAAGGAAATAAGTGTCACTGAAATTGATGTGATTTATTTCACAACTAAGGGGAATTGAGACTTACTGAGTAGGAATGTGGGTTCTTGAAGGGTCAGCAATAGTGAATAGGTTTTTAAAAATACCTTTAAAGGAGACTAGATGGAATCTAGTGGGAGAGAATTCCAAGCAGAAAGGGCTGAAGTATAAGATCTAGAAAAAGACTAGAAGCATAGGAACAAGCAGTTGCATAAGGAAAACCAGAACTAAGAAATGGTAAGCCTGCGAAAGGGCATAGGTAAAGGTAAAGGTACCCCTGCCCGTACGGGCCAGTCTTGCCAGACTCTAGGGTTGTGCGCTCATCTCACTCTATAGGCCAGCGCTGTCCGCAGACACTTCCGGGTCACGTGGCCAGCGTGACAAGCTGCATCTGGCGAGCCAGCGCAGCACACGGAACGCCGTTTACCTTCCCGCTGGTAAGCGGTCCCTATTTATCTACTTGCACCTGAAGGTGCTTTCGAACTGCTAGGTTGGCAGGTGCTGGGACCGAGCAACGGGAGCGCACCCCGCCGCAGGGATTCGAACCGCCGACCTTTCGATCGGCAAGCCCTAGGCGCTGAGGCTTTAACCCACAGCGTCGAGCCTTCCAAATCCTGCATCCTGTTGCAACTTTCAGAAATCTACTACTCAGAGAATACTGCCTTGAAATGAAGGTTTCAGTTAGTCACCATGGTAAAGCTATTATAGTAGACTTAACAAAATTAAATCTGTGCCTCCCTATCTGCTATGAAGGGTTTTTTATGCTGATGGTTTAAGTATTACCGTATTTTTCGCTCCATAAGACGCACCTTTTCACTCCTAAAAAATAAGGGGAAATGTGTGTGCGTCTTAGGGAGTGAATGCAGGGGGGAGGCATGCAGGAAAAGCCCCCAAGAGCTGCACACAAGCTCCATGCGGCTCTTGCGGGCTTTTCCCCAGGAGGGAGAAGGGACTGACGCGGCCAGTCAGTCCCTTCTCCCTCCTCGTAGAAAAGCCCTTAAAGGGTGTGCGGCTCCTGTGGGCTTTTGCGGGGGTATTGCCATAGCCGCATGCAGCCCCTCCAGCCGGGGAGAAGCCAAGACAGCGAGCAGGATGGATCCCGCTCGCTGTCTTGGCTTCTTTGCTCTTTGGGGCTGCGGGGAGGGGGAACCCCGGGCTTCCCCCAGCAGCCCCAGAAGCTCTGGGAGAAGCGGACAGGCTGCGCACAGCCTGTCCGCTGCTCTTTAGGGGTGGGGGTGGGGGAAATAAGATTTTTTTTCTTGATTTCCCCCTCTAAAAACTAGGTGCGCCTTATGGTCTGTGCGCCTTGTGGAGCGAAAAATACGGTAACTAAACCATAAGATTCTCTCTTCCAGCCTGTTAGTTGAATAATAGAATTTGCACATATGCAGTAATATTAAATAAAATAATATATTTTTCTGAAATATTATTTTCCATTATAGGCGCATTGGTACAAAGAGGAAGGACCTCACAAAATGATAAATACCGGAGAGAGGTAAGAAACTCAGGATGCATGTGGATTATATTTTAAGCCTATTGGATCTTATTCTGTTTCAACATACTGACAACTGTCATTTCTTCCAAATCTGTAACCCTGAAATTAAAACTCTATGAAAGAACTAGGATTCTCACAAGCGCAGGTTTAACTATGTAGTGTTGTGTTTATTGTAGGCTTCCACCTACTAAGCAAGCACTTTTAAGTGTTAGTTACATGTGATATACCACAATTACAAAATTAAGTCATTAAGTAATTCAGAAAAGGCCCTCCAGAAAACAGTTTATATCCGTTCTTATTCAGCTACAGCCAAATAAATACTATAAATGAATTTTTGGCTATGTGAATTGCTTTGTCCTTGCTAATAAGTTAGGTTGAGAGCTAGAAACTAGTTGAAGTCCATGCTTTGACCTTTATGGCTCAACAGGGATTTGAGCCAGGATTAATCCAGTTGGAGTCTAAAACTCATGTGTCATATTATATGACTCATATAAGGGGGGTGCGAGAACATGTTAAAATATGTTAAAGCATATCTTGTCATAAAAAATAGAATTGTCTCACATTTTAAACTTTATTTTTGTTTGAAATTTGCATTAGACTGCAACTCCCAGAACTGAGAAGATGGAGGTTGATCAGGATTGGACTAGTGTGTACCCTGTTGCAGCTGCTTTTAAACCTTCCTGTGTGCCCCTTCCTCTTCGAATGGGCTACCCAGTGAAAAGGGGTGTACCTCCAGTAAAAGAAGGGAACTTGGAACTCTTAAAGGTACAGTTGTATCCTGCTATTTCAAAGACACTGTTTTTTTCAGTGTAGAATGTAGTTGAAGGAAACAGATATACAGTATAGTAGTCTTGCCCTTTCATCACAAGTTATTTATATATAATTTTTTTATATACTGCTAATAAAAAACAAATCAGAACAGTTCCCAACAATTGTATGTAAAACCGTGCCATGAAAGTTATTAAAAAGTTAAAATCAGAAGTTAACTAATTACTGTGGAAGGGTGTACTCTTAATTGTCTGCACAAGCCTGATGGAGTAGAAAAGTTTTCAACAGCTCTTGGTACAGCAAACTAAATATGACATAATAGGCATCACTGAAACCTGGTGGGATAAGTCCCACGATTGGAATGTAATAATGGAGGGATACAATCTATTTCAGAGAAACAGACCAGACAAGAAAGAAGGAGGAATCATAGAATCATAGAGTTGGAAGAGACCACAAGGGCCATCGAGTCCAACCCCCTGCCAAGCAGGAAACACCATCAGAGCACTCCTGACATATGGTTGTCAAGCCTCTGCTTAAAGACCTCCAAAGAAGGAGACTCCACCACACTCCTTGGCAGCAAATTCCACTGTCAAACAGCTCTTACTGTCAGGAAGATCTTCCTAATGTTTAGGTGGAATCTTCTTTCTTGTAGTTTGGATCCATTGCTCCGTGTCCGCTTCTCTGGAGCAGCAGAAAACAACCTTTCTCCCTCCTCTATGTGACATCCTTTTATATATTTGAACATGGCTATCATATCACCCCTTAACCTCCTCTTCTCCAGGCTAAACGTGCCCAGCTCCCTTAGCCGTTCCTCATAAGGCATCGTTTCCAGGCCTTTGACCATTTTGGTTGCCCTCCTCTGGACACGTTCCAGTTTGTCAGTGTCCTTCTTAAACTGTGGTGCCCAGAACTGGACACAGTACTCCAGGTGAGGTCTGACCAGAGCAGAATACAGTGGCACTATTACTTCCCTTGATCTAGATGCTATACACCTATTGATGCAGCCCAGAATTGCATTGGCTTTTTTAGCTGCCGCGTCACACTGTTGGCTCATGTCAAGTTTGTGGTCAACCAAGACTCCTAGATCCTTTTCACATGTACTGCTCTCAAGCCAGGTGTCACCCATCTTGTATTTGTGCCTCTCATTTTTTTTGCCCAAGTGCAATACTTTACATTTCTCCCTGTTAAAGTTCGTCTTGTTTGTTTTGGCCCAGTTCTCTAATCTGTCAAGGTCGTTTTGAAGTGTGATCCTGTCCTCTGGGGTGTTAGCCACCCCTCCCAGTTTGGTGTCATCTGCAAATTTGATCAGGATGCCCTTGAGTCCATCATCCAAGTCGTTGATAAAGATGTTGAATAAGACCGGGCCCAAGACAGAACCCTGTGGCACCCCACTAGTCACTCTTCTCCAGGATGAAGAGGAACCATTGATGAGCACCCTTTGGGTTCGGTCAGTCAGCCAGTTACAAATCCACTGAGTGGTAGCATAGTCAAGACCGCATTTTACCAGCTTCTTTACAAGAATATCATGGGGCACCTTGTCAAATGCCTTGCTGAAATCAAGGTAGGCTATATCCACTGCGTTCCCTTCATCTACCAGGATTGTAATTCTGTCAAAAAACGAGATCAGGTTAGTCTGACATGACTTATTTTTCAGAAATCCATGCTGACTATTGGTGATCACAGCATTCCTTTCTAGGTGCTCACAGACTGTTTGCTTAATGATCTGCTCCAGAATCTTCCCTGGTATTGATGTCAGACTGACTGGGCGGTAATTATTTGGGTCCTCTCTTTTCCCCTTTTTGAAAATAGGTACAACATTTGCCCTCCTCCAGTCTGCTGGGACTTCGCCTGTTCTCCAGGAATTCTCAAAGATGACTGCCAGTGGTTCTGAGATCACATCTGCCAGTTCTTTTAATACTCTTGGATGCAGTTCATCTGGCCCTGGAGACTTGAATACATCTAAACTAGCCAAGTATTCTTGTACCATCTCCTTAGTTATTCTGGGCTGTGTTTCCTCTGCTGAATCATTTGCTCCAAATTCTTCAGGTCGGGCATTGTTTTCTTTATCGGAGAAGACTGAGGCAAAGAAGGCATTGAGGAGTTCAGCCCTTTCTGTGTCCCCTGTTTGCATTTCACCATCTTCTCCTCTGAGTGACCCCACTGTTTCTTTGTTCTTCCTTTTGCTACGAACATACCCATAAAAGCCTTTTTTGTTGCTTTTAACCTCTCTAGCAAGCCTGAGTTCATTCTGTGCTTTAGCTTTTCTGACTTTGTGTCTACACGTGCTGGCTATTTGTTTGAATTCCTCTTTGGTGGTTTCCCCCCTTTTCCATTTTTTGTACACATCCTTTTTTAATCTTAACTCAGTTAAAAGTTCTTTAGATAGCCACCCTGGCTTCTTTAGGCACCTTCCATGTTTCCGTCTCATTGGTATTGCCTGAAGTTGTGCTTTACTATCTCCCTCTTAACAAACTCCCAGCCATCATGAACTCCCTTTCCTTTCAGTATTACTGTCCATGGGATCTCACCCAGCACTTCCCTAAGTTTTATGAAGTCGGCTTTCTTAAAGTCAAGAAATTGAGTCCTAGTATGCTTGGCTGCTCCTTTCCGCTGTATAGTAAACTTCAGAAGAGCATGATCACTCGCAGGAGTGGCGTTATATGTCAGGGATGTGTATACCTGTGAAGAGATCCAAGATTTAGAACCTCAAAGCCAAAGTGAGAGCATTTGGGTCAAAATTAAGGGAGAGAAGAATAACAGAGACCTCATTGTGGGAGTTTACTATAGATCCCCAAGCCAAACGGAGGACATAGATGATGCCTTCCTGGAACAGATGGCCAAGCATGCAAAAGGAAGGGGGATAGTAGTAATGGGGGACTTCAATTACCCGGATATTTGTTGGATGTCAAACTCAGCCAAGAGCATAAGGTCAAACAGATTCCTCACTGGCCTTGCAGACAACTTCATTGTCCAGAAAGTGGGAGAAGCAACAAGAGGAACAGCCATTTTAGATCTGGTCCTAACCAATGTTGAGGACCTGGTTAGTGGGGTAGAAGTGGAAGGATCATTAGGCGTGTTGTTATTTCTATGTGGTCAAACTATTTTCAGACACCCAATTCTGAGCTTTCACAGTCTCTCATGGTTCATATGTTATGGAGAAGTAGAGCATACTGCTGACACCTTGCTCTAAAATTCCTAATGACCCCACAATATAGATGTCAAATTACACTGTGGAAAGGATAGTACCCTGTGGAACCCCATAGCACAATTGCTAGGGTTTGAGGAGCACTTACCCAGTGCTACTCTCTGAACACACCCCTGAAAATACAAAAGCACTGTAATATGGTGCATTCAGAACCCATCTCACTAAATTGGATCAGGAGGATGCCATGATCAGTGATATCAAAAGCTACTGACAGATCGAGCAGAAGTAAGTCACATTTCCCCCTGTCCCTGTACCATTGAAGCGCGCAATCTCCACAGCATTTAACTGAAATGGACTCCATATATCTTTTCCTGAGCCTTTACAGCAAGAGAGATTATTCCCTGCCCCAGTTGCATAATGTTAAGTGTCTTGTAACAGAAAGCTTTGCTCATTTCCTTTGCTTTCCTATTCTTAATCTTCTTTCAAAAGGACTCTAAATAGTTTACTTTAATATTGGTATAAACTGTTATTCAATAATGTCAAGTGGGTACTGCAATGCCACCCCACAAATACATACTCTGTCTTGGACTGCTATGCCCTCAGATTTCTATAGTTGAACCATTCCATCTGTTCAAAACAGCTGAACCTATTCTATTTTCAAGGGAAAATTCTGTTTTTTTTCATATCCGTATTGGACTTTTATACCTTCTGACCAATGCACAGTCCTTGGGGGAAAAAAGCAAGTTGTGTTAACTGTGCTTTTACATATAAATTAACTGTTGTACAGTGGTACCTTGGGTTACATACGCTTCAGGTTACATACGCTTTAGGTTACAGACTCCACTAACCCAGAAATAGTGCTTCAGGTTAAGAACTTTGCTTCAGGATGAGAACAGAAATCGTGCTCCGGCAGCGCGGCAGCAGCAGGAGTCCCCATTAGCTAAAGTGGTGCTTCAGGTTAAGAACAGTTTCAGGTTAAGTACGGACCTCTGGAACGAATTAAGTACTTTACTTAAGTATTTTACTTACTGCTTAGCGATACTGAATGAATCCTTTGTCCTCATTTAGATGTTTTACATTATGTATTAGATTTAGACTATGAGTTACATCTTGTTTCAGATCCCCAATTTTTTGCATCTGACACCAGTTGCCATCAGGAAGCACTGTGCTGCCCTTAAAGGTAAGTTTCAGATCTCTTTCATTGATTAAAAAATAGGTGGAAGGCAATGCTAGCAGGCTATTCTTTGTTCTCAGCACTTGACTTTTATTTAAAAAAAAAGAGGTGAGGGTCGGGAATTTGTAAACTGCTATGCCTCTGATGGGGACATGGGTGGCGCTGTGGGTAAAAGCCTCAGCGCCTAGGGCTTGCCGATCGAAAGGTTGGCGGTTCGAATCCCCGCGGCGGGGTGCGCTCCCGTTGTTCGGTCCCAGCGCCTGCCAACCTAGCAGTTCGAAAGCACCCTCGGGTGCAAGTAGATAAATAGGGACCGCTTACAAGTGGGAAGGTAAACGGCGTTTCCGTGTGGTGCTCTGGCTCGCCAGAGCAGCGATGTCACGCTGGCCACGTGACCCAGAAGTGTCTCTGGACAGCGCTGGCCCCCGGCCTCTAGAGTGAGATGGGCGCACAACCCTAGAGTCTGTCAAGACTGGCCCGTACGGGCAGGGGTACCTTTACCTTTACCTCTTTATGCCTCTGATTGGCATATTCACATCATATTCCACTTTAATTACTTGGAAAGGGGTGAAGTTCTTAATACATTTTTCTCAAAGTAGCTATTGCCAGATTGATCGCTGTGATCTTGCTCCCACTGCTCACTTTTCAGACTTCTGCACAGAGTGGCCAGCTGATGTTGATAATGATGAGAAATGTATGCAGCACTTTCCTATTGAAGTTGACACAGTAGATTACATTTCAGCAGGCCCATCTGTTCGCAATCCTAAAGCAAGAATGGTGACCCTAACAGTAAGTAAACTACAGAAGTAACTTCATTTTTAACATAGGGCTCTTAAAACAAGTTCATTTGGTTTGATTACAAAGCAGGCAGAAATTAAACTTGCTGTTACTGCAAGACAATGTACAAGAACTGTTTGCACTGATGAAGCAATTAACTTAAGAAATGAAGAACCACCCATTAGAAATTGCTTCATTTCTTGGCACAAAATACAGTAACATCTAATGGTATTTGACTTAAGTGCTGTAAGCTAATGGTCAGGTTAGATGCCTATTTTGAATATAGAACAAAGCATTAGGAGAGAGAGATAATGAATCTATAAGGCCATATTTTTCCCAGCCATTTTTGTGTGTGAGGTCATTCATTTAATATTGTCCCATCAGTATTCAAGATACTGCAGAAGCAGAAATGGCTTTGCCCAAGCCACTTAATATAAGTCATCTTCCTGTGTTCCAGAGTCAAACTACTGCACCATCTAGCTTAGTTTGTCCACACTGACTGACTGCCGTTCTCCAGGTTCCGAACAGGATGCCTTCCCAACCTGGAGATGATGAATACTGAACGTGGACCTTTAGCTTGCAAGGAAGACACACTGCCACCATGCTGGCCCTTCCCCACTTAAAACCTAAAGCAGAGAAAATGAGGGTTGGTGGAGGCTAGGATTTGAGAAGCTTGGAGCACATTTTGCTTTTGTAAAAAAAAGCCATTTCATTTGCATTTTCAGTCATCTCTAAAATCACTTTGTAAGGTAGATGGCAGTATTTGTATGACAAGATACTGCTAAAATCATGTCCTACAATCCAAGCCAATGTTTTACTTTATGCAGATAACAGACTGTATAAAAACCATGTACTTTTTTTTTAAGAGGTATATTTCGAAACAGGCTGCATATAAGGTTGATTATTAAACATGCAGCAACCTGCCATATGGCTTTTCCTAGCACTTATGATCAAATGAGACGGGATTGTTCTGTCTTCTGGTGGTGTCCTGTTAATCCTTTGTCAACATAATCTGCCGGGAGGAATGGGACAGGGAGAGGTTTGAAGGTGAAAAGCAGATGGTATTGAGACTGTTTTGAATGGGGGCTGCAGCACAGTTCTCGCTGGACTGATGAAGCTGTGTCGGCTATACCATTTCAAATTGCATGTGGGATTTGCATGATGGAATGCTCCATACAAAAACAAACCCCTCCCTGTGCATTTAAAAAAGCTTGTATGGAACAAAGTATCTAGTCTAGCCTTCCCTCTGATATGCTTGTCTTTTATGGCAGAGTGTGTTTAGAATGGAGAAGCGTCCCATTATGTGTGCCCCCACCCTGCTCAAGTGATAGGGCTCAGTTTCCCAGCCATGTGTTTGCCACTCCTGTGAGACCTTGGTGACCTGGGAGGATCTGTGTATATCTAGTGTGTTGCAAAATTGCCATGACAGAATCTGTAACGTTCAAATGTTCAGAAAACGGATTTATTTAAATATTTAACATGGTCTACAAAAGGGACACGGGTGGTGCTGTGGGTTAAACCACAGAGCCTAGGACTTGCCGATCAGAAGGTCAGTGGTTTGAATCCCTAAGCATTAAAATGTCACACCAAAATATGGTATGTGCATTAACTGCACCATTTTTCATAAGATGTAGCACATTGTGAGCCTGTCACCTGAATCTTGGGAGTAAATCACATTAAACCGAGCCGGGGTCAGGAGGAAAGATGTGAACATGAAGCCTCACAGAAACTAAACTTTGCTAACTTAAATTTACTTGGCAGATTGGTTAAAAAGAAGGTAAAATTCTTCAATCATTGGTCAGCCCAATTTGACTTGCTTTTGATAGAACACAGTAAGTGCAGGTGGTGCTGTGGGTTAAACCACAGAGCCTAGGACTTGCCAATCAGAAGGTCGCCGGTTCAAATCCCTGCGACGGGGTGAGCTCCTGTTGCTCAGTCCCTGCTTCTGCCAACCTAGCAGTTCAAAAGCACATCAAAGTACCTTCCCGGTGGGAAGGTAAACGGCTTTTCCGTGCACTGTTCTGGTTCGCCAGAAGCGGCTTGGTCATGCTGGCCACATGACCAGGAAGCTGTACGCCAGCTCCCTCGGTCAATAAAGCTAGATGAGCGCTGGCAACCCCAGAGTCGGTCACGACTGGACCTAATGGTCAGGGGTCCCTTTACCTTTACCTTTTATGGTCTACAAAATAGCAAACCATCAAATCCTAAATGCATAACCAAATAAAAAGACACATGATACCATCAGTCAGTAAACTGGCCCATTACATTCAACCTCAGCAAGGGCAAGTAAACTGGAGCAGCTAAAAAAAACACCTTCAAAAACTTAAGAGTTCTCAAAATTTTCAGGAAGGGGGAATCTTTTTCTGAAGCACCAGCAGGGAAGAGGTAGAATTAACTTAACAGGAGGAAGTTCAAGATACTTTGTGCCACTATTAAAAAGCTCTTACACACACAAATACACATAAAATTTCAAAGAACAAGTGGACTTGCAGCAAGAGCCCAAAGAAAATCTTTAATTTACACACACATTCATATGAGGGAAGACAGTCCTTTAAGTTTTCCAAGACAATCTAAGGCAGTGGTAACTAACTCTTCTCGGCTCATCAGATTTGCAGATGACACCAAACTAGCTACTGCCACAGAAGATAGAATCTGGATTCAAGTTGACCTTAACAGATTGGAAAACTGGGCCAACAAAATGGATTTCAATAGGGACAAATGTAAGGTTCTGCACTTAGGCAGGAAGAACCAGATGCACAAATATAAGATGAAGGACATTTGGCTAACTAGCAGTACATGTGAAAAGGAATTAGGGGTCCTGGTGGGCCACAAGCTTCACATGAGTCAGTAGTGTGATGCAGCAGCAAACATGTGAATGCTATTCTAGGCTGCATCAAGAGAAGTCTGGTGTCCAGATCAAGGGAAGGATTAGTACCACTCTATTCTGCCATGGTCAGACCTCACCTAGACTCCTGCATCCAGTTCTGGGCACCACAATTTAAGAGAGATATTCACAAGCTGGAATGTGTGCAGAGGAAGGTGACCAAGCTGATCATGGGTCTGGAAACCAAGCCTTATGAGGAATGGTTGAGGGAGTTGGGTTGCTGCAACCTTTCTTCATAGATCATTTTGGTTGCCCTTTTCTGAACCTTTCCTCCCCTCTATTTATACACCTGTTGACACTCAAAAGACACTCACACTCGTGAGACAGGACTTGTAGTCTTACTTAGCATAGAACCTAACAAAATGGTAGAATTCTGAATAGTACTACTTCAAACCACAGAGGTGGCAAGGAGCCTCATTTTTTAAAGCACCTGAAATAAAAAGTTCCCTGAGTGTAGTAAACTAGTACTTTGGGAGAAGGCTGGGGTAATGTGTCTTCCTGATGTAGTAGTTTACTACATTCAGGGAACTTTTTATCTAGGGAAGCATTCAAAAATATTATTTTCCCCAGCTCATACTTTCTCTTTGAAGTGGTAGTGTTCTGAATTCTTCTGTGTAGCAAGTTTCTTTAGTCTTAACACAATACAGCAAACTAAAATTGCACCTGAGCACTACTTTTAGCTTTTGTTAGTTTAACATGTTCTTAATCCTTTGCTTGAAGATAGTTCTTACACTGAGCAGCTCAAGTCTGTTTTGAGTCACAAAATTTAATTTGTTCTTTATTTATTCTCCAGTTAGGATTTTCTTCCTGGCACTTGGCTTTTTAAAAGCCTCTTAGTGCTCTTTCTGAGACTTTCATCCCTTGGTTTTTCAACCCTTAAATATAATATTTGCTTTTTCCATTAAGATTCTTTACTGGCCTTGTTTCTGCTGATTGAGAAATAGTAGAACGAGATCCAAATTTTCCCGTAGCTTATTTCTAAGGATTGTGTAGTACCTCATGCTGGGGTACTGCACGTCAGTATAGTCTTAACTCTGATTTTCAAAAAGGAAAGCAATGGCTGTAATAACATGCTGTAAAATATATGGAGATGCCTGAATAAGGTTTCCAGTGACCTGGGTCAAGGTGTTACTGCTGTGCTTAGCCTTGTGCATAGTGCCAGGACTAGCAAAATCAGAATAAATGATGAAATTAAACAGATGCCAGTCTCTTGGTTCTGTGCTCAACTTTTGAGGACTTCAATCTAAAAGACACCTGTGATGTATTTTTGTGTGTGTGTGGTTTGCATGAAGTCACCTGTTTGAGCTTGGGGCTAATATTAGGCCCCCGTATTTGCGACCTGCAAAACTGAATGCAGCAACATCATGTTTTATGTGCAATAACTCATTGACTTTTCTTTTCTACCCTGGGGGTTGAACTTGCTATCAACTTGCTAAGAGACTGATTTCTCTCCAGGTTAAACTTTCAAGCCTCAACTTGGATGATCATGCAAAGAAGAAGCTCATTAAACTTGTAGGAGAGAGGTACTGCAAGGGCACAGATACCCTTACCATTACAACAGACAGGTATCGTAACATGAGAAAATTGTCTAATGTGGGTCATATGTAAGATAGTCAAGACCCTAGCTGCTAATATCCATTTCTGTCCTACTTACCGGGTAACTACTACAAGGACTCAAAAAATATTGTGCCATATTACAAAGATCCTTGGTTATAATGACTCTTCTACTCTAATCTGGCAAAGGCTTTAGCTATCTTTGTTAGACCTCATTTCTCCCATTTCTTGCTTCAAAATGCAAATAAATTAATATGATTGAAATAAGTTTGTGTCCAAAGGTCAACACATTTTGGAAGCTTGTTTGTGAGTGAACTAAAGTGCAGTTGTTTGTCTTGCTTCTTATGTTGCTCCTCCGGTCCCTGTGCTATTCAGGAGAGGGCCTCCTGTGGATATGTTCTCATTAGGAGGTCTGTTCTGCTTGCAGTAGGAGAGGGACCTTTAGTGTGGCAGCAGCTCCCCTTTGGAACTTCCTCCCGTTACACATGAGATAGGCACCAACAATAGGAAAAAACCCAGAAACCCAGAAGACAAAAGTCTGAGATTGATGTGCATTCTAATGAGTGAAATAAGTATTTGATCCCCTATCAACCAGCCAGATGTCAGGCTACCTGATATCTCCACTGTATGTAACGAGCTGAGATTAGAAGCACCTGCTTCTAGGGAGAGGTTTTACCTGTAATCCCAGCTCCTTACAGTACCTGTACAAAAGACACCTGTCGACAGAAGCAATCAATCCAGCAGATTCCAAAGTAGCCACCATGGACCAAAGAGCTGTCCAAGGATGTCAGGGACAAGACTGTAGATCTGCACAAGGCTGGACTAGGCTACAAGACTATTGCCAAGCAGCTTGGTGAGAAGGTGACAACAGTTGGTGCAATAATTTGCAAATGGAACAAACACAAAATAACTGTCAACCTCTTGGGCTCTGTGCAAGATCTCATCTTGTGGAGTTGCAATGATCAGGAGAACGGTGATGAAGCAGCCCAGAACTACATGGAGGGAACTTGTCAATGATCTCAGGACAGCTGGGACCGTATTCTTCTTCTTCTTCTTCTTCTTCTTCTTCTTCTTCTTCTTATTATTATTATTATTATTATTATTATTATTATATTTTTATTAGTTTTCAAATACAGTCGTGCCTCGCAAGACGAAAAGAACCCGTTCCGCGATTCTCTTTGTCTAGCGGGGCACCACTGTACAAAAACAAATTTATACATTCCATACATCTTAATTACATCTTTCTTCTCTTTTTTGACTTCCCTCAATTTGTCTGCCATTCCTTCCTATTGTTACTTTTTACACATTTCTGCCCTTTTAACCCTTTCCCCTCACAGAGCTTCCTTAAAGCTTACAAACATAATTTTATTATCACTCAGTTTTTGCATATATTGGGTAAACTTTTCCCAATCTTCTGTAAATCTTTGATCTCATTGATTCCAGATCCTTCCTGTCATTCTGTCCAGTTCTGCATAATCCATCATTTTAGTTCTCCATTCTTCTATCGTAGGTAATTCCTCCTGTTTCCATTTCTGGGCCATCAATATTCTTGCTGCTGTCACTGCATATAAAAATAACTTCTTTTCTTTCTTATTTATCTCATTACCTGTAATGCCTAGTAAAAATGCTTCTGGTTTCTTAACAAATGTATATTTCCAGCATTTTCTTCAATTCATTATAAATCATTTCCCAAAAGCATTTTACCTTCTTACATTCCCACCACATATGAAAAAAGGTACCTTCTTTTTCTTTACATTTCCAACATTTGTTACTTATCTTATACATTTTTGCTAACTTCACAGGTGTTACATACCATTGGTACATCATTTTCATAACATTTTCTTTTATAACTGTGCATGCAGTAAATCTTAAACCTTCTTTCCAAAGTCTTTCCCAATCCTCCATTTGTATATTATGCCCTATATCTTTGGCCCAGTCAATCATAACTGATTTTACCTCCTCATCCTTCGTACACCATTCCAGTAATATCTTATACATTTTTGCTAAATTCTTATACTCATTATTCAATATTTCTGTCTGAAATTTTGATTCTTTGTAGCTGGGACCATATTCACCATGAAAACAGCTGTTTTCATTTTCAAAACAGCTGTCCCCTTGCTCAAGACAGCACATGTACAGACCCATCTGCAGTTTGCCAATGCACATCTGAATGACCCAGAGGAGAACTGGGTGAAAGTGTTGTGGTCAGATGAGACCAAAATCGAGCTCTTTGTCATCAACTCAACTCTCCGTGTTTGGAGGAGGAGGAATGCTGCCTCCGACCCCAAGAACACCATCATCAAACATGGAGAGAACTCCATCAAACATGGAAGGGGACATATTATGCTTTGGGGTGTTTTTCTGCTAAGCGGACAGGGCACCTTCACCGCATCAAAGGGACGATGGACAGGACCATGTATCATCAAATCTTGGGTGAGCACCTCCTTCCCTCAGCCAGGGCATTGAAAATGGGTCGATGATGGGTATTCCAGCATGACAGTGACCCAAAACACACAGCCAAGGCAACAAAGGAGTGGCTCAAGAAGAAGCACATTAAGGTCCTGGAGTGGCCTAGCCAGTCTCCAGAACTTAATCCCATCGAAAATCTGTGGAGGGAGCTGAAGGTTTGAGTAGCTACACATTAGCCTCGAAATCTTACTGACTTGGAGAGGATCTGCAAAGAGGAGTGGGACAAAATGCCTCCTGAGATGTGTGCAAACCTGGTGGCCACCTACAACAAACGTCTGACCTCTGTAATTGCCAAGAAGGGTTTTGCCACCAAGTACTAAGTCATCTTTTGCAAAGGGATCAAGTACTTATTTCACTCATTAGAATGCACATCAATCTCAGACTTTTGTCTTCTGGGTTTCTGGGTTTTTTCCTATTGTTATTCTGTCTCTCACAGCTACAATAAACCTACCATTAAAATTATGGACTGGTCATTTCTTCGTCAGAGGGCAAACGGGCAAATTTAGCAGGGGAATCAAATACTTTCCCCCATCACTGTATAGGATAGGATAATCTTCACTGAAAATATTCACTTTGAAAGGTGATCTCCAGGAGGTGCCCAAAAGAAAACAGAGGTGGTTCCTATCTCATATGTAACTTGGATGATGGACTCAAGGGCATCCTGATCAAATTTGCAGATGACACCAAACTGGGAGGGGTGGCTAACACCCCAGAGGACAGGATCACACTTCAAAACGACCTTGACAGATTAGAGAACTGGGCCAAAACAAACAAGATGAACTTTAACAGGGAGAAATGTAAAGTATTGCACTTGGGCAAAAAAAATGAGAGGCACAAATACAAGATGGGTGACACCTGGCTTGAGAGAAGTACATGTGAAAAGGATCTAGGAGTCTTGGTTGACCACAAACTTGACATGAGCCAACAGTGTGACGCGGCAGCTAAAAAAGCCAATGCAATTCTGGGCTGCATCAATAGGAGTATAGCATCTAGATCAAGGGAAGTAATAGTGCCACTGTATTCTGCTCTGGTCAGACCTCACCTGGAGTACTGTGTCCAGTTCTGGGCACCACAGTTCAAGAAGGACACTGACAAACTGGAACGTGTCCAGAGGAGGGCAACCAAAATGGTCAAAGGCCTGGAAACGGTGCCTTATGAGGAATGGCTAAGGGAGCTGGGCATGTTTAGCCTGGAGAAGAGGAGGTTAAGGGGTGATATGATAGCCATGTTCAAATATATAAAAGGATGTCACATAGAGGAGGGAGAAAGGTTGTTTTCTGCTGCTCCAGAGAAGCGGACATGGAGCAATGGATCCAAACTACAAGAAAGAAGATTCCACCTAAACATTAGGAAGAACTTCCTGACAGTAAGAGCTGTTTGACAGTGGAATTTGCTGCCAAGGAGTGTGGTGGAGTCTCCTTCTTTGGAGGTCTTTAAGCAGAGGCTTGACAACCATATGTCAGGAGTGCTCTGATGGTGTTTCCTGCTTGGCAGGGGGTTGGACTCGATGGCCCTTGTGGTCTCTTCCAACTCTATGATTCTATGTAACGGGAGGAAGTTCCAAAGGGGAGCTGCTGCCACGCTAAAGGTCCCTCTCTTACTGCAAGCAGAACAGACCTAATGAGAACATATCTGTCACGGGAATTGGGGTTGCTTGTGTGTAACCTTCTAGCGGTTCCAAACTGCTTAGGATTGGGGTGTGTCTTCCCTGACTGAGCAGCTTGGGTGCTGCTGCTGCTCAGTCGCTCGACGAATCCGTGAGTGGGCGTTTTCTAAATTTCCTCCAGCATAGAAGCTCCTTGACAGATAATCTCCGCCTCCCCTCTCTGCGCGAAACCCTTCTGCGCAGAGTGGGCGTGCCCAGGGGTGGCCCTCCACTCTCTTCACTGCCTTCAGTGCCAGAGTCTCGGAGCCTCTCCTCCAAGATGCTTTTCCCCTCTTCCTTCTTCCTGGTGTCACCTGGACATTCTTCCCCAGATGACGTTCTCTCTCTACCCTTACTCGTTCCTTCTCCTGCAGAATCGGGAAGTACCGCCTCTCCCCTCTGCTCCGATGTCAGTTCCCTGACAATATCCACAGGAGGCCCTCTCCTGAATAGCACAGGGACCGGAGGAGTAACATAAGAAGCAAGACACTGTATCTGTTTTAGATTTGACATTGTTTTTCTATATTACATTGTTTTAATATGTGTTTTTATTGTTAAATCTCTTATTCATTGGAAGCTATTCATTCTATTCATTCTATAGTTTCAATTTATATTCAAAAAAATGTAGAGTTTTAAATCGTTAAATATTGGAGAGATTATACCAAAGACTTAGTTTTTCATATATTTCAGGTGTCCTTTAAGAAGACAAAATTATGACTATGGAGTGTACCTTCTGACAGTTTTATTCCATGAATCATGGGTAAGAATTGATGCATGACATTTGTGACAGCCAAGCTTGACTTAAAATGTGTAACATTTATTTGATTAGATGTTGTTCACAAATAAAATGGCTTATTTACATTGATGGTAGAGAGGAATTATTTGAACACCTATATTGATGTGCTTGAAGAAACTGAAATTGACCAATTCTATGAAGACTTACAACACCTTATAGAAGTGACACCAAAGAAGGATGTTCTTCTCATTATAGGGGATTGGAATGCTAAAGTAGGGAGGCAAGAGATAAAAGGTACAACTGGCAAGTTTGGCCTTGGAGATCAAAATGAAGTAGGGCAAAGGCTAATAGAGTTCTGTCAAGAGAACAAGCTGGTCATCACAAACACGCTTTTCCAACAACACAAGAGACGACTCTACACATGGACATCACCAGATGGGCAGCATCGAAATCAGATTGATTATATTCTCTGCAGCCAAAGATGGAGAAGCTCTATACAGTCAGCAAAAACAAGACCTGGAGCTGACTGTGGCTCAGATCATCAGCTTCTTATAGCAAAATTCAAGCTTAAACTGAAGAAAGTAGGAAAAACCACTGGGCCCGTAAGATACAATCTAAGTCAGATCCCTTATGAATACACAGTGGAAGTGAGGAACAGGTTTAAGGATTTAGATTTGGTGGACAGAGTGCCTGAAGAACTATGGATTGAGGCTCGTAACATTGTACAGGAGGCAGCAACGAAAACCATCCCAATGAAAAGGAAATGCAAGAAAGCAAAGTGGCTGTCCAATGAGGCCTTACAAATAGCGGGGGAGAGAAGGCAAGCAAAATGGGAGGGAGATAGTGAAAGATACAGGAAACTGAATGCAGATTTCCAAAGAATAGCAAGGAGAGACAAGAAGGCCTTCTTAAACGAGCAATGCAAACAAATAGAGGAAAACAACAGAATGGGAAGAACCAGAGATCTGTTCAAGAAAATTGGAGATATGAAAGGAACATTTTGTACAAAGATTACCATAATAAAGGACAAAAGTGGTAAGGACCTAACAGAAGCAGAAGACATCAAGAAGAGGTGGCAAGAATACACAGAGGAATTATACCAGAAAGATATGGATGGCTCGTACACCCCAGGTAGTGTGGTTGCTGACCTTGAGCCAGACATCCTGGAAAGTGAAGTCAAATGGGCCTTAGAAAGCACTGCAAATAACAAGGCCAGCGGAAGTGATGGTATTCCAGCTGAACTATTTAAAAATTTAAAAGATGATGCTGTTAAGGTGCTACACTCAATATGCCAGCAAATTTGGAAAACTCAGCAGTGGCCAGAGGATTGGAGAAGATCAGTCTACATCCCAATCCCAAAGAAGGGCAGTGCCAAAGAATGCTCCAACTACCGCACAATTGCACTCATTTCACACGCTAGCAAGGTTATGCTTAAAATTCTACAAGGAAGGCTCAAGCAGTATGTGGATCGAGAACTCCCAGAAGTGCAAGCTGGATTTAGAAGAGGCAGAGGAACCAGAGACCAAATTGCAAACATGTGCTGGATTATGGAGAAAGCTAGAGAGTTCCAGAAAGACATCTACTTCTGCTTCATTGACTATGCAAAAGCCTTTGTGTCGACCACAGCAAACTATGGCAAGTTCTTAAAGAAATGGGAGTGCCTGATCACCTCATCTGTCTCCTGAGAAATCTCTATGTGGGACAAGAAGCTACAGTTAGAACTGGATATGGAACAACTGATTGGTTCAAAATTGGGAAAGGAGTACGACAAGGCTGTATTTTGTCTCCCTGCTTATTTAATTTATATGCAGAATACATCATGCGAAAGGCTGGGCTGGATGAATCCCAAGCTGGAATTAAGATTGCCGGAAGAAATATCAACAACCTCAGATATGCAGATGACACAACCTTGATGGCAGAAAGTGAGGAGGAATTAAAGAACCTTTTAATGAGGGTGAAAGAGGAGAGCGCAAAATATGGTCTGAAGCTCAACATCAAAAAAACGAAGATCATGGCCACGGGTCCCATCACCTGGCAAATAGAAGGGGAAGAAATGGAGGCAGTGAGAGATTTTACTTTCTTGGGCTCCATGATCACTGCAGATGGTGACAGCAGTCACAAAATTAAAAGACGCCTGCTTCTTGGGAGAAGGGCAATGACAGGCCTAGACAGCATCTTGAGAAGTAGAGACGTCACCTTGCCAACAAAGGTTCATATAGTTAAAGCCATGGATTTCCCAGTAGTGTTGTATGGAAGTGAGAGCTGGACCATAAAGAAGGCTGATCGCCGAAGAATTGATGCTTTTGAACTATGGTGCTGGAGAAGACTCTTGAGAGTCCCATGGACTGCAAGAAGATCAAACGCATCCATTCTTAAGGAAATCAGCCCTGAGTGCTCACTGGAAGGACAGATCGTGAAGCTGTGGCTCCAGTACTTTGGCCACCTCATGAGAAGAGAAGACTCCCTGGAGAAGACACTGATGCTGGGAAAGATGGAGGGCACAAGGAGAAGGGGGCGACAGAGGACGAGATGGTTGGATAGTGTTTTCGAGGTTACCAGCATGAGTTTGACCAAGCTGCGGGAGGTAGTGGAGGACAGAGGTGCCTGGCGTGCTCTGGTCCATGGGGTCACGAAGAGTCGGACACGACTAAACGACTAAACAACAACAACATTGATGTGCTTGTGTGTTGGGTCAAAGCTATTGTTTTCCACAGATGGTATGTTAATACAGTGAAAAACTTTATATCTTTTTCAAACATTGAGCAAAGTTCCATCTTACAGGTCCTCTTTTTTATGTGCACAGATCAGTACATGTTGAATGCACCAGAACTGAAACGGGGGCAAGAAAGGGAAGCTGCTCAGTTGTAGAGTGTTTGCTTTTCATGCAGGAAATCCCAGGTTCAGTCCCCAGTATCTCCAGGCTGGGCTGGGGAAGACTCTTGCCTGAAACCCTGGAGCCTCTGCCAGTCAATATAGACAATACTGAGGCCAATTGGCAAATGGACTGTCTCAGTATACGGCAATTTCCTTTGAGTGGCCAACCTGTGGCCCTCAGCTGAATCAGCTTTCATCATTCCTGGCCATTGGCTACACTGGCTGGGGCTGGTGAGTCCAGCAATATCTGGAGGGTAGCAGACTAATGACCCCTGCAGTGGGGCTTCCTGTCATTTGAAAGCAGCCAGTGTCTGCTAATCAGGATTTGTTGTGCTTATTTCTGTCTGATATGCACAGATCTGAGGTAAGTGGTAAAGCAGTAGCTCTAGCTTAGTGTTGTACACGGACCATGAATGAGCCAACGTCTTGGGCCTCTCTCTCTAAGTATAATACCTGCCTTGGTGGTCTACGGGATTACTACGGAAATCAGTGTGGAGTGCTTAGAGCACTAAGAAGAAAAATTATGGCTGTTTCAACAGACAATTTGCTTACCTAGTTTGTCAGATGAAATGATGGCTATTAGGGACATTTATGTTCCTGTGTTTGTCAACTTGGGAGTGGGCACATCCCCATCAGCCCCACCCTTAGTCTTTGTGCAGAGAATGGGACCATCTGTCATATGGAGCCTTCAAAGGTTTCCTCGCATCCTGGAAACCCCAATTATGCTGAGTCATGGGTTGTGTGGGAACCTTGGCATGCACAGCTGCACACACACAGTTTCCATCCTAACAGGAAGATGTGCTCTTTGTGCAAAGGTGAAGTGGAGCTCTTGGTGGATCCCCACTCCCTGCTTCCATGTTGACAAACAAAATTAGCATTGATGACTGAACAGGTCTATAGCATTCATGAAAATTAGTGGCGGGACATCTGTACTATGATGTCCTCAGTGCTACACAGTCACTAAATACATTTTAATCTGTTTAGGGCACTATGGAAAAGCTGAGGTAGGAAGACTCTTGATTCTGTTTCTTGCCCAGGTAAATCTCCTCAGCAATGGCCCGCCTCTTCCCTCAGTAGTGCTTCAGCGAAAGGGAGAAGAGATATGGGGATGAGGACGGTGACCTGAGGGAATAAATAGCAGCATATCAATGGAGCTCCAGTGTGTTGTGCCACTTAGTTGATATGGGGCTCGGCCTCTGGAAGTCCTGTCACTTTACATGAACAGTGTCTCCTGTCAGACACCCCAACACTCTTTCTTGCAATACATTGAAGGAGAAAATAGGCTGTCTTTCAGTGCCAGCGTTTTAATTGTTGATCTTCTCACTAAGGTGCTCAGTATTGAGAAGTCCTGGGAAACGGTGTTAACTGATGTTAACTGTTTAACCGTACTTCCTTCAACTGAGGAATTTTTAGAAACATAAACACTAATGCTTTAGTATTTTGAAAACCTATAAAGTTGGGTGAAGGTGAATTGTTCCCAATTCATAGGTGTCTGTAGCCATTCAGACACTGATTCTAAGTATGCTGGAAGCTCAAAGGGGTTATTAATTCCAGATGAACACATCTGTCCTTGACTCTAGCATTACTCAGTGATGGAAGACTTAGCCATATGATATTGCTTGTGTGAGTGCTTGGTGTGTATTGAATACACACAAGTCCCATACCCTTTTATTACCTTTCAACTTCCACATAAATACTTAATAACCTCGTCAGTTGTAATTGTCTTTGATTTCAATGAAAAATGCATGGCCTGCTGCAACACATTGGATTTTTTTTTCCATGAACGGTTGATCCCTCCGAAGGAAGCGTGTTCAGTAGCATTTTTCGCAACTTCATACAAGTGTTTCTTAATCTTAATTCTTAATCTCTGAAATTTTAAAATGGCAGGGGGGAACTCATCCCTTGGTAAGGACATCAGTACTCTCAGTTGGTCAACAAAATAGAATCATAGAGTTGGAATAGACCACAAGGGCCATCGAGTCCAACCCCCTGCCAAGCAGGAAACACCATCAGAGCACTCCTGACATATGGTTGTCAAGCCTCTGCTTAAAGACCTCCAAAGACGGAGACTCCACCACACTCCTTGGCAGCAAATTCCACTGTCGAACAGCTCTTACTGTCAGGAAGTTCCTCCTAATGTTTAGGTGGAATCTTCTTTCTTGTAGTTTGGATCCATTGCTCCGTGTCCGCTTCTCTGGAGCAGCAGAAAACAACCTTTCTCCCTCCTCTATATGACATCCTTTTATATATTTGAACATGGCTATCATATCACCCCTTAACCTCCTCTTCTCCAGGCTAAACATGCCCAGCTCCCTTAGCCGTTCCTCATAAGGCATCGTTTCCAGGCCTTTGACCATTTTTGTTGCCCTCCTCTGGACACGTTCCAGTTTGTCAGTGTCCTTCTTGAACTGTGGTGCCCAGAACTGGACACAGTACTCCAGGCGAGGTCTGACCAGAGCAGAATACAGTGGCACTATTACTTCCCTTGATCTAGATGCTATACTCCTATTGATGCAGCCCAGAATTGCATTGGCTTTTTTAGCTGCCGCGTCACACTGTTGGCTCATGTCAAGTTTGTGGTCAACCAAGACTCCTAGATCCTTTTCACATGTACTGCTCTCAAGCCAGGTGTCCCCCATCTTGTATTTGTGCCTCTCATTTTTTTTGCCCAAGTGCAATACTTTACATTTCTCCCTGTTAAAGTTCATCTTGCTTGTTTTGGCCCAGTTCTCTAATCTGTCAAGGTCGTTTTGAAGTGTGATCCTGTCCTCTGGGGTTTTAGCCACCCCTCCCAGTTTGGTGTCATCTGCAAATTTGATCAGGATGCCCTTGAGTCCATCATCCAAGTCGTTGTTGGATGATTAATAGGATTTAAACAGAATAATCTGAAAGCAAGTATGTTGGATAGGAGCATAGTTAAATCCTTCATTTACGTAGCTATGAAACCTACTTTGTGATCTTGGGGTAAATTGGGGCCAAACTAGTCAAGACTGTAGGATATTTGTGATCAGATCTCCTATGGGTTTTCTTAAAGCTTGAAATCTGTTTTGGTTGCCCAAATCAGATCAAACAGAGAGCAGAGTTAACTCTCTTCCCCTGTGCTATTTTTCTGATCTAAAATCTCCTTTCACACCCAAAGCTGCTATCTATCCAAGGGTGGAAAGCATACAGGCTACCATAGAAAATCAGCATGTGAGGGAGATGTGCTCTAGCTGTCCTTCTCCCTTGCTATTTTTCTGTCTGAAGGGAATCATCTGTGGAGTTGCTCAGTCATCTGAGCTGTAGTCTGAAGTGATGCATCCCATGTGGTTGTGAGGATAAAACAAGGTCTCCATCTAGGCCAACCTGAGCTCTTTGGACAAGTAATAATTTCTCACACATACACTATTTACGTAATCCTTCCAGCAACCCTCTTGGAGACTCCAAATTATCCCCATGTTGAAAATGTCAGACTGAGGCTGCTGGCAGCAGCTTCTTCTAAGGCCAACCAGAGAGTTCATGGCAAGAGCAAGATCTGAATAGGGGAGTCACTTCCCGATTCACATCTTAGTTTCTGAGCCAGTGTAGTGCAGAAGAGAAAGGCGTGGATACAAACACAAGATGGTATCTAGTCTTACTGAGAAAGAAAACAGAACAGTTTCAATTCAGACATAGGTCTGGTAAGAATAGATTTAAGAATATGTAGGTGTAGTATCAAAGATCTAAGACAACATGATGCAATGGATAGAGCCTTTCCAACTTGTTCCTCTCCCATTGCTGTTAGTTCTGGAAAGCTTTGTTAGATTAGTTTAAATGCTGTCCTTTACGATGGATGCACGACTAAAGAAATTAAACTTTTCTGGAGTCTATGGATTATCAATGATAGTTAAGTGGGAATAACAGAGAGAGAGGCTGCTGTGGATATTGGCTTTGTTTTTCATAGAACTGTAGAGTTGGAAGGGACTCCGAGAGTCATCTAGTCCAGCCTCCTGCAATGCAAGAATCTCAACTGAAACATCCCTGACACTTTCTATTCTACACATCCTGGTGCTCAGTTCTGATGTGGCTGTAGGTGAAAGTGAAATACTTTCAAAAGATAGAAAGGTATTGCTGGGCAAGAACTGAGAAGATTTGGGTCCTTTGTCCAAGCCTTTTAGTTAGCTTTGTGTGTATTTTTATTTTTGTCTTCTGCGTACCTTGTGTTGGGGCTTTCCCATTTGAATCTTTTCGGCAGCCACATGCTTCCCTTTGGTCTGAAGGGGGCTTTTGTATGCAGTCCTGTGAGCATCCTTGGAACTCTCTGCACAGTATAATAAATTAATTAATTAAGCGGGTGGTTGCCAAACAACTCCAAGCACACCTGGAGGATGCGGACCATTTGGATCCCTTCCAATCGGGATTCAGGCCTCACCATGGGACTGAAACTGCCTTGGCCGCACTGGTTGATGATCTCCGCGGGCTAGGGACAAAGGTGAGAGCTGTTTCCTAGTTCTGCTGGATCTCTCAGTGGCGTTTGACACCATCGACCATAACATCCTTCTGGACCGTCTTGAGGGGCTGGGAGCTGGGGGCACTGTTATACGGTGGTTCCGCTCCTTTCTCCTGGGCCGTGTCCAGAAAGTGGTGGTGGGGGATGAGTGTTCAGACCCCTGGGCCCTCACTTGTGGGGTGCCTCAGGGTTCCGTCCTCTCCCCCATAATATCTATATGAAGCCGCTGGGAGAGATCATCAGGGGGTTTGGGCTGGGTGTTCATCAGTATGCAGATGACACCCAGCTCTACCTCTCCTTTAAATCAGAACCAGTGAAGGCGGTGAAGGTCCTGTGTGAGTGCCTGGAGGCTGTTGGAGGATGGATGGCGGCTAACAGATTGAGGTTGAATCCTGACAAGACAGAAGTACTGTTTTTGGGGGACAGGGGGCAGGCGGGTGTGGGGGATTCCCTGGTCCTGAATGGGGTAACTGTGCCCCTGAAGGACCAGGTGTGCAGCCTTGGAGTCATTTTGGACTCACAGCTGTCCATGGAGGCACTGGTTAATTCTGTGTCCAGGGCAGCTGTCTACCAGCTCCACCTGGTACGCAGGCTAAGACCCTACGTGCCCACGGACTGTCTTGCCAGAGTGGTGCATGCTCTAGTTATCTCACGCTTGGACTACTGCAACACGCTCTATGTGTGCCTACCTTTGAAGGTGACCCGGAAACTGCAATTAATTCAGAATGCGGCAGCTAGACTGGTGACTGGGAGTGGCCGCCGGGACCACATAACACCGGTTCTGAGAGATCTGCATTGGCTCCCAGTACGTTTCCGAGCACAATTCAAAGTGTTGGTGCTGACCTTTAAAGCCCTAAACGGCCTCGGTGCTGTATACCTGAAGGAGCGTCTCCACCCCCATCGTTCAGCCCGGACACTGGGATCCAGCGCCGAGGGCCTTCTGGCGGTTCCTTCATTGCGAGAAGTAAGGTTACAGGGAACCAGGCAGAGGGCCTTCTTGGTAGTGGCGCCTGCCCTGTGGAATGCCCTCCCAGCAGATGTCAAAGCAATAAACAACTATTTTACTTTTAAAAGACAACTGAAGGCAGCCCTCTTTAGGGAAGTTTTTAATGTTCGATGCTGTACTGTTTTTAATATTCAGTTGGAAGCCGCCCAGAGTGGCTGGGGAAACGCAGCCAGATGGACGGGGTATAAATAATAAATTATTATTATTATATTATTATTATTAATTAATTACATAATTAGAAACAGGATTTCCAGTCCCATAGGTGGGACACATGTAGAAGCCCCCTTCGGACTTGCATGTTCAACACAAAGTTTTGAAAGGAGGTGGTGCGCTGAGGGACGGTGAAGAGGTGGGGCTTGTTTCCTTTTAACCTTACTCAGTTTAAATACCTGAAGAGGGCTGCAGTTTAATAATGAATCTGAAAAAATGTGTGTTAAGGTGCTACTGTAACCATATATATCACCTTTCAGCTTTGTCACAATCTCTAAAGTGATGTACAACCTAAAAATAAAATAATCCAAAATAAAAACTCAGAACTTTAGCAAAGCAACATGGAAGCTATTAAAAGGTAAAACCAGAAATGCTGCCAATGCCTGTGGCACAAAACTCTACACTTCACATCTTAATCATGGTGCACCAAAGGCTTGGGAGAACATAGGAGTCTTAAATTTGCATTGAAATATAGGCACCATCAGTCATAGAGGGAATGGAATTCCCTCTGGAATTCCATTCCAGAGAGTCTGGGAGCTGCAATAAAAAAGACCTGGTCTTGACTTAGTATCCCTTTTACTTCTAAGGGGGGATGCCTCACCACATTCTTCATATACAGATAAGATCTTATGGAAGTTGGTATTCCTTCTAAAATGCCCCAGATTTCAGGCTATTTGGGGCTTTAGAAAGCAAAAACCAGCATTTTGACCTATGTTCGGAGATAAACTGGCTGCTAGGGAAGATTTTTAGATGCTGGACAAATGTGATTGACTTTACAAAATTAACAGGCAGAGACATTTTTAACCTGCTGAAGGTTCTGAGCAATATGCAGATGCATCACTGAATAAAACATAGTATGACCTGATCATGATCAAAGCATGGAAAACTTTGAAAGGATCAGGTTTTCTCTGGGACAGCTGGAAAAGATAAATCAGGCCATGTATGCTGCTGCTCAGCAACCCATAATAAGTCCAGATCGGAAAGAACTCCCTCCCCTCAAGCTGCATACCTGATCTTTTTGAATACGTGCAACTTCATCCATAGTAGACTGAAAGCAAATTCCACATAACCTAATAATAGTATGACTACCTTGTCTGGTTTGAGCTTCAGTTCACTGGTCCCCAGCCAGACTGTTAGAGATTCCAGGCGCCAGTATTATCCCCTGCCTTATCTGGGTTAGATGGAAAAGAAAGAGAATTGGATGTCATTGGCATACTAATGAGACCTCACTCCAAACCTCCAAATGACCTTGCTTGCAGTCTCAAGTAGATCTGCTTTCCCCAAGCTGATATCCTCTACCTGCTTTGGACTACAGATCACAGCATCCTTAACCATTGGCCCTGCTAGGCAGAGCTAATGGGAGTTGTAGTCCAAAATGTCTGGTGGGCACCTGGTTGGGGAAAAGTGATGTTAAACTATGTTGGGGAAAAGATGAAACTGTGAAAACTTACAGCAACTGTGGCATGGAGTATCAAACAACCCTCCCAAAGTTGCTTGCTAGATAAAAATGAAGTCACTAGAAAACAATGCCTCCAGTTCCAACAGCAGGGAAACTTGAAGCTGTCAAAAACAGGACAACAGACTTGCCTGTATGAGAGACTTAGAGAGGAGCAGCTGGAACCACTCTAGGACAGTGTTAGATACTTCCTGATTTCAAGAAGTTAATAGCTAGGGCAGGTGCGGGCTTTTCTTGTCACGTGGGGCTACCTTTGAAGGTAACTTGGAAACTAGAGCTAATCCAGAATGTGGCAGCTAGACTGGTGACTGGGAGTGGCTGCTGAGATCATATAACACTGGTCTTAAAGGATCTACACTGGCTCCCAGTATGTTTCTGAGCACAATCCAAAGTGTTGGTTCTGACCTTGAAAGCCTTAAACGGTCTCGGTCCTGTATACCTCAAGGAGCATCTCCACCCCCATCGTTCTGCCCGGACACTGAGGTCCAGCTCCAACGTCCTTCTGGCGGTTCCCTCACTGCGAGATGTGAGGTTACAGGGAATCAGGCAGAGGGCCTTCTCAGTAGTGGCACCCACCCTGTGGAACACCCATCAGATGTCAGGGAAATAAACAGCTACAGTGGACGCTCAGGTTGCGAACATGATCCATGCAGGAAGCACGTTCGCAACCTGCAGCGCCGCGTCTGGGCACGCACAGGTTGTGATTCAGCACTTATGCTCAAAGCACGATTTAGAGCTTTGCGCAAGCACCGAAACCCGGAAGTAACCTGTTCCGGTACTCCGGGTTCGGAGCAGTGCACAACCCAAAATCGCGCAACCCAAAGCATCTGTAACCCAAGGTATGACACTATCTGACTTGTAGAAGACATCTGAAGGCAGCCCTGTATGGGAAATTTTTTATGTGTGATGTTTTATTATGTTTTTATATGTGTTCGAAGCCATGCTGTGTGACTGGGGCAACCCTGCTGGATCAGAGCAGAGGCTCATCTTGTCCAGCTTCCTGTTTTCACAATGGCCCCACTTGAGTATTGGATGCTCGAAAGCAGGTCCTGTCTGGTAGTGCTGATATACAGGCTGCTCCTCTGTTATTTTGTCACGTTTTTATTCCACTCATCCTGCAAGAAGTTCCTTGTGTATGGCTGCTTCCAATTTAACATCCCAACAAACCTGTGAGATTAAACCAGGCTGGGAAGGTGATTTGTTTGAGGTCACCCATTTGTCCTATGGCTGAATAGGAATTTGACTTCAGGTGACCCGTGGCTCCCAGCTGCTGCACCTCACATCAGCATCCTGCCGAGAAACCACGTTGGGCAGTGATAAGGGTTCCTGCAGAGCTTCCGTGTGGCTTTTGTTTTTTTTCTTTTCTGCCATGTACTAATTCCCTGGAGAGTTCTTGTTGGATTCGTGCTGTGGCACTGAATTTCTCCATATGCCAAAACTTAAAGTGTTGATGGTTTGCTGCCACCCAGTGGCAAAACAAACATTTCCCATTTGCAGAGATTACTAAATATGCCGCATGTTCTTAATGTACAGTGAATGGGTGCAGAATAGCAGAGATATTCTCAGATAGCTACCAGGTCATTGTCTTAGCTCTTCCTATAAAGTTGCATACTCGTGTAGGAAGTAACTATGTGCAAGCACAGTTCAAGGGTGTGGTCATAATGGCTCCATGGAAAGCTTTTGACTTGAACATAGTTTATCAATCTTTAATTGGTAATCTACTAAGGCATTAGTTCGGGGGCTATGGGCATTAAGGTCATACCTAGTTTTGTGATGATTTTGGTTCTGGCATGTTCCTGCAGGTCAGAAGCAATGGCTGAAGGTTATTCTCAGCTATGTTTTAGAACTCCCCACTGAAGGCCCCACCAACAGCCTAATCTTTTATAATTGTAAGATATACATCTATCTTGAGCTGGGCTCAACTCAATATTAAGTTGAGAATGGGTGAGGAAATTTTAGCAATTTTCTGCTGTGAGCTGTTTTTGTTACCAACCCTTTGGAACAGGGTGGGATCTAAATTTAAAACAACAAAAAATTCAGTCAGTTAATGCATATTTGGTCAATTGGCTGTTTCCAAGATAACTGATCAGTTAATTTTTCAGCTAATAAGTATGCTCTATTGAGATAGCTATAGATAGTTGTGATATGTTTAATGCATCTGTTTTTTCAGAAGGAAAACCTTTTATAGAAGTCCTTACCTAAATATAAGTGTGTGCAATGGTGTGGAGGCAGGATGCAGTAACAACTGAGTATACAAACACTTCCGTTTTGAAAAAGACCAGTGGATTTTATCTCACTTTCAGGGAGTGCATCCCCTTTGTCTTTTTCTGTGAGAAACCCGTTTGGTTGTCATAGAATCCCTGCATTTTGCAAAGGATTCTAGAGTGCACACAGAGCCTTGACCAGGACTTTTGCACCTCTGCACGAATGGAGTGTGCATCCTTTTGGCTGCACATCATGATTAATGGTCACACAAGAGAGCTTGTCTACCATTAATGCCCTTCTAAGTGAGAAACTTCTAAAAAGCTTCCAAGGAACACCAGGTTACCTGAAACGCTATTCCTAGAGCTACTGCTCTAGGCCACTGAGTACTATGACTGTGGTATTAAACTTAGTCCTTCACCCTTTCCACTAAAAACTTATTTTTCCTTTCAGAAAACAGAAGAGTGGGAAAAAGAAAAGACGGAGGCTGACATGGAGGAATACATCTGGGAGAACAGCGCCTCTGAGAAGAATGCTTTGGAGACACTGGTTCGAATACGAGCAGGTGACAGAACTGAAGAAGTCAGTAGGCAGGAGCTTCTTGCCTCACAAAAAATTCTGGCCTACAGAAAGTCGGTGGTTGAATTGAAAAATGAAGGAGAAACAGATAAGAACCTTTCTGAGTATAAAAACTCTGTCAGGAGACTACTAAACATGAGTGAGTTGCAGTAAAGAGAACTCTTTCAGGCATCACAGGCCTATGAAGATGTACATCATAAAGTTCAGTGGATCTAATTTAAACCTTCATACTTTCAGCCTGCATTCCCTCCAAATAAAAAGACACTATCCCAGAGCACTGACCAGCTTGACCACAGTTACTCTGTCTTCTCTTCTCCAGTAGTTAGATGTTCAAGGGATCAGCAGGATTGCATTCACCCTGCAAATAATCTGCAGTTGTGTAGCTTTCATGGAAGCCTTATTTCAGCCGTACATGTCTATAACTGCATATAGAACATAGAATCAGAGAGCTGGAAGGGAACCTGAGGATCATCTAGTCCAAACCCCTGCAATGCAGGAATATGCAGCTGTTCCTTATGTGGATGGAACCTGCAACCTTGGCGTTATCAGCAGCACGCTCCAACCAACTGAAATGAAAATCTGTGCAAAAGCCTAAAGCCCAGGGTGGTGGGAGGTGGAGTGGGAATTCCAGTGCCCCCAGTGACTGATTTGGTGATCAGTGTTACACTGGATCCTGTCAGAAAATAAAAGCACAATAGCTGTCTTTCCTGGAAAGCCTTTAAAACCACACACAGAGAGACAATTTGGGGGAGGTATCAGTTGCCGTATCTGGCAAGAATTGCAGAAGCGTTTTTCTCTAAGCAGAGGGAAAGGCAGTGTTAAACTGGCACAGACATTTTTTGAGGGTAAAATGTGGCTGCTGTATTCTCAGGTCTTTGTCTTGAGAGCATGTTGTGGCGGATTATGTCCCAAGGAATGCATTTTTATCTTTTGAAACAAGCTGCTGTTTTCTGTGTTTAAGTTAAGCAGCAGAAAGCCACCATCTCCCCAGTGACAAAGATCAATTTTAGGGGCTGAAATTACCAGGACAGGGTTGCCAATGGCTTTGGGGAAATGGCACCTGCAACTCTCTAAATCACTAATAAAGACACGGGAAGTTGCCCATGGTCTATTCAGTGTGTGTGTGTGTGTGTGTGTGTGTATTTAGTGTAAATAAATTTTTATTTTTCACAGTTACATTTTTACAAATAAAAACAAACCTTCTCTTTGAGATTCTTTAAATCTCTGGACTTCCCTCCATACCCCCTTCTGGTTCCTTATATTAACCAATTTCTTCTGCATATCCATTCTTAAACTTTTTCCATTATTATTTCCCTTAAGTCTAATTTTCTACTGGTTGTAAACATTTACTTAAAACCCTGCCAATGTATCAACTTGTTTACAGTATTTTTGCACAGAAACAGCAAACGATTCCCACTCTTTTTAAAATTTCTTGTTATTGTAGTCTTTGAGCTTTACCGTTAATTTTGCCATTTCTGCATAGTCCATTAGCTTGATCTGCCATTCTTTTGTCGGTGTCTTTTCTTCCTTCCATCTCTGGGCTAACAATATTCGGGCGGCTGTTGTAGCGCACATAAAAATTTTCTTCTGTTCTTTAGGTAGTTCAGTTCCTATCGATCCTAATAAGAAAGCTTCTGGTTTTTTAACAAAAGTTATTTTAAACATTTTCTGCAGCTCATTATAGATCATTTCCCAGAAGCTTTTAATAACCTTACATTCCCACCACATATGATAGAACGTACCCTCCTTTTCTCTGCATTTCCAACACTTATTGGAACTTGTTCTATACATTTTAGCAAGTTTTACCAAGTACCATTAGTACATCATTTTCATATACCGTAATTTTCGCTCCAAAACACGCACTTTTTTGCTCCTAGAAAGTAAGGGAAAATGCCTGTGTGTGTTACGGAGCGAATGCACGGATCGGAGCCATGGCTGCCGTCAGTCAAGCAAAGCGGGAGCCGCTTACACGCTCTACGAGGCTCTCACTTTGCTTGCTTTAAAGTGACCTGGAGCCGGGGAGGAGGGAGGGAAGGAGAGCCATGGCAGCAAAGCCGGCAGCAGCCGCTTACACGGGAGGAGGGACAGACGCTAGCAAAAGTCTGAGCGCTCTCTAAACAGAGCAATGAGGCTGCAGAGGGACGGCAGGAAAGATAAAATTTAAGCAACCAGCAGCAAAATAAAACCAACCTCGAGCTCTGAGCCACGAGCGCAGTGAAAACCAGGAAGTAAAAAAAAAGGCTGGGGAGGGCATGAGGGAGAGGGGAAAACTTCGCAAATCCCTGCGTTGGCAGCTTGTTTACAGGCAGGATAGATTTGAGCAATGTCTGGGTCCTAGTGCCCCTACCGCTTTTTTGTGCTCCATTCTATTGCTGCTGGTGGCTGCTTATCATTCAGGCTGCAAGGAGGAGCGCTTTTACACAGCTAATGGCGAATCCCCTGCAATCCAAGTCCTCCTCACTTGCTCAAATCTATTCTGCCTCAAAACAAGGAGCGGAAGGAAAAGGCTGCAAACTGTTAAATGGAAAAAAACCCAGGCACAGGGCAAATAACTTAAGTATACCTTTAAAGCAACAGTGCTCTTTCGCTCCCTCCTCCCCGCTCAGCTCACCGAAAAGCTCCTTCTCCACACCCCCCACGCGTGCTCCTTGTCCCTTGAGTTCTTTTCCTTCCCTCCCCACTTAAAACGTGGTTACAAAGCACGGATCCACATGGATCCTCAGGATTTTTGCACTGGGTCACCCCAAATTCACCATCAGATCACATAGCATTTCCATGGCTATAGCCTGCAACAAAACACACACACGCACCCACTGTTTCATGGGGCCGCAATGGCGCAAAAGCATGGATCCTCAGGATTTTTGCATTGGGCTACTCCAAACTCACTGTCAGATCACATGTCTGTGGCCACAGCATGAACCACAAAAATCATACATCCACTGTTTCGTTTAGAATATATATATATATATATATATATATATATATATATGCAGGTTTTGGTGTCCTCGGGTGTCTTCCCGTGTAAAAGTTGGGGTGTCTAGGCGACGTTTCGACGAGGTCTCACTCGTCATCTTCAGGCTGGTGCTTTCGGCTTCTTGTTACTGGAACAGAGCAGGATCTCAGTGTTTGAGTTCCTATAAATACTGTTGAAGGTGTGGTGTATAGCCTCCAATGTTCTGGGCAGAGAGGAGGTTCCCAGGCTAGTGTGCCTTTTCTTCTTTTGTTCCTTAATTACTTGAGGGATATCTTGAGTGATTTCTTGAGTGATATCCTGAATCCCACTTAGGTGGGTCATTAGGTGGAGGCTATACACCACACCTTCAACAGTATTTATAGGAACTCAAACACTGAGATCCTGCTCTGTTCCAGTAACAAGAAGCCGAAAGCACCAGCCTGAAGATGACGAGTGAGACCTCGTCGAAACGTCGCCTAGACACCCCAACTTTTACACGGGAAGACACCCGAGGACACCAAAACCTGCATTCCTGTACCCGTGAAAATCTACGAAAGCATATATATATATATATATATTTAGAATAATATTTTATTAGGATTTTCCAAAAAGTTAACAACCAACAAAAATCACAAAAAACAGACAACAAACATCGAAAATCCAAACAGAAAAGCAAAAAAAAAAAAAGAAAAATACAAAAGAAAAAATTTAGCATAAAAAAGAACACTCTTTCATATTGATAACTTTCAAAACCTTATTCTCTTTACTTCTACCCGCCTTCCCTTCTTGTATTCTACTTTAAAAATTAGTTCAGCAAGATCATTGATTATTCATTTTAAACCTTTATCCCTCCCTTTATAGTCTATTTATCTTAATTGCTAGAAACCCCTTCATTTCGTTTTCAGAGCCCTCAGCATTCATAAATTTTACAGTATTTTTGTAGATAGACTTTAAACTTCTTCCAGTCCTCTTCCACCTGCTCCTCTCCTTGATCTCGGATTCTGCCAGTCATTTCTGCCAGTTCCATATAGTCTATTACTTGCATCTGCCATTCTTCCAAGGTGGGTAGGTCTTGCGTCTTCCAATGCTTTGCAATAAGTATTATTGCTGCTGCTGTAGCATACATGAAAAAGGTTCTATCCTTCTTTGGCACCAATTGGCCGACTATGCCCAGGAGAAAGGCCTCTGGTTTCTTCAGAAAAGTATACTTAAATACTTTTTTCAGTTCATTATAGATCATTTCCCAGAACACCTTAATCCTTGGGCACGTCCACCAAAGGTGAAAGAATGTTCCTTCAATTTCTTTACATTTCCAACACTTGCTGTCAGGCAAATGATAAATCTTTGCAAGCTTGACTGGTGTCATGTACCACCTATAAATCATTTTCATAATATCTTCTCTTAAGGCATTACATGCCGTAAATTTCATACCGGTGGTCCACAACCGTTCCCAGTCAGCAAACATAATATTATGACCAATGTCTTGTGCCCATTTTATCATAGCCGATTTAACCGTTTCATCCTCAGTATTCCATTTCAACAGCAAATCATACATTCTCGACAATATCTTAGCATTGGGTCGTTTAGAATATTTTTTCCTTGTTTTCCTCCTCTAAAAACTACGTGCGTGTTATGGTCGGGTGCGTGTTATAGAGCAAAAAATACGGTAGTTCCCTTTAAGTGAGAAACATGTAGTAATTTTCAAGTCCGTCCTCCAACGCCTTTCCCAATCACTCATTTGTATACTGTATTATGGCTCACATCCTTTGCCCATTTTATCATTACATACTTAATGTCTTCCTCTTTGGTTTCCCATTCCAACAGCAAATAACACATTTTCGACAGTAATTTTGTATCCTACATTTCTCTTTGAACTATTGATATTGTGTAGCTAAAACCTTTCTTTTTATCATTTTTAAATTTTTCATTTATTTGAAAATACTGTAATCAATCTGTTACCTTCTCTCTAATTTCCTCAAATTCTTTTAACTGTAATTGGTTATCCACTTCTGTTAACAGCTCTCTAAATGTTGGCCATTTAGTCCTCATATTTACCTTTTTTAAAGATACTGCTTCTACTGGGGATATCCATCCTGGTATTTTTTGTTCTATTAAATCTTTATATCTCTCCCATACCTTAAAAATCACACCTTTTATTATATGATTATGAAATCCTTTGTGGATTTTTGCTTTCTGATACCGTATATATGCATGCCAACCAAATCTATTATCATGCCCTTCCAAGTCTAACAGGTCTGTATTCTCTAATTTAATCCAATCCCGAATCCAGAAAATGCAGGTTACCTCAAAGTATAATTTTAAATCTGGTAGAGAGAAACCTCTTTCTTTAATGTCAGTAAGAAGTTTGTATTTTATTCTCGGTTTCTTCGCTTTCCAGATAAATCTTGGAATATGCTTTTGCCATTCTTTGAAGCAGCTCACATTGCTTATCACCGGGATTGACTTTAATAAGAGTAACATTTTTGGCAATACGTTCTTTTTAATTACTGAAATTCTTCCTAAAAGTGACAAATTCATCCTTCCCTAGATCTCTAAGTTCCTTTTTATTTCTTTCCAAACTCTTTCATAATTAGCTTTAAATATATTAATATTCTAAGCTGTCAACCATATTCCCAAATATTTAAATTTTTTGTGAACCTCTATTTCTAACTTCTGCTGAATCTTTTTCTTGTCTTGCTCTGAGACATTTTTCACTAAGTTTAGTTTTATTTTTATTTAGTTTTAAACCTGCCACCAGTCCAAAATCCTGTATTTTTTATAAGACTTTCGGAAATGTGCTGTTTGGATCTCCCACTGTTATTACAATATCATCTGCATACGCTTTCAGCTTGTATGCTTTATTTCCTACACTGACCAGCAGTGGCTCTCCAGCATTGTAGGTGGGGCTTTGTAGTGCTGGAATTGAACCTGTGAGCATCTGCATGGCTGCTAGCACTGAGCAATGGCCCTTCCCTTCCATCCTTACCGCTTGATCCCTGCTGCTTTAAAATTAACCAAACACACATATCTGAGAGCAGGACTTGTATGTATGTCTTGTCTTTGGATTTGAGGCCCTTCGAAGATAGTGTGCTGAGAATGCAAACTACCCTTAAGTAAGCAAAATTCCAGCTCTGGTTGCTTCAAACTTTTAAAAAGATTTTGCATGGACAAGGGCCATTTTCACATGGAGAAAATACTACAACCTAAATGTGGGACTGCTTTTGAAATGGCAATTATATCCTGCATTACCCTTCCCTACCACCACTTCCAATCACATGAAGAACAAGTTGCCTTGTACGCTGCGTTTTAACTACCACGATTCCACATAATAGACTGCCATTGGCTTGAACGGGGACATTTTCAGAATGTCAGCATACACACTAAAAAACATGCAGATGTAAAATTACTTGGGGGAGGGTTATGCTTTGATAAAGCTGCAGGATATTAAAGCTGCATACTAGTTCTGGTAGACATTGCATGTGCACTATGGAAAAGGTAGCGAAGCAGAGAAGAAACAGATAGTAAGTTGCTCCTTGGGCTGCAAGAGGCAAGTACTTCCGGCCTTGAGTATCACAGTTCCTCGTCTGCTTGCAAACATGAGAGTGTGAGAGTAGGGGCTGAAAAGGAGTTGTAGCCTGGAGACGTGTCCCATTCCCAGGTGGGGTGGGTGAGTGTGGTGCTGGGGTTTGTCACACACAGATAAAATACAACACCACAGTCTCTTACAATTGCAACATGGGGATAAGTGTGCAAAAGATTGGTGAACGTGCCCAAAGTGACATATAAATTCTAAGAATTACTTGATATTAGTGTTCATATTGAGTCTTGGTATCTTCTTTCTTTGGCGATCACTCGTAGCCGAGTAAGATTGTCTTCCATAAACACGGTTTTAACAATGAGTCAGTACTGCAATGAGGAACCTCTGGCCCATGCAACTAATCTGGCTGATGCATTTTCTCCAAATTGCATTCACCTGCCTGCCTAACACTTGGTGCTATATGTAAAACCAGGTGCGGGGCAGGTAAATACGTGGCTGAGATTGGCTGAGTTGCACTGAGCTCTTCTGCAAAGGAGTTTGTTCTTGGCATCAATCATCTGATGGGTGGTGAGAGACACCCCCTTTGCCTGTTTGCAGACAGGCATGGTATAGAATCGAACCTTGCCTGGAAAATGGACATTTTTTTCTTTAAGTCTAAGAGGGGAAACTCCCATTTGCAAAAAAGTTTGAATCCAAACCATCAGCAAACAGACTTCAAAGGGGCTACCACTCACTTTGAAGCTATCACCTAATGTCATAATGACATCAAGTAATTGACAGCTGGTGGCCCTAATGGCCTGTAAGGGTTGGTGGAGAAAGGAGACAGCTTGCATACTGGAAAAGTTTCCCGACCAGTCTATGTGGTTTTGTATGGAGAAAGGACACTTAATGAAAGGTGTATTTAAACCCTGTTAGAATTGAAGCATTATAATCAAGAAAAGCAGATGTATCTCCGATCTAGTTTAATGGCAAAGTACTCAAAATACCTATAATCAGTCCCAAACACATATCAATGAGTCTTCTGAGTGGAGATGTATAGGATTGCAGAGTTCCCTTTTCTTCTCTTACATATTCATCATCTAGCCTTCACTTTGTCTCTAGATTTGGAATATTTACCATTAAAAGCTATTTTTAACCATAGTGTATCTAATGAACCGTCTGGATTCACCTCTCCGTCTTGGTTTATACCGACCATTCCTCTTTCGATGGCACCCAGCTGCAAGAATAATAGTGCAACAGCAAATCACAGTCAAGGAAAGACAGAGTGCCACCGGAAGCAGCCAGCTCCCCCTTTCTACTTCCTCCCAAGCTGATTTCTGGTCTTCATTGTCTGATGTGGAATTCCTGCCACTGTATACCTTGGTTTCGTTCAAGTGTTTGCTGCTGTTCAGATGGGCTGGGCTGGGCATGTGTGATAATATCTTGATAGATGTAACGGCAGTGCTAGGAAGTGCAGTTGCATTGTCAGACATGGCTGTTGAACCATTCTTTTCTGAGATGTTTGCCACTTTAGTAAAATAGTCCTTCAGTGGTGCATCTGCAGGTCCTAAATATGTGCTGGATGGAGACCTGTGAACTGGGGCAGGTGCAGTACTTGTGTTGCTGCTGTTACTTACCAGCTCTTGGACCACTGTAGAAGATAAGGATTCAGGAAGAAGGTACATTGAACTGGTTGTTGAATTCTGGCATTTTTCTAAATTGGCAACCCTTGCACTTCCATGCACTTCCCATTTATTAAGAGAGGACCTGGTATTCATATCTTTGAAAGAGAGTTTCTCAAACACAAGAAGATCCGGATCAACCCCTGTCAAAGCAGAATCCAAGCACAAGTAAAGGCTTTAATGTCTGTGTCACCTAAATTCACCTGTGTTTCCTAACTATGGAAGCCTTCCTAGTTGCACATGATAACATGCCCATGAAGAGCATAGTGTATGAGTACTCTATTGGGCTCTGGCTTTACTGGGGGAGGGGTTGATTTTTAACATCTATACAAAGCCACTGGGAGCAGTCATTAGGGGATTTGGAGCTATGCAGGTGGAAATAGACCCACCCTGCCAAAGCTTGACATTCCTCCAAGGCACAGGAGCCTTGCCAGTAAATTTATCCTGCCTTACTAAAAAGCTTGACTGGTGGGTGTGGGAACTCATTGGGACAACTCCATAGCTTCTGTGGAGTTCTGGACTTCTTGCCCTAAACCTGGACTCCTTAAACTTTGACTGCTGCTTCTAGCTGCCTATTCCTACTAATTCCTGCCACCCAGTCCATACTGTTAGTCTGCCTCAATAAAGATCTCTTCAAAGGGGGTGTTTTGAGCAGCAGCCAGGACACCTGCCAGCTGAACCTATCTATGTGCAGTCTGTCTCCTCTTTATATTTCACTAACCTGCAGAAATCAGGTGGGCAAAAGTGCCCATGAAGATACAAAGCTATAGATTCAAAACAAAATGACTGAAGCATCTGCTAACCACCATTCCACCTTCACAACATTGCTTCAATGCAATGCTTTTCAATATTACTGTGCTAGCTGAAGTTACTGAAGGTGAAGAAAAGTCACTGGACATAGTTTCACACCCCTCTGCAAAGTGTCCCCAAAGTTCAGGTAGGATAGATTTGGTATGCTGCCAACCCCAACCTCACTCAAGAAATCCCATTAGAAGTTGTTACGAGGGAAGAAGCATCTCTCCTCATAGACACTGCAGACTGCCAAATCTATGTGAGGACGGGAACTGTCTCCATTTTTGCACTTAGCATTGTTATTCCATCCCTGGCAGGGAAATGGTTAAGAACTTCCCATCACTTTTCTACTCTAAATTTCCTTCTCCCAAATATGTTTTTTTATTATTATTATTTCTTTAATGTGTTACACACATTTGCAAGTGGCATGCAACCCTTTCTTCTTTGTGTGTGCATAATGATGCCTTACCTGGTGTGATGTTGTACAACACAACATTGATCCAAGGCCTCAGTATGCAGCTCTCCAACGCTGGGCAATAAACATGCAGGCAGTTAAGACTCTGATTATTGGTTTCACCATAGAAAACTGCCAAGTTACAGGAAACTAAAAACAGCAACAGAAGGAAGAAAAGCTTTGCATTGATTTCAGAATAAAGTTAAGGATACATATCATGCCTGTACATCGGGGGTTGTCAACCTGGTCCCTACCGCCCACTAGTGGCCATTTCAGGATTCTAGGTGGGCGGTAGGGGGTTCTACAGCACAAGCTGAATCCTCCTTCCATCGAGCACTGGGGGGCAGTAAGGAAATTTTATCATCCAGAAAGATGCTTTAGTGGGCAGTAGGTATAAAAAGGTTGACTATCCCTGCTATACATGAATACATCTCCTTTAGACTTGCCTGTGGGTGAAATAACCAGGCTTTTCTTCTGCCAGGGCTCACTGGGACTGTGTTCTGGCACCTCTCAGCTGGGCCCTGGAAGTGGAGGGAGAGACCTAACCAGACTCAGCAAAGCCTCACTGTACCTCCAGCTCATGAGGAGACCCTCCCTGGAGCTCAAAGGGGATATCCTCTACAGGCTCTGAAGAGGTGCAGGCAAGCCAGGGGCACAGTGGGGTTTTGCCGAGGCTCTACAACCTCCCAGGTAACAACTGACATGTGGGAAAGCTGTGCCTCAGCCGAGCAAGCCCCCATGCAACTCTGGCACACGGAAGCCGGAGAGATGTGGGGCAGGGGCTTGTTAAGTTGCTCTGCTGAGGGGCGAGCAGCCATGGGCCTCTAGCAGAGCAGTTTAAAGAAGTTGCCCACCTGTTGCTCAGCCGCCTTTGCACTGGTGGGCAGGCCGGCCGCCTTGTTCTCCCAGGAGGAAGAGAACACACACACACACACGTACCACGAAGGTGGCTGAGGCAGGACAAACCGAGTCTCACAGAGGCTGCCTCTGGCTCAAGAGAAGACGCCTCCCCCCAGCCCAAAGATACCCTCTTTGGGCTCTGGGGTCAATCTTCTGAGGGAGGTGTGTTCCAGCACCTTTTGGTGTAGAAAAAAAAGCACTGGACATAACCAGTCTAAGTCCAGCACACCAGCTACTCCTATCACACAGGCTGAGTCTTGAAGCAGAATCTATAGCTGACCATTTCTAGTTCAAAAAATCTGTGACCTGACAGAGTTGAAAATAAATAAATTGAACAACCTACACAGAAACTGTTGACAGCTAGCTCGGATATCAAAAAGTGAGTGAGGCTATTTTTCTAGTTAATTGGCAGCCCTATGTAGATGTATTTGTTCTTCTCTGACCCAGAAGCGTCAGTACATCCATAGCCAAATCTAAAATGTCCAAGTATGCAAGGCAGAATTTGGTATGCTGGCAGAGTTACTTATCAGGATATCTAAACATCTTTAAATGTGAGTTTTGTTGTGTGAGTTCAGTACTTGGGTAATGGATGAGCTCACTCCATTAGATCTGATTTCAATCAGCTCCTTTATCTTCCCAGCTCACATCTTGCTCCAGCTGTGTGACGTAGTACTGCTCTCTGTTAGAAAGCTCAGTTCCGAAACCTAACAATCCACGGCTGGAGAAAGACTTGGAAGACGGTTACAAATTATAGCCGCATTGCTAAGTTGGGTAATGACAGACAGCTGTCTCAATCTTTTATAAAGGGGGTACACCAAAAGGAAAAAAGCAGCAGGCAAAGCCAGCTAGGTGCAATGAGGATAATTTTATGAGTATTTCACAATGCATTTCAAATGCCATTTATCAGGCAAAATTGTTCAACAGTTAAATAGACACAACACTGCATCATCTTCCAGCACTCCAGTTCTTGAGCAGCAGTGAGGGGTGGAGCTGTGCACTGGGAAATGTGATTTACATTATGATTACACCTCCTTGCTTTGTCTGTTGCATGCCTCAACCTATTGAAAATTCAGTTTCGATTAGAAATGTAAGCATGTCTCAGGAGGAATGATGTGGCCATGAACTTTCAGGGTGGAAGTAAATTAACCCAAACACAGGATTGCCAGAGAAAAGGGCAGGTTTGTGTCTAGTCCCCTTCCCATAACTTGAAGTAATAAAATACAGCAAAAGTGATATTGTAGCATAGCTATCCGCTGATTCTCCTTGTTGGTTATCACAGAAAATGTGGTATATGTCAGCTCCTGTTGTAAATGTTTTTAAATTCTAATCATTTGTAATCAGTAGTGCTAGTTATTAACAAAATTTTCACAGTTAATTATCCAAACAAGAATCTTTAGGGTTCCAGTGTCATATAACTACAATGTTTGAATCTAATTAGTGCATGAATCTAATTAGTGCATGATAATAAGTCTGGCCCAACCCATAGCCGTGGACATGCCTTGGACCTGGTGTTTACCTCTATGGATGTTGGTGATCTGACACTAAGTAAAAGCAAAACGAAAGAAGTGCCATGGTCAGACCACTTCCTGGTGCAACTGGACTTCTCCGCGACCCTTCCCCTCTGCAGGGAGGTGGGACCGATTCGGATGGTCCGCCCCCTCCACTTAATGGATCCAAATGGTTTCCAGAGAGTGGTAGGGGATGCTTTATCCCATGTTGATGGCCTTTCAGCTGATTCCCTGGTGGCCCGCTGGAATGTGGAGTTAACCGGGGCTATTGACTGTTTGGCTCCAAAGCGCCCTCTCCGATTGCATGGAGCCCGGACAGCCCCGTGGTTTTCCACGGATCTGAGGGCAATGAAACAATTGTTGAGACGGCTAGAGCGCCGGTGGCGGATGACCCATTCTGAAGCTGACCGGACACGGGTTAGAGCTCAATGTCGAGCCTACCAAGTGGCGGTAGCAACGGCGAAGAAGACTTTCTTCACCGCCTCTATTGCATCTGCAGAAAACAGCAACAGGAGACTTTTTCAGGTGGTTCGCAATTTAGCAGAACCACCTGCTACATCGGGGCCCACTACGGGCCACATGATCTCCTGCAATGATTTTGCAAAGTTTTTTGCAGATAAAGTCACTCAGATTCGGAAAGAGGTAGACACCACCGTGGGAGCAGGGCCAGGGCGGGAGAGTGCTAGAGTCCTGTCTAGTCAAGTTGTGTGGGATCAATTCCAATCTGTTACCCCTGAGGATGTGGACAGTCTGCTTGGACGAGTGAAACCAACCACTTGTCTCCTTGATCCTTGCCCATCCTGGCTTATAAAAGCTAGCCAGGAAGGACTGGGCGATGGGCCTCGCGGGGTGGTGAATGCTTTTCTCTGTGAGGGAGCCTTCCCAGACCCGCTGAAAGAGGCGGTTATTAAACCGCTTCTTAAAAAAACATCTTTAGATGCGGCCACGATGGCCAACTATCGCCCAATCTCAAATCTTCCATTCTTGGGCAAGGTGATTGAGCAAGTGGTTGCTGGGAGTCATTTTGGACTCACAGCTGTCCATGGAGGCACAGGTCAAATCCGTGTCCAGGGCAGCTGTGTACCAGCTCCATCTGGTATGCAGGCTGAGACCCTATCTGCCTGCAGACTGCCTTGCCAGAGTGGTGCATGCTCTGGTTATCTCCCGCTTGGACTACTGCAATGCGCTCTACGTGGAGCTACCTTTGAAGGTGACCCGGAAACTACAACTAATCCAGAACGCGGCAGCCAGACTGGTGACTGGGAGCAGCCGCCGAGACCATATAACACCAGTATTGAAAGACCTACATTGGGTCCCAGTACATTTCTGAGCACAATTCAAAGTGTTGGTGCTGACCTTTAAAGCCCTAAACGGCCTCGGTCCAGTATATCTGAAGGAGCATCTCCACCCCCATCGTTCTACCCAGACACTGAGGTCCAGCACCGAGGGCCTTCTGGCGGTTCCCTCACTGCGAGAGTCCAAGTTACAGGGAACCAGGCAGAGGGCCTTCTCGGTAGTGGCGCCTTCCCTGTGGAACACCCTCCCACCAGATGTCAAAGAGAACAACAACTACCAGGCTTTTAGAAGACATCTGAAGGCAGCCCTGTTTCGGGAAGCTTTTAATGTTTGATGTATTATAGTATTTTAATATTCTTTTGGAAGCTGCCCAGAGTGGCTGGGGAAGCCCAGCCAGATGGGTGGGGTATAAATAATAAATTATGATGATGATGATGATGATGATGATGATGATGATGAAGGGGTTAAGCTATAGAGTAAGCTATGTTGCCATGTTGGCATATGTCACCACTTCCCACCTTGGGTCAACAATGATTTGAATGTGCTATAAACATGCAATACCAGATGGCGCCAGAGAGCAGAAAATTTTTATACACTTTTTCCATAGGGTTTTTTTTTCCCTTATACCACTCTAATTTCTGACTTATTTATAGTGTCCCCCCTCCCCGTGTGTAGATCCACCCCCGGTCTTCGTTATCTTTTTCACTCTCCATGTGGACTTCAGTATGTAAGGAGCTCTGTGCTGGTTGCTCCAGCACATGTCTTTAACCAGCCTTTTTCGTTTCAGACCAGAATAGAGTCTGCAACTAGCATTTTCCCCCTATACCAATAGTTTATAAACTTTTTTCTTTTGTAGCTAACCAGTGTTTTGACTGCCTATGCATCTTTTCTGATTGCTGTATGGAGAAGTACATGACTCTGACCTCTGAAGAGTTTATGCTATGGACATGGGATAGCTTGGAAAGCCCATATAAAAAGGGATATTTTGGGACACACTGATAATAATAATTATTGATGATGATGATAATTTATTTATTATTTATACCCCGTCCATCTGGCTGGGTTTCTCCAACCATTCTGGGCGGCTCCCAATCAAATATTAAAAACACAACACAGCATTAAACATTAAAAATGTCCCTAAACAGGGCTGCCTTCAGATGTCTTTTAAAAGTAGGATAGTTCCTTGACATCTGATGGGAGGGCGTTCCACAGGACAGGCGCCACTCCTGAGAAGGCCCTCTGCCTGGTTCCCTGTAACTTGGCTTCTCACAGGGAGGGAACCACCAGAAGGCCCTCGGAGCTGGACCTCCGTGTCTGGGAAGAATAATGGGGGTGTCTCCTTCAGGAATACTGGGCCAAGGCCATTTAGGGCTTTAAAGGTCAGCACCAACACTTTGAATTGTGCTCGGAAATGTACTGGGAGTCAATGTAGGTCTTTCAGCATCAGTGTTATATGGTATTGGCAGCCATTCCCAGTCGCCATCTAACTGCCACATTCTGGATTAGTTGCAGTTTCCGGGTCACCTTCAAAGGTAGCCCCACATAGAGCGCATTGCAATAGTCCAAGCGGGAGATAACTAGAGCATGCACCACTCTGGCGAGACAGTCTGCGGGCAGATAGGGTCTCAGCCTGCATACCAGATGGAGCTGATAAGCAGCTGCCCTGGACGCAGAATTGACCTGCGCCTCCATGGACAGCTGTGAGTCCAGAATGACTCCCAGGCTGCGCACCTGGTCCTTCAGGGGCACAGTTACAGGACCAGGGAGTCCTCCGCACCTGCCCGCCTCCTGTCCCCCCAAAACAGTACTTCTGTCTTGTCAGGATTCAACCTCAATCTGTTAGCCGCCATCCATCCTCCAACCACCTCCAGACACTCACACAGGACCTTCACCCCCTTCACTGGTTCTGATTTGAAAGAGAGGTAGAGCTGGGTATCATCCGCATATTGATGAACACCCTACCCAAACCCCCTGCTGATCTCTCCCAGTGGCTGCATGTAGATGCTAAAAAGCATGGGGGGGGGAGGACAGAACCCTGAGGCACCCCACAAGTGAAAGCCCAGGGGCCTGAACACTCATGCCCCACCACTACTTGGAACCACTGTATAACAGTGCCCCCAGCTCCCAGCCCCTCTAGACAGTCCAGAAGGATGTAGTGGTCGATGGCATCAAAGGCTGCTGAGAGGTCCAGCAGAACTAGGAAACTGAAGGGCACATTTTACAGCCTATATTTTCATGCTTTGCTTTGTTGCATGTTTTGTGCTGGTAAATCTCTACTGTGTTTGCCTTGGGTCTTGACAGAATCTTCTTATATTTGTATTATTTATTGCCATTAGCACTATAATGTTTGCATTAAGGATCAATTCAGAAATGTAACTAGAAATTTGAAAACAACAACTGAAGGCCAAGTTATGGTTCATAGCTCCAGTGAAAGAACAAAGAATGGCACTAGATTAGATGTATTCTTCTTTACTTTCAAATGAAATGTATTAATTCCAAGTTTTAGATCCATTATTTATAGGAAGAGGATGATAATTTGACAGCTCACAGACAACAGTGTGAATTTTGGCCCTAATATTTTAGTATTTCTTCAATATGAAAGGTGGCAACATGGGTCAGTGGGCATCTTGCAAGGAGAACAATACACTTGGCACGCAGAGACTCTTTGTAACCTTCTATGGATCTCCTATCACTTAGAGCCAGGCTCTCATGACAAGAAGGCCGTAAGTGGACAGAGTGCCTGAAGAACTATGGATGGAGGCTCGTAACATTATACAGGAGGCAGCAACGAAAACCATCCCAATGAAAAGGAAATGCAAGAAAGCAAAGTGGCTGTCCAACGAGGCCTTACAAATAGCGGAGGAGAGAAGGCAAGCAAAATGCGAGGGAGATAGTGAAAGATACAGGAAATTGAATGCAGATTTCCAAAAAATAGCAAGGAGAGACAAGAAGGCCTTCTTAAACGAGCAATGCAAAGAAATAGAGGAAAACAACAGAATGGGAAGAACCAGAGAAGAACCATATGTTCAAGAAAATTTAAGATATGAAAGGAAAATTTCGTACAAAGATTACCATAATAAAGGACAAAAGTGGTAAGGACCTAACAGAAGCAGAAGACATCAAGAAGAGGTGGCAAGAATACACAGAGGAATTATACCAGAAAGATATGGATGTCTCGTACACCCCAGGTAGTGTGGTTGCTGACCTTGAACCAGACATCCTGGAGAGTGAAGTCAAAAAGGCCTTAGAAAGCACTGCTAATAACAAGGCCAGTGGAAGTGATGGTATTCCAGCTGAACTATTTAAAATTTTAAACAATGATGCTGTCAAGGTGCTACACTCAATATGCCAGCAAATTTGGAAAACGCAGCAGTGGCCAGAGGATTGGAGAAGATCAGTCTACATCCCAATCCCTAAGAAGGGCAGTGCCAAAGAATGCTCCAACTACCGCACAATTGCACTCATTTCACACGCTAGCAAGTTTATGCTTAAAATTCTACAAGGCAGGCTTAAGCAGTATGTGGACTGAGAACTTCCAGAAGTGCAAGCTGGATTTCGAAGGGGCAGAGGAACCAGAGACCAAATTGCAAACATGCGCTGGATTATGGAGAAAGCTAGAGAGTTCCAGAAAGACATCTACTTCTGCTTCATTGACTATGCAAAAGCCTTTGACTGTGTTGACCACAGCAAACTATGGCAAGTTCTGAAAGAAATGGGAGTGCCTGATCACCTCATCTGTCTCCTGAGAAATCTCTATGTGGGACAAGAAGCTACAGTTAGAACTGGATACGGAACAACCGATTGGTTCAAAATTGGGAAAGGAGTACAACAAGGCTGTATATTGTCTCCCTGCTTATTTAACTTATATGCAGAATTCATCATGCGAAAGGCTGGGCTGGATGAATCCCTAGCCGGAATTAAGATTGCCAGAAGAAATATCAACAACCTCAGATATGCAGATGACACAAGCTTGATGGCAGAAAGTGAGGAGGAATTAAAGAACCTTTTAATGAGGGTGAAAGAGGAGAGCGCAAAATATGGTCTGAAGCTTCACATCAAAAAAATGAAGATCATGGCCACTGGTCCCATCACCTTCTGGCAAATAGAAGGGGAAGAAATGGAGGCAGTGAGAGATTGTACTTTCTTGGGCTCCATGATCACTGCAGATAGTGACAGCAGTTACGAAATTAAAAGACTTCTTGGAAGAAAAGCCATGACAAACCTAGACAGCATCTTAAAAAGCAGAGACATCACCTTGCCAATAAAGTTAAAGCTATGGTTTTCCCAGTAGTGATGTATGGAAGTGAGAGCTGGACCATCAAGAAGGCTGATTGCCGAAGAATTGATGCTTTTGAATTATGGTGCTAGAGGAGACTCTTGAGAGTCCCATGGACTGCAAGAAGATCAAACCTATCCATTCTGAAGGAAATCAGCTCTGAGTGCTCACTGGAAGGACAGATCCTGAAGCTGAGGCTCCAATACTTTGGCCACCTCATGAGAAGAGAAGACTCCCTGGAAAAGACCGTGATGTTGGGAAAGATGGAGGGCACAAGAAGAAGGGGACGACAGAGGACAAGATGGTTGGACAGTGTTCTCGAAGCTACGAACATGAATTTGACCCAACTGCGGGAGGCAGTGGAAGACAGGAGTGCCTGGCCGGCCTGCTCTGGTCCATGGGGTCACGAAGAGTCGGACATGACTAAACCAGTGTTTCCCAACCTTTTTTGGGCAAAGGCACACTTGATTGATGAAAAAAATCTCGAGGCACACCACCATTACAGCCCCGTGACGTCAGCGCGCAGCGTCATGCCGGGAGGGACGCACGAAAGTGTAAGTTTCAATTTTTTCCCCTCCCCCTTGCCGGGGAACCTCCAAGCTTTGGGGGTGGGGGGGGGAGGAGGCAGCAAAGCGAGGGACTGAGGGACTCCTCCAACTCCTCCTCCTGCTCGTCCACGGCCGGGTAGAGCCGCTTGAGGCGCCGCTTGAGCTCCTTCTCCTGCTCGCTCAGGGCCGGGTTGCCGCCGTGAGGGAAGGGCGCCGGGGCGCTGCTGCTGCCGCCGCCGCTCCCGGCAGGCATGGGCCCAGCTGAGGCGGCGGCGGCTGTTGTGGTGGTGGCGGCGATAGCGGGCGGAGGAGGGGGCGGCGGGGCCGAGGTGGCCGGCGGCGGCGGGGGAGGCGGCGGGTGGAGCAGGAGGGCGGCCGAGGCCGGTGAGGGAGTAGGGTTGCCCGGGGCTTGAGGAGCCGTCGCCGGGAGTTGCTGCTGCTGTTGCTGCTGCTGCTGCCCGGACATGCCGGCCTCCTCCTCGTCCGCTGTCTCGCGCTCCTCCCTTTTGCGCGCGCTGCCCCGCCGCCGCCCCATTGGCCGGGTCCTGTCAGCTGATCCTGTGTTATTTCCTGTGTGTGTGTGTGAGGGGAGAATGGAGAGAGAAACCTCGGCACCACCACCGCGGAGCCGCCCCCGGCTCGCCGCGGATCCTCGCCGCCGCCGCCCCGCCTCTCGCCGCCCGACTCGCCCGCCTCCCTCCCACGGCACACCAGGCAAGGTCTCGCGGCACACTAGTGTGCCGCGGAACACCGGTTGGGAAACACTGGACTAAACGACTAAACAACAACAAGCAACCACTCATTTATGTCAGAGAAAGCAAAGGTTCTCTGACACCCAAGGACACAATTCAAGTGGGCCTCTATTAAGCTCCTATTTACATCTTTCTTCTGCATAGCCTCATTCTGCGTTCTGTTTCTTTGTCACTGTTGTCTTGAGGGTGACAGAATGCTTTTATACTTGCATGTATGCATGCATAGGGACGCGGGTGGCGCTGTGGTCTAAACCACAGAGCCTGGGGCTTGCCAATCAGAAGGTCCGTGTTTTGAATCCCCACGACGGGGTGAGCTCCCATTGCTCAGTCCCTGCTCCTGCCAACATAGCAGTTCAAAAGCACATCAAAGTGCAAGTAGATAAATCGGTACCACTCCGGCGGGAAAGTAAACGGCATTTCCACTGTTCTGGTTCGCCAAAAGCGGCTTAGTCATGCTGGCCACATGACCCAGAAGCTGTACACTGGTTCCCTTAGCTAGGAAAGAAAGATGAGCACCACAACCTCAGAGTCATTTGCGACTGGACCCTTTACCTTTGCCTTTATGCATGCATAGTTACAAATCATACACCTTCATCAGCTGAACAGTTAATGTTTTGTTTTTAACATGGACTGCTTTGATCTTTTACAGAGGAAGAAAATGAATTCTTACCATTCTTTAGGAGGCAGCAGGTCCGGCTGCATTGTTGGGCTGTAGCTTCTGTGTAGACTTTGAGAATGTAGGCCCCTCTTCTCTGTGAACGCTCCAGATCAACTGTAAGGCCCGGGAATCGTCGAATCCAACAATTCTTATAATAAGTGGTGGGTGAGCAAATGCAGTCTGATCTCCACGCCCAGCCCAAAAGCAGAAAGACTTCCGACACAGCCATCAGCAGAAACATCTCAGTAAAAGGTTTTTCTCCAAAGTAGAAACATTGTCCACCAGAGAACCTATTGTGATGTGTCAATGCTGCTGGGCTAAACAATCTTCTCACAGATTATGGTCATGGTCTTCCAGAGTAAAACTATGCTGTCATGACAAAGCCATTTTGAAGCATATAGAGTGGGTTTTTTCATCATCTCTGGGCTGCAGTTTGTGGAGCAATGAAAGACACTCTGAAGCTGGCCAGATTTATCTCTTCCCACTGTTCACACTGTGGTTGAGCTCTTAAAATTGTGCCCCATGATCTTGATTTGGTTGTGCTTAGTGTGTTTAGGCCTGGTAGAACAATGGGTAGTGTAATAAAAATTTCAGTCTTTGTTACTGCTGTGCTAGAAAAGAATGTTACTTTTCTCTCTGAAAATGAACTGATCACTGCATTTGTATTTACTTTGAACCTCCATAACAAGAAGCTAGTAATTTATTAACCAAACCCTACTGCTCGACATTACTCTGGCCGCACTTAGCTGTGTGAACTTGGGACTGCAACCCCTAGCACTTATCAAATGTTAAGTCCCATCAAACACAATGGCATTTACTTCCAAGTAAATATGCACAGGATCAGGCTGCACTTTTCACTAAATCCTATGGGATTTCAGTGTGTGCCTAACATGTGTGTTGGCATAGGAATACAGGATTGCAACCTCAGGATATATATTTTTAAGTGATAAATAAATGTCCCTTTAATTCCATTAGTCATTTTTCAAATATCCAATAGTTTGTGGGATGTAATCCATTGGTGCAGTCAAATGCAACATTCCTTATTTCCCTAGAGTGGGCACAGGCAGGGGGACATCCAGTCAGGGTAACGTCCTCTTCCACTGGTCTGGAGCGTCCTCCCCCTGCATGTGACCTGGGAGATGGACGTGGCTCTGGCTGACTCCACAAAAGAGCCGAGTCATGCAGCCATTTTCTCAGTTTTGTTCCAGTGTTGTCTTGTTCTCTCTTTTGCTGCCATGCTGCTCTCCTGCAGCCATTTTGTTATCTTAATGTAACTTTTATTGTCTGCTGGCTCTCAGCCAGCAGCACATGAGCTCAGTCTCCCTAGGACAGGCATGGCCAAACCTGGTCCTCCAGCTGTTTTGGGACTACAACTCCCATCATCCCTAGCTAACATGATGGGAGTTGTAGTCCCAAAACAGCTGGAGGGCCAAGTTTGGCCATGCCTGCCCTAGGAGATGAACTCAGTTTCTATGTGTAACCACTAAGTAAAGCCTGTCTTTCAGAGATCATATTGTGAACTGAAATGTGAGTAATTCTTTTGTTACTTTAGGCACCAGGAAAAAATCTTAACTAAAAGATTCAAATGAATCTGCAAACAAGCTTCCAGCTATATTGAGGGGAATCTGCTCTGCTACATCACTCACTAGCATGAGTGAAGGAAGGATAATACTTTTTCAATATATCCTCTCCTACTACCCTTAACATTCCCACATAGTTAAGATGGAAGAGAAAGAGAAAGTAGATGATATTATTACAACTATTATTTTTGTTTACTACTGCTGCTAATACTACAACAAAATAAGAGGGGACTCACAACAAAAGGTTGCAGTACAGTGGTACCTCGGTGTATGAACTTAATCCGTTCTGGAAGTCCGTTCTTAAACCGAAACCACTCTTAAACCGAGGCGTGCTTTCCCTAATGAGGCCTCCCGCCACTGGTGCCCTTCCACTAGACTGAGGCAAAGTTCGCAATCCGGAACACCACCTCCAGTTTTGCAGAGTTCGTAAACCGAATAGTTTGTAAACAGGGCTGTTCTTAAACCGAGGTACCACAGTATAACCCTAGCTCCTAAAAGTTGTTCTCCTGTGCAGGATGCTAACCAACTTGGAACAAGTAACATGCAGCATGTTCAGAGCTCACAAAGCAGAGGAGGTTCCAGGAAGGGGAAATGGAACCTTTTTTCTTTTCTTTCCCCCTCTCCTGAAACTTTTCCCCATTTTATTTTATGGCACTAAAGAGCTTAGATTTGGTGTCAGGATAGTCATGAAAAGAGGGCAGGCCTCCTGCGCCTTTCATAGGTGTGTACAAGAGGGAATTTCAGAAGCTGCCTCCTGCAGGCCAAGCTACCCCTAGAGCTTCTCAGTTTAGCTTCTTAGAGGACAAAGGAAGCTGCACTCCGCACTTGAAATAACTCTTTCCTTAGCTGACTGCCCTTTCCTTACCATTCTCATAGCTATCGTGAAACTCTTAGAAGGCAGATGGTACTCCCTTTTTGCTAATGCTAAGCTTGCTATTCAAAGATCCTTTGGCTAACATTCAGGATGGGGATGGCACAGGTCCTTCCAGGTCCCCGTAGCTAAACAGAACAAGACAAGTTTTTTTTCCTTTTAAAAACTATTTGGGATACAGCACCTGGTTACTGCAGATGTTATACAGATAATTAAAAATAACTTGTGTGATCTAAAACAAAAACTGAACATGTGAAGAGTTGGTAGTATGATGAGAATTAAAGTTTGATATAAATAATGTTGCATTGTTTCCAGGTTCAGTGCACTTCCTTGTGGTGGATGCCTCTCTTCTGGTTTGGCAACAAAAACGAAGCATTTCAGTTACACTCCCACACTCCTTATGCATTGTAATTTGTGTGCATAACCTTACGTGGAAAGAAACTACACTGAAAGAACCCCGCCATGGTTCAATGTCTGGATAAGATATAAAGAATTACTTGAAAATAAAACCCCAAGGTGGTTGTCACCGATGGAAGCAAAGGCTCAGAAAAAGTCCAATATGGAGGCCAAGTGGCCGAAATATTGGGAAATTTTGGAGCAAGAAGGAGACAAATTGAAATTGCAGAGTTTTGAGAAATTAAAAGATAAAGTGCGAGACTGGCTTCACTATTATCAATTAAGAGAGGCTTATAATTTGGACAAAAAAATTGGCTTCCAGGTGGAAAAATCAAAGCTGGAAACAGAACTGTTAGAACCCAAAACAAAGATACTTTCAAGAATGTATAACTTGTTGTTAAAATGGAACACTCAGGACGAGATGGTTAAATCTGCTATGATTAAATGGGCACAAGATGTTGGTCATAATATTATGTTTGCTGACTGGGAACAGTTGTGGACCACAGGTATGAAATTTACGGCATGCAATGCCCTAAGAGAGAATATTATGAAAATGATATACAGATGGTACATGACCCCAGTCAAGCTTGCAAAAATCTATCATTTGCCCGATAATAAATGTTGGAAATGTAAAGAAACTGAAGGTACATTCTTTCACCTTTGGTGGACGTGCCCAAGGATTAAGGCTTTCTGGGAGATGATCTATAATGAAATGAAAAAGGTACCATATTTTTCTCTCTATTACACGCAGATTTTTTCTCCTAAAAAGGAAGGGGAAATGTCTGTGCGTGTTATTGAGCGAATGTGGGGGGGGGGGTCCCTGGAGCCGATTAGGGGAGCGCAGGAACAAAAATCAGCAAAAATCAAATCGTGCTTTGCGTCGGAGAGGGAAACCTGAAAAGAGGAAGTTGCTGCTTTCCTGCATTCTGCCTCAGGGTCTTACTGCCCACCCTCCTCTGTTTCGTTGCTGTGTTTGCTCAAACGGAACAAAGAGCAGGCAAATCCCCTCCCCTCCAGGCAAGCAGAGGGGAAAGCAGAGGTCTTTCCTTCTAATTCCTCTCCGTGCTCCTCGCAGGCAGCCAGAAAACATGCAGGAGAGAGAGAGCTGGCTTCGGTTTGGGGAAACTTTTGCCTTTCTTTCCTCCCTCCAGTTAAATCCCTCTCCTGCATTCTTAGCCAGCTGCTTCTCTGCACACCCCTCTCGTGCTCCTTTTCCCTTCTGTGTTTTTCCTTCCCTCCCCACTTAAAATGTAGTTTCAAAGCATGGATCCACATGGATCCTCAGGATCTTTGGATTGGGCCACCCCAAATTTACCATCAGATCACATAGCAGCCTGCCCCCCAAAAATCACACACCCACTGTTGCCTGGGGCTGCAATGGTGCAAAAACGTGATTAAAAAGCATGGATCCACATGGATCCTCAGGATCTTTGGATTGGGCCACCCCAAATTCACCATCAGATCACATAGCAGCCTGCCCCCCCAAAATCACACACCCACTGTTGCCTGGGGCTGCAATGGTGCAAAAGCGTGGTTAAAAAGCATGGATCCACATGGATCCTCAGGATCTTTGGATTGGGCCACCCCAAATTCACCATCAGATCACATAGCAGCCTGCCCCCCAAAAATCACACACCCACTGTTGACTGGGGCTGCAATGGTCCAAAAATGTGGTTAAAAAGCATGGATCCACATGGATCCTCAGGATCTTTGCATTGAGCTACCCCAAATTCACCATCAGATCACATGTCTGTGGCCACAGCATGAAGCACAAAAATGATACACCCACTGTTTCATTCAGAATTTTTTCCCTTGTTTTCCTCCTCTAAAAACGATGTGCGTGTTATGGTCAGGTGCGTGTTATAGAGCGAAAAATACGGTATTTAAATATACCTTCCTGAAGAAACCAGAGGCCTTTCTCCTGGGCATAGTCGGCCAATTGGTGCCAAAGAAGGACAGAACTTTCTTTATGTACGCAACAACAGCAGCAAGAATACTTATTGCAAAGTATTGGAAGACACAAGATTTACCCACCCTGGAAGAGTGGCAGATGAAGGTGATGGACTATATGGAATTGGCGGAAATGACTGGCAGAATCCGAGACCAGGGAGAAGAGTTGGTGGAAGAAGATTGGAAGAAATTTAAAGACTATTTGCAGAACTATTGTAAAATTAATGAATGTTAAAATGATGTTGGATTGAAAATAAGTGGTATTGGTAACAAGGCTAATAAGAATATGCAAATATGGATTGATAATGGATGAAAATAAATAGTTATAATAGGTTAAGAGATAGAGTTAAGATAAATGAAAGAGGGTAAGGATTTGCTGAATTGATTATGTAAATAGGAATACAAAAAAGGGGAGGTGTGAGGAGGTCAAGGAAACAAGCAAACAAGCTTAAAGACATCGGAAAATGGATTTATTTTTTAAATTTTCTCTTGGTTATTGTTTTTTTGTATTTGGTGTTCTTTTTTCTTTTTTTCTTTCTATGTATTTTTTGGCAATTCTTGTATTTTTCTCTTTGTTTTTTTCCTTTTCTATGTTTTCTTTTTATTCTGTATTCCTTTTATTCTGTAAACTTGGGTTTTTTGTAAAATGCTAATAAATATCTTATATATATAAAAAAAGAAACTACATTTCCTGCCATAAACATAGCAGCTGTTCCATGTTTAGCCTGCCATCCATGCTTTCTCCATGGGACTCCATTCTGTTCCCCCTCCCGCCCAGTTTTCTATTCCCAAGAAACAGTCAGGTCTCATTCTGCAGCCACTGAACACACCCAAACCTCAATGAGATGTTTGGGGAGTGTAGCCCCCACAGCCCCAAGCAGTCCTTAGATTCTGATATCTGTAGAAATTTTGAGGGGTGACTTAAAAGGTAAAATGGTACAAGTAAGTCTCGCTTCTAAAAAGGAAAAAAAATGTTTGCTTGTAATACCAAAATGATTTTTATAAATATATCTATAGTCTCCCTATTTTTTAGTAACAATTGCTTCTGCTGCAATTAATTTGTTAGGTAAAATTCCAAATCTGAATAATTATTATCTGGTAAGTAATTATGGGTAGTTATCCATAGTGGCTGATCCCAGCATTCAGTTTTGATTTTCACTTTTAATTATTATAGGATTGCATGCATTTTAATTTACACTACATTGTTGTAGCTGTTGTTGCTGGGATCCCTCTGTCTTGAGAGACAATGGAGTGAGCCTCCGAGGGTGAAATCAAACCACTGCATTTGCAGCACTGAAGTGGCCTCCCCAGGCACAAGGCTGAACATGGAGATCCTGGTCTGCCCAGCCTGGCTGATGGGGTCCAAAGGAAAGCAGAGCGATACATTTAGCACCAGTTTGGCTACAGGAGTTGCCAGAAGGAGGCGTACAAGGTGCCATCCAGCTGTTGCCTTAGAGACTCCATACCCATTTGTGTACGGTTTACTCCTTAGTATTGTCTTCTCCTGAAGATATCCCGCAAGGCAGCGGAGGTTTAGGATGAAAGTTTCCCTTCTAGATGGGCTACCTTCCCATCTGCCCTTATTCTTGGAAGTAAGTCCCACTGAACAAGGGACTTCCAGATACGTAACAGAACTTAACTTTTGGGAACCTGGTTATTGCAGAATAAATTATTACATGGCACAACAAGCAACAAGGAACCTTATTTTGTTGTTGTTCTAGTTAGCTGATTTCTGCTTTTTAAAAATTTATGTGGCATATATTTTAAATTGTTTTTTAATGTATATACTCTTGTAAACCATTGTGTTATTTTTGTGACTAGCAGTGCATATTCTAAATAAATGTCTACTCAGAAGTAAGTCCCATTAAGTTCAGTGTGGCTGTGGGAACATCCATACTGGAGCAAACTAAGGCCCGGGGGTTGGATCCAGCCCAATCACCTTCTACATCCAGCGGTCTGGGAATTGGTGTGTATTTACATGAGTAGAATGTGCCCTTTTATTTAAAATGCGTCTCTGGGTTATTTGTGGGACATAGAAATTTGTTCATCCCCTCCCCCCCCCCCCAAAAAAAATTTAGTTCGGCCCTCCACAAAGTCTGAGGGACAGTGGACCGGCCCCCTGCTGAAAACGTTTGCTGACCCCTGTCCCAGACTTTCCCCCTTTTAAATGCAGGTTTGTTTGTTTTTTATCCTGGCTCTTTCAGACTTTCTGAGGATTAGAAAAACCTCACTTGAAAGGGGAAATTGTAAAGTTTGTGATAGTGAACATGTAGCATGGACAGTAATGGGGAGAGAGGATTCTGTGAATCTACATTTTGCTCCAGTGTAGACAACCCCCAGTCAATCATCATATATCCCAGCTGCAGCCTCTTTCTATGGATCATGCTTATCTCATTACCTCTTCTAAGAAGATTTGATACCAGATTTCTCTCATAATTCTCCCTGTTCCTCTCCAGACCTTGAATTCTCAATCAGCTTAAGTAGACGCTCTGATACAAATCTTCCGTGTGAGGAATATTTTTGCCTGAAATTTGATATTTTATATCCTAGTATCCTAGACAGAAGAATTAAAAACACAAATATGGCTATAGCAAAACTTACCAGAAGCAAGCACTGTATCGGTTTTCTTACCTGCACTCTGTAGAAGTGACTGTAACTCCAAGAGGAAAAAGCAGGAGGACAGAATTTGTTGGCAGGCAGGATAGCTAGGATTATGCTGTGTGCAAAAAGGACTATTTCTAAACCCATGAATAACTCTCCATTGACAGATATGAAACTTGCTTTAATGCTAGCTATGGATTTATTTTTTAAATGCCTGCTTGAAAGCAGCAAGTCTATTTTAAATTGCTAGCAAGCTCTCTGGTGAATAGTCTTGCACACTCTCCCTACCTGCCTGAGCAGACAATAGCAGAATGACTCTCCTTTGAGAGCCAGTGCCTGGCTGTTAACCCCTTTCCTGCCAAAGACAAGGGAAACCATGTCAACCTGATACTGGCCAATTAAGGCCATATATTGACCCAATGTATTGGTTCTTTGTTCCTGAGGTCTGGCAGACAGAGAACCCTTTACCTTGTTTCAGTCTGGCTTCAGGTCAAACCAGAACTGACAGGGCCATAGCGGGGCTGAGGGGTGAGCAAGAAGGGGCTCAACTTTTTCCTTTGGGAATATTTTCCCTGATGAAAATCACATATAAAGCTACTGTTTCCCTCAGCAGGTAAAGTATGTATATGCACAGGCTTTTGTTTCCATAATCAACAAGAGAATTCACAATCCTGATCTGAATTCTCTCTGCCCCCTGCATTCATTAGAAAAACAGAGATGCAGCCACGCATCTCCACATCCGCATGGGACTTCAGGCTTCAAGTACCAAGGATGCAGTGGCAATGCTGATATTCAAAGACCTGATCATACAGAAACGGGGCCCCTCAGTTTAAAGGGATTTACTTCCAACTAAATGTCCATGTCTAGTTGTGTGGGTTGGGCTTCAGAATTCAGAAGAATTCTGCTGTTACACCCAGATTTTGCTTGTGTGCTTCCCACAGGCTTCTGGTTGGGCCCTGTGAGAAGATGGGCACAGGGTCTGATTCAGCAGTGCTCTTCTTAGGCATCATTTTTTATTATGTATACACATAATTTAATTGTGTAGATTTGTCTTTAAAAGTTTTGCTGATTTATCTGTGTTTCATTGATAATTTTATTATGTACACCACTTAGAGAATATTTTGATTAAGAGATTTATACAGTTTTCTATATAAAATAAATGATCTAATTTTTGTATACAGTGGTACCTTGGGTTACATACGCTTCAGGTTACATACGCTTCAGGTTACAGACTCTGCTAACCCAGAAATAGTACCTCGGGTTAAGAACTTTGCTTCAGGATGAGAACAGAAATCGCGCTGCGGCGCTGCAGGAGGCCCCATTAGCTAAAGTGTGCTTCAGGTTAAGAACAGTTTCAGGTTAAGAATGAACCTCCGGAACGAATTAAGTTCTTAACCCGAGGCACCACTGCATTATGTTTTTCTAGACAAAGGGAAGTTTGTGACACAGGGCATAATTAGGTTAAGAAACTAGTCACCACAAGCTACACAAGCCTCCATGTCCCATGGCAGTCTATGCCTGAACTGTAGATGTTTCCAGAAGCCACTGTCTTATTGTTGGACTGGATGAACTTGGCCTGATCAAGCAGTGTAATTGTGAACTAAGGTTATGCTGTAAACTACAACCCATCTTGGCAACGCAATAGCATATTGCAGAGAGGGCAGAGAGAGCCGTGATATGCAATAAGACACCATTCTGTGCTTCACAGAACAAAAAGCCCTCACACTGCATGACCTTAATGGAATGAGCCCATACAGAAGAAGTTTTCTACCCACCTGACCCTGGTTTTAGACTGCTAGGGAGCCCTCTTCACCTGAGGCAGCACAAAGAAATTCCATTCTGCAGCCTTTTACTTGCTACACCAAACAGATTGAATGTCACGGCCACAATCTGGGAACACATCCTGCCTTTCTGTGCCTTGGTGAGCGCGGAGCTCCTTGATCCGTGCAGAATACCTACTGTGAAAAGAAGCTGGCTGGGCTCTTGCCCCCTGGAAATACCTGAGAACAGACCTGCAAACTTTTTGAACGGCCGTAACGAAAGACAAATATTGAGCAAGGCACAGATAGGTCAAGTGCTGTGTAACAAATAAAAGCATAATTGTGGCCACGCGTGTAGAAAACCTAAGGCATGCACCAAATGGCATTCTTAAAGGTAAAGTCCATTAGGTCCAGTCGCAGACGACTCTGGGGTTGCGGCGCTCATCTCGTTTTATTGGCCGAGGGATCCGGCGTACAGCTTCCGGGTCATGTGACCAGCATGACCAAGCCGCCTCTGGCAAATCAGAGCAGCGCATGGAAACGCCGTTTACCTTCCCGCCAGATTCTTCCCGCCTATTTATCTACTTGCACTCTGACGTGCTTCCAAACTGCTAGGTTGGCAGGAGCAGGGACTGAGCAACGGGAGCTCACCCCGTCGCGGGGATTAGAACGGCCGACCTTCTGATTGGCAAGTCCTAGGCTCTGTGGTTTAACCCACAGCACCACCTGCACTTACTGTGTTCTATCAAAAGCAAGTCAAATTGGGCTGCCCAATGATTGAAGAATTTTACCCTTCTTTTTAACCAATCTGCCAAGTAAATTTAAGTTAGCGAAGTTTAGTTTCTGTGAGGCTTCATGTTCACATCTTTCCTCCTGAACCCGGCTCGGTTTAATGTGATTTACTCCCAAGATTCAGGTGACAGGCTCACAATGTGCTACATCTTATGAAAAATGGTGCAGTTAATGCACATACCATATTTTGGTGTGGTATTTTAATGCTTAGGCAAGCTAATGCTTCTAGTGCATCCCTAGAGCTCTCCTAGCCCTCTGGCAAAGCAGCTCTTGCTGGCGCATTTGCCCCTTGCTGAGCTCCCTGCCCTGGGTCAGGAGGCACCGGAGTCGCCGCTCTCCCCTTTCTCGCCCTTCCGTGGGGCGGCAGGCTCCGCGGGCTCTTCCTTCCTCCCTGGTTTCCTCCGGGGGCGGAGGGCCGAGGGAGGCGGAGCGCGGCGGCCCGGTCCCGGGGCGGCCATGGCGGAGGGCGGCGAGCAGGAGGAGGCGGTGGTGCAGATCCGGCTGGGCGAGCGCTGCTTCCCGGTGGGCAAGAGGCAGCTGCGGGAGCAGAGCGACTACTTCGGCGCGCTCTTCCGCTCGGGGATGCGCGAGGCGGCGGCGGAGGTGCAGGAGCTGCGCGGGGGGCTGCGCGCGCGCGGCCTGGAGCTGGTGCTGGACTTCATCCGCACGTCCCGCCTGGCCGGCCTGGAGCGCGAGGGCGAGGGCGAGGCGGCGGCGCTGGAGGCGCTGGTGGAGGCCGCCTGCTACCTGCAGGTGACCCCGCTGCTGCGCCGGCTGCCCGCGCAGGTGGCGCTGCCCAACTGCCTGCAGCTGCACCAGCTGGCGCAGCTCTACGGGCTGCCGGAGCTGCAGGCCGCCTGCGTGGCCTTCATGGCGGCGCGCTTCCACCAGGTGCTCCGCAGGCCCGAGGCCCGGCGCCTGCTGCCCGGCGCCCTGAGGCAGCAGCTGCGGGAAAGGCGCGCGGGAGGCGCGGCCGCCCTGCTGGCGCTGGGCCCCTTCGCCGCAGCCTGGCCCCAGGAAGGCGGCGCGCCCGGCTCCATGCGCAGGTTCGACGAGGCGGCCGGCCGCTGGCTCCCGCTGCCCGGCCGCCCGCCTCCGGAGCTGGCCAACGTGCGCGGCTACGGCGCGGCCGTGCTGGACAACTACCTGTTCCTGGTGGGCGGCCACCGGCTCGGCAGCCAGGAGATCTCGGCCGCGCACTGCTACAACCCCTGCCTGAACGAGTGGAGCCCCGTGGCCTCGATGAACCAGAAAAGGTAACGCCCCAGATGCTCGAAGGAACTTCTTTCTTTTTCAGTCTGGAATAAATGGAAGCATTTTTCCGTGTGAGGTGTGGAAAAGCCAAGCTGGTTTGAATAGCAAACTGGTTAAGTGTGGTCTTGAGTTCAGGTTTGCAGAAGACACAAAATTGGAGAGACAACTAGCGCCTCAGAAGACAGGAATGCAGTTCTTAAAGGAATGGAAACCTAGGCCAACAAACTCAAATTCAGCAGAGATGCATGCCATGTTACACATGCACACACACAATAACCACATATCTGTAGGATGGTGGACACCTGACTTTGCAGGATACACATGGAAATGTTCTTTGTTGTTGCAAAAAAAGAAAAAGAAAAACCTTGCCATTTTAGGCTACATAAATAGAACCAGTTTCCAAGTAATGAGAAGTAATAGTTCCAACTTACTCTGCAGCAGTGGACCACATCTGGAGTTCAGTATCCAGTGCTGGGTACCACATTTTAAATCAGACACATTAGGTTGGGTTTAGAGGATGGCATTAAAGACAATGGCCTAGTATGGAAGCTTGTTTAACCTAAAGACTGAGGTGGGGTGGGGGACATGACAGCACTCTCCAGACACCTGAAGGGTTGTCTGTTGGAACAATTGTGCAACAGAAGCCGTTGCTGCAGTTGTTCAAGCAGAGCCTGGAGCTCTGGCTCTGGATTTCCTGTATCCCATCCAGCTCTGATTCTAATCAAACTGTCAACTTCCTGGGCGGTTTAGTGGGGGCAGCAGGCTGTGTGCAGCGACACCTTTGGAACTTCTCATGTGTCTGGACAACCTAATCTCAGAAAACACATTTCAGCCACTGTGGAGGGACAGGAGCAAATTAGAGACATGTTACTCAAGCCAGCTGCTGGGAAGAGGAAATAATTAGGATCCTGTCCCAGGTGAAGCAAATAATTACTAAATTGTCATTTTCAGTCTTAAGTTGTGTATATTTAGAATAACAGCCATAGAAAGGCGATTTCTGCTCAGTTGCATCCTTTGCGTTCTTGGCAGTAGAGCTTGAATGGTGTATTTCTTTGTCTTCAGTTTATGGTCGATGAGAGTAGCCTGCAAGATTTCGGCCCATGACATACAGGGCTTTTTGTATTCATAGAATAGAATCATAGAATCATAGAGTTGGAAGAGACCACAAGGGCCATCGAGTCCAACCCCCTGCCAAGCAGGAAACACCATCAGAGCACTCCTGACATATGGTTGTCAAGCCTCTGCTTAAAGACCTCCAAAGAAGGAGACTCCACCACACTCCTTGGCAGCAAATTCCACTGTCGAACAGCTCTTACTGTCAGGAAGTTCTTCCTAATGTTTAGGTGGAATCTTGTAGTTTGGATCCATTGCTCCGTGTCCGCTTCTCTGGAGCAGCAGAAAACAACCTTTCTCCCTCCTCTATGTGACATCCTTTTATATATTTGAACATGGCTCTCATATCACCCCTTAACCTCCTCTTCTCCAGGCTAAACATGCCCAGCTCCCTTAGCCGTTCCTCATAAGGCATCGTTTCCAGGCCTTTGACCATTTTGGTTTCCCTCCTCTGGACACGTTCCAGTTTGTCAGTGTCCTTCTTGAACTGTGGTGCCCAGAACTGGACACAGTACTCCAGGTGAGGTCTGACCAGAGCAGAATACAGTGGCACTATTACTTCCTTTGATCTAGATGCTATACTCCTATTGATGCAGCCCAGAATTGCATTGGCTTTTTCAGCTGCTGCGTCACACTGTTGGCTCATGTCAAGTTTGTGGTCAACCAAGACTCCTAGATCCTTTTCACATGTACTGCTCTCAAGCCAGGTGTCACCCATCTTGTATTTGTGCCTCTCATTTTTTTTGCCCAAGTGCAATACTTTACATTTCTCCCTGTTAAAGTTCGTCTTGTTTGTTTTGGCCCAGTTCTCTAATCTGTCAAGGTCGTTTTGAAGTGTGATCCTGTCCTCTGGGGTGTTAGCCACCCCTCCCAGTTTGGTGTCATCTGCAAATTTGATCAGGATGCCCTTGAGTCCATCATCCAAGTCGTTGATAAAGATGTTGAATAAGACCGGGCCCAAGACAGAACCCTGTGGCACCCCACTAGTCACTCTTCTCCAGGATGAAGAGGAACCATTGATGAGCACCCTTTGGGTTCGGTCAGTCAGCCAGTTACAAATCCACTGAGTGGTAGCATAGTCAAGACCGCATTTTACCAGCTTCTTTACAAGAATATCATGGGGCACCTTGTCAAATGCCTTGCTGAAATCAAGGTAGGCTACATCCACTGCGTTCCCTTCATCTACCAGGCTTGTAATTCTGTCAAAAAATGAGATCAGGTTAGTCTGACATGACTTATTTTTCAGAAATCCATGCTGACTATTGGTGATCACAGCATTCCTTTCTAGGTGCTCACAGACTGTTTGCTTAATGATCTGCTCCAGAATCTTCCCTGGTATTGATGTCAGACTGACTGGGCGATAATTATTTGGGTCCTCTCTTTTCCCCTTTTTGAAAATAGGGACAACATTTGCCCTCCTCCAGTCTGCCGGGACTTCGCCTGTTCTCCAGGAATTCTCAAAGATGACTGCCAGTGGTTCTGAGATCACATCTGCCAGTTCTTTTAATACTCTTGGATGCAGTTCATCTGGCCCTGGAGACTTGAATACATCTAAACTAGCCAAGTATTCTTGTACTATCTCCTTAGTTATTCTGGGCTGTGTTTCCTCTGCTGAGTCATTTGCTCCAAATTCTTCAGGTCGGGCATTGTTTTCTTTATCGGAGAAGACTGAGGCAAAGAAGGCATTGAGGAGTTCAGCCCTTTCTGTGTCCCCTGTTTGCATTTCACCATCTTCTCCTCTGAGTGACCCCACTGTTTCTTTGTTCTTCCTTTTGCTATGGACATACCCATAAAAGCCTTTTTTGTTGCTTTTAACCTCTCTAGCAAGCCTGAGTTCATTCTGTGCTTTAGCTTTTCTGACTTTGTGTCTACATGTGCTGGCTATTTGTTTGAATTCCTCTTTGGTGGTTTCCCCCCTTTTCCATTTTTTGTACACATCCTTTTTTAATCTTAACTCAGTTAAAAGTTCTTTAGATAGCCACCCTGGCTTCTTTAGGCACCTTCCATGTTTCCGTCTCATTGGTATTGCCTGAAGTTGTGCTTTTACTATCTCCCTCTTAACAAACTCCCAGCCATCATGAACTCCCTTTCCTTTTAGTATTACTGTCCATGGGATCTCACCCAGCACTTCCCTAAGTTTTATGAAGTCGGCTTTCTTAAAGTCAAGAAATTGAGTCCTAGTATGCTTGGCTGCTCCTTTCCGCTGTATAATAATCTTCAGAAGAGCATGATCACTCGCGCCCAATGTTCCTTCCACTTCTACCCCACTAACCAGGTCCTCAACATTGGTTAGGACCAGATCTAAAATGGCTGTTCCTCTTGTTGCTTCTCCCACTTTCTGGACAATGAAGTTGCCTGCAAGGCCAGTGAGGAATCTGTTTGACCTTATGCTCTTGGCTGAGTTTGATATCCAACAAATATCTGGGTAATTGAAGCCCCCCATTACTACTATCTCCCTTCCTTTTGCATGCTTGGCCATCTGTTCCAGGAAGGCATCATCTATGTCCTCCGTTTGGCTTGGGGATCTATAGTAAACTCCCACAATGAGGTCACTGTTATTCTTCTCTCCCTTAATTTTGACCCAAATGCTCTCACTTTGGCTTTGAGGTTCTAAATCTTGGATCTCTTCACAGGTATACACATCCCTGACATATAACGCCACTCCTCCTCCTTTCTTGTCTGGTCTGTTTCTCTGAAATAGATTGTATCCCTCCATTATTACATTCCAATCGTGGGACTTATCCCACCAGGTTTCAGTGATGCCTATTATGTCATATTTAGTTTGCTGTACCAAGAGCTCAAGCTCATCTTGTTTATTTCCCATGCTTTGCGCATTAGTGTACAGACATTGAAGTCCATTAATCATTCCCCCGTGTCTCTTATTTAAGGATTTTTTCCTCCCACCACTAGGTCTGCGTGCTGTTTGCTCCATTTGGTCTATGACATTTGGATGATCATCTTCATCAATTGATAGACTCCTACCTTCAGGAGCACTGTCTCCCTCCCCCACATTAGTCAGTTTAAAGCCCTCCTGATGAGGTTTCTGAGATTTTTGGCAAAAACATTCCTCCCAACCGCTGTGAGGTGCAGCCCATCGCTTGCCAGAAGTCCATCTTCAAGAAACTGCAGTCCGTGATCTAAGAATCCAAACCGTTCCTGTTTACACCATTTGCGAAGCCAGTTGTTCACTTCCACTATTTTTCCCTCTCTCCCTGGGCCACGTCGTTCAACTGGGAGGTGAGATGGCAATTTGTGCATTTAATTGCTTCAATTTCCTGCCCAGAGCCTCGTAATCTCTTTTGATCTTCTGGAGGCTATTGCTTGCAGTGTCATTGGTTCCCACATGAACCAAGAGGAAGGGGTATTTTTCAGTGGGTTTTATGATTCCTTGCAGTCGTTCAGTTACATCTTGGATCTTAGCCCCGGGGAGACAGCACACTTCCCGAGACATCTTGTCAGGCCCACAGATCACTGCTTCTGTTCCCCTCAGTAGGGAATCCCCTATCACCACTACACGCCTCCTCTTAGGTCTGGTCGGGGTTCTTCTGTGAGCTGTCGGTTCCAAGGTCGCCTGGACATTCCCTGAGGACTGACTTTGCTCCTCGTCTTCATATACCTGATCGACTGTAATGAGGGAGAGATCCTCAAATGGAGTCTGCTCTTCGTCTTCCATGCTAGGGGAAAGGACCTCAAAGCGATTGCGTATTTCTAAACAATCAGAGCGAACCCTGGGCCTCCTACTTCTTTGAGTCACGTTTCTCCATATATCTGGCACCTGTGTTGGTGAACTAACTTCCTTCTCAGGGGTGTCCCCTGTCTCTTCCTTGGTGGAGACGGTGTGCTCTGTTGCTTCCAAGAAGAGTTCCAGCTCTCTAATTCTTTGGAGCGTAGCTACACGTTCCTCCAGTTGCTGGACTTTGTCTTCTAAGAGGGCAATCAACATACAATTGCTGCAGGTAAAGCTGCCTGAAACCTTTGGCAAGATGGCAAACATTGCGCAGGAACTGCAGGCGACTGCAGCTGTTCCCTCACCCTCCATCTTGAGAACATGTCGTTGGGGGTGACTACAGCGGTCCTCCATCTTAAAAAGCGTGAAGACAGGACAAATAACCCCCCCCCCAAAAAAAACCTAGGTCTCCCCCAACAAATGTTTGAGACTAGCTCCCCTAAATCTAAAAGATGGATCAAACTCTTTTGCTCCTTCTTCAGCTGCTGCCCTGCAAGCTCTGATAAGCTCCGCCCACAGCTAATCACCTGACTCAACAGAAACCCTGCCCCCTCTGACCTTTGCACAGGAATAAGCCTCTCACCTTACAGAACCTACGAGCTGCACATCTGCATGTCATGTCTACCACCTGCAAACTATTCTTTAAAAAATAATAATCTCCTTTGACTGCGGTTTTTCTATTAGCCTCATATTATTCTAGTCTAAATCTCTTGAATTTAAACAAAACAAGGCAGATTTGCTGGTGCCCATTTGAAGTCACGGCTGTTTGCTCACATTTTGTAACATGGCTAGCTCAGATGCTTTCAGCAGGGAAATTGTATTGGTGGGTGGAAATGTACAGGGTGACCTAATTGCAAATGTCAGCAAAGTCAGGCTTCAAAACTATTGACCCTTTTCTCTCCACGCGACACCCACCCACCCGACAAGCTGCAAATATGCATCCTGCTTTTCAGAGTCACATTGCTGCTGAAAGAACAAATATTCTGTATGGAATGAAAGTCACTTTTTATAAAACTCTTGCTTACATTTGAACCGCCTTCAGTGATTGATAACTCAGATAATTAACAGTATGTGGAGAGAGTCTGAAACTGTGCTCTCCCCCCTCACATCCCTTACCAGCCCTGCCCTCACACACTAGAGAGATGACCGTTTTTGGTTCCAAAGGCCAACACTGCTCCAGTTCCCAGCAGGGATGAACTATACATGGAAAGTAGCAGCAATCGGAGCATCTCCCACATAACTTTGGGCTTCCAAAGTTATTTCTGGTATGTGAGGAAACCAGGCTGAAACAGATGCTGTGACACTGAACTGATTTTTTGGGTCCTTTTCATTGGAATTTGATTTTCACTACTTTCTGTTCTCCCTGCCAATGGCAGCCCTGCCCTGGACGACAATCGTCACCCTTCTCCAGTCACATTAATGTGAGATTACCAAAAAAAATCCCATTTTGGAAGAATATGGAAGCTATACAGCAGTTGAGTGTAGGTGTTGCCCTGTTAACATTTCACCCCATTTCACCAGGCCTACAATTTCTTTCTTCTTCCCCTTGCTTCAGAAATTCCTGGGGAAATGCCCTCTTTGTTTGTACCATGACCCCTTGCTTGCCTTGGCTTAGTCTAAGCTTTAGCTTTTTTGATACTGTCCCCCCACCAACAAGCCTGCTCTCAGTGAATTGTCCTCTTTCATTTATTACAGAAGTCCATTTTATTTTCAGCTCCTCGCAATGCCTTTTTGCAGCCCCGTCAGCTTTTCCTTGTAAGCACATCCAGCCATGGGTTCCTGCCTAGTAATTCTAAACTCTGTGAGGTACACATCTGACTATGCTTTGGCTTTCCATAAGATCATATTTTCCAGCCTTACATGGTCACATCCTCCCAGAGTTCCTGCCCCATTAAAGAACTGTCTTACTGGTTAAGATCAACTCATGATCCCCTTGTTCCTTCTGAAAGAGGAAGTTGTCAGGACTGTTAGGGATCCCATACTTAGAACTGACGGTAGGGTAAAGGTTCCCCAGGACTGCTCATCTTTCCTTCCCTGAAACAGCTCTCATTTCTTTCAGGAAGATAGCACCCATCTCTTCTCCTTGAGATGGTGGCCTATAGTAGACTTCAATCACAACGTGTGTCGTGTTTTTAATATATGTTGTGAACTGTTCTGAGATCTATGGGCAGTATACAAATTTAATAAGTAAACAAAATAAATAAATAGTTTATCTCCACTACCAGTAATTTTTACCTGGCTGCTCTCCACAAGGCTATGGGGTTTCTTCCCACTTGGATTTCTATGCAGGTGTACACTGCTTCTTTTGGAATGTAATTCCTAATAAACTTCTTCTTTCTTAACAAAGGTTATTTTCAACATTTTTTTCCATTTCATTATATATCATCTCCCAGAAAGCTTTTATTACCTTACAAGTCCACCACATATGATAAAAGTTACCTTCTATTTCTTTACATTTCCAGCAGGTATTTGTACTTGTTTAATACATTTTTGCCAGCTTAGGTAAAGGTAAAGGTACCCCTGCCCGTACGGGCCAGTCTTGACAGACTCTAGGGTTGTGCGCTCATCTCACTCAAGAGGCCGGGAGCCAGCGCTGTCCGCAGACACTTCCGGGTCACGTGGCCAGCGTGACAAAGCTGCTCTGGCGAACTGGCACCAGGGCCGCACACGGAAACGCCGTTTACCTTCCCGCCAGTAAGCGGTCCCTATTTATCTACTTGCACCCGGGGGTGCTTTCAAACTGCTAGGTTGGCAGGCGCTGGGACCGAGCAACGGGAGCGCACCCCGCCGCGGGGATTCGAACCGCCGACCATGCGATCGGCAAGTCCTAGGCGCTGAGGTTTTACCCACAGCGCCACCCACGTCCCCTTGCCAGCTTAGTAGAGGTCAAATACCACGGGTACATCATTTTCATATAATTTCCTTTCAGTGTACAGCATGCTATAAATTTCTAGTCTGTTTTCCATAGCATTTCCCATCTGCCATCTGGATGTTATGTCCCAAATCTATAATGTCAATTATATTTCTTAAATTATCCTCCATCTGGTGGCCTGGCAAGAAACTTGCCTGATGTTGATGGATTAAATCGACTAAAAAAACCCTTCATTCGGTTGGCTAGTATGTTGGCAAATAGTTTATCATCATTGTTTAATAACCTATAATTTTAAACTAAAAGTGGGTCGGTATCCTGCTTCAGAATCAGTGTAATATAGGCCTCTTTCCAGGACTCTGGATACCTCCCCAGTCCCTAATATCTCATCCATTAATTCTTTAAGGGGTTGTACCAGAAAGTCCTGAAGTTTTTATTACTTTGCTGATAGTCCATCTGGCCCTGGCGTTTTACCTATTTTAGCTTGTTTAATTTCCTCTAGGGATGCGGGTGGTGCTGTGGTCTAAACCACTGAGCCTAGGGCTTGCCGATCAGGTCGGCAGTTCGAATCCCCGCAACGGGGTGAGCTCCTGTTGCTCGGTCCCAGCTCCTGCCAACCTAGCAGTTCGAAAGCACGTCAAAGTATAATTCAATGATTTAACTCTCCAACTGTTTTGTCTGTAGGTCTAATTTCAAGTTGTTGGCTGTTAGTGGGAAGTTGTATGCCATTGGTGGGCAATTCCTCTCCAATGTTGAGTGTTACAGCCCAGAGCACGACTGGTGGAACTTTGCAGCATCCTTACCAACCCCCCTTGCAGAATTCTCAGCGTGTGAGTGCCAGGGCAAGATCTACGTCATGGGAGGCTACACTACAAGAGGTAAGACAAGTACTAGAAAAGAATAGTGTTATTTTAACAGTTGTATGCTCTTTGGCATGTTCAATACAGTCATACCTCTGGTTACAAACGCTGCGGGTTGCGCGTCTTCGGGTTGCAGACTGCGCCAAATTGGGAAGTACCGGAACGGGTTACTTCCGGGTTTCTGCACATGCGCAGAAGCACAAAATGATGTCATGCGCGTGCGCAGACGCAGCACTTCAGGTCGCGAACGCTGTGGGTTGCAAACGTGCCTCTCACATGTATCACGTTCACAACCCGACGTATGACTGTATATTCAATTTAATAAGCAGTGTGTTTTAATAGCAATGTTTGTGGTTGGTTTTAAATACAGTGGTACCTCAGGTTAAGTACTTAATTCTTTCCGGAGGTCCGTACTTAACCTGAAACTGTTCTTAACCTGAAGCACCACTTTAGCTAATGGGGCCTCCTGCTGCTGCCGCGCCGCCGGAGCACGATTTCTGTTCTCGTCCTGAAGCAAAGTTCTTAACCTGAAGCACTATTTCTGGGTTAGCAGAGTCTGTCACCTGAAGCGTATGTAACCTGAAGCGTATGTAACTCGAGGTACTACTGTACCTTATTTTAGTATTACAATATAAGTCAAACAGCTGTTACTTAAGCGATAAACACACACTGAAAGGTTGTAAAACAGCAACAACCCTTTCTTTTCACCATCTTGAGTGTGACTTTGACAGGACATTTAAGAAAAATTGCAAGAGAATTAGTGTTGACTGATATTAAGCATGTGGTGTATTGTGAGGTTGAAAACCTGTTGATCTTTTTTTTTCCCTTTAAACATTGTATTGATATTATGAAGTGAGACTCTGAAAAGGACTTGATCTCTTGTCCTCTGAAGCCTTCAGACTGTTTGACTTGCTTATGAAAGGTACAAGGGTGGCAACAGGATTTTCTGAGACCAGTACACTGAATATGTGATTGGGCCCTTCAACTCACATGGAAAAGATGACATGAATTTGCATAAAACCATAGAGTTGGAAGGAACCCCAAGGGTCATCCAGTGCAATGCAGGCATCTCAGCTAAAGCATCCATGACAGATGGCCCTCCAACCTCTGCTTCAAAACCTCCAAGGAAGGAGAGTCCACAACCTCCCAAGGGAGACCATTCTACCTGTCGAATAACTCTTACTGTCAGAAAGTTTTTTCCGAATGCTTAGTAGGAACCTCATTTCTAATAACTTGAAGCCTTGAGTTCTACTCTGCAGAGCAGGAGAAAACAATCATGCTCCCTCTTCCATGTAGCAGCCCTTTAGATGTCTGAAGATGGCTATCATATCTCCTCTCAGTCTCCTCTTTTCCAGGCTAAACATACATAGCTCCTTCAAGCGCTTTTTGTCATATGCAGTGGAGGGCCCAAAAATAAATCAGTGGCCACATATGTAATAAAATGTCTGACAGACAGAGTGTGAACAGGTGAAATATTTCCCATAATCATATTTCTATACTAGAAAAGCTTTAAACTGGATTTATGCCTGCTACACAGCTATTAAAGGCAGAAGAACCCTGCTTTCCCCCAATACCTGTACAAGCCTAGATTGCAGTCTTTTATCACTTACCTGGGAGAAAGTCCCATTAAATACAAAGAGACTTACTTCTGAGTAGACATATATCCCATTGTACTGTAAATTAACTCTACAGTGAATTCATAATGAGAACCTGGTCTCAGGAGACACATCTAAGCCTCTTTGCAAAGTTTTCACATTTTGCACAGTAATTTTGGTTGGGTGGGTTGAATTCTTTAACGTCCACTCACACTTGTGTGGTGTGCTTGTGTATTTGCATAGTATAAATTCTAGGGAGTACCTGATATCAGATGAACCCACTGCAGGAAAGACGCGTCCTGGTTGCTAGGGCAAAAGGAAGACAAAACTACGGATATTGTAGGGAGTAGAAAATGAGAGAGAAGCAAGAAAAGTGTGCAGCAACAGCCTGCTTTGCAGAGGACAGTAATCAAGCTTTCTCCACATTTTTGAAAAAGAAAACTGACCTGAAATCAGACCTTTTAACCACCAGGTGTTGTAGGCCCCAGTGTACAAATAAGTTGAATTTAAGTTTTCTGTATTTAATATCTTCTCTGTTGCAGACCGGAACTTGAATATCTTGCAGTACTGTCCCAGCTCTGACAACTGGACAACCTTTGAATCGTGTGGCATCCATATCCGCAAGCAGCAAATGCTATCAGTGGAGGAAACTATCTATATTGTTGGAGGCTGCATCCACGAACTGGGATCAAAAAAAATATCTAGCCAGAATGAGGACATGTTAACAGTACAGTCTTATAACACTGCCACCAGAGAATGGCTCTACCTCAAAGAAAGCACGTCAAAATCTGGTCTTAATTTGACTTGTACACTACACAACGATGGGATCTATATACTGACCAGAGATGTATCATTGTCAACAAGCTTGGAGCACAGAGTTTTTCTAAAGTACAATATATTTTCAGACAGTTGGGAATCTGTTAGGCACTTCCCAACCTTTGTACAAAACATGTTGGTCTGTTCTATGTATTTGCCAAATCTGATGTGAATGTAAACTGCAATTTTATTTTCCGCATAAAATTCATTAATTGTTGAATAAGAAATTTATTTATCCTAGTTACCATTTTTTCCAAATGGAACACAAGTTGTTTATATCCAATAAATAGTTATAAAAATTATTTTATTGGCCACTGTTGGTATATATAATGCTTTAGAAGAAAAAGGTGGTGTTTGCTGCAAGAAGTCTACAGTTGTAATTACGTGCCACGCAAGACAAAAATGGTGGCGAGGTAATGGGTAAACATCCCCACAAGTTCCATTTATTTTAATCTTTGCTTCAGCTGAGGATCTAAAGGGTTGAGATGATGGATTTGCGAAATGGTGCAGGGCCTTAGCAACAGGTAGGGCCAAAATGTTTCACTTCTGGATACCACCTGCCTATTCAAGCTAGGAGATGTAGACTTGGGGAAGTTTGCAAATCAGCTCAGAGATAGTCTCACCCAGTGTCAGGGACTGGACTGAACAGAGGAATGGGAAATGAGCCCTGGATTGGCTCCTCTAAGAAGAGGAGGGGGGAAGCTTTGCACCTCCCCCCCCCATTTCCAGCAGTTTCAGAAGGAGAAGGAGACAGGACTGCTTCACAGTTGCGTGAAGAAGTGGCCTAGCTACGAGACAGTGGAGGGTGGGGGGAGTTAGCAGCCAGCAGAGACCTCCCTGGAGAGTATGGAAGATCCTTCTTCACCAAGGGCTTGTGGATACCTATGCATTCAAGAACAAAGGGTTTAAAGGAGTATGACTCCTGGGACTTCCCATAGATTTTCAGGATATTGTTGGGGAATGAAGAAGAGAGGCTCAGAGTAGCCAAAATCTATGTGTGGAGACATGGATCTTTTGTCTTGCAACCAGATGACTGAATAAAAAGCCATAAAATACAAACTGTTTATTTTTCTTGCCTCTGAGGCTACCGGGGGAGGAGATACTCCACCCCTGACACCAAGGTAAGTAGGCATAGTTACATCTTTCTGGTGAAAACTAATCAAACTTGGGACATTCATATCTCTTTGCAAACAAAACAATGCCACACAGACTATAGTCCATCACTAGACATTCTTTTGATGGACATAGTGTTTGCCATTGTGTTTATCCTCTTCAGATGGAAATAAAACTTCTCACTCGACTTCAGTCATCCAAGACCAAAATCAGATCCAGAGTAATGTATATTTGTACTGATAACTGAGTATTATATCCACTTTTCCCTTGAAGATTTATTCCTTGTGGTCAAGATCAGCAGTCAGTCCTGAAATAACAACTTTTTATAGTCATTTTGGGTCTATGTCTCAATTAGGTGTGCCAAGATTATGCTTTCACTTGGAAGGGATGTCCACATGCCACATAACGGTGAGCTGTATTTATTGTGTACAGCAAAGATTGTTTGGAAAGATACATTTGAATGTCCCAAGTTTGATGGGTAGTTTCTACCATAAAGATGCAATTAAAAATTGTACTCATGAGTAGTCCAATTGATTTTAGTGAGGTTTATCTGCACCATCTGGGCTGTTTGAGAAGACAGTCTCATGGTTGATTTGGAAGTGAAATATTTTTGCACTGTAGTTTTTTTAGCTGGGTTCTGGAGAAACCACCCACTTTGGAAAGTATGAGCAGCAAGGGAGAATCAAGGGTAGAGTAATGGAAGATGGCAGGAGACCTCAGGGTGGCTTAGAGCTGGTGGAGCCAGAAGTCATGAGGTTGGGATGGGAGAAGGGCATGGTTTTGGCAACTGAAGTTTCGACTGAGAGGTGTGACAAGACCAATGAAAAATATGGGCTCTGTTTTACATATGATACCAGACTACTGAGCCTAGGGCTTGCCGATTGGAAGGTCGGCGGTTCGAATCCCCATGATGGGGTGAGCTCCCGTTGTTCAGTCCCAGCTCCTGCCAACCTAGCAGTTCGAAAGCACAAAGTGCAAGTAGATCAATAGGTCCCGCTCTGGCGGGAAGGTAAACGGCGTTTCTGTGCCCTGCTCTGGTTCGTCAGAAGTGGCTTAGTCCTGCTGGCCACATGACCCGGAAAAACTGTGCGGACAAACGTCGGCTCCCTTGACCAGTAGAGCGAAATGAGTGCCACAACTTCAGAGTCGTTCGTGACTGGACTTAACTGTCAGGGGTCCTTTACCTTTTCATCCTTATATAATGCACAGGTTAGAGGTTTTCTGTACCATTTCAATGACTTCTGCAAAATTCCCTCTCCTACTACATTATATGGAAAGGCCTGCTAAAGCTCATGAAATTCTGTGCCATCTTTGTAGGGCTTTGATATGAAAGGTTGCATGTAAAGATTGGAATAAATAAATGAACTAGGAATAAATCAGGTTAAGTGAGGAGGGAGATGCTTCAGTGGGAAGGTGTCATGAACACTTCTGCCCAAGGTATAGGAGCACAGCATCAGAGCAGCTCGCATTCCCTGCAGACAGCTGGAAGCAGTCGTATATCAACTCCCCCTCTTCCCAGCAAGGAATGGAATGCAGAGGAGCAAAGGGCGGGCTGGAGAGAAGCCAACTCTCCGAAGAAGCACAGGCAGGCTGAGAAAGCAGGAGGGGGAGCCCTGACTCACCAGAAGAGGAGTCATTTAACCACATGAGTCCCAGGAATAGACAAATGAGAAAGATATTAGACAGGAAACAAAACAAGAAACATAAAGGTCATAGGTTCTGCATATTCTGTGGCCGCAGGAAACATTCTCTAGAAGGGTCAACTGACTCATGAGTCATCTGAAGAAGTGTGCATGCACACGAAAGCTCATACCAATAACAAACTTAGTTGGTCTCTAAGGTGCTACTGGAAAGATTTATTTTTATTTTGTTTTGTGAGACATGGATGCTCGGTTAGAGCATCTGAGGCTAATTGTTTGTTTTGCAATAAATCTTCAAGCTAATTACGACTTGCGTCCCGTGTTATCGAGATGGCAGCCTGGGCTCCAGACAGAAGGGTACCTCAAAAATATTGTGCATGTATTCATCTTACAGAATAGTAAATATTGCTGGGTGGCCACTCCTATGGGCTTGTCTGGGGCCAAATTGATGTGCTTGTGACACATGCACAGGTTTAATCACATGCTCACTGTTATAGAGACCAGTTTGTGAACTCCTTTTGCTGATAGCAAGCAGAAAGGGCTACACTCGCTCCTCAGTCCGTCCACCCAGCCATGTTTCTTCTTGCTTGACTTGGGAGAAAAGCAGGGCGAGGCTACAAGACATGCAGAGTTCGGGGGGGGGGAGGTTGTTTGCACTCTGGAATTGGACTGCAACCATACTCTGCCTTTATACAGACCCAGCACACTTTGCTGCCTCTACTCCTCGTGTTATGACCCACCTTGGATCAGGCCATAACCCACTAATGGGTCCTGAACCACAAGTTGAAGACCAGTGATTTGGACCAATGTAGTTTAATGTTAAGGTGGCTAATCAACGAATAAAAGCAAAAACCCCTTTAATATCCCCTAAGAGTGAGCTGGTGAAGCACTGGTACAAGCATCACCTCAGCCATGAAATTGCAAGCCACTCTTTCAGCCTCTGCCCCCATAAGTGGATAATACAAAAATCTCACTTAGGGCGTCACAACTAAAACAACTTCCAAATGTGCCAAAGCCCTATGGAGGTACCTGAGTAAAGCTGAGAATGCATTACCTTCACCCAGCCCAGAACTACAGCTGCCGCTTGCTGGAACAGCCTGGGGCTCTTGTGTAAGCTGCAATGCATGACTTAAAGCTATAGAAACAAATTATATTATGTTAATATCGAAAATGTTCAGGAAAGGGGGTGGTAGTCTCAGATGGCTGTTAAATTCATAGAGGGAATCTTTGTTCCCACTTCCCTTTCTCCCACCTATGCAGTCCTCCCACCTTATTCTTTTGTAAGGCACCCTACTAATTAAATCATCTTGCAGGCATGACAAGGCACTTAATGAAATGCTGCTGAGTGATGGAAGCTGTTCCAAACCTATGTGGAAAGAGAATAAAAGATGTCCTGTATTGAAGGGCAAGCATACTTGTACTCAAACGCAAGATGGCTCACGTAAGGCTGGCCTTCCCAAGAGGCAAGGTGAGGTGACCGCCTTGAGCAGCAGGATCCCCAGCAAAAGAAACCTGTAGCATCTCCTACCTGAGACTAGGGCCAGCTTAATACCTTTTGGCACCTGAGGTGAACCACAAAATGGTGGGGGGCAGCAAATTCAGTCTCCAGGGAACACAACACATGTAGATCTTTATCCCCCCCCCTTGTTCCTGACGTAGCTCTTCCTTCCCCCTTTTTCTTATGTAGATTCAATCCCCCCTTCCCTGCTGCCCCCCACCATTTTGTGGTTCACCTCAGGTGCCAAAAGGTATTAAGCTGGCCCTAGTCTCAGGTAGGAGATGCTACAGGTTTCTTTTGCATGAATAGCATGTGCTCTACCACAAAATTATGACCACTCCATAGTGGCCCTCTTTCAGATTTGTGATTGCTAATTACAATATTCATAAGGGTTTATCGGCTCTGCAAATGGTGGTTCAAGAACAGAAGCCTCTTTTGCCATACAACTTGATTCCCTGCCCTCCTCAAGATCCCCAGACCCTCAAATAATTTTGGCAGCATCTAACAGAAAGCATCTCGTCATTATGGAGTATATTGGCTGGGACACTGGCAGGGCATTGCATTAAATACCGTATTTTTCGCCCTATAGGGTGCACCGGCCCATAGGGCGCACTTATTTTTTTTGGGGGGGGGAATAAAGAAAAAAATTTTATTCCCCCCCCCCCCCGAGCCCCAAAGAGCAAAGAAGGATCCCGCTAGCTGTCCTGGCTTCGTTTTTAGCTTCGGGGCTGGGGGTCCGGGAGTGAAGGTGAGGTTGCGCTCAACCTCGCCATCGCTCCCGGAGCCTGCTTGCAGGGCTAGGGGCGGGGGAAGCCCGAGCTTCCCCCGACCTCAGCCCCCAGAACGGGCCCGGGAGTGATGGCGAGGTTGCGCAACCTCACCATCGCTCCGGAGCTTGCTTGCGGGGCTGGGGGCGCAGGAAGCCCGAGCTTCCCCCGACCCCAGAACGGGTCCAGGAGCAATGGCGAGGTTGCGCAACCTCGCCATTGCTCCCGGAGCTTGCGGACATTTGCGCGAAGCACGGGGCGTGCTCCGGAGTGCGCCCCATGCTTCGGGCTGCAGGTTGCTGCCCGCAAGACTTGCAAGCCCGGCGGGAACTCCCGCCGGGCTCGCAAGGCTTGCGGACATTTGCCCGAAGCACAGGGCGCGCTCCAGAGTGCACCCCGTGCTTCGGGCTGCAGGTGGCTGCCCGCAAGACTTGGGAGCCCGGCAGGCACTCTCGTCGGGCTCCCAAGGCTTGCGGATAGCTTCCTGAAGCGTGGAGAGTGAGAGGGGTCAGTGCGCACCGACGCCTCTCGCTCTCCAGGCTTCAGCGAAAGCCTGCATTCGCCCCATAGGGTGCACACACATTTTCCCTTCATTTTTGGAGGGGGAAAAGTGCGTTCTATAGGGTGAAAAATACGGTAGTTAAAAATAAATGAAACACTATGGTGGGTCTGATTTTCACTTAAAACTTTTGAATGCCATTATCGTCTTTTGTAAAACAATGTCACCCAAGTTAAAATTTGTGTAGGTCCACTGAGAACCAGATAAAATGATGAGACAAGTCACATATGGTCTGCAGACCATCAGTTGGTCAACTTTTTGTTTTTTAAAGATTATGCTTGATTTGATAAACATTTGCTTTTCTAACTGAACACCATTGACAGTATATTGTACAGTATGGCAGTGAGTAATTCACAGAGTAGTGGGGGTTCAAATTGTTTTAATTTTTTTTTATACCTTTAAGGATTTCAGGTGGGGATAGGACAGAACATTAATAAATGCTTATTTAGTTTAAAACCAGACTTTAATTGTGGGAGTAGCACAAGAGAGTGTGTGGCACAGCATGTAATTAAGAGCCCACCACATTTTACATTCTTGGATATATGTAAACATCAATTAATCATTCCCAACACCCCTGGTGAGATACACATATAGTTTATGCCGTACTATTCCCTAGGGCAGCTCTTTAAAAGTCTGCTATGGTGTGCCAGCTTAAGGTACATTTATAAAAGCATGCTCATAAGGAACCAAATTGTGTCAAAAGGAGAGTTTATGGTGCTTGCAATTTCAGCGATGGCCAAAGGGTGCCTCCCAACACCCGCAGTAAATGTAGGAAGAGGCTGAAGGAAACCCTCACAGTAAGGAAACTTCAGTGGTTTCAGATGACCTGTTTATTGAGCATTCATAAGAACATAAGAAAAGCCCAGACTGATCAGGCAGAAAGCCCATGTTGTTCAGCACTCTGTTCTCACGGTGGCCAACCAGATGCCCACACAAAGTCTGCAAGCCCTTCCCCAGCCATTGGTATTCAGCTGTATGCTGCCTCTGACAGCGGAGGTAGAACATAGCTGTTATAGGAGCAGCCATTGATGCATACAGATAAATACATAATGTTATTTGTACGCTGCCTTTCCATAGCTCAAACCATGCTCAAGGCAGCTTACAGCAGCAAAGCCAGACACCTTCATCTTTCCCAGCTGCAATAAAGCATCTCTCTCCCGTTGTGGCCTCTCCAACCACAGCAGGTGCTATAACTCCAATGGTTTTACTTTCCACTATCTCTCAAGATGGACAGATGCCAACAACATATTCATACATAATTTTATTTCTTTGTTGTTGCCTTTCAAACCATGCTCAAGGCAGCTTACAACATGAAAAAAACACCTGCATAATTACAAACATAAAGTAATAAACAGTAACTGAAACATCAAAAGTACACAACCAATTAAACAATTTCCACATAAATCAGAATAAGATCTAAAATAGAGAGACAAAAATTAATATTGACAACACCCCCAAAGCCCTTAAGCAATCCCCCAGCCCAAGAGTCTGTTCAGCAGCCTTAGCTTTTGCAGCTGGAGTCAGTCCAGGCCCTACCAAGTCTTCTGGACTCACAGCCATTGACAGCATTATCCTTCATAAATGTTATATACCGTATTTTGTATTCTCACTTTGTGTTTTTATGCTGTGAACTGTACTGTGATCTTTGGGTGAGGGGCAGTATACAAATTTAATAAATTTAATAAATCAAATAAAGGTAGCTTCATTGTGTATGCTTCTTTAATAGTGATGTGAGGAGTTGCAATTTGAGAGTTTGCACATACTTAGTTAAGCATTTCAAATATCATTTCTTCTCCTCTTATATCCTACCATCTTGTGCTTTAAAGAATCATAGAATTGCCCCTCTGTGACTCCATAAAAGAATATATGGATGGAGCCCATCTGGAGAGTGATTGCAACATAACATACCTTTTTATTGCTAATATAAAAAGAGAAGTGATTTAAGTATTGAGACTTTTCAAGTGCTGCACAATAATAATTCTGTTTACGCTTCAAGACACCTTGATACCAAATTGTTGTTATATTTATTTATAATATAAAGGTGCATATTTGTTTTAATTACATGAGTCTGCTGTTTTAGTAGTTCTAAGATTGAACCATGGAAGGAAATGACAATTACAATTACACTTGCTATAAATTATATATAACCACCACCACCGATTTCTAAGAGCCTCTGCTTCTAAGCACCAGCACTGTTTATAGCTCTGTTGCCCAAGTGCAACAAATCCACTTTTAAAAAAGAAATGGACTTTTTGCAGTTCAGAAAGAAAAGGACATTTGGAAGTTAGAATGACTGAATGCTTAACAGGAAGATGCGAGAAAATCAGGATGAGTGCTGATTATTGTATAACCTGTGAACAAATTTAATCTAACCTCTGCATAAGCTTTGTGCAAGCACATCAGGATGAAAGCTCAATAAATAGGTCATCTGGAGAAGCCCTACAAACATCATTCATTGGAACATTACAGCGTTGGTGGTTTGGCTTTCTAGTCTGCAGCTTGAGAAAGTGGAGCTCTGTTTAGACCAAATTTGCTATTAATAGAAACAGCAGGCATTTTCAGGTGATGGTGCAGAACAGAATTAGGCTTGTATGCTAGGTTTTAAACTGGTTGACCAAAGAAAACGGTTAAAAAATGTGATCTAGTGAATAAATGACCAAACTGCGGGAGGCAGTGGAAGACAGGAGTGCCTGGCGTGCTCTGGTCCATGGGGTCACGAAGAGGCGGACACGACTAAACGACTAAACAACAACAACAGTGAATAAATTGACTAGAAGAAGAGGAGTTTGGATTTGATATCCTGCCTTTCACTCCCCTTCAGGAGTCTCAAAGCGGCTCACATTCTCCTTTCCCTTCCTCCCCCACAACAAACACCTTGTGAGGTGAGTGAGGCTCAGAGAAGTGTGACTGGCCCAAGGTCACCCAGCAGCTGCAGGTGGAGGAGCGGAGATGCGAACCCGGTTCCCCAGATTACGAGACTACCGCTCTTAACCACTACACCACACTGGCTCTCTGACTAGCCTTCAGAAAGCATGATTTTGGGGCTTCAGACAGGCAGGAGACAGTAAGGGAATAATTTCAAACGTTAAATGTGGTGTTAATACCAGAGGTGAAGACGTCTGCACTAACAGTATTATGTCCTTGTTACATCAGATGACCTTGGTTCAACCTGAAGGAAGGTCGGTTGCAATGTCAGCAAATCCACAATCGCTGAGTCAAAATATCCCAGTGAAACTGGAAAATACTGACAAAATATGCTGAACTTGATGGGAGTTTAAGGTCCCGTGAGAGGCTTGTTATGTCTCTTGCCTTGCTCTCTCTCCCACAATGCAGTCACAGAAAACTGCTTGCTCAAAATTTGCCTTCGCCTTCAGCCTCCTTGCATCTCCTGCCACAGGATTTGAAAGTTGTCTCCAGGGGTGGCTGAGCAGAGACATAGACTCCAAAATGTTTGGCATCCCAACCTGCATGCTGGTGGAGTCACTCTTTTAAAGTGAAGTTAATCAAATCCACACAGGCTGTTTATGCCAAAAAAAGTAAACATGAAATAGCAAATATATGCAAACCTCCCTTCCCCAAATATACTCCCAGAACTGAAGCACGGTTGCAAGAGACTCTTTAAAGAAGACGATGTGCCGCATCAGTGTAGCTTCAAAATCTGAGCAGAATGCAGCCAAACTAAAACTACTGATTGACCCAAATCGTATCATCTCTTCCTCAGCTGCTGCTTGGGTTTATACTAAGAAAAAAAATCCCCCTGATACTGATGGTGGTAATGGAGAATGGATGGCTGCTAAGAGATTGAGATCGAATCCTGACAAGACAGAAGTACTGTTTTTTTTGGGGGGGGCGGGTGTGGGGGACTCCCTGTTCCTGAAAGGGGTAACTGTGCCCCTGAAGGACCAGGTATGCAGCCTGAGAGTCATTCTGGACTCACAGCTGTCCATGCAGGTGCAGGTCAATTCTGTATCCAGGGCAGCTGTCTATCAGGTCCATCTGGCACGCAGGATAAGACCCTACCTGCCCGCAGACTGTCTCACCAGAGTGGTGCATGCTCTAGTTATCTCTTGCTTGGATTACTGCAATGTGCTCTACGTGGGGCTACCTTTGATGGTGACCCGGAAACTACAACTAATCCAGAACGCGGCAGCTAGACTGGTGACTGGGAGCGGCCGCCGAGACCACATAACACCGGTCTTGAAAGACCTACACTGGCTCCCACTATGTTTCCGAGCACAGTTCAAAGTGTTGGTGCTGACCTTTAAAGCCCTAAACGGTCTCGGTCCAGTATACCTGAAGGAGCATCTCCACCCCCATCGTTCTGCCTGGACACTGAGGTCCAGTGCCGAGGGCCTTCTGGTGGTTCCCTCGCTGCGAGAAGCCAAGTTACAGGGAACCAGACAGAGGGCCTTCTCGGTAGTGGCACCCTCCCTGTGGAAAGCCCTCCCACCAGATGTCAAAGCGATAAACAACTACCTGACATTCAGAAGACATCTGAAGGCAGCCCTGTTTGGGGAAGCTTTTAATGTTTGATGTGTTTTTCTGTTGATATTCTGCTGAGAGCAGCCCAAAGTGGCTGGGGAAACCCAGCTAAATGGGCAGGGTATAAATAATACATTTATTATTATTGAGGTGTAGGCCGATTGAAATGAATAGCTCTTAAGGCTCGTCCACACTTCACCTAGAAAGCACACCTCTGAGCTGTTTGACCTGCCACATTCTCGAAGAAAACCCACTATTTATTGCTGAATTGGAATAAACATCAATCCATGGAAAACCCACTGATATTTGCTCTGATTCAGCAGAAAAGAGCGTGTTTTCCCAGAGGAAAGTTGCGGGGAAAGTGGGAGTGTGGGCAAGGCCTTAGTTAAGCTCATTATTTCAGTGAGTCTACTCTGGGTAAAACTTAGTTGAATCCCACCCTGGTAGCCAGTGTGATTCAAGACATCTCCAGTTCAAATCTCACCTCGTATATGAATACAGATGGTTTTCGGTGACCCACGTTTGGTGTGTGTCTCACCCATCCACAACTGAGGGGACGGCCACTACCACATCTTTATGTCAGTATCCAATTCCATCCTACTGAATTTGTTTAATTTTTCCTTTAAATTCTGCTGATGTGCCACCTTATTAGATCTTTTCAAACTCACTTCAAATTTCTCTTTAGCTGAAATCCAATACCAGTTTTACTCAGCATATATTCAGTCTTTGCATTCAGTTATACTGTGGATCTGCGGGTGCACTCTGTTTTTTTGGCAACATAGCATTTTTGTCTTTTGTTTTCTGTATCGCTTGGATAACAACACATAAAGGACAGGATTAACACATGGTTGAAGATACTGAAGGATATTACATACAAAATATAAAGAGTCCCATCTTATAAAGGCTATTTTAAGGCTTGCATGCATGAATCATTGTGAACTATTTACAGTACAATTCTCATTGAATTCTTTTTGTAAAGCAAAATATTTGTACTGGAAGATAAATTAGCAACTGTAATTAGAAATGTATGTATACAAATTAAATGTCATACAGAGGGGAGGTATCAGGATATTAAATAGCCTTTTCTCCCCTTTGCTGGCTTTTATTTTAAAGTTTTATATTCTTGTCAGTGATCTGACATTATTGCATACAAGAACACCTTAACAAACACATTTGAAAAAAAACTAGAAGAAAAAGTTGATTCTCTAATCAAATTTTTGTGTTTAAATACAACTCAAATGGCATATACTGACATGAAAACAGACTATTGCTCTGAGTCAAATAAGCAGATCTATTCATGGAAACAAGCTTCTTCATGCATCTTATTGGGTATATCCAAATGTGCATTCCTGTCTGGAGTACATTATTTTCAATTGGATGTGCATTTGAATGTACATGCCCATCCACATTCTGCAAATGTCTACCTTTGACAATTATTCTTAGTTTTTTCTACATGCTATCCTTATTAAATCAAGCTAATATTCACTAATTAATGGCAAATAGGGAACACTTATTGAGCACGTCAGTGTTCAAGATGTCAGTATCCAGTTCCATCCTACTGAATTTGTTAAATTTTTCCTTTAAATTCTGCTGATGTGCCACCTTATTAGAGCTTTTCAAACCCCTTCAAATTTCTCTTTAGCTGAAATCCAATACCAGTTTTACTCAGCATATATTCAGTCTTTGCATTCTGTTATACTGTGGATCTGCGGGTGCACTCTGTTTTTTTGGCAACATAACATTTTTGTCTTTTGTTTTCTATATCGCTTGGATAACAACACATAAAGGACAGGATTAACACATGGTTGAAGATACTGAAGGATATTACATACAAAATATAAAGAGTCCCAGATATAGCTATGATGATAGATCCTTAAATAGATGCATAATTCTAAAATATATACAGGAAGCCAGCAGACTGAGAAGGTTGCAGTGGCAAGAAAAATCATTACAGAGGCTTTCCGTGTGTTTCTAGAACTCACCACAGACATCATAGGACTTTTATAAAGGAAAATGATAAGTCGGACATAGTTGGACACAATCACCAAGACTGGGATGAGATAATATAGGATGAACTGGCTAAGGACCACTTGGTACTGCTGCTGGTATATGGTAGGTACGCAGAAGGATATATTTGTAGAAAGTCTTGTTTCCATTGTAGCGTGGATCCTTAGTGGCAAACTGACAACAAAGCTCAGGACCCAAACCGAGACGAGAATGAAGATCATTGTTGTGGTCTTTGGAGTTCTGTAAGGTCTCAAGATGATTCTTGCTCTAGCAATGGAGACAGCACAGAGGGAATAGATGCTAGCAGCCAAGGAGAAAGCTGAACAGAACTGGAAAAACCTGCAAAATGCATCTCCCCAAAGCCATGTGTAGTAGAGGACTGAAGCCAACACAAAGGGCATCAGGAGAAGTGTAAGTAAGTCTGCGATAAGCATGCTCAGGAGAAGAACATCCAGCTGATTTTTCTTCAGGGAACTGTATTTTATGGAGATAATGAGAGCCAAAATATTTGCACCAAATCCAGCAACTAATATAAGTCCAAAGACACAGGAAAATATTACAACATAGTTGATATACATTTTCCATGTCAGTTTGTAAATTTTCTTTGAGGAAACAAGATTTAAATGCTAGATTCTCTCCCAGAAAATTAAAGACAAGAAAACATATTCCTTAAAGACTCTTGCTTGCTTCCACCTTTTCTATGTTTCCACAAGTTCTGTACATCACTATAATAAAAATGTCAGTGCCTAAATAAACATAAATTAGCAATACAAAATTGCAGGAACTCGGTTTCTCCCCATCAGGACTCAGCTCTGAGTAAACAGAATTCAGTTCTTTTGCCTTTCACTCAGAAAATTAATGCCTGAACAAATAAAGAAATGTGCAAAGTCTGGTTTCTAGCTAAAAAGTCATCTCTAGTGTAAGAATGATACATGTATTCAATACCGAGCATCATGCATGGATGCTTTGCTCAACTAACAGGCCATAATAGCTTTTTAAAACAGTCGTTTCCTGGAAAGTGTATTTAGGACACTGTGCTGTCACCACTGGGCTTTATTGGCTGTAGGGTGAGACTATTGACTGCACAAACAGAGGCAGGAAAGCCTTGATAAGGAATAACTCCCCTCACAGCAATCTTCTAGAACAGTGGTTTTCAAACTAGCATAATGCTGTCACATAAATCTAAGGTTGGAGAACTGCATTCAGTTCTGGCTGCCTCACCTAAAAAAAAAATTGTTGTGGAGGTGGAAAAGAATCAGAAAAGGGCAACCAAAATGATCAAGGTGCTGTTCCTCTCAGAGCCAGGCTTCTGGTTGGTCACCGTGAGAACAGGATGTTGGACTAGATGGGCCACTTACCTCTTCCAGCAGACTCTTCTTGCACTTCTTTTGCCCGTGAGCCCTTGACACGGTGATTTGATGCTGGAGAACCACCTGGGACATCTCACATGGAACTCATGTGCATTGCAGAGGGTTGTACTTTAGATTGCAACATATTTTCTCTTCAAGGGGAGCACACACTATAGGCAGGCACCTGCTGGTTGCATTCCCTCTGAGGGCAGCCTGGGGAAGGTTCCCAAGTGGAGTGGAATGAGGACAGGATCAGCCAAGGATCTGCAAACCAAGAGGGGCCTGATCTGGATCTAAGAAGAAAACCAGCCCCACCTTCTGCCAGGGCAGTGTGAATTGCAGGGCTTTGGATGAAGAGGTGGTTCTGCTCCTCTTAAGTCCCACCTGCTCTCAAGCCTGAAGCTAGTATTGTTCCATATTAGCAATAGCGTTTAGCCTTGGGGATGTAGCTGCCCACTTCTGCCAAACTATAGCTGCCAAACTATCATGTATAGCTTGAATATGGGAATATGGTATAATAAATATTTAAATAGGAGTGGAAAATGTTTAAAGCCTCAAGTGGAAGCCATCTGTAGTCTTCCAAAAAACACCAACATCTATTTACTATGCTGTAACTAACTGCAAGCCTTTACAACTATAAAATATTTTTTAACACTTCAAAAATGACAGCTAAGTACCTGCATGCTTGTTCTCACAGGCCAAACCTATTAAAAAGCAAACAACAAATACGCACCGCGTTGCACTTGCCGCACAGCATTGAGGTGACTTTTTTTAAAATGCTAATTAATACCCGAAATCTCTGGCATTGAAATTTTTCTGCCTTCAATATGATTCTCTTGGCTTTTTGAGGCAGTGATGTCACTCACCCCACATTTCTAGGTTTATTCCTGGTTGGAGTTTGTCTCCCTGACTAGGAAAGTATGCAACAGGAGGACCTGTGGTTACATTTATTTAATAAATGGTGAAAGTTTTAGTCTGGCTTTCTATGTTTTCCCACTGGTGTCTATAATTAAATTTTTAAAATTTGATTCTGACCAAAGGTTTCTGCAAATGGTGGCCAAACCTGGCTATAAAAGAAGTTTAAAGTCATTTATTAAGCATTGGTGGTCATCATTTTGGCTAAAGTATGAAGTCTTTCCACCAGACCTGCAGCATAGTTAAAATAAAACCTCCCGCGGGGTTTTACCAAGAAGCAAGCAGGTTGCAGGAAGTGGGTGCTGTAAAGCAGATATTTTAGAAGGATTCTCATCAGAGGAGGAAAGTGCACTCCTTAATCTTTAAGACTGGTGGACTGGAACAGTTCAGGCTGAAGAGGGCTTTGAAGGGGAACACTGAGAACTGCAGTAGCATTATCTGTAAGATTAAGGTGAGGTGAGAATTGGAAAACTTCCAACAGATAACATTGACCATTATTCGCTTTAAAAAATATATGGTGGCAGTACACATTGAAGAAGAGTTGTTGTTTGGACTTGATATCCCGCCTTTCACTCCCCTTCAGGAGTCTCAAAGTGACTAACAATCTCCTTTCCCTTCCTCCCCCACAACAAACACTCTGTGAGGTGAGTGGGGCTGAGAGACTTCAGAGAAGCATGACTAGCCCAAGCTCACCCAGCAGCTGCATGTGGAGGAGCGGAGACGTGAACCCGGTTCACCAGATTACAAGTCCACCAATCTTAACCACTACACCATGCTGGCTCCATTGGAAAACCATGTCAGCCGGTAGCAACTGTGAGAGCAGTAGAAGATCCAGTGGATTCTGGGCCAGTTCAGCCCTCTTAGACCTCTTTTCCAGCCTGTCCATTGGGCTTGATCCAGCAGGGATCCCTCCAGCAGACCTTCCTCTCACCCATACACTGGGCAGGCAGAAGTAGGAAGTCTGTGCTGGCAGAGTGCCACAAGCAGGGCTTTTTTTCAGCCGGAACTCACCAGAACTCAGTTCCAGCATCTCTCAGCTCTTATAATGACCATTATAAGAGAATAAGGGAGACATTCATGGTGAGTTCTGGCACTTCTTTTTCTAGAAAAATAGCACTGGCCACAAGTGCCACTGTGTAGATCAGGGGTAGGCAACCTAAGGCCCGGGGGCCGGATCTGGCCCAATCACCCTCTAAATCTGGCCCGTGATCAGTCCAGGAATCAGCATGTTTTTACATGAGTAGAATGTGTCCTTTTATTTAAAATAGGGTTACGAGATGCCCCCGTTTCCCGGGGACAGTCCCAGGATTTGCGAATAAGTCCCCGGACAAATTCCATCCCCAGAATGTCCCTGGATGTCATCTAATGTCCCTAGGAAACGCAGAATTGGCAGTCACAGCAGCCCGGAGCAGTTGGCTCTGGCTGGCTTCAGGAGCTGCTTGGAAGTCTCCATATGATGGTGGTGCAGGGGCTCTCAGCTGCAGCTTCTGGACTGCCTCCACCTTCCCTGACCCCAGAAACTAAGCTGTGAAGGGAGGTTTCATGCTGCCTATTGGAGCAGCCTCCCAACTCCTACTTGCGTGCAAGCAGGAGCGGGGCAGAGATCTCTCAGCTGTGAAGGGAGGCTTCACGCTGCCTATCAGAGCTTGCGTGCAAGCAGGAGGGGACAGGGATCTCTCAGTTAGGCAACAGGAAGCCTCCCTTCCCAAATGCCCAGGCTCATGGAGAAAAGAGATAGGAGCCTCAGAGGTAGGGGAAACGTGGTGGTTGAGGTCATGGTGGTGGCCGCCCTTCTGCCACCGCCATCGCTGCAGCATCAACGTCCCGAATGTGTATTTCTTTCTTTCTTTATCTGGTAACCTTAAATGCATCTCTGGGTTATTTGTGGAGCATAGGAATTCGTTCATCCCCCCCCCCCCAATAAATATAGTCCAGCCCACCACATGGTCTGAGGGACGGTGGACCAGCCCATGGCTGAAAAAGGTTGCTGACCCTTGGTGTAGATAGTGACTGACAGGATGGGAGTCAGTACCTAGGAGCAGGGTGTGCCTAGAGGTTGGCCAGGTTGGCCTCTGCCGAGAATGCAGGCCAAGGAGAGATGCCTCTGCTCTGCCTACCTGGCATAATGAGGTTCGAATTGCAGCCTGAAGCAGTGGCGTACCATGGGTTGCCAGTGCCTGGGGCAATGAAGGGAAATAGACGGAGTATGCATGCACATTCAACTACCTAACAGCATCCATGTCACCCAGGATATCAAAGCCGCAGAGATATGAAAAGAAGAGTCCTTCCATTTTCTGGAGAGGTCACTTCCCGGTTTGTATGGAGAAGCCATTTTCAGGGGAGCCAAGCCACAGAAGTGCACAACTGTATTGAGACAGCACTGGGTGTTGAAAATTTGCACCCCTATCAGTTTTGTGCCCGGGGCAATTGCCTCTGTGGCCTCTCCCACGCTGTGCCACTGGCTTTATCCAGCTAAGTTCTATTCAGAGTAAACCCACTGAAATAGTTGGTGCTACGTGTTTGTTTTGGCTTTGCTCTAATCAATGAACACAGCACCATTGCAAAGAATCAGAGGAAGCTGCAATAATTCAAGCTAAGTATTCCCCCAAGAGAGAGGGGCTCAAGCTGAGCCTCAGTGATTCCCCATAATATCTGTTATGCAGGAGAACTTCCCTGTCATAATAAATCATGTAAGTGCACACCTAGCTGACCACCAGAACCTCTGCTATGTGTAATACAAGTACACACTCTATTTAGCATTTAATGAGGGTGAAAGAGGAGAGCGCAAAATATGTTCTGAAGCTCAACCTCAAAAAAACGAAGATCATGGCCACTGGGCCCATCACCTCCTGGCAAATAGAAGGGGAAGAAATGGAGGCAGTGAGAGATTTTACTTTCTTGGGCTCCATGATCACTGCAGATGGTGACAGCAGCCACGAAACTAAAAGATGCCTGCTTCTTGGGAGAAAAGCAATGACAAACCTAGACAGCATCTTAAAAAGCAGAGACATCACCTTGCCAACAAAGGTCCGTATAGTTAAAGCCATGGTTTTCCCAGTAGTGATGTATGGAAGGGAGAGGTGGACCATCAAGAAGGCTGATCGCCGAAGAATTGATGCTTTTGAATTATGGTGCTGGAGGAGACTCTTGAGAGTCCCATGGACTGCAAGAAGATCAAACCTCTCCATTCTGAAGGAAATCAGCCCTGAGTGCTCACTGGAAGGACAGATCGTGAAGCTGAGGCTCCAATACTTTGGCCACTTCATGAGAAGAGAAGACTCCCTGGAAAAGACCCTGATGTTGGGAAAGATGGAGGGCACAAGAAGAAGGGGACGACAGAGGACAAGATGGTTGGACAGTGTTCTCGAAGCTACAAACATGAGTCTGACCAAACTGCGGGAGGCAGTGGAAGACAGAAGTGCCTGGTGTGCTCTGGTCCATGGGGTCACGAAGAGTCGGACATGACTAAATGACTAAACAACAACAACAAAGTAATGGAGGCAACTGCCAGGAAGCACCTCCCTCCAGTAATGGAATTTACATTTCCTGGGGAACGCATCAGCATTTTTTCCAATGTAGACGAAGTTATACCCCAAGGAACATGCTCTGGATGAGCAAGAGACCCTCTGCAACTACTCTGTCACTCTGGCAGGGAAATTGTATTGTATATTCTAAAAATAGCTTAATCCCTCAAATGCCACTTAATCCCAGCCCTATCCTAACAGAGCCTATATTTTCCACAGTTGCTCCAACACCTGCAGATGCAGGAGCAAGACTTCTTTCTCAATTTTGGCTACATCTCCCACCTTGACCTCCATCTTCCTGCCTCCCAGCCACGTGTGTTGCTTGGATTAGTCAGGACTCTTGCAGGGAGCGCAAGCCAGAACTACTGCTATTTTTTAACCATAAAATGATGTTTTCTAGGAATCAGGGACAACAGCAAAATTCAGGGGGCCCTTGGCATGGGAGCCGTGGATGAGCTCCCACCCCCCACCCACAAACTCTATCCTCCAAAGTGGCTCCACCTTTTTTCTTTGACTGCCGCTGCCACAGCAACAACAACATTCACTGCCCTTCCCACCCACACCCTTGGGCAGCTTTTTTACCTGTGGGTGGGTGAGAGGTGTCATGTGACAAAGGTATTTGAGAGCAGTACAAAAATAAAGCAGTCTAGAAATGTTGTGAAATGCTGAAAAGCTGCAGAATCATTTAGCATGCTGAATCACTGTGCCTCATCTTGAGGATGACTCATTGTATCTGCTTGCAGGCATACTCTCTGTCTGTCTGTCTCTCTCTCTCTGTGTAGCCTGTGCTCTGTGAAGTCTGTGCTCAATGGAGACTCTGTGTGACTCAGTAACTCTGTGTATGTTCTGAAGCTACTTTAATCTTCTGTTCACTCTGCTGTTATTTGCAAACAAGTTTATTTTAACTCAGTAAAGCCTTTATTCTTTTACTGAAGAAGACTCTGTGTTATTAACTTACAGTACACTGCGTGTCAAGAGGTACTGCTGCTTTCGGACAGAAACCACTTGGGGGTCCCATCTGTGAAGGTTCCCACCCTTTTGAGGTATCCGATGCCTTGCCTTAGTCCAATGCAGTGCCAATGCAATATCTTGGTCCATACACAGATCTATGAAATATCTGGTTTATAGTCTAGGCAAAGTCAGTCTTGGTAGCTTTTGCTTTGCCTTGTTTCAAATTGACCTGTTTTCTATTATGTACTATTGCACACTGGCACTTCAAGCCACAAAGCCGTTTTATTTCCTGTATGCAATTTTGCCTAATGTATGCTTCTTTGAAAACGTAAGGAATTATTCTCATTGGGAGGAGATATGGATGCAGATATGGTTCCCTCTGTCACCTGTGGCGATACCTCTGTGGCACTGCTGCTCAAAATATCACTTGGAAGTCATTAGTCATATCTGAGGAAAATAATGGATACAAATGCAATAGGATTTAAAGTTTGGGTAGAATAGCTTGAGCTTGTATATATACATATCCTTATTAACGTTGGTGTTGATAACCTGGGTTTTCAGCCATTCTTATAACAGCTAATACTGCATGGAGTACAGCAAATGGGTCATTAATCCTTTAAAAAAGTACAATTTAATGCAATGCTTCATGACAGGAAGTGAGCAGGATAATAAAACCGTTTACTGCTCAAAACCACACTTAATATTTTTATGGTGCAGTTGGCTCAACAAAATCATCTTTGTGAGTCATCACTTCAAAGAAAGGTCCTGGAGACCCATTAAAAATGACTGAAAATTCATGTTATAATGCTACATGCACTTGAGATTTTAGAACTCCTCCTCCCCCAAGCCAAGTTAGAAGAACTTCGGGCTGTATCAAGAGGGGCATTCATTCAGCAGTTTGAGGTCTAATGTGACTATGTGAGGACTTGTCTGGCAAAATTAATGACTGATTTTATCCGTATTGTAAATTACTTTAGTTTCAAGAGAAAACAGACAATCCACACTCTGGGGTAAATGGAAGCCTTTTGAGATGTATTGGACTAGAGTTCCAGCTTACAAGGGAGTATGTTCATGAAATAGTGTAATTTGCTTTGTTTAAAATTTTAATATCTTTTTCTGATGAAAAAAATGTTTCTGTTTTTTTTATGTTTTATGGAAATAAGGAAAAATATAATTTCTAGACAGTTTTAAAAATAATAGGTGTAGATCCACTTCTACTTTTCTCTCATATATACAGTGGTACCTCGCAAGATGAATGCCTCGCAAGACAAAAAACTCGCTAGACGAAAGGGTTTTTTGTTTTTTTGAGCTGCTTCGCAAGACGATTTTCCCTATGGGCTTGCTTCGCAAGACAGAAACATCTTGCAAGTTTGTTTCCTTTTTCTTAACACCGTTAATACAGTTGCGACTTGACTTCGAGTAGCAACTCATAGCACGCGGTGTGGTAGCCTTTTTTGAGGTTTTTAAAGACTTTGGTGATTTTTGAAGCTTTTCCAAAACTTTCCCGACACCGTGCTTCGCAAGACGAAAAAAATCGCAAGGCGACAAAACTCGCGGAACGAATTAATTTCGTCTTGCAAGACACCACTGTATTCCAAAACATTTATCATCATCTATAAACAAAATGTTCAACATAATTTTTTTTCTTGACTTTCCCGCCGCTCATTTCCTGATATTCATTTATCTAAATTTGGCTATCATCAGTAATCCGCTGTTTATATTTAAAATTCTCCCTGCAACTACATTTATGTGTGATATTTCCCATTGCTATTCCCTCACCAGATGGGCACACCCTGGATCAGATGAGAAGCTTCCCATACCTGGGACGGACATTCCATCACACAATGACATGGACCACCCATAGATCTGCTGCCCTCCAGAAAGCACAAGTTAGTCAATCTGTGCTATTTCTTTACTAAAGGGGGCCAATATATTCCACCTGCCATCAAAGTATTCAATGCTCAATGCCTCTAATATCTGGGGTGGAGGATTAACAACTGAATTGGATAATCTCCAGGCTAAATTCTTGAGGGCTCTCCTCCAGACCCTCAGATATGTGCCTAACTCAGTCATTTTCTTGGAAACTGGGGAATGCCCTCTACTGACCTGGGTCTGGAGGGCAGCCTTAAAATAGTGGCTTAAGGTCAATGTTTTCAAACTGGACACAGGACTACTCCAACATCTAGCTCAGGATGAGTTGTCAGTTGCTGGTCCAAGCGCAACACCCAAAAAGCTTCCTCAATTGGGCTGTCCTCATCTCTTCCCAGCGTATCTTTGGTTGCCAAGTTTCTTTCTGAGGCAATCAGGATCAGAGAGCACTTTGTATTAGTTAAAGGTCTGAAACAAGCTTAGTTTTATCCAATATCCAAGTAGTATGTATGTTTTTGTATTTTTATGTACTGGATTCTATTTGTGGGTGGAAGGCAATAAATAAATGATTGATTTATGTACGGGTGATACTTTTATATATAATCCACCAATGGTCTCAATTCCTCCTTAAACACTTCATCATTATGTCCTCTTAGTTTGACAGTTAATTTTGCCATTTCAGCCTAGTCCATAAGCCATTCCTCCTTCGCTGGTAATCCTTCTTTCCAGTCCTGTGCATATAAAGTTCTAGCTGCTGTTGTCATGGACATAAATAAATTAATCAGCTTTTTCAGGACTTCTGTCCCCATTATTCCTAGCAAAAAAGATCCACTTCTACTTTTCTATGCTATCTGTGTTATCATCTTCTGCTTATGACCAGCAGCTACTTCATGCCCAGGTTATAGGCAAAGTATGAAAATCTGTTTATTGGCTGACAATGTCAAAGTGGAGCATTCCAAACAGAGGTTGGAGGGCCATTTGTCAGGGATTCCTTAGCAGTGATTCTGCACTGTAGGGGATTGGTCACCCACGGGGTCACTTCCAACTCTACAATTCTATGATATTATCATGTCTTTCTTCACCCTGGTCCCCCAACACTGACACATTCAGCAACGTATGAAAAGGTCCTATCCTAGGGATGGACATATAAATAAGCTTGTGAAATTGACACAGATTTGACAAGCCCATTTTGTCCCATGTCCATATTAACCTGTGATTTTTTAAAAAACTGTGCAAAAAATTCAATTCAAATGTACATTTAAATATGTACTTATATGGTATTTTAACACCAAGTATGAATTTAGATACATATTTTATCTCATTGTAAATGGCCAGGTTGTTCACTTGTTGTTGTTTAGTCGTTTAGTCGTTTAGTCGTGTCCGACTCTTTGTGACCCCATGGACCAGAGCACGCCAGGCACTCCTGTCTTCCACTGCCTCCCGCAGTTTGGTCAGGCTCATGTTTGTAGCTTCAAGAACACTGTCCAACCATCTTGTCCTCTGTCGTCCCCTTCTCCTTGTGCCCTCCATCTTTCCCAACATCAGGGTCTTTTCCAGGGAGTCTTCTCTTCTCATGAGGTGGCTAAAGTATTGGAGCCTCAGCTTCACGATCTGTCCTTCCAGTGAGCACTCAGGGCTGATTTCCTTCAGAATGGATACGTTTGATCTTCTTGCAGTCCATGGGACTCTCAAGAGTCTCCTCCAGCACCATAGTTCAAAAGCATCAATTCTTCGGCGATCAGCCTTCTTTATGGTCCAGCTCTCACTTCCATACATCACTACTGGGAAAACCATGGCTTTAACTATACGGACCTTTGTTGGCAAGGTGATGTCTCTGCTTTTTAAGATGCTGTCTAGGTTTGCCATCGCCTTTCTTCCAAGGAGCAGGCGTCTTTTAATTTCGTGACTGCTGTCTCCATCTGCAGTTATCATGGAGCCCAAAAAAGTAAAATCTCTCACTGCCTCCATTTCTTCCCCTTCTATTTGCCAGGAGGTGATGGGACCAGTGGCCATGATCTTCGTTTTTTTGATGTTGAGCTTCAGACCATATTTTGCGCTCTCCTCTTTCACCCTCATTAAAAGGTTCTTTAATTCCTCTTCACTTTCTGCCATCAAGGTTGTGTCATCTGCATATCTGAGGTTGTTGATATTTCTTCTGGCAATCTTAATTCCGGCTAGGGATTCATCCAGCACAGCCTTTCGCATGATGAATTCTGCATATAAGTTAAATAACCAGGGAGACAATATACAGCCTTGCCGTACTCCTTTCCCAATTTTGAACCAATCAGTTGTTCCATATCCAGTTCTAACTGTAGCTTCTTGTCCCACATAGAGATTTCTCAGGAGACAGATGAGGTGATCAGGCACTCCCATTTCTTTAAGAACTTGCCATAGTTTGCTGTGGTCGACACAGTCAAAGGCTTTTGCATAGTCAATGAAGCAGAAGAAGATGTCTTTCTGGAACTCTCTAGCTTTCTCCATAATCCAGCGCATGTTTGCAATTTGGTCTCTGGTTCCTCTGCCCCTTCGAAATCCAGCTTGCACTTCTGGGAGTTCTCGGTCCACATACTGCTTAAGCCTGCCTTGTAGAATTTTAAGCATAATCTTGCTAGCGTGTGAAATGAGTGCAATTGTGCGGTAGTTGGAGCATTCTTTGGCACTGCCCTTCTTAGGGATTGGGATGTAGACTGATCTTCTCCAATCCTCTGGCCACTGCTGCGTTTTCCAAATTTGCTGGCATATTGAGTGTAGCACCTTGACAGCATCATTGTTTAAAATTTTAAATAGTTCAGCTGGAATACCATCACTTCCACTGGCCTTGTTATTAGCAGTGCTTTCTAAGGCCCATTTGACTTCACTCTCCAGGATGTCTGGCTCAAGGTCAGCAACCACACTACCTGGGGTGTACGAGACATCCATTTCTTTCTGGTATAACTCCTCTGTGTATTTTTGCCACCTCTTCTTGATGTCTTCTGCTTCTGTTAGGTCCTTTCCACTTTTGTCTTTTATTATGGTAATCTTTGTACGAAATGTTTCTTTCATATCTCCAATTTTCTTGAACAGATCTCTGGTTTTTCCCATTCTATTGTTTTCCTCTATTTCTTTGCATTGCTCGTTTAAGAAGGCCTTCTTGTCTCTTCTTGCTATTTTTTGGAATTCTGCATTCAATTTCCTGTATCTTTCACTATCTAAGTTGTTCACTTAGGGCAGGACAATTTGAACATGTGTCAATCCTGCATGTGTCAATCCTGGTCCGACTGCACTGGCTGCCAATCAGTTTCTGGGCCCAATTCAAAGTGTTGGCTTTATTCTATAAAGTGATAAATGGCTTAGATCCACCAGGGCCATAGCTAGGGGGTGGAGAGGTGGGCCCCCAGCAGGGGTGCAAACGAGGGGGCGGCATAAAATCAGCTACAGAGACACTCTGCCAGGTGCTCTGTCCAGCCAGTGCTCCCTGCCCGCAGCCCAGGCAGGGCGGGGAAGAGGGTGTGCTGGGTGGCTCCTGCTCTCGGCTGCCCCCCTCGCCCCTTGGCCCTCCTGGCAGCTGGGCAGTCTGGCGGAGGATCCTGTGCGTGCCCCAGCACCCCATCCCAGTTGCCCTCTCCCATCATGGAACTTTGAAGTGTCAGGCATAGCCCTATTGGCTTTAGCCCAAACGTAGCAGAGTTTTCCTGCACAGCGAAGAAGCTAGTTGCGGCAGTAATGACTAGTCAGCTAGACTCAGAATAACTATTTACAGGATTTATTAAAAAGGAGAAAATAAAACAGCAGAGTTTCTGCATACAAGTAAAAGTAAAATAAATCCTCTCTTTCTCTCTCTCTCTCTCAAAACCATACACAGCACTTCTACTCCTAACACACCTCACTTCAAACTGAGCTAGCAAACCCTTGATAACAGAGTTGAGTGCTGGTCGTTAACCAATCAGAGTAAGTAGTTTCTAGGTCAAGCAGACCTGGGCTTTCTGCCAAGAGTAAATTGACACCAGCCTGAGTTAATTGTGCGAAGCTAGAATCTGCAAGTTTCCCACGAGAACCAATTAACAGAAACTGAACACCCCCTCACAGATTCTGCTGAACAATTAACATCAAATACACCTATGTAGGAGATCATTTTTCCAGCAAACCTAAACCCTTGCACATTCGCTTGTTCTTTATCTTTGCCAATGGTTTAGTTAACACATCTGCTACATTTTCTTCACTTGATACATAAGTACAGGTGATTACATTGTCTTGTACACAGCAACGTACATTTTGGTATTTTACAGAGATATGTTTGGAACGCGATTTGAAACCCTCTGTTTTACTTAAGGTTATACAAGCTTGATTATCAATGTAAACTTGTACTGGTTCTCCACAATTTACATTTAAATCTGCTAACAAATGCTTGAAATAAATCACCTCGTTGCACAATTCACTCAATGCGGCGTACTCTGATTCCGTTGATGACACACTTACAACGTCTTGCTTGCGTGACCGCCAGCTGATTAAAGCTCCACCGACCATTATGACTAGTCCTGTGACAGATTTTCTATCCGGCAAATTTCCCCAGTCACTATCACAGTAGCAACTCAACATTTCATCCTCTGAAGAATTTAATTGTAACATATAGCCAATTGTCTGTTTGAGATACCTCAGAACTTGTTTTACCCCTTTCCAGGCATTTAGTGTGGGTTTTGAGACCAATCTACTTAATATGCCTACTGCATAGCTAATATCAGGTCTGGACCACTGTGCTATATACAATAAACTTCCAATTACAGAGTGATATACATCAGGATGTTCAAATTCAGGACTCTCATCTATATGAAGTGTTTTTATGAAACCTGGATCCATAGGCACCACTGCCCCTTTGCAATCCTGCATCCTGTATGTAGTCAGTAGTTGTTTGACTTTGTTCTGCTGACTAATTAGGCAGCTGCCATCTTGGGCCCAGCACACTTCCAACCCTAGATATGTCCTAACCGGGCCTAAGTCTTTCACTTTGAACTTACTGGACAATTGCTTGGCAAACCTTTTAGTTTGTTTATCTGTTTTGCAAGCATACGAAACATCATCTACATAAATCAGACAAAACTCTTGATCACTGCCTGTACCACGTACATAAACACAATTGTCAGCTGTACTCTGCTTGAAACCAAATGACACTAAGGCCTCATGGAAACATTTGTTCCAAGATCTTGCAGCCTGTTTGAGACCATATAGAGCTTTGTTTAATTTTAACACTCTATTGGAACCTGTCTCATAACCAGGCGGTTCGGCTAGATACAGGTCTTCTGATATTGATGCATGTAAATATGCAGTCTGAATATCAAAATGGTTTAACAGGAGTTTTCTCTTTGCTCCAAGCGTTAAAATCAGCCTTACACTGTCCCCCTTAGCAGTAGGGGAAAAAGTCTCGTCATAATCTTTTCCAGGCCTCTGAGAATATCCTTGAGCCACTAAACGAGCTTTGTACTTGTACTCTCCTGTCACCAGAGGTTTAAGTTTGTACACCCACCTGCAGCCTACAATCTTTGCCCCCTCAGGCGCTGCTACTGGTGTAAAAACCTTGTGCTCATTCAGAGAGGACATCTCTTCCTCCATTGCCTGTTTCCAGCGCTCTGCCTCCTCTTTTGGTAACTTTAACACATCCTGAAAACTCTTAGGTTCTGCACTTACACTAAACACATTTGCAGAATCTGGAGAAAAACGCACCGGAGGCACTCCTTTGTTTTGTCTTTTAGATCTTCTGGGAGAAAATTTTTCTTCTGACCCACTTTCCTCCTCAGAACTACGACCTCTCTTTTGTTGCATAGCAACTGGTCTTTGGCTAACTCCACTTTCTTGAGAGCTCTTATCTGAACTTTCCTCCCCCTCAGACTCTGATTCTATGTGTCTACCTTCAGAGTCATGAAGCTCCTGGGAAGGTTCAAACCAAACCTCAGTATTGGCATGTAGTCTCTCCCAGCCACTATGTTCACAAAAACTGGCATTCCTGGAGATCACAATGCCATTTGTCCCTTCAGCAAAGCGGAAACCTTTTCCCAGCTCCTGGTAACCCACAAACACTAACTGTTTGGTCTTAGGATCTCCCTTCTTCCTCATTTGTTTTGGAATTAATACCCAGGCTTTTGATCCAAACACATGCAAATGGTCAATTTTGGGTTTTTTCTGAAACAATTTAAAATACGGAGTTGTACCTATTGTTTGATGAAAGAGCCTGTTTTGGAGATAACACGCGGTGAGCATGCTCTCCCCCCAATAAGACATGGGCAAATCAGCATCATCAAGCATGGCAAACATCATATCTTGTAAAGATCTGTTTTTTCGTTCTGCAACGCCATTCTCCTCTGGGGAAAAAACATTCGTTTTTCTATGCCCAATGCCACGCTTTTGTAACCAATCTTTAAAAGCATTTGACATAAATTCACCACCTCTGTCCGTCTGAATCCTTTTGAGTTTAATGGACAGAAATCTTTCCACAGATGCCACCCAGCCTTTAAACTTAGTGAACACGTCACCCTTATTCTTCATGGGAAAAACCCAGGAGTAACGCGTGGCGTCATCCACAATTGTTAGTGAAAAGCGCGATCCACCCCTGCTTACAGCAAATGGACCAATTACGTCCATGTGAACCAGCTGTAGCGGTGACTCACTAACTCTATCACTTCTGGGGTAAGAGACTCTGTGGGTTTTAACCTTTTTACACACATTACAATCAAGGTACTTGTTACAACTCTTTAAATTACCCCCATCAGCCAATTCAGACATTTTTAGTACACTTTTCCAGCAAGCATGCCCCATTTTCCTATGCAATAAGTGCACACAGTTGTCATGTATAGCTTTGTTATTCACTGCAGGCTGAGATTTACTGACTACTGCTGCAACTTGAGATCCTGCTTTAAGCCAAAACAAGCCTCCCTCTGACTTAGCAGTGCCTAAAATCTCACCAGCCTTCTTAATAATGCAACTGTCTCCTTCAAAATACACTTTAAACCCAGCTTTTAGCAAACAATCTACAGACATCAGATTGCTCCTTAATGACGGCACACAAAGTACATTTTGCAGGCATTCACGAAGACAAGGAACAAAAACTGCACCCCCCGAAATCACTTCGGAAGTACTTCCGTCTGCTAGAGCCACCTGGCTGCGCTGTGCTGAGTTCTTGGAAACAAACAATTCATCTGAATTCACGATGTGGCGAGATGCTCCTGAATCGACCACCCAGACAGCTTGTTTCTCATCAGCAATCTTGACCTCGCCGGTCACCAGCTGAGCCGACTGTTTTCGTTTGAAGAATTTCCTTTTACGCTGCTGCTGCTGCTGATCTCGTCTCTGCTCCTGCACCGGCAACTGAGACTTGACCAACTCCGGACATTGTCGTTTTAGATGCGCTGAAGACCCACATCGGAAACAACGCCTAACAGCAAACGCTGACTCCTCACTGGTACGCTGCTTTTGCTTCACCTCTGGCACGGCATGAGAACTCCTTCCAAACCGCCCACCTGTAGAAGCCTCTGCAGCCAACGACCTTTCTTGCCTCTTCTGCCATTCTTCAATCAAACGCCCAGTAACGTAACTGACTGATAAATCACGCTCCTGCATGCCTTCTAGAGACAAAACTAAATTATCCCAGCTTTCCGGGAGAGAACTCAAAATAATAGCCACCTTCTCCTGCTGGTCTAACGCACAGTCTCTTTCCTGTAGCGCTGCAAACTTTAACTGTAAACTGTGTAGGTGTTCCTGCATTGTAACCCCAGGCTGTAACATTGCCTTGTACAATGCCTTGCGAATGAACAGCTTGGAAACCGCTGTCTCACGCACATGGAGTTCTTTAAGTGCTTGCCACACACCTCTAGCTGTCTTGATTCCCCTCACATACGGCAACTGGGAATCTTCCAGCCCCAAGACAATTGTGGCCCTTGCTCTTTGGTCTTTATCGAGGTCTTCATCATCAGGCTTCGCAGGAAACGTACTCACCACTTGCCAGAGACGATCCCTCTGCAGCACTGCCTGCATGCGTTCCGACCACAGCAAGTAATTGGAGTCATTCAGACGCTCAAAAGCCATCTGAACTGGTTGTGAGGCCATCTTGAGAGCGATGTCCCTGGAACCCGGAACCAGCTACTCACGACCACCGAGAGAGAAAACAGGAACCACAGCACCCAGCACTCACACGCTGCAGCTGTTGTCCTTGTGTCCACTGCGTCACCAGCTCACCACGGTCAGGAACCAGCCAGAGTCCATCTGCTGCACCAGCAGGAACAACAACTTCTGGAACTACTGGAACCAACGCCGTTGATGCTGACACCACCGCAACTCAGGCTGGCAGCACAATGCCCATAACCTCATGGAACTTTGAAGTGTCAGGCATAGCCCTATTGGCTTTAGCCCAAACGTAGCAGAGTTTTCCTGCACAGCGAAGAAGCTAGTTGCGGCAGTAATGACTAGTCAGCTAGACTCAGAATAACTATTTACAGGATTTATTAAAAAGGAGAAAATAAAACAGCAGAGTTTCTGCATACAAGTAAAAGTAAAATAAATCCTCTCTTTCTCTCTCTCTCAAAACCATACACAGCACTTCTCCTAACACACCTCACTTCAAACTGAGCTAGCAAACCCTTGATAACAGAGTTGAGTGCTGGTCGTTAACCAATCAGAGTAAGTAGTTTCTAGGTCAAGCAGACCTGGGCTTTCTGCCAAGAGTAAATTGACACCAGCCTGAGTTAATTGTGCGAAGCTAGAATCTGCAAGTTTCCCACGAGAACCAATTAACAGAAACTGAACATCCCAGACCTTGCTCAGGGCCTCGGGGCTGGGAAGGTCCACCAGCCTCGGCTCCTGACACTGCCTGGCCCACCTCACTGCCTGCGCCCCTGCCTCTCCAGGCGTGGCGGAGACTCACCAACTTAAAACCCTGCCTACTCCAGAGTCACTTCTCTCTCTCTCTCTCTCTCTCTCTCTCTCTCTCTCTCTCTCTCTCCCCCCCCTTTTGCACACCCTCCCTCATGGGTGCCAACTTGAATAAAAGCAGGTAAGCACTGCCCTGTATAATCAACCACAAGATGGAGCGCGCACCCACTATTTGAATGGCAATGCCCATTAACTGGGGGGAGGGGGGGACTTCCTCAAATATTTTTTTGGGGGGTGAAGGAACCCTGGCCCCAAGAAGTTGGCTCCCATGCCCTTCTCCCTATTAAAGTGGGGTGCTCCCCACTTTATGCCATTTCACATGCAGGCAGGGGCCCGGAACATAACCTGTGCATAAGTGGAGATGCCTATATCAACTAGGTCAGCCTTCCCCATCTTGGGGAATTCAATCAGAATTCATTACAAAAAATAATTAATTACAAGGTGAAGTGTGTGAGGAATTGAATGGGTGCAGGGTGTGTGTGTGGAGGAGAGGTGGAAAGAAAAGCTAATTTGTTTTTGGCTAGGGGGTGTAATCTGACGGTTCTGCCAGGGATGCAAGATCACCTAGCTATGGCTCTGAGATCCACAATACGTCAAGGACTGCCTCTCCCCATATGAACCTACCTGGACCCTGAGATCATTGTGTGCCTTCTCCACAAGAGGTCCAGAGGGCATCAACATGAGAATGGGCCTTTCCTGCAATGGGTCCCCACTGGTGCAAGGCTCTCCCCAGAGAGGTTTGCCTGGTGCCTTTGTTGCATATCTTCAGGTGAAAACACTCCTCTTCTCCAAGGCCTTTGGCTAACTTAACAATCTATAGTTCCAGTTACAGATGGGTAGCCGTGTTGGTCTGCCATAGTCAAAACAAAAAAAATTCCTTCCAGTAGCACCTTAAAGACCAACTAAGTTAGTTCTAGGTATGAGCTTTCGTGTGCACTGAAGAAGTGTGCATGCACACGAAAGCTCATACCTAGAACTAACTTAGTTGGTCTTTAAGGTGCTACTGGAAGGAATTTTTTTTGTTTTAACAATCTATGTCCTTTTAAACTGGGGGGGGGGGGGCGGTTTGTTACTATATTGTGTGTTTTTGTGTTTTTGTAGTGTAAACTGTCCTGTGATCCTCCAATGAAGGTTGGTATAGGAATTTAATTAATTAATAATGCACACATTGCAAATGAACTGCATTTTAAAATATCGCTATCTTTTGGAGATTGGAACTGTGCTGCAAAACCTGGAGAAATGCAAAATCAGAAGAATAATTACATTCCAATCAACATTTGAGTCCAAGAGGTGCAAATGAGTTCAGTCCACTTAAAAATTCAAATCAAACAAAGGTCTCTTCCAACCTTGTTCTACATGTCCAAAACGACAAGGGCACAAGGGCTTTTCCATGCAGGCAGGAATCCTGACTAGCCAGAATTCTTACTGGCATGGAGGAGCCTCTATGCATGGGATACTGAACGCAAAGCCAGCAAGGGGATGGGCCTGGTGGGCATGCAGGGGGCATGGCTAAAAGGGCGCTCTTCTGTTCTGTCTTACATGTTTGCTGGTCATAATGTGGAAGTTCTGTCTGTAGTACTAGATCTGTGATGGCCCATTAATTACAGTGGTACCTTGGGTTACATATGCTTCAGGTTACAGAAGCTTCAGGTTACAGACTCTGCTAACCCAGAAATAGTGCTTCAGGTTAAGAACTTTGCTTCAGAATGAGAACAGAAATCGGGCTCCGGCGGTGCGGCAGCAGCAGGAGGCCCCATTAGCTAAAGTGGTGCTTCAGGTTAAGAACAGTTTCAGGTTAAGTACGGACCTCAGGAACGAATTAAGTACTTAACCCGAGGTACCACTGTATGCTAATCACTTGTTCCACTGATCTAGCTGATAAAGGATACCAAAAACCTTCACTTTCTGTTCATAAGTATTTATTGTCCACATCTAAGACATTTGTTATTTTTATTAAATACAGTGGAACCTCGGTTTTTGAGCGTCTTGGAAGCCAAACGCCAAAAACGTAAAACGTAATTACTTCCATTTTTGAATACACCTTGGAAGTTGAACGGCTTCCACTGCGTGTTTTTCTTTTTTCTCAATGGGTTTTGCCAACTGCCCATTGTTCCTCGGTTTTCTAACGTTTTGGAAATCGAACAGTCTTCTGGAACGGATTATGTTCCAAAACGAGGTTCCACTGTATATCACAGCCATGCCTATTAATTATCATTTCCTTTCTGGGCTACTGAAATCCAGTGCACGTCTAGTGCTCTAACTATCTTAGAAACAGCATTCAATTTGAGAAGTACAAAATAATTTCTAGGTTAGATACATGGTTTGACAAAGTATGAAATCGAATTTCAGGGCACTATTCCTGAAGAGGAATCTCATCTTTTTAAAACTAAAATGACAAGAAAGAGATAAAACTGGTGAAGCCTCAAACCCATATTTCGCACTATAAGCATGTGCAGTACTTGCAGCATTCACCAAGTTCCATTAATCAACTACAGAAACGAGAATTGTAAGACTTCTCCTGAGACATCACCTACCTCACTTATGACAGATTAGCAACTATGCACAATTGATAACTCAGTTCTCCAATTTGTAATCTTCATTTAATTAGTATGCAGATTAAATTGGGCTGAGTCTCCTTAACTTCAAGTTTAACTGCTACCTTAAGTTAAACAGAAACAATACTTGAATGACATCTTCACTGTACAGCATTATAAAATTTATTTTTCCACACATCAGCATTTCACTTTACTTATTTAATCTTTAGGCTGCTCTTTGTATACGAGTGTGTTTCAGTTGTGATTAGCATTTTGCTTTTTTTAGCGTCATGTGAAAAACTGAAAATGTTGATTTCTTGCCCCTTCAAATGAGTTAGACTAACCTTCTTAAAGGGGACGCGGGTGGCGCTGTGGGTAAAACCTCAGCGCCTAGGACTTGCCGATCGCATGGTCGGCGGTTCGAATCCCCGCAGTGGGGTGCGCTCCCGTCATTCGGTCCCAGCGCCTGCCAACCTAGCAGTTCAAAAGCACCTCCGGGTGCAAGTAGATAAATAGCGACCGCTTACCAGTGGGAAGGTAAACGGCGTTTCCGTGTGCGGCTCTGGCTCGCCAGATGCAGCTTGTCACGCTGGCCACGTGACCCCGAAGTGTCTCCGGACAGCGCTGGCCCCCGGCCTCTAGAGTGAGATGAGCGCACAACCCTAGAGTCTGGCAAGACTGGCCCGTACGGGCAGGGGTACCTTTACCTTTACCTTAACCTTCTTAAAGGCTCAAAAACACAATAATAAAAAGGTGTTTTGAATTTTTACATTTTGGAGCCTTTAGGAATTCTTCTTACCTTTCGTCTCCAGTTATACTCTCCTAAAAACAAGATTTGAGCACAAGTGGAAGACTGCAATCCTGCACTTTCATGCCTGTGTGTTTCGTAGTGAAATAGGAGCGATGTTGCTGTTTCTCTCTCTCTCTCTCTCTCTCTCTCTCCATGCCCTCCCTGTGTGGATAAGATCTCATAAAATCTGATGGAAAGAGAAAAAAATTGCTCTTGATCTTCTAACTCTGAGTTTGATGGCGAGCCAAGTATTTTAAACAGCAGGCCTTTCATAACAGGGAATACTAGACGTAGGAGTTTGGGGTATGCTGTCTAACCACAACGCTCAGCACATGTCAACATAACTGATAACCAAGCTGCACCTCTCAACCTCCCATGCAGCCTAAGCGCTGGCCTCCTGCCAGCTTCTAAATCCTAATTAAGACTCTGCCATGGTATGACTGGAAGGTGAAAGCCGCAGCTTTATTTACTGCACAATTAACTGGTAAACATGACTTAATCATAATTTAAACATACAGTGTTTACGAGAACCTTTCCAAATCCCTTGAGACCCTTTCTGACCTTGATGTCATGGGTGAGAGCAGGGAAGGGAGCTCCATTCTACTTTTGACTTTCTGTCTACATACTGAAGGTTCCAGACAAGTCCAGGTTCTCAAACTATTGCTATTATTACAAAAAAGTATTTACTAAAATGTTTAAAAATAAGGAATACAAACAACAAAACTTAAGGTAAGCTGCTTTGCAGAAATATAGTGCAAGACCGTTGACACACTGATGATAAATAAAAAGAGGTTGCAGCAACTTTCTTAACTAACCTAACAATCTACAGCAGGCTAGTCATGTATCACCAAGCTCAGGATCAGCAGCTTAATCCTTATGGAATGGCAACACTTTCACCAGCCTTGTTATACCCACACTGAGTGACCCCAGCCTGGCTCAGAGCCATGAAGCATCTTCTGCCTCCTCACAGCTCCACACATCTTGTGAGAGTTGCCCCCTAAGTGCTGAGTACATGGGGTAGGCTGTTGCCAAGTGGACCCCCTTGCCCCAGATCTCGTCTAAGCTAAATAGTCACAAAAGACAAGTCTGGGGAGACACTGTCAAATTGCTCACTGACAAACCTATCTCACCCATAGCTTTTTAACTTGTTCTGGCCTTACTACAAGAAGACACATGCCCTGACTTCAGTCCTGCCATGCCTGGATGAAATTCAGCAGGAGATCTGCAAAGAAAGAAAAATAGCACCCTTCTTCAAAAAGATGTTTGTGGCCATCCCAAGACAGATGAGACCTTAAGAGCCTGATGTCAGTTTGAAATTAGCAACCTTCCCCATGTTCCTATTTGCCTCTTATCATCCCACCAAAGCCTCTTTCCCAGACCTGATCAATGCAAAGTGTGACTGGGCCTGTACATTAAACAACTTGCCCATTCTTTCCCCCAAAATATTTTCATTAAAGGGAATGAAAAGGAGGCTGTTAATTGTCCTGTAGGCAATGAAAGAGGGCAGGCAGAAACTCTTTCCAAAGCATATCACAACAGCTGAACCACGCCACCCTGGCAATCAAACAGATGGCAAAGAAATTTGGCTCAACAAGGATTAGAAATTTAGCTACCCCTAAACATTTTGTGTTGCCCTGACCAACCGCCTGCCATCTCCCCAGTAGCAGCTCAGACTGGAGCTCCGTCATTCTCCTGCCAGTGCCCAGGGAGGGGAGTCTGGGGTGGCTGCAGGGGAGGCGATGGTGCTGCTCCTCCTCTCCAGCTGGGCTGGAGCCAGTCAGCGAGTTCTTGCCAGTGGCATCACAAGGTGGGGGCAGGGGGCGGTGTGCCCCAGGTTCCATGTCTGAGGGGGGGTGACAAGAAGGCAGCCCATAGGCTGCTTGCCCTGCCACCCTGGCGCAGCAGCGCCAGCAGCCATCGCGCCGCCACAGCCGCATGTGGAGGATCCTCCATTTGCGGCTGCAGCCGCGAGCAGAGGATCCCGCCACTGTCCATACGGCGTTTGAGCGGCACCTGCGGTAAACTGCTACATACAACGCATGTGCTGTACATAGCGGTTTGCCACCGGTGCCGCTGGAGCGTCATACGGATGGCAGTGGGATCTCTCTGCCGCCAGCAGTAGCCGCTTATGGCAAGCAGGGGGGCCCCCTCCCAGCCTCCCTCCCTCTCTGGCACGCTGTAAGCGGCTCCCATTTTGTTGCTTTACAGCTAGCCAGGGAGGGAGGGGGATGGATGGGAGCCGTGGCTCCCGAGAGGACAAGCTGCGCAGCTTTGCCAGCGCCCCTGCAAAGTGGCATAGCTCCCCCCTTCCCCCAACGGTTCGGAGTACTTGGTAGTCGTGGGGGCGGCGGCACAGAGGCGTAGGAGGCGGGGTGGCCCACCCCAGGTTTCATCACTGAGGGGGTGACATTTGGTGCCTGCCTTCGACTCCCAAGCCTACCCCGAGCTGTCGATGTGGAGGGGGTGGTGGCCAAAAAATTTCCGCACTGGGTACCACCTGGGCTTGCTACACCTCTGGTTCTTGCCCCTCCTCACTCAAGCTGAGCCCACCGTCACCATTGGCCTTCAGGTCCTCTCAGCGCCGTCGCTGCTGCCTCAAGCCCCTCGTCCGGGGGTTGGGGGGGAGGAAGGGGGAGGGGGAGAGGCAGCAGCCAAAATGAGAGTACCCCTAAACATTTTAAAAGGAAAAAAGCACTGCTTAAAAATATCATTGGATGCCCCCCTGCCTGCCCAAATACAAATTCACACCTAAGGGCAAATACCGTATTTATCCGTGTATTAGACAAGGTTTTTTTTGACCAAAAAAATCATGTCAAAAAACTGGGGTCGTCCAATACACGGGTAGTGGCATGGGGGGGGGGGAGTAGCTGTGCGCGCGCCCACCAGTCAGCCAGTTGGCGGGAGCGCAACTTCCCCTGGATGCTGCAGCAAGCGGGAAAGGATCTAGGGAGTGTTTCCTGCCCACAGCTGCATGGGGGAAGAAGCTCAACAGCTTTGGGCCATCTCCCCTCATTTTCTTAAAACGGAGTCCCCCAAAATAGGGGAGGTGTCTTTTGCATGGGGGCGTCTTATGGACGAAAAAGTACGGTAAACAGATTGCTTGTGTAATGGCGCTTATCTAGAGACCCAATGACTCAGAGTCAAACTAGACTGCCCATGCAGAAGCTCTTGTCACAGCTAACTTGCATGTAGGGCACAACTGTGTGGACAGTGATGTGGGACCATGCTTCTTTGTTTAAAAGGTCCTGACTCTTTCCTGCAACAGTTGTGCATTGTGCACAGGTGTCTGCTGATAAATCCCTACATGTGAGCGCCGGTTTCTGCGTTGGAGATCTGGGCCCTCCAGACACTGTGACAGTTTCCTTGCCTCCGTGACTTCACAGATGGCCATGGTCTGTGGGAAAGGAGATGGCAGCAATATATTCCACCCTCCTTCTTGACAATAAATTTCATTAAGCACACACATATAGAAAATTTGTTGCTTGCTACAATTTCCTTAAGAACCTCTGCTCCCCAAACACACATCCAACTTACAAAAGGTGTCCCTGAAATGACCTATTTCCCAAGAACTTGGCACCTGCTCACAAAGTAACATGTTCTGTGTCCCTTATTTGAGGCAAAAATAAGTACAGAGAGTTTTCAATGGGTGTAGCTAAAAGTGGATTGCCACGCTGCCAAGGAGTATGGTGGAGTCTCCATCTTTGGAGGTCTTTAAGCAGAGGCTTGACAACCATATGTCAGGAGTGCTCTGATGGTGTTTCCTGCTTGGCAGGGGGTTGGACTCGATGGCCCTTGTGGTCTATTCCAACTCTATAATTCTATGATTCTAAATGTTAGAAGGAGTGGGGGGTGGAAAATGGGGTGGGGGGATGGGATGAATTCATCCTGGAAGACAGCCTGGCCGGCTGGCTGGAACCTAAGCCAGAGTGCGCCACACTGCAACATTTTGTTGCAGCCACTCCTACTTCAAGAGTCTACAACGGTACAGTTCTTGAGAACAAACTCAAAGGCATGTAGGGCATGAAGTGCAAACAGCCTCAAAAATAACAAAATGAAGGAAGGGGAGAATAACAGTGTGCCATTGATGAATCCTATTGGTGTTCTTCAAAAGAATTGTTGGCACGACCAACATGATCCTCCAGAAGATCAATAGAGAAAATCCCTGTCTTCTCCTTTCCTTCATTTCTATGGCTTCCTTCATTTTGAGAGGTTGCCCTCCTCTAAAAACAACTTAAAACTGATCTCTAGCATTGCTTTGTCTGCAGCCAGAGTGCATGAGGGGTTTCCCTGGCATATATAAATGTCTTGTGGCATCCTGTTTATTTTTAGGAGCTCTAAATCACTTTAAAAAACCAAAAAGAAGTGGGCAGGATATTAGTTCCAATACTGTAATTTTCCAGATGACACCAGTTGCATGTATAATGCCAAGCTATACCATGGAAGGTGGGGGGGGGGGGGAGAGCACACATTCTTGTGGGTTTTGAACCGAACATCCCGTCAGGATGCTATTTCTAGTGCTCCTTTTGCTGTGAAGCCAGGCGCTACACAGGGAGCAGAGAAGCTAACCAGATAGCTTGTGACATTGAGGCGTTAAGAAAGATTCCCACCACAAATTCCAGTCCACAAGGTGCTGACTGATTCCCAAAAAGCATCAGTGGAGCTGGCATCTGATCAAGAAGACAGACCTTTATGTTATTACAGCCACCTTTCTAGTGAAAAACACTTCAAAGGTTTCAGTTTGTTTGTTTCTAGTTTGCTAAGATTTATTAAATTTGGCTTGTATATGAACTTACCCGTAGCTTTTGAATACAGGGAGAATTTTGAATTGCATGCTCATTCAAAAAAAAAAAAAAAAAAATGCCTGGTAGAAGAGAGACAACCATGTGTCAAATGATAATTTAGGATTCCTTTGAACACTTACCCAGCTATGTGGCAAATGCGATGTTATCTCAAGCAGTGGCAGTATTTATGTGAATTAAGCAGCAATGCGATGTGAGCTGGGCTGATGTTGTGGTCCCTGGCCAACCAACAGAAACTCCACTCAGAAGGACACTGCTAACTGGGTAGATTGGATTCATATGCTTGGCCCCACCCAAGTAGACACCCTGGACCTCGTTTAAAGGGTGGGTAAGACCTTTAATTAATTAATAATAAACCACCAAAGAAACCACAGAGCAATGGTGTGAGATGTCATTATGAGGAAGTGGCTTCTCCACAGCACGACGAGAGTGCACAGGGCCAGGCCTGGACATTTTGCCACTAGAGGCAAAACAGAAAATGTCACCCCGGCCTCCTCCTCTGCTGAGCACCTACCACTGCATGCCCACCCACTCTGCAGGCAGACCTGCAGCTCCCCCTCTGTGTGCTTGCTGGAGCCTGCCACCCTGAAGCAACTGCCTCACTTCACTTCACGGTTGTGCATGTAACCATTTGACCTTACTGCCCTGCTAAGTGGGAAGGACAAGTTAATCTCAGGATTGTGGGTTGGAGCTCCACATTAGGCAAATGATTGGTCCCTTCCAACTCTATTATTCTATTATTTTATTATCCCACCCCTATTTCTTTTTCTTTTTATCTCATGAGTAAGTGGGTTCAGACACTTCTAATTATTTGGCTGGGCAATACAGATGACTAACTTACCAAATGCTGGCAGAAAATAGCCATGCAAAAAGCAGTGGAACCTGCAAATGTTTAGAAAACACACTCACTGCTTTCCAAACATGCTGAACACTTGATTAAGCATATGTGTTAAACAAAGCCCTTAGATTTTAGAGTGCTCTCTGTGGAGCATCTTCCAAAAATCATTTCTGAAAATGATAGACTGACTAGACCAGCCAGGCACATTCCTCCTTACAATGTATGTTTATATAGTAAATCTAGAAACCACCCTGAGTTTAGGTTACAGCTATTGGGATTAGTGGGCGTCTCATGGGCCACTATAGGTTTGTAGAGTGCAGCTAAGTTGATGTCTGAATTATGAATTAGCTTCTTTCTAGTTCCAAATGGGTAAACCTCAGAGCAATTTATATACTTAGTGCTAAGTGTTCCTAAAGCACAGAGTATTTATTTAAACCATGCAGATAAAGCGTAATACCCCAAAAGAAAGGACTGTCTGCCTAGCAGCCGAGTAACAAGCAATCTTAAGGATTATAATTGGAGGTAGGGACACAGGGACCATCTCTGGGAGGCCCTAGGGGCCTAGGCACCCACAAAATTTTTACTGTGGGTACCTGGCTGTCACATCATGTGCTTGCGCACTGCTCAGTCTCCGCATGCTGCCGCTGCCTCCCACTGCCTTATCTCCACTGGCTATCTGGCCCCATGGCAGTGGCTGGGCTGGGACCTCCACCTCTGCTGCAGGGCCTCTGTTGGGGCCTCGCGGTCGAGGCAGCGGCCCTGGCCCAGTTGCTGCAGTGGCGCCAGAGAGCAGCGGCAGCAGGTGGAGGCCGAGCAGCACTCACACATATGGGATAGCGTAACATGACCTCATGACGCACACACACACCACTGGGCACACACAGTCTGGGGCTCAAGCTGGTGCCTCTGAAATTAAATTAAAAAGTTGGTGCCTCAATTTGGGTATGGAAATTGAGTTGTTGCTGAAAAGGGTGACAATGATGCCGGATCTCTGCCTCTTGGCCCCCCTCCTCTCCTGCCTCTGAGTCTGGACTGCTCTCTGCTCCAGACTTTTCCTGCTCACTAAACCCTGTTACCCCTCCAGCTTCCAAGACCTCCTCTTCCCAGGCTGCTCCCTAGTCTTCCCTGACCATTCATCGTCATCCCACCAGCAATCCCCTGACTCTGAGCCTTCTTCCCTTGGAGGTTCCCCAGCTGGTGCCTCCCACCATTCCTCTGTGTCCAGCCGGTCCATGATACCAGGCTTCATGGAAGTCTCACAGAATAGACTTGTATTGCTCACCCCATTTCTCTGAGTAACCAGAACTCCGAGAAGTTCTGGGCGTGCAATGTTTCAGTTTGCTTTGGAAGGAAGTTACTAGAGGCTTATTGGTATTTTTCTAATAGCCGCATTTATTTACAAATATAAAGCTTGAGTATAGGTTGCCCATAGATTGCAGCATGAAGCCAAAGTCCACTGTTCTCCCACCAGTTCTTCAGGGAGGCAGCTAGTGACCCAACCCAAGTCAGTCCTCTGTGTCTCCGCCAGTCTCTGCCTAACATCCCCACCTCTCTGCACACACAGGCATCCTTAGTGGGGAAGGGTGATTACCTGTCATTTCCCCTTTTCAGCCCTTCAGAAAGCTTAAAGAAAGCAATCTAACAATTAATTCCTATAGGATTACCGTAATTGTTGATTCCTGGCTATAACAACCTTTTTCCACATTGCAGCCTCTGACTTGTTATTGCCTCGAATAGTCCTGTTCAGGGAACTCTGATCGGAAATGTAAAAGAGAATAAATTTGGACATGCTTCAAAAATACAGAAATAATGTGGTAACGTCCCGAAAGAAATGTACCCCTCCTCTACTGAAGTTGGTCACATGTGCTAGAACACTCAGTTGCAGTAAACTAAACATGCTCTGATCACGTGCCTCACCTAGGCAGCAGCTAATGTTGCTAAGGGCTGAAACAATATGCCAAGGGAATGCCATATAAGGGTAACAAGAAGGGAGTAGCCTATGATGATTGGATAAAAACCCACTGCAAAGGGGAGGAGAATGCTAATAATGTAAGAGTATATAAGCCTGAACCGCCCTTTTCACAGGGCTCAGCCTTTGGGAAATTATTCCGCTGTGCCTTTTTTATTTCTGAAATAAAACTTCCTTGTTTCTACTTCTGTGCATCTGTTGGGAAACGGGTAAGCGGAGGATCCTGGGTGCAACAATACAAGCCCTTTACTCTGTCAGGGGTGGGAAAACAGGGTGTATATTTGCAGTTCTGCTATAGAATGTCGAGCAGCGAAGTCAAAACACAGAATCAAAATTCACAGTAAAAAGAAAAAAACTTTGCTGAGGCAAACAGGCTTCTTTACACAAACTGTACAAACAACAATAGAAGAGAGCAAAGTAAAAGTAAAAAAGGAGCACACTGAGCCCATGTATTTATCCTTCCAGGCTCCGTGTGACTTTCTGTGATTGAAATAATATTTGTATAAGGAATGAGTCTGCACTTTTCAGCATTTTCCAACACTTTACTGCTTCTGCTCTCAAAAGACCTTTGTCACATGACATAGAAGTGGTTGGCCTAAAAAGGACATCTCTTTATATTTTAACATTTCAAATGTGGCCAGGGCTGGATTTACCGTATTTTCCCCTCTATAACACGCAGATTTTTTCTCCTAAAAAGGAAGGGGAAATGTCTGTGCGTGTTATGGAGCGAATGTGTGGTCCCTGGAGCCAAAAAATCAGACAAAAATCAAATCGTGAGTCACGGAGAAGGGAAACCTGAAAAGAGGAAGTGGCTGCTTTCCTGCATTCTGCCTCAGGGTCTTACTGCCCACCCTCCTCTGTTTCGTTGCTGTGTTTGCTCAAACGGAACAAAGAGCAGGGAAAGCCCCTCCCCTCCAGGCAAGCAGAGGGGAAAGCAGAGTCGTTCCTTCTAATTCCTCTCTGTGCTCCGGTGCTGCGTCTAGGGACTAGCAGGCAACATGCAGGTGGGGGGGGGGGGAGAGAGAGAGAGAGAGAGAGAGCGCTGGCTGATTTGGGTGCTTGGGTGGGGGGAAACTTTTGCCTTTCTTTCCTCCCTCCCGTTAAATCCCTCTCCTGCATTCTTAGCCAGCTGCTTCTCTGCACACCCCTCTCATGCTCCTTTTCCCTTCTTTGTTTTTCCTTCCCTCCCCACTTAAAATGTGGTTACAAAGCATAGATCCACATGGATCCTAAGGATCTTTGCATTGGGTCACCCCAAATTCAGCATCAGATCACATAGCATGTCCATGGCTACAGCCTGCCCCCCAAAAATCACGCACCCACTGTTGCCTGGGGCTGCAATGGTGCAAAACGTGGTTAAAAAGCATGGATCCACATGGATCCTCAGGATCTTTGCATTGGGTCACCCCAGATTCACCATCAGATCACATGTCTGTGGCCACAGCATGAAGCACAAAAATGATACATCCACTGTTTCATTCAGAATGTTTTCCCCCTTGTTTTCCTCCTCTAAAAACGATGTTCGTGTTATGGTCAGGTGCGTGTTATAGAGCGAAAAATACGGTAGGTTTGATGAGGCCCTCAGCTACTGAAGGAAACGGGGTCCTTTATAGGTCCAGCTGTCCTTTGTCAACAACAAATTCTCGCTGGTTTTTGTGTTGAATGTATGCTATATGGTCATTTATGGACCTAATAGGTATCTCAAGCCATTTGCACATGTTGCCGTGCAACCAGTCCATGCAGAATGTAGGCACCCTATATATATAAATGAGAAAACCAGTGATATTTGAGGGAGCAGGCGGGGCCCATTACTTACATCATAGGAGCCTACAAAACACTGTTGCTGTACGTAGGTTTTATTTTATTTGTTTTTTATTTTATATTTTGGAAATGTACATCCAGTTTTTTTTCCCTTTTAAATTTTTTGGGGGCCCCCAAGAGAGTGGGGTCCTAAGCTATAGCTTGTTTAGCTTATACGTAAATCCGGCACTGAATGTGGCTTTTGGCCTCAAAGGCTGGACAGAACAGAAGGGGTTGAGCTCATCTTCCCAAGGGAAGATGATTCCCAAGGGAGCCCATGGTGGGCGGGTCTCAGTGCAAATATAGCACAGGCGCAATAGCTGAAGCAATTCTGATATAATGGACAACTGGCAAAGTGACTGGATCATTTGAATGCCCTGATACATTTCCTTAAAGTGTAAGCTTTTTCCTAGCCTGCAAGACAAGCACCCTGATTTGTGGATTATTCAAAAACTTAACTTGAAATAACAATTATTATTACTTAAAGCCATCCTTTTGTACATGGAGTTTCATCACCCTGACTTGAAGCTTTCAAGCTAAAATGAACAATAGGTAAGACAACAAAGAGAGGAGGAGACAATGAGAGCTTGCAATCGCTGTGAGCAAGGGCAGTTACACCCACATGGAGAACTGCTTACAGCTTCAAATGGTTAGCCTACATGCCTCACAGAAAAGGCGGATCTTCGACAACAGACTTGCTTTTCTATTTGGCAGCACTAAAGACTGCCATGGTTTCTTCAGCTTGCAATGTATCTGAGACCATTGTTTTCCCCACCTCCTCTGGTGTGCTTTCAGCGTCTTCTTAAAAGCACTGTATATGAGGGAAATGTGCATCAACCAGTGCAGAAGTACTACATCAGGTCCTCCCTTAAAAAGGGCACGTATTGCGGTGAGACCAGGGCAACCGACACCCTGTGTTGTGGGTGGGTACGATTGGTCAGCCGCAACACCCGATTGGTAGTTCCCTCGAAGCTGGGTACAATCTGGCCAATGGGACGCAGTCCAAAGGTTTGAGGGACCTATTTATACCTATGCACATGACCCAGAGCTTCCTCTTTCGGCACGTCCATTTGGAACACCAGCAGTGTGTCCTCTGTGAGCCAAGAGACACAGAGAAGGAGAGAGAGATTTACCTTCGGCGAATCGTCCTGGTGATATCTTTCCGTTATCCCTTCTTTTTCATTCTTTTTTACCCTCTTCCTTTCCTTAGTTTTAAGTTTAATTTAATCCTCTCCATCCTTGGCCTTCCCTTATTTAGAGGGGCTTCTGCCCCTACGGGGCTTGCGACCCCTTAGCGCTCCACTTCAGAGTTTTTTCATTCGGTTAATTTCTTTCCTATAGGGCGTTTGTCCTTGGGGTTCTCCCAGAGCGTTCCCTTCTGCTGTGGATTGCCCCGGATCCCGATTCTATATTTGTGGCTTCGGGTAGCGATCGCTATTCCCTTTAAGGGCTTGAGCTCGTGAGCTGGTTTATCCAGGGTTTCCCGGTGTGGCATTGCTGCGGCTTGTAAAACCACTGCTCAGCGGCCCCAAATTTATTGTTTTTGGTGTCTTTTCGCCCACAGAGCTTGGCTTTAGCGCTTCTGGCTGCAGGGTTGCTGCCATTTCCCTGGGTTCAGGGAACAGCAATTCTGAGTGGTGTTAGCCATGCATTTAATTTATAGAGCCTTGTTTTAGTGGGAGCGAAGGAATTTGACTTTCAGTGATTGTTTGGTCTGCTAATTTGGCTTGTGAGAGCTCCCTCTCCGTAAGCCTGGTGAATTCTTCACCTCCGCCCTCCCAATTTGCTTAAGGCTGGTTGGGGAAATTCTTGGGGACGGCAGCCATTTTGCCCAGCTTATTTTGGCAGAAGCGCCATCTTGTCTTGGTGGTAGGGCCCGTTTTGGTGGGAGCACCATCTTGTTTTGGCGGGAGAGCCATCTTAAGGATTAATAGTTAATTTTAATTTTATTGACAATAGAGATGCCTGTTAAAAGGAATCCTAGTCCTGCCCTCCCTTCAAAAAGGGTAATTAGAGGCCCGTCTCAGTCGCTGCATTCAGTGCAAGCCCCAGCAGTTCCTCAGCAAACGCTGGATCGTCTGGGGTCTATCATGACCAATATTGGCACGGACCCTGTGGCCTTGACAAGGTTTAATTCGGAGCTTGAGTCATTGGCTCAGCAGTTTGGGAGGCAGCCTGATCCTCAGCCTGGCCCCTCCTCCTCTTCTACTATTTATGAGGCTCATGGTCCTTCTGGTGCATGTGAATGGAGCGAGGCTGTTGATTCCTCTGGGGCTTTGTTTTCCCAATTACATTTTTCCAGGATTCCAGTCCCAGGTAGCCCTAGGGGTCGTCCTAGGAATCATAGAATCATAGAATCATAGAATCATAGAGTTGGAAGAGACCACAAGGGCCATCAAGTCCAACCCCCTGCCAAGCAGGAAACACCATCAGAGCACTCCTGACATATGGTTGTCAAGCCTCTGCTTAAAGACCTCCAAAGAAGGAGACTCCACCACACTCCTTGGCAGCAAATTCCACTGTCGAACAGCTCTTACTGTCAGGAAGTTCTTCCTAATGTTTAGGTGGAATCTTCTTTCTTGTAGTTTGGATCCATTGCTCCGTGTCCGCTTCTCTGGAGCAGCAGAAAACAGCCTTTCTCCCTCCTCTATGTGACATCCTTTTATATATTTGAACATGGCTATCATATCACCCCTTAACCTCCTCTTCTCCAGGCTAAACATGCCCAGCTCCCTTAGCCGTTCCTCATAAGGCATCATTTCCAGGCCTTTGACCATTTTGGTTGCCCTCCTCTGGACACGTTCCAGTTTGTCAGTGTCCTTCTTGAACTGTGGTGCCCAGAACTGGACACAGTACTCCAGGTGAGGTCTGACCAGAGCAGAATACAGTGGCACTATTACTTCCCTTGATCTAGATGCTATACTCCTATTGATGAGGCCCAGAATTGCATTGGCTTTTTTAGCTGCCGCGTCACACTGTTGGCTCATGTCAAGTTTGTGGTCAACCAAGACTCCTAGATCCTTTTCACATGTACTGCTCTCAAGCCAGGTGTCCCCCATCTTGTATTTGTGCCTCTCATTTTTTTTGCCCAAGTGCAATACTTTACATTTCTCCCTGTTAAAATTCATCTTGTTTGTTTTGGCCCAGTTCTCTAATCTGTCAAGGTCGTTTTGAAGTGTGATCCTGTCCTCTGGGGTGTTAGCCACCCCTCCCAGTTTGGTGTCATCTGCAAATTTGATCAGGATGCCCTTGAGTCCATCATCCAAGTCGTTGATAAAGATGTTGAATAAGACCGGGCCCAAGACAGAACCCTGTGGCACCCCACTAGTCACTCTTCTCCAGGATGAAGAGGAACCATTGATGAGCACCCTTTGGGTTCGGTCAGTCAGCCAGTTACAAATCCACTGAGTGGTAGCATAGTCAAGACCGCATTTTACCAGCTTCTTTACAAGAATATCATGGGGCACCTTGTCAAATGCCTTGCTGAAATCAAGGTAGACTACATCCACTGCGTTCCCTTCATCTACCAGGCTTGTAATTCTGTCAAAAAACGAGATCAGGTTAGTCTGACATGACTTATTTTTCAGAAATCCATGCTGACTATTGGTGATCACAGCATTCCTTTCTAGGTGCTCACAGACTGTTTGCTTAATGATCTGCTCCAGAATCTTCCCTGGTATTGATGTCAGACTGACTGGGCGGTAATTATTTGGGTCCTCTCTTTTCCCCTTTTTGAAAATAGGGACAACATTTGCCCTCCTCCAGTCTGCCGGGACTTCGCCTCTTCTCCAGGAATTCTCAAAGATGACTGCCAGTGGTTCTGAAATCACATCTGCCAGTTCTTTTAATACTCTTGGATGCAGTTCATCTGGCCCTGGAGACTTGAATACATCTAGACTAGCCAAGTATTCTTGTACTATCTCCTTAGTTATTCTGGGCTGTGTTTCCTCTGCTGAATCATTTGCTCCAAATTCTTCAGGTCGGGCATTGTTTTCTTTATCGGAGAAGACTGAGGCAAAGAAGGCATTGAGGAGTTCAGCCCTTTCTGTGTCCCCTGTTTGCATTTCACCATCTTCTCCTCTGAGTGACCCCACGGTTTCTTTGTTCTTCCTTTTGCTACGAACATACCCATAAAAGCCTTTTTTGTTGCTTTTAACCTCTCTAGCAAGCCTGAGTTCATTTTGTGCTTTAGCTTTTCTGACTTTGTGTCTACACGTGCTGGCTATTTGTTTGAATTCCTCTTTGGTGGTTTCCCCCCTTTTCCATTTTTTGTACACATCCTTTTTTAATCTTAACTCAGTTAAAAGTTCTTTAGATAGCCACCCTGGCTTCTTTAGGCACCTTCCATGTTTCCGTCTCATTGGTATTGCCTGAAGTTGTGCTTTTACTATCTCCCTCTTAACAAACTCCCAGCCATCTTGAACTCCCTTTCCTTTTAGTATTACTGTCCATGGGATCTCACCCAGCACTTCCCTAAGCTTTATGAAGTCGGCTTTCTTAAAGTCGAGAAATTGAGTCCTAGTATGCTTGGCTGCTCCTTTCCGCTGTATAGTAAACTTCAGAAGAGCATGATCACTCGCGCCTAATGATCCTTCCACTTCTACCCCACTAACCAGGTCATCAACATTGGTTAGGACCAGATCTAAAATGGCTGTTCCTCTTGTTGCTTCTCCCACTTTCTGGACAATGAAGTTGTCTGCAAGGGCAGTGAGGAATCTGTTTGACCTTATGCTCTTGGCTGAGTTTGACATCCAACAAATATCCGGGTAATTGAAGTCCCCCATTACTACTATCTCCCTTCCTTTTGCATGCTTGGCCATCTGTTCCAGGAAGGCATCATCTATGTCCTCCGTTTGGCTTGGGGATCTATAGTAAACTCCCACAATGAGGTCACTGTTATTCTTCTCTCCCTTAATTTTGACCCAAATGCTCTCACTTTGGCTTTGAGGTTCTAAATCTTGGATCTCTTCACAGGTATACACATCCCTGACATATAACGCCACTCCTCCTCCTTTCTTGTCTGGTCTGTTTCTTTGAAATAGATTGTATCCCTCCATTATTACATTCCAATCGTGGGATTTATCCCACCAGGTTTCAGTGATTCCTATTATGTCATATTTAGTTTGCTGTACCAGGAGCTCAAGCTCATCTTGTTTATTTCCCATGCTTTGCGCATTAGTGTACAGACATTGAAGTCCATTAATCATTCCCCCGTGTCTCTTATTTAAGGATTTTCTCCTCCCACCACTAGGTCTGCATGCTCTTTGCTCCATTCGGTCTATGACATTTGGATGATCATCTTCATCAATTGATAGACTCCTACCTTCAGGAGCACTGTCTCCCTCCCCCACATTAGTCAGTTTAAAGCCCTCCTGATGAGGTTTCTGAGATTTTTTGCAAAAACATTCCTCCCAACCGTTGTGAGGTGCAGCCCATCGCTTGCCAGAAGTCCATCTTCAAGAAACTGCATTCCGTGATCTAAGAATCCAAACCGTTCCTGTTTGCACCATTTGCGAAGCCAGTTGTTCACTTCCACTATTTTTCCCTCTCTCCCTGGGCCACGTCGTTCAACTGGGAGGACAGATGAGATGACAATTTGTGCATTTAATTGCTTCAATTTCCTGCTCAGAGCCTCGTAATCTCTTTTGATCTTCTGGAGGCTATTGCTTGCAGTGTCATTGGTTCCCACATGAACCAAGAGGAAGGGGTATTTGTCAGTGGGTTTTATGATTCCTTGCAGTCGTTCAGTTACATCTTGGATCTTAGCCCCGGGGAGACAGCACACTTCCCGAGACATCTTGTCAGGCCCACAGATCACTGCTTCTGTTCCCCTCAGTAGGGAATCCCCTATCACCACTACACGCCTCCTCTTAGGTCTGGTCGGGGTTCTTCTGTGAGCTGTCGGTTCCAAGGTCGCCTGGACATTCCCAGAGGACTGCCTTTGCTCCTCGTCTTCATATACCTGATCGACTGTAATGAGGGAGAGATCCTCAAATGGAGTCTGCTCTTCGTCTTCCATGCTAGGGGAAAGGACCTCAAAGCGATTGCGTATTTCTAAACAATCAGAGCGAACCCTGGGCCTCCTACTTCTTTGAGTCACGTTTCTCCATATATCTGGCTCCTGTGTTGGTGAACTAGCCACCTTCTCAGGGGAGTCCCCTGTCTCTTCCTTGGTGGAGACGGTGTGCTCTGTTGCTTCCAAGAAGAGTTCCAGCTCTCTAATTCTTTGGAGCGTAGCTACACGTTCCTCCAGTTGCTGGACTTTGTCTTTTAAGAGGGCAATCAACATGCAATTGCTGCAGGTAAAGCTGCCTGCAACCTTTGGCAAGATGGCAAACATTGCGCAGGAACCACAGGCGACTGCAGCTGTTCCCTCACCCTCCATCTTGGGAACGTGTCGTTGGGGGTGACTACAGTGGTCCTCTATCATAAAAAGTGTGGAGACAGGACAAATAAATCCCTCCCAAAAAACCTAGGTCTCCCCCAACAAATGTTTGAGACTAGCTCCCCTAAATCTAAAATATGGATCAAACTGCGCGCGCCGCTAGGCTGCCCTAAAGCTCTGATAAGCTCCTCCCACAGCTAATCACCTACCTCAACAGAAGCCCTGCCCCCTCTGACCTTTGCCCAGAGAGAGCAGCTAAACAGCCACAAGAAACTCACACAGGAAAACCCTTTTTGTTCCTTCTTCAGCTGCTGCCCTAAAGCTCTGATAAGCTCCTCCCACAGCTAATCACCTACCTCAACAGAAGCCCTGCCCCCTCTGACCTTTGCCCAGAGAGAGCAGCTAAACAGCCACAAGAAACTCACACAGGAAAACCCTTTTTGTTCCTTCTTCAGCTGCTGCCCTAAAGCTCTGATGAGGAGTATGGGCCATGGTGCAGCAGGCCTCTTGGTCTGGACTGCCATGTTCGCAGTCAGCACCTCCAGGTTCTGGGAGTTCAGGGCTTTGAGAAGTGTAGTTTTTTGGGAGAGGAACTTCTTAGCCAAGCACCTCACAAACTGGTTAAAGACGTTAAAGTGTCAACCAATGCGGTCAGGGATATTATTCCCGGTGCACACTTGCCATCTAGGATCCGGAATAGGATTCTCAATGGCCGGTATGTAGATATGTTCATAATTCCTTCCTCCTGAGGAATGTCCAGATAAGGATAAGCAGGTGGCAGGGCTCCCTTAAGGTTGAGAGGTCTTTTGAAAAATGGCTTGATGCCTTTCAGGTATTCGCTGGGGTTATTTCTGCAGCGTATCCCAAAAGAAGTCTGCACGATTTACCAATTGTTGGTGTGTAAAGCTTTTGCATTGGCTGGTCAGGCTGCAGCCATAAGCTACAACGAGAGTTTCAGGCATCATGCCACGAGGATCCCTTCTGCTCAATGGGATCGAAAAGACCTAGATGTGTGGACTACTTATGTCTCTCCGAATTTTGAGAGCAAGTCCACTGAGCAATCGAAATCCAAGCAAGAGATTAAGAAGCCAGGAAGGAGCCTTATTTGTAGGGGAATATAATAAAGGGTCCTGCCAGCATCAAGGTTGCAGGTTTTCCCACATTTGTGATAAATGTTTTGGGAGCCATTCTGCTGCTTCCTGTGCAGTCAAGCGGCCCTTTCGTGGGGCAAGGAGAGGTTCTCAGCAGGATCAGAAAGGATCCTCTCCTTCAGCAGCCCGCGATGTTAAGTGAGGTCTTATTGACCCTGGCACATACTCCCATTAAGTTGCCCACCTTATTGGCATGGCTGCGCAGGTACCCTGATACAGCTGCTGCTTTCTATTTGTGGCTTGGATTTTCTCAAGGCTTTCATATCCCAGTGGTGTTCCTGCCTAGGGCTACCAAAGTTGAAAATCAAAAATCTGTCAGCGCGTTGCCTGATGTCACTAGGAGAAAAATCACGAAAGAATTGGCTTTGGGTAGGATGGCTGGCCCATTTGCGTGCCCTCCCTACCCAGATTTGCACCTTTCTCCTTTGGGCGTGGTGCCTAAAAAGGCCCCACATGAATTTCGCTTAATTCACAACTTATCTTACCTGCTGGGTTCATCAGTAAATGATGCTATCCCTCCTGAGTTGTGTTCTGTTAAGTATGCCACCTTTGACCAATCGTTCAAATTGATCAGGGGTTTCAGGAAGGGTGCAATTTTGGCAAAGTGTGATGTAGAAGCTGCCTTCCGTTTACTTCCTGTTCATCCACATGACTTTAAGTTGTTGGGGTTCCAGTTGGATGGAGGTCATAAGGCTATGCCTATGGGCTGCTCTATATCCTGCACAGTTTTTGAGGCCTTCAGTACATTTTTGGACTGGGCTTTGCGTACCACGACAGGTTTTATGGGCGTGACCCGTTACCTCGATGATTTTTTATTAAGTTCTGCAGCCAATTCGGAGGAATGCCTGCTGCTTTTGCAGGCTTTTAATGACCTAGCTCAGGAGTTAGGGGTTCCCTTAGCGGCTGATAAAACTAAAGCGGACACGGAGCAATGGATCCAAACTACAAGAAAGAAGATTCCACCTAAACATTAGGAAGAACTTCCTGACAGTAAGAGCTGTTCGAAAGTGGAATTTGCTGCCAAGGAGTGTGGTGGAGTCTCCGTCTTTGGAGGTCTTTAAGCAGAGGCTTGACAACCATATGTCAGGAGTGCTCTGATGGTGTTTCCTGCTTGGCAGGGGGTTGGACTCGATGGCCCTTGTGGTCTCTTCCAACTTTATGATTCTATGATTGTACTGGGGAGAAAGCCTGCTTGATCACTATGGATAATCTTTTGGAGGATTCTTTTTGTTTTTTCAGCTAAAATATATGCGTATAATTTATACTCATTATTCAGGAGCGACATGGGTCTAAAGTTAGTTATTGCTTGCTGATCTGTTCCCTGTTTCGGAATTAGTGTAATAAAACTTTCTTTTTTTCCCTTCAAATGATATTTATTCAAAGTTTTATCAATACATATAAAAAACCCCAACCCTAACCCAAAAAGGAAAACAGAAAAAATAGAAAAAGAAAAAATACAAATCTCAAATTACAGTTTTTCATTTGCTTAATTCTTGAACCTCCTCACACCTCCCTTTTTGTATTCTAGTTTAGTTCGTTATTTCAGCAAATTCTTCCCATATTTCTCAATTTTAGTTTAAGTAATTAATCTTCACACTCTACCTACACTCAACATAACCTTTCCCTCTTTTAATATAATCTGTTATTCAATTTACCTTACTGTCTTTAACCTTATCTCATCTTAAAAATCTTAGAATTTCAAAATCACATCACATTCATGCATTTCTCCTTAAAATCATTTCTACTAAAGCCAATTTAGTTCCTTTCCAGCATAATCCCTCAAATTTCAATAATATTACACTAATTCCAAGATTAACATAAGAGTTTCCCTTCATATCTCTGATTTTCATCCAACGTCCCTTCTTCCTGGTTTCGGGTCATATCAGTCCTTTCTGTCCATTACATAGTCCATCAATCTGATGTTCTAATGTCCGAGGCCCTTAAATCTCTTCTAGGCCCCTTCTGCAAATTTTTTTGTTCTTGTTTGTGCTTACGCAGTTCTCTGTCTATTGTTAGTTTCTGGGGGAGTGGGTCTCCGGAGGGTTCCATCCAGTAATGATTTCCATTTTCCTTGATCCAATTGACCCCTTCCCCCCAGTCCCACTCCCAATCTTCATCTTTATAGTCCAAAAAGTATTTGTCCAGATAGTTGTTCACCTGTTTCACAGTCCCACTAGAGTAAAAAGCTTCCTTGACTTCAAATACTTCCCAGCACTCTCCAAGTTCAATCTTCCAACGCAGTAGCATTTGTTCCTGCAGAACTTTGGATCTTTCCATTTGTGTTGTATGGGGAATAGCTACTGCCTCTTCCTTCTCCATCTGCCCTTGGACTTGCCTTGTCAAACCGGATTCCTGAGTTGATCGCTGTGTAGCTTCTTTATCCTTGTTCCCTGTTAAATCATATTCAATGGCCACAGCACTCATGAAGTCCAATTTTTCATTCATCAGGCTTATTTTCTTGTACAGCTGCTCCAGCAAAGCATTAGTCCTGCCATGGGCAGACACCAAACCTTCCTGCCAACACATTTCTGTTCAAGAACAAGGTCAAACGGCTGTTCCCACGGTCCAAATCTCACATATGTAAGCTGCGACCGCAAACTGACAGGCTCCCTCTAGGGGACACAATTTCTATTTGTATCCATTTTTTAAAGAAAGTATCGAACAAAGAAAATTACTTTTGATTTCAAGTCCTTTCGATTTCAAATACTTTGTTTCTTTAAAGAGCAAAAATGCAGAAGGTAGCGTTGAAGTTAGTTTGTTTCTCTTTTTATTTTTTTCTGTCAAAGTACTCCACTTTCAATCAATGGACGTCTCAAACAGTTTCTGTCCCGACACCCCGTCCCCAGGTTTGGGACGGTGGAAACTTATATTCCTTTTCTCACTTTCTGCAGGATTAAAAAGTCAAATCCCCCCCCCCCTTTTCTCCTGCTTCCAAGGGGGTTTTGTTGGTTATGGGTGCAGGAAATTTCCAACTTTAAAAGAACTTTTTAGGCTATTAGGTTGCAAGATCTTTGCTTCAATCTGTATACAAGAACGGGAGGCGGACTTCCTGTTTACACCTTCCCGCTTTGTGCCTAATTCATAAATTTGCAGATTTCTTAATCTGAATCTCCATTTTACTCATGGGTACTTGATTTAGAGTCCAAATGTCATCAGGAAAAAGCCAGCGCTCTCCGGCGATGGCTACGCGGCTTCCCTCCATGGAAATAGCGATCGGTTTGATGCACCGCGCTGCTCACCCCACTTCACTCCGGAGCCCCGAAAATGGGTTTCTTCGTGAGTAGGGCAGGCATTCTTGGTGCTCTGCCGAACCCCACGTTCCCAGGCTTCCTCTGCCTGGGATTTCTAGCAGGCCCCTGCCTTCGCCGCGGCGGGAAGACCCAATTTCCACGGAGCCCGTTCCTCCAGTCGGAGGAACTCCGCCATTCGCCGATGGCACTAACCCGGAAGTCCTAGTGTAATAAAACTTTCTTTCCATGACTCAGGCATCTCGCCCTCTTTCAGAATGTTATTCATAATATTTTTGAGAGGTTCAGAGAGAACCAGACTTAGATTCCTTAATGGCCCTTTGGATTTCAAATGCTGTAATGGGCGAGTTCAAGGGACGCGGGTGGCGCTGTGGGTAAAACCTCAGCGCCTAGGACTTGCCGATCGTATGGTCGGCGGTTCTAATCCCCGTGGTGGGGTGCGCTCCCGTCGTTCGGTCCCAGCGCCTGCCAACCTAGCAGTTCGAAAGCACCCCTGGGTGCAAGTAGGTGAATAGGGACCGCTTACCAGCGGGAAGGTAAACGGCGTTCCGTGTGCTGCACTGGCTCGCCAGATGCAGCTTGTCATGCTGGTCACGTGACCCGGAAGTGTCTGCGGACAGCGCTGGCTCCCGGCCTATAGAGTGAGATGAGCGCACAACCCTAGAGTCTGTCAAGACTGGCCCGTACGGGCAGGGGTACCTTTACCTTTAATGGGCGAGTTCAGGACTTCTCTTTGTTCATTAGTTAATTTCGATAAGTTGTTTTGGTCTAGATATTCTTTTACCTCTTCTGTTGTTTCTCTTCCTTTTTTATAGAGTTCTTCTGTTGTTTCTCTTCCTTTTTTATAGAGTTCTTGGAATGTAATAATGGAGGGATACAATCTATTTCAAAGAAACAGACCAGACAAGAAAGGAGGAGGAGTGGCGTTATATGTCAGGGATGTGTATACCTGTGAAGAGATCCAAGATTTAGAACCTCAAAGCCAAAGTGAGAGCATTTGGGTCAAAATTAAGGGAGAGAAGAATAACAGTGACCTCATTGTGGGAGTTTACTATAGATCCCCAAGCCAAACGGAGGACATAGATGATGCCTTCCTGGAACAGATGGCCAAGCATGCAAAAGGAAGGGAGATAGTAGTAATGGGGGACTTCAATTACCCGGATATTTGTTGGATGTCAAACTCAGCCAAGAGCATAAGGTCAAACAGATTCCTCACTGCCCTTGCAGACAACTTCATTGTCCAGAAAGTGGGAGAAGCAACAAGAGGAACAGCCATTTTAGATCTGGTCCTAACCAATGTTGATGACCTGGTTAGTGGGGTAGAAGTGGAAGGATCATTAGGCGTGAGTGATCATGCTCTTCTGAAGTTTACTATACAGCGGAAAGGAGCAGCCAAGCATACTAGGACTCAATTTCTCGACTTTAAGAAAGCCGACTTCATAAAGCTTAGGGAAGTGCTGGGTGAGATCCCATGGACAGTAATACTAAAAGGAAAGGGAGTTCAAGATGGCTGGGAGTTTGTTAAGAGGGAGATAGTAAAAGCACAACTTCAGGCAATACCAATGAGACGGAAACATGGAAGGTGCCTAAAGAAGCCAGGGTGGCTATCTAAAGAACTTTTAACTGAGTTAAGATTAAAAAAGGATGTGTACAAAAAATGGAAAAGGGGGGAAACCACCAAAGAGGAATTCAAACAAATAGCCAGCACGTGTAGACACAAAGTCAGAAAAGCTAAAGCACAAAATGAACTCAGGCTTGCTAGAGAGGTTAAAAGCAACAAAAAAGGCTTTTATGGGTATGTTCGTAGCAAAAGGAAGAACAAAGAAACCGTGGGGTCACTCAGAGGAGAAGATGGTGAAATGCAAACAGGGGACACAGAAAGGGCTGAACTCCTCAATGCCTTCTTTGCCTCAGTCTTCTCCGATAAAGAAAACAATGCCCGACCTGAAGAATTTGGAGCAAATGATTCAGCAGAGGAAACACAGCCCAGAATAACTAAGGAGATAGTACAAGAATACTTGGCTAGTCTAGATGTATTCAAGTCTCCAGGGCCAGATGAACTGCATCCAAGAGTATTAAAAGAACTGGCAGATGTGATTTCAGAACCACTGGCAGTCATCTTTGAGAATTCCTGGAGAACAGGCGAAGTCCCGGCAGACTGGAGGAGGGCAAATGTTGTCCCTATTTTCAAAAAGGGGAAAAGAGAGGACCCAAATAATTACCGCCCAGTCAGTCTGACATCAATACCAGGGAAGATTCTGGAGCAGATCATTAAGCAAACAGTCTGTGAGCACCTAGAAAGGAATGCTGTGATCACCAATAGTCAGCATGGATTTCTGAAAAATAAGTCATGTCAGACTAACCTGATCTCGTTTTTTGACAGAATTACAAGCCTGGTAGATGAAGGGAACGCAGTGGATGTAGTCTACCTTGATTTCAGCAAGGCATTTGACAAGGTGCCCCATGATATTCTTGTAAAGAAGCTGGTAAAATGCGGTCTTGACTATGCTACCACTCAGTGGATTTGTAACTGGCTGACTGACCGAACCCAAAGGGTGCTCATCAATGGTTCCTCTTCATCCTGGAGAAGAGTGACTAGTGGGGTGCCACAGGGTTCTGTCTTGGGCCCGGTCTTATTCAACATCTTTATCAACGACTTGGATGATGGACTCAAGGGCATCCTGATCAAATTTGCAGATGACACCAAACTGGGAGGGGTAGCTAACACCCCAGAGGACAGGATCACACTTCAAAACGACCTTGACAGATTAGAGAACTGGGCCAAAACAAACAAGATGAATTTTAACAGGGAGAAATGTAAAGTATTGCACTTGGGCAAAAAAAATGAGAGGCACAAATACAAGATGGGGGACACCTGGCTTGAGAGCAGTACATGTGAAAAGGATCTAGGAGTCTTGGTTGACCACAAACTTGACATGAGCCAACAGTGTGACGCGGCAGCTAAAAAAGCCAATGCAATTCTGGGCCTCATCAATAGGAGTATAGCATCTAGATCAAGGGAAGTAATAGTGCCACTGTATTCTGCTCTGGTCAGACCTCACCTGGAGTACTGTGTCCAGTTCTGGGCACCACAGTTCAAGAAGGACACTGACAAACTGGAACGTGTCCAGAGGAGGGCAACCAAAATGGTCAAAGGCCTGGAAATGATGCCTTATGAGGAACGGCTAAGGGAGCTGGGCATGTTTAGCCTGGAGAAGAGGAGGTTAAGGGGTGATATGATAGCCATGTTCAAATATATAAAAGGATGTCACATAGAGGAGGGAGAAAGGCTGTTTTCTGCTGCTCCAGAGAAGCGGACACGGAGCAATGGATCCAAACTACAAGAAAGAAGATTCCACCTAAACATTAGGAAGAACTTCCTGACAGTAAGAGCTGTTCGACAGTGGAATTTGCTGCCAAGGAGTGTGGTGGAGTCTCCTTCTTTGGAGGTCTTTAAGCAGAGGCTTGACAACCATATGTCAGGAGTGCTCTGATGGTGTTTCCTGCTTGGCAGGGGGTTGGACTCGATGGCCCTTGTGGTCTCTTCCAACTCTATGATTCTATGATTCTATGATTCTATGATTCTATAAAATTCCGCAAATCTTTTTTCAATTTCCTTAGGGTTACTTATTATTTTGTCCCCAATTTTGATTTTATTAATTATCCTTTCACATTCTTTTTTCTTTAGCTGCCAAGCCAGTAATTTGCCTGGCTTGTTAGCAAACTCAAAATTTCTCTGTTTCATTAATCTTAATTTCCATGCCATTTCTTCATTTATTATCATAGAATATTGTGACTGTAGTATTTTAACATTTCTCTTTATTTCCCCATTACCTGGTCTTTTATATAATTCTATTTAATTTTTCCTGATCTCTTCTACCACTTCTTGCTTCTTCTTTTCTTTCTGTTTTCTTTGGATTGAGTTTTGCTGTATAAAAAATCCTCTAAGGACAGGTTTGCTGGCATCCCAAACGATCTTTAAGTCAATCACCTTATTTAAATTGAAATCAAAAAATTCTTTTAAAGTCTTTTTGGCTTTGTCTAATATTTTTTCGGGGACGCGGGTGGCGCTGTGGGTAAAAGCCTCAGCGCCTAGGGCTTGCCGATCGAAAGGTCGGCGGTTCGAATCCCCGTGGCGGGGTGCGCTCCCGTTGCTCGGTCCCAGCGCCTGCCAACCTAGCAGTTCGAAAGCACTCCCGGGTGCAAGTAGATAAATAGGAACCGCTTACTAGCGGGAAGGTAAACGGCGTTTCCGTGTGCAGCTCTGGCTTGCCAGAGCAGCGATGTCACGCTGGCCACGTGACCCGGAAGTGTCTCGGGACAGCGCTGGCCCTCGGCCTCTTGAGTGAGATGGGCGCACAACCCGAGTCTGTCAAGACTGGCCCATACGGGCAGGGGTACCTTTACCTTTACCTAATATTTTTTCATCTTTTAATAGCCTCTCATTTAACCTCCATCTAAATACTCTTTCCCCCCTTCAGCCAGACAAATACTGCATTATGATCCGATAATGTTTTAGGTTGGATTTCAGTCTTAAATATTTTTGGGATTAAATCTTTTGATAACCAAATTGTGGCTATTTTTCTGGTTGTGTTATTGGGATATGAAAAGTATGTGAATTCTTTCTTAAATGGATTTTGAGTTCTCCAAGCATCATCTATATTCAACATTTCTGTTAACTGAAAGAAGGTTTTTGGTAATTTCATTTGTTTTCTTTTTGGGGTCTTTTTAGTTCTATCCAGATCTGGGGCTACCACTCCATTCTGATCCCCTAGTAATATAATCTTTTCTCCCATATGCTCCAAGATATTCCAAGATCTAATGAACTCTCGCCTCAAAGGAATTCCTGGTGTCACCCCCTTCTTTGATGATGTGTTGATCGCCGGGGCTATGCCAGGGGAGTTCGGGGATCAACTCTGCACTGTCCTGCCCTGTTTCCAGATGGACGGCCTCAAGCTAAAGTGAGGAAAGTGTCTGCTAGGAGTGCAACAGGTGGAGTTTCTGGGATTTACGGTGGATGCAGATGGGGTCCACCCAACTGGGGACAAAGTACAGGCTATTTGTGATACCCTGGCACATAAGGGTAAGGCTGAACTTTTACCATGCCTTCTTACCTCATAAGGCCGCCACAGAGCCCCTACACAGACTGTTAGACAAGTGGGCCCCATGAGTGTGGGGGCAGTGCCAGGAGGCGGCGTTCCAAGCAGTCAAAGACTTGATCGTCTCAAACTCAGTCCTGGCACACTTTGACGAGAGGCTGCTGGTGGTGCTGGCATGTGATGCCTCGCCCTACTGTGTCGGCGCTGTCCTGGGGCACCAACTCCCAGATGGGAGAGAGGTGCTAGTAGCATACTTTTCCCAGACCTTCTCCACAATCAAGAGGAACAACCCGCAAATTGTCAGGAGTGCGTGCAGGAGCCAGCCCCTGTGACTGATAGGGCTTTACAGGACTGGGGCTTTCCTAAGTTTGTTCTGAAGAGGCAAGGCGTGGCCGCACAGGTGAGGCTGATTGGTAACTCACAGCACCTGGCTTCCTGATCCTCAGACCCTTGGCTCCTTGACCCCTGGTTTCCTGCCCCTCAGACCCTTGGTTTCCGGACTCCACCCCACCTTCTTGCCCCCAGTCCCGACGTCCTCAGCTGGGACTTCGACTGCTCGTAAACCGGACCATGACAAAAATAGACAAAAAGGGCCTGGCAATTGTGAAGGGAGTCAAGAAATTCCACGATTTATTGTATGGATGGACCTGTTTGCCCCCGGGTAAGCAGACCCCTCAAGTACTGTCATCCTGCACCCTCAGGTGGTCGGTTTTCCTCACAGGACACCAGTATACACTGGACCACCGACCCGGGAAGAGGATGGGCCATGTGGACACCCTCAGCAAGCTGCCACTACTAGAGACCAGCCCTGACCCAGTGCCTGCACAAGAGGCCATGAGCCTGGAACAGCTTCCCGACCAACCCATTCAGGCACCAGAAGTAGCGCACCACTCCACAAAGGAGAAGGTCATTTCCTGGGTCCTGGACTGGGTGTGGCGGGGATGGCCCTGGCTGGAATTTGCGGGCTACACGACCCGCAAAAATCGAGCTTTCAGCCCACAAGGGGAAGCAGAGTGGTCATTCCCCAGCCCCTCTGCCAAAAGGTCCTCACAGCCCTACACGAGACATACCCCAGGGTAGTGAGAATGAAGGTCCTTGCAAGGAGTTGTGTTTGGTGCCCAGGGATCGATGGGGAGATTGAGGCCTGGGTTAAATACTGCCAGACCTGCCAGGAGTCCCGCCTGGATCCCCTGAGGGCCCCTGTCCAACCCTGGTAGTCCGCCCGAGCACCATGGTCCCACCTGCATGTGGACTTCGCGGGCCCCTTCTTGGGAAGAACCTTCTTCATAGTGGTGGACTTATACACCAAATGGCTGGAGGTCGCCCTGGTTACTGTCCACTTCTATGGTTGCAGCCGTCCAAGTATTATGGAGCCTGTTCGCGACCCACAGGCTCCCTGACACCCTCATCTCGGACAACAGAACAGCATTCATGTCAGAGGAGTTCCAGACTTTCACAGTGCAAAGCGGCATCCGTCACGCACGATCAGCACCATTCCACCCTGCCACCAGCGGCCAGGCAGAGTGCATGGTGCGGACCACCCTCTGCCACATGACGCAATGGGACTAGGAGTACCGCCTGGCTGCATTTCTTCTAGCCCAGCACAGCACCCCCAGCATGACGACCAGCCAGAGCCCAGAGGAACTACTCATGGGTCAGTGCCTCACGACAAGACTGGACCGCCTTCACCCCAACAGAGCTCAGGACGAGGCAGTGGGGGGGGGAGCAAGGACCCCCGGGCCTTCTGGGCCCCAGACCCAGTGTACACAAAGAACTTCGGGGCAGGGCCTGCATGGGTCACCAGGGCAACATGTCCCATGCCTTACGAGGTATTAACAGAGGGGGGGCAATGCTGGGGCACTGCGATCAACTATGGTGATGATTCTGGGGGGAAACTAGGAGGAGAGGTGGACAGAGGAATCCCAAGGGGACAGCTGGGAGGTGAGGCCCATAAAACAGGAGGAACGGGCAAGGGAGGCAGAACCAGTAAGCCCAGCGGTGACCCCCCGAGGCCGAGCGGCCAAAGGAACCAGAGCCGCATCCGAGCAGACCAGCAGCACCCAAGCCAATGGCCCCATCACAGCCGGCAGCCCCGGAACAAGAGCCGGAACCAGGAACCCCTACCGAGGGACACCCCAGACCACAATGCATATGTAGGCGACTGGCATACCTTGATGACTATGAATTAGAGGGGAGGGGTGTTATGTACTAAGCCTGGAACCTAGAACAATAGGCAGGTAGGATACTAGGATGCAACAATTGATTAGCCTTCACAAGGGGACTGGAAGTACCGCCTCGCCGCATTTCTTCTAGCCCAGCACATAATCAACCAGTCACGCAGTACTCATTGTGTACATAATGTATATAAAGCCTGTGGTTTGGTGGGAAATTCAATCACTGTTCCTATGAGCTGAAATAAAGAGCATAAAATTACCACATTTTTTGCTGCATAAGACACCTTTTTTCCCCTCCTAAAAATTAAGGGGAAATGTCTGTGCGTCTTATGGAGTGAATGTGTGGTCCCTGAAGCCGAATTGCCTGAGTGCAGGGGCAAAAATCGGATCGTGTGTCATGAGGAGGGAAGGCTGCAGAGAGGAGGCTGTTGGGGTTCCTGTATCGGGCATATTTTGGTGTGTGTGCGGAGGCGTGTGAGTCGTGTTGCTGCACGGGAGAGCGCGTGGTTAAAGGGGGCGTTTGAGTGTCCTTGTGTGTGGCGCCTCTCGATCGCTGTACAGCATCCCAAGGCTACCATCTGTTCATCAGCCCGGTTCCCCTTGCCTAATTATTGTAGCGCCTTCCTAAGGATTCAACTGCGACTCCTACTTTGTTTTGTGCTCCCCACCGCATACGGTTTTAACTGGGTGGTTTAAATTAAGCCGCTGCTCCCCGCCTTTTGCTCTTGTCCCTTTCTGGCAGGGAGCACACAGCTGCAGTGAATTCCTTTCCTGCCCTCTGCCTCAGGGTCTTACTGCCCACCCTCTTGTATTTTCGGTTGTTGTGTTTGCTCGGAATGGGCCAGCGAAGGCCCATTCCCCTTGCTCAGCGCGTCTGCTTGCTGCGAGGTGATGCGGCTAGGAAGGAATTAGCAGGTGGACACGATCCTTTCCCCTTCCATTGCTCAGCGCCGGCCGCAGCACCGTCACCTCGCAGCAAGCAGACACGCTAAGCAAGGAGATTGGTGGCAGACAAATGCAACAAAGAGCAGGGAAATCCCCTGCCCTCGCAGCAAGCAGAGGGGAAAGGATTGTGTCCTTCCTGCTAATTCCTTCCTAGCCACACTGCGCGCAGGCTCCAGTCCACACGGCTCAGCTTCCGGCAGCTAGGAGCACAACTGGCAGCTGCCGCCGCCTCCTCCTCTCTGTGCTCCGGAGCTGCTGCGTCTAGGGAAGCATGCCAGGGATGCGCAGGCAGCCGGAAAACATGCAGGTGGGGGAGAGAGCGGGAGGCTGGCTGGGGGGGGGGGAGGGAGAGAACTTTTGCCTTCCTTTCCTCCCTCCCCTTAAACCCCTCTCCTGCATCATTAGCCACCTCCTTCTCCACACGCCCCACGCGTGCTCCTTGTTCCTTCAGTGTTTTTCCTTCCCTCCCCACTTAAAACTCCTATCCTACAACATTTGATTCAGAATATTTTTTTTTCTTGTTTCCTCCTCTAAAAACTAGGTGCACCTTATGGTCAGGTGCACCTTATGAAGCGAAAAATACAGTACTACTTGACTCTGAGTTCATTTCACTTAGCTTCACATAATAAGAGAGGAATGTGGCAAGGAAGGAGTGGCAACTTTCCTTGGTGCAGTTAAGGCAATCTCCATTTGTCCTAGAGCCAAGATAGAAGAATGTGGGCTGCTTTCCTGTGGAATCATTTTCACTAATGTAAATGACTCTGCAGCAGAGTAAATAGGATTAAATCTACAGGAGAGTCCATTGCTTTTATCTAAACGTTACTCCCTCACAATGTCAACTGAGAGTAAGATTGCCTTTGGCAAATAGCAAACACTCTTCCTTTATATGCAAATTTAATTGCAGATGATATAAAGGCAAGACTTCCGTTTGGTGGCGGGGCGGGGGGGGGGGGGTTAAGCCTTCCCTTCACTGATCAGAATCGTTGTGAAATCCACTCCTTGCAGTACTGGGCATGAGGAAAAAAGCTTCCATTGGTGAAAATGGGGGTTTCCTCCCTAATTGTCAGTGGGTGGCTGGGTGGGGTGGCAGATTTCATGGAGACTGCAGCTGGAGAGGAAAGGCTTTAACCAGCCCTCCCTGTGATCCTGACACTCAGTATGGTTTTTTCTAAAAAAAGAAACCCTACAAAGTGATTGCTAGAAAGAAAGAAAGCAAACAAACAACCAACAAAGAACAAGTGGAGGTAAAAAAAAGAACCTCTAGGATTCAAAGCCAGAAATTTAAAATAATGTCTTATTAATGAGAGAGATGATTCATGGTTCGTGTTGATACAAGAATGACTGTCAAACTCAAAATAGGCAAAACAAAGGCATTTGAAATCCTGCCTTTCCATCAAAAATGCCTAAGCCTAAAACAATAAGATCCACAGAATCAAAATAATCTCCACAATAGAAAAACTCTGTTAAACGTTGTTCACATAACAGCATCTGAACTTTTTATTTTATGAAACACCCAAACACTTGTTAAATTAAAACTCTTACACACACACACAAAACCACTGCCACCTTACTTTTAAGAGTAAATTTAGTGTGCTGTCAGTTTTAATTAATAATAAAATAATTGAATTATTAATTTAACAAAATATAAATGAAACATCTTTTCCACATATTCCAAATCTGACCACTTAAAACTTCCAGTGAGATCTTTACCATATTTATTTGGAAGTATGCCTACTAATTTCCATGGGATTAGATGAAATGGCTTGGAATAAATAGGAGAAATGTGTTTTTCTGGGGATTTCTCCCTGTTTTTTAACAGGACAAATGGGAAAACTGGGGGTGGGGGGGGGGACACAAACACACGCAGGATTTATTTTTTTAGAATGCGTCAAATGCTTTTTAAACCAGTGCTTTCAAAATGAGCCAACTGGCACTGATCAAAGTTCTTAGATTTAAATGAAAGCTAGCTAGGTCTGTTAATGATACCATTGCCACACAGTGTTTGTTTGGGTTGCTAAACAAGCAACATCATTCAGACTCAATCCTGGAAAAGTATCTTATGACAGTGAATTCCATTAACTACTTCCATAAATTAAGGAGCATATTATGGGTAAAAACAAATGTAGTTTTCCTTCTTTGTGACTCAAATCACATATGAATGCTGTGCATGTACATCTCACTGTCACATACTTGGGGCAAGTCTCTGTCACTTGGATAGCATAGCCTATTGTTCTGTCCTGTCCCCCCCCCCCAACAAATGGGTGCAACATCAATGACCAGCATTAGAGCCACCCCTCAAATCTCCATTTGGATGGGCTATTCAGACACCAGCAGAATCAGTGTGTGGGAGATGGTGTGGAACTGAGTGATGAAAGATTATATGGCAGTGGGAAATTGGTTGGATCCCTTGTTAAAAGCAACTTTCCAGAGGTCCTGGGCCAGGTTCACTCCCCCGTCTTGGCCCCAGCTGGCTACTGGCTTTGTTCCCTTGGCAGAGAGGAGCTGTCAGTCTCCTTGGTGTAAAGCACATAGCACTTGGCTCCTGAGAGATGAGGCAGGAAGCATGGTGCAGAAGTGTGGCTGAAGCACAGCTGCGTTTTGCAGTAGGTAGGCACTTTAGGGGAGCTGCTTGCCAGCTGGCACTGTTCCTTAGCCTGTGCCTAGAACTGGGCAAAAGAGATAAGGATCTGGAACCATCTTCAACCATAACAAGAAGTAGGGCTTGTCCACTGTTCTCTCTGAACAATAGAGAGGTTAGTCTAGAAGTGTATAAAATTATTGGGTGGATTGAGTAGGTGGAGAAAAGTTTTTCTCCCTCTTTCATAGCACTAGAACTTAAGGACAGGCAATAAACCAAATGTTGGAAGATACAGGGCAGACAAAAGCAGGTATTTCTTCATGCAGCTCCTAGTTAGACTACAGTGGTACCTCTGTGTAATGGCTTAGGTTTTTCCTACAGAAGCAAGGCAGCTCCGGCAGTAATTATCTCAGATTTATTGCTTAAACACGCAAATCACTGCGGAGTTCAGCAGAGGCGTAGGAAGGTCAGGTGGTACCCAGTGCAGAAAATTTGTCACCCCATCCCCCACATTGATTTTTTTTTTTGCATACAAAAATGGTTTTATGTTATTTCATATTTTCTTACAAAGGAATGTGGATTCTGAGCCTCTGATAACAACTAGGTGACTATGGACCAATACTTAAATCTACAGGATGGATTGTGTTTTGGCTTGTGTTATTTTATTTATATTTATTGTTTATTTATTTAATAAAATTTATTTTAAAAAACCCTGCAAAGTGGTTTACCAAAACAAAAAAAAACAAAAAACACAACAGCAGTAAAATCAAGAAAAATTAATAATCCTACTTTAAAAGATACAAAAGCTAAAATATTAAGATAAAGATTACTTCAACTTCCTAAGCATCTAGGTATGCTTGCCTAAAGAAGAATGCTTTTACTGTAGTAGGTGCCTGAAAAGAGTCTAGCAAAGGCTTTGTTGAAATTTCAGCCTTCACAACATAGGAAAACAGCTAAGTAAACAGCTATTTTTGTGGAGGAGGGTCAAGATATTAACTGATATGCATAAAATTTCATATGTAGCTATATAATCCCTAGTGTAGTAAGATAAGACCTTTCGAGCAGGCATTTTTTTAAAAAAAGTTTTTTATGAACCACCCTAGCAGGGCAGTAATTGTTCCTTGATAATTTGTCACACACCCCCTCCATGATGGCACCTGGGGAGACCCGCCCAGGCTATTTCTGGTGTTCCTGTCTGAGTCCGAGCTCAAATTTACAATCTGTGTTTTCCCTCTCAGATTCTCCCCTTCCTGTTCTTTGAGATCAGGCTCCTACTTAGCTTGGCTGCTCCTCTCCCACTTCACCAGCCTAATCTTATCTCCCTGCGCCCCAGCTTTCTCAGCGGAGGCACAAAAGGCACTGAGCTGACACTCTGGTTACGAACTTAATTTGTTCTGGAGGTCCATTCTTAACTTGAGGTACCACTTCAGCTAACGGGGTCTTCCGCTGCCGCCAGGCTGCTGGTGCGCGATTTCTGTTCTCACCCTGAGGTAAAGTTCTTAACTCGAGGTACTACTACTTCCGGGTTAGCGGAGTCTGTAACCCAAAGTGTTTGTAACCCAAGGTACCACTGTATAGCCTTTGCTGCTACAGGAGACAGCAATGACCACCAACCTGCATGGCTCTAAAAGAGACTTATTGGTAGCAACTAGCCAAACAATTTGTGTTTTGTATTTTTGTTTTTATGTTTCTGTGATATATTGTTGTGGCACAATCACTTCTAGTACTCTGATTCAGACCAGGAACAGGAAGTACTTAAGGAAGAGGACTTGGGGGGGGGGGATGAGACAATGGAGTAGAGGCCTTTCAACACCCCTTCACCTCTTTGCTTCCAGATGGATCTTCAGATAAGGCAGGAGTCCCAGAGGCCACCTTCCTCTTACCTGTGGAGGAGACAAGTCTGACAAGGTCTCCCAGAGAGAGGTGCACATCAAGAGAATAGAGGAGTCTCCTCTCCCTAGGCAGAGCCCATCTTCAAGCCATTATTCCCACAGGAACAAGGATTATTGTGAGTAGCTGGGCATTTTCTGCCTCTGCTTAAAAGCTTGATAGGTAGGCAGGGAAACTTAATAAAAGAACTTCACCACTCCCATGCAGTCTTGAAACCTTGAACCACTGAACCTTGGTAGTGACCCTGAACCAGGCTTTGTTGCTATTCCTTTGTTTTTTAGAGTGCATAGACTATATTCTGTTCTGATTGGAGTTGTAGTCCAAAAACAGCTGGAGACACAAGTTTGGGAAACCATGACTTAAAAAGCTTGGTAGGTGGGTCTGCAAACTTGTTGGAACAATTTTGCTACTCATGAACAGTCTTGTTACCCATGTTAAACTTATGAGACTCGGCCTTGCTCCTGGTCTCACACTCATCAATCACCCGCAGACTGTATATGACTACTGAGTTTGTACTGCTAGTCTGCTTTTAATAAAGATCATTTCCTTACTTACAAGTAAGTGCACTTGATGTTGTGATTTGGGCAGGGCACTTACTTCTGTAAGTAACATCATCACGTGCAGTATGTCTTTCTTCTTGTTACAGAGTTTGTATCCAGAGATAACCGTGTCCCACTGGTTCTTTCAATTCTACAAGGGTTTGATTATGCCCACTATATCTCTGTTGCCCTCTAAGACCATCCATTGAGCTTGTTGTGGATCACAGTCTCCTAGCATGAGCAGGTATACATTTAGATACAGTGCCTCTCTCCAAATGTTCTTTGCACTTGCAGTTTAGCCTCTGGTGCTAGCCTCTCTGAACTGCTATTCTATGCCCCTGTACTCTCAATGCCTGGTTCTACCCCTCACTGAAATATGCCTACTTTTTTTTTTGCCTTCCATCTTCATCCTGGTGGGAGATTTGTTCTGAACTAGACCCTCCCCAGCCTTTGTCAATGCAGTTTGCTCTAATCCTGGTTCTAGTTGAGCCTGTGCCTTTTGTTTGGGCTCGACTTGTCCCAAAATGTCTCCCAGTGTCCAAACCCCTCCTTCTGCTACTGCTGTCTCATTTAATTTGTCTGAGTGCAGTTTCATTAATTACTTTTTTAGCATGGAGTTCATACAAATGGCATTTTGTTAGTGAATGTACCTAGAATCTCATATGGTTGGCTTGCTCTGTTTGATACAACTCATTGATTAGGTAATCAAGTAGGATTGGCAGGTCTCTGAGTGTGGACCCATGTACACATGGCCCACTTGAGGTATTCATCATTGCTCCTCACAGCTGGCCTTTAAAATATCTGAAGAGCACTTTATTCTCTGAGTGGTTTTTGTACTGCCTGCAGATCACAGTACATATTGGTTTATTTTATTTCTCAAGTAGTTTCAGTTAACTATGAACATTGTGATAGACTGGTGTTCAGTTGCCCTGCCCTTTCATCTTTCTAAATTGCTAGTTAAATGGATTGTCACATTATGCTTAACTCCACACTAATTATTGGGATCCCTGACTAAGTAATTGTGGCTCTAAGCTTGCAGTGTGTATTGAACAGCTGAGTATAGCGTGTGTGCCCCATGAACTGCCTGTTGTGTGCAGAGGGAAAGACCAGCATAAACTCATGGATAGATACTGGAATGTGTTGTTGCATTTTTATTTTCTTTGGATTTTAAAATATTCTGCTGGGAGTCACTTGAATTGCTTTTAACTCTGGCTCTCTGGTAGATCAGTTTCTATTTTTTTGGAACCCTCTGTCCTCTGGGCCCTGGGGCCTGGCTCTTCTCACTGAGGAGTGCGGGCTCAGTTTTGAGGATGAGATTGGAGGTACTTTCTTTGAAAACACACCAAAAAAGGAGTCAAAGTCAGAAAAGAATTTTGCACCTTTTTCAAATGCCACTCTGCTGCAGGTAAAAAATTTAACAGCTTGTGTGAGATACATCTAGAGCCAATAATAATTTGACTGACATGCTTTGGCACCAAAGTGTCTATTTAAGCCTGCCCACAAGACGGACCTTTTGTTAAAAAAACTTTTAGGCAGCGTCTGGTATTTTTGTATGTTCATTCTTGCAAAGATTAATTTGCATTTGCTGGGTTTAAAAAACGTTTGCTGAAACTGGTATGCCTAGGTAGCAGAAATTGGTTCTTCAGGAATTACTGCTAATAGTATTGGTATAAAATCTGCAATTGCTGAAGTCCATCAGAATTATTTCCATAAATATTTGGTTCATGCTGTCAGAATGCTTGTTCCTCGTTACCCTTCCCCCACAACCCATTCTTGTCTTGAATTGGAATTAAGGTTAGACTGCATTTTTATTTTTATTTTTTTAAATGATATTTATTAGAAATTTAAAGATTACAGAAAAAAGAAAAAAGAAAACAACAAAAAGATTTAACAAAACATACATTACAATACATAAAAAGGGAAAAAAGTACATAAAAACCAATACAACAATACAGCAAAAAAACCCAGATCCAATATTCCATATCTTTATCTTTCATTTGCTTGTTTCATCGACCTCCTCACACCTCCCTTTTTGTGTTCTAGTTTAATTAATTGTTTCAGCAAATTCTTTCCATCTTTTTCAATTTTTGTTGTAATTTATCTTAACAGTCTAACCTATTAATTAACTCAGCAAATCCTTTCCATCTTTCACTATATTCTGTCATTCAATTTGCCTTAATTTATTTTAACCTTATCTTACCATAAAATACCTTAAAGCTTAAAACTTAATACTTATTTATACATAACTCCTTATATCATTTCTACTAAAGCCAGATAGTTTCATTCCAACATTTCCCCTAATATTCATTAATTTTACACTAAATCCCAAAATATTTTTTTTTATAAACTTTCTTCCAGTCTTCATCTAATGTCTCTTCTTCCTGGTCTCGGGTTATGTCAGTCCTTACTGGCCATTCCATCTAGTCCATCAACCTGGTAATCTTATGTCCGAGGCTCTTAAGTCTTTTCCATGTCCCTTCTGCAGATCTTCTTGTTTATACCTGCACTTTTCCTTGTCTTTTGATGATCTCTTTCTTAATTTCTTTCCTTTCTCATTGAGGAGTAGGTCTCGGGGAGACTCCAAACCAAAATTATCTCTATCTCCCCTCATCAGATCAGCCCATTCCCCACAGTCCCACTCCCCACAGTCAGCAGTGTAATCCAGAAAATATTTAAAAGCATGTTTCAAAGTCCCTCCGAGATTAAGAGCCCCACAGCTCCAGACCCCCCCTGGCCCACTCCAAATTCAATCTTCAAGAACGACGGCTTATACTCCTGCAGGGCCTCGGGTCTCTCCATTTGTATTACTTGAGGTTCAACAGCAACCTCCTCCATTATCTTCTGCACTTGCACTTGCCCTGTCAAAACAGGTTCCTGAGTCGGTTCCTGAATGGTTTCTATATGAGTATTCACCGTTTGTCCAAAGTTTTTAACTGCAACAGTCATCAAATCCATCTTCTCATGCATCTGCTCCAACAAAGCGCTTGTCTTGCAAAAAACAAGCACCAAAACTTCTTCTAAACACATTTTTTATTCAAGGTCAGAGACTGGTCCCACGATCCTAATCTCCCAGCTGTGAAATCCCCAAATCGACTGCAGCAACAATTTAACAAGCTCCCTCTAGAGGAGACAATTTCTATTTGTATCCATCTTTTAAAAGCAGGTCCAACAAAGGAAAATTACTTTCATTTTTCGAATATTTTGTTTCTTTTGAGTGCAAAAGGCAACATTGGAATCAATTTGTTTCTCTTTTTTTAGCTATCTGTCAAAGACGTTCCATTCACAGTCAATGAACATTCCCCAAAATTTCTGTCTCTGACACCCCGTTCCCAGGTTTGAGACGGTGGAAATTTATCTTTCTTTACTCTCTCTCCTGCAGGCTTGAACAGTCAAAGTCCCCCCCCCCCTTTCTCCTGCTTCCAAGGGGGGTTTTGGTGGTTATAAATGAAGGAAATTTAGACCTTTATATACGACTTTCCAGACTTTAGCTTGCAAGGTTTTTGCTTCAGTCTATTTACAAAAGCGGAAGGCGGACTTCCTGTTTTGAACCTTCCCGCTTCGGTGCCAAATTAAAATGTTTCTTAATCCAATTTTCCGTTTCTACTCACGGGTACTTGTTTAGAGTCCAATTGTCCACAGGAAAAAGTCAGCGCTCTCCGGCAATGGCTGTGCGGCTTCACTCCGTAAAAGTAGCGGTTGATTCAAAACACCGCGCTGCTCACCCCACGTCGCTTCGGATCCCCGAAAAAGGGTTTCCCTATGAGTAGGGGAGGCGCTCCTGGTGTCAGCCGAATCCCACGTTCCCAGGCTTCGTCTGCCTGGGATTTTTGAGGGGTCTCCGCCTTCGCCGCAGCGGCAAGACCTGATTTTTACGGAGCAGGTTCCTCCCGGTCAGAGGAACTCCGCCATTGCCGATGGCGCTAACCCGGAAGTCCCAGGTTAGACTGCATTTTTATGAGCTCAGTGAGCTTCCAACTTCTCAAAGCCACAGGACCATATATTTGTTTTTCTTTTCTTTTTTTAAAAAAAATATTTTATTAAGTTTTCTTTCAAATAGTCAGAAATTTACAGAATAAAAGGTATAGAATGAATATAGGAAGAAGAAAAAATACATAGAAACCAACTTTCAAAGATACTTTAACCGTTCCAACCGGACTTCCCCACATCTTCCAAGTCCTGCGTTCTTTGCAATCAAAACATCAGCAATTTGTTACCTTATTTCATGTCTTACTGTATCTTTCAAATACTATGTTTCTAAATTCAAAATACTGTATCTCCATTGTTTATACTTTAAAAATAAACATAGTATGGTTATTTCATGTTGTTCACCTCATTTTTCTTGTAACTTAATTTCCAATTCAACTATTCAAGTTGCTGAAGCAAAAATTTCCTAGTCGTGCACATTCTTAACATTCATACAACTTATAATGTTTTTGCAAATAGTCCTTAAATTTTTTCCAGTCCTCCTCCATTATTTCCTCTCCCAAATCTCGGAATCTGCCAGTCATTTCAGCCAATTCCATATAGTCAATCAACTGCGTCTGCCATTCTTCCAGCGTGGGTAAATCTGGTGTTTTCCAGTGCTTTGCGATGAGAATTCTTGCTGCTGTAGTAGCATACATAAACAAAGTTCTATCCTTCTTTAACACTTTCTGGTCTACCATGCCCAGGAGGAAGGCCTCTGGTTTCTTAGGGAAGGTATACCTAAATACCTTTTTTAGCTCATTGTAGATCATTTCCCAGAAGGCCTTCACTTTTGGGCAGGTCCACCAGAGGTGAAAGAATGTCCCTTCAGCCTCCTTACATTTCCAGCATTTATTGTCAGACAGGTGGTATATCTTAGCAAGCTTGACTGGGGTCATGTACCACCGGTATATCATTTTCATAATGTTTTCCTTCAAGGCATTACATGCCGTGAACTTCATTCCGGTGTTCCATAACCTTTCCCAGTCCTCAAACATAATGTTATGTCCAATGTCCTGTGCCCACTTTATCATGGCGGATTTTACTGTCTCATCCTGTGTATTCCATTTAAGCAGCAAGTTATACATTCTAGAGAGTATCTTAGTTTTTGGTTCTAACAGTTCCGTCTCTAATTTCGATTTTTCCACCTGGAAACCAACTTTTTTATCTATTTTAAACACCTCTTGAATTTGAGCATAGTGTAACCAATCTCGCACCTTATCTTTTAATTTCTCCTGGCTCTGCAACCTCCAATTGTCTCCAATTTTTTCAATTATTTCCCAATATTTCGGCCAGTAGGCCTCCATGTTGGGTCTTTTTCGAGCCTTGGCCTCCACCGGTGATAGCCACCTCGGGGTCTTGCCCTCTAGTAAGTCTTTGTATTTCATCCAGACCATAAATATTGCTCTTCTGACAATATGGTTTTTAAACAGTTTATGAACTTTAACCTTGCCGTACCACAAATATGCATGCCAACCAAAAGCATTGTCAAACCCTTCCAGATCTAGGACATCAGTGTTCTCCAACAAAAGCCAATCCTTCAACCAACAGAAGGCTGCAGATTCATAATACAACCTCAAGTCTGGCAGGGGAAACCCCCCTCTTTCTTTCGAATCAGTTAGTATTTTAAACTTTATTTGGGGCTTTTTGCCCTGCCAGACAAACTTGGAGATGTCCTTCTGCCACTTTCCAAAACATTCCACTCTGTCCACAATCTGTAGGGCTTGAAACAGAAATAACATTTTCGGCAATACATTCATTTTTATAGCTGCTATTCGACCCAACAAGGAAAGTTTCAGTCTAGACCAAATTTCCAAATCTTTTTTGATTTCTGTCCAACATTTTTCATAGTTGTCTTTAAATAAATTCAAGTTTTTGGAAGACAAATGAACCCCCAGGTATTTCACTTTTTTAACAACACTTAATTCTGTCTCTCTCTGAAACCCATCCGTTTCTGTAGGTGACAAATTTTTAGCCAAAACTTGGTTTTTTGCTTGTTCAACTTAAATCCCGCCACCCGACCAAATTCGTGAATCAGTTCTAAGACTCTTTTTGTACTAGATACTGGCTCCTGTAATGTTAAAACCAAGTCATCTGCAAATGCTTTCAGTTTATATTGTTTCACTCCGACCTGTATTCCTTGTACCATCCGGTCCTCCCTAATCATGTTCAAAAGCACCTCCAGGACTGAAATAAATAAAAGAGGGGATAGGGGGCACCCCTGTCGTGTCCCTTTTTCAATTTTAAACTCCTCTGTCACCACATTGTTCACTATCAATTTAGCTTTCTGCTCTGAATAGATTGCTTCTATTCCATTTTCAAACCCCTGTCCCACTCCCATCCCTTCCAAGTTTTTCTTCATGAACATCCAGGAAATGTTGTCAAAGGCTTTCTCCACGTCAATAAAAATTAACACAGCTCTTGTATTGATTTTAGTTTGCAAGAGTTCCAAAATGTCAATAATATTCCTGGTGTTATCAAACAAATGTCTTCCTGGGAGAAAGCCTGCCTGATCTTTATGGATTACTTCATTCAGTACTTTTTTAAGTCAACTTGCCAGAATGTCTGCAAAAATTTTGTAATCCACATTTAGGAGTGAGATGGGACGGTAGTTTTTAAATTGAGTCTTTTCAGTTTCCACTTTGGGAATCAATGTGATGAAAGCTTCTTTCCACGACTCCGGTGCCTTCTTCCCCTCCATGATCTGGTTACAAACCTCCATCAATGGTTGTATCAAATAGTCTTTCAATGTCTTATAATATTTGGAGGTAAGTCCATCAGGGCCTGGAGATTTGCCTAGTTGCATATTCTGAATGGCACCTTCAATTTCCTGTTGCGTTATTTTGCAATTCAGGATTGTTCTCTTTTCCTGAGTTACTTTTGATAGTCCATTGGTTTTTAAGAATTGATCTATTTCAAACTCTCTCTGTGGCCCCTGTGCGTAAAGTTCTTTAAAGTATCTCTGGAAACACTTCCTAATGTACATATATTTGTTTTTCACTTGGTTTTATGTCATCTAAAAAGAACTAGGATTTCTTAGGATTCATTCTGTTACGTTTTATGGCAGGAGGATTGCAGAGCTGTGTTGATATCACAGAAAGTGATTGTATTGTCTCATATTATCAGTGATCATATTATGAGCTGTCAAAAGCCATATTATAATGCAGCATCAATTGCAAAATGCATCCATAACAAAATTAATTCAGTTCAGGATACTCTAACAAATGTTTTTGCAATCCAAAACTTTATGCCTAAAATTGCTTATGTACAATCTGATCCCTTATTAAAAATCCCTCTGCTCTGAAGTTGCTAGTCAAACTTTTTGTTCTTAAATCCGAGAGTAACATTCAACATTCCACATCTTGTTTAGCAAGAAGATCACAATCATCCATGATCTTATAATGCTGGAGGCTGTGGATCTGGCATGTATTACCAAGACCTGGGAGGAGTTTTCTAACCTGACTGTACCCACCTGGATACACAGTGAAGCATCAGCACAGGCTGCAGGGTTACGATGGGGGTGGGGAGTTGCTGTGGTCCATAGAACTTCCATCTTCATTAGAAGGAAATCCCTCTGTCTGTGAGGGTTGGCATTTGGTGTCAGGAGAAGGAGAAAGTAAACTAGGGCTGCTGATAGTGTCCTGTCCACTGCGCTGCCCTGTGGCTTTTCTGACCAGGATAGCAGAGGTGGTCTTGGGTGTGGTGGTGGAGGAAGCCAGAACAATCCTTCTGGGTGGTTTCTATATCCATGCTGGAGCTGCCTCTAGTGTTCCAGCCTGGGCCATGATGGCCCCCACGATGGCCCTGGGACTGTCTCAAGTTGTCATTGGTCTGACACATAGGGTAGAGCATGGGAGTAACCAGGATTTTTTTGGGGGGGGAGGGCAGGACTTTTGTGGGGGGGGCAGAACCAACATGATTGGTCAGTTAAGTATTTCTATTGTTTTATTTGATGGGGAGGCAGCTGCTCCCCCTGCTACTCCCATGGGGCGGAGCACACACTCAGTTTGGTTTTTGCTCTGGATGGAGGAGGAGATGACCTGCAGATGGGGGCTGATGGATGTTACCTCGTTCTCCTGGTCTTACCTCCCTTTCATTTTTATTTATGCTATTTTCATGGCTAAAGTTTTCCAATGTTTAGACATGTTTTGGTATTGGTTTGCAAGTGCGTTCCTGCACTTCACGTGTTTTACTCTTCACGTGTTCAAACTCTAGCCCCAACATCCCCAATGCAAAGGGTTGTCATATTTCAAGAGGTAAAAATCTGGACACAAAAAGTTGTTTAGGGCAATCACCCAATAGCCCCTCCACTGCCACCAAACCCCAGCTGCCCACACCAGAGCCAGAGCCCAGGTCACCCACACCAGAGCCTGAACCAGAGCTGCCCAACCCAAAATCCAGGACATTTGCTTTAAAATGTAAAATTCCCCCTGGATGGGCATGTGAGACCCCCAAAAGAGGAAATGTTTGGGAATTCCCAGACATATAAAACTCTACCAGTGCACCAGCTGATCATAGAACCATAGAATCATAGAGTTGGAAGAGACCACAAGGGCCATTGAGTCTAACCCCTTGCCAAGCAGGAAACACCATCAGAGCACTCCTGACATATGGTTGTCAAGCCTCTGCTTAAAGACCTCCAAAGACGGAGACTCCACCACACTCCTTGGCAGCAAATTCCACTGTCGAACAGCTCTTACTGTCAGGAAGTTCTTCCTAATGTTTAGGTGGAATCTTCTTTCTTGTAGTTTGGATCCATTGCTCCGTGTCCGCTTCTCTGGAGCAGCAGAAAACAACCTTTCTCCCTCCTCTATGTGACATCCTTTTATATATTTGAACATGGCTATCATATCACCCCTTAACCTCCTCTTCTCCAGGCTAAACATGCCCAGCTCCCTTAGCCGTTCCTCATAAGGCATCGTTTCCAGGCCTTTGACCATTTTGGTTGCCCTCCTCTGGACACGTTCCAGTTTGTCAGTGTCCTTCTTGAACTGTGGTGCCCAGAACTGGACACAGTACTCCAGGTGAGGTCTGACCAGAGCAGAATACAGTGGCACTATTACTTCCCTTGATCTAGATGCTATACTCCTATTGATGAGGCCCAGAATTGCATTGGCTTTTTTAGCTGCCGCGTCACACTGTTGGCTCATGTCAAGTTTGTGGTCAACCAAGACTCCTAGATCCTTTTCACATGTACTGCTCTCAAGCCAGGTGTCACCCATCTTGTATTTGTGCCTCTCATTTCCCCCCCCCCCTCATATTTTTCTGATATTAGTATAGTGGTCTAAAGAAAGTTTTTAAGTATGTTGAGTTGAACATATTGAGAAACTCCCTGCAGTCTGAAAATTTGATAGCCAGGTGACCTGACACTAAGTAAAAGCGAAGCAAAAGAAGTGCCATGGTCAGGTCACTTCCTGGTGCAACTGGACTTCTCTGTGACCCTTCCCCTCTGCAGGGAGGTGGGACCGATTCAGATGGTCCGCCCCCGCCACTTAATGGATCCAAATGGTCTCCAGAGAGTGGTAGGGGATACTTTATCCCATGTTGATGGCCTTTCAGCTGATTCCCTAGTGGCCTGCTGGAATGTGGAGTTAACCAGGGCTATTGACTTTTTGGCTCCGAAGCGCCCTCTCCGATTGCATGGAGCCCAGACAGCCCCGTGGTTTTCCATGGATCTGAGGGCAATGAAACAATTGCTGAGATGGCTAGAGCGCCGGTGGCAGATAACTTATTCTGAATTCTGAATCAGGTTAGAGCTCAATGTCGAGCCTACCAAGTGGTGGCAGTGACGGTGAAGAATACTTTCTTCACCGCTTCTATTGCATTTGCAGAAAACAGCAACAGGAGACTCTTTCAGGTGGTTTGCAAATTAGCGGAACCACCTCCTACATGATCTGCAATGGGCCACATGATCTGCAATGATTTTGCAAAGTTTTTTGCAGATAAAGTCGCTCAGATTTGGGAAGAGGTAGACTCCACCGTGGGAGCAGGGCTGGGGCGGGAGAGTGCTAGAGTCCTGTCTAGTCAAGTTGCGTGGGATCTATTCCAATCTGTTACCTCTGAAGATGTGGATAGGCTGCTTGGATGAGTGAAAACAACCTGTCTCCTTGATCCTTGCCCATCCTGACTTATAAAAGCTAGCTGGGAAGGGCTGGGCGATGGGCCTCGCAGGGTGGTGAATGCTTTTCTCTGTGAGGGAGCCTTCCCAGACCCGCTGAAAGAGGCGGTTATCAAACCACTTCTTAAAAAAACCAGCTTTAGATGCTGCCAATATGGCCAACTATCGCCATGTTTCAAATCTTCCATTCTTGGGCAAGGTGATTGAGTGAGTGGTTGCTGAACAACTCTGGGTTGATTAAAGCCCTAAATAGCCTCAGTCCAGTATACCTAAAGGAGCGTCTCCACCTCCATCGTTCTGCCTGGACACTGAGGTGCAGCGCCGAGGGCCTTCTGGTGGTTCCCTCCCTATGAGAAGCCAAGTTACAGGGAATCGGGCAGAGGGGCTTCTTGGTAGTGGCACCCACCCTGTGGAACGCCCTCCCACCAGATGTCAAAGAGAAAAACAACTACCAGACTTTTAGAAGACACCTGAATGCAGCCCTGTTTAGGGAAGCTTTTAATGTTTAATAGACTATTGTATTTCTGTTGGAAGCCACCCAGAGTGGCTGGGGAAACCCAGCCAGATGGGCAGGGTATAAATAATAAATTATTATTATTATTATTATTATTATTATTATTATTATTATTATTATTATTATTATTTATCATTATTCCCACTTATGTGCATGTATTACTGTTATTATTAACAGTAATAAACACTGTAGTGGCTAATTGAATGCACTTAAAAATTGTCTCAGGACTTAATAATAAAGCTCTCTTCAGACATTCAAGTTAATTGTGCAAAGATGTCCAGAATAGTTAGTTTTTACTGGGGACAACCTGGAAGCATTCTGTGTCCTGGCTGCTTGCATGTTGCTTCTAGGCAACTCCTTAGAGTTGTTTTTAGGTGTAAAGAGGAGTTGGTGCAGGTTTTTTCCATTGTGGAACTTGTCTCCTCATCCCACAGCCATCAAATGAAACATGGACTTGCCTCTAATTCTAATTCTGATTTTCACTATTTATACTTCAAGAGAGTCCACCTTTCCCTGCTTAAAGCATATTGCAAATTTAATCAGATAAATTGTTTCTCACCAGGGACTGGGCATAAATCCAGTTCAGTTTACATTTAAAGGTGACCTGCACTTTCTGAAACATCACATGAACCAGCACACAGCCATCCTTTGAAATTTGTGCTTCCCCAAATTTTGTGACGGGACGCGGATGGCGCTGTGGGTTAAACCACAGAGCCTAGGACTTGCTGATCAGAAAGTCGGCGGGTTGAATCCCCACGACAGGGTGAGCTCCCGTTGCTCGGTCCCTGCTCCTGCCAACCTAGCAGTTCGAAAGCTCTTCAAAGAGCAAGTAGATAAATAGGTACCGCTCCGGCGGGAAGGTAAACGGCGTTTCCGTGTGCTGCTCTGGTTCGCCAGAAGAAGCTTAGTCATGCTGGCCACATGACCCGGAAGCCATCTGTGGACAAACACCGGCTCCCTCAGCCAATAAAGCGAGATGAGCTCTGCAACCCCAGAGTCGGTCACGACTGGACCTTATGGTCAGGGGTCCCTTTACCGTTACTAAATTTTGTGACACAATTCTCCAAGTTTGTTTTCTCCTGCTCAGGAGGGTACGAGTTGAACCAATGGCTTCAAATGGTGATTCTGACTAAAAATCAGGAAGAACTTTATGACAGTAAGAGTTGTTCAACAGGTGGAACGGTCTCCCTTGGGAGGTTGCGGACTCTCCTTCCTTGGAGGTTAATAAGGAGAGGTTGGATGGCCATCTGTCAAGGATGGTTTAGCTGAGATTCTTGCATTGCAGGGGGTTGAGCTGGATGACCCCTGGGGCCCCTTTCAACTCTACAATTCTATGATTCAAGCCAAAATAATGTGTACAGGAATGCATATACTAAGGTGTGCATGAAAATGAAAATATTAATGAAAATCACATACAAAAATGAGTTATATCAAGGAAAACTGCTCTGCAAAAATTGTATATCAGGCAAAATTGCGTACAAAAGTTTGTGTGTTAATATAAATTTGCTCCAAAATGCAGGCGGATTTTCATTACAGCTTTTTAATTTTTAATGCAAACTGATGTGAACTGAACTTAATACTGGAAAACTTAGAAATTGAGAGAAAGCAGAAATAGAGAGGTTCACCCATCACCCACTTTTAAAAAGCCTATTGAAAGAAAGCTGTGGAAAGGAGACTCCATGATATCATGAAGTAGGTTAATCCCACAGAGAAAATAGAATTGTAGGGTTTCTACTATCCTTTCTCTAGGTAGTTGGTCAATAAACAGGGTTAAATGGCCATGATGGCAAGGTTTGGATTTCATTGCTCAGTTGTATGGTCACTTCTACTGGAGCATGATCAATGTTACCAATGTTCACTGCCTGGTAGGAAATAAACTGATGTGAGCAGTAAAAAGTCTAATTTACATTTCATTCAACCCAACTTGTCTCCCAGTCCCGATTAGGAGACTCCCGACTGGGAGACAAGTTGGGTTGAATGAAATGTAAAACTGAAATCTTTTGAATTTTCTTCACTCCATATATCATATAAGTCCCATTTTTGGAAGAGGTTTTCTTTGTCCTCTTTTGTCTTTATCTTTAAAAAAGTTCCTTCAAGTGGCACCCGTGTTCAAGTCTTTTAGAGAGACTCCTTGTACATTAAGGTTGAAGTTGCCCCCTAGCATGGTGAAATATACTCAGAGTCGCAAAGTGATTTCATGCTCTTTATTCAGCTCATAGTGGTGAGGAGGAATGAAATGAAAGTCCCCTCAAAGTATCTGCTTTATATACATTATTTACACAATGGGCTGCACATGATTGGCTAGTTCCGGAATTCTACTGTAAGCCAATCAGGTTGTGGATTCACTTCTATCTGGAGCATGATTGGGTAGTTCCTGCCAACCAATCATACTGCTGCATTGTTCTAGGACCAATCAGACTGCTGCATTCTGAATCCTATTGTTCTAGGACCAATCAGACTGCTGCCTTTTGGATCCTATTGTTCTAGGACCAATCAGACTGCTGCAGTTTGGATCCTATTCAACTCAGTACATAACACCCCTCCCCTCTAAGTTCCAGTCCTGCCCGGGAGGTCGCATTCATAGTCCTTGAGGTACGCCGGCGGCCTACGTGTGCGTTGCGGCCTGGGGTGTTCCCTGGTCCGAGGTTCAGGTTCTGGCTCGTGTTCCAAGGATGCTGGCTGTGATGGGGCTGTCTGGTCTGGCGCAACCGGCTCGCTCAGTCGTGGTTCTGGTTCCGGTGTCCTTTCGGCCTCACAGGTCCTCTCTGTATTGACTGATTCTGCCTCTCCTGCTGGCCCCTCGTGCTCTATGGGCCTCACTGCCCCTCTGTTCCCTTGGGACTCCTCTGCCCTTTCCTCCTCCTGGTTTTCTCCCGGGAATCGTCGCCGTATCTGGTCGCAGTGGCGGCGCCAGCATTGCCCCCCATCTGTTAGCACCTCGTACGACACGGGGCCAGTGACCCTGGTGACTGTGGCAGGTACCCATGCTGGGCCTGCCCCAAAATTCTTTGCGTACACTGGGTCCTGGGCCTCGAAGGTCCGGGGGTTCCTGTCTTCCCCCACCACTACCTCATCCTGAGCTCTATCGGGGTGAAGGCGGTCCAATCTGATTGCAAGGCGCCGACCCATTAGTAGTTCAGCGGGGCTCCGGCCAGTCGTTGAGCTGGGGGTGCTGTGCTGTGCTAGAAGGAATGTGACAAGGCGGTACTCCCAATCCCCTTGCGTCATGCGGCGAAGGGTGTCCTTGGTGGTCCGCACCATGCGTTCTGCTTGGCCATTGGTGGCAGGGTGGAATGGCGCCGAACGGATGTGGCGGATGGCGTTCTGTGCTGTGAAGGTTTGGAATTCTCCTGACGTAAATGCAGTCCCGTTGTCTGAGACGAGAGTGTCAGGGAGCCCGTGGGTTGCAAACAGCCTGCGTAGTACCCGGATGGCTGCGGACGTAGAAGTGGACGGTACCAGTGCGACTTCCAGCCATTTGGTGTAGGAGTCCACCACTATGAAGAATGTTTTCCCCTGAAAGGGGCCCGCAAAATCCACATGCAGGCGTGACCATGGTGCTCGGGCGGACTCCCAGGACTGGACTGGGGCCCTTGGGGGATCTGGGCGGGATTCTTGGCAGGCCTGGCAGTGTTTGACCCAGGCCTCTATCTCTCCGTCGATCCCCGGCCACCACACATAACTCCTGGCAAGGGCCTTCATTCTTACTACCCCTGGGTGTGTCTCGTGTAGGGCTGTGAGGACCCTTTTGCGGAGGGGCTGGGGAACAACGACCCTGCTTCCCCATAACAGGCACCCCTTGTGGGCCGACAGTTCATGCTTGCGGGTTGTGTAGCTGGCGAATTCTGGCCCGGGGCTGCTGCTGGGCCATCCCCTCCACACCCAGTCCAGGACCCGGGAGATGACCCTATCTTTCTTGGAATGGTGTGCAACTTCTTGTGCCTGAATGGGGCGGTCGGGAAGCAGCTCCAGGCTCATAACCTCTTGTGCAGGTGCTGGGTCGGGGCCTGTTTCTGGTAGTGGTAGCCTGCTGAGGGCATCCGCATGGCCCATTGCCTTCCCAGGACGGTAAATCAGTGCATACTGGTAGCTGGCAAGGAAAATTGACCACCTGAGGACGCGAGGAGACAGCACTTGGGGGGTCTGCTTTTCAGGGGCAAACAAGCCAAGCAACGGCTTGTGGTCAGTCACCACGGTGAAGGGCCGCCCGTACAAGAAATCATGGAATTTTTTTTACTCCCTTCACGATTGCCAGACCCTCCTTGTCGATTTGCGAGTAGTTCCTCTCGGTTGCGTTGAGTGTCTGGGAAAAGTATGCCACTGGTACCTCTCTTCCATCCGGGAGTTGGTGTCCCAGGACAGCGCCGATTCCATAGGGCGAGGCGTCGCATGCTAGCACCACCGGCAGCCTCTCGTCGAAGTGTGCCAAGACCGAGTTTGAGACAAGCAAGTCCTTGACTGCCTGGAATGCGGCCTCCTGGCGCTGGCCCCACACCCAAGGGGCCCGCTTGTCCAGGAGTCTGTGTAGGGGCTCCGCTACCGCCGCCTTGTGGGGAAGGAAGGAATGGTAAAAGTTCAATAGTCCCAAGAAGGCCTGAAGTTCAGTCTTGTTCTTGGGCGCTGGGGCATCACAAATGGCCCGTACCTTGTCCCCAGTCGGGTGGACCCCTTCTGCGTCCACCATAAATCCCAGAAAGTCCACCTGAGGCACTCCTAGTAGACATTTTTCCCGCTTCACCTTGAGACCCGCCGTCTGGAAACGGTGCAGAACGGTGCGGAGGCGGTCCTCAAACTCCTCTGGTGTGGGCCCGGCAATCAACACATCATCGAAGAAGGGGGTGACGCCAGGAATCCCTTTAAGGAGAGAGTCCATTCGATTCTGGAATATGCCTGGTGCCACGCTGACACCGAATTGCAGCCGCTTTACCCTGAATGCTCCTCTGTGCGTCACAATCGTCTGTGCCTCTGCTGTAGCCTCATCTACTGGCAGCTGTTGATATGCTTGGGCCAAGTCCAGCTTGCCAAAAATTTTCGACCCAGCCAGGGTGGCAAGAACATGGCTGACCACTGGCACTGGGTATGCATGGGCCGTGAGGGCCTTGTTTATGGTACATTTGTAGTCTGCGCAGATGCGGACCGAACCATTAGGCTTGACGGGTGTGACAATTGGGGTTTCCCAGGGGGCATTAGGCACCGGCTCCAGCACCCCTTGCTCCACAAGCCGGTCCAATTCCTCGTCTATACGGGGTTTCAGGGCGAACGGGACCCGGCGGGCCTTGAGCCTGACTGGTCGTACTGCGGGGTCAAGCTGTAGAGCAATGGGGGGGCCCGTATACTGTCCCAATTTCCCATCGAAAACCCCCGGAAATTCCTTGCATATGGCGTCCACGTCTACTTGTAAGCTAGTGTGGTTCACCCCGGTGACGGCTAGCCCCAGTGGTCCAAACCATGCCAATCCCAGTAAGCTAATGTAGGGGCCCTTGACCACAAGCAAGTCCAGTTGCCGCGTCCGCCCTCGGTATTGCACCCTGAAGGTCCCCACCCCCATTGTGGGGACCTTACGTTTCTGGAAGTCCCGGAGGGTGAATGGGGCCGGCCTGAGTTTGGGACCCCCCGTAGGACACAGTTTTCTTAAGGTCTTTGCCGAGATTATGGATAGAGTTGAACCCGTGTCAAGCTCCATGCGGCATGGGGCCCCCTCTATCTGTACCTCGACATAAATTTTCTCTACGTTGGGGTGGGGCAACTGGTATACCTGGAAGTCCGTGAGCTCCGTCGAGTTGCCTTGGTGTGTTGGGCCCCGGGACCTGGGACTCTTGGATTGGTCATCTGATGCCTGGCGTCGGGTGGGCCGAGCCCGACACACCCGGGCGATGTGTCCCAATTTTCTGCACTGTCTGCACTCTGCGTTGCGGAAACGGCAGGTCCTCCTCTCGTGACTTTCTCCACAGCTTGCGCAGTTCCCTCCTTCTCGTCGAGGCAGCTGTGGTATGTGGGCTGCTTGAGTGCGCTGCTGTACTCGGTGCACCTCCTCCCTGTCGGATCCTGAGTCGTCGGTGAGGTCTTCGTGGTGGACCCTCGGTTGGGATGACAGGCTCGGCCGTGCCTCTTGCGTCGACCTCTCGGCAGCTTCCGTTGCCAGGGCCTCCTCCAGAGCGACCTGGAACGTTAGGTCCTTCTTAGCGTAGAGGCGTCGTTGCAGCTTCTCATCCTTCAGGCCACCGACGAGGCGGTCACGAAGCATGTTCTCCAGCTCTGAGAAGTTGCAGAACCGGGCGGCTTGGCGGAGAGAGGTCACAAACCCAGTTATGGTTTCCCCAGGGGCTTGCCGCTTTGCGTAGAAGGCATTTTGACGAGCCACCACTGAGGGCTGTGGCGAAAAGTGCCCCTTCAGCTGTTCCATTATTGTTTTGTATGGAACAGTAGCGACGTCTTCAGGCGCAAGGAGAGCCCGGGCGATTTCAAACGTCTCCTCTCCGCAGACGCTGAAGAATATCGCCCTCTTCTTGGCGTCTTCTTCGTCGGTGACCCCTTTGGCTTCTAGGAGGAAGGTGAAACGGGAGGCGTACGCTTCCCAGTCTCCAGATGCTGGGTTGAACGGCGAGAAGCTGTTGTCGGTTGCCATTCTGAGTTCCTTGTGTCCCGGAGCTGAAGCCTGGATACACGGTGCGAGGCAGCGGTGCGGCAGGTGGCGGTGCTGCGGTGCTGTGTGTGGCAGTCAGCTCAGCGGGATCCCATCCTCGTCGCCAGTGAAATATACTCAGAGTCGCAAAGTGATTTCATGCTCTTTATTCAGCTCATAGTGGTGAGGAGGAATGAAATGAAAGTCCCCTCAAAGTATCTGCTTTATATACATTATTTACACAATGGGCTGCACATGATTGGCTAGTTCCGGAATTCTACTGTAAGCCAATCAGGTTGTGGATTCACTTCTATCTGGAGCATGATTGGGTAGTTCCTGCCAACCAATCATACTGCTGCATTGTTCTAGGACCAATCAGACTGCTGCATTCTGAATCCTATTGTTCTAGGACCAATCAGACTGCTGCCTTTTGGATCCTATTGTTCTAGGACCAATCAGACTGCTGCAGTTTGGATCCTATTCAACTCAGTACATAACACATGGCTTCTAATATTGGCAAATTTATTGAATTTACACAATACCTTTTGAATAAAGTCGTATGGATTCAACATTTATGCTTTTTATTAAATGGACAATGATTGGTAATAAAAAATATCTATCCTCCTTGTCTATCAGTAGTGAGTAGATGTTAGTGAAGCCATGTCCAAAGGTTATTATTATAATGCATATATGCAGCGACCTGTTTGGGCACTGTTAAGGTTTTCTCTTTTGGGCTACCACCAGTAAATTATACAGGGTGAGTCTTTTAAAAGAGGCCCCATGGAACAGTTAAAAGACTCACTCTGTAGTATTTAATAAACAATTTAAACACATCTCTGAATTCTAGTCAGAGTAACACATTTTCCCAAGTGATATGTCTGGTCTGGGGATTGGGCAGACTTCTGACCCTGCCAACTGTGGCAGGAGAAAATCAGTAAAAGGCTTACAAACATTTTAAACATTCTACATATAATACAAAACTTTGAGGGGTTATAAAGCATAATGGAAGAGTTAAAGATATCTGGGCTCAACTGTCACCCACTTCACGTTACACTTCATTTGGTTTTGGCTGCAGAAAGCCCATTCCCACTGTGGGAGGTGTCCTTATTAAGGGCATTGGTGGTGTGATTGAGGTGGTTAAAAAAGTTAAATATCTAGGAGTCTGGTTAACATAAAAAAATATAAATTTATTTAAAGCAGTGTTTCCCAACCTTTTTTGGGCAAAGGCACACTTGATTGATGAAAAAAATCTCGAGGCACACCACCATTACAGCCCCGTGACGTCAGCGCGCAGCATCACGCCGGGAGGGACGCACGAAAGTGTAAGTTTCAATTTTTTTCCCTCCCCCTTGCCGGGGAACCTCCAAGCTTTGGGGGTGGAGGAGGCAGCAAAGCGAGGGACTGAGGGATTCCTCCAACTCCTCCTCCTGCTCGTCCACGGCCGGGTAGAGCCGCTTGAGGCGCCGCTTGAGCTCCTTCTCCTGCTCGTTCAGGGCCGGGTCGCCGCCGTGAGGGAAGGGCGCCGGGGCGCTGCTGCTGCCGCCGCCGCTCCCGGCAGGCATGGGCCCAGCTGAGGCGGCGGCGGCTGTTGTGGTGGTGGCGGCGATAGCGGGTGGAGGAGGGGGCGGCGGCGGGGCCGAGGTGGCCGGCGGCGGCGGGGGAGGCGGCGGCGGGTGGAGCAGGAGAGCGGCCGAGGCCGGTGAGGGAGTAGGGTTGCCCGGGGCTTGAGGAGCTATCGCCGGGAGTTGCTGCTGCTGTTGTTGCTGCTGCTGCCCGGACATGCCGGCCTCCTCCTCGTCCGCTGTCTCGCGCTCCTCCCTTTTGCGCGCGCTGCCCCGCCGCCGCCCCATTGGCCGGGTCCTGTCAGCTGATCCTGTGTTATTTCCTGTGTGTGTGTGTGAGGGGAGAATGGAGAGAGAAACCTCGGCACCACCACCGCGGAGCCGCCCCCGGCTCGACGCGGATCCTCGCCGCCGCCGCCCCGCCTCTCGCCGCCCGACTCGCCCGCCTCCCTCCCACGGCACACCAGGCAACGTCTCGCGGCACACTAGTGTGCCGCGGAACACCGGTTGGGAAACACTGATTTAAAGATAGCTACACGCTGGTAGGGACGTGGGTGGCGCTGTGGGTAAAAGCCTCAGCGCCTAGGGCTTGCCGATCGAAAGGTCGGCGGTTCGAATCCCCGTGGCGGGGTGCGCTCCCGTTGCTCGGTCCCAGCGCCTGCCAACCTAGCAGTTCGAAAGCACCCCCGGGTGCAAGTAGATAAATAGGGACCGCTTACTGGCGGGAAGGTAAACGGCATTTCCGTGTGCTGCGCTGGCTCGACAGATGCAGCTTTGTCACGCTGGCCACGTGACCCGGAAGTGTCTCCGGACAGCGCTGGCCCCCGGCCTCTTAAGTGAGATGGGCGCACAACCCAAGAGTCTGTCAAGACTGGCCCGTACGGGCATGGGTACCTTTACCTTTACACGCTGGTATGGAAAAAGCGTCCCAAAGCACCAAAATTCTGATATGCTTTTTCGATACAAATGGTGGTAAACATATACCATCAGTCCTGGAAGTGTTCCAAGCTAAACCCCTAGCACAGTTATTATATGGGGCTCAGATTTGGACAAGCACTCATCTTGGATCTACGGAACCTGTCCAATCAAAGTTCTTAAGGCAAATTTTCTCTGTACCACCCTGTGCCCCAAATGCATCATTGCTCCTAGAGGCTAATCTTCCCTCGGTAGAATCATGGATCTGGCGTAGGACACTTAACTATTGGCTTTGCCCAAACTCAAATCCACCCCCCCCAGTCTAATATCCCTAGTGCTGCAAGATTGTCACAAGAGCGCCTGGACTAAAATTGTCTATCAAAACTTTACTCTTGTGGTTTATCACCACAACAGCTACTCACTTCATAATACAAATTTAAATCTGGTAGGTATTGGATATGTTGACTGTTCCACAGTCATAGTGACAGCATATCTCCAGGTCCAGCATACTGTAATTGCTCTTTATGGTGCACACTTTGTCCCACCACTTTCTCCCAGGAAAACCTGCTGTTTACTGCTGAATCAGAGGCCGATTGGCTTTTCTCCAGATTGTTTGCTCTGATTTAGTGCTAAATAGTGTTTTTTTTTCCAGGGGAAAGCAGTGGTGCAAAGGCAAACCCGCCTGGACCAATGCCTATACAAATCAAAGGACAAGTGGGACATGAGTTTTCTAGGCATGGTACAAGTGGCAGTGTGGATGAGCCCCATGTCTGTGTCCACTTACATTAGAAGCCTTTGGCACTTCCCTTTGCTGTCTCTGAAGAGAAAAACCTATTTGATGAGAAGCTAGAAAAAACAACACTGAACCTTCTGATTCCCACACCAAAAGGCCTTTGTCTCAAACCACACATGTAGATTTTAAACAGAAAATAATATTAAAGCACAGTGCTTCCTTTATAGCAGACCGTATGTGCCTTATGCAGCTTTCTGAGTTCCTGTGTCCCTGGATTTATGATGTGCTCTACACTTTCCACATTCTCAGTGCTCTTTTCCCCCATCTGAAGGAGGGAATGATCAAGAGGTTTGTACTGAGCTAAAATTTATTCTGTCTTAGCTGTGTAGAGGTTCCAAATTCACCACAGCATGGAAAATGCACATTCTGTAAAGCATATTGGGCCTTTCCCAGACGCTGGAGACACTGTGGCTCATGTGTGGAAACTGAACATGACATTCTCTCAGCTGCTGCTGCAGTTAGGGTCACTTGGGCCCTCTCTTTTGCTTTTTAAATTAACAGGTAATTGCAGGTGGAGAATAATTTATAGCCCCAGCCACAATGCCTAGAGGAAGAGAACCTTTGTGAAACCTCACTTTCCCAACTGTGGAAAGTAAAACTACGTAGGAATTAAACCTTTAATTTTATTTTCTCACAAAAGCTGGGTGGACAGTAGCTTGTGAACAAGTCAGAGCTTTGAGCCAGGCATCGAAAGGCCACAAAGATTGTAATGAAACAGGGACCACAATCGCGCTACACATACCACAACCAAACACAAAAGGATCTTACAGTGCACTCCCAATAGATTAGTGATATTTAGCCGCTTCAAAACCATGCATTTAAAAACTGTTCTAAAATTATGATTATAATTATAATTATCCCTGTCCATTAGAGGAACAGTTTGGATTCTTTGCTAGTCTGCAGAGGAAAATTTTCCATTTGCAGGCATGACTTTAACACAAATCATATCTGCAAACAAGACAAAGTTGGTACGACTGTTGGTACGATTGGACTCAGGCAATCATTGTGTGTTCAGATCCCCCCTAAATAAATTCACACTTGACTCAAATTTTTGGTTTGTTTTTGGCAGAATTTAGGCCACAACTTTTTGATTACAGAAAGTGAATGGTTGAATAGGCTCTGGTTCAACTAGCTCCCTGCCATGCAGGTAGCGCTGGCCCAGGGTTCCAACATAGGTCAGCCAAGGGTGAACACCTGGATAAGCGGAAAGTTGGGAACTGGCTATCTCCGCCACCCAAATGTCCCCCTAGACTCAGGCATGGGCACAAGCCCCTCTCAGGGGTTGACGAAACCATTGAGTCCCTGGATTCCTTTAACGGAATACCCTTCACACAGGGATGGCAAGAGTGTTTTCCCATCCCTATCACCTGAACCAGAGCCTATCCGCCACATGAGCTCCCGCGCTCGCCGCCAACCAATCACACCTGTAACCAATCCCTTGCGGTCAGCCACAAATCATTCCCAATCACAGACAGATGAACCCCATCAAACCTGTAAAGGGACGCATCACGGAAGGTAATACCCGGGTGAAGGATCGCCCAAGGCCAGAACCTTTCTTGGCCACTGCACTCTGGATGCACCTCCTGGCCCTCTCTGAGGCATCTGGGCATCTGCTTCCACGCCACGCATGTCACTGCAAGAGCTGCAACCAAAATATCTTGAGTCCAGGAAGAGCTGCCTTCATTGATTTTTTATTTATTTTTTTATAAAAATTTTATTAAGGTTTTTACATTACAAAATAGAAAAAGAAAAAAGAAAAAATACAAAATAAAAATAGTTAAAAACAATCAATCTTTTCATCACATTATTTTTCATTTACTTGTTTCCCGGACCTCCTCGTACCTCCCTTTTTTGTATTCCTGTTCAATTTATTAGCTCAGCAGTTTCTTTCCCTCTTTATTTTACCCAGATCTTTAATCTTAAATTATTATATCATTAAATTTTTACTTATAAAAAACCTTTTTAACATATTCTTTTATACCATTACAGCTAGAAGCCACCTGTCAGGGGCTCAGGGGCAGAGCCACGGGGGAAAGAGGGGTTGGAGAGCGAAGGGGAGGAATCTGAGGGGAGCTTAGGAGGATATGACAGTGACTCGAGAGATTCCATGAGTCTCTCCAGCGAATCAGAAGTCTCTCAGAAAGAGGCGCCCAGGGTCAGGGCAAGGGGGGCCAGCGGTGAGTCCCCAAGCAGCAGCTGGAGATCAGGGCCAGCTTCCCTGCCAGAGCGTAGCGGGGGGGAAGAAGCCCACAGAGCAGAACCGGCGTCCACTCCAGCAGGGAGGGAGAGAGAGTCAGAACTGACCACGCCTCCGTCGGAGAGTGGAGGGGCGGAGCGGAGGTCAGTTTCAGCCAGCCCCTCCGAAGGAGGAAGCAGTGACAGGAGCAGTGTAGCTGTTAGGAGGAAAGTGGCCGGCTGGGCGCGCACGCCAAGTTCAAATGTGCAGGCGCGAGGGTCAGCAGAAAGTCCGGATTGGGAGCCAGGTCCCAAAGCCCGCCGGAGAAAGGGGGAGGAGTCAGAGGAATCCGCCTCCGAAGAGTCCAGGAGGGGTGGAACCCCAGGGGGCAGGAGGACCCAGAGGAGAAAAGGGCATAGGAAGAGGTGGAGCAAAGCTCGGGTGTTAAGCTGGTGTAGGGGAGGGGAAGAATCAGACGGAACTTCAACTGTCTAAGGTTACAGACGTAGGGATGCGCGCCACGGATGTAAAACCGACAATGAACTTCAATAAAGACTTTTGTATATAAAGAGACACTGGCGTTGGTCCTTTGTGAGCTGGGACCCGAGGCACCCCTGACAGTAAGTTCCGTCTCCAAAAAGAAAAAAGTTTTTTTTTGCGAGCTCACGAAGATAGGAGGAGATGACTACGGAGGCGCAGGTGGCAGCACTGCAGGAGGCAGTCACCAAGCTCTACGCAGAAGTAGCAACATCCAGGAAAAGAGAGGAGGAAGCAGAAGCGCGTTGCAAAGATCTGCAGGCCAGGTGGGAACATTTTTACAAACAGGGACCCAGATCGGAGGGAGTTGGCCTCGGCAAGAGGGGGGCCAGCATAGTCTCGCACTTTAATGGGGACCTGAAACAGTATCCCAACTTCAGAGCAGACATTGTTTATGCGTTGAGATTGCTTCAAAAAGACTTTAGAGATGAGGAGGAGAAAGTGGGGTTCATCATAACTCACTTGCATGGGGAAGCTAAAACCTGGCTGCGCAACTTATGGCGCGAGGATGATCCCGCCCTCCGGGATTCGGACGCTTTTATAGAGGCTATGGACGCTTGTTTTCAATCAACCATAGATGTTGACGTGGCCAGAAGGGAAATGCACGGCTTGCGGCAGGGCAAAGCAACGGTGAGGCAGTACCACTCTCGCTTTTTTGCGTTAGTAAATGCACTGCGCTGGGAGAAGGACTCTACAGCAGTGAGGGATCTTTTCTGGGAGGGGCTAAATGCTTCCGTGAACGATGAGCTGGCCAGGGGCGACAGACTAGCACCACAGCAGAAGTCGTCCAGAGAGCGCTCACGATAGGAGTTCGGCTGGAAGAACGCCCTTGGAGCAGGGATGAGGGTCGTTTGGCACGCACACCGGCCAGAGCACCTCCCTTCATGCCCAGGGAGATTGAACGCGCGCACTCCACGCCTACTTTGGGGGAGGAGGCTGTGTCAATGGAGTTGGGTGGTGTTAAGGCTCAGACAGCAACCAGAGCCCTAACACCAGGAGCAGCCAAGACGAAAACTCCTAGAGGGAGCAGGAAGTGCTTCATATGCGACAGTGCACAACACATGGCCAAAGAGTGTCCCCAGAGGATCCAGAAGCACACTGCAGCCTCAGCAACAGTAAGAGGAGCTTTTCAGCAGGGGGATGAGCAGCAGGGACACGACCAAGCCTGGTTGGAATCAGAGGCACTGGGGCCCAGCCAGGCAAGTTTCTGATGCAGTCCCCAGAGATTCTGCAGCCCACAGACCCCCTCCCGCCCAAACCAGTGGTGCAACTCACTGCCTCACTCCAGTTGCCCAATGGATTCACCCTGGAAGTCCCCATTACCATTGACTCTGGTAGCAATGCAGACTTTGTGGGGGTGGACTTCATCAAGCAGCACCGCATAGCGCTCCTACCGGCCACGATGCCCCTAAACGTCGTCACAGTCGATGGCAGGAAGCTGCTAGGTGGGCAAGTGGTACAGCAAACACCACCTATGGTGATGCAAATTGGGAATCACCGCGAAGTCATCAGTTTTAACGTCACTCACCTATCCGACACGCCCATAGTGTTGGGCATGAGTTGGCTGGATAGGCACAGCCCGGGATTGGCTTGGTACCAGCGCCAATTGACCTTCGGCTCCTCCTACTGCGCGGAACATTGCATCCAGCCTAGCCAGGAAGGGGAGGGGCAGGAGGACGAACCACAGCTACACCTCAGCATGGTGCAGGCGGTACCAGACAAGTACAAGGAGGTTTTGGAAGTTTTCTGCGAGAAGGAATCTGACAAGCTGCCTCCCCATCGGCCCTACGACTGCGCGATTGACCTCCTACCGGGAGCGACGCTGCCAACGGGGAAGCTGTATTCCATGTCTGAGGACGAAATGCAAGAACTCAGGGAGTTCATAGATCTCAACTTGAAGCGGGGATTCATCCAAGAGTCCAAAGCAGTGGGGGGCAGTCCCGTGTTTTTCGTGAAGAAAAAAGACACGCCCCAAAAGAGGCTGATAGTTGATTACCGCCTCATAAATTCCAGGACAAAGCCCACAGCTTTTCCCATGCCCAAGATCGACGATCTGCTCGCGACGGTGCGGAAGGGGAGAATCTTCACCAAGCTGGATCTACGAGGCGCGTACAATCTGATACGCATAAGGGAGGGCGACGAGTGGAAGACGGCCATGTTTACGCCTTTAGGCACCTATGAATACAAAGTTATGCTGTTCGGCCTCCAAAATGGCTCCCACACTTTCCAAGCATTTATGCACCACGTGTTGGCGGGACTCCTTTACAAGAAGTGCGTTTGTTTCCTCGACGACATCCTGATCTTCTCGGAATCGCAAGCAGCGCACGAGGGAGACGTCAAGGAGGTCCTGCAGAGGCTACGGGAGCACAGGCTTTACGCCAAGCTGGAAAAGTGCCAGTTCGACGTGACGGAGGTGGATTTCCTGGGTTACAAGCTGTCCGACAAGGGACTCGCCATGGACAGCGCCAAGGTCCGCTCGGTGTTGGACTGGAAGAGCCTGCGCAATAGGAAGGAGGTCCAGAAGTTCGTCGGTTTCGCCAACTTCTACCGCAAGTTCATCAAGGGGTTTGCGAAAGAGACGGCGGCTATCACGGACACCCTCAGCTCCAAGAAAAAGAAGTTCACCTGGACGGACCAGGCGGAACAGTCTTTTCAGAGACTCAAGCGTCTCTTCGCGTCCGAGGAACAGCTGCTGCACGTCAATCCCGGCGAACCGCTGCGGATTGAGACTGACGCATCAGACAGAGCGGTGGGGGCGGTCCTGTTGCAGAGAGATCCGCAAGGGAACTGGAGGCCCTGCGCATTTTACTCCAGGAAGCTCAGCAAGTCGGAACAGAACTACACCATCTGGGACAGGGAGTTGCTGGCCATTCACGCAGCCTTCAAAGCGTGGCGGCACTTCCTCATTGGAGCCAGACACACCGTGCAAGTTCGCACAGACCATAAGAACCTGGAGTACTGGCGCACGGCCAGGTTCCTGAACCAAAGGCACATCCGCTGGGCGAAGTTCTTTGCGGATTTCGACTTCAGGATAGAATACATCCCGGGAGACAACAACGTCATGGCATCCAGGAAGCCGCAGTATCTCGAGGAAGAGGCACCGGCGGTGGCCAAGCACATTTTCGCACCGAAAGCATGGGCGTGCGCTTCAGCTACAGTGGACCTGGACGCGGTGCGTCGCGCGCTGCAGACGGACTCGTTCGCACGATCCAAGATGGAGGAGGTGCAAAGAGGCACAGCGAAGGATGGAGAGTTCCAGATACGCGACGGTCTACTCCTCCGCAAAGGGGCGCTCTATGTGCCGGGGGACGACCTCCGCGCGAAAGTCCTGCAGCAGTTACATGACGCACCCAGCGCTGGGCATTTCGGCAAGGACAAGACAGCGGAATTAGTAGCCAGAGACTTTTGGTGGCCCAAGATAAGGGTTGAAGTTGAGGATTACGTCGCTCGGTGTGACACATGCCAAAGGGCTAAACCAGTACGCAGGGCACCGGCGGGACTGCTGGAACCGCTTCAGACGCCGTTTGAACCGTGGGAGAGAGTGGCCCTGGACTTTGTCACAGATCTGCCCAGCTCGAGAGGCAAAACAGCGGTGCTCGTGGTCGTAGACCTGTTCACCAAAATGGCGCATTTCATTCCTTGCGCGAAGGTGGCCACGGCGGAACAAACCGCCAAGCTGTTCATAGACCACGTGTTCAGAGTGCACGGCTTGCCGAGATCCATCCTCTCCGACCGGGGGCGCCAGTTCGTCTCGAATTTCTGGCACAAGCTCCTGGGCATCCTGAACGTCAAGATCAACTTAGCGTCGGCACGACACCCGCAGACCAACGGGCAGGCGGAGAGGGTCAACGCCATCATGCAGCAGTACCTGCGATGCTACGCGAATCAACAACCCTTGACCTGGGTGGACTACCTACCGCTGGCCGAGTTTGCTTACAACAACACGAAGCACGCGTCTACAGGGGTGACGCCGTTCTTCGCCAACAATGGGCGGCATCCCAGAACCTTCCCGGGTTTGGAAACGAAGGGGGAGGGGGAGCCACAGGGGGAAGAGCACTTGGCAGCAGAGTTGCAGGAGGTCCACGAGCAACTCCGAAGGAACTTAGAACTAGCAAAAGAAGCCTACAAGGTGCAGGCAGACAGGCACAGGAGAGTCGGGGAAGACATCCAGGTGGGGGACTGGGTATGGTTAGCAGCCCAGGCAGTGCCAGCCAGAACGTTAGCTAAGAAGAAGCTTGGACACAAGCAGCTAGGGCCTTAACAAGTCGAGGCACAAATCAACCCAGTAGCTTTCCGGTTGACCCTTCCGGAGGGTTCAAGAATGCACCCGGTCTTTCATAGGTCGGTGCTTACACCCTACAAGGCACCACACAGGTTTCAGGAGCCAGGGAACGCACCAGACCCACGCAGAAAATCACCCACAGGGGGGGAGTCACAAAGGGCGACACCAATCAACGAGGTCACAGAGATTTTGGACTCGAGATGGGGGGAAGAGGGAGTCGAATATTTCCTCGCCGAGGAAGGTACCCCGGCCAGCGCCAACAGGTGGGTACTGGACTATGCCCTGGAGGAGCGGTATCTCAAAGATGAGTTTCATGCACTCTTCCCACACAGACCTATGCCGGCAGATTATTTCGACGATTGGCTTTTCACACCCACACTTTCAGCCAGCACGTTCCAGGGGTTCTCATCGGCTGAGGAGACACCACCGGAATGGAGCACCCCAAGGGGATCTTGTTCGGGGGTCGACACGGACCGTTCCTATTGGTGGGACGATCAACCGGAGGTGGGGTGGAGACGGGAACTGCAAGAGGGGCCCGGACACGCAGCACCGCCCGAGGTGCCGGAGGGTGAGATGGACATGGACGTGTTGGGAGAGGGTTTTGGGTTTGAGCACGAATGCAAAGAGATGGAAGCGGAGGAGATCGATGTCGACGAGTCCAGTACGGACTGGGCAGATCCAGCTGGAGGGCTGCACAACAGGGGCACCGAACAGTATCCAGCACTCGCCCCCACAACACGGGAGCGCCCGGAACCCACGCCCGGAGAGGGGGAGGGGGGAAGGGGGGGCTTCGAGGGGGGATGGATGTCAGGGGCTCAGGGGCAGAGCCACGGGGGAAAGAGGGGTTGGAGAGCGAAGGGGAGGAATCTGAGGGGAGCTTAGGAGGATATGACAGTGACTCGAGAGATTCCATGAGTCTCTCCAGCGAATCAGAAGTCTCTCAGAAAGAGGCGCCCAGGGTCAGGGCAAGGGGGGCCAGCGGTGAGTCCCCAAGCGGCAGCTGGAGATCAGGGCCAGCTTCCCTGCCAGAGCGTAGCGGGGGGGAAGAAGCCCACAGAGCAGAACCGGCGTCCACTCCAGCAGGGAGGGAGAGAGAGTCAGAACTGACCACGCCTCCGTCGGAGAGTGGAGGGGCGGAGCGGAGGTCAGTTTCAGCCAGCCCCTCCGAAGGAGGAAGCAGTGACAGGAGCAGTGTAGCTGTTAGGAGGAAAGTGGCCGGCTGGGCGCGCGCGCCAAGTTCAAATGTGCAGGCGCGCGGGTCAGCAGAAAGTCCGGATTGGGATCCAGGTCCCAAAGCCCGCCGGAGAAAGGGGGAGGAGTCAGAGGAATCCGCCTCCGAAGAGTCCAGGAGGGGTGGAACCCCAGGGGGCAGGAGGACCCAGAGGAGAAAAGGGCATAGGAAGAGGTGGAGCAAAGCTCGGGTGTTAAGCTGGTGTAGGGGAGGGGAAGAATCAGACGGAACTTCAACGGTCTAAGGTTACAGACGTAGGGATGCGCGCCACGGATGTAAAACCGACAATGAACTTCAATAAAGACTTTTGTATATAAAGAGACACTGGCGTTGGTCCTTTGTGAGCTGGGACCTGAGGCACCCCTGACACCACCTAATTTCATTCCAACATCATTCTAACATTCATTAATTTTACAGTATCTCTGTAAATAGTCTTTAAATTTCTTCCAGTCTTCTTCCACCGACTCTTCTCCCTGGTCTCGGATTCTGCCAGTCATTTCCGCCAATTCCATGTAGTCCATCACCTTCATCTGCCATTCTTCCAGAGTGGGTAAATCTTGTGTCTTCCAATACTTTGCAATAAGTATTCTTGCTGCTGTTGTAAAATACATAAAGAAAGTTCTATCCTTCTTTAACACCAATTGGTCGACTATGCCCAGGAGAAAGGCCTCTGGTTTCTTTAAATACCTTTTTCAATTCATTATATATCGTCTCCCAGAAAGCCTTAATCCTTGGGCACGTCCACCAAAGGTGAAAGAATGTACCTTCAGTTTCTTTACATTTCCAACATTTATTATCGGGCAAGTGATAGATTTTTGCTAGCTTGACTGGGGTCATGTACCATCTGTATATCATTTTCATAATATTCTCTCTTAGGGCATTGCATGCCGTAAACTTCATACCTGTGGTCCATAACTGTTCCCAGTCAGCAAACATAATCTTGTGTCCAACATCTTGTGCCCATTTAATCATAACAGATTTCACCGTTTCATCCTGAGTATTCCATTTCAACAGCAAGTTATACATCCTTGACAAAGTCTTAGTTTTGGGTTCTAACAGTTCTGTTTCTAATTTTGATTTTTCCACCTGGAAATCAATTTTCTTGTCCAAATTATATGCCTCCATTATCTGATAATAATGAAGCCAGTCTCGCACTTTGTTCTTTAGTTTCTCAAAACTCTGCAGTTTTAGTCTATCTCCATCTTGTTCCAAAATTTCCCAATATTTCGGCCATTTAACCTCCATATTAAGCTTTTTCTGAGCTTTCGCTTCCATCGGTGACAGCCACCTTGGGGTTTTATTTTCCAATAAATCCTTATATCTTATCCAAACATTAAACAGTCCTTTCCTAACAATATGGTTTTTAAATGCTTTATGTGCTTTGACCTTATCATACCACAGATATGCATGCCATCCAAATACATTGTTAAAACCTTCCAGATCCAAAATGTCTGTGTTTTCAAGAAGTAGCCATTCTTTCAACCAGCAAAAAGCTGCTGATTCATAATAAAGTTTAAAGTCTGGCAGGGCAAATCCACCTCTTTCCTTTGCATTTGTATTTTAAATTTTATTCTAGGCTTCTTGCCCTGCCAGACAAATCTTGAAATATCTCTCTGCCACTTCTTGAAACAGTCCACCTTGTCCACAATTTGCAATGCCTGAAACAAAAACAACATTTAGGCAATACATTCATTCAACTCTTCCAAGTCCTCCTGCATGCGGGTCCACAGGCTCAAGCTGGGAGCTTCCAGCAAATCATTCTTGCCCAGCTGCACCACCATCACCGCAGGCGTGCCTTCTGCAGACACCTTCGCCTGCACCGTTGGGAGAAGATCCTCCCAACGCATTCCTTGTCTGGATATCCAGGATATGCAGAAGCTCCTCCCAACGCATTCCTCGTCTGGATATCCAGGATATGCACATGTGGTTGGGGAGCCCGAGCCTGCGTCCAAATCCAGACTCTGCCGCCCTCTTGCTGGCCCAGTGGACAATGCTGTGCCCAACTATCCAGACATGCAGGGTAGGTGGACTTAGGAACAAACAAAACAACATTAGCAACTGCACCTCAACGCCGCTTCTGAAATAACCTCGGTATGCTCCGGATCTCTAGTGGCCCAGATTCTTAATCCTGTCAATGGAAAGGCCCCAATGAGCAGCGGTGGTAGCTGCCCCCAGTCCGAAAGGAATGAGGTGCAAACTTGCTGGCCGACAGGCCGCACGCTGCCAATGCCTTGCGCATTACTGCAGCAAATTGATGCCTCCTTAACAGGGACCCATCCTCGTGAACCAGGAAGGGACCATCCCCAGGTGGGTGAAGGGACAGATATTTCTTGGCATCCTTAACTGGACAAGGGCCAGGCTCACCAGTGGCAGGCAGCCGCATCAAGGCGCCTCTGCCCACCTGGTCCGTTTTCTAATTGTGAATGGTTAGGACCAACTCGGCATTGGACAGCTGAACATCCTGCAAAAGCAATCCCCTGGGAGTCCTTCCCTGCATTGACTCCACCACTACTTCACCCACACACAGTGCACCGAAAAAGGCAATTGAAAATGCTGCCGTAAAGAGTCTCGCCTCAAAACTGGACCAACAAATTGATCTCAGGGTGCTGCGCATAGCGCACAATAAGTCAAATGTGACCTCCTACCTGGCAACTTAGATGGCTGTAGCCTGGCCCAGCCTTCGAGAGCCTTGCGAACTACAAATTTTGGACAAGGGTCTTTAGAATAAAGGGACTTAGAGAAAATGGAAATGGCCGAAGACTGAATTCGGATGGATTTCACAGCACTACCCATAAAATGCCGAATACTGCAACACCTGATGTGTGGATGGTGACTCTGTTCTTAGGCTGGTCGTGAGCTGTGCTCTGAAAGCTAAAAAGTCCATCCGGGCCTTTTTATAAGACCTCAAAGTGGAAGGAGAAACAGAAGCCACTACTCATAGAATCATAGAATCATAGAATCATAGAATCATAGAGTTGGAAGAGACCACAAGGGCCATCGAGTCCAACCCCCTGCCAAGCAGGAAACACCATCAGAGCACTCCTGACATATGGTTGTCAAGCCTCTGCTTAAAGACCTCCAAAGACGGAGACTCCACCACACTCCTTGGCAGCAAATTCCACTGTCAAACAGCTCTTACTGTCAGGAAGTTCTTCCTAATGTTTAGGTGGAATCTTCTTTCTTGTAGTTTGGATCCATTGCTCCGTGTCCGCTTCTCTGGAGCAGCAGAAAACAACCTTTCTCCCTCCTCTATGTGACATCCTTTAATATATTTGAACATGGCTATCATATCACCCCTTAACCTCCTCTTCTCCAGGCTAAACATGCCCAGCTCCCTTAGCCGTTCCTCATAAGGCATCGTTTCCAGGCCTTTGACCATTTTGGTTGCCCTCCTCTGGACACGTTCCAGTTTGTCAGTGTCCTTCTTGAACTGTGGTGCCCAGAACTGGACACAGTACTCCAGGTGAGGTCTGACCAGAGCAGAATACAGTGGCACTATTACTTCCCTTGATCTAGATGCTATACTCCTATTGATGAGGCCCAGAATTGCATTGGCTTTTTTAGCTGCTGCGTCACATTGTTGGCTCATGTCAAGTTTGTGGTCAACCAAGACTCCTAGATCCTTTTCACATGTACTGCTCTCAAGCCAGGTGTCCCCCATCTTGTATTTGTGCCTCTCATTTTTTTTTGCCCAAGTGCAATACTTTACATTTCTCCCTGTTAAAATTCATCTTGTTTGTTTTGGCCCAGTTCTCTAATCTGTCAAGGTCGTTTTGAAGTGTGATCCTGTCCTCTGGGGTGTTAGCCACCCCTCCCAGTTTGGTGTCATCTGCAAATTTGATCAGGATGCCCTTGAGTCCATCATCCAAGTCGTTGATAAAGATGTTGAATAAGACCGGGCCCAAGACAGAACCCTGTGGCACCCCACTAGTCACTCTTCTCCAGGATGAAGAGGAACCATTGATGAGCACCCTTTGGGTTCGGTCAGTCAGCCAGTTACAAATCCACTGAGTGGCAGCATAGTCAAGACCGCATTTTACCAGCTTCTTTACAAGAATATCATGGGGCATCTTGTCAAATGCCTTGCTGAAATCAAGGTAGACTACATCCACTGCGTTCCCTTCATCTACCAGGCTTGTAATTCTGTCAAAAAACGAGATCAGGTTAGTCTGACATGACTTATTTTTCAGAAATCCATGCTGACTATTGGTGATCACAGCATTCCTTTCTAGGTGCTCACAGACTGTTTGCTTAATGATCTGCTCCAGAATCTTCCCTGGTATTGATGTCAGACTGACTGGGCGGTAATTATTTGGGTCCTCTCTTTCCCCCTTTTTGAAAATAGGGACAACATTTGCCCTCCTCCAGTCTGCCGGGACTTCGCCTGTTCTCCAGGAATTCTCAAAGATGACTGCCAGTGGTTCTGAAATCACATCTGCCAGTTCTTTTAATACTCTTGGATGCAGTTCATCTGGCCCTGGAGACTTGAATACATCTAGACTAGCCAAGTATTCTTGTACTATCTCCTTAGTTATTCTGGGTTGTGTTTCCTCTGCTGAATCATTTGCTCCAAATTCTTCAGGTCGGGCATTGTTTTCTTTATCGGAGAAGACTGAGGCAAAGAAAGCATTGAGGAGTTCAGCCCTTTCTGTGTCCCCTGTTTGCATTTCACCATCTTCTCCGCTGAGTGACCCCATGGTTTCTTTGTTCTTCCTTTTGCTACGGACATACCCATAAAAGCCTTTTTTGTTGCTTTTAACCTCTCTAGCAAGCCTGAGTTCATTTTGTGCTTTAGCTTTTCTGACTTTGTGTCTACACGTGCTGGCTATTTGTTTGAATTCCTCTTTGGTGGTTTCCCCCCTTTTCCATTTTTTGTACACATCCTTTTTTAATCTTAACTCAGTTAAAAGTTCTTTAGATAGCCACCCTGGCTTCTTTAGGCACCTTCCATGTTTCCGTCTCATTGGTATTGCCTGAAGTTGTGCTTTTACTATCTCCCTCTTAACAAACTCCCAGCCATCTTGAACTCCCTTTCCTTTTAGTATTACTGTCCATGGGATCTCACCCAGCACTTCCCTAAGCTTTATGAAGTCGGCTTTCTTAAAGTCGAGAAATTGAGTCCTAGTATGCTTGGCTGCTCCTTTCCGCTGTATAGTAAACTTCAGAAGAGCATGATCACTCGCGCCTAATGATCCTTTCACTTCTACCCCACTAACCAGGTCATCAACATTGGTTAGGACCAGATCTAAAATGGCTGTTCCTCTTGTTGCTTCTCCCACTTTCTGGACAATGAAGTTGTCTGCAAGGGCAGTGAGGAATCTGTTTGACCTTATGCTCTTGGCTGAGTTTGACATCCAACAAATATCAGGGTAATTGAAGTCCCCCATTACTACTATCTCCCTTCCTTTTGCATGCTTGGCCATCTGTTCCAGGAAGGCATCATCTATGTCCTCCGTTTGGCTTGGGGATCTATAGTAAACTCCCACAATGAGGTCACTGTTATTCTTCTCTCCCTTAATTTTCACCCAAATGCTCTCACTTTGGCTTTGAGGTTCTAAATCTTGGATCTCTTCACAGGTATACACATCCCTGACATATAACGCCACTCCTCCTCCTTTCTTGTCTGGTCTGTTTCTTTGAAATAGATTGTATCCCTCCATTATTACATTCCAATCGTGGGATTTATCCCACCAGGTTTCAGTGATTCCTATTATGTCATATTTAGTTTGCTGTACCAGGAGCTCAAGCTCATCTTGTTTATTTCCCATGCTTTGTGCATTAGTGTACAGACATTGAAGTCCATTAATCATTCCCCCGTGTCTCTTATTTAAGGATTTTTTCCTCCCACCACTAGGTCTGCATGCTCTTTGCTCCATTCGGTCTATGACATTTGGATGATCATCTTCATCAATTGATAGACTCCTACCTTCAGGAGCACTGTCTCCCTCCCCCACATTAGTCAGTTTAAAGCCCTCCTGATGAGGTTTCTGAGATTTTTGGCAAAAACATTCCTCCCAACCGTTGTGAGGTGCAGCCCATCGCTTGCCAGAAGTCCATCTTCAAGAAACTGCATTCCGTGATCTAAGAATCCAAACCGTTCCTGTTTACACCATTTGCGAAGCCAGTTGTTCACTTCCACTATTTTTCCCTCTCTCCCTGGGCCACGTCGTTCAACTGGGAGGACAGATGAGATGACAATTTGTGCATTTAATTGCTTCAATTTCCTGCCCAGAGCCTCGTAATCTCTTTTGATCTTCTGGAGGCTATTGCTTGCAGTGTCATTGGTTCCCACATGAACCAAGAGGAAGGGGTATTTGTCAGTGGGTTTTATGATTCCTTGCAGTCGTTCAGTTACATCTTGGATCTTAGCCCCGGGGAGACAGCACACTTCCCGAGACATCTTGTCAGGCCCACAGATCACTGCTTCTGTTCCCCTCAGTAGGGAATCCCCTATCACCACCACACGCCTCCTCTTAGGTCTGGTCGGGGTTCTTCTGTGAGCTGTCCATTCCAAGGTCGCCTGGACATTCCCTGAGGACTGCCTTTGCTGCTCGTCTTCATATACCTGATCGACTGTAATGAGGGAGAGATCCTCAAATGGAGTCTGCTCTTCGTCTTCCATGCTAGGGGAAAGGACCTCAAAGCGATTGCGTATTTCTAAACAATCAGAGCGAACCCTGGGCCTCCTACTTCTTTGAGTCACGTTTCTCCATATATCTGGCTCCTGTGTTGGTGAACTAGCCACCTTCTCAGGGGAGTCCCCTGTCTCTTCCTTGGTGGAGACGGTGTGCTCTGTTGCTTCCAAGAAGAGTTCCAGCTCTCTAATTCTTTGGAGCGTAGCTACACGTTCCTCCAGTTGCTGGACTTTGTCTTTTAAGAGGGCAATCAACATGCAATTGCTGCAGGTAAAGCTGCCTGCAACCTTTGGCAAGATGGCAAACATTGCGCAGGAACCACAGGCGACTGCAGCTGTTCCCTCACCCTCCATCTTGAAAACGTGTCGTTGGGGGTGACTACAGTGGTCCTCTATCATAAAAAGTGTGGAGACAGGACAAATAAATCCCCCCCAAAAAAACTCCCTGAAGGACAATCTGTTGCCAAGGTTCCAAAGGTGATCCGGGAAATATTCCAGAAGCTGCTGGGCCTCCGAAGCCAGGGATCTGAAGTGCTCCATCTGAAAATGGGATGTCATTATTAGAGCCAGGAATAAAACAGGCAAAAAACCCAATATTAAACTTGAGGCACAGCAGCACAAACGTGTGTAACAGGGCAGAGATTGTGCTGGAGCGGGATGACTGCTTTGCCAAAACGCTCACCACGGCCTGGTTATTGGACCAGAAACAGACCCACCGGTCCTTAAATTCCATGGTCCAGATGTGCACTGCCACTATGATGGGGGAAAAACTCAAGAAAGGTTAAATCAAGGGTAATGGCTGTACCCTGCCATTACTCAGGCCACCAAGTGTACCAATGGCCATAGAAATAGAGCCCCAAACCCAAGGAATCAGCAACGTCCGGATGGACCTGGCAAGAAGTGTCCTTTCAGCTGTTCCTACAGCTGTCCCCTACAGGGAACAGTAGCAATATTTTGGGGTGCGAGGAGATCCCAGGCCACAGAAATCCAGCCCAAAGCCCAAGGAACCAGCAGCGTCCGGATGGACTTGGAAATCGAATTGCAGATTCAAGGTATCTTGCCACAAGGATACACCACTGAACTCCCTAAGGATTTCAAGCCACATCTGCAGGTCTGCCGTGATTTCACTGGGCAACCAGACCCGGCGATGGGGTGAGCGCAGGCCAGCTGACAGTATTGCTAATCGTGCACAAAAGGGGTGACCAGGCGCCACCACCCTGCACGCGAAATTCAAATGGGCCAACAGGAACTGAATCTGCCTCAAGGTAACTTTCTCCCTTGGCAAGAATTCCATAAGGATGTCATGCAAAGCCACCAACTTTACTTCAGGCAGAGCGGAAGTTAATGCCACCATATCCAACTGAATCCCGAAGTAAGACAACCTTGAGACTGGGCCTTCAATTTTATCAGCCGCTAAGGGAACCCCTAACTCCTGAGCTAGGTCATTAAAAGCCTGCAAAAGCAGCAGGCATTCCTCCGAATTGGCTGCAGAACTTAATAAAAAATAATCGAGGTAACGGGTCACGCCCATAAAACCTGTCGTGGTACGCAAAGCCCAGTCCAAAAATGTACTGAAGGCCTCAAAAACTGTGCAGGATATAGAGCAGCCCATAGGCATAGCCTTATGACCTCCATCCAACTGGAACCCCAACAACTTAAAGTCATGTGGATGAACAGGAAGTAAACGGAAGGCAGCTTCTACATCACACTTTGCCAAAATTGCACCCTTCCTGAAACCCCTGATCAATTTGAACGATTGGTCAAAGGTGGCATACTTAACAGAACACAACTCAGGAGGGATAGCATCATTTACTGATGAACCCAGCGGGTAAGATAAGTTGTGAATTAAGCGAAATTCATGTGGGGCCTTTTAGGCACCACGCCCAAAGGAGAAAGGTGCAAATCTGGGTAGGGAGGGCACGCAAATGGGCCAGCCATCCTACCCAAAGCCAATTCTTTCCTGATTTTTCTCCTAGCGACATCAGGCAACTCGCTGACAGATTTTTGATTTTCAACTTTGGTAGCCCTAGGCAGGAACACCACTGGGATATGAAAGCCTTGAGAAAATCCAAGCCACAAATAGAAAGCAGCAGCTGTATCAGGGTACCTGCGCAGCCAAGCCAATAAGGTGGGCAACTTAATGGGAGTATGTGCCAGGCTCAATAAGACCTCACTTAACATCGTGGGCTGCTGAAGGAGAGGATCCTTTCTGATCCTGCTGAGAACCTCTTGACTGCACAGCCGCTTGACTGAAAAACCGCTTGACTGCACAGGAAGCAGCAGAATGGCTCCCAAAACATTTATCACAAATGTGGGAAAACCTGCAACCTTGATGCTGGCAGGACCCTTTATTATATTCCCCTACAAATAAGGCTCCTTCCTGGCTTCTTAATCTCTTGCTTGGATTTCGATTGCTCAGTGGACTTGCTCTCAAAATTCGGAGAGACATAAGTAGTCCACACATCTAGGTCTTTTCGATCCCATCGAGCAGAAGGGATCCTCGTGGCACGACGCCTGAAACTCTCGTTGTAGCTCAGCGAAGCGGGGCGAACGGCGTGGTGCTGTGAGTTGACTGCTTCTTCCGCGGAGTGAAGCCGCACAGCCGTTATCGGAGAGCACTGACTTTTTCCTGGGACAATTTGGCTACAAAGCAACTACCCGTGAGTAGGATAAAATTGGACTTAATGGGAGAAAAAGAAATAATTTGGCACCGAAGCGGGGAGGTATAAACAGGAAGTCCGCCTTCCGTTTCTTGTATATAGATCAAAGCAAAGAGACTGTAAGCTAAAACTTTGAAAGACACTTTTAAAAGGACTCAAATCCTAACGTCAAATAAGTGATCTCCCCTCTGGATTGCAGGAGAGGAGGGGGAAAGGTTTGAACTGCATTTTCCTGCAAAAAAAAAGAGAGGAAAGGAAGCTAAAATCCACCACTTAGAACCTGGGAACGGACAGCCTATGGACAGTGGGAATGCCGTACTGTGAAAGGCACTACTGGTAAATAGAGTACTTTTGACAGCTAACTTTGCAAGAGAGATACAGTGTTTCTGGCTGGTTTCTCCTGGTTTTAAAGTAACTGGAGATTAAGTGCAACTGAAACTGTCGTCTTTTTGTGAATTGGGGGATTTAAAAAGGTTATTTTCTCTTTAAAGTTACAAGTTACAAGTTGGACTGTTACTGTGTCCCCCTAGAGGAAGTTTGATATTGTTACAATAACAACTGGGCCAGGGGAATTTTCCACTTCAAAACAAATCCTAGCCGTGGGACTGACCTTGGATTTAATCTAGAGTGTTATGGCAGATGGAAAGTAAAAGTCAGAGTTGCTTCAAGAAAAAACAACGAGGTCTGGTAAATCTTTTCGTACAGATACTGGGTTGCAGCGAAGAGCATCAACATCCGGTCCTTCTGGACCATCTGGACTATCAGGGGCTACACCTGTACAAGCGAAGCCAAAAGGAATGTCGTCTGAAGATGTTTTAGCTTTGGCACTAGGGAGAATTAATGAATCTTTGGAAAATTTAAGTAAACAAGTAGCTGAAACAAACAAACAAGTAGCTGAAGCATCAGTTAAAATTGATCAAAACACTACAAGCATAAACAATTTGGGACAGAAGTTGAACACCAATACAGAGACTATTGAGAAATTGCTACAGGAATCTACTTTGACCCGAAAGACAGCTGAAGAAGCAAAGGAAATAGCAACTGCTACTGAAGAGAAGATACCACCGATACATAGGCAACTCGACCACCACAGGTTGATGTTTTCTATGATTGAATTGAAGGAGAAACAAATGAATTTGAGGATCAGGGCTGTACCTGAACTTGAGAAAGACAATTTGATTGACTTTCTTACGAAGGAATTTGCAGACTTCTGGCAACTAGATCTGGGGAAGGAAGAATTTAAGATAGTGAGTGCATTCAGGCTTGGAAGAGGAGGAAAGAAGAATAAGGTGAGAGACTGCCTGATTACCCTCCGAACAAAAGAGGAGAGAGACAAAATCTTGAATCTGCATTTCCGAAAGACTTTGGAAATATATCAGTCAAGTGTGGAGATATTTAAGGACATTCCGAAACATCTTTTGGATCTTAGGTCTAACTACGGAGACCTGGTCGCCCTGCTGAGAAGCAACAGAATCATCTTCAGTTGGGAATTCCCCCAAGGCCTGTCTCTTAGATACAAAGGAAGAAAGATAAAAATAAGATCATTTGACGACAAAGATAGATTTTTGAAAGATCATGGAGAAGACTTACAGAAAGAAGCAGAATCTGGATAAGAGCCAAGAGCACTGGAAAGAGGAATGCTAGACATAGCAAACTTATCATTTGGATTGCATGGTTCAGAGAAAGTGACACCACCGACAGAACAAGAACAAACACTTGGTGCAGTTGGAGGAAAAGTAAAGTAACTACATTATGGCTCTGCAACTATTAAGTTGGAATTGTAATGGTCTCAACTCTCCCCGGAAAAGGAAAAGTGTCTTTCATTTACTAAAAAAGGAACAATTGGACTTGATTTGCTTACAGGAAACACACGTGATAAGGCTACATAGAAAAGTATTGATTAACAAAAGATTAACTTTGTCTCATCTGACAAAGTTAAAAAAGAGGAGTAGTGATTTATGCAAAGGAGAGATTATCACTGAAATTTATCTTTAAAGACGACCAAGGAAGATTTGTGGCAATTGAAATTCAAATACAAGGAGAGAAATTATTGATAGTAGGAGTTTATGCACCGAATGAGGGGAAATCTGAATTCTTTAAAAAGTTGCATGAGACCTTAATAGACTATTTGGACTACAATCTGATTTTGATGGGGGATATGAACGGAGTGGTATCTACAAATATGGACAAGGCGCAAAGACAGGTAGTCACCAAGGATGGTAGACTACCGAAAACATTTTTTGAGATGACAGATAACTTGGATTTAGTCGATATTTGGAGAACAAAGCACCCCTTGGATAGAGAGGGAACCTTCTTCTCTGAGGCCAAAATGACATGGACAAGAATTGACCAAATATGGATAACTAGAGGAATGGCACCAAAGATAAAGAAAGCAGAAATTTGTCCAAAAACCTGCTCCGACCATAATGCTGTGAAGATGGAGATGAAACTAATATCAACTGGCTCCTTCAGATGGAGGATGAATGACACCTTATTTAGAGATGAAGATGTGACTAAGAAGGCCACACTTCAAAACGACCTTGACAGATTAGAGAACTGGGCCAAAACAAACAAGATGAACTTTAACAGGGAGAAATGTAAAGTATTGCACTTGGGCAAAAAAAATGAGAGGCACAAATACAAGATGGGGGACACCTGGCTTGAGAGCAGTACATGTGAAAAGGATCTAGGAGTCTTGGTTGACCACAAACTTGACATGAGCCAACAGTGTGACGCGGCAGCTAAAAAAGCCAATGCAATTCTGGGCTGCATCAATAGGAGTATAGCATCTAGATCAAGGGAAGTAATAGTGCCACTGTATTCTGCTCTGGTCAGACCTCACCTGGAGTACTGTGTCCAGTTCTGGGCACCACAGTTCAAGAAGGACACTGACAAACTGGAACGTGTCCAGAGGAGGGCAACCAAAATGGTCAAAGGCCTGGAAACGATGCCTTATGAGGAACGGCTAAGGGAGCTGGGCATGTTTAGCCTGGAGAAGAGGAGGTTAAGGGGTGATATGATAGCCATGTTCAAATATATTAAAGGATGTCACATAGAGGAGGGAGAAAGGTTGTTTTCTGCTGCTCCAGAGAAGCGGACACGGAGCAATGGATCCAAACTACAAGAAAGAAGATTCCACCTAAACATTAGGAAGAACTTCCTGACAGTAAGAGCTGTTTGACAGTGGAATTTGCTGCCAAGGAGTGTGGTGGAGTCTCCGTCTTTGGAGGTCTTTAAGCAGAGGCTTGACAACCATATGTCAGGAGTGCTCTGATGGTGTTTCCTGCTTGGCAGGGGGTTGGACTCGATGGCCCTTGTGGTCTCTTCCAACTCTATGATTCTATGAATTGGAAAGTATATCCATATAAAGAGATTCACTTTAAACGTATACAACAAACTGGAGAAATTTAAAAGAGAAATAAAAACTCCAGCTGCACTGATACATTTAACACTAATGCCTGGAAAGGGTCCTCCTGGTGAGACCTCCCATGCAGAAAGAGACCACACATCAGGTTTGCTATAGAGTCCAGGCAGTCTGTTGATCTTCTGACTGTTTGGGAAGCATTTGTGTTTGTTAGGATTCCTTGGCCTTAAGTGTGTTTCAAGCAATGTTGTTGTTTGTTGCTGAAACATTAACCCTTTTCATTCCACATTAAAAAAAAATGTTTTCGGTTTTTTTCCTGGTTTTTCTTGAACATCCCACCCATCCCATCCAAATGTGGATATGACATCCACATTTTGAACCTGAGGGAACATCCCAAAATAGTTTTAAAAATACTCTGGCATCTGTTGTTCAAAGAAGGGGCGAGGGATGCACTTACACTGGGCATGCATGTCCAAGAAGAATCTAAAGTAGCATTGTGGAGTCTCCCCCTTTTATACTCACAAGAGGTTGGTTAGACTTGAAAGATAGTGACGACGACCTGCTAAGCTTCATGGCTGAGCAATGGTTTGAGTCCAGTTGTCCCTTGCCCTGTCAAACACTGTGCTCCCTCTCCCACACTGGATCTTCAGCAAGCAGCCTAACACTGTGGTTGTTAACATGTTTACCCATGTTCAATGGAACCTACTTACTAGGAATTGTGCTTAGCATTGCATTTTGGTTAGACTGCAAAGCTTGCTTGGAGTTTGAAGTGTGGTTTCTAAGCTCCTTGCCTATCTTTGTTGAGACTACAACACACTGACACTCATTTGCACAGAAGCCAGCACTTCTTGGTGTCCATGTACACACACACACACACACACACACACACAGTACTGAACTTAGCTGACCTTGCTGGAAGGGGCATGTCATTGATACTGCAAGGCTGGATTTGCAGAATAGTCTCAATAATCAGTTTCTAAGAGAGTAGTATGTGATACAGAAGCAAGTCTTTACAACTGTAAATTTCTTTTCTTAAGGGGAAAAAAGCTTCTTGCTTTCCACTTGCATGAAAAATATATAACACAATTCTTGAAAATCAGCAGCTGTCTACTCTAATTTCTAAGTATTGTCACATCCCCAAGAGAGAATGAATTTAGTGCCGCATGCTGATAATTGAATCTACAGGCAACTCCCCACTTACTTGGGGCTTACATTCCCGGGTACCACATGTGTAAGTGAAATTGTGTGCATTGAGAACAGGCAGGGGGGCACAAAATCAGCTGTTGAGACCCTCAGCTGGGTGCCCTGTCCAGCCCGTGCACCCTGCCCACAGCCCAGGCAGGGCAGGGAAGAGGGTGTGCTGGGTGGCAGCTGTTCCCGGCTGCACCCCTGCCCCTTGGCCCTCCTGGCAGCCGGGCGCCACGGCTGGGCTGGCTGGGCAGCCTGGCAGGGGAGCCTGTGCATGCCCCAGTGCCCCAACCCGTTTGGCCACAAGGAGCCGGCTCTGCCTCTCCCAGACCTCGCTTGGGGCTGGGGCCTGGGGCCTGGGGCCTGGAAGGTCCATGTTATGTACTGAGTTGAATAGGATCCAAACTGCAGCAGTCTGATTGGTCCTAGAACAATAGGATCCAAAATGCAGCAGTTTGACTGGTCCTAGAACAATAGGATTCAGAATGCAGCAGTCTGATTAGTCCTAGAACAATGCAGCAGTATGGTTGGTCGGCAGGAGCCATCCAATCCAGCTCCATAGAATCATAGAATCATAGAATCATAGAGTTGGAAGAGACCACAAGGGCCATCGAGTCCAACCCCCTGCCAAGCAGGAAACACCATCAGAGCACTCCTGACATATGGTTGTCAAGCCTCTGCTTAAAGACCTCCAAAGAAGGAGACTCCACCACACTCCTTGGCAGCAAATTCCACTGTCGAACAGCTCTTACTGTCAGGAAGTTCTTCCTAATGTTTAGGTGGAATCTTCTTTCTTGTAGTTTGGATCCATTGCTCCGTGTCCGCTTCTCTGGAGCAGCAGAAAACAGCCTTTCTCCCTCCTCTATGTGACATCCTTTTATATATTTGTACATGGCTATCATATCACCCCGTAACCTCCTCTTCTCCAGGCTAAACATGCCCAGCTCCCTTAGCCGTTCCTCATAAGGCATCGTTTCCAGGCCTTTGACCATTTTGGTTGCCCTCCTCTGGACACGTTCGAGTTTGTCAGTGTCCTTCTTGAACTGTGGTGCCCAGAACTGGACACAGTACTCCAGGTGAGGTCTGACCAGAGCAGAATACAGTGGCACTATTACTTCCCTTGATCTAGATGCTATACTCCTATTGATGAGGCCCAGAATTGCATTGGCTTTTTTAGCTGCCGCGTCACATTGTTGGCTCATGTCAAGTTTGTAGTCAACCAAGACTCCTAGATCCTTTTCACATGTACTGCTCTCAAGCCAGGTGTCCCCCATCTTGTATTTGTGCCTCTCATTTTTTTTTGCCCAAGTGCAATACTTTACATTTCTCCCTGTTAAAATTCATCTTGTTTGTTTTGGCCCAGTTCTCTAATCTGTCAAGGTCGTTTTGAAGTGTGATCCTGTCCTCTGGGGTGTTAGTCACCCCTCCCAGTTTGGTGTCATCTGCAAATTTGATCAGGATGCCCTTGAGTCCATCATCCAAGTCGTTGATAAAGATGTTGAATAAGACCGGGCCCAAGACAGAACCCTGTGGCACCCCACTAGTCACTCTTCTCCAGGATGAAGAGGAACCATTGATGAGCACCCTTTGGGTTCGGTCAGTCAGCCAGTTACAAATCCACTGAGTGGTAGCATAGTCAAGACCGCATTTTACCAGCTTCTTTACAAGAATATCATGGGGCACCTTGTCAAATGCCTTGCTGAAATCAAGGTAGGCTACATCCACTGCATTCCCTTCATCTACCAGGCTTGTAATTCTGTCAAAAAACGAGATCAGGTTAGTCTGACATGACTTATTTTTCAGAAATCCATGCTGACTATTGGTGATCACAGCATTCCTTTCTAGGTGCTCACAGACTGTTTGCTTAATGATCTGCTCCAGAATCTTCCCTGGTATTGATGTCAGACTGACTGGGCGGTAATTATTTGGTTCCTCTCTTTTCCCCTTTTTGAAAATAGGGACAACATTTGCCCTCCTCCAGTCTGCGGGGACTTCGCCTGTTCTCCAGGAATTCTCAAAGATGACTGCCAGTGGTTCTGAAATCACATCTGCCAGTTCTTTTAATACTCTTGGATGCAGTTCATCTGGCCCTGGAGACTTGAATACATCTAGACTAGCCAAGTATTCTTGTACTATCTCCTTAGTTATTCTGGGTTGTGTTTCCTCTGCTGAATCATTTGCTCCAAATTCTTCAGGTCGGGCATTGTTTTCTTTATCGGAGAAGACTGAGGCAAAGAAAGCATTGAGGAGTTCAGCCCTTTCTGTGTCCCCTGTTTGCATTTCACCATCTTCTCCTCTGAGTGACCCCACGGTTTCTTTGTTCTTCCTTTTGCTACGAACATACCCATAAAAGCCTTTTTTGTTGCTTTTAACCTCTCTAGCAAGCCTGAGTTCATTTTGTGCTTTAGCTTTTCTGACTTTGTGTCTACACGTGCTGGCTATTTGTTTGAATTCCTCTTTGGTGGTTTCCCCCCTTTTCCATTTTTTGTACACATCCTTTTTTAATCTTAACTCAGTTAAAAGTTCTTTAGATAGCCACCCTGGCTTCTTTAGGCACCTTCCATGTTTCCGTCTCATTGGTATTGCCTGAAGTTGTGCTTTTACTATCTCCCTCTTAACAAACTCCCAGCCATCATGAACTCCCTTTCCTTTTAGTATTACTGTCCATGGGATCTCACCCAGCACTTCCCTAAGCTTTATGAAGTCGGCTTTCTTAAAGTCGAGAAATTGAGTCCTAGTATGCTTGGCTGCTCCTTTCCGCTGTATAGTAAACTTCAGAAGAGCGTGATCACTCGCGCCTAATGATCCTTCCACTTCTACCCCACTAACCAGGTCATCAACATTGGTTAGGACCAGATCTAAAATGGCTGTTCCTCTTGTTGCTTCTCCCACTTTCTGGACAATGAAGTTAGATAGAAGTGAATCCACAACCTGATTGGCCTACAGGAGAATTCCGGAATTAGCCAATCACGGGCAGCCCATTGTGTAAATAATGTATATAAAGCAGATACTTTGAGGGGACTTCCATTCCCTCCTCACCACTATGAGCTGAATAAAGAGCATGAAATCCACTCTCGACTCTGAGTAAATTTCAGTCCACCAGCCTCGGCCCCTGACACTGCCCAGCCCACCTCAATGCGCACGCCTCTGCCTCTCCGTCTTATAAGTTTCTCAAATGATGGGAATTCTCCCTCAGGGCAGAAGTGCCTCCTTACGACAGCGGAGGGAACTCCTCACAGGCTTTCCCATGTTGGGAAATGGCCATCTGAATGCATTAGGTCAGCTACTCTGGCTACACACCACAGAAAGCCAGTGGCAGTGCCGGATCTATGTCTAAGAAGAAGCCTAGGGCTTCTAAACCTAGGGGGCCTCCCCAGCCCACCCGCCCCACGGCGGGCAGTCTCCCCTCTTCCAAAATTGCAAACCCAAGACTTCATGTGAGGGCAGGGCAACTTGGGCCCAGCAACTATGAGACTCAGGGCCAGCTTGTGGGGCCCAATTTGAAACTCTGGGGCCCAACTTGAATTTTTTTGTGGGACCCCAGTTCACAGCCAAAGTCAGCAGAATCTTAGAGATATAAATAAAATCCATCTAGATTGCCCTGGTGTGAGGGGCCCTTTAGGAGCGGCCCGCAGGGCCCAATTTGGCTAAATTGCTCCAATTCCCTTAAGGCCAGCGCTGATGAGACTGTGCAAGGGTTGGACTGACAAGCCCTGCTCCTTCTAGGTCCCTGGCGCCACTGCTTTCGTGCATCAACCACTCATTGCAGCAACAAGAGCCAGCAGTGAAGCCATCCAGCCTGAGCAAACTAGTAGTATGCAACCAGACAAAAACCTCCCTGAAAGAGAAACAGTGAAGCAGGATGTGAAACAGCAAGCTGATGATGAGGAAGCAGCCATGATGCTAGCTCAAACTGAAAATATAGAACTAATTCAAGAGTCACTTACTGGGCAGGGAGAGGCTAAAGAGCCACAAGAAAATAATGTGAAGTCGGATTTTGCAGTTCACACTGCAAGGTGTTCTGGATGCAGATAAAGATGATGCCAAAGAGTGTGCTAAAGAGTATATGAAAAAACATTGTTCTGGAGTAAGTATATTGGTATGTAATGAATGATGCTTTACAGGGTTAAAGAAAAAGAAAAATGGTGTTAAAAAAAAAGTACCAAGGTGGAAGTAATCTAATTAGACACAATAATATAGTAAGAGTAATTTTTTTGAGGTCTTAGAACAAAGGAAGGAAGTCAATATGTGTTTATTTACGTAATGATATGTTTTTTTTCTGTAGATGTGTGCTTTTTCATTTTTGTTTAGTTTTGTTTCCTTTGTGTGTTTTTTTCCTTTTTCTTTTCTGTTTTTTTTTTGTATGTTCCTTTTTTTGGTATAGTATTATTTTGGATTCAATGTTTGTAATTTTTGTTATGGTTCTGCATTGGGGGAAAAAATGAAATGAAAAAAAAAGATGATGCCAAACATAGATCCACTGTAACAGATGTTGGTTTGTGGTCAGAATTATCACATGAGGAGGTATCCTACTGAGTAGAGAGGGGCATCATAGTGGACCATTTTCAAATTCCAAACGAGTGTACAAAAAGCAGTCCAGGTTTTCCACAAAAGCTCTTTTTTATTCAACAAAAGGAAACGGGGAAACATATAGCCAAGAGTAGCTTGCATATTCTCCCTCAAAAGGCCAGATTTATTGCTTTGTTTGTAAACTGTTTCCAGACCTTGCATCTTCTTCCACAGCTTTAGCTACCGAAGGGTTTGATGACTGGCACAACCCCCATCTTATCCAATGTTATGAAAACTCCGAGAAGCATAGGAATGCCATGTTGGCCTACCTAAAAAGGGAGCAAGCTAGAGGAACAAATAAAAGCAGAACAGCAGTACTGGCATGGAGAGAATTATTGCTGCAATATGCACTCTTGTAGATCGAGGCTTACCATTCAGGGGAAATGATGAACACTTCGGATCTCCAAATAATGGCAATTATCTTGGTCTTTTAGAACTAGTGGCAAAATTTGATCCATTTTTACTTGCTCATATCAACCGGTATGGACATTCTGGATCAGGCATTCCCTCTTATTTGTCAAAAACTCTACGTGAGGATATTATTCAACTCATGGCAAAAAAAGAGTTAAGGATGCAATTCTGGTTGATGTGAGAAAGGCTGAAGAGTTCAGCTTTTCGGTAGATTCTACTCCTGACAATTCACATACTGATCAGTTGCCTTTAATTATCAGATCTGTATCACCTGAAGATGGTTTGCCAACTGAGAGATTTTTAACTTTCTTTGAGCTAAAAGACCACTCAGGAGAAAGCATGGATGATTTAGTGTTCAACTATTTCACTACTGAGCTTGAAATTGACTTTAGAAAATGCCATGGGCAGTCTTATAACAACGCTGCCAACATGGCTGGTAAGTACAATGGTATGCAGCAAAAAATCATTGAAAAAAAACAATTTGCAAGATTTATTCCATGCGCAGGTCACTCTTTAAATCCGGTGGGCTGTTCAGCTGTGAATTGCTGCCTTGATGATGTTTTGGCATTATCAATGAAATTTATACCTTCTTTTCATTCTCCACAAAGAGATGGGCAGTTCTAAAATCATTTTTGCTACTTCAGTCTTTGCTACTTCAGTGCCTAAATATTTGTCAGACACTAGGTAGAATACACACAAAAGCTGTTTTGGAAAGTTACAGTGCTATCACTGATGCCCTCAGTCGTTTGTACTCGAGATGTTCATGGGAAGGGGAAGACCAGGCTACAAGCTAATAATCTTTTGCAGAAGATGGAAGAACTGGAATTTGTGTTTATGCTGCATTTTTGGACCCGTGTGCTAGGTCATTTTCACAAGGTCAGCAAAGCCCTTCAAAAATCAGACCTGTTATTGCAAGTTTGTACAGTTCACTTCTGGATTTTTAAAGGAAAATTAGAGAAGATTTTGATGAGCTTGAGAAGCAAGCAAAAGCCACCTTGCCAAATGTTAACTACAAAACAAGGAGACAAAGAGTGAGGGAACAGCAAAGAATGAGAGAAGTGCACCTGGCGCCTCAGATGCACTTTCTTCAAGAGATAAGTTTAGGATAAAATGCTTTATTCCTATATTTCTTTTTAAAAAACAATTTTTAATTAATGGTTTTATGTTACAAAAAAACAATACAACCATACTACCACTAAATATAATTAAGAAATAAAAATTACATACCTCAATATTTAGTGTGTTATTTGTCATTTACCGTCTTAAAGGTAAAGGTAAAGGTACCCCTGCCCGTTCGGGCCAGTCTTGCCAGACTCTAGGGTCGTGTGCTCATCTCACTCAAGAGGCCGGGAGCCAGCGCTGTCCGCAGACACTTCCGGGTCACGTGGCCAGCGTGACAAGCTGCATCTGGCGAGCCAGCGCAGCACACGGAACGCCGTTTACCTTCCCGCTGGTAAGCGGTCCCTATTTATCTACTTGCACCCGGGAGTGCTTTTGAACTGCTAGGTTGGCAGGCGCTGGGACCGAACGGCGGGAGTGCACCCCGCCGCGGGGATTCGAACCGCCGACCTTGCGATTGGCAAGTCCTAGGCGCTGAGGTTTTACGCACAGCGCCACCCGCGTCCCTCTATTTACCGTCTTATTTCCTCCCAAACATTCCATACAAAAACACACATATGTGCAGACACCCACACACCCACACACAAAATGATAATGAAAGTAAATATTTCCCCCCTTTTATCTTACAAAATCTTTTCTTCAACTTTGACTTCCTGTCAAGTCCCTTTGCATATATATGTGTGTGTGTGTGTGTGTGTGTGTGTGTTTCTTTGTGGCTGATTAGCTGCTCTCCCTGTGCAAAGGTCAGAGGGGGCAGGGTTTCTGTTGAGTCAGTTGATTAGCTGTGGGGAGGAGCTTATCAGAGCTTGCAGGGCAGCAGCTGAAGGAGGAGCAAAAGGGTTTTCTTGTGTGGTGTGTGTTTCTTTGTTGGTGATTAGCTGTTATCCCTGTGCAAAGGTCAGAGGGGGCAGGGTTTCTGTTGAGTCAGGTGATTAGCTGTGGGAGGAGAATACATTGTTTAGAAATACACAATCGCTTTGAAGTCCTCTCCCCTAGCATGGAAGAGGAAGAACTGACTCCACTTGAGGATCTCTCCCTCATTACAGTCGATCAGGTATATGAAGACGAGCAGCAAAGTCAGTCCTCAGGGAATGTGCAGGCGACCTTGGAACGGACAGCTCATGGAAGAACCCCGACCAAACCTAAGAGGAGGCGTGTAGTGGTGATAGGGGATTCCCTACTGAGGGGAATAGAAGCAGTGATCTGTGGGCCTGACAAGATGTCTCGGGAGGTGTGCTGTCTCCCCGGGGCTAAGATCCAAGATGTAACTGAACGACTGCAAGGAATCATAAAACCCACTGACAAATACCCCTTCCTCTTGGTTCATGTGGGAACCAATGACACTGCAAGCAATAGCCTCCAGAAGATCAAAAGAGACTACAAGGCTCTGGGCAGGAAATTGAAGCAATTAAATGTACAAATTGTCAGCTCATCTGTCCTCCCAGTTGAACGACGTGGCCCAGGGAGAGAGGGAAAAATAGTGGAAGTTAACAGCTGGCTTCGCAAATGGTGTAAACAGGAACGGTTTGGATTCTTAGATCACGGACTGCAGTTTCTTGAAGATAGACTTCTGGCAAGTGATGGGCTGCACCTCACAACGGTTGGGAGGAATGTTTTTGACAAAAATCTCAGAAACCTGTTTTGAATATATTGCTTCAATCCCTTTTATATACTGTATACCAAAATCCATATGGTGTAATAGACCTTTCATAAATTTCCAGGAGACCCTGTCGAAAGCTTTTTCAGCATCTATAGCCATTAAGACTGCCTTCTTTTCTATTCTTAAGACTAAATACTCTAATAACTTTATAATGTTTCTAGTGTTGCTATAAACGTGCCTCCCGAGCAAAAAGCCAGCTTAGTCATTGTGTATAATCATCTGGAAGACTTTTTTTGATCTTTCAGCTAAAAAAATTGCAGATAATTTATAATCGTTATTTAGAAGTGTGATAGGCCTATAGTTGTTAATAAGTAGATTGTCAGTTCCCTGTTTTGGAATTAATGCAATAAGGCTGTCTTTCCAAGAGTCCGGCATGGTTCCGTCTTTTAAGATGCTGTTCATGATACTTCTTAATGGGTCAGACAGTATGTCCTCAAATTTTTTATACTATATTGCCAGTAGGCCCTGGTGACTTTCCTATCTTTGATTCCTTAATTGCTCTTTGAATTTCGTACGATGTAATAGGGGCATTCAACAGTTCTTTTTGTTCTTTAGTAAGTTTCAGAAGACAGTTGTGTTCTAAATATTCCTTAACTTATTCTGTTGTTTCATTTCCTTCCTTATAGAGGAAGGAATCTCTAAAGAATTCAACAAATCGTTTCTCTATTTCTTTAGGGTTGTTTATTATTTTGCCTTCACACTTAACTCTATTTATAAGCCTTTCTGCCTCTCTCTTCTTTAATTGCCATGCTAATAACCTTCCTGGTTTATTAGCATGTTCAAAGGTTTTTTGTTTCAATAATCTTAATTTCCATTCCATTTCTGCGTTTATTAGCATTAAATATTGATATTGTAGGATCTTAATATTTCTTTTCAATTCTACACTATTTGGTTTTTTGTATAATTCCAACTCGCTTTTTCTAATCTCCTCTAAGATTTCTTGTTGTTGTTTTCTCCTTTTCTTTTCTTTGAATTACGTAAAGAAACCTCTTAAGACAGCTTTACTAGCATCCCAGACTATTTTTAAATCAGTGCCCTTATTATTCCCCACAGTGTGGGGAAATAGACCTTTGGGGCCTGATTTGTTAGTCTGTATCAGAAACTGCTGGGATTTCTGAATACTGAAGCTGAGCATAGGTGTCCTGGTCCCAGGGGTTAACCATGCGGCGAGGTCCGAGTCCAGTCTGAGGTCGAGGGTGCAATATGGAGGCTGTCCATCAAAGCTGAAGCTGGGTCCAAGGCAGGAAGTCGGGTGAGGTCAGGAACTCTGGCGGATGAGCAGGACAGGGTGCAGGCAGGAACAGGCTACCAACAATGTTGCTCCCGCACCCTGGGAGTGGGGCTGGCTGGCTTTTATCTGCCCCAAGGCACAGGGCGGCCCCGGTCCACAGGTGACTCGCCTGTTGGAGGGGGATTTCCAGCCGGTGGCAGAGGACAGAGTGACTCCAGGAGACATAGGTGTAAAAACCCAAACTAAAACGAAGACTTTATTACTAAGCAAATAAACACAAACTCTGGTGGATGTTATTCCTGCAGGCAAGCAACAAAACTCAGCTTTTTTCCTTTATAGCAACGGTCACCTGCAGCCAATTAATCCCAGAAACTTCTTAAAGGTATACACACATGTTTCTGTGCCGAATGTCCTCTAACACCCCCTCTCGTTCAAACAGAAAAAATAATATTTTAAACAGAACAGAACATATTTACATATCACACACAGCAACTCCCAACTTTGCTACCAGTCGTGTATGTTTTTCAAAGGTTAACGCTTTTGTAAATACATCCGCCACATTTTGTGTACTTTCACAATACTTCAGCATTATCTGGTTCTGTTTTACATTTTCAGCTACATTTTGATATTTAATTTCCAAATGCTTTGATTTGTTTCTAAACAGGTCAGATCCAGACAAGGTTATTACGGCTTGATTATCTTCCATAACTTGAATAGGATAATTACACTGTACGTTTATATCCTTGAGGATCTGAACATAAAATTTTACTTCATTACATAATTCCGACAATGCACAGTATTCGGCCTCTGTTGATGATGTGGCCACGATACTTTGTTTTTTGGATTTCCAACCTATTAAAGAATCTCCAAATTGAAATACCATTCCAGAAATTGATTTTTTATCAGGCAGGTTGGCCCAATCGCTGTCAACGTAACACTGCAATTTGGTGGAACCTGAAGATGGTAATCTTAAACAATAATCAAGTGTTTGCTTTAGATACCGGAAAATACGTTTTAAACCTTTCCAGGCATTTTCTGTAGGACAGCTTACTAGTCTGCTTAGTATTCCAACTGCATAACTCAAATCTGGTCTGCTCCACAATGAAATGTATAATAAACTTCCAATTATTGAATGGTACATTTCAGGATTTACAGGTTCTGTGCATTCTCCTTCATTTTTGAAAAAAACCTATTTCCATTGGGGTTTTTACTCCCTTGCAGTTTTGCATATTGTTTCTTTCAAGTAACTCCATTATTTTGTCTTTTTGACTCAACAAAAAACTTCCATCGTTTGTTCTTTGAATTTCTAAACCGAGATAATTTTTTACTGGACCCAAATCTCTTACTTTAAATTCCTTTCTTAGTTGTTCTGCAAATTTTTCCACTTGCTTGTCACCTTTTGTAGAGTAAAGCAAATCATCAACATAACACAAACACAATTCTTGTTTATCACCCTTTCCTTTAGTGTACAAGCAGTTATCAGCTAAGCTTCTTTTAAAACCAAGATTTTTTAAAGCATTATCAAGACATTCGTTCCAATTTCTAGCTGACTGTTTGAGCCCATAAATTGCTTTGTTCAGCCTATATACAGAATTCTGTTCTCCTGCCTCAAAACCTGGCACTTGATTCATAAAAATTTCTTCTTGCAGATTTGCGTTAAGATAAGCTGTTTCAATATCAAAATGGTTTACCTTAAACCCACGTTGTGCTGCAAGAGCTAGCAATAAGCGTACACTTTCACTCCTTGCAGTAGGAGAAAAGGTTTCATCAAAGCTTTCACCTTTTCTTTGAGTAAAGCCTTGTGCTACCAGTCTGGCTTTGTACTTAACATCACCATCTGCTAAGTGTTTTATTTTATACACCCATCTACAGCCCACTGCCTTTTTTCCTTCTGGCAATGGCTCAATGGTAAAGACATTGTGTTCTGCTAAAGATTTCATTTCTGCTTTCATTGCATTTTTCTACCTTACTATTTCCTGGTGTGGTAACTTTAAAACTTCCTCATAATCACGAGGTTCCTTTTTCACATCAACAGTTTTAGCTTCTTGTATAGTAAACCTTTCTGGAGGTACCCCCTTATTGCTTCTTTGTGACCTTCTAACTTGAACACTCTCCCCCTCTGAACTATCTTCCCCTTCTGATTTATCCTGCTCAGGAGAAATTGGTTCAGCTTTAGGAGATTGTGTACTGGGATCCTCATCCCCTGAATCCTCATCACTGTCACTTTCAGAACCTTCTTTAATTTGTGGCTTTTCTTCCTCAGATTTCACAAATTTATCTGTATCATCAGAAGATAACACAACCTCTGAATTTCCATGTAAACGAACCCAACCATCTTGCTCACAAAACTCTGCATGTCTTGATATTACAACTCTGCCACGCCCTAGTGCAAAACGATACCCCTTTGACCAAGTTTGATAGCCAACAAACCTAAGTTTCTTTGCCTTGGGCTCTCCTTTCCTTCTCTGTCCTTTTGGGATGTGAACCCAAGCCCAGCAACCAAAAGTTTTAACATGGTCCAAAAAGGGTTTTTTTCCATAAAGCAAAAAATGAGGGGTGTTGTTTATGGTAGAATGAAACAATCTGTTCTGTATGTAGTTAGCACACAGAATTCCTTCCCCCCAATACTTCCTGGATAGGCCAGAATAATAATAATAATAATAATAATAATAATAATAATAATAATAATAATAATAATTTATTATTTATACCCCGCCCATCTGGCTGAGTTTCCCCAGCCACTCTGGGCGGCTCCCAATCAGTGTTAAAAACAGTACAGCATTACATATTAAAAACTTCCCTGAACAGGGCTGCCTTAAGATGTCTTCTGAATATCAGGTAATTATTTATCTCTTTGACATCTAATGGGAGGGCGTTCCACAGGGCGGGCGCCACTACCGAGAAGGCCCTCTGTCTGGTTCCCTGTAGCCTCACTTCTCGCAATGAGGGAACCGCCAGAAGGCCCTCGGCGCTGGATCTCAGTGTCCGGGCTGAATGATGGGGGTGGAGACGCTCCTTCAGGTATACAGGACCGAGGCCGTTTAGGGCTTTAAAGGTCAGCACCAACACTTTGAATCGTGCTCGGAAACGTACTGGGAGCCAATGCAGGTCTCTCAGAACCGGTGTTATATGGTCCCGGCGGCCACTCCCAGTCACCAGTCTAGCTGCCGCATTCTGGATTAATTGCAGTTTCCGGGTCACCTTCAAAGGTAGCCCCACGTAGAGCGCGTTGCAGTAGTCCAAGCGTGAGATAACTAGAGCATGCACCACTCTGGCGAGACAGTTCGCGGGCAGGTAGGGTCTTAGCCTGCGTACCAGGTGGAGCTGGTAGACAGCTGCCCTGGACACAGAGTTAACCTGCGCCTCCATGGACAGCTGTGAGTCCAAAATGACTCCCAGGCTACGCACCTGGTCCTTTAGGGGCACAGTTACCCCATTCAAGACCAGGGAATCCCCCACACCAACCCGCTCCCTGTCCCCCAAAAACAGTACTTCTGTCTTGTCAGGATTCAACCTCAGTCTGTTAGCCGCCATCCATCCTCCAACCGCCTCCAGGCACTCACACAGGACCTTCACCGCCCTCACTGGTTCTGATTTAAAGGAGAGGTAGAGCTGGGTGTCATCTGCGTACTGATGAACACCCAGTCCAAACCCCCTGATGATCTCTCCCAGCGGCTTCATATAGATATTAAAAAGCATGGGGGAGAGGACAGAACCCTGAGGCACCCCACAAGTGAGAGCCCAGGGGTCTGAGCACTCATCCCCCACCACCACTTTCTGGACACGACCCAGGAGGAAGGAGCGGAACCACTGTATGACAGTGCCCCCAGCTCCCAGCCCCTCTAGACGGTCCAGAAGGATGTTATGGTCGATGGTGTCAAAGGCCGCTGAGAGATCCAGCAGAACTAGGAAACAGCTCTCACCTTTGTCCCTAGCCCGCCGGAGATCATCAACCAGCGCGACCAAGGCAGTTTCAGTCCCATGGTGAGACCTGAATCCCGATTGGAAGGGATCCAAATGGTCCGTTTCCTCCAGGCGTGCTTGGAGTTGTTCAGCAACCACCCGCTCAATCACCTTGCCCAAGAATGGTAGATTTGAGACTGGGCGATAGTTGGCCAAATTGGCCGGGTCTAAAGATGTTTTTTTAAGAAGCGGTTTAATGACCGCCTCTTTCAGCGGGTCTGGGAAGGCTCCCTCACAGAGGGAAGCATTCACCACCCCGCAGAGCCCATCGCCCAGCCCTTCCCGGCTCGCTTTTATCAGCCAGGATGGGCAAGGATCAAGGAGACAGGTGGTCGGTTTCACTTTTCCAAGCAGCCTGTCCACATCCTCGGAGGTAACAGACTGGAATTGATCCCATGTAACAGGACCAGACAGAACTCTAGCACTCTCCCGCCCTGGCCCTGCTCCCACGGTGGAGTCTACCTCCTTCTGAATCTGAGCGATTTTATCTGCAAAAAACTTTGCAAAAGCATTGCAGGAGATCTTGGGGTCCCTACCAGGCCCCGGTGGTACAGGTGGTTCCGATAGATTGCGAACCACCTGAAAAAGTCTCCTGCTGCTGTTTTCTGCAGATGCTATGGAGGCAGCGAAGAAGGCCCTCTTCGCCGTCGCCATTGCCACTTGGTAGGCTCGACGTTGAGCTCTAGCCCGTGTCCGGTCTGATTCAGAATGAGTTTTCCGCCACCGGCGCTCTAGCCGTCTCAACGATTGTTTCATCACCCTCAGCTCCGGGGAAAACCACGGGGCTGTCCGGGCTCCATGCAATCGGAGAGGGCGCTTCGGAGCCAGACAGTCAATAGCCCTGGTTAACTCCGCATTCCAGCGTGCCACCAGGGAATCAGCTGAAAGGCCATCAACTTGGGATAAAGCATCCCCTACCACTCTCTGGAAGCCAATTGGATCCATTAAGTGGCGGGGACGGACCATCTGAATTGGTCCCACCTCCCTGCAGAGGGGAAGGGTTGCGGAGAAGTCCAGTTGCACCAGGAAGTGATCTGACCATGGCACTTCTTTTGTTTCGCTTTTAGTTAGTGTCAGATCACCAGCATCCATAGAGGTGAACACCAAGTCTAAGGCATGTCCATGGCTATGAGTTGGGCCAAACTTATTCAGGGACAGCCCCATGGAGGCCATGCTTTCCACGAAGTCCCGAGCGGCCCCTTGTAAGGTCGTGTCGGCATGGATGTTAAAATCCCCCAGGACAACCAAGCTAGGTGTCTCCAGGAGCATATCCGCCACGACCTGAAGCAGCTCGGGCAGGGAATCCTTGGTGCAGCGGGGAGGTCGGTACACCAGTAGGAATCCTGTACTGCCCCTATTGCCCAACTTCCAGAACATGCACTCAGAGAACTGGGTCTTCCCAATAGGACGCCTGGTGCAGACTAATGACTTCCTAAAAATCACTGCAACCCCCCCTCCCCGCCCACATGACCTGGGTTGCTGTGCGTAAGAGAAACCTGGTGGGCAAGCAGCGGCAAGGACAGGCCCATCTGCTTCATCCAACCAGGTCTCTGTCACACATGCCAGGTCAAATCCTCCATCCACAATCAGGTCGTGGATGGCAGTGGTTTTATACATCATTGACCTGGCATTGCACAGCAACACTTTCAGGTCATGTGGGTTTCCCTTGCTGATTCCAGTATCCTTCCGGTCAGGACCAGACCTGGAGGCAGGGATAGTCCTCAGACAACGACTAAACCTGCCTCCTCTGTAATGACATGGTCTGGTCTTAGCGTAACTCCTCCTCCTACCCATGATCACTGAGATCGGTTGTCCCAGTTCATCCCCCCCTGTGGAACATGCCCCAGCCATTTTGTTTGCTGGGACCCACTCCCAGGCAGCCCTGACCCCACCCCTTAAAAAGCAAAATACAAACTATATAATAATTTAACAGAATAATAATGATAATAATAAAACAAAACAGAACAAAACAAAGCAAGAAACAATAGCGCTGACTAAATGCTTATCCCTCCCCAAGCAAAAATAAAATAATAAAATAATATAATATTATAAAAAACAACAACCACCATTTAAAGTGCTGCAAATTAAAAACAATTAAAACATTTAAAACCATTTTGTCCATTGCTGCCGGTAGCTGTTCAGGCCTCTTATGCTGTGGCGGTGAGTGCAGGCCCCGCCCCTAGGCCAGATGGAGTTGGCAGAAAAGGGCGCGGTCCTCCCAACACTCACGCAAGCAGCAACAGCAGCCGTGTCCCGGAGTTCTTGATGGAGGCCCTGGCAGTGAGTGCAGGTCCTGCCCCCTAGGCCGGATGGAGTTGGCAGAAGAGGGAGCAGTCTTCCCAACACTCACACAAGCAGCAACAGCAGCCGAATCACATAGCATTGAATCTAGCATTGTTTGTAAAGATCTTATCTTGCGTTCTGCAACTGAATTTTCTTCAGGCGAAAAAGGACACGATTTACGGTGACTAATACCACGCTTTTTCAACCAAACTTGGAGGGCTTCAGACATAAACTCGCCTCCACGGTCACTTTGCAACTGGGTAACTTTGTAGGGAAACTGCCTTTCTATATAGTTGACCCAATTCTTAATCAGTTGACCAGTTTCACTTTTGTGTTTTAACAAATATACCCAAGTATACCGGCTATAATCATCCACAAGAACAAAAAAAAACTTTGCTCCTCCTTCAGACTCTGCAAATGGCCCACAAAGGTCTGAATGTACTAAAGCAAATGGCCTCTTGCTAATTCTAGTACTTTCAGGATAAGACCCTCGCTTACTTTTAGACTCCTTGCAGGTATTGCAGTCTAGAAAAACTGAACATTTTTTCATTTTAATTCCCTTGCTTAATTCTGGCATTTTTGCAATACTGCGGAAATTGGCATGCCCCAAACGACGATGCCACAGATGCTGGCACTCATCATGCAAGGCTCTATTACAGGCTTTAACACAGACTCACTTACTAGCTGGTCTTTCAAAACAAACAAACCATTTTGTAGCGACGCTGTAACCACTTTTCCAGCTTTCTCTATTCTACAGCCTGAACCAGAAAAGGTTACTTTAAATCCCTGCTTAACAAGACTTGTAACTGAAAGCAAATTATTTTCTAAACTTGGTACACATAAAACATTGGTAAACTTGGTACTTAAACAGTTGATATTCACACTACCCTTTCCAGCTGACTCATGCACTGTTCCATCAGCTAGTACTACATTTACAGATTTACAAGGCTGCTTTTCTACAAGGGTTTGTGCAGACTTAACAAAAATGTTTGTCGCTGCTGAGTCTAAAATCCAGTCTTGTCCAACGTCGTGACTGGTGCCTCGAACTGCTGCAGAAACATACTGGACTCGACTCTTCCTGTCTCCTCGCTTCCCAGCAAACGCAGGCCGCCCTTGTCTTGTATTTTCTCCCACAGACACAGTGCACTGTCGTACTAAATGCTTGGTTGACCCACAACGATAGCATCTTCTAACTGTGAACGCTGCTTCCTCTCTGTGGTCTACAACCTCTTTAGGTTGCCGCTCCTCGTCAGTTGCATATCTTTTACTGGACTGCCTCCCATTTCTGGAGTTACGGTGAGGGGTTGTGGCCTTCCTCTCATGGCGTCTTTCCTCCTCATCAAGCAAACGCCCAGTTAAGAAATGCATTGTTAGAGACTTCCGGTCGGCGCCAGCGCTTAATGGCGGTCCTCCCTCCGAACTCCAGAGAAGGACTGCTCCGCAAGTTCGGGTCTTACCCGCTACGGTGAGCGGGGGACCCCTAAAATCCCAGGCGCGGAAGCCTGAGAGCAAGGAGATTCGGTGGGCACCTTTGCGCCCCCCGGTACTGTGAAAGAGCCTTTTTAAAGGCTCCGGAGCGGCATCGGGAGTGAGCGCGGTGCTGAGAGTCGCTACCCAGCCTGCGGAGTGAAGCCGCGTCGCCATAAGCGGAGAGCGCCGATTCCTTCCTGAAAGAAAATCTGGACTGAATTCCCGTGAGTAAGAGCGGAAAAAGGAGCGGGACCCTTAAAAATTTAAAAATTAGGCTGAAAACGGGAGGGCATAAAATAAGGAAGTCTGCCCCCCCCCCCGGACTGCAGAAATTTAAAGCAACGAAAGACCTCGCTGCAGTTGTAAGAAACTTAGTTGCGAACTGTCAACCCTGAGCTGTCAAAAGTATCTCTTCACCCCCGATCGGCAGGAGAAGGGGGAAAAAAAGACAGTCTTGTGAAGATACTATTAATTCAAAGGGAAACAAAGTTTTCCACTGCCCTGATCCCCGGGGGACGATCTGCCAGGAGTTAACACCGGGAAAATTGTTCTTTAAAATAGGACATGAAGTGGATATAGACTATACCTTAAATGGTGAAAAAGTTTAAAGACTTGAATGGGACTTTGTGCAGTTATTGGATTAGCTAAATCTACCTGGAGAAAAAGTTTTAAACAACTTTAATGGCGGACTTTAGACTTTTTACATCCGGCTTTCTGTTTCTTTGTTTCCCCTAACTTGGATACTATTAATTGCTCCCTCTTGAGGACCAAGAGGGAAAAACTGCAAAGTAACTGACTAACAGTGGGATTTTCCATTGCAAGTTTTTCCTGTGAGAACGACCTTGGGATATGAGTGGCACGGCAGAGGAGATAAGAACCAGATCTAAAGCTAAAGTGACACAAAAGAAAAGAGGCTCAATCTCTGGCAATACAGTGCCTGCACCGGAAAGTGCGACAGCAGCATCAATGGAATCTATGACACAGGCACTGCTTAAAATAAATCAATCCCTAGAGGCCTTAACAAAGCAATCCACAGAAAACTCAAAGAAATTGACAGAACTTACAGCAAGATTGGACTTGAACACCACGTCAGTGGCGACTAATACAGAATCTATAAACAGATTGATTCAAGAATCTACAGAAACTAGGAAAATTGCGGAGAGTGCAAGATCTGTTGCTGGGGAGACACAGGAAAAGCTTGCGCCGATAGAGAAAAAGGTGAATGAGCATGAAGCGGCCCTCTCCTTATTGGAACTTCAACGGAAAGAACGGAATTTGAAATTAAGACAGGTTCCAGAGAAAGAAGAGGACAATCTGGCGGAATTTCTCACAGAGGCAATTTTGGAAAATTGGCAAGGAGACCTGGAGGAGGATGAAGTAGAGATAACAACTGCTTTCAGACTTGGCAGAAAGCAAAGCAAGAAGTCAAGGGATTGTCTGATTACCTTCAGAACCAAAGAGGAAAGAGACAAGATACTGAACCTGCATTACCAAAAAGCTTTGGTAATTGGAAACATTCAAGTTCAAATCTTTAAGGACATCCCTAAATACATCTTGGAAGTGAGGACTTTCTATAGAGACTTGGCCAATTTGCTGAGGAAGAACTTTATACTTTTCAGGTGGGAATTTCCACAGGGGTTGTCCTTTAACTACAAAGGGAAGAAGGTAAGAATAAGAACAGTACAGGAAAAAGAATACTTTTTGGAGAGAAACCTAGAGGACCTACAGAAAGGTACGGCGGACCTGGCAAGAGAAGGACAAGGATCAACACTAGAAGGAGGAGGGCTAACGGACATTGCAAATCTATCATTTGGATTACCACAACCGCCAACTGAAGAGGAAGAAAAGCTTGGAGCAGTCGGAGGGTCAAACGCCTAACAAACAAAATGTCTCTGCAACTTCTTAGCTGGAATTGTAACGGTTTGAACCTTCCCAGAAAAAAACGACAAGTTTTTCACATTTTGAAAAGGGAACAACTGGATCTAATATGTCTACAGGAAACCCACATAACCAGAGCACACAGGAAACTGTTGGTGAACAAAAGACTAGGACAAGAATTTATATCTTCTGACAAAGTAAAAAAGAGAGGAGTAGTGAAAGAAAAAGAAAAATTGGACCCAAAAATGAAATTTAAGGATGAAGAAGGAAGATATTTGGCAATTGAAGTACAGATTCAGGGAGAAAAATATTTGATAATTGGAATATATGCGCCAAATGATGGGAAGGCAGAATTTTTTAAGAAGTTGCATGAGACCTTATTGGACTACCTCGACTGTAAAATAATAATGATGGGGGACATGAATGGAGTGGTCTCTACAAACATGGATAAGGCACAAAGACAGACAATTTCCAAAGAATGAAGACTACCAAAGACTTTCTTCGAGATGACGGAAAATATGGACTTGATTGACATCTGGAGAACTAGGAACCCTCTCGAGAGAGAGGGAACTTTTTTCTCGGAATCTAAAATGACATGGACAAGAATCGATCAAATCTGGGTATCTAGTGTGATGGCTACAAAGATAAAGAAAGTAGAAATCTGCCCAAAAACCTGCTCCGACCATAATGCAGTAAAGATGGAAATGAAAATGACAACAACTGGATCCTTCAGATGGAGAATGAATGACTCCCTATTTAGAGACGAACAACTTTATAAAAAGGCCCTAAAGACACTGAAAGATTACTTTGAGATAAACTTGAGAACAGAAGTGGAAAAAAGAACAATTTGGGACGCGAGTAAAGCTGTGATGCGAGGTTTCCTGATACAACAGAATTCAATTAAGAGGAAAAAGCAAAATGAAAGGAAAGAAAGAATTTTAGAAAAAATGAAGGAAGGAGAAAAGAAACTGAGGTCCAAACCAAAGTCTCAAGAAATTTTGAGAGAAATAAAGTATTATCAGACGCAATATATGGAACTGATAAATCAAGAGGTAGAATGGAAAATTAAACAAATGAGACAAAGGACTTTTGAGTCAGCAGACAAATGTGGGAAGCTCCTTGCATGGCAATTGAAAAAGAGGCAAAGATTGAATACAGTCACCTGCTTGGAGATAGATGGAAAGAATATTTATAAGCCAAATGAGATAAGTAATTGTTTTCAAAGCTTTTTTAGGAAATTATACACACAAGGGCCAGTGAACGAACAAGAAATAGATGAATTCCTTAAAAATCATGGACTACCTAAAATTTCAGAACAAAGCAAGTTGATTCTGAATGAGAAAATAACAGAACAAGAAATAGAGGAGGCCATTCAAAAAACACAACTGGGAAAATCTCCAGGACCAGATGGCTTGACGGCCAGGTACTATAAAGCCTTGAAAGAATGTTTAGTGCAACCATTGAAAGAAGTTTGCAATGAAATACTGGAGGGGAAAAAGGCACCTGAAACGTGGAAAGAGGCTTTTATTTCACTTATACCAAAAACTGAGACTGAAAAGAACCAGGTCAAGAACTACCGCCCGATATCATTACTAAATGTGGATTACAAAATATTTGCAGACATTTTAGCAAAAAGACTGAAGAATGTACTGATAGGTGAGATTCACAAGGACCAAGCTGGCTTTCTCCCGGGAAGACATATGTCTGATAATGTGAGGAATATAATAGACATTGTGGAACTGTTGGAAATGAACATTAATAGAAAAGCGGTTTTGATTTTTGTGGACGCGGAAAAAGCCTTTGACAACATTTGTTGGAGTTTTATGAAAAAGAATCTCCAAGGGATGGGGGTAGGCCAAGGTTTTGAAAATGGTATAGGTGCAATATATTCTGAGCAGAAGGCAAAACTAATTGTGAACAATGCTGTAACGGAAGAGATAGCCATAGAGAAAGGAACACGACAGGGATGCCCTATCTCCCCTCTACTTTTCATATTGGTCCTGGAGGTTCTGTTAAATATGATTAGAAAGGACCAGTTGGTTAAAGGAATTCAGGTCGGAGTGAAAGAGTATAAACTAAGGGCATTTGCAGATGACCTAGTTTTGACTCTACAGCAGCCAAACACTAGTACCAAAAGAGTTTTAGAACTGATTGAGATATTTGGTCAAGTCGCAGGATTTAAATTGAATAAACAAAAAACTAAAGTGTTGGAGAAAAACCTAACAAATGAGGAAAAAGAGATATTTCAGAATGAAACAGGTTTGGGGATAGCAAAAAAAGTGAAATACCTGGGGGTGAACTTGACTTCGAAAAATGTGAATTTGTTTAAAGACAATTATGATAAATGTTGGACAGAAGTTAAGAAAGATTTAGACATATGGTCAAGGCTGAAACTTTCCTTGTTAGGCAGAGTTGCTGTTATCAAAATGAATGTATTGCCTAGAATGTTATTCCTGTTTCAGACATTACAAATAATAGACAAGATGGACTGTTTCAAGAGGTGGCAGAAAGACATATCGAAATTTGTTTGGCAGGGCAAAAAGCCAAGAATAAAATTTAAGACATTAACAGATGCAAAAGATAGAGGGGGTTTTGCCCTGCCGGACTTAAGACTTTACTATGAATCAGCAGCGTTTTGCTGGTTGAAAGATTGGCTGCTCCTCGAGAATACAGACATTTTGGATCTTGAAGGATTTGATAACAGATTTGGTTGGCATGCATATATATGGTATGACAAGGTAAAATTGCATAAAGGTTTCAAGAACCATATGGTGAGGAAAGCTTTGTATAATGTTTGGATAAGATATAAAGATCTGTTTGAAAGTAGAACCCCCAGGTGGCTGTCACCAATGGAAGCAAAAGAGGTGAAAAAATTGAATATGGGTTCTAATTGGCCTAAATATTCTGAAATTATAGAACAAGATGGTGAAAATGTAAAATTGCAGAGTTTCAAGAAACTGAAGTTTAAGGTGAGAGATTGGTTATATTATCGACAGATAAATGAAGTATTCAAACAGGACAGAAAGAAAGGCTTCCAAGTGGAGAAGTCAAAACTAGAAACAGAACTGTTAGAACCCAATACTAAAAACTTGTCAAGAATGTACAACTTGCTGTTGAAATGGAATACCCAAGATGAAATGGTGAAATCCAGTATGATTAAATGGGCACAGGATATTGGGCATGACATTGAGCTTGCTGACTGGGAGCAGTTATGGACCACTGGTGTTAAATTCACGGCATGTAATGCCTTAAGAGAAAACATTATGAAAATGATCTACAGGTGGTACATGACTCCTGCTAAGTTAGCAAAGATCTATCATTTGCCCAACAACAAGTGTTGGAAGTGTAATGAAACGGAGGGAACCTTCTATCACCTTTGGTGGACCTGCCCGAAGATTAAGGCTTTCTGGGAAATGATCTATAATGAAATTAAAAAAGTTCTGAAGAGAACCTTTATTAAAAAACCAGAAGCCTTTCTCTTGGGTATGGTGGGCCAAATGGTGCCAAAGAAGGATAGGACATTTTTTATGTATGCCACAACAGCAGCAAGAATCCTTCTAGCAAAGTATTGGAAGACACAAGATCTACCCACGTTGGAAGAATGGCAGACGAAGGTGATCGATTATATGGGACTGGCAGAGATGACTGGCAGAATTCGAGACCGGGGGAAAGAGGCGGTGGATGAAGATTGGAACAAATTTAAAGTTTATCTTAAAAACTGTTGTAATTTGGAAAATTAGGGGATCAGGGTAATAAGAGATAAAGAACTACAGTTGTTTTAAAAACTTATGGAAGTTAAATTTATGAAACATAAAATAAGTTTATTACGAAAGGGTTGCTGAAAAATCTTGAAACAAGAATGCAGAAAAGGGGTGGTATGGGGAAGTCGATTTTGTGTTTGTTTATGTTTTTGCTTTGTGTGTTTTTTTTTTTTTTTCATTTATGGAAAACTAATAAAAATTTATTAAAAAAAAAAAAAAGAAATGCATTGTTAATAGGCTTTCTGGGATTGCTTCCAGAGTCATCACTAAATTGTCCCATGACTCAGGAAGTGAAGACAGCACAATATAAACTTTTCTCTGTTCAGAAAAATGTTCCCCAAGTTCATTTAACTGTGAAAATAAATCACGCATTCTTTGAAGGTGTGTTGAAACACATTCACCCTCACTTAGTCTGGCTCGGTACAGAGCTCTCGTTAGAGTAATTTTGCTGCCAGCAGTGTCTCTAATATGTATTGCTCTCAGTGCTTGCCAAATCTCACTTGCTGTTTCAAGGTCTCGCACATGAGATAACTGAGACTTCTCTAAACTCAAAATTAAATTGGCATAGGCTTTGTCCTCCAGCCTTTGGTCTGCTTCATCTACTTCTTCATCCTCCTCTTTTACAGGAGGGTTAACAATAACAGTCCAATATTGTTCTTTCTTTAAAAACGCCTGCATCTGTAAACTCCATGACATATAATTGGACTCTCCCAGTTTCTCTACTGGAAAATAGGAAGCTCCCCCTTGAGCTCCAGCTCCAAGTCCAGCCATGGCGCCACCCAGCTTTCAGCTTTCCACTCAGTTCTTACTCACACGTGGCTTGAAGAAATGTTCGGCTCCTGGTCCCAAACAGACACTCCCTGCCGATGCCTTCACACAGCCAGCTGCTTGAGAAACACTGAGTTGCTTCCAGTCTCTGGGTTCTTTTCACGCTCTGTCTCTGCCCACTCAGGACTGGGGACTGGGCCCATAACCTGTTGGAGGGGGATTTCCAGCCGGTGGCAGAGGACAGAGTGACTCCAGGAGACATAGGTGTAAAAACCCAAACTAAAACGAAGACTTTATTACTAAGCAAATAAACACAAACTCTGGTGGATGTTATTCCTGCAGGCAGGCAACAAAACTCAGCTTTTTTCCTTTATAGCAACGGTCACCTGCAGCCAATTAATCCCAGAAACTTCTTAAAGGTATACACACATGTTTCTGTGCCGAATGTCCTCTAACATCGCCTGTCCTGGCCTGGAGGTGAGCACTCCTCCTGTGGGAACATAGTTCCCTCCGCCTCTCTGCCCTGAGCCTCTGCAGCTCAGGAGAGGCTGGAGGGTTACCGGACCTAGAGGCAACCTCAGCTTCCCCTGATGGGGCTGGGAGTGGAGCACCTGCAGGTAATGGGTCCTCCATCACCTCAGGAGCCAGAGCGGATTCAGCTGGTGCCTGCACCTGAGGATCCAGCACAGCTGAGGACCCTTCAGGCTCAAGTCCCAGCCCCGGCTCAGCTGGTTCTGGAGGCGGGGACTCCTGTGCAGGCTGGGATTCCTCAGGTTCAGCCTCCGAGTCCGAATCCCAGGCCATCACACCAGGTGTCCCTTATTAGGCCTTCAAGGCTAAGACTAATGAGAGTCAGGTGATCAAAAAACCATGATGGGAGGGGTGAGTGCTCATTATCTGGAAATCTCTATCAATTAAGACCTATGATTGGTCATATCAGTTCGTAACTAGAGGTACCACTGTACTTGAAACGTTTAAAAAGGACAAAAAAAGAGAGGATTTGCAACAGAAACTTCCAGATTTGAATTGGATTTAGTAAATTCTAAAATCAAAACCCTCTCTAAGACATACCAGCTCCTCCTTTGACTGGGAAGTTAAGGAGGAGATGTAAAATCAGCTATGATTAAATGGGCCCAAGATTTTGGCCACAACATAGAGATAAGCCAATGGGAAAACTTATGGAAAGTCAATTGGAGATTCACGGCGTGCTATACTCTAAGAGAAAATTTCCAAAAATTGTTATACCAATGGTATTTGATGCCTTGGAAATTATAAAAGATGTACAAAAGTGTCTCAAACTGGGAAGTTCTCAAGAGATATCTTGAGAACAGCTGCTGTGACTAAAATTCTATAATAGCCTTTGAATAATCTCTGTAACCCCTTCATGGATCACTGCCTTGCCGTGGCGAAGGGGCTTGAATAACTCAGAGAAGCTATGAGCTATGCCGTGCAGGGCCACCCAAGATGGACAGGTCATAGTGGAGTTTTGACCAAACGTGATCCACCTGGAGCAGGAACCGGCAAGCCACTCCAGTATCCCTGCCAAGAAAACTCCATGGACAAAGGAAACAGGCATATAAAAGTTATGACGCTGGAAGATGAGCCCCTCAGGTCAGAAGGCGTCCAACATGCTACTGAGGAATAGCGGAGGACAAGTACAAGTAGATTCAGAGCTGATGAAGCGGCTGGGCCAAAGCCGAAAGGACGCTCAGTTGCGGATATGCCTGGAAACGAAAGGAAAGCAATTCTGTAAAGAAAAATATTGCATAGGAACCTGGAATGTAAGAACCATGAACCTGGGTAAGCTGGATGTGGTCACGAATGAGATGGCAAGAATAAATATTGACATCCTGGGCATCAGTGAACTAAAATGGACGGGAATGGGTGAATTCAGTGCGGATGACCATCATATCTACTACTGGGGGCAAGATACAGGAAATTGAATGCAGATTTCCAAAAAATAGCAAGGAGAGACAAGAAGGCCTTCTTAAACAAGCAATGCAAAGAAATAGAGGAAAACCGAATAGAATGGGAAAAACCAGAGATCTGTTCAAGAAAATTGGAGATATGAAAGGAACATTTCGTACAAAGATTACCATAATAAAAGACAAAAGTGGTATGGACCTAACAGAAGCAGAAGACATCAAGAAGAGGTGGCAAGAATACACAGAGGAGTTATATCAGAAAGAAATGGATGTCTCGTACACCCCAGGTAGTGTGGTTGCTGACCTTGAGCCAGACATCCTGGAGAGTGAAGTCAAATGGGCCTTAGAAAGCACTGCTAATAACAAGGCCAGTGGAAGTGATGGTATTCCAACTGAACTATTTAAAATTTTAAAAGATGATGCTGTTAAGGTGCTACACTCAATATGCCAGCAAGTTTGGAAAACTCAGCAGTGGCCAGAGGATTGGAGAAGATCAGTCTACATCCCAATGCCAAAGAAGGGCAGTGCCAAAGAATGCTCCAACTACCGCACAATTGCACTCATTTCACACACTAGTAAGGTTATGCTTAAAATTCTACAAGGCAGGCTTAAGCAGCATGTGGATCGAGAACTCCCAGAAGTGCAAGCTGGATTTCGAAGGGGCAGAGGAACCAGAGACCAAATTGCAAACATGCGCTGGATTATGGAGAAAGCTAGAGAGTTCCAGAAAAACATCTACTTCTGCTTCATTGACTATGCAAAAGCCTTTGACTGTGTCAACCACAGCAAACTATGGCAAGTTCTTAAAGAAATGGGAGTGCCTGATCACCTCATCTGTCTCCTGAGAAATCTCTATGTGGGACAAGAAGCTACAGTTAGAACTGGATATGGAACAACTGATTGGTTCAAAATTGGGAAAGGAGTACGACAAGGCTGTATATTGTCTCCCTGATTATTTAATTTATATGCAGAATTCACCATGCGAAAGTCTGGGCTGGATGAATCCCTAGCCAGAATTAAGATTGCCGGAAGAAATATCAACAACCTCAGATATGCAGATGACACAAGCTTGATGGCAGAAAGTGAGGAGGAATTAAAGAACCTTTTAATGAGGGTGAAAGAGGGGAGTGCAAAATATGTTCTGAAGCTCAACATAAAAAAAACCAAGATCATGGCCACTAGGCCCATCACCTCCTGGCAAATAGAAGGGGAAGAAATGTAGGCAGTGAGAGATTTTACTTTCTTGGGCTCCATGAACGCTGCAGATGGTGACAGCAGTCACGAAATTAAAAGATGCCTGCTGCTTGGGAGAAAGGCGATGGCAAACGTAGACAGCATCTTAAAAAGCAGAGACATCACCTTGCCAACAAAGGTCCGTATAGTTAAAGCCATGGTTTTCCCAGTAGTGATGTATGGAAGTGAGAGCTGGACTATAAAGAAGGCTGATCACCGAAGAATTGATACTTTTGAATTATGGTGCTGGAGGAGACTCTTGAGAGTCCCATGGACTGCAAGAAGATCAAACGCATCCATTCTTAAGGAAATTAGCCCTGAGTGCTCACTGGAAGGACAGATCGTGAAGCTGAGGCTCCAATACTTTGGCCACCTCATGAGAAGAGAAGACTCCCTGGAAAAGACCCTGGTGTTGGGAAAGATTGAGGGCACAAGGAGAAGGGGACGACAGAGGACGAGATGGTTGGACAGTGTTCTCGAAGCTACAAACATGAATCTGACCAAACTGCGGGAGGCAGTGGAAGACAGAAGTGCCTGGCGTGCTCTGGTCCATGGGGTCACGAAGAGTCAGACAAGACTAAACAACTAAACAACAAAAACCTCTGTTTAAAAATTGTATAAAAAGAGAATGATATAATTACTGGTAATTTATTATTAAACAGGGGGGCCACCAGGGGGCGCGTTGGAAGATGGCCGACAATAACATCTCTCCGACCCACACGAGGTAATTAAGAGGCTGATATGGGAGTATGGCGCCTCCCTTTCCCCCCCCCCCAAGGGAATGGGGGGGACTGCCTTGCCAGCTGTGTCCATAATTCACCCCCGGATTCGAAAGAAGGGGGTGAGGACACTTGGCACGAAGCCCTCGGGTGAGGTCAGCTCTCCCTGACGCTGTCTCTAATTAGTTCACATTAGCTGGTTCACATTAGCTCGAAATATATAATTGGAAATATATAATTGGAAAGAAGCTAATGCACATACATCAAGTGAAGATCGGGAGTAAAGACTGCTGATTAATGTGATCTCTGCGAGCGGAGCGATGGGCTGGACAAATAAATCAAGTGAAGAATCATCATTAAAAGATTGGTATGTTGGAGTGAAACGGAAAGGGGGGGAGGGAAAAACTTTTCTTTTTTTGTCTTATGTGAGTACCAATAACCCTCCCCTCCAGAGAGAAGAATCGTTGCAGGTTACTAATCGCAAGCAGGAGTTAAGAACTGTGTGGAAATGAATTATTGATCAAAGAGAGGACTGGTGGAAACATCGGGGAATGGAAAGAAAGTTTTATGACGCAGTTACAAATGGAATTTCGTTAAGACAGGCTTGCCCATAGGACGACAAAGGGGAGGAGGACCAGGGTCATCGGAATGTGAATGTATGGTTATTGGAATGTGATCTTGACCTGGCAGGACCCCCTGAGATATAGATTGGCAAGCCTGTGGAAATCAACGGACAGACTGTGGGAATGTTCTTTACGGAGGTGTGGAAATGGCGTCTGTCCTTTATGTGATATGACTCTTGGAGAGTGCAAAACCCACACAGGATATGTTTGTTTTCAACCCGCTTGTGAAGATTATCAGTGATCACAAAGAAAGGAATATATGATAACAACAAGAAGATGAGGAAAATAACAAAGAGACTATCTGGACAGAACTGGATAGAACTGGATTAAAGCAGCAGCAAGAGTGAAGTTTGGATCCCTTTTGGAGCTGGGTACCCCCAACAAAAGTATGGGTACCCCCAACAAAATTTTAAAAATCTGGCTGTATAATTTGGAATTAATGTGATTTGGAATTAAGGTGGTTTGATTGGCCTGTTAATAAAAATTATATTTAAAAAAAAATTATTATTAAACAAATGGACAAATTTAAGCGATAGGTTTCTATAGAACAAAATATGGAAATGATGGGAAGTCTGACGCTTTGGGGAAAAAATCATTGTTAAAATGTTTGTTTTTTCTTTCCTTTTTTGTTCTCAAATGTATCAGTTCAATGAACTTAAGTTTATGTTGTACAGTTGTAAGTATAATAAAGCATAATGAAGGGGGGAGAGAGAGGGGGGTTCAGTCCTCACACACACACACACACATATTATGAAAGATTACCAAAGTCTGCCCCTGCCCCTCTTCTTAGTAAAGCTACATAGTACCAGCGCTATTTTTCTAGAAAAAGAGGTGCCAGAGTTTACCATGAACTTCTTCCTTGTTCTCTTAGAACCCACTGGAGGGGTGCCAGAGCTGAGCTCTGATGAGCTCCAGCTGAAAAAAAGCCCTGCATAGTACCAAGACTCACCAAGTTATTTTGTTTTTTTAAAAATTAATATTTATTAAGAGTTTCAAAATTACAAAAAGAAAGAAGAAGAAAAGAAGAAACAGAAAAAAAGAAAAAAAACATAAAAAACCAATACAACAACACAACAACAAAAAGAAAAAAATACAAATCCCATTTTGCATATCTTTACTTTTCATTTGCTTGTTTCATTGGCCTCCTCACACCTCCCTTTTTGTATTCTAGCTTAATTAGTTGTTTCAGCAAATTCTTTTCATCTTTCTCAATTTTTACTAAATAATTTATCTTAACAGTCTAGCCTATTACTTAACTCAGCGGATCCTTTCCATCTTTCACCATATTCTAATTTTTCAATTGGCCTTAATTTATTTAACCTTGTCTTACCGTAAAATACCTTAGAGCTTAAAACTTAATACTTATTTATACATAACTCCTTATATCATTTCTACTAAAGCCAGATAGTTTCATTCCAACATTTTCCCTAATATTCATTAATTTTCTTCTTCTTGTTTATACTTGGACTTTTCCTTGTCTTTTGTTGGTCTCTTTCTTAATTTCTTTCCTTTCTCATTGAAGAGTAGGTCTCTGGGGGGTTCCAGCCCAAAATTATCTCCCCTCATCAGACCAGCCCATTCCCCAGAGTCCCACTCCCCGCAGTCATCAGCGTAATCCAAAAAATATTTAACAGCATGCTTCAAAGTCCCTCCGAAATTAAGAACCTCCTCACCTCCAGACTTCCCCTGGCCCACTGACTCACCAAGTTATTTTGGCACCTGAAGCGGAAAATCCCACTGCCTGTCCTCTGTGAAGTCCAAAATCAGCTGCCACCTTGCTCTGACTTTTACCTAGCACTTTAAATATGCTTACTATGGACTTGTCCACACTAAACATTTAAAGCAGTATTATACCACTTTAAACAGTCATGGCTTCCCCACCACCACCCAATAATTCTGGAGGTTCTAGTTTGTCAAGGGTGCTGAGAGCTATTTAAACAGGTAAAGGGACCCCTGACCATTAGGTCCAGTCGTGGCCGACTCTGGGGTTGCGGCGCTCCTCTCGCTTTACTCCTCTCGAGGGAGCCGGTGTACAGCCTCCAGGTCATGTGGCCAGCATGACTAAGCCGCTTCTGGTGAACCAGAGCAGCGCACGGAAACGCCGTTTACCTTCCCGCCAGAGCGGTACCTATTTATCTACTTGCACTTTGACATGCTTTCAAACTGCTAGGTTGGCAGGAGCAGGGACTAAGCAACGGGAGCTGACCCCGTCGCAGGGATTTGAACCGCCGACATTCTGATCGACAAGTCCTAGACTCTGTGGTTTAACCCACAGTGCCACCCGCGTCCCGCTGAGAGCTATTAGGAGACCCCTATTCCCCTCAGAGAGCTACGGTTCTCAGTTCCCCTGCCTGAGGGCCCTATTCCTGCCACTCACCACCTGGCCCAGGGCAGGGCCTGACAGGCTTCATAAGGACGGTTGCTGCTGCTGCTGCTGTTTCTGGCCAGGAGGACTCAGGGTGGTGCAGTGTTCTTTTAAAAATGTTTTAAAATTTTCTTTTTTCCCTTTTGAATTTTTTTTTGTGGGGGGTGGGGTGGGGGGATGGATGTTTGGTTGGGTTCAGGAATTTGTTTGATTTTGTGTTTTTTTAAAAAAGATATTTATTAAAAGTTTAAGGAATTTGTTTGATTTTGATGTGTTTGTAATTTTTAAAGTTTTTTGTTTGTATTGTTTTATTGTGTTTTTTTAAGGTTTTATTTTGTTCTGAAGGGGAGGGGTCAGGGCTGCCGGGGAGTGGGTCCCAGTCAACAAAATGGCTGCGGCAGGTTACACAGGGGGGGATGCCCTGGAACAACCAATCACGGGTAGGAGGAGGAGTTACACTAAGACCAGACCATGTCATTACAGAGGAGGCAGGTTTAGTCATTGTTTGAGGACTATCCCTGCCTCTGGGTCTGGTCCTGACCGGATGGATATCAGCAAGGGATACCCACATGACCTGAAGGTTCTGCTGTGCAATGCCAGGTCAATGATTCATAAGACCACTGCTATTCATGACTTGATCATGACTTGACTTGGCATGTGTAACAGAGACTTGGTTAGATGAAGCAGATGGGCCTGTCCTTGCCGCTGCTTGTCCACCAGGTTTCTCTTACGCACAGCAACCCAGGCCTTGTGGGTGGGGAGGGGGGTTGCAGTGATTTTTAAGAAGTCATTAGTTTGCACCAGGCGTCCTGTTGGGAAGACCCAGTTCTCTGGAAGTTGGGCAATAGGGGCAGTACAGGATTCCTTTTGGTGTACCAACCTCCCAGCTGCGCCAAGGATTCCCTGCCTGAGCTGCGTCAGGTCGTAGTGGATGTTCTCCTGGAGACACCTAGGGGATTTTAACATCCATGCCGACACGACCTTACAAGGGGCTGCTCGGGACTTCCTGGAAAGCATGGCCTCCATGGGGCTGTCCCTGAATAAGTCTGGCCCAACCCATAGCCACGGACATGCCTTGGTGTTCACCTCTATGGATGTTGGTGATCTGACATTAAGTAAAAGCGAAACGCAAGAAGTGCCATGGTCAGATCACTTCCTGGTGCAACTGGACTTCTCTGCGACCCTTCCCCTCTGCAGGGAGGTGGGACCGATTCCGATGGTCCGCCCCCGCCACTTAATGGATCCAGATGGTTTCCAGAGAGTGGTAGGGGATGCTTTATCCCATGTTGATAGCCTTTCAGCTGATTCCCTGGTGGCCCGCTGGAATGTGGAGTTAATCAGGGCTATTGACTGTCTGGCTCCGAAGCGCCCTCTCCAATTGCATGGAGCCCAGACAGCCCCGTGGTTTTCCACGGATCTGAGGGCAATGAAACAATCGCTGAAACGGCTAGTGCGCCGGTGGTGGATAACTCATTCTGAATCTGACCGGACACAGGTGAGAGCTCAATGTCGAGCCTACCAAGTAGCGATAGCGACGGCGAAGAAGACTTTCTTCACTGCCTCTATTGCATCTGCAGAAAACAGCAGCAGGAGACTTTTTCAGGTGGTTCGCAATTTAGTGGAACCACCTGCTACATCAGGGCCCAGTACGGGCCACATGATCTCCTGAAATGATTTTGCAGATAACATCACTCAGATTTGGGAAGAGGTAGACTCCACCGTGGGAGCAGGGCTGGGGCGGGAGAGCGCTAGAGTCCTGTCTAGTCAAGTTGCGTGGGATCAGTTCCAATCTGTTACCCCCGAGGATGTGGACAGGCTGCTTGGATGAGTGAAACCAACCACCTGTCTCCTTGATCCTTGCCCATCCTGGCTTATAAAAGCTAGCTGGGAAGGGCTGGGCGATGGGATTCGTGGGGTGGCGAATGCTTCTTTCTGTGAGGGAGCCTTCCCACACCTGCTGAAAGAGGCGGTTATCAAACCACTTCTTTAAAAACCAGCTTTAGATGCTGCCAATATGGCCAACGATTGCTCAGTCTCAAATCTTCCATTCTTGGGCAAGGTGATTGAGCGAGTGGTTGCTGAACAACTCCAGGCACGCCTGGAAGAAGCAAACCATTTGGATCCCTTCCATTCAGGCCTCATCATGGGACTGAATCTGCCTTGGTCACACAGGTTAATGATCTCCGGCGGGCTAGGGACAAAGGTGAAAGCAGTTTCCTAGTTCTACTGGATCTCTCAGTGGCTTTTGACACCTTTGACCATAACATCCTTCTGGACTGTCTAGAGGGGCTGGGAGCTGGGGGCACTGTTATACAGTGGTTCCGCTCCTTCCTCCTGGGCCGTGTCCAGAAAGTGGTGGTGGGGGATGAGTGTTCAGACCCCTGGGCTCTCACTTGTGGGGTGCCTCAGGGTTCTGTCCTCTCCCCCATGCTTTTCAACATCTACATGCAGCCACTGGGAGAGATCATCAGGGGTTTGGGCTGGGTGTTCATCAGTATGCGGATGATACCCAGCTCTACCTCTCTTTCAAATTAGAATCAGTGAAGGCGGTGAAGGTCCTGTGTGAGTGTCTGGAAGCGGTTGGAGGATGGATGGCAGCTAACAGATTGAGGTTGAATCCTGACAAGACAGAAGTACTGTTTTTGGGGGACAGGAGACGGGCGGGTGTGGAAGACTCCTTGGTCCTGAAGGACCAGGTGCGCAGCCTGGGAGGCATTCTGGACTTACAGCTGTCCATGGAGGTGCAGGTCAATTCTGTGTCCAGGGCAGCTGTTTATCAGCTCCATTTGGTACGCAGGCTGAGCCCCTATCTGCCTGCGGACTGCCTCGCCAGAGTGGTGCAGCGAGGAAACTGTTGAAGAATCTCTCGCTTGGACTACCGCAATGCACTCTATGTGGGGCTACCTTTGAAGGTGACCCGGAAACTACAACTAATCCAGAATGCGGCAGCTAGACTGGTGACTGGGAGCGGCCACCGAGACCATATTACACCGGTCTTGAAAGACCTACACTGGCTCCCAGTATGTTTCAGTGCACAATTCAAAGTATTGGTGCTGACCTTTAAAGCCCTAAATAGCCTTGGTCCAGTATACCTAAAGGAGCATCTCCACCTCCATCGTTCTGCCCGGACACTGAGGTCAGCGCTGAGGGCCTTCTGACAGTTTCCTCGCTGCAAGAAGGCAAGTTACAGGGAACCAGGCAGAGGGTCTTCTCGGTAGTGGTACCCGCCCTGTGGAACGCCCTCCCACCAGATGTCAAGGAGAAAAATAACTACCAAACTTTTAGAAGACATCTGAAGGCAGCTCTGTTTAGGGAAGCTTTTAATGTTTAATAGGTTATTGTATTTTAGGGTTTTGTTGGAAGCCGCCCAGAATGGCTGGGGAAACCCAGCCAGATGGCGGGGTATAAATATATTATTATTATTATTATTATTATTATTATTATTATTATTATGTGGTTTAACAATCAATGCCTCTTCCCAGGGAACTCTGGAAACCGTAGTTCTATGTGGGGCATGGGGGTCTCCTAACAAATCTCAGTACCCTTAACAAACTACAGTTCCCAGGAGTTTTTGTGGGAAGCAGTGACCATAGCTGTCAACGTTTCCCCCTTTTTAAGGGAAATTCCCTTATTCCGAATAGGATTCCTCGCAAGAAAAGGGAAAAGTTGACAGCTATGGCGGTGAGTCATTAAAGTGGTGCGTTACTGCCATAAATGCATAGTGCTGATGGGGCCCAGGTTACTTAGTGTCTTTGCTGTCACTGCAGCCCCGGAAGGCAGGTCTCTTGTTATTTCTGTGTTACAAAGAAAGGAACTGAGGTTGAGAGGTGTGACACTTGCCAAAAGTCAATGTTCATGGTGGAAAAGGAACTTGTACCCTGATCCATATTCAGTGCTCTGCATTGGCTCCCACAGAGGAGTAGAAGATGGCCAAATGCAAAGTCTAAGTTTGCATACAAAGTGGCTTCTTTCCCCCCGCCAAAAATGGCACAATTTCAGTTTTAGCAATCTCCCCACCACCACCTACATCAACAAGAGCCATAAATTTAAACAAAAAGCACAGCAGAACGTTCTCATTCCCTCAAAGGTATGAAAGCCACTTCCAACCTCAGGCAGAGATGGTGTTGCAGGCTTCACGCCCCCAACATGCGCGCGGGGGCTGGCTTCCAGCCCCCATGCGATCAGGGGAATCGGCTGGCTCAGGGTGTGTGGCTTGCCTCATTTAAAGCAAGCACGGCCCGGGATCTCCCTCTTCGGACTGCTCAGCTGCTAAGGTTTCCCACCCGCCCGCCCTTTAAGGTTCCCCTCTTGACCTTGCTATGGACCTCGGTTGGTCGCTGTTAAGAGGCTTTGGTTTTGGCAGTTAGGCATTGGTAGGGGTATTGTTATGTAGATGTGTTGGGGGGGAGTGCCATCACCTCCCCCAATATTGAAGGGTAGTCCAGTAAAGGATTCCAGGGGGCGTGGCCTCTTCTGAAGCCTATGGAGGCCAGGGCCTAAAGCGCACCCCCGAGCGGTGACCCCGGGGGAGTCCCTAGTTGATGTGCATCAGCAGGGCTGCTGGTGTTAACCCTTCCCGGTCTTCATGCAAACAGGCTGAAGCCGAATAGTTGGATAGGACCAATACCTAAGCCAATACCACTCTTTACCTGTAACCAATAAAGTTGTGGCCAATTTTTGCCCATTAACCTAAATAATGTGTCATGTGTCTTTATTCCTACTGGTGGAAGGTGGGAACTTGCCACGCAAAGGAGTGTTGTATAACACAGAAGACAAGTGAAGGAGCTAAATGGCAGACCCAAGAGTGAAATTAGATACAGTTCAAGAAGGACACTGACAAACTGGAACGTGTCCAGAGGAGGGCAACCAAAATGGTCAAAGGCCTGGAAATGATGCCTTATGAGGAACGGCTAAGGGAGCTGGGCATGTTTAGCCTGGAGAAGAGGAGGTTAAGGGGTGATATGATAGCCATGTTCAAATATATAAAAGGATGTCACATAGAGGAGGGAGAAAGGTTGTTTTCTGCTGCTCCAGAGAAGCGGACACGGAGCAATGGATCCAAACTACAAGAAAGAAGATTCCACCTAAACATTAGGAAGAACTTCCTGACAGTAAGAGCTGTTCGACAGTGGAATTTGCTGCCAAGGAGTGTGGTGGAGTCTCCTTCTTTGGAGGTCTTTAAGCAGAGGCTTGACAACCATATGTCAGGAGTGCTCTGATGGTGTTTCCTGCTTGGCAGGGGGTTGGACTCGATGGCCCTTGTGGTCTCTTCCAAATCTATGATTCTATGATTCTATGATTCTATGGTACCTCGGGTTACATACGCTTCAGGTTACATACGCTTCAGGTTACAGACTCCGCTAACCCAAAAATAGTGCTTCAGGTTAAGAACTTTGCTTCAGGATGAGAACAGAAATTGTGCTCCGGTGTCGCGGCGGCAGCGGGAGGCCCCATTAGCTAAAGTGGTCTTCAGGTTAAGAACAGTTTCAGGTTAAGTACGGACCTTCGGAACGAATTAAGTACTTAACCCGAGGTACCACTGTTATTCACATCTAGCCCTTGCTTGCTAATTCCCTCTTGCCCCAATAAGTAACCAGTGCATAATGGGACTGTGTGAAAAGGAAGTTTTCTTTATCTTTGGATGGACACTTTTAGTATTTCTGTTCTTTTTTATTGTATTTCTTGTTTTTTAATTATGTTTATATTTTTATTCTACCGTAAGTTGATTTAGGAAGCCTTTTGACTGTTGTGAAATGATACATAAATATTACAAACAAGACTAAAACTAAGCTTTGCCCGGCCTCAGGCTTGATCTAAACCAGAAAAGGGTACACCAGCTATCTGTAATAAAACTAAAGTATAATTTTCTGGTGAAGGCAGATCTTGCCACAATAACACATGGGTTCATTACTTCCCTGCTGAAAAATGGTCCAAAACCTCTGTTGGCGCAAGAATGCAGCAGGTAGAATGCTGACAAGACCACATTTTTTATCTTCATGTTACATCTGAATTGTGTCAAGTTCGTTGGCTCCCCAACTTGTTTCCAGATTTATTTGAAAGTGCTAGCTTTGGCCTTTAAATGTCTAAATGGTTTAGGACACAGATTGTGCTTTATTGATTATTGCTGACTATGTGCAGATTCAGAACTTTGAAAATGCTGCGAAACTGAAAGGTATGAACGAAAAAAACTAAGCTACATTTCCCAGCTCTATCTTGCAAAACAAATATAACAGACATAATTTAAACTAACCCTCTAATGTTCTCCAGCCTCCTCCAGAATTTCCCAAGATTTCATAGGAAAACAGGTGCACAGGGCTCATGTGACTTAGCTTGAGGAATTGAAATTTCCATGAGGAATTGAAAGTATCAAGAACAGAAAGTAGGAGAGAAAGGCTCAAGAAGTGAGTTGGAAGTAGTGGTGGTAAGAATGACCCGTATTATATCATCTGACAAGTGACAAACAGTATGATTCTACTGTCCTGATGGTTTTCCACCACCAACAGGGAACAGAAAGATAGTTATTTTCACATACAGACCACAAAGCACTGATGCACAAAGGAACTTCCCATTTTAAAACTGCAAATATGCTAGTGCTAGTGAATGCTAGTGAATTTTCTTACAAATAATTAATTGTCATCATGACCTTATATATGTTACCATTTTATTTTTAAAAAGTTAATTCTTTTTAAGGTTTGAAAGGATCAATGACAGAAAAATAATAACCCTTTTTTGGTTTTCCAACCCTGCAGGCATGCCTATCATTATCACAAGAATTATTACTAAACAAAGCTGCATATTACATGCATAGTGTTATACACACTAAGAAATATCTCAATAAGATGTCCACACCTATGTCATTAATGATATCAGCAATTTATTTCATTTAAATCTCAGGTTGTAGTTTTCAGAGCAACTCACAGTAGAACATTGAAAGACATTGTAGGACTGCAATCTGATGCACATTTCATTGGGAGGAGCAGCAACTGTTAGTGAATTCAGTGGGACTTATTTCCAAGTACCGTAAATCCACATAGTATTACACTTACCGGTACCTATGGAATCAATATATTAGTTTTATAGCCGGTTTACAGCCATGGCATTGTCTGAGCAATCCTAGTGATTGTAGTATGGCAATATTGTATTTATTTTAGAAATTCCTAGTCTGTACTCTCCATTACAGAAGTACAGGTCTTTGGGGAAAGGAAACATTGAACCATGTGATCCTGTGTGCACATACCTGAGAGTAAGCCCCATTGACTATGACGGGGCTTACTTTAAACTGTATATATTTGCACCACACACTTTTATTTTTACTCAGGGCCGTAGCTAGGGGGTGGTGAGGAAGGCCACCGCCAGGGCGTAGGCGCAAAATTGGCTAAAAGAAGTCTATAAATAAGACTACCGATTATTGCCTCATAAGAAAAGGTTTTTAATAGAGGGTCTTTATATGATATGCGGCGGCCCTGTTTCCCCCTATTTTTTTTCTGTGCCGCATTCCTTTTTCTTTAAATTTCACAAACTCCAAATACACACTATTTCACGTTGTGTACTTAGAATCACAACGTTTCAGCCAATCACAACACAACTTTCCAGGGGTCAGCCGAAGCCAAATTGAATGGGGGTGGGAGGTGGAGGAGAGGCAGAAAGAAGAGCTAATTTGTCCGTGGCTCGGGGGTGTAATCTGGACGGTTCTGCCAGGGGCGCAAGATCACCTAGCTAAGGCTCTGTTTGTGACGGCTATAAGGAGGGACTGGTACATGTGGACATTGGTGGCCTTTACATTAGATTAGACAGTAAATAAGCATTTGAGATTCTCTTGAATGAATCCTCTTTGAAATTCAGACTTTGATTGTAGCCTGGACCTTGACCGAACTCTTGATTTTGCATATCAGTACTTTTGATGTTCCACTGACGTCTGAGTGGCTGTGCAGTCCACTCTTTGCTCATATAGGCATGAACTGCATAGGTCTAACTTCAAACTTTTGTTTTTATTCTACTGTCACAGTGACCTCCAGTGGTTCACATTAATCATATCAGATATATCTATATGAATCTAATGGACTGGGCATGCTAATCAGATATTTTGATGATCAAAGTATCATCAGAGAATTGTGTACAATTTATATGAATAAACTCCAGCTGGCATTACGTATAGGATATGAACACTGAATGATGAATGTGAGGGTGGTCTTGAATGGAGAATACAAAGAGCAGTAAAACACCTTTCTGATGCTTTCAGATTGTGCATGTCTATACCAGGGCCATTTGAAGACTCTGTTCGTTGACTGAGCAATCCCCTATTTGTGCTGTTTATGGTGGAAAATATGCACACACATATGACAAATATGCCCAGCTGCTGTGTTTTCTCCATTATTTAACTTCAGCACATGCACCTTCTCACGCAGTCAATAAAATAAGTAGGTTAAATGCTTTCATGACCATCGGAAAAAGCCCACTTAAGGGAAGAAATGAGATGTCAATCGGCGTCCCGCCTCCCTTTCCAAGGCTCAGGGCTGAACCCTTCCTAAGTGAATGTGCTGAGAAGGCAGGCATCTCTAAACTGGTGAAATAATTAACTGTGGTAATGAAACTTTTATTTGCAGCTATTAAGTGAATGAGTAAAACTGTTCTGAGAATTGCCAAAAGGTTCCCATAGAAAATATGTCCACTTGGCGCTGGGGAGGGCATGACTCTGGGGAGGGAATGGTTAATGAGTTATACAGAAGATTGGGTGGGGGTAAGGAATTAACTTAATCTGTAGGGTGGCCCTGGTCTGTAAAACTGCAATGCCTCTTCCCCAGGAGGAGCCCTTAAGATGGCTGGGAGGGCAGGTCTCTTGCCTGCTTTCCATTTCAAGGCACGGCAGCAGGGGGGGGGGGGCGCTGCACTTGCGTCATACTTGGCAACAGAAGCCCAGAAGTGGTGAGCCTGCTTGCCTGCCTTGGGGTAGATATTTTAAAACGGTTGGAAGAAAAAAGGATCTGCTCTGGGGGAAGCAGATTTGAGTATTACACTGAATATTCTTTCTGCCTTTTTATATTTTGTTCTGCATAAACCCTGGCATTAGACTGTAGTTCACTAGCCTTGTGATGCATCTTGTTATATGGGATCATGGAAATTGCCATGGGTGAGATTTGCCAGGTAGACTTCCATGAGCAATGGCTAAGTGGATTAGGAGACGTGAAGAGGGGGGTCTTTGGGAGGGGGAGCCTTTTATGGTTCATTTTCCCACCTATTGAGGGTGAACTAGTGGGCCTCAATTGCCTCTCTAGAGCAGGAGGGTTGATTTGAATGGCCTCTGCCTGGAGTCTTTGGATCAGATAGGATTCCCCTCAGGCTCAGGGACTTTCCAGTTCACTTGGCAAGCTCAGCCAGGCTGATTTTTGGAAAAGCACAGTGTGGGGTAAGGAGCTATTCCCCACACTAGTATCCCAATCTGGATCAGGCTCCTACACTTGCAATCTTCAGCATTTCCATGCTGGGCAGGGAGAAAGAGAAATAACGTCTCTCATTCCCCCTTCTCTTTCTGTTAACTTATACTCCTAATCAAAAGCTGGTTTGGCAGGAACACCCAGAGTCCCCTGTGGCTACTCCAGGAATTTCCCAATGGATGGGCACTAGGTGAATGTCACTATGCCAGGGGGGCGCGGAGCCCGACATGACGGGCCACAACCACCGCCCACCTCGGACTGGGTAAGCGGCCATTCTCTTTCCATTTATAATCCTAATGGGTTCCTTTGTTTGCAGCATGCTGAGATGGCTGTAGGGCTTCATGTGTCTGGAAGCAAATGGAGGCACCTAAAGTATCTGTGAGTGCCACTTGTGCTGGTGGTATCCTAGTATTGCTGGAAAGAACCATGTTAAGTGGCAGAGTGTTGGAGCTTGTATGGATGTGTTTTCACGTCCCCGCCTATCATTGCATATGAAAATAAAAAGCTCTGTAACTAAACAAAACACAAACACTCTTATCTTCTGATGCCAAACTTATAGGAATTGAGCATTAGAGGGAGGGACAAATTGTTAATTTGTTGGTAGATTTCAATGATGTAAGTTGTGTTGCTTTGTAATAGGCTACCTGCTCTGTAAACTGTGTTATGAGTCAGTGTCTGTCTGTAATATAAATAGTACACAATGGCAATAGGGAGTTCTCACCAATGTTAGTCAAACTACTTGAGAGCAGCATAGCTCCTGTAAGGCCAGGCTTCCTCAACCTCGGCCCTCCAGATGTTTTGAGACTACAGTTCTCATCATTCCTGACCACTGGTCCTGCTAGCTAGGGATCATGGGAGTTGTAGGCCAAAAACATCTGGAGGGCCGAGGTTGAGGAAGCCTGTGTAAGACTCTCACATACATTGCTTTACTCCTGAGGCTGCCTTTACCCTTCCTTTAGTAGCTGGATGGCCCAAGCACTAAAAAGACTAGCATGGATTGAATTCATTTCCTCATCAACACAAATCAGGAATTCATGCCCAGAAAGCTTGTTGGCTATGACTGTGCCAAGAAAAATGGCAAACTGTAGCATAGCCCAGAATATCTGTGCAAGAACTAGGGAACCCACTTCCTGCAGGCTATTTCTCAGTTCCTGATTACAATTTCCTAAACACTCCTTAACCATTGTAACCCTTGCACAAAATTTGCTAATCTGGAATATCACAAGCTTTGCTGCTGGAACGGCTTAGGTTTTGTTGGAAATATGCTTAGGTGGCCCCAGAGGGAAGGGTGTCAAGGGGACATACTCCAACACAAACAAGCAGCTTGCCACCCTCCCCTGCAAAGCTAGACCCCTGTGGCTGCTGGAAGGAAAGTCACGTTTCCACACATTTGCCCACTGCTAAACCAGAAGTGCCCTTTGCCCCTTCTGTGTTCTGCCCCTTTTTCTGCCCATTGGTCACTGGCAGTAAGAATCACTGCTGGGTCTGGCTTGCTTTTTGTGGACTACCTTATTTTTCTTCCTTTCTCCCTTGATGTGGTAGGGTGTTTGAAAAGCTTCTGAATTAAAGTAAAACTTTTGTGGATAAGATCAAACTGGACTGCCTGGATAGCTCAGTTGGTTAGACCATGGTGCTGATAACACCAAAGTTGCAGGTTCGATCCCTGTATGGACCAGCTGCATATTCCTGCATTGCAGGGGGTTGGACTAGATGATCCTCAGGGTCCCTTCCAACTCTACAGTTCTATGATTCTATGATTCTATGAAACAAAGCTGTATTTGTGCATGGGGAATAGAGCTCATCCAAGATCTTAGAGGTTCTTGAAAGTCTCCACTATTTCATTTTGTTTTCAGCATGGCCTCAGGGACCAGCTGGAAATGTGGAAGGCTTGGACCATAGAGTAAAAAACACTGACTTAGAAATACATTGGTCCTGTGAGACTCACAGTGCATCTTCCAAGGGCAGATGTTAATAAAATAGGCTGCTATGCAAAAATTGACAGCAACTGGAGGGAGTTGTTGCCATAGGGTGTGCAGAGTGGATTTTGCAGTGTTGTCAACATGCATATGTTGGGTCTGCAATTTTTAATGCAAATAGCTACTGGCATTTCAAGCCCCACTGCCTCAAGGGGCACCTGCCTGTCAGAGGACAGGAATCCAACCTTTAAACCGGCCATTTATGGCAAAATGTTCCCAGCTATCTTGGGTGGGTATCTGTTGTTTTTGGAAGGGCAAGGCGTGGAGGACGTTAGTATGTGAATATTTTCCACAGTAAGTTAGCTAACAATGACAGAGGAAAAGATTAGTTGAACTGTGAGAAAGAGGAGGCCAGGAAATAGATCAAAAGAGACTCTGAGGGGTGTCTGCAGTTTCCAGAGCATTGTGTGGGATGTTCTCTGCATAACTTCCACCAGAGTTTGCATCGAAATGCAGCCTTTTGTCTCAGTCACCTTTTCCAGGCTGATAGTGATGGAAAACCACTGCATTATAGCCTGCTGAATGTACAGCCTAGAGAGAAAGATGTAGAGGATTATTTGTGTAAAAAAACCCCCACCGCTCCAATCTCCAAAACTTGAGATGCTCTCTTACTTTGCCAGCATGTGGTGTTGTTTTTGTAAATAGATACACTAGGCAATGACCTTTTCTATTAATTTCTAAGCTACAGTCTAAGTTCTAACCAGAGCTACATTTATGTTATTTTGCTGCCTGAGAAAAGGATGAGATGGCATGTCCTCAAGCAATGCCCAGAAGCTGGCCAGACTGTCTGGTGAAGTTTACTTCAACAATGCCCGTGGAATAGTGTTCTCCGCCGCACCTGAGAGCAGCAGGTGAGTTCATAGGCAACATCACAGTCACTGTGGCAGACACAGCTCTGATTTCCTACAGAGGAAAATGGCTTCAGGGCTCAAAACGAATGGGGCAGCACTACTGTTCCATCCAACCCCCAGCACCGGCCAAGAACTGTAGTGGGTTGGCATCTAAAACCAACAAATTGTGTATGCATGCACTGAAATGCCTAAACTTGTTTGCTTGCTTTGGCTAATTTCTAAGAAGGCCTTGAGCTCTAGCCATTGCAGCAGCCTGGCACCCTATAATGGGAATTAAATGACCTTGAGTGGCTGGTATGGAAAAGGCCTCTGAGAAGGTCTTTTGGGGGGCTGCTGTCCACCAGAATAAGCAATATTATTATTATTATTATTTATTTATTTAAATAATAATTTAAATAAGCAATATTATTTATTAATTCATTTATACCCCATGTTTTTCCCTGACAGAGACTAAAGGTGACTTATAAAGGTGACAGATAAAAATAAGAGCAGCTAAAAACATAAGTAGTATGTGGACTGAGAACTCCCAGAAGTGCAAGCTGGATTTCGAAGGGGCAGAGGAACCAGAGACCAAATTGCAAACATGCGCTGGATTATGGAGAAAGCTAGAGAGTTCCAGAAAAACATCTACTTCTGCTTCATTGACTATGCAAAAGCCTTTGACTGTGTCGACCACAGCAAACTATGGCAAGTTCTTAAAGAAATGGGAGTGCCTGATCACCTCATCTGTCTCCTGAGAAATCTCTATGTGGGACAAGAAGCTACAGTTAGAACTGGATATGGAACAACTGATTGGTTCAAAATTGGGAAAGGAGTACGACAAGGCTGTATATTGTCTCCCTGATTATTTAACTTATATGCAGAATTCATCATGTGAAATGCTGGGCTGGATGAATCCCTAGCTAGAATTAAGATTGCCGGAAGAAATATCAACAACCTCAGATATGCAGATGACACAACCTTGATGGCAAAAAGTGAGGAGGAATTAAAGAACCTTTTAATGAGGGTGAAAGAGGAGAGCGCAAAATATGGTCTGAAGCTCAACATCAAAAAAACCAAGATCATGGCCACTAGGCCCATCACCTCCTGGCACATAGAAGGGGAAGAAATGGAGGCAGTGAGAGATTTTACTTTCTTGGGCTCCATGATCACTGCAGATGGTGACAGCAGCCACGAAAGGCGATGGCAAACGTAGACAGCATCTTAAAAAGCAAAGCACCTTGCCAACAAAGGTCCGTATAGTTAAAGCTATGGTTTTCCCAGTAGTGATGTATGGAAGTGAGAGCTGGACCATAAAGAAGGCTGATCGCCGAAGAATTGATGCTTTTGAATTATGGTGCTGGAGGAGACTCTTGAGAGTCCCATGGACTGCAAGAAGATCAAACGCATCCATTCTTAAGGAAATTAGCCCTGAGTGCTCACTGGAAGGACAGATTGTGAAGCTGAGGCTCCAATACTTTGGCCACCTCATGAGAAGAGAAGACTCCCTGGAAAAGAACCTGATGTTGGAAAAGATTGAGGGCACAAGGAGAAGGGGACGACAGAGGACGAGATGGTTGGACAGTGTTCTCGAAGCTACAAACATGAATCTGACCAAACTGCGGGAGGCAGTGGAAGACAGAAGTGCCTGACATGCTCTGGTCCATGGGGTCACGAAGAGTTGGACACGACTAAATGACTAAACAACAATAACAAAAACATAAGGTGGAAAACACTAATTAAAAAACAATTAAACACTGATGGAATTAAAACTCTCTCTTTCTCTCTCTCTCTCTTTCCACAGACTAAAAAATCTATTAAAACCATACAAGTTTTTAAAATAAAAGCAGCATGGCTCCAGCCCTTTCATTAAAAGCAGTCAGTTCCCAAAGGCCTTTTGGAACAAGAAAGTCTTCGCCTGTGGGTGGAAGGACATCAAGGAAGAGGCCAGTCTAGCTTCTCCAGGGAGGGAGTTCCAAAGTCTGGGAGCAGCCACCAAGAAGGTCCAGTACTGGGCTAGGTGGACCCAGTGATCCAGTCTGGTAAAAAGAAGTTATTTATATCCTGTCTAGTGAATGAATTCAAATGTCTTTTCCCTTGAAAGTAATTCATGGTCCCAGTGAGGCTCTTCATTCGTTGTTAGTTCTGCCTGCTTGATTTCATGCACCCATGTTGCAAGGAAGTGCAGGACTGGCCAGCGTCAGAATGCCATGGCTTCATTAAAAATGTAATCCATAAATCCATATAAAAATTGTCCACTGGGTTGCCCTAGCCACTCTGAGTGGCTTCCTACATTTATAAAAACATAATGAAATATTAAACTTTAAAAGACTTCTCTAAAAAGGTCTGCCTTCAGTTGTCTTCTAAAGGTTGTGTAGTTACTTATCACCTTGAGTTGGGGGTTGCATAACTCCGTACCTTCCAGCACTTTCCCCAAAATAGAGACATCCTAAGGAAAATCAGGACATTCCAGGATCAAATTAGAAACGAGGACAGCTTCTGTAAATCTAGGACTGTCCCTGGAAAATAGGGACACCTGGTGGTTCTGTGCCTGGGACTTCAAAAAACGGGAGTTGTTAATCACTCAACAGCCCCCCCCCCCCTTGGATGGTGGGTGAATAACAAATGGTCAAGAGGTGTGATCTTTAGTGCTTTGCTTATTCTAGAACTTAGTCCTGAGACCTGGCAACCCATTCAAAGCAATCTTAGGATGGAGCTCTTCAATTGAGTTACGTGTCGGTCAGGAAGTATTTACTTGGCAGTGGCAAAGGTGCTTGATAGTTACACTTAGAGCTTTTTTCCCAGGGGGAACTCACCAGAACTGAGTTCTAGCACCTCTCAGGTAGGTGCCATTGGCATTCTTAGAGAAAGAGGGAGGCGTTCATGGTGAGTTCCAGCACCTCTTTTTCTAGAAAAATAGCATTGGTTACACTTGTACCTGTTAGCCATGCTTGGCACGGGTGCTGTCTCCAGGAAATGAAAGCATTGAGACTGAGTCTGTTTGGAAAGAAGGAGACCCTTTCTTGGCCAGTGAGTCCCAAGCTTTGGCCAAATGAATACAAATTTTGGAGGGAGGCTTGCCACATGATTAGACCCAGGACACATGGGCTTTATCAAACAATGCTAAATTTCAGAAAATGCTATCATCATCATCATCATCATCATCATCATCATCATCATTAATTGAATCTATATTCTGTCCTATACTTGGAGGTCTCAGGGCAATTCACATAAAAGATCACAGTATATGAAAAATAGACTTGTATAGTATATATAAAAAAGTATATGAAAAATAAAAGCAATAACCCAATAATACCACCCCCCCCCCAAAGAGCCACATTTTAAAAGGGTATGAGATGTTGATCAGGTCAACCAAAGGCCTGGTTAAAAAGGAACGTTTTTGCTTGGTACCTAAAGGTGTATAATGAAGGTGCCAGGCGAACTTCCCTAAGGAGAGCTTTCCACAGACAGGGAGCCACTGCAGAGAAGGCCCTGTTCTCGTGTTACCACCCTCTGGACCCCTCAAGGAGGGGGCACACAAAGGAGGGCCTCCGAAGATGATCTCAGGGTCTGGGTAGGTTCATATGGAAAGAGGTGGTCCTTGAAGTATTGCAGTCCTGAGGCTTTATAGGCCCTGAGGCTTTATAGGTCAAAACCCAAATTTTGAATTGGGCCTGGAAACTAATTAGTAGCCAGAAAACTACAGTGGTACCTTGGGTTAAGTACTTAATTTGTTCCAGAGGTCTGTACTTAACCTGAAACTGTTCTTAACCTGAAGCACCACTTTAGCTAATGGGGCCTCCTGCTGCTGCCACGCCGCCGGAGCACGATTTCTGTTCTCATCCTGAAGCAAAGTTCTTAACCTGAAGCACTATTGCTGGGTTAGCAGAGTCTGTAACCTGAAGCGTATGTAACCTGAAGCATATGTAACCTGAGGTACCACTGTAATTGGTTCAAGATCTGTGGTGCCTTGTAGATATTCTTATGAAGCCAGCCTGGTTGTTTGCTACAAATCTAACCCAAAGAGGATGGTTTGCCAGAGAGAAGGGCTGCTTTCAAGACAATTTTTGATAAGAAGCCCATTGACTAGGCAATCTGTACAAAGGAAGATTATCATGGATCAGGATGATCAAAGTAGATTTTCCCCACATCCAGGCTTGACCTTGGGTATACAAAAACCAAAGCAGGCACAGCAAATGGGACAATAGTCATAACACAGAACCACAACAGTGAATCATCACACAACTTGTCTGCTTTGTATGAAGGAATGGCCAGGTGGGGAAAAGAATTGAAGGGTTGGACAGCAAGAAAGTTGAGCTTTGCTTTGGGTACCTCCCCTTTGGGATGTTCAAGTGATGATAGTTCAGAGTAGAGCCTTCTCTACTGTCAAGTGAGGCTTGGCAGGCTGATGTCTTTGAGTGCATAGGTGTCAAGATGAAACAGTTCTTTTCAAGCAAATTTTCACTTTCTGATCTTGAAACTTCAGGGTTTTAGCTGCTATTGTTGGGTTGCTTTATTTTTTTAATGCTTTGTAGGTTAATTGGTTTTATGATTGTCATATTGTGATGGATGTGCAATGCCTTGTTTATGACAGAAAGGTTGCAGCATACAAAACTTAGAATTAGGCAAGTCTACATTAAAGATTGTAAAATGTCCCCAGTTTTATTAGGACACCTTCTGTACTCTGCTTTCTTAGAGGTGGTCCATATTTTTCTTTATTAAAGTTTACATTTGAGCCACTCAGGCATGACACGGCAGTACAGGAAGGTTGCTCTGCTTGAGCCAGTGTAGCATGCTGTAGTATAAACAAGCCTACAGTATCCTGAGATACTGTTCCAGCACCTTTCACCAGTGTTATGTTTTATGTTTGAATAACAAGATATTTTAAACCTTCAAATACCATAACTACAGTATTCCTACTGCTTACTGGTTTGCAGCACCACAGCCAAGCTCCCCCTCCCTTTGTGGTTGGCTAAGAGATCAAGAGCATGAACTGAGACTGCCATGCATAGTTGCTATGCTTGAAGGCCTTTACAGTCACTAGATAACACAGATACACAGTAACACGGGAAATGGTGCTTTTTTCTGAAATGTCAGTAAAGCACCAGTTAATAGAGGTATTTGTCCCTTAATGACTGTAATTGAACATGAAACCAACTTATGCATCCATCTAAGAGACATCAAGTAATCTGATGGAAACAGGAGTATGGATTGGGCTGGGCAGACTTCTGGTTTATGGGATCTGGGTACAGGTGAAAAACAGTGGCTCTGGAGGTGGACCTCTGCACCCTCTGAGCTGGGGTAACCTGCTTTACCAAGTGCATACCTACACATGAGTTACTACAGATCAAGTGTTTTTAACACAAAACCCTAAAATTGGCCACCAGATGACCACAAAGCTTGGGTGACCAATTAAGGCTGTGATCCTGTAAATTATGTTGAAAACAATGGGACTTACTTCTGAATAGTCATGTACAAGATTGCACTGTAATTCTCCTGTCTTAAAGGTGGGGAATAGTGAAGCCTTCCCAGATATTTAAAAAGTAAATAAATTTACTTACTATTGTTCAATTACTGGGTGTCAGAACCCCTTGCAGATCTATTGCAAATCAACCAGAGATCTATCAATAGATTCCAATTTCCTTTCTACCCAGTCCTGATATAGATGACAGTGGGGAGGTCTTTGGTTCTGGTTGCATGAGGTGGCCTCGGGCAGGCAAGCCACTTTGTGTTAGCGTCAGTCCTTCATATGCAATCCTGTTGTAAAGAAGCACTTTGAACACTGTAAAGCAGCCATATGAATGCTAAGTATTATTGTTCAGACAGCCACATGCAGGGGGAGAGGAGCAAAGAAATGGTTAGGTTGCACTTGAGATGAAAAACTGAGTGTGGAGGGGTTAAAAATGGCTCAAGGCAACCTCATGGGGAAGGAGGACCCACAGAACCACCATGTAGGATATGGAGAATTGTGTAAGAAGGCACGGTAAGGGTTAGATGGTGCAAGAAACAGAGTGGGAGAGAAAACAGTTTACCACAGAACTGGAAGATCAAGTGCAGATGTGAAGCTCCTAGCATATATAAAGCTCAGTAAAACATTAAACCTTAACAAGCTTCCTTATATGGGGCTGCCAACGGTAGCCAGACAGATACTCCCGGAAATCTCTGAAACAGGGCAAGACCCCATTGTCTGTTCCCAACAGGTGGCAATCAGGTCTAATTTGCACAAATAACAGCTGAGATGGTGAATCTTGAACCAACTGCAGGCTTACATAATTGCTCCCCCACTAACCAAAATATTCTCTGCACATGCCAAACAAGATGTTGGGGAGAAGAGTGCTAGCCTGCTGGTTTTTGATGTGTTGTGTTTTTTTTTTAAAAAAAATTTTAGAAGGCCCTCCATTTCTCAAAGCCACTGGAAATAAATTATGTAAATCATGAAGAAAATTCTCCATGTCATAAAATTCTCCAGGTCATAAAGTTGAAACCTCTGTCCCAAGGATAGGGAACCTGTGATCTTCCATATGCTGTTGGACCCCAGCTCCCTTCAACTCCAGCTAGTGATGCCAGTGGTCCAGGATGATGGGAGTTGTAGTCTGGAGGGCCACAGGTTCCCCACCCTCCCTGTACCGTGTCCTCTCTTTTGTTTTCTTCTAAACAACAACAGAGGGACACGGGTGGCGCTGTGGATAAAAGCCTCAGCGCCTAGGGCTTGCCGATCGAAAGGTCGGCGGTTCGAATCCCCGCGGCGGGGTGCGCTCCCGTTGCTCAGTCCCAGTGCCTGCCAACCTAGCAGTTCGAAAGCACCCCCGGGTGCAAGTAGATAAATAGGGACCGCTTTCTAGCGGGAAGGTAAACGGCGTTTCCGTGTGCAGCTCTGGCTCGCCAGAGCAGCGATGTTACGCTGGCCACGTGACCCGGAAGTGTCTCCGGACAGCGCTGGCCCCCGGCCTCTTGAGTGAGATGGGCGCACAACCCCAGAGTCTGGCAAGACTGGCCCATACGGGCAGGGGTACCTTTACCTTTACCTTAAACAACAACAGAAGCCTCTGACTGCTCTAGTCTTTACTCATAAGAAGATGATCCAACCTCTTGAACTTTTCTGTCATTTCTCCATCAGCCAGATCTGCACATAGATTTTCAGGAATGGCGGCCACCATAGTTCTATAATAGTGTCAGACTTGCTGTTTTCTTTTCAGTCAGTGTCTGAAACTGAAATTGCCTTTTGCTTTACATTAAGGTTGCCTGGCCCTGACTGCTGCAGCTTCTACATGCTCTTGAAGCTGGCTCTGAAGTGAAATAACTCAGGAAGTTGATTTCCTGTGGGTGACTTGTTAACAAAGGGACATTGCAGAACTGAATTGAAGACTCTGATCAAAGTGGCTGTGTCACCTTCCTGGATGTTCTCTTTCCTGAAATCCATTGAGGTCAACCATAACTGATCATTTTAAAAGGGGAATCATAGCTTTATTTAAATTTCAAAACTCACTACTGGTGCCAAAATAGGTGGAGCTTTTCTTGCCATTTATGCTGTTTCAAGGCCATTAGCAATCCATTCTGACCACGATCCTTCTGCACATAAAACATTAATCCTTCCATAAATGACTGTCCTCGTTTCACTTTAGTGCTGAATTTCTGCACACTTCTTAATCCTTTCCTGCAGCACAGACTATCAAAGCATCAAGGGAGTTCTTGAGCACTATTCAGATCTGCCCTTCTGCAAGATTTCTGTAGCTCTGTGAACAGATGGTGGGTGTGAATGGGAAGAAGTTTCACTGAAAAGCAATGTTTGAAGTAAACTTGGACACCAATGAGTATGCTCAGTGGGTTTTCAATAATTTAATCTTGTTCAGCCATTGTTTTTTTAAGGCAACACCCATCATATTTAAACATCTGCCACTTTCCTTTTGTCTGAAAAGAAAAACTCAATTCTAAGTGAAAGGAAATGTTTGAAGCTTCCCAAATCTCTCAAGTGACTCAAGTATCCTGTTTGGACAGTGATCAAACCTAATGAATTAAAAGTCCAAAAATATGAGCAAAATGGACCATGTAGACAGAAGTGGAGCATTGGTCTAACTTTGACCTTAACATTTGACACTGTGATAATACAGCAGGAGCTCACATGGCTCTCTACCTACATGCAAGCAATTCCCTTCTAAGAATTCCTTAGGGACATTGTTATGAACTATTTGAAGTCTATTCAGAACCATTACATCAGTGTGCTGTGAGAGAGTGGCTAGTCTACCACAGAAAACCAGTCTATAAATTTAATGAAAAGCCTCCGGTGTGGGCCTCAAGAGAAACTGCCCACTGCATCACTCCACAACTCTCTGCTCTGGCCTCCCTCCCACTCAGCCTCATTGGAGAGGATTACTCCTAATGCAGATTTACCACCCCTTAGAGGAGGCTGCCCTTTTTCATGTTTCTGCGAACTAGCTTCCTTCCAACCAGGAGGGATGCCCAGATCAGTGACTTGTGCCCAAACACAGCAAGAGAAAAATGTGTTCATCCCTAGGAAAAAAGCAAGTCTTTCCTGTCACAGGTTTGGAAACAGTGCATTACATCATGATTTGTCAAATTATGTTAACGAAGAATTCTGCCATTCTCCTGTAGCCTGTGACTTTCCATCATCTCACAGGGGATGTTCAGAGGACCAATGAGACTTTGACCAAGAGGCCCCAGATTAAATTGTGGTCCATCTCCTTTAGTATTTTGAATACTTCAGTTGCATCGCTTGGTATAAAATACTAAATTGTCATTTATTTCCAGGGAAGCTTCTTAGGATCATTTCAACAAGACAATACCTTTATTAGGACCAGTCAAAAGGTCACAAAATAGTGAGCAAACATTTTAGTTTGCAGCACTTTTCATCAGGTTGAGGAGTGGGAGAGAAAATGTTGACTTGATATTGTCTTAAAGTGGATTATAAATAAAGCATGCAGACTTAATTGGATTAGGCTGTACAGTGGTACCTCAGGTTAAGTACTTAATTCGTTCCGGAGGTCCGTACTTAACCTGAAACTGTTCTTAACCTGAAGCACCACTTTAGCTAATGGGGCCTCCTGCTGACGCCGCACCACCAGAGCACAATTTCTGTTCTCATCCTGAAGCAAAGTTCTCAACCTGAAGCACTATTGCTGGGTTAGCGGAGTCTGTAACCTGAAGCGTATGTAACCTGAAGCGTATGTAACCTGAGGTACCACTGTACTAGGTGTTGTTCAGATGTCAGGTTGACAAAGAAGGAAATATTTTTTTAAAAAAATAAATAAATTCAGCAGTTGCTAAGTGAAGCATACAGGATCCTTGTGTATTAGAGAAAAGAAGAGGAAAAAAGTCCATTTTTTAATAACCTGTTTGTATATTGATTTTAGGTGATGCATTTCTAAGAAGTTAGTCCAAAAGGTGCATGACTTTAAAAAAAGAAGTTAATGTCGTTTGCAGGAGACTTGACTCAGACCAGGGTGAGTGCTGGGCAGGCATCACCTTATACCCTTTTTCTTTTAAAACCATCCTCCTTATCTGATCAACCCAAAAGGCTTCAAAGTGGAACTTGCCCTTTTTGTCCTCTACTGCCATTTTGAGGAAAATATTTCATCTGGAGATGTGGTTTGCATTAGAAGGAAATTTCTCATGGGTGCAAATGGTGGGATTTCCTCCCAAGGCCTCAAGCTCAATCCACAACATCTCTGGAGAGCAACTTCCAGCCTGTGCAGACGATGCGGAGCTCAATGACAATGCGCTCCATGACAAATTGTTGATTTGCTAAACCTTTTCTAGCCTTTCTTCAAAGGAAGCTTGGGCTAGGCTTTGCTGGAAATCTTGGTTAACTTGATTAAAAGGGCAAAGGAAAATCCACCTTAATCTGTACTTTAATGCTTGTTAAGGTGCATCCAAGTAATAAGCATTGCAAGCAAAAGAATTTCTGTAGGAATCTTTCAGGGCATGTGGCTGCCTCCCTCTATTTACTTTGGGGTTGCAAGTTTACAGCATGGAGTTCCTAGTCATGGGGAGGGAGGCAGTGGTGCAGACTATTGCCCCGCTACAGCAAATATTGTAGATCTGGCACTGTGGCTGTAGGGTTGGGTTTTTTATTTTGTTTTTTGTAACCTTGGTTTATTTAAAACTATGTCAGGTATTAAACAGCATTGTAGGCACCCCATAGTGAAACTGCCAGTGGGCCAAAAAGCATTATCAATGTAGCAAAGTGGCCTCGATAGACACTGGAGCAAGGTCACAGCCCTCTGCTCCATTCTTGGTAAAAAGTCATCCATCAGGGGAACCAAGGCAGATTTGGTCCCATAGCCAACCCTTAGCACAGATTAGAATGGGTCTAGATAATCCGTACAATCCAAGAACACCCCAACCCTCACTACTTTCCCCAATAATTTGTGAATCCTTGTTAGTCTGAATCAACAGGGACGGCTTCTTTAGGAGCAGCCCCACCACTGCCACTTTCAAGGCATCAGGGACTACCCTCGCTCTCACACCTTGAAGCATTCTCCATGCCCTGGTCCCAACCAGGCTCCCTCTGCAATAATTCTGTAATGCATGAACTGAAAGTGATGCCACAATATGTGACAATCCATGGCATCAGGAATGCAGCAACTGTGGAGTCAAGAATGAACAATTTTATCCTCTAAATATGTAGCTAGTTGATTACCTTGGGCCCCTCCCCCCCCTTGACCTCCCTGAAGGATTCCATGCTGGAAATGGCATGGAGGGGGAGCAACCTCACGCAGCCTAAGATTCAAATAAGCACACAGAGAGGCAGCACTAGTCCTAAAGTGTTTCTTTAAAAACACATTTCTAATATAATGGGAATACATGTGTGTACTATATGTGTATATACAAAACAAGTGTGCATATGAGTGATAAGAATTGTGGGAATATTACCATATTGTGCCAAATGAAAAGGATCCATCTATTCAGCTTTACTGCTGACTTTTAATGACTTTTGGCTGGTGACTACGCTAAGCTAATGGAATTTGCAGCTGATGCCTACATGCTTCCACTGGTGCATATGGCAGCAGCAAAATCTGCTTGGCAGTTTCTACTTGGGCAGTAAGCTGTGCAGCTGGCTGGCAAGAAGCAGTTAGTGTATATCTGATCTGCAAGGGTAGGTCGCTGGTTTGGAGGAACTGATGCTATCTGAAAGACTAGCACGTTTATCAGGGTGTCTGTTAGCTCCCCAGCTGCCCTTAACTAGTCTAAGACTGTTATCTAATGCATGTGTACTTCTGATTAGGCTTCATTGAAATCAGTGGAATTTGCTTCTTGGGAAATACAGATAGGATTGAGCTGCATGTCAAGACACTTGAAATATGAGCTGTCAGCTTGTTTCTCAATGATTATTTACCCACAGTAGGCAACAAAGACTGTATCCACCAGTCTTCAAGGCCTAATCATTTATCGTAGAACTAGGAGACATTGCTGAGTGTGAATCCAAAGTGGGCTTGGAATTGCTGGTCTACCCAAAGTCAAGCCACTGTGTTGGATATTTCACACATTCTCCATGCATTCAGCCACTCCTATGTCCTAAGACAAGGAGGCATCAGAATCAGCATACTAGATATTGGGGAAGACCAAACTGTACCTCCAATAAACTCTGTAGGGAAGGAAGAATCTATTGAGTATTTTAGTATATTCCTGTGTAATAGAAGTAGCAGCATCTGGAAATAAACTTGGAATGAGGTGGGAAATTCTAATGGGAGATTTATAAAAACTCAGACTTCAGATGCTCCAAGGCAGCAATGGATTCCTGGCTTGCATTAAGCCCCTTTGCTCTCATCTGCATTTTTCTGCCAGGTTTTTGTTGCTGGATGAATGCTGAGGAGCTACAACTTCCTCCCCACCCTCCAACCTGACCTCCGTCTGTCTCCATCCCTTGTGCTCTGCCTTGGGAAACTCTGGACTAACACTTTTGGAGATCAATTTGTGTTTCCATGTAAGCCCTGTAAGACTGAAGCACATCCCCCTGTGCAGAATTCTTTTCCACAAGTATTAGACACCAGTTCAGCTTCTCCACTGCCTTAATGCCAGATACTGGAGCACAATTCATCGTTAGTGATTTCTAACTAAAAACTAATATGAAAATGGAAGCAAAACCAATATAAACATATTAGGTTTGAAGACTATTTTCAGATGCAGCAAAGGGGGAAATGATTGTTCCTTGTCCTTGAGATCTTAAGAGGACACACTTTTCCCTCTGAGTCATGATATGATTTTAACTACATTATATTTTATTGGCCTTTTTAAAAAAATAATAATTGTAAAAATACCGCCTTTTATACATGCGTGGAAGATTTGTTTGTTTTTTAAACAACTGTACTTGGGCAACTCATTAAAACCAATAAAAAAGGAACCATTTATTTATGTCGTATCAACAAAAGACATAATGTATATCTAAAGTGCATTATGTTACAAAAATTATAGAAAGTCAGCAGCACCAAGATAAATGTTCATGGAAATAAATACATCATTCAACAAAATAAATTATGGTAAATGGACAACAAGAATTGTCTTTGCACAAAAAGAATCTCCCAATATTCACAATGTTCAAATGTGCAGTTTTGGAGAGCATCTGTGGCCAATGTTTTATTCTGATACATTTACAATATTTACAGATAATAAATACTTCTAACACTTTCCATATGTTGACTATTACAGAATACTGCAATGTGTTTTCCAAAAATCTCAGCTGACGATGTCAACGCCTCCTGCAAAGAAAGAGAAGAGAAATGGGGGGAATTAATATTTTCCCATACAAAATAATTGGACACAACATTTATAGTCTCACAACAGGGTGTGCCTGTTGGAAGAGATGATGAACAACTCTGGATTTTTTGTTGTTCAGTCTCTACTGTGCATGGTTTTCAGTACTATGAAACTAGCAATGTGAAGTATTAGAGATCAATTCCAAGAAGCTGATCCTTTGCAGCTGGGTCTCTCCTGAGACCCCCTCCCTCAATGCACAGTCATTAGCAATGCATCACATTTTAATCACAATTTAATATAGTGCTACTAAAACAAATCTAAAACTAGGTATTGTGAAAAATCCACCTTCCAAATCCAGGCTAGGCAGCCAAGTTCCATTCAGGCCTGTTGAGCTTTGCTTCCTATGTTTGAACATCCTGTTCAAGATCTGTTCCATCTTTGTTACTTATTTTACATTTCCTGCTGAGGGTGGCCATTGGGCAAAGATTTATTCTGCCCAGACCTGTAATTCTCCAGTCTGCCTTTGACTCTTTCGTGAGATATATTTCAGAAAAGTCTGTTCCCATTTCTGGGGATATCTGTGCACAGCATCTTTAGCTGTGTTCCCAAGGTGAGTGAGTGGCTTACAACTTGAAAAATGGGGAAAGGACCGGGAGAAAGAACCAAAACAGCCAAATGAAGGAATAGGGGTGGGTTATAGGTGACCATTTATCAAAGATGAGCAAACAACCTTTAGGCAAAGCTGTGGTAGCCTGGTTTTCTGTGCCATCCTGCCAAGCTGGAGGATTTTCACACATCAGCCCTCAAGCAGATTTCTTTATTCACCTAAGATCCTGACATAAGACACACAAATCCAGGGAAGTGATAAGCAGGTTGCAAGTTATCAGGTGCAAGCTTTCATTCTTTTGGAGAATGAAGAGAATTTCAGCTTGGAGCACCACGGCCTTTTGCATCAGACTCTTAAGTGCACCTCTTAAGACCTTTCGCCTTTCTTCAGAGTGTCTAAATAACAATCATGTCCAGGTTTTGGTTTTTTTACTACCTTGATCAAATTAAACAACCACTTTGAATGCTGGCTGAACTATATTAAGACAAGTTCACACCTTGATTTCTCTTGTACTGTGTAGGAGGAAAATAATTGAAAGCATTTTAAAATCTGCAATTTGAGGGGGAAAGCAGAGTTGTATCATGAAAAGATAACTGAAGTCACTTTTCCTGGAAATGTTCTACCAGTCTTTAAGGTTGATTGTCGCTTGATTAACATTGTGGGAACACGCATTTTTTGCCACCTTATTAGCACTGCATCAGGTAAAGCTGTTTTGGAAGCTCAGAAGCTGAAATTCTACATTCTATTTGGCAGAGAAGGGATTTTGCTCTTGTGCTTAATCACTTCCTTTTCTAAAAGATATATTTTAAATATCTCAAGTGTTCAAAGTCCTTACAGGCCCTATAATACTCATATTATATTGAAAACAAAAATGTTTTGAGACAAGCCCCAATCTAGAAACGCTTTGAGCGTTTTGGGTATCCTTTGGGCGCAGCAATGTTGGTTCAAATGTTGCAAAATATTTATAACACAATGGATTACATCCAACATCGCATGAGTGGACTGAATGTGATAGAACCTCCCCTTCTTCTTCATCCCTCGCATCCTCCCCTGAAAGGTAGTCCAAAGGAGCTGCAGGGGAGAGGAGAAGAAGAAGAAGGGGAAGTCACATTGCACCAATGGAAGGCTGTTTTACCACTGAAACAGGCAGACAGTTTTTCTTTTGGGGGAAAATGTGATGCCAGTACTCATAGTGGTTGAAGTTTGGTAGGTGCTAGGATAAAATGGTTACCATGGGCAGCAAAAAAAAAAAAAAAAAAAAAAGACTGCCACAAAAAAAGGCACACACAAATGTGGACAGAAATGCAAGTCCTAAGAATAAACTTAGAAAATCTCTGGGAATGGGTTATTGTGAATAGTAAGTCGTCTACATGAAGATTAGGCCAATTTTGACATGTGGATGACCATGAGTTATATTTGAGTCCTGCAGTTCAAATAATACAAAAGTGACACCTTGTGTATCTATAGGTGTTGCCCACACAGGAACCCAAATATTACCGTATTTTTTGCTCTATAAGACTCACTTTTTCCCTCCTAAAAAGTAAGGGGAAATGTGTGTGCGTCTTATGGAGGAAATGCAGGCTGCACAGCTATCCCAGAAGCCAGAACAGCAAGAGGGATCGCTGCTTTCACAGCACAGCGATCCCTCTTGCTGTTCTGGCTTCTGAGATTCAGAATATTTCTTTTCTTGTTTTTCTCCTCCAAAAACTAGGTGCGTCTTGTGGTTTGGTGCCTCCTCTGTTTATTACGTTTCCACATATTTACAGGAGACTAGTAATGCTTGTGTCAGGAGTATATAAATAGTGGTTAAATTTGCCTGTTGCTGCAAACTGAGTGTCTAAAATTACAAATAAGTCAATAGTCTATATACTAGCTAAAATGGGATGACTCCATGCTCTTTGTTTTGAGACCCTTGGAAGAAAGGTAGGTTACAAATGTAAAAAAATAAGATTCAATCCTAAGAAGCGCACCTGTTAGAGAGCAAATCCTGTTGAACTCTTTTGAATTTCAGAGTAAGCATGTTTAGAATTTCCATATTGCAATGTTTAATCCTGAAATCTTTGGGTGAAATAAAAATCACTATATTTTCTTTGAGTTAAAGGGGAGTGAAAGAATGAGAGCTTTCACAATTCTTTCAGAAAATGATGATATGGAATCTGTGCAAAGTTGCAGTTCTTAAACTTACTCTTTTTAAAGAAGCCTGTCATACATGAGAGAAACATGTTTCTCTACCCCCGGGGCAATGCTCCACATTTTTCAGCAGCAGTGTAATTGTTTGACAAGCTGGCAGCAAAATTGGAACTGAACTAACAAGTCCTAATGACAGGGAAAATATTATGGCAGAAAGGCTGGCTGGTGTTAGCAGATATTACTAAGAGAAACTTTCCATGTTCTCCCCTAAGGATACAAACAGTGAGGTTTTTTCTTTTTTAAAAAATGGTGTAAATTGTTAAAGACAAGGTGGGGGGACATAGCTTACTTTTTATATCTGTGAAAGATATAAGGTAGACTATCATCTCATAATTCTAAAATTTGAAACGCCTCTCATTATAGAAAAACCGTGTTGCATTTTTAAAATGTGCAGAAGTTGTAAAGGGCTTGATTTTCCCTAGCACAAATACAAATCTCTCTGAAATTAATTTGCCCGCCTCCAAGGACTAGTAAATATAGTTGTTACGTAGTTACTAATTCCTTAAAGAGGGATCTAAGAGCTTGGAGTTGTCCAGGTAACTTTGCTACTGAAGAACTGACTCAAAGGCAAACACTGTTTTGCTGCCCCTCTCCCTGCAGTGGTACCTCGGGTTACATACGCTTCAGGTTACAGACTCCGCTAACCCAGAAATAGTACCTCGGGTTAAGAACTTTGCTTCAGGATGAGAACAGAAATCGTGCAGTGGCAGCACGGCAGCAGTGGGAGGCCCCATTAGCTAAAGTGGTGCTTCAGGTTAAGAACAGTTTCAGGTTAAGAACGGACCTCCGGAACGAATTAAGTATGTAACCAGAGGTACGACTGTATCTCCAAAAGGAAGACATTTATCTTGGTAGCTTAAAGCAAACAAATTACCTTAAAGAAGTGGGGAGCTATCCAAGAACCAGACTCCCTTGCACATCTCCAGTTTGCATCAATGGAGTTGCATAGGAGAACTTTGCAACGCATTCTGCCCATGTTGATTACCATTTGAGTTTTCCACTTTAGGCATCCTATTGTCTTGGGTAGACCCTGGACATTTAAATTCTTACCTTCTGGGTTAAGGCTGAAGAGCATTACCTTGTATTGATATGTGTAGTTCCAAAGATGTCCAAGAGGGGGATCTGTGTCATTCCACTTCCAGACCCTCTTGAGCTGAGCCAGGCTGAACGAATCCTCCTTTTTTTCTTCTCTTGCTCTTTACGTTTCCCGGGCTTTCCTTTCTTTTTCTTTCCTGGAGCCTTAAGAGGTTGCTCTTTGTACGTCTGGGCTTTGTTGGTCTCTTGAGTCAGGCACTTGCCTTCATCTTCACTGGCAAACCGGACAGCATAATTCTTTGCGATGGTGGCAGGTTTAGGGTTTGGTGATACCTCTGACATAGTCCGGATCTCGGCTGTGTTAACCCCTTCAATTAAATTTTGCAGGAAGTTTCGTCTTCGAATATCTTGCAAAGACTTTCCTTTATCGTGCAACAGCTGGTATTCTGATACTGTCCTTTTGCTGCTTGAAAAAAAGCAAATCCACACTTCAATAATAAAAAAAAAATGTTGCTAATCAGTTTAGCCAAATCTATTCCTTTCTGGGTACAGTGAAACCTTCCACCTCTAAAGCATTTCCTTGGATATGAGCTACTTTTGGTTCACTTTTCCTTACAGGAATAGAAGATCTAAAATTGAAATAATTTGCAAATTATCTTAAAGGTAAAGGTAAAGGTACCCCTGCCCGTACGGGCCAGTCTTGACAGACTCTGGGGTTGTGCGCCCATCTCACTCAAGAGGCCGGGGGCCAGCGCTGTCCGGAGACACTTCCGGGTCACGTGGCCAGCGTGACATCGCTGCTCTGGCGAGCCAGAGCCGCGCACAGAAACACCGTTTACCTTCCCGCTAGTAAGCGGTCCCTATTTATCTACTTGCACCCGGGGGTGCTTTCGAACTGCTAGGTTGGCAGGCGCTTGGACCGAGCAACGGGAGCGCACCCCGCCGCGGGGATTCGAACCGCCGACCTTTCGATCGGCAAGCCCTAGGCGCTGAGGCTTTTACCCACAGCGCCACCCATGTCCCGCTTGTCTTAGCTATCAAAGACAACCACATAAAGTTGCAAAAGACATGGGCATAATGTATTGTAGGGGAATAAAAATTCAGCTTATGCAATCTTTGACTTAATACGGGCAAATATTTCCAAACAGATTATCCCCAAAGCAGTCTTATGTCAGGGTGTCTTCTGACATAAACTTTATGATATGGACCAGTGGAAAATGTCTCCTTCCTGCACCACTCTGGTAGCATGAGAAGTCTGAGATCATGTGGGGGTGGCAAGATTTAGCATGACTCATTTCCATGCCAGCATTATTCTAATTTTCAGGAAGAACAATGCTGGGATGTTGTGAAGCTCTGTCGTGGCCTTTTCCCAAGTGACCTCATCCTTCTGACGTCACCAGAGTAGCCCAGGGAAGAGACACATTGCAGCAGCAACTCCACTGCTGTAATATCAAAATGGGTCCTTAGAAATGCAAATTCTTATGCAAATACATCATGCATGGATTTCTGAGATAGGAACTTCCTTTAGTTTAAAAGAAATTAATGTTCTACACCTTTTATGAACAGATTAATTATAGGGCCTTGCCTTAGACGCTGACATATTTGTTCTCTCAGTGAAGACGCTTTGTTGACTTGTGGTGTGCAAGCCCCTTCCCTGTCTAAAGTATGGGGATGTTTTTTGTACATAAATTGAACAAGTACTTGGTGAAGAACTGTGTCACCAGAACATGATGCAAAGGAGACCATGTGCTGAGGATGTATCAACCTGTTTTTATGATTTTCAATTACTGGAACAGGATGACCAACTTATATGTTCTCTGGGGCATTCTACTCTTCAGGTGGTAGTCTGTGACTCAGAAGTGTATGCTGCCAAATGAATCAACCTCATCATTGGTCAGGCCCCATAATAAATTTATGGAGCAGCAAGAACGATTTTATGCATGGTGCACATGCACCCAGCTATAGACAGAGCATTATGTGAAAATCTGGAGGCAGTTGCCACATGGGTTAGCTCTTTCTTTCCACTTGAAAAAAATGCCTTTTTATTTTCCTTTGAAGTTAAGCCATTGGCAAACCACTTACCATCTCTTGATTATAATCTAGTAGCACTACTAGGGACTGAATAAAACAACTTTGGATGATGAGTGATTTGAAGGGAATATTTGGTCTGCTGTTCATCAGGTGGCCATCTCTCATGTAGAATACAGTTTCTTGGCATACATGCTCCAAGCTAGCCTAGATGTCAGGAGATTTACTCAATGCCTCAGTCTTATATTCTCTATTAACCACTTTTCCTCAGCAGCACCCATCCTCTTAATTTGTTTCTATGTACATAATACTTTCCTAAACTACTGTTTTATACAACAAGAGCAGTCTATATCACATTTTCTCAGCTTCCTCAATTCTAGGCTACTTAAGCAATGGTTTAACCAGGCATTTTGCAAGAGTGCAGACTGGAATAACAAGGGAGTTAAGAAAATGTGGTCCACAGAAACCATATTGTGATCCAACAAGTGATCTAAGCGTTGCCTGGGAAGTAATTAACTATGGGAAAATGTGTGTTTCTGCCTCAGGGTAAGGTGGATGCATTGTGAACTGCACAGGGGAAAAAGGGAAGTGGGATTGTAGATCCCAAAGGTGTCACAAGTAGCTGTCCTTCCAGTCTGCTAGTAGTGGAATGCGCTGAGGCATTCACATGGTTATATCATATTATAAATGAGGGGACTCCTATTGGTCAAGTCAATGGATGTCACTACTCTGGCTCTTAATGAGGTAGGCAGGTTGATGTATTTTATCGAGAAACACAGCAGCAATGAGAACCATATATCAACTTGCTGCCTGATGCATTGATCTCCATAGAGACTACAGTGGTACCTCGGGTCAAGAACTTAATTTGTTCTGGAGGTCTGTTCTTAACCTGAAACACCACTTTAGCTAATGGAAATCCTGCTGCCGCTGCACCGCTGCTGCATGATTTCTGTTCTCATCCTGAAGCAAAGTTCTTAACCCGAGGTAATATTTCTGGGTTAGTGGAGTCTGTAACCTGAAGGGTATGTAACCTGAAGTGTATGTAACCCAAGGTACCACTGTATTTTGAATGTAGAGACCGGCATTTCTCTGTGTAACATGCAGAGGTCAAGAGGTCTTAAATACCAACATGAAATGTTATTACCACCCCATCGCCACTTGGATTGATGTTCATTTATTCATTTCTCAAAACTTGATTCCTCAGCACTTGATGACTTGCATGTGTGGAGTAACTTCATTTAAAAGAGTTGTGTCAAGGTTTATAACAAGGTCTTGCCTGTGGTATTTGCTCTGGCCTGATCTTTAGAGTGGCTGTAGCCTTGGTGGCTAAGAGGCTGAGCTCCAAACTAGGAAGTCCCTGGCAGCAACAGAGCTAGATGAGACTCTCAGTGGAAAAACAGTGTCTTCAGTGGCAATCAGACTTGACTTTGTATGTGCTCATTGCCAAGTGCTTGGCGGATCCCATTGATGCAGTCTGTTTTAGCATTTTAATGAAAGTTATGTGTACTAATTGACACCTTGTTGGTGTTACCAAAGTGTAACACCTCTCACACTAACTAAAATGGTTTATACAGGCCTGATAAAACTCTATGTGATTCCAGCTCATAAACTGCAATAGCTTAGTTATAGTTATTCACTTAAAGGTCACTTCAAACACTGCAAGCTACTAACATTAGAAGCACACTCATGAACCTAAAAACAAACAAAACATGTAGATTCATGGGAAGGCAAAAGGATTGAAGAGAAGGCATGTACCTTACCTCAAGCAGTATGATACACTGCACTAAAACATGTACCCTTAAAATTGCAGTGTTAAAGGGACCTATGAAGGTCCAGTTAGTTCTTAGCTACTATTTTTATCATATTTGCCAGTCTGTCCAAAGCGACATATCTTGCAGTGCTTTCAGAATTTCTCACGATGCTTCTCCCTTCTTAACAATCCAAACAATTAGGTACTTTATTAAAAATTTAGAAGCCAAAAGTCTGGCTGACCCGTCCAAATAAATGTGAAGAATTCACCTTGCCCCACCTTGGTCTCTCCAACTCTCATCTCTCCACCCCCACCCCTTCTCGTCTAATTTACCGGTAGTTAAATGATGTATGTGAGAGATGCATGCATGCACCCCCCCCCCCCGTTAAAGTAAAATAATAATAATGCACAGCTTGCCTCTGTGCATTTATATTAGATTGACATTCATGTGCATTCACATAGTTCATGGACCCAGTTAATTGTTTTAAAATAACCATTCAGTGTGTTGAACCAATGTGTAGGCCGCTACTGTAAATGTTTCTGAGGAATACAGTGGTACCTCTGGATGTGAACAGGATCCGTGTCGGAGCCCTGTTCGCATCCTGAAGCGAACGCAACCCGCGTCTGCACGTGTCGCGTTTCGCCACTTCCGCGCATGTGTGTGACATCATTTTGAGTGTCTGTGCATGCGCGAGCAGCGAAACCCAGAAGTAACACGCTCCGTTACTTCCGAGTCGCTGCAGAGCGCAACCCGAAAATGCTTAACCTGAAGCGTATTCATCCCGAGGTATGACTGTAGTAATCTGTGACCAAAAAGGGGAAGTGGTGGGGAGAAAGGTCATCCCACACTCTTTAAAAAACGCACCCCAATACAGCAGGAACCAGAACATCTTGGGAGGGCCCTAGTAAATGATGTCATTTAAATAATAATATAAATATAAATAAATATAAATATATAAATATAAATAATAGAACCATAACACAAGCTATAAGAAATGTAATTATTTCTCCCATTCCATGTAACTGTATGGACTGGGAAAAGATTAAACTATTAAACTTTTCATGTGTGCCTAATCACTGGGGTGGATTACTTGTTGAGTTCCTAAAAACAGAAAGATTGAAGATTTCGAAATTATTAGGATAACCCACTAGAGATCCCTTCCAGCCTGCAAGCCATGTTAAATGAAAGAATTCTTACCCCAAACCAGATGCAGTTAATGCAATGCTAACATGTGGTAAGCAATTTTGAGAGAAGAGTTGAGAGCTTATGGTTTCTCACTGCCCAGAAGTACCCACACAAATTACTGTATACATTGTATGCCGCATTCACAGAGCTATCATTCAATCTCATGTACACAGTACTGACTTCTATGAATTCAGCATCATAAACACACTGGCTGGGTTAAACTGCTAATCCCCAAAGGAAAAATGGTTAACCAGTCATCATTAGAAAAGTGTCCACTCTTGATGTCTTGATCACCATAACTTCAAACAGTCGTCCTGGCCCAATTTCTCTTTCACTGCCTCCAAAAAGCTCGCTTCTCGTAACTGCAGTTTGCCTTCTCCTCCTGGAGTCTTTAGGAAAATACATGCCAAGAAACTTTCTATCACTAGAATGTTTACTGATCTGTAAGGTACTTTGTGGGTTTGGTGGCATTCTCATGTTTACAGACTCCTGTGAAGCCCCTCTTCCACAATTTACTCTTTCATTCCACAGTTGGAGGTTGGCTTGGAGTTAGCACTATAGGACAGGCAGAGGCTACGGTCTTTGGGACCAAATCTGTTTTTGGCAGCTTGCTGCATTCAGTATATAGCCTACCAAACTAAGTTACCAATCAACTCAAAACAGCTGTTCTTTGTAATATGGCAGGCTGTTGTTGTTTGTGGGCTTTGTTCAGGAATATCGCTTCACACACAGTGACTCAGTCTGGGTTAGCACCAAGGGGTGTGTGACTGCGAATTTTGCCTTGGTAACATCTAGTGGAGAGGGAATAATCAGGGATTTGTGGTGGGGAGCATTGCCTCAGAAGAAAGGGACCCCTGATTAATAGAAAGATATATAGGACTGGTTCCAAGGGAAAGGCTCAACACAAATCCAAACATGGATTTTCTTATTAGCTGCGGTGAGAAGCATGGGGTGGCGTTCAACTTAGTTTTACTCATAGCAGATCAACTGAAATTAATGAACATGTCAAAGTTAGGTCCATTAATTTTAATATGCCCAATCTGAGTAAAACCTAGCTGAATACCACACAGCATTTCCAAATAAAAGACGTAACTAGTGTTAACAAGGGGAAGAGAATGTCCTTTAGCTTTATCTTCAGGACAGTGTTCTCTACCCACATTGCTCAAGGAGGTTTAAAGATTGCATTTTGGGACAAAGTTCATGCATGCATTTTCCAACCAAATTTGAATGGATTTATTATTAGTAATCCCAACAATCAATGTACTTCATCAGGCAAGTCCTTAGACATATAAATGCCACCCCCAGAAACATCAATCACTAATATAAAATTAGAGCCTAAAAACAGAAATAAAAGCAGTAAAACAGCGTAAAGCTAATAAGCAGCACTGTTACTTCTAAGTTTATGGAATATATGGTTTCCTAAAATTGTTGGTTTAAACTTGGCTTCTGAACTTATTGGACACTCCCCTTCCGAATAATTAAACCAGCATAAAGAGATTTCAGGATCAGGATCTTAAGTAACTAGAAATCTATTGATCATTAGTTCGTAACTGCAGTGTGGGATTAATGACATGGGTGGTTTCTCTGTTTTGTTTACATATGCAGGCATATGATTCATATTAATAGACATGGGGGCAATGGGGGAGCATACATGTTTTGGGTTCTTTCTCAGATTCTCTTATCTCAAAACTCTCACTAAATCAGATATTTAACTCTGGACCAGAAAGTTAATGTTAACTGTCACGGTACCAAGGTGGGTGAAGGCAATGTCTGTGATATAAGTGTCATGTATATTCTCCCACAGTGTAGCTGGGACCTAGGCCAACATGCCTATAGCCCCATTTTCCACATCTGAAGTCTGTAGTGTGTCTGCTATTGTAGCATTCCTGTAATATGAATACTGTCTGTGTGTATATTTGTAATTGTACACAAGTGAGGCTCTGCTCCCCACCCACCCTGTGTCCTTTAAGGACAGCAATTGTTCCTCTTATGCATTGCCAAGAATCACTGAGTGAGATTCTCCCCAACCCCATCACTGTTCTCAACTCTTCCAAATATTATGCTGTCCCCAAACAGTCTTCATAATCACACTTTGAAAAATATCTTCCTATGCATATAGAGAACCAGCATCACTTTTAAAAAAACTGGAAGCAGTGAAAGAGATAGTTCCTTATTTGTTATTTTTCTAAAATTAAACTTGTCCTTATTGCTATTATTCTTTAAAGGTTGAATAAAATCTGTATCCCTGACCAATGACTTCATAAGCAGCTGGTTTAAGACGTTTCAGGCACTTTCCCCTGTGAAAAGCTGAAATGCCACTGTTAGAAAGAGGAGATCAGAGCTGTCGCTGTATCAAAATTCCCTCCCCAACCACTCCAATTGTAATGATAGAGGAGAGGAAGATCAAACTGGAACTTACAGTCTGCGGCTATTCCCTTCCAGCGATCTCTCAGAGGAGGGTACACAGTAACTCAGTAGAAAAACCAGGAAACTCCACTGGTGAAAGAGCCTGGGGAACATCGTCGCTTTGCTGTGAGTCTTTGGAACCTGCGAAGGAAGACACGATAAGTTTTTGCTCCTAAGCGCGTGGGTGCGTGAGACGCGCTTTGAAGCGGAGACGGAGGTCCCACGCGTGGATTCCCCACTTCGTCCCTACCACCCCCCCCCCCCCCGCCACACACACACAAAATCCAGAGCAATCTTCTGAGCTGAAAGCAAGCCGAGTGCCTAGGTGGGCAACAGAACCAAGGATTCTGTGTCCCAGGACAGCCCTGAACTGGGCAGGGGGACGCGTCCTTCAAGAACTGCAGCCGCTTTCCTTTCCTCTCCGAGAGAGAAAGCCACGCATCCTCCGTCGGCAAAGTACCTAGAAATCGAGGTTCAGGTCAGGAGCTTCCGGCAAGTAGTCTTCTCTGCTTGCAGGACTTACTAACATACACCCGCACACTGAGTCCTGGTGCGCGCACACCCGCCGAGCGCTACGAAAGGGAGGAGGGAGGCAGCGGGGAGAGCAGCCGCCTCTGGGAAACCTGCTGGAGGAGGAGGAGGAGGAGGAGGAGGCGGCATTTTGCAAAGAGATGGCGCCCGAGGAACATGGGCCGAGACCCCAGCGCTGCCGGCGGGCGGCGGGCCCCACCCTTGGCGGAAGAGCGCCCGCCCGCCCGCCCGCCTCCCACGCCCGCCAGCAAGATCCTCTGGGTCCCGGAGCTGGTGGGGTGCGAAATCGGCCGTGAGGGACACGGCGCCACTTCTCTTCGAAGGCAGCCGAATGGAGCAGATCGCATTTCAAACCAACCTCCCCGCAAGCAGAAAATGCATCAGGGTCCCTGAGGCGCTACATTTCTACGTGCAGCGAAGGTTCTCTACTTGCGCGGGGAACCTTTCACACGAGCCAGAGCGAGCCTAGAGTGGGGCCGGGTCCTTCTGTCCTCCGAGGTCTCCCGGCCTCATTCCGCCGCAGGTGTCGAAGCGGCTTCCGCAGCCCCCCTCGCCGCTGGCATTGGGGCGAGGAGGGGAGGCCGAGGGGGCGCCGCCCGCCCCGCGGCCCTTCCTCCTCCCCACCTCCCCGAGGCCCAATTCCGACGGGGCGACCTGGCGGGGACTCCTCCGCCAGAGGCGCCGCCAAGCTCCGCGCCGTGTCCCCCGCGGGAGGAGGCGGCGGCGGCGGCAGCCGGCGAAGCGCCTTCGCGCGAGAGAAAGGGCTCGCGCTCGCCGGAGTGCCAAAGAGCAGCCGGCGGCCCGACGGCGGGGACCAAGGCGCGGTCGAGAGAGAACCCGGGCCCAGCCCTCGTGGCTCGGCGGAGCTGCTGGAGATGCGAAGAAGAAGAGCGAGGCTGCGGGTCGCGGGTTCCGATCAGGCGAAGGCCAGGACCCCCCCCCCCCCCGCGGGAAGGCTGGGGACTGTCGGACCCCGGAGCTGACGAGAGGCTTTCGAGAGAGCGGGCCTGGCGCCTGGGGCGAAGCCCCAAAGGGCATTTCTCCACCTCCCCCCGAAAGAAGGGCTGAGTGAAGTTGCTCCTCGGGAGCAAGGCCCCGGCGGATCCTGCCGGCCCGGCCTGGAAGCGCCCAAGCCGGCGGCCTTGGGCAGAGCCGGGCGGAAATGGTCCGCCTTGGTTCCTGGGATGCGCCCCAGGCGCCCTGCCGAGCAAGGGGAGCGGGCCTGTCAGGCAGCAAATCCCGATATGCGGCTAGTCTTCCAGGGCCGTGCCCTTTTGGCCGAAATGTCTTGGGCCGGCCTCCCCTGCCCAGTCCCCTTCAGTGGCGCTGCTTCTGCGCCTTCACCAGCCCCATTGGAATGAATGGGAGTCACGCCATTTAGTTCAATGGAACTTGGAAGAATGGACCCGCCTTCTGCTTATGGGGAAGTTTAATGGACACATTTTCCCAGCAGGAGTCTTCATCCCCTCCCCACCATCCAACACACACCCAATCCTGGGAACTTCTTTCCCGACAGCTCAGTCAGTAGATCTTGAGGGTCTTGGGTTCGAGCCCCACACTGGGCCAAAGATTCCCTTCCAAATCTTACCATTCTATGATTCTAGGACTACATCACAAGCCTGCCTCCAGTGTAACAATGAGATATTTGAAATACACCAAATTCCCCCAACTAGAGATCTCAAATCAGGTGAAGCCCAGGATTTGTTTGGGATTTTGAAAGAGGCGGCAGGGCTACCCTGCTCCAAACTGCCTTTTGCTCAGCCAATTCAAACAGAGGCAAATGCACAAATCAACCGGTCCTCGGATTTCTTTTCTCTGCATTGCCCAGGAAATGCTGCTCTCTGAAAACCACCAGAGATCTTCTGTGGGGCTGCCGACCCATTCATTACAGACTTAGGAAAAACAAACAGTTGGTGTAAAAAGACTTGGAAAACTGAAGTTCCCCCAGAATTCATTACTTCACCTTTTCCTTGAGCGCTTCTCCTCTTCGCCTTCTCAAAGATCAGCCTGGCCAAGACAAAGTTGGTTTTCTCAGCGGTCGCTTCCAGAATTTATTTTGTCTCTCTCCCCTCCTTTCCACCCTAGAAAGCAAGCCAGTCACAGGAGAGGGAATCTCTCTCTCCCCTTCCAGCTCCAGTAATCCAAACCTAGGAGTTTTTATTTTGCATGGGAGAAATGAACAGAATGCAAATAAAATTAAAATAAGATAATAGGAGCAGGTGCTTCCTTTTCTCTGACTCTTTGTGTCACTGGAGGAACAGAGAGGGATTCGCCTTATATATAGCTATACGGAAACGGGGTGGGGATGGGAGAACCCCTTTTTTCTTTCTGCCCTCGAGGGAGCATGTGATGCGAATGGGCCTGGGCATGACGCGGCCCCGGGAGGGCTGGCTGGACGGGGCCCCAGAGCCCCATCTGGTTGGACGGCGACCGCCCCATCGCGCCCTCCAGCAAATGGAGGGGAGAGGGAGTTCCTGCTCGCCTCCTCTCGTCGCCATTGGCCCGCGGGACACCTACACACGCATGCCGGAGCCGTGAGGCATCCCAGTCCGGGCTCCTTCCCGCACCGTCACCTTCCTGCCATTGCATCCCTCTGGAATTCCTGCTGCTCCGCTGGCTCCTTTCCCTTCCATCACAGCTGTTTCCAAAATGCCCTGGAGGAGCGGAGCTGAGGCGGTTGCTGCCCCGGCTTTTGGCCCCTGCTGCCGGCATCTCTTCCGCAAGAAGGGGTTGCTGGAGAGAAATGCTCCTCTGCCTGCCGCGCCAGGAGGCGCTTCTTATCTGATCGCACTCCTGCGCTTTTAAACCCTTCGCTTCCGAACGCCTTGTTTGTGCGTTTTGAGAGCCGACCTCACGTCTTGGACTGATGAATGTGAGAAATGAGCCCTGGAGCTTTTTTTCCTGGGGTAAAACGGTTATATACGCGTAGGGAGTGGATGAAGAATGGTGGCGGAGGCGCGCGTGTCAGCAGACCTCCTAGCTAGGAAAAGCGCCTGAAGGATTTCGAGGAGCCACCAGCCCAGCGCTTCTGTTGTCTGACTCGGGGGGTGGGCTGGGGCTCCCTTAATATCCGCGGGCTGGAAGAGCTCCTACTTTTGTTTGCCCCAGCAAAGTCTGACAAAGGATTCAAAGTGCACCCGCTTCCCCCCTTAGGGTGTTTTTTGTTTCTCTGTTCCTGCTCCCCAGCCTCACCCTAGTATGCATACGCATCAGTGCTCCTGTCCTCCTCTTCTTCCTCCTTCAGCTGGACATTTGACTTCCGGAATAGCCAAGCGGCTCTTCTTCCTGATCCTCTACGTGTTTTCTCAGGATATGAAGTCTCAGTGGAACTTCTACTGCCAAATGAATGGGCTGTGGCCTTTACAGCTCTATGAGGGTTCTCCAGAAAGGTGTCTTTCTGGACTTTGAACCCAGGCCAGTAACATTTCAACTGGTGTTTGCACACCAGTGACTTCCATAGCACTATTCAACAGGCAAAGTGTCTTACAAATTTCCTGTACAATTCTGCCCCACCCCCACTGTGTAACTCACCTCACCCACCTATTGTCAAATCTCTTGATGATCCATCCAGCCTGCTAGGAAGTGGATTCTCCCACGTAGGTGTCCTGTCTGATCAGCCTCTTGTTTCCTGTGTTCCTGTAATCAGGAGCAGTGCACCTCCCTCTTTTTCTCCCTGCCCAGACACTTCCTGATACTACTAAACTATGAACAGGTGGGTTGAACTGGATAGCTTCACTTGATGCAGCTTCTTCCACTTATGAATTGTTGCAGCAGTTTTCATGTAACATACTTTTTTGGCTGGATGCCTGTAAGAATTTAGGTTAAAACACACAAAGAGAGTGAAGTGTGTTGTGCCAAACCTGCTGCCTGGTTCTAAGAATCTAGTAGTCTCTGTGTGTCTAATAGTAGATTGACTTTCCATGTTGAGGAGGGCAAGGATTCAGTTATTTAATTCACAAAGCCTGTTCCTTCTATATATAGCTCCTTGGTGAATGCTGCTGGCATTTGCTTCGGGTGTGTAGACTGTGGAGCGTGGCAGAACTCCAGAGGGATAAAACACAGAATCGGGTTGTGACTCCAAGACACTTGATGCTTTGGACTGGCTGGTTCAATCCAGTGAGCTGTCCATGGTGGTTGCAGCCCAGGAAGTTTCTCTCCTGGTCATAGCAAGTGGCAACCCCCTTCCTTCCTTCCTTCCTTCCTTCCTTCCTTCCTTCCTTCCTTCCTTCAAGATATCTTTTCTGATGGTACAATGATAAAGCTGTTTATACACAAAAGCCTCTTGGGGCTAGGGGTGTAGACATTTATTCCACAGATCCCCTGCACCCCCAAGGCACTTTGGTATCCTCAGTTATATACAGTGGTACCTTGGTTTACAACCATAATCTGTTCCGGAGGTCCGTTTGTAAACCAAAACAGGTTGTAACCCAAGGCATGCTTTCTCCAATAGGGCCTCCCAAAAAAATTTGTTCATAATCCAAAAAAAGTTTGCAAACCGGGACACGCACTTCCAGGTTTGATGTGTTTGTAATCCAAAATGTATGCAAACCAGAGTTTGCAGACCAAGGTACCACTGTATCTGGAGCAACCTATTTGGGAGAATGGATGCAAAGCCTACAGCATTATATTATCTTGTTTTAGATCATGTGGGAACCATGGCTAATGGTGGGAGATCTAGATGGCTCTGAGATCCTATGATGAAAATCAAATAGATAGATGATAGATGATAGGTAGTTAGATAGATAGCTGATAGATAGCTGATAGATAGATAGATTGATAGATAGATAGATAGATGATAGATAGATAGATAGATAGATAGATGATAGATAGATGATAGATAGATAGATATAGATAGATAGATAGATAGATAGATAGATAGATAGATAGATGATAGAGATAGATAGATATCGATAGATAGATGATAGATAGATGATGATTGATAGATAGATAGATAGATAGATAGATAGATAGATAGATAGATGATAGATAGATAGATAGATGATAGAAGATATAGATAGACAGACCAGCAAAATTTGTAAGGCCACAGATCACCCCCACTTTTAAATACCAGGGTATGCTCCTGATCAGCAGGTGATCTGCTTTGTCTAATACTTCCCATTATAGCCACCCACTTGACTTGTATTCATCCAGCTTTGCCACTATTGGTCAGTCTGGTCTCTAGTTGTAGTCCATGGCAGAATTTTATATGCAGGAATGAGAATTTCTTTGTCCAGTCATCTCTTGGTGTCACTTGAAAACTGCATAATGCCCAGAAGAGCCTAATCCAACTAAGTCTGCAACTTCTTCCTACATGCTATCTGTGACCAATACACACCAATGAACAAGCCAGCTTCAACCCTGCTCCACTTTGCTTAATATCTAGCCTGATTAAGAGTTCTGGAGAACTCAAAAGCTTGCTCACTATTTTGTGACATTTTGGTTGGTCCTAATAAAGGTTTCTCACATTGCTGCCCAGGTTGTAGAAGCACAGATTTAAAATCAGGGTGTCCCTAATCCAGATTCACTAAAAACACAAATACCTTCCTTTTGTTGTTGTCACCTCACCTCCAGCAGAAAGGAACACACTTGCAACTGGCTTGCATAAGATTCTGATTAACTGGGTGGGAAGTGAAGTGGCTTGCGCTTTGACATTCCAGTGTTCGGAAAAAGCCAACAGGAGCAAGAGGAACCTCTGAAATACCTTGGGACTCTGTCATCTAGGTCAGGTTTGGACAAGTACAGATTTAGTATCAGAGTGTCCATAATCCAGATTAGCTAAAACCATATATATTGCTGTAAACTGTATGTGGCAATTTTTAAAACTCCTGCGTATACATCTTGTTCTCACATCTAAATACTGAACATTTATTGGGTTCAGATTAAATAAAATGTGTGGTGTGGCTCACAATTGTTTCTCTGGAAAAGAGAAATCTGTTCAGCTGATTCATTCCCCATCCCAGTGGCTAGCAGTTTGAACAGGTAAATTGGCAGACTATGAAGGTAGGCATTTTGTCAAGCTTAACATTTTAATATAAATTTTCTGCTTTTTTGCATTACCCCAATAACCAATAAAATGATTTGGAAAGGAAAAGATTTAGTAGAGCACATAAATGAATGTCGTCAATACCTAGAATGGGCATTGCCATTCAAGTACTGTGTGTGCACTGTGTCATGTGATCAATTATGTGGGGCAGGGCTTACCTAGCCCCCCCCCCCCACATTTTATTCAGGTTGGCACCCCTGGTAGTGATATAATGAGTACTTTCCATTCATGACATCAGGTTTGTCTTTGGATCAAATATTTGTTAGTCTTCAGATTTTGATGTATTAATTCCTTGTTATGTAGAAAAGTCTGAACATTGTAATTTTATTTTATATAGTAGATATAGTTTAATATGCAATAAATGTATTGTCAGATGGGTCAATTTGGTTAAATTGTATAATCATCTTTTATACTAAGGGAACCAATTTCCAGATTTGTAAGTTTTTGTTCTTTTCTTTTCTTACTGTGTTTGTATTGTATATGCTAGTTCTAAGGACTCATGACCCTCTTAGTTAGTAGCTCAGTCTTTTCATTCAGGAATTGTATGAGAAAAATAGATCAACTTTTTGACTCAGTCTGGAGAATCTGAGGAGTGAAGGATTTCCCACTGCAAATTTAGACTCATAGAATCACAGTATTGTAGAGTTGGAAGGGGCCCGGTGGGTTATCTAGTCCAACCCCTTGCAACGAGATCATCCGTGATAGATGACCATCCAACCTATGTTAAAAAACCTCCAACTGTCAAACAGTTCTTATCGTCGGAAAGTTCTTCCTGATCTTTAGTCAGAATCTCCTTTCTTCTAACTGAATCCAGAGCAGGAGCAAACAAGCTTCTTCTATCTTCCTTGTGACAGCCCTTTAAATATTTGAAGATGGCTATCATACCTCCTCTTCAGTCTCCTCTTATCCCAGCTAAACATACCCAACTTCCTCAACCGTTCTTCATGAGGCTTGGTTTCCAGACCCTTTTATCATCTTAGTCACTCTCCTCTGCACATGTTCCATCTTGTCAATAGTTGCCATATGCAGCCTATACCAGCTAACTCAATAAGAGTCTTTCCTGCATGTTTTCTTTGCAGGTGTATTCTGCAATGTGTCCCTGAGGGCACATCGAGACTGTCACTAATTTCAGACAGGATTCAGTCACATACTGGCAAATTCAGACATGAGCTCTCTCTTTTTCCTTCCTACACCTCCTCCTTCCCCTGCCCCTGCCTTTAAAACCTTGGGAAAGAGCCAGTGAAAACAGTGTGATGATAGACTAGTGCAAATTTGGTATAGGGAGAAAGTTACAAAGTTAAGCAATAATTGATGAAGTGTGTTTCAGTAAAATGCTCTATGTAAAAACCTATGCATCCTTTAGATGCAACCTGAACTGTAGATCAGTGTGTTCTGGAACACACAACATTTACCAAGTTAACTGATGGGCTCTGCTTCAGAAATACTGAATGTTGGCTACTTTTTTCTCCTTTCTCCTTCCATTTTCTCTCATTCAGCTTTGCTGTGTTTACTTTCTGTCTTTCAATATCTTCTCAATATTTTATTTGTTGACGTAATATTGTGGATTATAATAGTAATCAGTGTTACCTAAGGTCTGATCTGACCTTTCTTGTAAACTGTGTAAATGTTGTTTGGATGTCTGTTTCTGCTTCAATAAAATAATCTCCAGATCTTGGAAACCTGAAAGGAGCTTTGAACTAAATCCTAAGAGGGGAGGCAGACAATATTACAGCAGATAAGGGAATACCTGGTACTGGGAATAATAGCTCACTTGATACACAGGAAACAGGAGTGGTTGTGCTACTGAAACCTGTGGAATGGCAGAAAATGTCATGGACTGGCTGGATGCCAGCTGGATGAGTGTGGGAAGCACCAGATGGGGAACACTCAATATTATTTATTTATTTATTTATTTATTTCCTTCCTTCCTTCCTTCCTTCCTTCCTTCCTTCCTTCCTTCCTTCCCACCTATCAGGCTGGGTTTCCCCAGCCACTCTGGGCGGCTCCCAACAGATTAAGAACAGAATAAAACATCAAACATTAAAAACTTGCCCTGCCAGAAGGCCCTCGGCGCTGGACCTCAGTGTCTGGGTTGAACGATGGGGGTGGAGACGCTCCCTTGGGTATACTGGGTTAAGGCCGTTTAGGGCTTTAAAGGTCAGCACCAACACTTTGAATTGAATTTTTATTTAGTGCCAGTAACTGGTTTTTGCGGATGTGGGTGGCGCTGTGGGTTAAACCACAGAGCCTAGGACTTGCCGATCAGAAGGTCGGCGGTTTGAATCCCTGCAACAGGGTGAGCTCCCGTTGCTTGGTCCCTGCTCCTGCCCACTTAGCAGTTCAAAAGCATGTCAAAGTGCAAGTAGATAAATAGGTACTGCTCCGGCGGGAAGGTAAATGGCATTTCCGTGCACTGCTCTGGTTCGCCAGAAGCGGCTTAGTCATGCTGTCCACATGACCCGGAAGCTGTACGCCGGCTCCCTCGGCCAGTAAAGCGAGATGAGAGCCGCAACCTCAGAGTCGGCCACGACTGGACCTAATGGTCAGGGGTCTCTTTACCTTTACCTTTAACTGGTTTTTGTAGTGCCATTCAATAGTACAAGGTGCCATTTACCAGAGACTGACATACTGAAATATATTATCATATAATGATAATATATTTAATGTTAATGGCTTCCTTTTTATATGTATGCATATAGTTTTGTTTACCAAGCAGTGTTTTAGTCACCAAAAGTTTTAGAGTTATTAGAAGCACAAGTTAGCCTATTATTGAATTTACTTGTATCAAACCTTAACATGCCAATTGTATTTTTTGACTTGTCCTATAACATGTACATGTTCTAATGGAAGAATAAAATATGATTTAATACTGAGTTTCCTCATACCAAACCTTAACATGACAATTACTGGTGCCATCACCTTATTATATCATTATCAATGCATTAAAATGAATATTCTCCTATTTTAAACAAAAATTATCTAATATTCTCATTAATCGAGAATATTCTCCAAAAGATTATTCTTGAGAATTTAACATCACTAGTCCCACCTCCCTGAAGAGGGGAAGGGTCGAGGAGAAGTCCAGTTGCACCAGGAAGTGATCTGACCATGGCACTTCTTTTGTTTCACTTTTACTTAGTGTCAGATCACCCACATCCATAGAGGTGAACACCAGGTCTAAGGCATGCCCGCGGCTATGAGTTGGGCCAAACTTATTCAGGAACAGCCCCATGGAGGCCATGCTTTCCACGAAGTCCCGAGTGGCCCCTTGTAAGGTGGTGTCGGCATGGATGTTAAAATCCCCTAGGACAACCAAACTAGATGTCTCCAGGAGAACATCTGCCACGACCTGAAGCAGCTCGGGCAGGGAGTCCTTGGTGCAGCGGGGAGGTCGGTACACCAATAGGAATCCTGTACTGCCCCTATTGCCCAACTTCCAGAACATGCACTCAGAAAACTGGGTCTTCCCAATAGGATGCCTGGTGCAAGCTAATGACTTCCTAAAAGTCTCTGCAACCCCCCCCCCCTCACCACCCATATGACCTGGGTTGTTGTGTGTAAGAGAACCCTGGTGGGCAAGCAGCAGCAAGAATAGGCCCATCTGCTTCATCCAACCAAGTCTCTGTTACACATGCCAGGTCAAGTCATGGATGACAGCGGTCTTGTGAATCATTGACCTGGCATTGCACAGCAGCACCTTCAGGTCATGTGGTTCTCCCTTGTTGATTCCAGTATCCTTCCAGTCAAGACCAGACAGGGATAGTTCTCAAACAACGACTAAGCCTGCTTCCTCGGTAATGACATGGTCTGCTCTTAGCGTAACTCTTCCTCCTACACGTGATCACTGAGACTGGGTGTCCCAGTGCATTCCCCCCTGTGGAACCTGTCCCAGTCATTCTGCTGGCTGGGGCCCACTCCCAGGCAACCCTAACCCTCTTTCCTTAAGAACAGAACTATACAAACTATTCAAAACTATACCAACTATGCCAAAAAATAAAAATAGAAACTAATAATAATAAAAACAATTTACAACTATACTAAAATTAAACCAATACCCAACCCAACACACATCCCACCCCCCACAGAGAAATAAAAAGCACAAAAAACTCCACCATTTAAAACACCACATAAAATATAATTTAAAAACAATTAAAAAGAGGAGCCTTCTCCGCCGGGTAGCAGCCGCAGTCCTTGTGAAGCCTGTCAGGCTCCGCCCCGAGCCAGGTGGAGAGAGGCAGGGCAGAGCCCCCAGCAGGCAGTCCTCAAGGGAAGAAGGCCCAGAGCCAGGGGATTGGTGGTGGGACCATGTTGAGTGACCAGAGGGAGAAGAAGAGGCTGGAGAGGAGGGGGCCCAAGATGTGGTGATGAGGCAGGTTGATGAAGAATCTAGGGCATCTCCTCATTCTGCTGCAACCAACTCCCCTTCTCACCCACCCCCACCCCCTGGTCTCCTAGAACACACAGAGAAATGAAAAGAGCAGAGCAAGACTGGTTGTCTAGACTGCTTGGGGAAAATCCTGCAGAAGATGGGACTTTGGCAGCTGTGGGAAGTAAGGGACCTTCAGTCCTTGAATCTACCTCATGTGGCAAGACCTCCTGGGAAGACTTGCTGGGATTACTAGACCTGCACTGCTTTGGTTGCTTTGAATAAGGAGTTAACGTCACTGACACTTTGTTTTATTTGCTGACATATGCTTGACTCCTGCTCCTGACAGGAAACAAGCAGAAGGAAGCAGCTGGAGGGAATGTCTCATGGTTCCAGTGCTCTCTGTACTAATGCACAAAGTATGAGAGCAAGACAAATTTGAGCTCTTAATACAGGATGGCAAATATGACCTAATAGACATTACTGAAACTTGGTGGGATGAGACTCATGACTGGAATGTAGAATTTGAGAGGTATAATCTGTTGCTGCTGCCGCTTTGCTGGTGAGTCTTGGGGAGGACCGCTCCCCTGGAAGCCCATTTCCCACCTTGGGCCTGGGGGCGGGCCCCATACTCCACCATAGCATATAAGGCTCCAAGGAGGCCTCAGGACATTGCTGCTGCCTCTTTGCCGGTGAGTCTTGGGGAGGACCGCTCTCCCTGCAAGCCCATTTCCCACCTTGGGCCTGGGGGCGGGCCCCATACTCCACCATAGCATATAAGGCTCCAAGGAGGCCTCAGGACATTGCTGCTGCCTCTTTGCTGGTGAGTCTTGGGGAGGACCGCTCTCCCTGCAAGCCCATTTTCCACCTTGGGCCTGGGGACGGGCCCCATACTCACCTCCACAGCCTATGGGGCTCCAGGGAGGCCTCGGGTGTGTGGCGTGGGGTGGGTGTTTAGTTGGTTGTGGGAATTTGTTTAATTTAATTATGTTGTGTTTGTAACTTTGTTTTTTGTTTTTATAGTTTTATTGTTCTGTTAGTTTGTTTTTTTGTATAGGTTTTAATTTGATTTTAAGGGGAGGGGTCAGGGCTGCCTGGGAGTGGGTCCCAGCAAACAAAATGGCTGTGGTAGGTTCCACAGAGGGGGGGGGGGTGCACTGGGACAACCGATCTCAGTGATCATGGGTAGGAGGAGGGGAGTTACGCTAAGAGCAGACCATGTCATTACCGAGGAAGCAGGCTTAGTCGTTGTCTGAGGACTATCCCTGCCTCTGGGTCTGGTCCTGACCAGACGGATACTGGAATCAGCAATGGATACCCACACGACCTGAAGGTGCTGCTGTGCAATGCCAGGTCAATGATCCATAAAACCATTGTGATCCATGACTTGATCGTGGATGGAGGATTTGACCTGGCATGTGTAACAGAGACTTGGTTGGATGAAGCAGATGGGCCTGTCCTTGCCGCTGCTTGTCCACCAGGTTTCTCTTACACACAGCAACCCAGGCCTTGTGGGTGGGGAGGGGGCGGGTTGCAATGATTTTTAGGAAGTCATTAGTTTGCACCAGGCGTCCTATTGAAAGACCCAGTTCTCTAAGTGCATGTTCTGGAAGTTGGGCAATAGGGGCAGTACAGGATTCCTATTGGTGTACCGACCTCCCCGCTGCACCAAAGATTCCCTGCCCGAGCTGCTTCAGGTCATGGCGGATGTTCTCCTGGAGACACCCAGTTTGGTTGTCCTAGGGGATTTTAACATCCATGCTGACACGAACTTACAAGGGGCCGCTCGGGACTTCGTGGAAAGCATAGCCTCCATGGGGCTGTCCCTGAATAAATCTGGCCCAACTCATAGCCGCGGGCATGCCTTAGACCTAGTGTTCACCTCTATGGATGTTGGTGATCTAACATTAAGTAAAAGTGAAACCAAAGAAGTGTCATGGTCAGATCACTTCCTGGTGCAACTGGACTTCTCTGCGACCCTTCCCCTCTGCAGGGAGGTGGGACCGATTCGGATGGTCCGCCCCCGCCACTTAATGGATCCAAATGGTTTCCAGAGAGTGGTAAGGGATGTTTTATCCCATGTTGATGGTCTTTCAGCTCATTCCCTGGTGGCCCCCTGGAATGTGGAGTTAATCAGGGCTATTGACTGTTTGGCTCCAAAGCGCCCTCTCCGATTGCATGGAGCCCAGACAGCCCTGTGGTTTTCCCCAGAGCTGAGGGCAATGAAACAATAGCTGAGATGGTTCGAGCGCCGGTGGCGGATAACTCATTCCGAATCTGACCGGACACAGGTTAGAGCTCAATGTCGAGCCTACCAAGTGGCGGTAGCGATGGCGAAGAAGACTTTCTTCACCGCCTCTATTGCATCTGCAGAAAACAGCAGCAGGAGACTTTTTCAGGTGGTCCGCAATTTAGCGGACAGTACAGGCCACATGATCTCCTGCAATGATTTTGCAAAGTTTTTTGCAGATAAAGTCACTCAAATTCGGGAAGAGGTAGACTCCACCGTGGGAGCAGGGCTGGGCGGGAGAGTGCTAGAATCAAGTTGCGTGGGATCAGTTCCAATCTGTTACCACCGAGGATGTGGACAGTCTGCTTGGACGAGTGAAACCAACCACCTGTCTCCATGATCCTTGCCCATCCTGGCTTATAAAAGCTAGCCGGGAAGGGCTGGGCTTTGCGGGGTGGCAAATGCTTCTTTCTGTGAGGGAGCCTTCCCAGACCCACTGAAAGAGGCGGTTATCAAACCGCTTCTTTAAAAACCATCTTTAGATGGCCAACTATCACCCAGTCTCAAATCTTCCATTCTTGAGAAAGGTGATTGAGCGAGTGGTTGCTGAACAACTCCAGGCACGCCTGGAAGAAGCGGACCATTTGGATCCCTTCCAGTCGGGATTCAGGCCTCATCATGGGACTGAAACTGCCTTGTCGCACTGGTTGATGATCTCCGGCAGGGTAGGGACAACAGTGAGAGCTGTTTCCTAGTTCTGCTGGATCTCTCAGCGGTGTTTGATACCATCGACAATAACATCCTTCTGGACCGTCTTGAGGGGCTGGGAGCTGGGGGCACTGTTATACAGTGGTTCCGCTCCTTCCTCCCGGGCCGGGTTCAGAAAGTGGTGGTGGGGGATGGGTGTTCAGACCCCTGGGCTCTCACTTGTGGGGTGCCTCAGGGTTCTGTCCTCTCCCCCATGCTTTTCAACATCTACATGAAGCCGCTGGGAGAGATCATCAGGGGGTTTGGACTGGGTGTTCATCAGTATGCGGATGACACCCAGCTCTACCTCTCTTTCAAATCAGAACCAGTGAAGGCAGTGAAGGTCCTTTGTGAGTGCCTGGAGGCGGTTGGAGGTTGGATGGCGGCTAACAGATTGAGGTTGAATCCTGACAAGACAGAAGTACTGTTTTTGGGGGACAGGAGGCAGGCAGGTGTGGAGAATTCCCTGGTCCTGAATGGGGTAACTGTGCCCCTGAAGGACCAGGTGCGCAGCCTGGGAATCATTTTGGACTCAGAGCTGTCCATGGAGGAACAGGTCAAATCTGTGTCCAGGGCAGCTGTTTACCAGCTCCATCTGGTATGCAGGCTGAGACCCTATCTGCCTGCAGACTGCCTTGCCAGAGTGGTGCATGCTCTGGCTATCTCCCGCTTGGATTACTGCTATGCGCTCTACGTGGAGCTACCTTTGATGGTGACCCGGAAACTACAACTAATCCAGAACGCGGCAGCTAGACTGGTGACTGGGAGCGGCCGCAGAGACCACATAACACCAGTCTTAAAAGACCTACATTGGCTCCCAGTACGTTTCCGAGCACAATTCAAAGTGTTGGTGCTGACCTTTAAAGCCCTAAACAGCCTTGGTCCAGTATATCTGAAGGAGCGTCTCCACCCCCCATCGTTCTACCTTCTGGCAGTTCCCTCACTGTGAGAAGCCAAGTTACAGGGAACCAGGCAGAGGGCCTTCTCAGTAGTGGCGCCTTCCCTGTGGAACACCCTCCCACCAGATGTCAAAGAGAACAACAACTACCAGACTTTTAGAAGACATCTGAAGGCAGCCCTGTTTAGGGAAGCTTTTAATGTTTGATGTATTATAGTATTTTAATATTTTTTTGGAAGCTGCCCAGAGTGGCTGGAGAAGCCCAGCCAGATGGGCGGGGTATAAATAATAAATTATTATTATTATTATTATTATTATTATTATTATTATTTATTTATTTATTTATTTATTATTATATGTTCAGAAGGAAAAGACCAAACAGGTATGGCGGAAGAGTAGCAGTGTTTAATGTTACGGCTTAAACATTGTGTGAAGAGCCCGAGCAAGGCTTTTTTTCAGCCGGAGCTCAGCTCTGGCATCTTTCAAGTGGGTGCCATTGCCATTTTAAGATAACAAGGGTGAGCTCCAGCAGCTCTTTTTCTAAAAAAAATAGCACTGGGACTGAGTATATGTACAGGGTGTGTATGTTGATAGCTTTCTTTAGGTAATGATAGGATCAGTATTACCATGCTACTTAATCTGTCATTAAAAATAGTCTTGTAAGCTACTAAGCATAGATATTGTTCACACATTCTGTGGATTGGATCAGATTGCAACTCTGATCTAAAACATATTTCCAAGGAATGATGGAGCTGATATACAGGATTTACTTCAAGGGTTGGATGCCTAAGAGGTGCATATGTTTTTGCATCATGAAAATCGCAGTCTGCAACATAGGTGCATGAACTAGAATCCAAGGAGACTGCTTTCTATGAGCCTAGGACTGGGAGGAAGGGCTAGAGAGGAAGAATTTCTTATGGTTCCCATTGGCAAGATTTTCCATGGTAGGAGCAGGAAGTGAAATGGGGAAAGTCATTTTATTAGAGCCAGATGGGTGATCCTAGATCAGTGGACAGTGATATCACTATGGGTTTGCTCAGTGCTTGCAAGATATAGCACATTCAATTCCAAGAGACTCCCAGTGTATCATTGCACCCTTCCCAGCTGATTACAGTGACCAAATGCAGATAAAGGGTGATACTCAAAGAGTGTGGGCCTGAGCTAAACCCATATGGATCCCAAGTGTTTAGCGACTGCAAATGCTGCTTCATATAAGGTCTCTTGGGAGCTGGATGAAAGAATAAACTCAGACATGAATTATTCACTTTATGTAGCTTCCATGGAAGGGTACCCACCCACCCCCCAACCCACAAACTGAAAATTAATTGATTGTAAGTACCAGTGAGGCAGCATGAAAATGTGTGTGTGTGTGTGTGTGTGTGTGTGTGTGTGTGTGTGTGTGTGTGTTTGAGATCTAGTTCTATTAACAACTCTGGAGAAAAGTGACTCATGCTTACCTTCTACATTAATTTTGGTGTTACATGAAATATGAATTGAGAAGTTGAGGGTTGGCTCACCTTGTTGTTGTTTAGTCATTTAGTCATGCCCGACTCTTCGTGACTCCATGGACCAGAGCATGCCAGGCACTCCTGTCTTCCACTGCCTCCCGCAGTTTAGTCAAACTCATGTTCGTAGCTTCGAGAACACTGTCCAACCATCTCATCCTCTGCCGTCCCCTTCTCCTTGTGCCCTCCATCTTTCCCAACATCAGGGTCTTTTCCAGGGAGTCTTCTCTTCTCATGAGGTGGCCAAAGTATTGGAGTCTCAGCTTCATGATCTGTCTTTTCAGTGAGCACTCAGGGCTGATTTCCTTAAGAATGGATAGGTTTGATCTTCTTGCAGTCCATGGGACTCTCAAGAGTCTCCTCCAGCACCATAATTCAAAAGCATCAATTCTTTGGTGATCAGCCTTCTTTATGGTCCAGCTCTCACTTCCATACATCATTACTGGGAAAACCATAGCTTTAACTATACGGACCTTTATTGGCAAGGTTATGTCTCTGCTTTTTAAGATGTTGTCTAGGTTTGTCATTGCTTTTCTCCCAAGAAGCAAGCGTCTTTTAATTTTGTGGCTGCTGTCACCATCTGCAGTGATCATGGAGCCCAAGAAAGTAAAATCTCTCACTGCCTCCATTTCTTCCCCTTCTATTTGCCAGGAGGTGATGGGACCAGTGGCCATGATCTTCGTTTTTTTTTATGTTGAGCTTCTAACCATATTTTGAGCTCTCCTTCATGGATCACTGCCTTGCCGTGGCGAAGGGGCTTGAATAACTCAGAGAAGCTATGAACTATGCCGAGCAGGACACCCCAGATGGACAGGTCATAGTGGAGAGTTTTGACCAAATGTGATCCACCTGGAGCAGGAACCGGCAAGCCACTCCAGTATCCTTGCCAAGAAAACTCCATGGACAAAGACAACAGGCATATAAAAGTTATGACGCTGGAAGATGAGCCCCTCAGGTCGGAAGGCGTCCAACATGCTACTGAGGAAGAGCGGAGGACAAGTACAAGTAGATTCAGAGCTGATGAAGTGCCTGGGCCAAAGCCGAAAGGTCACTCAGTTGCGGATTTGCATGGAAGCGAAAGGAAAGTCCAATGCTGTAAAGAAAAATATTGCATAGGAACCTGGAATGTAAGAACCATGAACCTGGGTAAGTTGGATGTGGTAAAAAATGAGATGGCAAGAATAAATATTGACATCTTGGGCATCAGTGGCTCACCTTACTAGCTCCTGAATCCTAGCCCTGGTTCCCTTATCTTAATGGAGTTTCCCAGTTGGAAAGGGGGAAGACAGATTTGCATGAACCAATCTGCTGTGTCATTACTTAATCAAGAATTAGGCTGTGGCATTAGTTTAGTTTTTACACTAATCTCCTGCTTTTCCTTGGGAAAATAATCACTTTCCATTATTCATCCATAGCACTGGAACCCAGATAAGGCATCTGTACACAGATATTAGCATTTGATTCTATTCCCCAGCTTTTGTTTGGAAGTCCATGGAGAACTTACTATATTGACTAGGATAGAGCTTGTGACCTGGAGGCCTCTGACACCACTGTAATCATATGCAATGTAGCACAGGGTGCAGACTTACTAACCAAATAATGTATCATAAAACAAGCCTGATGTTGTCCTTGATTGCTTGATGTTCTGTAGCAGTTGTGTCACCCAGAACTGCTGCAGCTGCTGAAATGTAATGTTGAACATGCAATTTATGTGTTTTCCAAATACTTTAATATAATAATGACAATTTTTTAAAAAATCTGGTCCACCCTGTTGCCACACCATTTTTATCCTTTTGTGTAATCAGAAATACTCTGACTGTGCCTTGCACTGATATGGAAAAGGGAGGTGGCAACTTGTACAATGTAAAAAGAATAGTCTGTTAGGCACACCAGGTAATATTAACCTGACACTCAAAGTTACACAACTCATATTTCTGACTAAATTTATGAGCAAGAATGAGCTTTCTCCCCATTTTTAAAAATTATAATTGAAAAATATAGTTGGCAGTTTTCCTCCACACTAGCTGTGTTCCTTCCTTGAATTCCTGACTCCCCTCCCTTAAGTTCAGATACTGGCCTATACATAGAGAGGCCCATCTTTTTTTTAGCAAAGGCTCCAAGAAGGTAAACATGTGTGAATGTTTATGTCAAGAAAAATGGTGCTGGAAGGTGCTAAGAATTACTTTTAAATGTTGGAAAGGAGCTCAGAGTAAATGTTAACTAAAATGAAAGCAGACTATTGAAGAACTAGCCTTAATGTGATGTGTGGTATATTTTCAGATCCAAGAAGTTAGCCTCGATTGCATCATGGCACCATTACAGGATGCATGTAGGCAGTCAACTTTCTTGGTTAAAACACCAGTTGATTTCTTTTATGAGAGCGCAAAGCAAAAATTAGTTGAATCTGAAAAGCTATGGAACTGTACTTTTATTTGTGGTTAGGACACATCCGTGTAAGAAAACCCTTCTCTGGAAGTTCCAGGGTTTCTGGGACTGCTCTGTTGCTTGAGCCGTGTGAAGTGTTTGGAGATCTATCGCTTGAGTTGCTGACATAATTAATGATTTCATTAAGACTGTGAAAGGGGCGCTTGTATTCCTTCTGGCATGGACAAGCCTTGTTCATGTCTTAACCCATGTTGCTTTTGCTGATCTAGAAGGTTGGGTCTCTAACTGCTGAAGTTAAAAGCCAAATAGTACACTGGGATATAATATTCGCTGCCATGTCAAGAGCCTAACACATAAACACAAACAGCTACTATGGATTACATGTTGGCAAAGAATTGCCTAGATCTTTCAAACATCATCATCATTTTTATTTTTATTTTTGTTGTTGTTGTTTCTATAGTGTCCTTCATCTGAGGATCGTAGGGTGGTTTACAATATAAATATAGATGTGAAATTGTCTTTTTTTGGGGGGGGGTCCTCTTCTTAAATAAATAAACTATTTATTGCTCATTATGCACATGAAAGATTTGCTTGGCTGTCTTGACCTTTGGAAGATAGCATTTATCCACATAAATCTAGATAAAGCAAGTATATTGCAGTACAACATACATCTAGAACAAAGCTGAAATAGTTCATTGGGCTAAATTCAATCCTATACTTTACTCATATGTAAATCCTTGTTGAGTTAAATGTGGCTTACTCCTAGGTATGTGTGTATGGCATTGCAGACATCAGGGTTCATTGCTGGGAGTAATTTAAATTAATTGTATTATCTCCTGCTTAGGAACAAACCACCTCCTAACTGTAAAGTGATCCATAGCATCCCCATGGGCTTTTGAAGAGTAGCTAATACTCTCCTTAAACCTGGCACCAAGGGGGCACCGGGAAGCTCAGTTTCATGGCAGTCTAATTATTCCAGCTTTACCACGGAGACTAGGTTCACCCCAAAAGACACTGCAGGTTAATGGAGCTGCTACCTTCTGTTGGGTACTCTTAATAGTACCTAATCTAATCAGTAGTAATTATTTAGTAATATACATGAGTTACTAAATTAAAACGCGGCAAGGTTTCCATGTCTGATCACACACACACACACACACACACACACACACGTTATCATACTTTGTTTTTGTAATTTGTCAGTCATGATAGCTGTGTTTTACCTGGGATATCTAGCCATTGCTTGTAAGCCATGTACTTCTGAATGTAAGCTGCTGTGAATCACCAGTAGGGAAGCATTGCTGTTGCTGTCAGGCCCTGTTTCTGGGCTTGCCATAGGCATCTGGTTGGCCACTGAAAGAACAGGATAGGCCCCTGGTCAAATCTTGCAGGGCTTATGTTCTTATATCTGACAGGACAGGGCTGAAGAAAGCCAAATAGAATTTCCCCAGGTCACCATACACAGGCTGACTTATCATTTAGCACATACACAGTTATCGTCAAAGCAATAAATAGCAAAATATTGGTTTTAAACTTAACTCTTGCCCTAGATGACTTAGGCAGGTGTTCATAGTTGATGTGGTTATGGGAGATCCATCACAAGGAGCAGTTGGAAATCCATCCCTTTCTGCCTTCTTAGCAAAAGGTACTGCAGAGAATTTGGTGAATAGAATTTTCACTAATTCTAGACTGAAGGCCTTCCACAACTGACTTAGATGCATTCCTTTAGAACAATGGTTTCCAGTTGGTAGTCTACAGACCCCAGGAGGTCTGCATAACCTACCCAGGGCACATACCTGTAGAGAGCACAGTTTGGCCCATAAAGCCTCAACATTAACAAAGGACTCAAACTACTTAAGTGCAAAAATAGGTTGCTATACATGAGGGTTTCTAGGACACTGAAAAGTGAATATTTGTACTTAAAGCTGAAAGAGGAAATAATATTTTGCAAAGGTGGCAAGAACAAACAATCAAATATTGATTAGTATCCAGGGCCTGAATCTGAATCACCAAATTGGGCCCCAGATTGAATGGAGAGGAGCATGCATAGCCTTATTATTTATCCATGCCCGCTGGCACAAAAGGTTACTGAATGCCAAACAATGCCAAAGTCTTCATTCTATTGTATTTTTCATGTTATACTTGACCTCTGTACAATTAGGCTCGCCATTCTCTGTCAGCTTCAATGCCTCATCCATAATATGAAGATAATGATAACCTATTTTTTTGTTTCATTGTCAATATTCTGATTTAATTGTCAGGGTTAGTTTATAAGTTAGCAAAGCCTACTGACACAGATAAAGGTAACGAACCTACAAGTCGCTACCATGAAGCATTTGAGAAAAGAGGCCCTGGAAGGTTCTGTGTTTCAGGTTCTGGTTGTAGTAGTAGTAGTAGTAGTAGTAGTAATAATAATAATAATAATAATAATAATAATAATAATAATGCATCCATAAGTCGCAATCTGCTATTTTAACAGCCTAAGGTTAAACGTGGGTACAGAAGCGCTCTTGCAGACAGAGTTAAGCCGGGCAATGTGCTGAAACTCAAAACTCATCATGCACAGAAATTTTCTGGAAAGGGTTTCATGAGCTTGTAGTGGCACCCCATGCCCACTTACTACATTATGTCTGAATTCGTTCTTGAGCCTTCAGTTCTGTTTACCTATTACTGAACTGTCATGTTTGACCAGACATACATCCAGGTTTCAGTGCTCCATTGCTTGAACTGCAAAGGAAACATGAATTTAAATAATTTCCTGACTTGGCCTTGGGGTCACTTCCCACTGGTCATATGTTGATAGGCTGAAAGGAGGCCGGGCCTAATATAAATGAACAAGCTCCATTTATCTCTTGAAGTTGGCAGTTGTCATTCAAGCCATACAGTGAGTGCCTGCTTTGGGCTGGGAAGTGGGAAGGAAGCTGGAGCTTCACATGTAAATTGTGGTGTTTTCCAAATGCCAAGTGGAAAATGGAAAAATGATTGCCAAGTAGTGATTGAGCGTAGAAAGCTCTCAGTCTCAAATTCCTGACTAAATTATAGCGACCAAAACACAGTGGTTAAAGGAACACATGGATCTCTGCATTCCTTGACAAAAATACTAGACTTCACATCTGTTTATAAAAAGCTGCCATCCTGATGACTTTCAGGTTCATCCTGGCCTGTCACCAGGGGCCAGTTAATAATTATTGAGGCTCTGAGCCTCACAGAGGGGAAGGAGGGCACCATCCCACCCCAAAACAGCTTGTATGCCCTTGATAAAGAACCTGAGCCTCAAGTGTAATGTCATGCACAGGAGAAAAATAAAACTTATCCACATTAAACAGTGTCTAAAATATGCTCTGCAATTAGTTATACTTGGGTCTGTAAAACCAATCATATTCTGAAGGCTTTGAGTGCATCTATGATGTGTGCCCCCCCTCTAAGATATGCAGTTGGCTCCTGAAAGTCTCTCCGAACCCCTTTTGAGTCACTTACTGCCTTGTGCCTTCATTCTTGAAGCATGGGGACAAATCCACTTGGTGCTGACCATATAAAGTTTGTCTCAATGTCTTGTGTCACTGGCAGAAAATGTTCAGATTGGAAAGGGTAGTCAGATAATTATCTAGACCATCAGGTGTATGCAAATTAAGTATTTGTATAGACAACAAAGAATGATACTGGATTGTGTCAAACCTGAGTATTTCCCCCCTTTTAAGCCTTGGTTCAAATTCTGGAAATTGTGGCATTCAAATAATATTTTTCTCTACTGGTGCAATAAAAAGGTAAAGGTACCCCTGCCCGTACGGGCCAGTCTTGACAGACTCTAGGGTTGTGCGCCCATCTCACTCAAGAGGCCGAGGGCCAGCGCTGTCCGGAGACACTTCCGGGTCACGTGGCCAGCGTGACAAAGCTGCATCTGGCGAGCCAGCGCAGCACACGGAACGCCGTTTACCTTCCCGCTGGTAAGCGGTCCCTATTTATCTACTTGCACCCGGGGGTGCTTTCGAACTGCTAGGTTGGCAGGCGCTGGGACTGAGCGACGGGAGCGCACCCTGCCGCGGGGATTCGAACCGCCGACCATGCGATCATCAAGCCCTAGGCGCTGAGGCTTTTACCCACAGCGCCACCCGCGTCCCCTACTGGTGCAATAGTAATGCACTAACAGGTAACCCTTTCTCTTTTGGCTCATTTATGAAATATCAGTGCAGCAAATTAACTCCCTGCTGTCTATCATGCAGTTGACATTGTTAGATTAGATCAAACTATTCTTTCAAAAGATATTAAATCATTTTACAGGTTGCTTCTGTGCCAGAGGGCTGCCTTTAGGTGAGACCTGCCTATTCCTGAGGACTGGAATGAACAGAATGCAGGTACCTTTTTCTATTCTTGCCTTTTAGCATTGCAAGCTGCATTGCACATGGTGTTTCACTCCCAATGTGCAATATTTATTAGTGCATTCCAGCTACTCATTAATTTTCTAGAAATGTTTCTGGTTCAGTGAGAGAGACCTAGCTTGTAAGAGAGGGCTAGGCAGTGTGAGAGAAAGAGGAAAACCTTGAATCAAACACTTCAGTATGAGATAGGGTCAAAGAAAAATATCTCTTTGTTTTTCCTAGACTGTGGGCCATTTTACATAACATATAGCAACAAATTCAAGTTTGCCAGCTAGTGTGCACAAGGCACTGCAGCAACCCCAGCTCCCTGATGAGTTTGTCTTTATCATGCCTGTGTTTGGAAATCTGGCCTGCTTCATGTGTTGATCACCCAGATTGGTCACCCAATGGGGGTGGGCGTCCAATGTAGACATTTGAGCTAGAGAAGCCTAGACACACAAACCTTTATGCACTCAGGCTTCCAGAGTGCATAATCAGAACTCTCATCAGGTAGAGTTCCATCTCCTGTGCTAGACTAAACAACTGTCCTAGCCTTCTTTGTTTCAGATCTTTCTGTGCTCAGTGGGTGAACTCTGAAGAGTGAAGCCTGCCCCCACTCATGCTCAGAAGATGACAAAAAGGGAGGAAGTACCTCTTGAGCAACACACCTGGGGAGTCATTATTCTCATATCCCAGGCCCTCCAGGCCAGAGGATGTTGCCCGGTCAGACTTAGTATATCCCCACCATGCTGTAATGAGAGCTAATGGCTGCAACATCAGATAGTGGCTGTTTAAAAGCACGTCTAGCTCAGGGGAGTGCAGAGGGGCAGCCATGAATATGCCCTTTGCTGAGAAGTCAGCTCTCTATTCTGCAGAGGGAAACACTCTAGCCAGAACGCTGCGCTGGCAGCCTCTTAGCTATCAAGCCATTTTCAGGAATCCGTTAACAGAACCATTTATTTATTTATCCATAGATAATAACAATATTCAAAAATTTGATGAAGATATTTGGATGAAGATATTTGGATGAAGACCTTGGAGGCCAGGGTTTGAATCCCCAGGGTTTGAAGCCTGGCCAGTGCCTGTCTCTCAGCCTAGCCTACTTCACAGGGTTGTTGTGAGGATGAAATGGGAAGAAGGAGAACCAAATACAGTGGTGCCTCGCAAGACGAAATTAATTCGTTCCGCGAGTTTTTTCGTCTAGCGAATTTTTCGTCTTGTGAAGCACGGTTTCCCATAGGAATGCATTGAAAATCAATTACAGTGGTGCCCTGCAAGACGAACGCCTCGCAAGACGAAAAACTTGCAAGACGAAAGGGTTTTCCGTTTTCGAGTTGCTTCGCAAGACGAATTTCCCTATGGGCTTGCTTCGCAAGACGAAAACGTCTTGCAAGTTTGTTTCCTTTGTCTTAAAACCGTTAATACCCAGGGTGCATTGCTTGAAGAGGTGCAGTTGCGACTTGAACTTCGAGGAGCAACACATAGCACACGGTGTGGTAGCCTTTCTGAGCTTTTTAAAGACTTTGCTGAATTTTTGAAGCTTTTCCAAAACTTCTTCTGCAGCCATTTGGTAAGTTAAACTTTTGAAACTTTTTTGGGGGGTTTTGGATTTTGGGTTGGGGTGTTTAGAATTCAAGGACTTGGTGTTGGGGAGAGGTTTGCAAGAATCTGGGAGCTTATGTGGGTTTTTTCTGCATTTTTCTGATTTTTTGTGACCATTGGGCCATGTTGGTGTTTTTTTTAAAAATAATAATAATAATAATAATAAATTTTATTTATATCCCGCCCTCCCCAGCCGAAGCTGGGCTCAGGGCGGCTAACAACAATCAAATAACCAAATAGTTGAATAATCACACATTCTAAAATATTTCATTATAAAAATTAATTAAAATCAAATTGATGGCAACCAAAATACTGTGCAGGTTGCCAGAGGAGGGAGTCAGGCTGCGCCCTGACCAAAGGCCTGGTGGAACAACTCTGTCTTGCAGGCCCTGCGGAAAGATGTCAGGTCCCGCAGGGCCCTAGTCTCTTGTGACAGAGCATTCCACCAGATTGGAGCTGCAGCCGAGAAGGCCCTGGCTCTAGTTGAGGCCAGCCTAACCTCTCTGAGGCCTGGGACCTTGAGGATGTTTTTATTTACAGACCGTAGGTTTCTCTGTGGGGCATACCAGGAGAGGCGGTCCCGTAGGTACGAGGGTCCAAAAAAATCTGGGTTTTGAATTTCTGTGTGCTGGCTGGGTGGGGAAACAGTTGGGGAGGGGTTTGCAAGAATCTGGAAGCTTGTGTGGTGGTTTTGTTTTGTTTTGTTTTGTTTTTTTGAATTTTTATGATTTTCTGTGACCATTGGGCCATGTTGTTTTTAAAAAAAAAAAATTGTGGGTTTTGAATTTCTGTGTGCTGGCTGGCTGGGGGAACAGTTGAGGAGGGGTTTGCAAGGATCTGGGAGCTTATGTGGGGTTTTTTTTTGAATTTTTATGGTTTTCTGTGACCATTGGGCCATGTTTTTTTTTAAAAAAAATTTGTGGGTTTTGAATTTCTGTGTGCTGTGCTGGCTGGCTGGGGGAACAGTTGGGGAGGGGTTTGCAACAGTTGGGGAGGGGCTGGGGGAACAGTTGGGGAGGGATTTGCAATTTCTGTGTGGTGGGTGGGTGGCTGGGGGAACAGTTGAGGTTTTTGAAGACTTTGGTGATTTTTAAAGCTTTTCCAAAACTTCTTTTGCAGCCATTTGAGGATTTTGAAGACTTTGGTGATTTGCAGCCATTTCGTAAGTTAAACTTCTAAAACTTTTTGGGTTTTTTTTTGGATTTTGGGTTGGGTGTTTGGAATCCAAGGACTTGGTTCTGGGTTTGAATTGCTGGTTTTTTTTTTCTTTTTCTGAGTTTACGAAGGGAGGAGCTGTGCTGCCATGGGACCCAAGAAGACTGCTGCTGCGGAGGCTGGCGAGAGGAAGAAGGAGAAGGTGACGCTGGAAATGAAGAAGGAGATCATCTGGAAGCACGACGGTGGAATGCGTGTGGCAGACCTCACCAGGGAGTACAGCAGGAACCCATCGACCATCGGCACCATCCTGAAGATGAGGGAGAAGATCCTTGCGACTGATGCAGCCAAGGGAGTCACCAGGATCGTGAAGAACCGCCCAGCTGTTCTGGAGGAGGTCAAGAAGTTGCTGCTCATCTGGTTGGAAGAGAAGCAGCGTGCAGGGGACACAGTGACTGAGGCCGTCATTTGTGAGAAGGCCAAGGCCTTGCACGCTGACCTCATCCGGGAACAGCCAGGAACCTCAGGCGAGCCAGAAGTCTTCAAGGCAAGCAGAGGCTGGTTTGACCGTTGAAGGCAAGAAACTCGCAGAACGAAAAAAACTCGCAGAACGAATTAATTTCGTCTTGCGAGGCACCACTGTAATGCGTTCCTATGGTCAAATAAAGTCCAAACAAAGCCAAATTTGGTACAACAAGAGTTTATTAAGTGCTCTTTAAAGTCACACATACTGTAAAGAGCATTTCAAAAATTGAAGGAACAATAAATTAAGTTTCTAAACATGACAGAAAAACATTTAAAAATCAACAAAGTGTACAGTACATTTTCTAAGACTCTGGGGACCAACTCGAAGAAGGTTCCTCTTCCACTCTTTGCTTCTTGCTGAAGAACCTGTCCATGGTCTGCTGCTTCATCCGCCTTTTCAGCACCTCCCTGAAAGGCGACATGACCCTCGTATCAAAAGTGTTCACAAGGTCATGTGCCACGTGCTTGTCAGGGTGGTGCCGCTGTGCAAAAGCCTGCACATCCTTCCACTTCAGGCAAATGTCCCTCAGTTCTTTGGAGGACAGCCGTTCCTCAGTTGCTTCCTCCTCTTCCACCGAGGCCTGCTCCTGCGCAGCCTCTGCCTGCAGTTCGACCAGCTCCTGGGTGGTCAGCTCGTGGTCGTGCTCCTCCACCAGCTCGCTGATGTCCTCCTCTGTGACCTCCAGGCCCATGGTCCTCCCCAAGGCAACAATGTCCTGCACCACTGTTGACTCTGGTGCATCAGAGTCACTTGGTGCCACACAGTCCGGCCACAGGCTGCGCCAAGCGCAATTCAAATTTCTCTGGCTGATCCTGTTCCAGGCCGTGGTGATCATCTTCAAGCAGGTGACGATGTCGAAGTGGTCCTTCCAGAATTCCCGCAGGGTGATGGTGGTGCAATCAGTCACCTCGAAGCATCGCCTGAAAAGCTCCCCCAGCCCCTCCCCAACTGTTCCCCCAGCCCCTCCCCAACTGTTGCAAACCCCTCCCCAACTGTTCCCCCAGCCACCCAGCACACAGAAATTCAAATCCAGAATTTTTTTAAAAAAACAGCAGAGTGGCCCAATGGTCACAGAAAATCATAAAAATGCAGGGAAAAAACCACACAAGCTTCCAGATTCTTGCAAACCCCTCCCCACCTGTTCCCCCAGCCACCCACCACACAGAAATTCAAACCCAGATTTTTTTTCGTCTTGCGAAGCAAGCCCATAGGGAAATTCGTCTTGCGAAGCAGCTCGAAAAACGGAAAACCCTTTCGTCTAGCGAGTTTTTCGTCTTGCGAGGCATTCGTCTTGCGGGGCACCACTGTATCCCACCTTGAGTACTTTGGAGGAACATATGGTATATAAATGTAACAAATTAATAAAAATCAAATCAAATAAAACTAAACTAAATAATTAGCAGGGTGTTGCTCTTGACAAAGTGTCCACACTGCAATTCAATACCAACATTGTATGTTCATGCATTCAAAAAACATTAAAATCCATTTTAGTTCTATTCCACATTAATTAAAATAGAAAAACTTGTTCTCTTTGGACTATGCCACTGGATACCATGACTTTTAGAAATGGCACACAACAAGTATGGAAGCAGACATGCAGTGTTTTTGCAGAACCTGATAAGGAGTCTTGAATTACCCAAATTGGATTAGTGTAAACACAAACCACTTATGGTTTTCTTTGGGAGGGACAGGATATCAAACCATTGTAAGCAGGGCTAGCCCACTCATGAGGTTTTGAAGCACAAGCCATGGCATGGTGGGAAAGAGGGTAATAATAATAATACGTAGTAGTAGTAGTAAATATTTGTAACCCACCTATCTGACTGGCTTGCCCCAGCCACTCTGGGCAACTTCCAACATATATCAAAGCATCTGTCATCTGTGCTTTAGCTGAGATTCCTGCATTGCACAGGTTGGACTAGATGACCCCGGGGTCCCTTCCAACTCTAAAATTCTATGATAATAAAACATTACACATTAAAAGGCTTCCCTATACTGGGCTGCCTTCAGATGCCTTCTAAAGGTCATCTAATTGACATCTGATGGGAGGGTGTTCCACAGGGTGGGTGCCACTACCGAAAAGGCACATCCTTCACCATTGGGTCCCAGTTATATCAGTGGGGGTTATGTAAATTCTAAAAGTAACTCCAGTCATCTGGCCACTGTATTTTGGACCTGTTGAAATTTTTGAGGCATCTTCAAGGGCAGCTCCACATACAGCACATTACACTAATTCAAACAACAACTTCTTCAGATCTCCAAGCAGGGGCTCAGTCCCAGAAGGGGGAACCTGTGAATTGGAGAAAGCAGGGATGCCAGTGAGGAAGAGACAAGATGTGGAACAAAGGGTTGTATCTAACTAAGTCATATCCAGCGCAGACCCATTGAAATGAATCACATTAGGTAAAATGTGTCTACTCTGAGTATGACTTAGTTGGATCCAAACTAATGGGGGTTGGATACTGAGTGGCATTTTAAAAAATAAATAAATGAAGCCCTGGGACTTCCACTGTCCTCATCAAATTTGGGAAATGTTTAATGGAAGTGTTTGGGAGAGTTCTCTGAACATCTGCTGGGAGGGTGGAGGGGGGAAGCTAGACCTCTGATTTGCTTGAATGTGATATCCCTATCAAGAGACTAAACTTTTTCCCTGTACTACTTAGTTAAATAATTGCTAGCATATTTTAATGTTTTTTTATTATTATTACCTGCTCTGAGGTGCTGTTTTGGAAGAAATGCAGGTATAAATTTTAAAATGGAAATAATCTTGGCATCACTGAAATGAAAATTGTGTAGAAATATATAGCTAATTTTTAAGTTGTACTTTCATGGCCTTTGGAAAAGTGCCTTGAGATAAATATTACATGAGCATTGCTTGGAAACAAAAACACACAAACTTGACTAGTCTCAGCTGAGATCTTAAATTGCTCATTTCCTGGATTGCTCCCCCCCCCATATTATTGGGCAGGTTATATAGAAGGACAAAAAACAAGCCAGGTCAGCCAGTTGAGGTCTCTTATTCCAACACACTCAGAGCTGAATCCCATCGCACTTGCTAAGCTTTGGCACAAAAATGACACCCAAGTTAAAATGGCATGATAATCTGTCAATGGTGAACAGAGAAATGCACAGCCTGGCCATTTCCCAGCTGCTATTCCTGTGCTTCTTGTGGAAAAGCCATCACAAAGGTGCATGCAACATTTAGAGCTGATGCTACCACACACAGAAATCTGCCTTCTACCAAATCACACTAAGGAACTGCAAGTGGAGGAAGTTATCCACTCCAGGAGTTATCAAGGCCTGCGCTATTCCTCTTAAATCCTGGGAAGGTGAGGTTAATGAGGGCTCATCCACACTGCTGCTTGTCCTGTGCTCAGAAAGCACTGGTTCAAGAGGTTTTCCACTTGTCTGCACTTTTTAGGCATGGGTCTGAGCAATTTTCCATTTGCCCTTCAGTTTTCCTGGGAAAACCTGCTGTTTACCACTGAATTGGAACAAACATCAATCTGCAGTTTGCAAAGACAGTCTGTTGGGTTTTGTACAATTCCCACCACTCCCAAGTCTTGTCCAGTCTAATCCAAAACCCATTGGTCCTGCCAGCACAGTACTGTCTACACTCTCCGGGGTTTCAAACAGGGTGCATCTCCCAGCCCTACCCAGAGATGCATTGGGGACAGAACCTGGAACATTTTGTACACAGAGCAGGTGCTCTATCATTGAGTTGCTGTCCTTCCCCAAATGTAGGTTGCCATTTAAGTGGGAGTCCCTTTTTAAAAAATCAGTATGCATTGGCTGGCCCTCATTTCAAATGAGTACTATAGTGTGAAATGGATTTGAGGGCGGGAGAACTGGATTTCTACTGAAGCAAGTCTTGGATGTCACACAAAAAAGGGCAGCACAGCACCCAGTCAGTACAGGCAAAAGAAGAATGGGGACATACATACAAGTCCCCAGGACTTGTATCTATTGAAAGGGAGTTCAAGATGGCTGGGAGTTTGTTAAGAGGGAGATAGTAAAAGCACAACTTCAGGCAATACCAATGAGACGGAAACATGGAAGGTGCCTAAAGAAGCCAGGTGCCTAAAGAAGCTATCTAAAGAACTTTTAACTGAGTTAAGATTAAAAAAGGATGTGTACAAAAAATGGAAAAGGGGGGAAACCACCAAAGAGGAATTCAAACAAATAGCCAGCACGTGTAGACACAAAGTCAGAAAAGCTAAAGCACAAAATGAACTCAGGCTTGCTAGAGAGGTTAAAAGCAACAAAAAAGGCTTTTATGGGTATGTTCGTAGCAAAAGGAAGAACAAAGAAACCGTGGGGTCACTCAGAGGAGAAGATGGTGAAATGCAAACAGGGGACACAGAAAGGGCTGAACTCCTCAATGCCTTCTTTGCCTCAGTCTTCTCCGATAAAGAAAACAATGCCCGACCTGAAGAATTTGGAGCAAATGATTCAGCAGAGGAAACACAGCCCAGAATAACTAAGGAGATAGTACAAGAATACTTGGCTAGTCTAGATGTATTCAAGTCTCCAGGGCCAGATGAACTGCATCCAAGAGTATTAAAAGAACTGGCAGATGTGATTTCAGAACCACTGGCAGTCATCTTTGAGAATTCCTGGAGAACAGGCGAAGTCCCGGCAGACTGGAGGAGGGCAAATGTTGTCCCTATTTTCAAAAAGGGGAAAAGAAAGGACCCAAATAATTACCGCCCAGTCAGTCTGACATCAATACCAGGGAAGATTCTGGAGCAGATCATTAAGCAAACAGTCTGTGAGCACCTAGAAAGGAATGCTGTGATCACCAATAGTCAGCATGGATTTCTGAAAAATAAGTCATGTCAGACTAACCTGATCTCGTTTTTTGACAGAATTACAAGCCTGGTAGATGAAGGGAACGCAGTGGATGTAGTCTACCTTGATTTCAGCAAGGCATTTGACAAGGTGCCCCATGATATTCTTGTAAAGAAGCTGGTAAAATGCGGTCTTGACTATGCTACCACTCAGTGGATTTGTAACTGGCTGACTGACCGAACCCAAAGGGTGCTCATCAATGGTTCCTCTTCATCCTGGAGAAGAGTGACTAGTGGGGTGCCACAGGGTTCTGTCTTGGGCCCGGTCTTATTCAACATCTTTATCAACGACTTGGATGATGGACTCAAGGGCATCCTGATCAAATTTGCAGATGACACCAAATTGGGAGGGGTGGCTAACACCCCAGAGGACAGGATCACACTTCAAAACGACCTTGACAGATTAGAGAACTGGGCCAAAACAAACAAGATGAATTTTAACAGGGAGAAATGTAAAGTATTGCACTTGGGGAAAAAAAAATGAGAGGCACAAATACAAGATGGGTGACACCTGGCTTGAGAGCAGTACATGTGAAAAGGATCTAGGAGTCTTGGTTGACCACAAACTTGACATGAGCCAACAGTGTGACGCGGCAGCTAAAAAAGCCAATGCAATTCTGGGCCTCATCAATAGGAGTATAGCATCTAGATCAAGGGAAGTAATAGTGCCACTGTATTCTGCTCTGGTCAGACCTCACCTGGAGTACTGTGTCCAGTTCTGGGCACCACAGTTCAAGAAGGACACTGACAAACTGGAACGTGTCCAGAGGAGGGCAACCAAAATGGTCAAAGGCCTGGAAATGATGCCTTATGAGGAACGGCTAAGGGAGCTGGGCATGTTTAGCCTGGAGAAGAGGAGGTTAAGGGGTGATATGATAGCCATGTTCAAATATATAAAAGGATGTCATATGGAGGAGGGAAAAAGGCTGTTTTCTGCTGCTCCAGAGAAGCGGACACGGAGCAATGGATCCAAACTACAAGAAAGAAGATTCCACCTAAACATTAGGAAGAACTTCCTGACAGTAAGCTGTTCGACAGTGGAATTTGCTGCCAAGGAGTGTGGTGGAGTCTCCTTCTTTGGAGGTCTTTAAGCAGAGGCTTGACAACCATATGTCAGGAGTGCTCTGATGGTGTTTCCTGCTTGGCAGGGGGTTGGACTCGATGGCCCTTGTGGTCTCTTCCAACTCTATGATTCTATGATTCTATGATTCTAAGTCCAGACCCCAACATCTCCACATGCACTGGCTCCACTTCAAAGCCTCCTGACTCGAGAGGAAAAACCAGATGGGAGATTCTTCAGCTGAATGTGCTTAGAATTCCCCAGTGATTGCCAAACCCTGCCTTATCTGGGTTCTTACCCCATGTGGGGAAGTCTGCAGTGGAGCTGGAAAGCACAGGGATGAGACTGAAGGTACATTCTTTCACCTCTGGTGGACGTGCCCAAGGATTAAGGCTTTCTGGGAGAAGATTTATAATGAAATGAAAAAGGTATTTAAATATACCTTCTTAAAGAAACCAGAGGCCTTTCTCCTGGGTATGGTCGGCCAATTGGTGTCAAAGAAGGACAGGACCTTTTTTATGTATGCTACAACAGCAGCAAGAATACTTATCGCAAAGTATTGGAAGACAGAAGAACTACCCACCGTGGAAGAATGGCAGATGAAAGTTATAGACTATATGGGACTGGCAGGGATGACTGGCAGAATCCGAGACCAGGGAAAAGAGACGGCGGAAGAAGATTGGAAGAAATTTAAAGACTATCTTAAGAAATATTGTAAAATTGTTGAATGTTAAGACGATGTTGATTCTGAAATTAAGGGGTTGCTAGCTGCAATTATTATGTAATATGAAAAGAAAGCTTAAAAATTTAACCAAAATTAAGGGAAGGATTTGTTGAAGAGAATTAATTAGAGAATGGAATGCAGTAAGGAGAGGTATGAGGAGGTCGGGAAAGTAATTTTCACGAATATAAGGGAATGAAGTTATACATGTGGTTTTTGTTTGTTTTCTGATTTTTTGTATGTATTTTTGATTTTCTTTTTTGTGTCTTTTTTGTGTGATTTTTATGTTTTATAAAACTTGTGAAAATGCTAATAAATATCTTTTTAAAAAAAAGAAAAGAAAAAGGAAAGCACAGGGAAGTCAGGGATGTCAGGGCTTTTAGCCAACACATGCTCAGGCAAATGCCCTTCATGCTCTTACTATGAAGCTACTCAGTCAGGCAGGGTTTTATGTGATATGGCATTGCATCTGTGAAATAAGAAGCCAATAAAGCCTTGTGGTTTGTGAAGCTGCGTTCACACAAAGGATGCAGTATTGAATCTGTAGAAAAACAGCACAATGCTCAAACCAAGACTTCAAGACAAACATCACCAAAGACATCCTAGCCTCCCAGCTCAGATAATGTCTTAATCGAGATATCTAATAATCAAAATATCCAATTACATGCAGGAAATATGAAGAAGAGAAGGAAGAGCCTTGGGTTTTAGTGGAGTAGACAGTATGTGGGATGAGAACAGACAGGGAAATAAAATAAAATATATGTTATTTATTTAATGAGATGCACCTGCATGGTGGACAATCAGAAATGTGACCTCTCTGCTCTTAGCAGTATAGGATTAATAGAGTGTCTCATAAAACTTGGCTGTAGTATTTGGCATACCCCATCTGTCTGGAATGATGGGGCCATTGGGTGGCAATGCAGGAGGCGCCAGAGGCCAACAGCAGGTGGACCCAGAGTCAATAACAGAGCCAAAAAAACTCCAGTTTTGCACCTCCCTCTCCCTACTGAGTTCAGTACTGACACCTCCTGGACTGGAGGCAAGTAAGAAAGAAGGGTGGGTGGGTGTGATGGAGGGCAGACTGAGACTGGTGGGCAATGCCCATTTCATCCTAATGGACCAACCATGGACCAACCTCCATTGAATAGAAGCAGCACTTTCAGAGCACTAGGCCTGAGAGGAGAGGCTGGCTTGGCTAAGAAAACACATTTCCCCCATACCACATCATCACAGGTGATGGATATGGAAGGTGAGGATCAGTATCTAGCTGCTCTCGTGTAGCAGTTCCACGTGAGAGCAAAATTTGGCCTGCCAGTCCTCCTCCAATGTTGTGAGTTGGTCTGGTAGGCAAAAAGCTATCGGTTGTAATTCTGTTTTGCTCTGCTTTGTGAAGCTAATAAGTAAAAGTTCGCTATTTGACAGCTTGTTAGTTTAGGCAGAGTGGCTTACATCTGACAAGTTAAGCTCTTTCCATTCAAGGCTTTGCCAAAGGATTTTCTCTGTCAATAGTATAGATCTGAAAAAAGAGAGGACTAAGACACCATTCTCACTTGCTGGCAGCCACCACATAAGCACCTGGAGGGCATGTGGGCTGGAGGGCAAGCCAAGCGTTCTGCCTCTGGTGTGGCAGGGGGGTGCTATAACTACAGAGGCTGGGAGTGCTTGCAGGAGCTCTTTAACAAAAGTCTCCCTCTCTCTTTTGCATCTTTTATATAGGAAGCAATTTGAGATACGTGATATGGTTTGGATTATTTAGTTCCAATATAAAATAAAAAGAGAGCAATTTTGTACAAAACTTCTCTTCAAATTATCTTCTTTTAATTGTATATGTTAGAATCAAAAATTATCCAACTTTCCTTAGCTATTCAGCCACTGAGGACTATATGTTTTCCTTCTAGTGACATATGTACAAATATCTCTGGGAATGAGTTTGTTCCCTTGAAGCCAAAGTGGCGGACCTGGATAAGGTAAAGAGAGGCTGAGATGTCGTGGACGAGTCCTTCGGAGACATTATACCTGTGTAGCATGCCAAGGATGCCCTGCTGTCAAGGAGGAGAGTCTTGTCAAAGGAGGTGTCACCTTGAGGAAGAGGGAAACATTCCTTAAGAAGGGACCCATTCCTTGGAGGACAAACAGTGGCAAGTTTAAGTGCTTACCTTCCTACTTGTGGCTTCTAGTTTAGTGAGGATGCCAAGAATTCACCACTGGCAGAATTACAGTTCCCAGAGCCCTGGGGAACAGAAATCAGTTTAAGTGAGTAGTGTAGCTACATCCTGCCTTTTGAGTGAGGGATGTTGTATTTGGCAAGCAATTGCCATTTCTGCCACTGTTGCCACTTTGTATGACTCCACCTTGAGATAAAATATTGGCTACTGCTGATTCCATTCAGGGAACCCAAAAGTCCCTTGTCCATGCAACAGGCAACAACATCTTGGCTTGCTGTCCTCCCAGTCTTTCCTGGGTAGTTTGCTTGAGGCAGAATGTCTGTGATGTTTGTCCTGCTAAATCTTGTACCTGCATTTTAAACCTGTTCTAGTTTCTTTCTCTGTGTGCTTGTGTTCTGCACCATGTTTCTTCCCATTCTGTTTCTGGACTGAGTGCTTGTTTCCAGGGCTGGCCAAAGGCATTTTGACACCCAAGGCAAGCCACAAAATTGCACCCCACTTCCCACACTGGGGAAGAGGGGATGAGTGAAGATCTAAATCAGGAATGGGTTGGCGAGAGAATAAAGATTAACTTTGGGATCTCCTGTCCCTGTGGATGCTGCCACCTGAGGCAGTCACCTCACCTTGCCTCATGGATGGGCCGGCCCTGCTTAGCTCCTACAATGCTTAGCTCTGCTCCTGCTCCTGCTCCTTCAATGACCATTTTCCTCAGCTCATCCTTGATCCCACTGCTGCAATTGCAGGTCTCATTCCAGCTGTATCCTCCTCACTTCCTATATAGCAGGCATGGGGAACCCTTTTTCAGGCAGAGGGCAGCATTGCCTCCTGGGCATGCCAGTGGTGGGTGGAGCTAAAGACATACGTGGGTGAAGTGATGGGTGTATATCTTACCTTTTACAGTAGGCTAGTTTGTATGTACAGGAGTGAGGCAGGGATGATAGGGATTGTAGGGATGGATTTGGTTTCCAGAGTTGAGTTTCCCCCATCCCTGTTATATAGCACCACATGAATGGAGGTCACTGATAGTGTGTCCTGTGGGTGCTCTGTGCTGAGGTCAGGAGCCCATGTGCCATGCTGGTGCCGGTGTGTTCTCAGTCTCGACACCAGGACTGGTGGCTCCTCTGCACCGGCTAGCTACACTACAGTCCTCCACCCCTGGTGGTTCCTAGGTGTCAGGAATGATGGCTCTCCTCTTATATAGTCTTTAGTTGCTGGGCAGAGACTCACCAGCTGGGTCTCAGCTCCATTGGTTTCAGGTGCTGCCCTGGCTCTTAACTCTTCATCTGGCGCTCCAGTACAGGCTGCCCCAGCTGTTCTGCCCTCCTAATCTTCCTCTTGGCTCTTGAAGACAGCGGGGGCAGGGAGTCATGTTCCTCCAGGGTCCTCTGTGCTGGAGGGCTCTGTGATCTCTTCTTCCCTGTGTTCCTTGCTTTTCTTGAGGCCTTCCTGCTCTCCCATGGGCCCCTTCTCCCCCACCCCACCTGGCCCATCTCCTTATTCCACAGGGATGCTGAAGTCTCCTGACCCAAGTCCCAAGCACCCCTCACCCTGCCAGTCCTGGAACCCCCACCACTCCATGATATTTGCTATCATCTTAATGAATGTCATTTCTAGCTTGGCTTCTGTGATTATATCTCTTCCAGTCTTCCAGTCCCAGATCACACATTACTTGACCTGACTCCATTCCTGCAATGGTGTACAGAAACCAGGTTCAAGTCACTGTGTGATGGCCTTTTCCCAATTGCCTGCTCAAATGCTATCAGCACATGAAGTCAAGCCATTGGTCTCTACTACCTGAGTTCTGGGTCTGTGCTGCCAGCTGTCAGTCAGAGATCTTTTCCAACTGTGCTTCTCTAATTTGTTTCAACTACCCATTGTGTAAATAATGTATATAAAGGCAGAGGGTTTTTTTGGAGGGGGATTCATTCACTGTTTATACAAGCTGCAATAAAGAGCAATCAATCAATCAATCAATCAATCAATCAATCAATCAATCAATCAATATCTACAGATGGCAAAGGCTGAACCAGAGTGGTGGGTCTGCAGAGATGCTCTCTACCACTGAGCTACAGTATCGGACACCAGTTTAGATCACACAATCAATCTAAGCCAATACCATTTGTAATTCTAAATTTAGGCTCTGATACATTTATTGAGCCTATAATAAGAAAGCTGTTACCATGTTCACCATGAGATTTTGGAGAAACAGGAGGAGTGAGATTCTGACTAATGGAAAGACCACTTAAATCTGAAAGTGTTGCTTGGAGGTATTTTCAGCCGCAGCACAAGGATTCAGGAAGGAACTTTACCTGATATGATGTAATAAAATAAATAGAATAAATCCATGAATGGATGGCTTCTCAGTCTGGTTCTCAGTGGGTGGCAAATATCTACATTATGAACACAAGCATAACTTCTCCCTCCTTGGCAGCTTCACCAATGTCTATGGACTAATTTGGCATGGAGACTGCACTAGCCTTAAAGGTGGTCCCCCACTGTTGAAGGAAGTTTAATGAAGTGGTCTGTATGAAGGAAAATAATGGGGTGCTTCCATTGGTACTGCCAATCCGTTTCATGCTCTTTGGATGGTTAGCAGTGCAATAATTTCCCTGGAGCTGTTGGCTTGGCTCCTCGTCTTAAATGTTCCTCTGCCTTGGGCATCCTTTAGCTTAGGATGCTGAAGCTATCTGTGAGAACTGCAGCAAAGAGCTGCATTCTCACAACTATCAAATAATAATAATAATAATAATAATAATAATAATAATAATAATAATACTCTGCCCATCTTGGTGTTTCCTGCTTGGCAGGGGGTTGGACTCGATGGCCCTTGTGGTCTCTTCCAACTCTATGATTCTATGATTCTATGATTCATCTGGGTTTCCCCAGCCACTCTGGGTGGCTTCCAACAAAATATTAAAATATTAAAAATACAATAAAATACTTAAGGGTAGAAACAAGTCTTTGTCCATGGTGCTTCTTCCCACTCAGCCTACGCCTGAGCAAGTGCTTTGTATTCCCTTTTCAGCTGGCATCCGCTTGAGTAACTCTCAGTTTATAAGCTTTTGAACAAATGGAAGTCACAGACGCGGCTGCATTCAATGAAGACAACCATCTTTACAAGTTTTGTATATACACAGTTTCTTCCCATTTAACTCTACAATTCATGAAAGGTACTACAGTGGTACCTTGGTTTACAACCATAATCCATTCCGGAGATCCGGTTGTAAACCAAAACAGGTTGTAACCCAAGGCGCACTTTCGCCAATGGGGCCTCCCCCCCCCAATGGGTTGTAATCCCCCCCAAAAATGGGTTGTAATCCCAAAAAAGGGACATGCATGTTGACGTGTTTGTAATCCAGAATGGTTGTAATCCAAAACAGTTGCAAACCAAGGTACCACTGTACACAATTCTAACCATAGTTGGCAGGAAAGATTTAATCCTGAGATCTTAAAGTGTGGTTGCCAGTCAGATTAGGCAATAGATAAACCAATGATCTCATACAAACCATTTAGAATTTTAATTAAAATAAGTGGGCGTATAAATGACAGAATAATGTACAATGGCAGTAATCCGAGGCATGATTGTTGTTAATTGAAAACTTTCCCTAGCATGGAATTTGCCTTTGTTGCTAATGTCAGGTTTATTTTATACAGATTTATTTATTTTCATTCTTTAACCTATACAGTGGTACCTCTGGTTACGAACTTAATTCGTTCCAGAGGTCCGTTCTTAACCTGAAACCATTCTTAACCTGAGGTACCATTAGCTAATGGGGCCTCCCGCTGCTGCCGGTGCGCGATTTCTGTTCTCATCCTGAGGTAAAGTTCTTAACCCAAGGTACTACTTCCGGGTTAACTGAGTCTGTAACCCAAAGTGTTTGTAACCCGAGGTACCACTGTATGCCCACTTGTTTTTCTTTAAATAGGAATTCTGTGACAGAATTAGACAGGCAGGATCATAATCCCAAGAGAAATCTACTATGTAGTGATGTCTGGAATACTTGATGCAGTTCTGGTTGCCTCACTGCAAACAAGAGATTGTTGAGCTGGAAAAAGATGAAAAGAGCAACCAACATATGCCTTCTTTATGAGGAAAGGCTCCAATGTCTGGGACTTTTTAGTTTAGAGAGACATTTAAAGAGAAGTGACAAAGCTTTTAATGATAATGCATGTTGCAGGGAGATCGATTCAGTTCCTTACTAGAACTCTTGGTCACCAAATGAAATTGTGTGACAGTTGATTCAGAACAGACACAAAGAAGCGCTTCATAAAACATGTCATTAACTTATTGAGCTCACTGTCACCAGATGGGGCAATAGCCCTAGAATCATGGCTGATTTGTCTGTCTGTGTCTGGCCACCATTGCTAAATGAAGCTTCCATTTTCAGAGGCAAGAGGCGACAGAATGTCAGTGCCGGGGGGGGGGGGGGGAGAGCAGAGGGGACACTCTTGGAGATGAGCATAACGTGAGCCCCAGCCCTTCATTAGGGGCTCCTAGACCACCTGCTCATTGCTCATCCATCCTGATTTGCTGCACAAACTTGCATTTAAGTTGTTAGCAGCTGGGGGAGAAAATTGATTCAGTTGACATTTGCAGGTGAATTAACCAACTCTGTATTTTCTGAAACAATGTGAGAACCAAAACACAGCCACCCTTCAAAACTCGCACTTATCCAAATTTTGTGATGCAGTTTGTCAACCAAACATGTGTGCATGCAAGTTAATAAAGATTAATATATTGGTGAAAATAACATACAAAATGCATTATATTAGGGAGAATCACATACAAAATGCGGTTATTAGGAAAAATTCACATTAAAATGCCAATGAATTTTAATGGGGATCTTAAAAAAAATAATCTTCAAATTGCTTCTGAAATGTGGAGAGCTGAATTTGAGATCAGAAAAATGAGAGAACCAAAATTTACAGAGCTGTGTATTGTCAAAGATCTGCTCTTTAGTTGTTCCAATTTGTTTGCACGGATATTATATGACGTCCTGTCTGTAGATAGTTATCACACACATTTCTTTACCACAAATGTCTGTTGTTGTTTTAAGTAGCTTTGTTGTGCTAGAACACTGTCATTCACTTTAATTGTGCAAATCTACATTTCTGATAAACAACTGGCTCCCTCCCTCAGAATAGTGACAAACTGAAGGTGACCTTAGAAGCACAAATTACTTTTGCACTATGGCAAACAATAAACAATAGACTGCTACTGAGGAAGAGGAATATGTGCTGCAGCTCTAGTTACATGATGTCAAAGGCTGAAAGAAAAAGAGCTCAGCAGGGGGATTTAAATCTCCATTTTCAAATAAAATTAAGGAATCTAATCACTCAGATATTTAAAAATGCAGGTATGGCTAAAGCAGAAAGCATTTTCTATGTGGCATGTTCATACCAAAGGCCTAAATCCATATATACAAGGAGTGCTTCTGCGCTGCTTTTGGCAAGGAGGGAAATGCCACACCAGACCGGGGGGGGGGGGGGGGATTTAGTGGAGAGGAGAAACATCTGTCCTTCACTCCCAGATGCATAGGCAAAATGCAGCGGTGCAGCAACAGACTGCAGGAAAGAGGAGAAATCCTTTACATTGAGCAAACAGTCTCCTAATGGTTTTGATAATAATGTTAAAGGTAAAGGACCCCTGATGGTTAGGTCCAGTCGCTTTATTGACCGAGGGAGCCGGCGTACAGCTTCCGGGTCATGTGGCCAGCATGACTAAGCCGCTTCTGGCAAACCAGAGCAGCGCATGGAAAGACTGTTTACCTTCCCGCCGGAGTGGTACCTATTTATCTACTTGCACTTTGACGTGCTTTCAAACTGCTAGGTTGGGATTTGAACCACTGACCTTCTGATTGGCAAACCCAATAATAATAATAATAATAATAATAATAATAATAATAATAATAATAATAAATTTTATTTATACCCCGCCCTCCCCAGCCTAGACCGGGCTCAGGGCGGCTAACAACTGATAATAAAAACAAGTTGATTGAAATACAACTTAAAAACAAGATTGAAATACAACATTAAAACATTAAAATGCATTAGACCACAGCGCCACCCGTGTGTTACTTTGTAGTAATTGTTGTGGCATTTGTGTCCATAGGGTTGATGGAACTGCATTTGTTCCTGGCTCGCTTCATTTCTAATGCACGGTTGTACCTTAGGTATTAGCAGAGCAGGAACAGTTTAGAGGCAACAGGAGATACAATAGTTTTAATTCAAACCACAGCACTACTTCCTTCCTTCTTTTTTTAATCCTTCTTTTTAAAAACCTTAATAAGTTTTTTTCCCCTCCAGACATTTCCCCAATTTCTCTAGCACTTTACTAACATCCGGCTTTGCTCAACAAGAGGGAGTAACTGGTTACAGCATAATTTTGCACAAAACCTTTGTCTAGGTCAGTGTGTACATGCCTAAGCCTGACTTTCTCCAAGGTATTTATTTGCTTTCAGAAGGGATTATTATTTCCCCTTTAATGGAGGAGGTGGAAGTTAGATGCCTCTGGCCATGATCCACCCACATGCAAATTTGAGAGTGTTATTTATCATTTTCTTTTGTTCCAAACCTCATTTTAATTCTGCTTTGTTCTCCTGCATTTTTGAAATGTATGTTGTGTTTAATCTTATATTGACTGACGCCCTTAAAGGAAACTATGTTTTCATTCTAATATTCAGTTACAAACTAGTGAAAAACCAGTCTGAGTTTGGAAACGTAGACTATGGAAATGAACACAGGTTCATGTTACTCCAGTGTGCAGAAAGCTGGAGCCTTTCTACCCAGCCCTCATAGAATCATAGAGTTGGAATAGACCACAAGGGCCATCGAGTCCAACCCCCTGCCAAGCAGGAAACACCATCAGAGCACTCCTGACATATGGTTGTCAAGCCTCTGCTTAAAGACCTCCAAAGAAGGAGACTCCACCACACTCCTTGGCAGCAAATTCCACTGTCGAACAGCTCTTACTGTCAGGAAGTTCTTCCTAATGTTTAGGTGGAATCTTCTTTCTTGTAGTTTGGATCCATTGCTCCGTGTCTGCTTCTTTGGAGCAGCAGAAAACAACCTTTTTCCCTCCTCCATATGACATCCTTTTATATATTTGAACATGGCTATCATATCACCCCTTAACCTCCTCTTCTCCAGGCTAAACATGCCCAGCTCCCTTAGCCGTTCCTCATAAGGCATCGTTTCCAGGCCTTTGACCATTTTGGTTGCCCTTCTCTGGACACGTTCCAGTTTGTCAGTGTCCTTCTTGAACTGTGGTGCCCAGAACTGGACACAGTACTCCAGGTGAGGTCTGACCAGAGCAGAATACAGTGGCACTATTACTTCCCTTGATCTAGATGCTATACTCCTATTGATGCAGCCCAGAATTGCATTGGCTTTTTTAGCTGCCGCGTCACACTGTTGGCTCATGTCAAGTTTGTGGTCAACCAAGACTCCTAGATCCTTTTCACATGTACTGCTCTCAAGCCAGGTGTCCCCCATCTTGTATTTGTGCCTCTCATTTTTTTTTTGCCCAAGTGCAATACTTTACATTTCTCCCTGTTACAGTTCATCTTGTTTGTTTTGGCCCAGTTCTCTAATCTGTCAAGGTCGTTTTGAAGTGTGATCCTGTCCTCTGGGGTGTTAGCCACCCCTCCCAGTTTGGTGTCATCTGCAAATTTGATCAGGATGCCCTTGAGTCCATCATCCAAGTCGTTGATAAAGATGTTGAATAAGACCGGACCCAAGACAGAACCCTGTGGCACCCCACTAGTCACTCTTCTCCAGGATGAAGAGGAACCATTGATGAGCACCCTTTGGGTTCGGTCAGTCAGCCAGTTACAAATCCACTGAGTGGTAGCATAGTCAAGACCGCATTTTACCAGCTTCTTTACAAGAATATCATGGGGCACCTTGTCGAATGCCTTGCTGAAATCAGAAGAGAATCAGAAGAGGTTCTGTTCGTATTGGTGGCTTATGTTATCTTAAAGCAATAATCATTAAACTGTAGCTCAGAAAGCTGTAGTCTTGTTGGGAATAGGAATCCAGGCTCTGGCCTTGAATCCAGACCTGGAGTGCATGTGCCTCAGTCCTGTATCCCTGAGGTGAAGGCTGAGGATGCCCAGAACTACACCTGCAGCAAGTGCAAATGGGTATGCTTGCTAGAAGGGATGGTACAGGAGTCTGAGCTAGCTCTGTCCATGCTCCAGCTTATCAGAGCAGAACAAGAAGGCATGAACAGGGCACAGGAAACACTTCTGGAAGGGCAACAGGATGGAACAATTTCTAACAGGGCTCACCCAAAGTGACTCAAAACTTGCTGTAGGTTTATTGATTTATTTCATTAAAATTATAAAATCTCAGTGCAGTTTACAAAATAATAAAACATTAAAATTATTAGTAAAAACAATCAAACATTATGTTTAGATTCCTCCCCTGCCCTTCATATGGAAGGCTGAGAAACAATGGAGGCAGAAGGAGAGGCAAGGGGATCAGTGCTCCTAGGCAAATGCTTGTCATCAGGGGGAAACTGTTGATGAGGTAAAAGTAGTGAGGCCCTTGGGTGCAGGGGTGGACAGAGGGCTGTGTCAGCAAAGCCCAGTAAGCGAGGTGCTTAGGAAGGAGGTAGGAGGCTGTGACAGAGCCCTAGAGTCCACCTTCTTCCTTCCTAAAGCCAACAATAACAATAACAATAATATTTATTACGGCCATAGGCCCATACAAGTAAAAACAACACATAAATAACAGGTTGTGTACGTGGGAAGAAAAAAAAAAAAACAGCCGCTAAAACACCACAATAACACTAAAATACTATAAAATAGAATGGCATACTACGCCTTAGTTAGCTTGTAGTGCTCCTTGGCGTCGCTTTTGGGTAAGGACAGCGACCAGGAACCTTGCCACTTTCAGGGTCGTATGAGTATCCTTATCCTGCAAGATTTGGGCAAGGTGGAATTTTGGTGGGGTACCCTCTAGTTTCTGTATGATTGATCCCAACAAATTTGCCCGTGGCACATTGAACAGGGGGCAAGTGAACATGATGTGCTGGAGCGACTCCGGCGTCTCCTTATCGCATTCGCACGTGGCGGGAGCTTGGCCCTTTGAGAATCTATGTCTCAGGACGTTGGAGGGAAAAACGTTGAACCTCGCTTTGGTGAAGGCCAGTCTATGGGCAACAGTCGAAAGGGAGGAGAGGTATGATGGAACGCAGTAAGTTAAAGTGATACCAATGTTCTGGGGCGAACAAACACCTCCCCCCAGCATATAGTTTCGCTGTAGATCGATGTCATCCAGTCTTTGGCGGATCAGTCTTTGAGCAGTAATTTGGTCTAGTTTTAGGGAATCTGAAGGAGAGATTCCGTAACTCAGGAGTTTGGCATGAATTCTACTAGTCCAAAGGCTAGAGAATTCATCTCGCCATAAGCATTGGACAAGGTAGTGGTTTGGTAATCTATGCCACAATGATAACCAATAATTGAAGACTTGCTTCCACAGGCAAGTTTCTAAGGATGCGATCTTCAGTTCTAGCAGCAAATTCCACTGTCGAACAGCTCTTACTGTCAGGAAGTTCTTCCTAATGTTTAGGTGGAATCTTCTTTCTTGTAGTTTGGATCCATTGCTCCGTGTCCGCTTCTCTGGAGCAGCAGAAAACAGCCTTTCTCCCTCCTCTATGTGACATCCTTTTATATATTTGAACATGGCTATCATATCACCCCTTAACCTCCTCTTCTCCAGGCTAAACATGCCCAGCTCCCTTAGCCGTTCCTCATAAGGCATCGTTTCCAGGCCTTTGACCATTTTGGTTGCCCTCCTCTGGACACGTTCCAGTTTGTCAGTGTCCTTCTTGAACTGTGGTGCCCAGAACTGGACACAGTACTCCAGGTGAGGTCTGACCAGAGCAGAATACAGTGGCACTATTACTTCCCTTGATCTAGATGCTATACTCCTATTGATGAGGCCCAGAATTGCATTGGCTTTTTTAGCTGCCGCGTCACACTGTTGGCTCATGTCAAGTTTGTGGTCAACCAAGACTCCTAGATCCTTTTCACATGTACTGCTCTCAAGCCAGGTGTCCCCCATCTTGTATTTGTGCCTCTCATTTTTTTTGCCCAAGTGCAATACTTTACATTTCTCCCTGTTACAGTTCATCTTGTTTGTTTTGGCCCAGTTCTCTAATCTGTCAAGGTCGTTTTGAAGTGTGATCCTGTCCTCTGGGGTGTTAGCCACCCCTCCCAGTTTGGTGTCATCTGCAAATTTGATCAGGATGCCCTTGAGTCCATCATCCAAGTCGTTGATAAAGATGTTGAATAAGACCGGGCCCAAGACAGAACCCTGTGGCACCCCACTAGTCACTCTTCTCCAGGATGAAGATTCCCCAAAACCTGGGGATGCCCTTGCATCCTATGAAGCTGAATGTTGGGAGATTTGGGACAGACAAAATGAAGTACTTATTCACAGGGCACATAGTTAAACTGTGGTATCTGTGGCTTTTGGCCTGCAGACATGACTACTGTATCACATTTCTGTCAGCTTGATATGACTATATGCCAAGCTCACTCTCTCCATTGGAAAACACAGAAGCCCTTTATGTGGGAAATGGGCAAAAGTTCAGATCTTTCTGCCTCTGTTGCTCTTTCATTTTCTCTACCCTGATGAATGGTGATGAGACTCACTTTTTGCAGATTTAGTTACTTGACAGGGAAGTTCACCCCACTCCCCCCTGCCTGCCAAACACTTAATGGCAGGGCGGTGATAGAATGTCCCAATGAGATGCAGTAGAAAAACCTTTGTGCTTCATGAAGAGGGATGACTTACCGACTCAGTTTATCTGTCTTTGAATTCCTCCTCCATAAAAAGCTTCATCTTTTCATCACTCTCAAGAACTAAAAAAAACGAAGTTACCTTCTGACTGCATTACATTTTTTTAACATAACTTCTAGCTCCTTTGTCCAGTGATGACCTCCTTTTGAAAGCAATGGAATCCTTTGCTCATAATTACTGGAAAGGCAAGTCTCTTGTACTCAAGCCCAGAGTATAGATAGCACATCAGCTAACCCTGTGCTGATGTGCTATCTATACTCTTTGATGGCAGAAGCAAGACTGTACCAGATGCTCTGAAAGTGCGGGGATGGGCCTGCGAAACGTCTGGTACACCAAGATGAATGGCACCCTCTGCCTTGTATGGCAACAAGCAAGCTAAGCCAGGAGAACATCACTGGTTGATCTGAACTAGGGGGAAATAATTTGCCAAATATTGTGATGTTGTCATCACCATTTCTCAAGACTCTACCAACTTTAGCAAGAATCAGAGCCCAGGATGTGGGGTATAGCAATGGGGCCAGGCAAACATGAGCAGGCTTGATTACTGAAGGCTCCTAATGAGAGCCAAATTCAGGGTTTTTTTCCAGCACACTGGGGAGTGTACATGGATGTATGTGTGCTGTGTGTATGAGAGTGAATGGCAATGCCCATTTTTGCCTTGGCAACACCCACTTAGACACATAGAGGACTGATTTGTGGCTGGAAAGGGGAGAGCTAAGCCTCACTCCCTCATATGCTGCAATTCCAATGAAAATCGGAGGGGCAGAATGTGATTTTATTTTATTTTATTAAAATAAAATGACATGTGGTTGTATTCAACTATGTTCCCCTCATGTATTCAACTATGTTCCCCCCCTATGTTGAATATCACCCATGTTTTACAAAGGAAATAGACTGTAACTACAGGGTGTTAATAAAGTTTGAAAGAGCCCAAAATGCCTTTTAATGGGGACCCTCCTATTGTAGTGAGCCCCAGTGGACTCACCTGAAGACACTGTCTCCAGGCAAGCCCAGAGCAGACGTCAGGTAGTAGTTGAGCCCTGTCCAGTGGCTGGGATCAGGACATCCACCCAAGAACCCCATATGTTACTTGCAGGCTTCCCTGCTCTGACACCAGATTTTCCATTTTCAGTTCTTAGTTTAACAAGGGAATCTAAAATATATTGTTTTAAATATAGTTCATGAGAAAGTTAGGATTTGCTAGTAAATCTAGGAGAGATAATGGAAGAAGGATTTAAAATTTACTGCATGCTACACATAGAAATACAATTATATGAAAATGATACATAGATAGTATTTAAGTCCAAGAAAGTTAGCAAAGATGTTCAAATCTGAATCTGGTATGTGTTGGAAATGTAAAGATAAATGTAAAGGAACGTTTTTTCATATGTGATGGTCATTCAGAATAGTTAATTACTGGGAAATGATATATAATAAGATGGGAAAACTGTTTAAAAGAACACCCCCCCACCCAAAAAACCCAGAGGCATTCCTTTTGGGAATGATGCAGATGGAGGTACCCAGAAGTCAGAAGAAAATATTTATGTACGCAACCACAGCAGCTCAGATTTTGTTAACCCAAAAATGGAGAGTGGGAGAGGTCCCTAAGAAGAATAGCAACTTAAAATGATAAAATATGCAGAGTTAGCAGGCCTAACCAGGAAAATAAGAGAGCAAGAATATTGAGTCTACAAAGAGACATGGAAAGATTTTGTGGAATGTTTGGAAAATAATTGTAAACAAGTGAAAATGCTAGCAGGATTAAGGTAAATTCAACAGTATAAAGTAAAATGAGGAAATATAAAATGGGGGGAATTAATTGCTTGTAATAGAATATGCAGTAATAATGAGAAAATTAAAAGAACCATGGAAGGAGTAGAAGAGAAGTTGATGAATGCTTTATTATAATGGTGTATATTTAATGGCAGAAAATGTATAGTTGAAAATTTCAATAAAAATTATTATTATTATTATTATTATTATTATTATTATTATTATTATTTTAAAGGATTTGTTAGTAAATCTTTCTTGTTTCACCAGCTAGGCTGGGAAATTCCACTATACAGTGGTACCTCAGGTTAAGTACTTAATTCGTTCTGGAGGTCCGTTCTTAACCTGAAACTGTTCTTAACCTGAAGCACCACTTTAGCTAATGGGGCCTCCTGCTGCTGTCGCGCGGCCGGAGCACGATTTCTGTTCTCATCCTGAAGCAAAGTTCTTAACCTGAAGCACTATTTCTGCATTAGCAGAGTCTGTAACCTGAAGCGTATGTAACCTGAAGCGTATGTAACCCAAGGTACCACTGTACCTAATTAGTTAACACACAGCACCTAGGCATTCCTAAATTCTCAGAACCAGAGACAATTCTACAGAAGAGCGCATTGAACTGACCTATCAAATTCCAAACTAAGGATTATTAGAAAGAACAATTCCAGTATCATGATGGCCTTATACAAATCTATGGGGTAGCCACAACTGAGATACTGTAGACAGTTTTGTTTGTCTCACTTCAAAAATTATACCATACAGCTGGAAAAGGTGCAGCAAATGAAAAACAAAATGATCAGTGGGCTGGAGCTGTGAGGAAAGGCTAAATATGTCAAATACATTGTTGAGATGCTGAGCCTTCTGGCCTGTTTTAAGGTTTTACCTTAATGCTAGAATATTCCCAGTCCCTTTGAGACTGTGCAGTACTTAGTGATAAATGCATGTTTATGGTTTTTGCTGATTCAGTATGGAAGGCATAACATCTGGTGATCTTCAAGCTTTGAACACTCTGTTTAAGGAGTTAAAATATCACTCAGCAGCAAAATCAGATGTTGCTACATTGGACCATATGCTAATTCTTTGAGGCAACATTTACTATTTTATTATGCATTGGGAAGCCAAACTCTGAGAAACATGGACAAATATATATTTCTCAGGGTATAAAGCAGCAAAGCAATATGTAGCTTTTGCTGCAAATGGCAGGGCAAAATGTAGCTGGAAATTATGGGCAAAATTATCCCACTGTGAACAGAACCTGTGTTGATGACTGAGCTAAGATGAGAATTTCTAAAACCACAGAATGCTTTATTGCAAGTACATCTCTATAATGGCTGTTTTTGTTTCAACCCTAATGGAGCTTAAATACTTTTGAAATATTTGTATGTCTATAGCCGAAGCCTGAGATTTGCTTAACACCCACTGTCAGCATCTAACAATTGGATACTAATGAGTTTGATTTGTGTCCTGCTAACCAGAGCATTGTCAGAATGATGTACTGAAAAATATTAAGGAAACTTGAAATTTCAGCAGCAGGAACCAGGCACCTGATTGTCGCTGCCACCATGGCAAGTTGCTGGAGGAGCGATCAGCTGCCTGGGCTCTCTGCTGAGCTGCATCAGCATCAGTGTGGATTGCCAAAGGGTGATTTTGCTGTTACCAACTCAGCGGTACTCATGTGACACAAGAATCCCTTAGAGCTACCACAGGGTCTTATAGAGTTGCCAGTTCTGGCTTGGATATGCAATCTGTAGCAAAAACTGAGCTGTTCTGGGACTACCCATGCCTAAGACCTGCTTGGCAGCCTGCTTGCCTCTGGTCCATGGGAAAATAGGAAACTGCCTTAAATCAAGACAGACCATGGAGGCAACCAGTATTAAAAAGGAATGCACCATTCTGGAGCGGTTGGTGGGCACTGGATCTTGTTGGTCTGTTTGGCAGTGAGGGAGTCACAGAGGAGTGGCCAAGCTGTTCTGGTTATCTCTCCATCTTGCTTCCTTGCAAAGATACTGTGAAGACTTTAGCATTCCTGTTGTACAGATACTTAAAGGTAAAGGTAAAGGTACCCCCTGCCCGTACGGGCCAGTCTTGACAGACTCTGGGGTTGTGCGCCCATCTCACTTAAGAGGCCGGGGGCCAGCGCTGTCCGGAGACACTTCCGGGTCACGTGGCCAGCGTGACAAAGCTGCATCTGGCGAGCCAGAGCTGCACACGGAAACGCCGTTAACCTTCCCGCCAGTAAGCGGTCCCTATTTATCTACTTGCACCCGGGGGTGCTTTCGAACTGCTAGGTTGGCAGGCGCTGGGACCGAGCAAGGGGAGCGCACCCCGCCGCGGGGATTCGAACTGCCAACCTTTCGATCGGCAAGCCCTAGGCGCTGAGGCTTTTACCCACAGCGCCACCCGCGTCCCGTACAGATACTTAGCACCTAACTAAAATGAAGTGTGTTTTACCATTGTTCAAAGGGTTCCCTGCTGTCACAGAAAATACAGAAATCAAATACATATTCCCAGCAAGATAGAACCCCTCCAAAAAAAAAATAAAAAAAAATAAAAAAAAATTCCATCATACACCTGCATCAACAAATTGCCAGACTCACTGCATCCTTTGAGAACGACATTCTTGAAGCACTTTGATTCCATTATGAGTAAATTGCTGCAAGAATGGCAAACATATTTGAAAATAATACTTTTAAGTTTTCCCAATTCCCCCATGTTTGATTGTGCAGCACATCAACTTGCACACTACACATTAATAGGTTTCTTTAGTGAAAATTGTGCGTGTCTGAAAGGCAGTGTGGCAAGGAAGCTGCTGTAGTTCTTGCGAATGTCATAGTGCAAAATAATGTGCCCAAAAATCCTGCAGTGTTTTGATTATTTACATGGCAACTAAGAGCCTTCTTGGGTGGCTGGATAGGTGAAGTTCTCAAACAACTTTTGGATTGGAATCCCAGCTAATGTGTTTAACCTCTGTCCTTTTGAACCCTGGTTAGCAGTACTCTAAACTCCTTTCTCTCCACCCCAAGTAATAAAGGTGACTTAGGCCCTTGCTCCCTTTAATCCTGCATTCAGTTTAAGTAGCGACTTTACCAGAAGGGGTTACTGCAGCTTATCTTGCTTTCAGTAGTTAAAGCCATTAAGGGACTTAATGCCACCTCTAGGAGTTTATGGGATTTAAAAGCTTATACTTCCTTTAAGAGTAGAGGTGAGTCAACCTTTTATTCCAGTGGTGAGTTTTTCTCTTATCTTTTACAAACTGAACTATGGAAGATCAGTAATAGCATATTAGTGAAATCAGAGAAATGCAAAATGCAGGTAGTAATAGCCACAATTATGATTCATTGCTAAATTGTCCATCTTGAGTGCTTTCTCAGCTTCTGCTCTCAATAAAATACGGTAATCATTTTTGGACCACTTAATGCTTGGTAACATGAGGTTGGTTCAGAATATTCAAGAGGTGTAGGGCTTTCTTAGCTTTGCACCACGTCTATTTGAGATGCCTTCCTTGGATATGTCACAGAACACGAACATTATGAGGAACTGAGCAATAAGACAGAAAAGATGGAATCATAGAATTGTAGCATTAGAAGGGACCCTGAGGGTCATCTAGTCCAGCCCTCAGCAATGCAGGAATCTCAACTAAAGCATCAATGGCAGATGGCCAAACTTTGCTTTAAAACCTCCAATGAAGGAGAGGTTCCGATGCTGAACAGCTCTTACTATTAGAATGTTTTTCCTTATGTTTAGTTGTAATCTCCTTTCTTGTAACTTGAAGCCATTGGTTTGATTCTTACCCTCTGGAGCAGGAGAAAAGGGCTGTTCCATCTTCTTTAAGATATTTGTGGTTGGATATCTTCTCGCAGGCTTCTCTTTTAAAGGCTAAACATACCCAGGCTGCTTCAACCATTCCTCATAAGGTCTGGTTTCCAGACCCTTGATCATCTTGGTTGCCCTCCTCTACACATGTTCCAGCTTGTCAATATCCTTCTTAAACTGTGGCACCCAGGTGTGCTCTGACTAAGCAGATGATCTACTTCTTTCTCATTTCTTCTGAGTGAGCAGCAATTATTACCTGATTTAAGCATTACTTATCTCATGTGCAGGTGACAGGTAAGCACTGATGCTGCACATGGATGGAAACACATTGAAACATCTCCTTGCCCAACATGCGCAGCAACTGAGTTCAGTGCTTTATGTACTGGTGCAATATGTGGGCATAAGGCACTGTTAAATTATATGCCATAGCAGCATGAACAAGGGCCTGAATGGTGCAAGCTGTGTTGAACATTGGGATGTGGGAGTTTGGTTGCATCAGAGGGTGCCAACAGAAAATTCAAGTAATTTGGCATGTCCTGGGATAGAGTCCCCAGGTTCAGGGGGCAGAGCCATGACTTGGGTCCATAGGTGAACCCAGAAACAAAGCCCTGGCTGGGTCTATGTGTGGAGCAGGGGTGCACAGCCCAGTGGTTTTCAGCTGCTTTGGGGGCTAGGAACTATCTCCAAAAGCTGTCTGTTTGCCTAAAGTTGCTGTGCATGGCTAGAAAACCTCACCAACCAAAACCAGAGGGCTAGCAAAAAATGGTCATGGTTTTTCTGGCAATCCGCCATATTTAAAGCAAGCAAGCAAACATTAAGAACATAAGAACAGCCTGCTGGATCAGGCCAATGACCCATCTAGTCCAGCATTCTGTTCTCACAGAGGCCAATGAGTGGCCTTTGGGAAAGCAGTGAGCAGAACATGAGCCCCAGAACCCTGTCCCCATCAATGATTTCCTGCAGCTGCTGTTCAAAAGCATTGCTGCGTCCAACTGTGGAGGGAGAGCACACATAGGCGCCGACTCCATGGGGCCTGAGGGGGCCCTTGCCCCCTCAAAAATTATATTGGGGGGGCTCTGCCCCCCCAATAATTTAAGAAAATTATTGGGCGCGCGCAGTGGAAACGTCCTCCGCCGGTGACGTCACCCGGGCCTTGCGGAAAAGGCGCTGTGGGAGTCGCCGCCGCCGCAGCGGGGCCGCTGCAGAAGGGTGAGTGGCGAGGGCGGGACGGGGCCGCGCGCTCCTTTCCTCGGCTGCCCTCGTCGCGCGCCTTGGCTCCCGCGGCCGGCGAGGGGAGCCCGGGCCGCGCGCGGCTGCTGCTGCCGCCGCCGCCTCTCCTGGGGGCGCCGCCTCCCCAGGCGGGAACGCTGTGGGTGCGCGAGGGAGGAGGGCGGCCCCCGGGGGCTGGGAGATCCGGGCTGCCATGGCCGAGAGGGCTGCTCTGCCGGGCACCGCTGACATTGGAACTTAGAAAACTTCCCGGGGCAGTATGGGCCCCCCCAATATTTTTTATAAGCCGGCGCCCCTGAGAGCACAGCCACCTTGGCAGTAGCCATTGATAGCTCTCCTCTCCTCCATGAATTTGTCTCATCTTGTTTGAAAGGGATCCAATTTGATGGCCATCACTGCTTCCTGAGGGAGGGAGTTCCATAATTTGACTATGTGCTGCACAAATGTGCTGTACTTCTGCCATGCTGGCTGTTTTTCTACTTGATTGAGAACTGTGGTCTGAAGTTGGGCTGCATTTGAGAGAGAGGAACTTCCGGAAGCTGTCAGGAACAAATATATGTGAAATCTGCCCAACTGAATGCTATAAATAAAGAAGCCTCCATTTTGAATTAGGATAGATAGAATTACTAAAGTCCACGTATGTTACATTCTTAACATTTACCTATGTTGAGTTGTCTACTGCAGAATAGCTGAAGCTTCAGACTGAGGAAAGAACATAGACGTGGGAAGCAAGTTCAATGTTGTTCTTGCGAGGAAATGTATATGGAAATGTGCTCTCTTACCAAAGTCTCGCCCATCCTAATTGCTTCCTTACACAAGTCTGTTCTTGTCCCATGTAAACAAAGCTTCACCATATGAATAAATGTGTGGGAAAGCCAACTAGCAACCCAGCGGAAGAAATCCAGGAGTGTGATGAAAGGCCCTTTACTGATATCTAATTTATGCTTTTTAACATGAAAGGGAGAAACAAATTACTGTGTAATTTTTTTTCAACTTGAATGCTTCATTTTCTTTAGTATGGAAATTGCAATAACTCTCCTGTTCAATTACTTTATTTCAAGTTAGGAAAAACTCAGGGTTAATTCTGCTAATTGTTATGGGGGCATGTGTTCTTTAACAGATGTCAAGTCCCCATCAGTGTTGAGTTTTCCTTTGAATGGTTGATGATAGATGACCTTTTATCTAAACTACAAGTGTTCACAACATTCAGAGTAATTGATTTGATTTTCTACATAGTGAAACTATATTTGTATCTAGACGCAGTGGTACCTCTTATTCATGCCAGTGTGTACTTCAACATGCAGTGCTGACACTTGAACACTCAAGGTTTGGGAGAAATTCTTGTCACAAGAATGTCTAAGTCTGACTCTGCAACTTTTTTAGGACAGAATTACATATTATGAATGGAATGGGGCTGCTACTGAAAATGGCATCCTTGTTTCAAGTTTCCCGCTTCCATATTACGTAGGAGCACCTATCCCATGTCAACAAGACATTGTGGGATTTTCTGACTCTGTCTGTGGCAGCCAGTTATGTGGAATAAGGGCAGAGAAATGCAAAACACAGGTAAGAGTGCTACTTATTACCGGTGGAGTGGAAGAAATCAAGAGCATGATGCCATTTTTAAAAATGGCCCTCCCATAATGAGTGAGACTTCTCAACAGTAGTTTGTAGTAGGATAGCAATCAAATAATTTAATACAAAATATAATGAGCATTTACTAGATCAGCTTTACCCTTTCAAAATGCTTCTCTTCTTGGCATGGATACACTCACTTGTGACCGGGAAACACATGGAAGTTTCACACAACCTGAAACAAACTAAGCCCTGGGGGTGGCCCATGGTAGCAGCTGAGCATTCATCACTCAACTCTGATGAATCCGAAGTATGTTACTCCCGTATTTAAGTCTCTTTTTGATCTTGCTGTTAATGTGATGACCATGTACTTGTGAACCAACCTCACCAGTGTATGTGGCTTAGATGTGCATAAAAGGGGCTTCAACATCTCACCTGTGCTGAGACCTGCGAGCCACAAATGAGACTTTAGAGTATTAGAAGCAGAAAATGCAGGAACAAAGAACACTTGAGCTGCATTCTTTACATGCCTCTGCAGATGAATTATGAACACGTTCCAAGGTACAAATAATCTTCTGACTAGTTGTGAAGTAAATAGATGAGGTGTCAAAATTCATAGAGAAAATTTGTAGACCAAAAAAAGGGTAAAGGTTAGAAAGAACACTCACCGGTAATCCTGGTGAGCTGGCAGTTGTGGCCCAGTGCAGCCTGGCCACTCTGGGCCCTTGTTCAGCTCCGCATGGCAGTTGGAGGATGTCATCCTCCTGTGGCAGCTGTGTGGGACTCTGCCTGTTTGAATTGGCTAATGTGTGGGGCATAAATAATAAAATTATCATTATAGAATGGGATGTCCCTATTTTCATCAGATAAATGTTGGAGGGTATGCAAATGTTCAGGGGTGTTGTTGCTGTCTATTTTTGCTGCACTATAGAAGGCAAGAAGGCAAATATAGTTTGGAATCATTGCAGAACAACTAGCAAAGAGGAATGTGGACAGTCTAATATAAATCCAGCACTAATACACTATTATTGCATCACTGGCATGTTGCAGAAGACACCCACAAAAAAACACCAGTCTGGAGATGGCCTTAATGATTTGCGAGACTTGTCTATAGGACTGGAATGGCAGGCTGTGAAGATGGTCATTAGAGGGATTAAAGAAGTGCCTAAACAAAAGGACAAAAGAAAAAGGTGAAGAATCACTTAATTACAAGAACCCAACAATTAGAAGGGCAATGTAACACTAAGAGGGTGAAAAAAAATTTTTAGGCAGTTGCAGGAAGCTCACAAACAACTTGAATTGTTGAGCTTAATAAGGCTCAGAAATCTTTGTAATCTTTAGATAAATCACTGTATGAACTTAGTAATAAGAGATCTTGGGTTTGCAAAACAGCTTGAGATGAAAACTGATTTGAAACAGAATCTTGCAAGTTTACAATGAAGATCATATTCCCTGTAAAACTGAAGCTTGCACTCAATTATTTGTGCTATATTATTAAAAAAAAATCAGATAATCTTGAATTTCAAATATGTATCCTATTTGGACCAGTGTGACATTCCTTTGTGTATTGTAAAGTATAGGGAACTAGGAAAGGAAATAAACACATGTGATCTAAGACTGAAGCACTCTGGAATAGTGCTATAAATTACTGAAATATAAAACATATTTCAGTAATTTATAGCACTATAATTGTTAAATTAAAACATTTTCAAAGAAGTCTTATCTCCGCTAAGTCTTCTCTTTTAAGGACATACCTATCTCCTTCAACTGTTCCTTATAAGGCTCGGTTTCCAGACCCTTGATCATCTTGGTTGCCTTCCTCTGCACACGTTCCAACTTGACAATATCCTTCTTAAATTGTGGCACCCAGGTCATATTTCCATCCTGTATTAAAAGCTCCAAATCATCTAGCTTGTTTCCCAAACTCTGTGCATTTGTGTAGAAACAACTGAAACTATGAATCATTCCCTCCAACTACTTCCTTCTTGAAGTTTCTTGCCCTTTAACAGGTTTCTGGAGCACCATCTCCGTTTTCTGAGCATCAATGAAGTCATTATCCCCAGTACCAGGTGTTCTTCTGTTGTCTGTAATGTTGTCTCCCTCCCCCTCAGGATCTAGTTTTATGCTCTCGTGATCAGGTTTGTGAGACTTTTAGCAAACATATTCTTGTAAACTGCTGTGAGGTGCAGCCCATGTCTTGGCAGAAGTTTCTAACTCAAGAAAGCAGAGACTATGGTCAAAGAGACCAAATTTTTCCTGATGACACCACCTTCTGGGATTTTCCTCTCTCTTCCTGGATCACAACCTTCAACACCTCAGTGAGCATGCTGCTGATAATGCCAAGGTTGCAGGTTCGATCTCTGTAAGGGACAGCTGCATATTCATGTATTGCAGGGGATTGGACTAGATCAGTGTTTCCCAACCTTGGGCCTCCAGCTGTTTTTGAACTACAATTCCCATCATCCCTGACCACTGGTCTTGCTAGCTAGGGATGATGGGAGTTGTAGTCCAAAAACAGCTGGAGGCCCAAGGTTGGGAAACACTGGACTAGATGATCCTCAGGGTACCTTCCAACTCTATAATTCTATGGTTCTAGGAAGGAGTGATGAAAAGACCATGTGAGCCCCAAAACCGTTCAGCTTCCTGCCCAGAGTCCCTTGCTATGGCATTTGGTTTCAATTTTGTAAGGTGTTTCAGGTGATTGTGCGTTTCTGCATTTCTGATTTTGTCTCCTAGAGTTGTGTTGCTGCTTTGCATTTTGTATTCAAGAATAAAAACGAGAGCACAGTGCACTTGCTCCATGGGCAGCATAACGAGGACTGGGATTCTCCTATATGCAAATTGTTTCTGCCCAGTGATTGGAGGAATAGTAACTTGAATGGTTATGGGGGGGGGGCACATGGTCGGAAAGCAGCTCTTTCCGTAGGACAGGCAAAATGTAAAGGCCCAAGAGATAAAAGAAGGATCAGCACTTTGTGGTTATTACATAACTTACTACTAAGCATTGCATTCCATTGGCATAATTTAGTTAATTGTTCACACTTTAAAACTTAAGCAGAAGGTATTTGTTTTCCCTACCCATCTCACCCACTGCCCATAATACATGAATTATTTGACACATAACTCAACAGCTCTTCTGGGAACTGGAGGGTCTTTGGTGTTGGTTGTTTAAAGCTTTTCCATACTTGTATAAACCAAGGAGTATCTAGTTAAAAGGCAAGTGTTTCTTGGTGGTCAGGGAAAATCAAAACAGATGCTAGTTCCACTTGCCTATGATAAAATTAACATAGCCTGCCACATTTTCTTAACATCTGCTAAACAAAGGAAATGCCTTCTAATCCACATTGCCCTTAGTTTGTAGGTACAATGAGTCTAATGGGCACATTATATCTGCTTTTAAAAACTAAAAAAATAGAGAACCGAAGCCATGATTATTAGTGTTACCACAGAAGCAGCTATTGTACCCCAGCTGGTCCAATTCAGTTCTATATCATCAGTCCAGTTTCTGGCAATGCGGTGCATGAGGTCCTGGGGGCAGGAGTAACATGCTAGGAGGAGAGATATCATACAACCTGCTTTGCCCCACTGCTGCCCAAGAGCCTTCTTTGCAGAACTGACTTGCTGACCTGTGGCTGCTGCTGCCGCCGCCTCTGGCCAGACGTTGGTGGGGCATGCCATGAAAATTCATTTTAGGGCATATTTCTCCTGAGGCACACATTTCTGCCACAATTTTCCCTAATACATGTGTCAGGGGTTCAGGAGCAGAGGCAAGGGCAAGGGAGGAAACAGAGAGCGAAGGGGAGGAGGCAGAAGAAAAGATGAGCGATGACGACGACCCGAGATCTCCGAGCCTTTCCAGTGAATCGGAGGATTCACAGAAAGGAGCACCAGTGGCCAGGGCAAGGGGGGAGTTTAGGGGGGCACCCCAGGAAGATAGAGCCAGAGGGGACTCAGAGGAGAGCAGTTGGAGATCGGGACCAGCGTCACCGCCAGAGAACAGAGAAGAGGAAGGGAGCCAGGGGGCAAGCGCTGGCAGCTCACAACAGGAGGGAGGGCACGAGTCAGGAGTGGCCACACCTCCATCTGGGAGCGAAGAGACGGTTAGACGGAAGGTGGAAGGTTGGGCGCGCGCGCCAAGTTCAAATGCACAGGAAGGCGACGCAGTAGGCAGCCCGGAAAGGGAGCCGGGTCCTAAAGCCCGGCGCAAGGAGACAGGAGGGTCCGGGGGGTCAGCGTCAGAAGAATCCCGGAAGGAAGAGACCCAGGGGGGCAGAGGGACCCAGAGAAGAACAGTCAGGCGGAAAAGGTGGAGCAGGGCTAGGATATTAAGTTGGTGTACGAGGGGCGGAGATTCAGACGGAGCTTCGCCGGTCTAGCTACTAGACGTAGAGTTGCACGCAGCAGCTTGAGAATGGAAACTGTAACTCAATAAAGACTTTTACTTAATGACCGTTGGCTAGCGTGATCCTCTGTGAGCTGGGATCTTGAAGCAACCCTGACAGTAAGCTCCGTCTCCAGAATTGTGGGCATCTACAGCCTCGAGGAGAGGAGAGAAGCAGGTGCCTACTAGCGAGCTCACGAACGGCAGCCGACATGACGGCTGAACAGCAGATAGCGGAACTCAGAGAAGCAGTGTCACAGCTGAATGCCGAGGCTCTCGCATCCAGGAAGAGAGAGGAGGACGCAGCTGCCGCCTACAGGGATCTCCAGGTCAGGTTGGAAGTGCTTACGAAGCAAGGGCAACAGACACCCAAACCAGAGGGGATTGGGTTGGGGAGACGCACAGGCGGTCTAGTCTCTCACTTCGATGGGAACCTGCAACAGTATCCCAATTTTAGAGCAGACGTACTGTGTGCACTGCAACTGCTGAGTAAAGATTTTAGAGATGAGCAAGAGAAAGTGGGATTCATCATGTCTTATTTGCATGGGGATGCCAGAGCATGGCTGCGCAATTTGTGGAGGGATAACGATCCGGCGCTCCAAAATGCGAATGCCTTTATTAAAGCGATGGATGCGTGTTTTTTATCAAGCATTGACGTGGATCTTGCTAGGCAACAGATTCATGGACTGAAACAGGGAAGGGCCAGCGTACGGCAGTACCATGCCCGCTTTTTCGCCTTGGCCAGTGCCCTAGAATGGGACAGAGATTCGACTCCTGTAAGAGACCTGTTCTGGGAGGGATTACACAGCTCTGTGAAAGATGAAATTGCGAGGGGGGAGAGACCCCGAACCACCCAGGAGGTCGTGCAGAGGGCGCTGGCAGTGGGGGTGCGGCTGGAAGGACGTCCGTGGAGCAGGGACGAAGGGCGTGGAGGGCGCGAAACAGCCAGGGGCTCCTCCTTCTTTCCCAGAGAAGCAGCGCGTACGCAATCCACGCCTCCGCCAGGAGGAGGAGCTGAACCTATGGAGGTTGGAGGTGCCAGGGCTCAGTCAGCAACCAGAGCCCTAGCACCAGCAGCAGTGAAAGCGAAGCCTCCTAGAGGGAACAGGAAGTGTTACGTCTGTGAGGAGCCAGGGCATATGGCGAAAGAGTGTCCCCAGAGGCTCAACAAGCTCACTGCAGCCTCAGCAATGGTGACTGCAGCAACGCAGCAAGGAGGACCACAGCAGGGAAACGACGCAGTCTGGCTGGAGGAAGAGGCACTGGGGCCCAGCCAGACGTGTTAATGATGCAGTCCCCAGAGATTTTACAGCCCGTGAACCCCCTCCCGCCCAAACCAGTGGTGAGGCTCACCGCATCGCTCCAGCTGCCCAATGGCATCACCATGGACGTGCCAATCACCATTGACTCAGGCAGCATTGCGGACTTTATAGGGCAGGACTTTGTCAACAAGCATGCTATACAGTTGCTGCCGGCCACACTGCCCCTGCAGGTTGTCACAGTGGACGGCAGGGAGCTGCTAGGGGGGCAAGTGGTGCAGCAAACGCCACCAATGGTGATGCGACTTGGGAATCACAAAGAAGTCATCAGCTTCAACGTCACTCAATTATCGGACACGCCCATTGTGTTGGGCATGAGTTGGCTGGACAAGCACAGCCCAACGCTGGCTTGGTACCAGAGGCAGCTGACCTTCGGCTCTTCCTTTTGTGCTGAACACTGCATCGTGCCCAGGCAGGAAGGAGAGGAAGAGGAGTCACAGCTGCTGCTAGGCACGCTGCAAGCGATTCCCCACAAGTACGCAGAATTTTTGGAAGTTTTCTGCGAGAAGGAGGCAGACCGGCTACCACCTCACAGGCCATATGACTGCAAGATTGACCTGCTGCCAGGGGCGGCGCTGCCTAAGGGGAGACTGTATTCCATGTCAGAGGACGAACTGCAAGAACTCAAGGAGTTCATAGATCATAATTTGGAGCGCGGTTTCATCCGGGAGTCCAAGGCAGCGGGAGGCAGTCCGGTGTTCTTCGTTAAGAAGCGGGATACGCCCCAAAAGAGACTTGTAGTGGATTACAGGATCTTGAACAGTGTGACTAAGCCATCGGACTTCCCCATGCCCCGAATTGACGACCTCCTCGCAAAGGTGCGGAAGGGCAGAGTGTTCACCAAGTTGGACCTGCGAGGGGCGTACAACCTCATTCGCATGCGGGAGGGAGATGAGTGGAAAACAGCCATGTTCACGCCACTGGGGACCTACGAATATAGAGTTATGCCGTTTGGATTGCAAAATGGCGCCCACGTTTTTCAAGCATTCATGCATCACGTGTTGGCGGGACTTCTCTACAAGACGTGCGTCTGTTTCTTAGATGACATCCTGATCTTTTCGGAGTTGCAACAGGAGCATGACAAACACGTCAAGGAAGTGCTGAACAGGCTAAAGCAACATAGGCTCTACGCCAAGCTGGAGAAGTGCCAATTTGACGTGACGGAGGTGGATTTTCTGGGCTACAAGCTGTCTGACAAGGGGCTCGCCATGGACAGCGCCAAGGTTCAAGCGGTGTTGGATTGGAAGAGCCCGCGCAACCGGAAGGAGGTCCAACGGTTTGTCGGCTTTGCGAACTTCTATCGCAAGTTTATCAAGGGCTTCGCTATGCAGACGGCGGCCATCACTGACACGCTTAGCTCCAAGAAAAAGAAGTTCATTTGGACAGAGCAGGCGGAACAGTCCTTTCAGGCACTCAAGCGTCTCTTCGCGTCGGAAGAGCAGCTGCTTCACGTCAACCCCAGCAAGCCGATGAGGGTGGAGACAGACGCCTCGGACAGAGCCGTGGGGGCGGTCCTGCTGCAGAAAGACCCGCAAGGGGTGTGGCGACCGGGAGCGTTTTACTCCAGGAAGCTCAGCAAGTCCGAGCAGAACTACACCATATGGGACAGGGAGTTGCTGGCCATTCATGCAGCGTTCAAGGCGTGGAGGCACTTTCTGATCGGCGCCAAGCACACGGTGCAGGTTTGCACGGACCACAAGAACCTAGAGCACTGGCGCACGGCACAGTTCCTGAACCAGAGGCAGATACGTTGGGCTGAGTTCTTTGCGAACTTCGACTTCCGAATAGAGTATGTCCCGGGGGACACCAACATCATGGCGGACGCTCTCTCTCGTAAGCCACAGTATCTGGAGGACGCAACGCCAGCGGCCGCCATGCACATCTTCGCACCAACAGTGTGGGCGTGCGCCGCGGCAACCGTGGACCTGGAGGCGGTGCGACGATCGTTGCAGGGGGACTCCTTCGCACAAGCAAAGATGGCAGAGGTGCAAAGGGGCAAGGCAGCGGCCGACGGTTTCCAGCTAAGAGATGGATTGCTCATCCGTAAAGGGGCCATCTACGTGCCGGGAGACGAACTTCGCGCCAAGGTGCTGCAGCAGCTGCACGACGCGCCCACGGCTGGGCACTTCGGCAAGGAGAAGACGGTGGAATTAGTCGCCAGGGATTTCTGGTGGCCTGGAATGAGAGGGGAGGTCGCGGACTACGTGGCGAGGTGTGACACCTGCCAGAGGGCGAAGCCAGTGCATAGACCGCCGGCCGGACTGTTGGAACCGCTGCAAACTCCGGTCGAACCTTGGGAGAGAGTGGCCCTGGACTTTGTCACGGATCTGCCCAGCTCGAGGGGCAAGACGGCAGTGCTGGTGGTGGTGGACCTGTTTTCCAAGATGGCACATTTCATTCCGTGTGCGAAGGTGACCACGGCGGAGCAAACCGCCAAACTGTTCATAGACCACGTGTTCAAGGTTCACGGTCTGCCACGGTCTATTCTGTCCGACCGGGGGCTGCAGTTCATCTCGAATTTCTGGCAGAAGCTGATGGGCTTCCTGAACGTCAAGATCAACCTGGCGTCGGCGAGACACCCGCAGACCAACGGGCAAGCCGAGCGGGTCAATGCCATCATGCAGCAGTACTTGAGGTGTTATGCAAATCAACAGCCTGCGACGTGGGTGGATTACCTGCCGCTCGCCGAGTTCGCCTACAACAACACGAAGCACGTGTCCACGGGGATCACGCCGTTCTTCGCCAACAACGGGAGGCACCCCAGAACTTTTCCGGGACTGGAAAGGCTGGGGGAGGGGGAGCCGCAGACGGCAGATGCGTTCGCGTCGGAGCTGCAGGAAGTCCACGATCAGCTGAGGCGCCACCTGGAGCTGGCCAAGCACGCATACAAGGTACAAGCGGACAAAAGTAGAAGGGTTGGCGAAGAGCTCCACGTGGGAGACTGGGTCTGGTTAGCAGCCCACGCAGTGCCGGCCAGGTCGTTGGCCAAGAAGAAACTAGGGCATAAGCAACTGGGGCCCTATCAAGTCGAAGAGCAGATCAACCCGGTGGCCTTCAGGCTGGCGCTTCCGGAGGGTTCCAGAATGCATCCGGTGTTCCACAGATCGGTGCTCACTCCCTACAAGGCACCGCACAGGTTTCAGGAACCCGGAACGGCGCCAAGTCCGGTCAGAGACAGAACAGGGCGCGCAGGAGGGGCACAGAAGGAGCGCATCAACGAAGTCACAGAGATTTTGGATTCCAGATGGGGGGAAGAAGGGGTAGAATACTTTCTCGCCAAGGAGGGCACCCCGGCCAGTGCGAACAGCTGGGTGCCGGGCTACGCCTTGGACGAACCTCTGCTCAAAGACGAGTTTCATGCCCTCTTCCCACATAGACCAATGCCAGCAGACTTTTTCGACGACTGGCTTTTCACGCCCACGCTTTCGGCCAGCACGTTCCGGGGGTTCGACTCGGACGAGGACCCGACACGAGACGTCCGTTCCCCGGAGGGGTCACCCTCGGGATCTGCCTCAGAACCCTCGTATTGGTGGGACGACAGACCAGAGGAGCAGTGGCGCAGGAAGTGGCAAGAAGGTCCAGGACGAGCAACGCCGCCAGGAGGAAGTGAGGGAGAGACGGACATGGACGTTTTCGGGGACGACCCTGGTTTCGAGCACGGCGGCACAGAGATGGAAGCAGAGGTGACCGTCGTCGACGAGAGCAGGGAGGAAGAACCGGAAGACTTTGGAAGGAGGCCCGCTACGGGAAGCGAACGGTACCCGACATTCGTCCCCTTGACACAGCAGCACCCAACTCCAGCACCGGAAGGAGGGGAAGGGGGAGTGGGGGGCTTCGAGGGGGGGATGGATGTCAGGGGTTCAGGAGCAGAGGCAAGGGCAAGGGAGGAAACAGAGAGCGAAGGGGAGGAGGCAGAAGAAAAGATGAGCGATGACGACGACCCGAGATCTCCGAGCCTTTCCAGTGAATCGGAGGATTCACAGAAAGGAGCACCAGTGGCCAGGGCAAGGGGGGAGTTTAGGGGGGCACCCCAGGAAGATAGAGCCAGAGGGGACTCAGAGGAGAGCAGTTGGAGATCGGGACCAGCGTCACCGCCAGAGAACAGAGAAGAGGAAGGGAGCCAGGGGGCAAGCGCTGGCAGCTCACAACAGGAGGGAGGGCACGAGTCAGGAGTGGCCACACCTCCATCTGGGAGCGAAGAGACGGTTAGACGGAAGGTGGAAGGTTGGGCGCGCGCGCCAAGTTCAAATGCACAGGAAGGCGACGCAGTAGGCAGCCCGGAAAGGGAGCCGGGTCCTAAAGCCCGGCGCAAGGAGACAGGAGGGTCCGGGGGGTCAGCGTCAGAAGAATCCCGGAAGGAAGAGACCCAGGGGGGCAGAGGGACCCAGAGAAGAACAGTCAGGCGGAAAAGGTGGAGCAGGGCTAGGATATTAAGTTGGTGTACGAGGGGCGGAGATTCAGACGGAGCTTCGCCGGTCTAGCTACTAGACGTAGAGTTGCACGCAGCAGCTTGAGAATGGAAACTGTAACTCAATAAAGACTTTTACTTAATGACCGTTGGCTAGCGTGATCCTCTGTGAGCTGGGATCTTGAAGCAACCCTGACAACATGTTTTGCATATAATTTTCTTTAATGTACATATTTCTGCGGTCTGTCCTCTAATACATATTTAGTTTGAAAAACTGCATCACAAAATTTGGTGAAATACATATGTCCAATGAGAGATGTGTTTTGGTTTGCATATTCTTTTAGGAATTAGGTACATTTGCATTATATTGTGAACCAAACCAAATTTCTTCTCTATCCCTAGTTTGAGACATGACATATTGAAACAAATGGACTAAATAGCAACTAGAGTGGGCTCAGTGTGTGAAATATAGATTAATATTAATATATTGCTGTAATTTAAAGGATCTTCAAATAAAGCAATTTCCCTCAGAGAAGCAACTTCCACTGGCACTAATGGGAGATTCCCTTCTATGCCAACCAGCAATCTTCTGAGGTCGATTTTTCTTCAGACCTCCCTCCAGACACAGCATGATTCCAGTCCTGTTCCCACCTACTCTGGGTTAATTTTATAAAGACCACTTACCATTTGCAGCTGAAGCAACAGTAGCAGACTGGCATGGCTCTGAGAAAGCCACTCACCCCCCAAAAAACTCACACTCCTGCATGAACAGCTGACCATATCATCAGTCTCAGTTGATTGCAAGGGGAGTCAAGACTTGGCGGCAATTTTTAAATTGAATTGCGTTCTTCAAAGATGGACCAGTTGGGTAAAGGAGCCACACTTTATCTGAAGACATCCCCCTCCTGACAACTCTGTCTGGTAACAGATGCTAGGAAATTATTGAAGGTGAGGCTGGCTGGGAGTGGCCCTCTGATGATGCACTGTAATGGTGCCCAATTGTCCAGGAGCAAGTTCACTGCAGCCCTCAGAAAGGCCATCTGCACATGTGGGCCCAACCCCTTGGAGTTTGCTGCATATTCCTTCCACATAGAAGCAGCCACCATGGCCTTATGTTGGGGACTCCCCTCTGCCCACATAAAATCCTTGGGCCACTGGCATTCATCTGCATACAAGCATTATGTTCGTGCCAGAACAGCTGGTCTCTTGCTGATGGTTTTTTTCCAGGTGCAAGCTGCAGGCAGGTGCAAATCTGTGACTGCAGTACTGTGTGCTGGGCTCACGAATATGCAAAAATAAAGGGTTATATGGTTCATATAGGTTGTGTGTGCATAAGCAGAACCCTGCTATTGACTCAGGCCAAAAGTACACCAAGTCCAAGAGCTTTCTACAGTGGCCATTTCTGGTGACTTTGCATGGGACACCCATGCTGGTGCCTTTCGCTTGCATCCATCCAAGCTCTAACAATGCGTGACACCACTTCTTACCAAAGAGCAACATCAACGGAGTATTATTAAGAGGCTGCTATATTGTTCTAATCCAGAAATGGACTACTAGAGGATTATGAAAAAATAAATCTTCAGGGGCCTCCTCCATCAATTTGGCATAAAAGTTCTTGACAATAAATACTGCTAGAGGGTTAACTGCTGTTATTTCTGTGCTTGGCAGGAATCCTTCCAGCATTGCACATTATTTAACTCCCAGGATGTGTAAACTGTAAGCTATTGTCAACTGCTGAATCAATTACAACTACACCAGTTAGTTCATGTTAGATCATGAAATCACCTGAGCATGATATCAGATTTAATGTACAACATAAAAATAAAGGAAATTGAAAAACATAAAAATACAATGTGCATAAAAGCTGTCCTTCACAATGAGTCATTAAGACCAAAGAGAAAAAAGCTTGAGAGAAGCTGAAATGGAGTTAAAAGCATGACTATAAGATGTGTGATTAAAGCTATTGGAGTAAGATAGATGGCTTTGTGGATAAAAGAACTTCAGCCAGATGCTCAATCCTGGTCGAGTCACATTTCTGATATATTTTACTTGAGCCCAACATATTTTTTAACCTGGCATAATTTGAGTGAAATATTTCTGGCAATAAAAAATATGCATTTATTTTCAGGTGCTTATTTTAAATGTTCTCAGCCAGTCAAACACCTGGATTTTTGTGTGGATCATCTGCATCTACACTCACAATGAATATTATGAGGTAGCCTAAGGGTCATTTTCAAATATATTTTTCCTTTATAAGCAAACAGGTAAGAGTGGCTAGGAAGTGTAGAGTGGCTAGGAAGTGTAGTTCACTTCATACCTATAGTTTATATGCTTATAGTGAACTACAAAGTGTACTCCCCGCCCCCCCCCCCCCGCCACCACCACCAACTGGCTGTCTTAGTAGCCAATCAGAGAGAGGCTCCAACCCTCTGGTGGAATTCTGAGGCACTGCATCACCAGACTGGTCTGATTTTGATGTCCGTCACAGGTACATTATAAATGAACTAAATAAACAAACAAACACTAGAAAGGAAGACAACAGGCACTGACTATGTTCTTTTTTATGACTGATTCACCTGTACCGTTCTTTAAAAGTATAATTGCATCCTTCCGTCTGTTGGCAGTAACCAGCAGAAGACCCCCAAATGTGGCACTCTGGAGGTGGGGAGGAGCTGGGCTGTCTCACAGACAATGTGCAACATTATTGGCCCAGTGTGGGCCTGATTGCTATGCTAGTTCCAGACTGCACAGAAATCTTACTGCCTGCCCCAACCTTCTGCCTGGCTGCCATGAGCAGCAGGAGGGAGAGGTGGGGTGGTCCTACTGCTCCATAAAGCCCCACTAGTGGGAAGCAGGTGAGATATCTAAATTTAGTGCATTGTTCAAGGACAACAGTCAATTCATTGATTACACTGTGTATGTGTATGTGATTACTCTTTTGAGTTTGTTGTAGATGGCTTCGCTATGTCAGAGCAAGACACGCCTGTAGCTATTTCAATTTCCACTTCATCTATGACTAATCTGGCCCAATATGCAGCTGTTCACAATGGTTTCATGTGTATTATTCCATGGATTGGAGCAGAACAGATCAGTTTGTCTCAGGTTTGTTCCATGATGAAATAGCTCTCAATGATTTTAAGCAGAAGACAAGTAAGGAACTGTAGGAAGGCTTATACTTTGGATTTCACTTAATACTATGAACGGAACTGTAACACATCAGCATTGATATATTATCCTCTGTCTTAGTCATCAGATTTGCTATATTCTACTGTCATAGCAAAATGGAAACAATGAGACAGGGCCCTGGTAATAGCAAAGGATGGGCAGGGATACACTCATTATTGCATGGAGAGAATGAATAACTATACTTATTTGTTCAACTTTACTAGCCTTTGGCCATGCATTATAAAACTTTCCTGATGCTCTTATGAGAATTAAGGGAGTGCCTGCAAGGAATGTATAGTGCTTTCTTTCTACTGTCTCAGCTGAGAAATATTTCTACAACAGATTATTCCCAATTAAGATCAGTTTGGGGCTCCCCTCCACCTGGAACTTCTTCATATGCAAATCTTCTGTTTGCAGCTGTAATGGCAACAAGGGTCTGCATAGTCTTCTCCTCATAAAACATAAGGAATCTAGAAAACATTAGCTGGGTGCCATGGCAGGCAATTATTTCTTACTTGCAATTTGAAAAAAATACTCCCCCCCCCTTCTTATTATTTAGGTTGCTTTTTTCTTTTTAAAAAAATAATTGCTTAAAACCTGATAGAATGAGAAATTTGGTGGGGTTTGAAAACAAAAACATGTTGAGTAGAGTGGGGAAAGCAAACCTTGAACAAATAATAAGTAATCTCATTCCCAGTCATGCACAAATTTTCTGGTAACAACCGTCAGCTACAGGGAGGATTTCCCCCAGACAACACCATGTTCCAAAATTTGACAAAGTCCATGATTGTGCCCTGCTCTGGGCTTTCTAGCACTGAGCTCACTTCTCCACATACCTGGGACATAGCCACTGAGACACACATGGAAGTTCAATACTTTTGGCCTCAATTATTTGGTGAAATTAGGGAAGAAATCCAGGTTCTAGGACATTCAAGCAATAAATTCAGGTTTTTCATGCCTTGATCACAAATTGACATAATGGGTTGCAGCCAGTGTAGTCATCCTATTCACACAAGGACTTCTGCCTTTGCAACAGTTTCCCCTCCCTTTCCCTGCATGCCCCAATCCTCCAGAGCAGATTTGGGGGGGATGTGTGAGAAGAACGGTGGCGGCAGAAGTTCTGTTGTGCCAACAGACACAAATGGGATGACTTCATTGAATACAATGAAAACAGGCTTAGGGTGTGCAAAGTACTGCTCTACTGTATGTTGGTTCTATTTACCACATCTGTAGGGCTAATGTGCAACCTTGAATGTGTGAATATCCTCTTTAGGTTAGACAATCCTTCTGCAAGGCTAAAAAGAAGTCTAGAAACTAGTTCACAGTGGCAATTTAAGACCATTTGGGTTCAGCTCATGCTGTCAAGTGTGGGCATCAATGGAGGGGTAGAGATTGCAACCATTAGGAAAATCCAGAATATGAGCCTCATGTAATATAAATAGAATTTTGCTGGGGGGGGGGGCGGGCTTTGAAACTCTAGGACATGTTTCAACTTATAAGTAGTTACATAAGGAATCATCAACATTTCCACATACAGTATGGGATGGTGAAATCAAAATTAATCATCTCTCTTAATACTGTGTTTTGTTAAAGTATTATTCATAAAGTTCTGGAGCATTTGGGAACTCTGATATAATCTAATGACCATTTTGCTTTCAAGCTGAAAAGTGGTTCAATGCAGCTCGGCTTTGTTTCTTAATGACATGGGTACCAAAATGTTCCCGTTGATAAGCAATTTCAATACTGAACAAGCAACATAGGAAAGTATAATAGTGAATATATCATTTATTCTATGGGATGTATGGGGTGTTAGGGAAGGGAAGGGCTAGTACCTCTAGTGATGGACACATCATGCTCCTTCTGGGGTGGTTTACATTTGGCTCCCACCCTCCACTCATCTCTCACCTGTGATTCCTAGAAGCTGTCAGCATGCAACAGTGGCAACACCCCAGGAACAGCTTCAACTGGCTAGCTAAACCAGGTGGGGGGTAGCCAATGGGTCCCAAACCCTTAGTGAGCTAGGGATTTCCCCTGTATGTATTGAGCAGATGAGCAGACGAGACCAATTGTGGGTCCAATGGTCAATAAGGCAGTTTCAGCATTTGCTGTTGAGGGAAGTGAGGGGAAGGCAGGGCAGGCAGGGCATGTCCTCCTGGGAAGGGAGCCCATCTGGGAGAAGGTAAACTCTGATCCTAAATCTCTGCTGCCTTGTGGGACATCTTGAAGATAAGACTATACCCTACACAATTCCAGAGTGGAGTCCCTAAGATTTTGGATGGTGCCTTGTACACTTTCTTCTGGCAACTCCTGCAGCCAAGCTAGTGCCAAATGTATTGCTGTGCCTTCCTTTAGACCTCAACAGTGAATCTTGTCATCTGGACAGTCCAGGACCTCCATGCCCCCTGAAGAGGTTCCTTCAATGCTGCTAATGCAGCAGTTTGACTTACACCACCTCCACCTCCAAGCAGGTAGGGACAATTCCCTCCTATATTGAGGCATTAACCGCTCTCTAGTCCCATCCAGTCAATCTCCTTCTACTACCGTAGATTTTACCAGTCATGATGGATAGGGATTGAGATGGCACATAGCTGGCTTCACTGCTGCAAGCATCCTGTCCACATCAGGCTGCAACTGCTAAAACTGATCCCATAAGTTCTAACACCTTTGTATATAGGAACAAGTTTTAGGTGACTAATAAGAGTCAATTCATAAGCACAAGCTCATCAGTCACTGAATGCAGCACCACACAATGATTTGCAGATGTGAATTGGTCATCATACGTGAATCGCTCTAGACAGAACTTACCTATCAATGGGTGTCAATTCACATGCGCGCGCGTGCGCACACACACACACACACACACAACTTTCTCAACACAGACATTTGGCACATCTAGTTGAGAGCAATCAAGGGCTGAGTAATTAGATGATGACAGATATATGAACAAGCTGTTTTGGTTATTCCTATGGAAGCACTGTGCTCACAGTCATTCCTGAAAATAAATATTTTCCCTTTTGGATGAGCATCCAAGAACAGTGCATTTGTTCAAAATGTTGGAAAGACAGGATTGGAAAAGAGATTCTAACTCTCCCATAGCAGAGTTGTAGATTGCTCCAAGCACATTAAAACTTGGTTAGAGTCACATCCTCTAAAGGTTTAAAGGTCCTCATCCCCCTTTAAACAAAGGTTCCCCATGAAAATGCTTAGGCTAGAATAAATCACAGACGCTTAGCTTTGCAAAACAGGTGAAGATTTTACTCAGAGTTTCAGAAAGGCACTATTTGTTGGCTGTAAAATGAAAAAGAAAGGTTCTAATGACTTAAAAAGAAAAGAACCTGGTTTCTTTACAAAAGAACAATGTGGTATTTGTGTTAGCAAATGTGCAGGCTGTAAAAACCTCCTTTTGGAGAGATTTTCAATTGACATCGGTTTTATACATGAGTTGAGAGCCATGCTTGGCTACAGCTTCTTTGAAGAAGGAGAGAAAGAGAGGGAAGAAGCAAAGCTGATGGGGCCCAATAAATTCCACCCATGGTAACTTGAGCTCAGGATTCAGGTTAACCCTTTCATGCATGCAAGTATAAGTCAGTAACTGTATATTACAACACAATAGGGCAAACATACAGATTGGGGCTGAAGATCTCATACATTTTTCTAGGTTTCCTTCCAAAAGACCAGAGAATGCATACCAGACTATTCCACTCAAATCTTCACTAACAACCTATGAGGTAGGTTGGCATGACAGATGACCACAGATGGTCCAAGGTCATGCAGTGAGTTGCATAGCGGGGCAGAGATTTGAATGCTGAACTTTAAAATCTAAATCCAGTGCTCTATCCACTACACTGTATTGATTCTTAGACTACAATAGTTTCAGTAGGACTATGTAGGATATAGGCAGGGATCCACCAAGTATCTAATATCTAATCAAACCCAACCTTATCAAGTATTTGTTAGTCTTTTTCTGTACTTGTAAACTCTATTTTCTGATATCTGTGGAAAAATGATCCAGCAGCCAAAAGTCTGCACTTAATTAGATTCACACACAAAAACAAGAGAGACAGGAAATCCATTTCCCCAGAATTACCATGGTTTATGGAATCTGCTCTTAATACTGATTTTCAGCTTTAGCACAAATACTACTGCTGCAAAAACATGAGATTCTTCATGAGGCAATTCCAGTCAATCACATTTAAGTATGTGGTATTATCATTAACAGGTGAATAGTACCCCAAAGGAGTATGTGTTTTACATGGGGCAAAGTTCTGTTAAAAGTGTTTAAAGTGTACCTCCACCTATGTAAAACCTGTATATCTGTGTATACATTCAAATACTATAAAACATCTTAAGCTGCCATTGACCTATTTCCAAAAAAGCAAAATGAAACAAAGGTAAGTGCCTGAACCTCTCACCCGTCCAAGAAGTAGGGTAGCATAACTGATGGAAAAAATAATATGGAAAGAAATAAAAAGAAATTTAGAGATTTGGGGAGTAATGAGTCTATCATTATTAGGAATGATATCGGTAATCAAAATGAACGTACTGCCAAAAATGTTATTTCTGTTTCAACCAGTCCCAGTGATAAACAATGTAAATTGCTTCAAAGATAGGCAAAATGATATTTCAAGATTTGGCGAGGAAAGAAGCCAAGAATAAAATATAAATTACTAACAGATCTTAAAGACAGAGGGGCTTCTCCTTACCAGATATAAAATGATATTATGAAGCTTCTTGCATATGCTGGATCCGGGATCGGATAGTATTAAAAATACAGATTTATTAGATTTAGAAGGACATGACAATAGATTTGGTTGGCACGCATACATGTGGTACTAGAAGGCAAAAGTACTTATCATATCTAGAATCATATAATAAGAAATGTGATTTTTAAAGCTTGGGGAAAATATAAAGATTTATTAGGGGGAAAAGCACCATGGTAGCTGTCTGTGCTGGAAGCAATACAGTATCCGTGAAAAAATTAAATATGAAAACTAATTGAGCAACATATAGACTTGTTAACAGAAATTGATAATCAATTAAAATTGAAGAAATTTCAAGAAATAAAAGAGAAGGTAACAGATTGGTTACAATATTTTCAGTTAAATGAAATATTTAAAAATGATAAAAAGAAAGAATTCACCTATGAAATTTCAAATTTCCAGAGAGAAATAATAGAAAATGATATTAAATTATTATCAAAAATGTACAATATATTGTTGGCATGGGAAACTAAGGATGAAGAGGTCAAGTGTGTTATGATAAAGTGGGCAAAAGACATGGGACATACTATTCAGATGACAGATTGGAAAGACTATGGATGAATGATATAAAATTTACGGCATGTACCTTACTTAAAGAGAACTATATGAAGATGATGTATAGGTGGTATTTAACACCGGTTAAATTGGACGCGGGTGGCGCTGTGGGTAAAACCTCAGTGCCTAGGACTTGCTGATCACATGGTCGGCGGTTCGAATCACCGCGGCGGGGTGCGCTCCCGTCATTCGGTCCCAGCGCCTGCCAACCTAGCAGTTCGAAAGCACCTCCGGGTGCAAGTAGATAAATAGGGACCGCTTACCTGCGGAAAGGTAAACGGCGTTTCCGTGTGCGGCTCTGGCTCGCCAGATGCAGCTTGTCACGCTGGCCACGTGACCCGGAAGTGTCTGCGGACAGCGCTGGCTCCCAGCCTATAGAGTGAGATGAGCGCTAGTGTATTTGGTCAACCCTAGCGTCTGGCAAGACTGGCCTGTACGGGCAGGGGTACCTTTACCTTTAAATTGGCAAAAATGTATAAAACAAGGGAAAATAAGTGTTGGAAATGTAAAGAAGTCGAAGGTATGTTTTATCATATGTGGTGGCAATGTAAGGTTAATTTAAAAAATGGGAAATGATATATAACGAATTGAAAAAAATGTTAAAAATAACCCTTGTTAAATAACCAGAAGCTTTCTTACTAGGTATCACAGGAATGGATCTACCTAAAGAATACAAGAATTTGTTCACGTATGCAACAACGGCTGCTTGGATATTGCTAGCCCAACACTGGAAAGAAGAAAAAGTCCCCACTAAGGAAGATTGGCAAATTAAGTTAATGGAATATGCAGAAATGGCTCAACTAACTTGAAAACTTAGAAATCAAGACGATAACAAATATAAAAAAGAATGGGAAAGCATTGCAAGGAAGTGAATACATTTTAAAAACACTTGCAATGTTATGGATACCCATGGTGTATACAGTTTTTTTAAAATGTATTATTTTATGTTTTTCATTTTTCTTTAATGTAATGATTTTGTTTATTGTGAAAATTAATAAAAATGTATTAAAAAAATAAAAATAACTGTTATTGCTTTAATGATTGCATTTTATTTTGGATCTATGGCCTAGCTAAACTAGAAAGACCTGTGCCTGTCTACTTTTTAGTGTAGAATGAGTTGCTTTTAGGTACTATATGTAATGGATGTTTGTTCCAGAACACAGGAAGGAATATACTGTTAGAATGCATGAAATGCTGTCATACCCTCCAACATTTCTCCAGTGAAAATAGGGATATCCCATTCCATAATGATAATTTTACTCTTTATACACATCTTACTGGGCTGCCCCAGCCACTCTGGACAGCTTCCAACATATATAAAAACATAATATAACATTAAAAAAAAAAAGCACTTCACTATACAGGATTGCCTTCAGACGGCTCAGGGGTCAGATAACTCCATACCCTTCAACATTTCTTCAATGAAATTGGGGACATCCTAAGGAAACGTGGGATGTTCTGGAATCAAATCAGAAACCGGGATACATTAAAAAAAAAAAATTCAAATCAAGAAACCGGGATGACTTCTCTAAATCAGGGTTGCCCCTGGAAAGTAGGGCCACTTGGAAGGTCTGTGCTGTATGCATGAAAAGAGAACCAGCTAGACATAGCAATTGCATTTAATCTTGAATTCATAGAAGCAAATGGTAAGAGTTGAAAGGTACCCTAAGGGCCATCTAGTCCAACCTCCTGCAATGCAGGAATCTCAACACACAGCCCTCCCCATCCAATTAGAAACCATACTGGACTCTGCATTATAACAGTCCATTCTTTCCATTGTTCGGGAATGAACATTTATTACATACAGTACCCCAAAACAGGGACGCGGGTGGCGCTGTGGTCTAAACCACAGAGCCTAGGACTTGCCGATCAGAAGGTCGGCAGTTCAAATCCCTGCGATGGGGTGAGCTCCCGTTGCTTGGTCCCTGCTCCTGCCCACCTAGCAGTTCGAAAGCACGTCAAAGTGCAAGTAGATAAATAGGTACCGCTCCGGCGGGAAGGTAAACGGCGTTCCCGTGTGCTACTCTGGTTCGCCAGAAGCGGCTTAGTCATGCTGGCCACATGACCCGGAAGCTGTACGCCGGCTCCCTCGGCCAATAAAGCGAGATGAGCGCCGCAACGAGAGTCGGCCACGACTAGACCTAATGGTCAAGAGTCCCTTTACCTTTAAAAGGTAAAGGTAAAGGTACCCCTGCCCGTACGGGCCAGTCTTGCCAGACTCTAGGGTTGTGCGCTCATCTCACTCTATAGGCCGGGAGCCAGCGCTGTCCGCAGACACTTCCGGGTCACGTGGCCAGCGTGACAAGCTGCATCTGGCGAGCCAGCGCAGCACACGGAACGCCGTTTACCTTCCCGCAGGTAAGCGGTCCCTATTTATCTACTTGCACCCGGAGGTGCTTTCGAACTGCTAGGTTGGCAGGCGCTGGGACCGAATGATGGGAGCGCACCCCGCTGCGGAGAGTCGAACCGCCAACCTTTCAATCGGCAAGTCCTAGGCGCTGAGGCTTTAACCCACAGCGCCACCCGCGTCCCTCCCTTTACCTTACCCCAAAACAACTTGTCATCTATCTGATCAATTGGAAAATGAAATTTTAACACACACTGTTTTGCGAGATAAATATCTATCAGATGTAACCTGCCATGGGCTGGTTGGACACAGAGTGGTGGGTGGAACCAGCTGGGGAACCAAGGGAAGAAGGTTCAGAACCTGGGGAACTATGATGGGACAATGATGAGTGGTCAGAAGAAGACTGGGAAGCTGAAGAGGTAACAGGGCTTCAAGTCCAGAATCAGAGTCCGAACCTAAAACAGAAGGGGAGGGAGACTAAGAGGCAGAGATGAGTCCAGCTGGTGAAGATGCATGCTGTGACAAACTCCCCTCCCCGCTGACTCCCAGAACCTGGAGAAGGATGAAATGGGTGGAGCAAAGACTCTTGAAGTCTGCATCTTTTTCTCTTGCCTTTCTGTGAGTGATACCTCCAGTCTTGGAACCCTTTATACATTTCTCCAACAAAGTGTATTTGGTCAAATAAACATGACCAAAGTTATCAGATATAATCATACAGTTTCACAGAATCCTAGAGTAATCCTATCCTTGAGGGATATCCACAGGGATTACTCCTAAAACCTCATGCAAGCAGAGAACCTCGCTATGCTCACAAGAAGAAAAATTGGACCAAGGAATACCCTTGGTTCTGTGAGAGGCCACCCATAAGGCATTGCTTTATCCTTACAGGATTGTACAACTAGAAGAGGGAAACACTAGCTGCAACCAAGATTTGTCTTTGATTTACTGTGCCTGGTTTGTCTGAGAGAGACAAGGCATGACTCTAGGTTTGGAAGTCATGCTAAGTCAAATCCTATCTCAACATTGGGCAATGTGGCACCAGGGGGACTGGGGGATGAGTATCCTGGTGGTGATTTTTTCCCCTTGTGAATGCCCCTATGTTCATTCATTCACCTCAGCAGTGGTTTAGCTTAGTGATATGTGTGAAGTGGGTCATTAAGACTTCAAAGATTCCCCCAAATATTTGTTTTTTGGTAGAAAATTGGGATAAAATAGGGCCTACACGGGAAGAATTAAGCATATGGGGATATTTAAATGCAGTGTGAGTGTTTTGGAAAATTCCTACTAAACATTTGGATTTTCCAGGCTACCTTTCCAGGACTATCACAGCAGACTTACTGTTATATAAACTGATAGAGGCTGGGCTGGGGTGGGGTGGGGGGTGGGCTAACAAAACAGACAAAGAAATAAAAGTGGCCTGTGCTTATTACCTTATTCTCAGACTCTTCTTGCAATATTATTGCAGGCTGTTCCAAGTTAAATGAATAAAAACAACCCACCCTAATAGTTCCGGAAAAAATGAGAAACACTGAGAAATATAATCAGTGCAGCTGTGGAAACAAAGCTATTGTTAGAGGATAGTGATATATACAGCAAGTAAGAAGACTAAGAAGGAAATAGGTGGAGGAGAAACAGTTGCTAAAACATGAAAGCAGTTCCCTTTCCCACACCTCTTGGGGGGAAGCTTCTTCTTGCAAGGGAAGGAGGTCAGGCGGTGGGTGGTGTGCTGCTCTAGGGTATGACACCAGGAAGTTTTCTTTGAGCTACTGGATATTTTTTCCCCTTGGCAAGGGATAAGGAAGGGAAAATAGCCAGGCAGTCAATTTTGGCAAAGTGGATGTGCATTCAGGTGCATATCAATCATCTGTCCCATGCTAACAAACAAACAAAGAAGATCAACACTGAGAAATGGATGGTTTAGTGGGTGCCAGTATTTTAAAAATCCTTTGAGAAAGATTTGTGCTTGATGGTTCTTTCCTTTTCATTTAGCTATTTAATATTAATACTAAGCATTCAGAAAAGCAGATTTCAAGTGTCCTTCCCCTACATTATCTCATTATTCCTTACAAGAACACCCCATGCAAGAACATCATTATTTTTGTAGTGAAGATGTAGAGCAACAAATATGGTGACTTGCCTGGTTGCCCGGGGCCCTTTAAGTCAGTTGGTGGTAGAAGTGAAGATTTCAGTTGGGAACTTTTTGGCTTATACTTAGCCTGTGCACACATGGCAGTTTAAATTGGATTTGATGTATCACATGTATTTTTTTTAACTAACTCAAAGTTTTATGTAAGTCTGGTCTATTGGAAAGCCTCTCTCTCTCTTTTTAAATGCCAACCACACAGGTAAACACACACCTGTGTTCATGCGAAAGATGTACCTCCAGGTTTTTGGAACACAGGGAGGCTGAACTACTGGTGGGGCCACCCCCCCCTTAACCTACCATTCTGTGCAAGCCTGGTATATCAGAACATTTGTATCTCTCTCTCTTTCTTTTAAATGGCTGCTCACATGGCCAAACAAATACCTGTGCGCATCTCTACAAAGGATCTCAGGTTGTCAGAACTCAGAAAGTGTGGGGAAGTACTGTCTGAGGGGAGGGGACAACAACACACAGTGTAAATACATTCCATGAAGTACTGCCCACTAGTGTGGACAGGAAACACTAGAGTTTAATTAAAAGCACTTGTGTGGGTAAATGTGCACAAAAGTGCACATGGAAATTGTGGATCTGTGCAACCGACATGTGCATTAACACTGATATGTGCACAGCTTAGCCACTGAACTGCACTAACTCCCACTTAAGAAATGTTTTTGATACCCCTGTGCTGGTCTGATAGTTCATCTTCCATACCGAATAGTTTACACTCAGAGGCCTGACTGGGGTAGACATCAAGTCCATGCCATGGTCTAAGATAAAATCCTCTAAGCATTAATTCACAGAAGCCAAAGTGAACATGGTATGCAAATAAATGTGCACTGCAATTCAAAAAGGAATTCAACACAGTGAGTTAACCCACAAAATTCAAGGGGAATGTGTTTTAATTGAAATATGCTCTTGTGTGAAAATTTTTGAAGTGTAGGTGGGTTCCCATGAGGCAAGACACGGTGATAACTGTGGCAATAGATATATTGGGACCCCAGCTAATTGATTTATTGGTCCTCAATTAGCTTTTATGGCAGCCCGGTCCGGCGCGCTTCCCTCAGCTGCGCCACTCAGCTCCGTCGTCCGGTAGCTCCAGTCACACCTCAGCAGAGATAAACACAGCGGTGATGAAACTGTCACGTCCTTTACTTAGCTTCCAGACAAACACACACAGAGTCCAGGTTTGTCCATTTCAGCTCTTTATTCCGACATTCCCCCAGGGATCTCCTGGGCTCCTTTCCGCCATTACAGGCTACGTCTTTCTCCCTCAAAGACCAGAGGGGAACAGAACGAAACTCCTCCCAGGCTCCTCCCAGCTTCTACAGCTGACGTCTGAATGTTGAGGCATCATGGGAACTTCTTAACCAGTTAAGTTCCAAACCTGACACCCCCTCTATGCCGAAACCATTCAGACAAGTTCTTCTGAGTTCAACACCTTCCCCTTTTGAGTTGTGCCCCTTCCCGGCATCTTTCCCAGGCACCTGTTGAACCCCTTCAACACTCCCAGAATCACACTGTGCGACACTTTTCCACGCACCTGTGACCTGATACCCTACTGACCCATTAGGGCCAGCAGTTGTGTCTTCTCCGTCAGACTTTTCCCCCTCTGACTTGACACCCTGTTTGTGAGCTTTCTCCATTACCGGAGATGAAGCCTCACACCTGGACACTCCTTTCACAACCCTTGGAGATGCCCAAACCTGCCCTGAACCCTGACCCTGGACTTGGTCCCCATCACCGGGTTTTGAACCCTGATTCTGGACCTGATCCCCCGTCACCGGATTCAGCCACAGCACCCCTTCTCCCTTGAGAAGACTTTGCACCCGTCACCTGGTGACGTATTCCCTTTTCCTTGAAAAATTCCTCCAGAGCAGACCCAGTAAACTGTGACCCTCGGTCGCTCTTGAACCCTTGCACCCTGGTGGAAAACCTTAGTTCCACCTCCGCAACCCAATCCTTGATCAGTTGCGCCGCCTCCCCCTGTGATTTGAGAGAGAGACACCAGCCAACCTGGCTGTGGTCATCTGTCAGCGATAGCACATACCTGGCCCCACCCAGACTCTCACACCTCATGGGTCCTGACAGATCTGTGTGAACAAGCTCAAAAGCTTCCTTGGCTACCCTCCCAAACCCGGGAAAACCAAGTATCTTTGCACCTTTGCATGCCCTGCACCCTAGGGACCTCCCACATTTCCGGAGTTTACACCCTTTTGTGCACCTGTGCAACTTTTGCACATCTTTGGGAACCTTAGCACACTGCACCTGTGCTTTCCCAGCATTCCCACCACCCTCCAGAGGTGACTCCAGAACAAAGAAATTGTTCTTGCTCTTCGCTATGTTGACCCGTTGTCGCCCCCCTCTGAAAATGGAACAGGTGTCTTTTTCAAAGCACATTTTTGAACCCCTGCTTCATTAGAGCAGATACAGATAAAAGACAACTATTCAGTCCCGGCACAACGCAGACCTCTTGCTCCTCCTGTAAAGGAAAAAAAAACCACGTTAGCCACATCACAGACTGATTTTGTACTCCGTCTGCGAACATAACAATCAATCCTGTTGAAACAGCCCTGCAGTTCCGCATTCCGCCTGCAGGCTTGCCTATCAGGTGCTGCCTGATAGCAGAATCCAAAACACCCAGCGTGTCACCGTGTCCTGGCTGGAGTTGTTCTTCACAGTTGCCATAGAAGCAACAAACGTCCCGCTGCCTCTGTCCTTGGCAGCGTCCGAAACCGCAACATCCTGCGTTGCTCTGAAGACTGGACTTATCTCAGAGTTCCCAGACAACTCTGCAGCACGTATCTCCCTCTGCAGCAGATGGCTGGCCTTGAAGCCTGTAGCTGTGTCCTGTTTCCCAGGCTTCAACTTTCGACGCAAACATCTCTTGGCAGCCTTTGGAAAAAGAGGTTTTTCTGTGCTTTTACTGCTCACCGCCCCCCCCACTGCTCCCAGGGCTCCCAGGACGCTATCCTGCACCCCCAGTGGCAGGTAAAGGGCTCCCAGCAGCTTGCCTCTCTCCAAGCTCCTCACGCAGACACGTTGCATTACACGTGTAGCAATGACGAACTCCAGTGGAAAATCACTGCCTTGGGCTCCTCCCAGCTGGCCTCCTTCTCCTTCTTCCGGAAAAGCACTCCTTGCCAGCTCCGCCCACTCTGAACCTCCACTTCATTCCAGCAGGCTTCTTAAACTTGCCTTTGGAAACCTTCGCCCCCCCCTCTGGGGCCCACAGCCCTTCCCAGCTGTGCACCGGCTCTCACGAAGGTGGTCAGCGCCATCTTGCCTTTCTGTTCTGAAGCAGCCATCTCCCGGCCCTTGCTGTCCGCCTCCAGCCTCACAAACTCCCTGGAGCACTAGGCAAACGGCCTCTGGCTTCCTGGCACCCAGAACAGTAGACTTCAGATCAGCAGCCAGGTTGCCCAACTTCTTAAAGTGAGCATGGAATGTCCTCCAAGACCTGGCAGCCTGCCATTGTCTTCCGTTCTCCCAAGGGGCCCCAAGCTGTACTTACAGATCACAAGCTCCTCTGGCACTCCCTTCCGTGGAGAAACGATTTTCCAGCTGCTCTTCAGCTCTCCGCAACACAGGCAACCACTTTGTGTCTTTCAGTCAGCCGCTTTTAGCTCCGCAGCTACTCCTTTTGCCTCTTAGCAACAGGCAAAAACTCCTGCCAGCGTCTCCGCTGCAGACCGCAGACTTCAAACGCATTCCGGCACTTCCAGTGACAGTTTTACAAGCGGTGATTAGTACCCATAACCTGTGGCAATAGATATATTGGGACCCCAGCTAATTGATTTATTGGTCCTCAATTAGCTTTTATGGCAGCCCGGTCCGGCGCGCTTCCCTCAGCTGCGCCACTCAGCTCCGTCGTCCGGTAGCTCCAGTCACACCTCAGCAGAGATAAACACAGCGGTGATGAAACTGTCACGTCCTTTACTTAGCTTCCAGACAAACACACACAGAGTCCAGGTTTGTCCATTTCAGCTCTTTATTCCGACATTCCCCCAGGGATCTCCTGGGCTCCTTTCCGCCATTACAGGCTACGTCTTTCTCCCTCAAAGACCAGAGGGGAACAGAACGAAACTCCTCCCAGGCTCCTCCCAGCTTCTACAGCTGACGTCTGAATGTTGAGGCATCATGGGAACTTCTTAACCAGTTAAGTTCCAAACCTGACACACTACTGGTGGGGCCACCCCCCCCTTAACCTACCATTCTGTGCAAGCCTGGTATATCAGAACATTTGTATCTCTCTCTCTTTCTTTTAAATGGCTGCTCACATGGCCAAACAAATACCTGTGCGCATCTCTACAAAGGATCTCAGGTTGTCAGAACTCAGAAAGTGTGGGGAAGTACTGTCTGAGGGGAGGGGACAACAACACACAGTGTAAATACATTCCATGAAGTACTGCCCACTAGTGTGGACAGGAAACACTAGAGTTTAATTAAAAGCACTTGTGTGGGTAAATGTGCACAAAAGTGCACATGGAAATTGTGGATCTGTGCAACCGACATGTGCATTAACACTGATATGTGCACAGCTTAGCCACTGAACTGCACTAACTCCCACTTAAGAAATGTTTTTGATACCCCTGTGCTGGTCTGATAGTTCATCTTCCATACCGAATAGTTTACACTCAGAGGCCTGACTGGGGTAGACATCAAGTCCATGCCATGGTCTAAGATAAAATCCTCTAAGCATTAATTCACAGAAGCCAAAGTGAACATGGTATGCAAATAAATGTGCACTGCAATTCAAAAAGGAATTCAACACAGTGAGTTAACCCACAAAATTCAAGGGGAATGTGTTTTAATTGAAATATGCTCTTGTGTGAAAATTTTTGAAGTGTAGGTGGGTTCCCATGAGGCAAGACACGGTGATAACAGCAAGAACCTTTATTGAACTACATAACTGGGAAACAGGGGCAAAGCAACTGCTTATATACATTTCTGAAACCCACTCCCGTGCTTGGCTGTCTAAACTTCCAAACTGCAAATCATGACTCAGAGTTCAAGGGCCAATGGCAGAGGCCAAATTCTGAAATGTTCTGTGATCATGTATTGAATCAGAACACAGGAGCTCAGAATACTTAGTCCAGACTCAAGCTCAGGCAAACACAGACCACTGAATACACAACAAATTTCTCCATTGCTGTAGGTGTGTGGCCACATGTCCTACTTTAAAAAGCACAGTCCTCTATTGTAAGGAGTGCCTTCTCTAAGACTGGTTAATTATACAGAACCATAAGAATGCAGAGTAGGACCCCATCAACTATATAGCAAACTGAGCAGGTACATAGGTCACCTGGACTCACTGCAATAAGAAAAATTACTACATTTCTATTTAAATTAGAATAATTATTTCAAAATTTTGTATGCTTATCTGGGTCCTCTCTTTTGGTGTTGCTAGAAGTGGTGACACTATGCTAAGACACAAGACTTATGGCAGCATGGCCTGGAGATGTGGCCTGTGCAGAACAACCAGCCCCACCACTTTTTCTGTTAAGTCTTTTCCCTACCAGAAGCATCACACCAACCGTCTGGCAGTACTTAGACTACAGTAGAGGCTGTTCTCCTTCAGTGCCCCATCGGCCTTTCAAAAGGGAGCTACATACACACCCCACCTCCAACACCTAGCAAGTGGCGACTCAGGTGGTGGAGAACACTACACAGGCCTAGTGACAATCTGAAGCTTGGGGTCATATGAAACTAGATGGGTAGGATAGCAAGGAGTGGGCTTACTACACACACAGCTGTGCTATTTCTTAGTTGCCAAAGAGTTGTGTCTTTTTGCTTGGCATCACTTTGATTACCTCTGAAAGCAAAGTTTCCAGACAGAACAGGTAGATGACACAGGTTCTTCATGTGCATCAGACACACCAGAGCTGCAAGTTATTCAGTGTTCAAAGGAATATGAGGGCAACACTTAAAACCCAGTTCATTTTATTGACATGAACATGACTGGCTAAAGGCCAGGCAAAGCATCAGTCCAGCTATTGCCAAACCACTACAAACAAATAAAATCAAATATAATTTATTAGTGTTCTTGATATTTCTCTGAATTAGATTAAAGTTAATTTTGGAAGTGAGAATTTAGCTGTACTGTAGAAGGCAAGCCAGCTGACATAATTTATTTGGGCTTACATAAGGCCTCTGACAAAGACTCTCACAAGGGTTGTTAAAGAAGTTGAAAAGTCAAGTGAGAAAATTTAATTTCTGTCCTGGATCACAAGCTGTTAGAGAAACAGTAGCAATAAAGCAATTCCCTTAAATGCATCTGAAGGATTCACAGTGACCATATTGAAGAAATCTGTAGAATGAGATTTGTTAATTTTTAAAAACCCTCTGTCAATTGCTTGGGAATATTAAAGCAGCAAGATACACTGATATAAAATAATGAGAGAGGAAACTGATAAAGGTGGGATGTGACACCAGTCACATGTAGTCATGCCCTGGTCCATCCCAGTAGCCTACTTAGCTTCTTCTTAAGGGGAAACAGGATGACACAGTGGGAGGGGCTGTATGCCCGGTTTGCCCTGTGTGGCAGCATGCCCTACCCACTTCTGAGCAAACCCGTCCTCTCTTGATATAAGCATGCTGTCTTTTGAATACAAGATTACCACCAGATAGAATAGAAAACATGAAGCTGTCAGTCCAGCATCAGGTACACAGCATCAAGAGTAAGTGTTATTTGTCAAATATTGACGGAGTGGCTTCTTATATACAGACATGGCAGAGAGTGCACCACATTTTGGACACTCCAGCTGCCACTGGTCTTGTAATTAAAAGCTACACAGTGAGATCCTCTTAGAAAAGATTAAATTCAAGAGTGAGATCTTGGAGAGACCAATTTTTTGCCTCCTTTCTTGACACAAAATAGAATACATTTGGCAATGGCAAGAGTAGATTAAGTGTGAAATTGACAAAATTTTATTGACTTGTTTGCTTTGTTTCATTAAAAACCACTGTTTGAGTCTTAACTCTACATATTTCTGTGCATGTTTCAGTCTTTGAATATTTGTATGCAAATATCAAGCTGTAAAACATTTTTCATAGCCTCTATACATAGAAGGAATGCAATGTTGATACTGCATAGTCTTTAGCCAGTAATTATCATATCATATATCCCTCAGAAACCTGTAATTTGATAATAATGACCTCTTTCATGATCTGAATTCAGGAAAGAAGACCACACATTATTGTTTAGGGTCTATTAAAAAGGAAGAAAAATAAGCTGGTTCCTATTTTTATATTAAAGGATTAAATGCTTTAAATAGTATCTACTAGGATAGAATGTTAAAGCAAACTTGATCGTATTTTAAGGAAATAATATCTACAAGCTGGGAAGAAAGAAGTCTAGTTATTCAAAAAATCTGCAAAAATTATTACAGTGATCTGTAGCCAACTTGGCAAAATGACCCCCTTTAAAGGAATTGCAGGAGCTTGGATGGGATGACCCTTTGAGTCCCTTCCAATTCCACAAGGCGTCCAACATGCTACTGAGGAAGAGCGGAGGACAAGTACAAGTAGATTCAGAGCTGATGAAGCGGCTGGGCCAAAGCCAAAAGGTCGCTCAGTTGCAGATATGCCTGGAAGCGAAAGGAAAGTCCAATGCTGTAAAGAAAAATATTGCATAGAAACCTGGAATGTAAGAACCATGAACCTTGGTAAGTTGGATGTGGTCAAAAATGAGATGGCAATAAATACTGACATCTTGGGCATCAATGAACTAAAATGGACGGGAATGGGCGAATTCAGTTCGGATAACCATCATATCTACTACTGTAGGCAAGAATCCCATAAAAGAAATGGAGTGGCCCTCATAGTCAACAAAAGAGTGGCGAAAGCTGTACTGGGATGCAATCTCAAAAATGATGGAATGATTTCGATACGAATCCAAGGCAGACCTTTTAACATCACAGTAATCCAACTACTGGTGCTGAAGAAACTGAAATTGACCAATTCTATGAAGACTTACAACATCTTCTAGAAATGACACCAAAGAAGGATGTTCTTCTCATTATAGGGGATTGGAATGCTAAAGTAGGGAATCAAGAGATAAAAGGAACAACTGGCAAGTTTGGCCTTGGAGATCAAAACGAAGCAGGGCAAAGGCTAATAGAGTTCTGTCAAGAGAACAAGCTGGTCATCACAAACACGCTTTCCAACAACACAAGAGACGACTCTACACATGGACATCACCAGATGGGCAGCATCAAAATCAGATTGATTATATTCTCTGCAGCCAAAGGTGGAGAAGCTCTATACAGTCAGCAAAACAAAACCTGGAGCTGACTGTGGCTCAGATCATCAGCTTCTTATAGCAAAATTCAAGCTTAAACTGAAGAAAGTAGGAAAAACCACTGGGCCGGTAAGATACAATCTAAATCAAATCCCTTATGAATACACAGTGGAAGTGAGGAAAAGGTTTAATGATTTAGATTTGGTGGACAGAGTGCCTGAAGAACTATGGATGGAGGCTCATAACATTATACAGGAGGCAGCAACGAAAACCATCCCAATGAAAAGGAAATGCAAGAAAGCAAAGTGGCTGTCCAATGAGGCCTTACAAATAGCGGGGGAGAGAAGGCAAGCAAAATGGGAGGGAGATAGTGAAAGATACAGGAAACTGAATGCAGATTTCAAAAAAATAGCAAGGAGAGACAAGAGGGCCTTCTTAAACAAGTAATGCAAAGAAATAAGAGGAAAACAATAGAATGGGAAAAACCAGAGATCTGTTCAAGAAAATTGGAGATATGAAAGGAACATTTCGTACAAAGATTACCATAACAAAGGACAAAAGTGGTAAGGACCTAAACAGAAGCAGAAGACATCAAGAAGAGGTGGCAAGAATACACAGAGGAATTATACCAGAAAGATATGGATGCCTCATACACCCCAGGTGTAGTTGCTGACCTTGAGCCAGACATCCTGGAAAGTGAAGTCAAATGGGCCTTAGAAAGCACTGCTAATAACAAGGCCAGTGGAAGTGATGGTATTCCAGCTGAACTATTTAAAATTTTAAAAGATGATGCTGTTAAGGTGCTACACTCAATATGCCAGCAAGTTTGGAAAACTCAGCAGTGGCCAGAGGATTGGAGATGATCAGTCTACATCCCAATGCCAAAGAAGGGCAGTGCCAAAGAATGCTCCAACTACCGCACAATTGCACTCATTTCACACGCTAGCAAGGTTATGCTTAAAATTCTACAAGGCAGGCTTAAGCAGTATGTGGACCAAGAACTCCCAGAAGTGCAAGCTGGATTTCGAAGGGGAAGAGGAACCAGAGACCAAACTGCAAACATGCACTGGATTATGGAGAAAGCTAGAGAGTTCCAGAAAGACATCTACTTCTGCCTCATTGACTATGCAAAAGCCTTTGACTGTGTTGACCACAGCAAACTATGGCAAGTTCTTAAAGAAATGGGACTGCCTGATCACCTCATCTGTCTCCTGAGAAATCTCTATGTGGGACAAGAAGCTACAGTTAGAACTGGATATGGAACAACTGATTGGTTCAAAATTGGGAAAGGAGTACGACAAGGCTATATATTGTCTCCCTGCTTATTTAACTTATATGCAGAATTCATCACGCGAAAGGCTGGGCTGGATGAATCCCAAACCGGAATTAAGATTGCCAGAAGAAATTGCAACAACCTCAGATATGCAGATGATACAACCTTGATGGCAGAAAGTGAGGAGGAATTAAAGAACCTTTTAATGAGGGTGAAAGAGGGGAGTGCAAAATATGGTCTGAAGCTCAACATCAAAAAAACTAAGATCATGGCCACTAGGCCCATCACCTCCTGGCAAATAGAAAGGGAAGAAATGAAGGCAGTGAGAGATTTTACTTTCTTGGGCTCCATGTTCAGATCACTGCAGATGGTGACAGCAGTCACGAAATTAAAAGACGCCTGCTTCTTGGGAGAAAAGCAATGACAAACCTGGACAGGATATCAAAAAGCAGAGACATCACCTTGCCAACAAAGGTCCGTATAGTAAAAGCTATGGTTTTCCCGGTAGTGATGTATGGAAGTGAAAGCTGGACCATAAAGAAGGCTGATCGCCGAAGAATTGATGCTTTTGAATTATGGTGCTGGAGGAGACTCTTGAGAGTCCCATGGACTGCAAGAAGATCAAACGCATGCATTCTTAAGGAAATCAGCCCTGAGTGCTCACTGGAAGGACAGATCCCGAAGCTGAGGCTCCAATACTTTGGCCACCTCATGAGAAGAGAAGACTCCCTGGAAAAGACCCTGATGTTGGGAAAGATGGAGGGCACAAGGAGAAGGAGACGGCAGAGGACGAGATGGTTGGACAATGTTCTCGAAGCTACGAACATGAGTTTGACCAAACTGCGGGAGGCAGTGGAAGACAAGAGTGCCTGGTGTGCTCTGGTCCATGGGGTCACGAAGAGTCGGACACGACTAAACAACAACAGGTTACTAGGGTTGTGCACAGCCCACCCCTGCCCCAGTCCACAACTTTGGACTGACCCTAAGGGCAGTTTCAGCCTTGATTTGGGTCAAAACTGATTCACAGGAGGGGGAGATGGTTTTTCCCCTTCCTCCTTCCCTTCCCAACCACACATTTAATCTGAGTTCAAAACCCCTAATTAAACATATGGTTGGTAGGGGGACAGGATAAGAGAGAGACACTGGGTCTCATGCTCTCCACAACCACATTGCAGCCTACAGGACTGGCGCCTTCTGTAACCCTCCCTGCAAAGCAGATCCCTGGAGCCAAGGGGATTGAAGCACCTGCTGTTGAGCTGCTGGCGCTCCTCCAGCCCATCACCGAGTCCAGACACTGGTCCAGGGGTTGCACTGGATCTCCTGGTTCAAATGTTACAGAGAACTAGAGCTGGCTATCATCGGTGTACTGATGACACCTCACCCCAAATCTTCTAATAAGCGCCCCAACATTTTCATGCAGGTGTCAAATAGCACTGGGGACATGGTGGTACCCTGCAGCACAATTGCCGCTATTGTCAGCAACCAGCCCAAGACATTTTGCTGCTGTAGGGAAAACACTCTGATGCTGCTCCCACCCCAATGCTGACCCCCCACAAGATCATGGTAATTGACACTAGAGATCAGTAAGAGGATGCTGGGAAGAGACAGCCTCTGGAAAATAGAAACAATAGTTTAAAAGGGGGAGGGCAAATCAGTGCCTGGAAGGCCTTGGGTGTACCTTGGGCTCCATGCCACATGAAATAACAAATTGTTTTGATTACCGTATTTTTCGCCCTATAGGACACACTTTTCCCCCTCCAAAAATGAAGGGGAAATGTGTGTGCATCCTATGGGGTGAATACAGGCTTTCGCTGAAGCCTGGAGAGCGAGAGGGGTCGGTGCACACCGACCCATCTCGCTCTCCAGGCTTCAGGAAGCTCTGCGCAACCCTAGGGAGCCCGGCGCGAAGCTCCACGCAACCCTCTTGCATTCCGAAGCAGCCTGCATTCCGAAGCCTGGGGCGCGCTGAAGAGCGTGCCCGGGCTTCACGCAGCTCTCTGCAAGCCTGGGGAGACCGGCACGGCTCCCTAGGCTTGCGGATAGTAGGCTGTTTTGGGGGCTGGGGTCGGGGGAAGCTCGGGCTTCCCCCCGCCAGCCCCGTGCCTGGGGGGGGGGATAATTTCCCCCCTTTATTCCCCCCCCAAAAAAACTAGGTGCGTCCTATGGGGAGAAAAATACGGTAACTTCTGCAAAATAATTTATGGTACTTAAGTTAAAAACAGAAAGAAAAAGGGGCAAGAATTAACTAAAAAGAGTTTACCAAAAACGATAAAAGAACCATGTTGAGGATGAAGGAAGTCAATTGGAAAAAACAAGAACTGAAATATGGTATGTATATGTGTGTGTGTATGACTTTGTTTTGTATAAGTTTTCATACAATATCATGTTTTATTTGTACTTTTTTGTTTTATGTCTTGTTGCTTGTTTCTCTTTTGATTCAGTATTATTTTCATGTTCAGTTTGACAGGTGTGTGTGTTGTAAATAAACTCAATTAAAAAAAAGAAATAACAAATTGTGAATGATGAATGCAGCTACCACCACAGCTTGCCCAGACCATTGGTACTGGGACCAGGAGGCATGCTGGACTCCCAGGGAGCAGTGAAGGGAAAGCACTTTGTACAATGTCCTGGGAGTAGAAGGTGGCACACCTTCTACGGAAGCGAATAGTGAGTAGCCATTTATTTTTATTTCATGGAATTTGTAAACAGCTCAATTACAAATAAAATCTCTAAGCAGATTTAGTGACTCCTTGTGACATGAATAAAGGCTGATGAGTCGATATATATTAGTAAAAGAAGCAAAGAAGGGAGGTGCTGGGTGTGACTAGAGAGAGATGAAGAAAAAGAGAGAAATCAGAAATGCAGAGTTGGAAGGGGCCCTGAAAATCCAACCCTAGTCCAACCCTAGGACTAGATTGCAAGAATATCCAGCTGTCCCATACTGGATCAAACCTCCAACCTTGGCATTATCAGCACCATGCTCTATCCAGTTGAGCTATCCAGGAGGAGGAGGAAGCGGAGGGGGAGAGTGAGGGTAGATTGTTGTTGCAGGCTCTCTCCCTCCTTCCCCAGGCTGCATCAGGGATACGGACTGCATGTGCATCTGGAATAATTTCTGACCTGCCAGTCAGCAAGATGTCATTCCTGTTATGTTGGAGCCTCTTGGGAAAGGCAGATAAGGAAATGGTGCTCTTGGGCAGTCAGAAGGCAGAACAGAGAACAGAGATTCTGCCTGTGCTGGATGGGGTCCCACTTCCCCTGAAAACACAGGTTCACAGTTTAGGCATGCTCCTGGACTCAGCCCTGAGCCTGGTTGCACAGGTCTCTGCAGTGGCCAGGAGTACATTTGCACACTTACAGCTAGTGTGCCAGCTGTGTCCATTCCTTGAAATGACTGATTTAGCTGCAGTGACCAATGCCTCAGTTACATCCCATTTGGATTAAATACTTTACATGGGTATTACTCTATACTCCACCTTTGAAAAGGGCTCAGAAACTTCAACTGCCTCAAAGAGCTGCAGCCAGATTGCTGACGACTCCCTTGTTAAAACAGCACCACTGGCTACCAGTCTATTTCCAGGCACAATTCAAAGTACAGCTTATGACCTATGAGCCCTACAAGGCTTAGGTCCAAGCTATCTGCAAGACCATATTCTTTCATATGAACCTGCCTGCATTTTGATAATGCTTTATTATATAAATAAAACAAAACTAATACTTAGAATTTCTCCGCTCTTGTATCTCTATGGAAAAGGATGAGAATAACAAAAAGTTTGGAGAACAGCAGTTTCTTGGGACTGTGTGTGTGTGTGTGTGTGAGAGAGAGAGAGAGATCTACTCCTTCTACCTGTTAGTGGGGAACCTTCAGAACTCTTCATTGGCACAACAGCCAGCAGTAGGGGCAACAGCAAGGTCTAAGTCTTCAATGCTATACCAACTTACTTAGCACAGTAAGTATCGTTGAACTCAGTGGACTTTTTTTTTGAACAGACATGCATAGGCTTGTACTGTATGTCTAGCAAAAAGTCTCAGAACAGGTTCTTCATATTACTATGTTGCTACTGGGGGTTGATTCAAATCAGTTTTTTAAAAAAGTATTATTGTTTCTTGGCTCCTTATAATGCATATGACACCCACTGCTACTTGTATTGATACCGCTACTTCTGACCTTTATTTCTGTGATTTCTTGGACTGGCTTTACAAACTTCGAGATACTATGTTTTGCTAGGGCTGCCATACGTTCGGATTTTCCTGGACATGTTCCTGGAGAAAGGTGGAGTTGATATCCGGTGTGTGTGTGTGTGTGTGTGTGTGTGGAGAATATCCAAAAGGTGGTGCTTTGTCCTAGAGCTTAGGCAAGTTATTTTTTTTAAAAAAGGTTTTCTAAAACAACTTTTGGGGTGTCCTGGTTTTTACTTTGTGAAATATGGCAACCCTATGTTTTGCTGCTGTTCTTCATCTTCTGTGTTTGGATGGGGAGTGTCTTTGCTCCTGCAAAACTGGTTTGAAACACTGTTTTTCACTTTTCACATCCCATCTTTGACCTTACAGTGGATCCATGGAAAAGTTGAATCTTCCATTTTATTCTCACTGGCTGAGAATATGAGAGTATTAAGAACAGTCATACTTAAACAAAATGTTTATACACTACTTCTCAGGGTTTATAACATGGTATTTCATACAATATGCCAAATGAGCAGCAATTGCATTTAAAAAATAATAATCTAATGTTGCCTACAAAAACCAAGAGGCTACAATGTGGATCAAGCCTGGGTTTGTCCTCAAATGAAATTCAAGTTCTGAAAGTTCCTTCACAGGAAAAATTTCTTAGAAATTTTAATAAAACAAATAAATGAAATACTTTCATAGAATCATAAAACCTCCAAGGAATAATAGTCTACCACCTCCCAAGGGAGCCCGTTCCACTGTCGAACAGCTCTTACCATCAGAAAGTTCTTCCTGATGTTAGTCAGAATCTCCTTTCTTGTAACTTAAAGCCATTTGAATGAATGAATCTTTATTTGCCATAGCAACAAAAGAGCAACGCAATATACAAAGAACAGAAATAAAAAGTTGATTACAGTGGTACCTTGGGATGCGAACGGGGTCCGTTCCGGAGCCCCGTTCACATCCTGAATAGAATGTGTTTTGTGGCTTCCGCGCGTGATGTCATTTTGAGTGTCTGCGCATGCGGCGAAACCTGGACGTAACACGCTCCGTTACTTCTGGGTTGCCGCAGAGCTCAAACCGAAAGTGCTCAACCTGAAGCACACTCAACCCGAGGTATGACTGTATATAAAACACACTTTAGGATCCTGAATCAGCAGTCAAATAGCCATTGGTTTGGGTCCTAGACTCCAGAGCAGGAGAAAACAAATCTTGTTCCATCTTCCACGTGACAGCCCTTTGAATACTGGAAGAAGGCTATCATATCTCCTCTCAGTCTGCTCTTATCCAGGCAACTATACCCAACTCCCTCAAAAGTTCTTCATAAAGCTTGGTTTCCAGTCCCTTTATCAAAGTTTGTAAAATTATTAGCACTTACTAACTTCTATTAAGCGTATTCATACACTTTCTGTGATCACAAGATGCAAGACAAAGGTCAAAGTTTAAAAAAGTTATTGTCCCATAACCTGAGGCACAATTTTATAGACTTGTGTGTCATTGCCTCAACTTTGATGGCCTGGGACTTGGGGTCGGACTTGGAGCCAGAGGAGTCTCAGTCCGCACCGCATCAACACTGCATCGAAGGTGCTCAACACCCGGTAGAAGTAAGAACTGACCACCAGTTCTTACTTGGAGTACCTTCAGACCACCCGTAAGTTGAACCAGCGGCAGATGTGGTGGGCGCTGCTCTTCTCCCAGTTCCAGATCTGCTACATCCCTAGCTCCCAAAACCAGAAGGCAGACGCGCTGTCTCGGAAACCAGAGGACATTGCGGAGACGGTGCAGCAGGCGGAGCCAACAATGATCGTACCTCCAGCTGAATTCCTGACTACCCAGGAGACCAAGTCACTGCAGGATCAAGTGCAGGAGCAGCAACGAATCGACGTGTGGACTCAGGAACGCATTTGGGAATTGGCCAGCAGAGCATGCCCTCATATCCAGAACTGGTTCTGCACCAGGGTTTACTGATGCACCAAGGTAGGTTGTACATCCCAGCGGGACCATTGCGGGCCAAGGTACTCTAGATGGCTCATGATGCCCCGGCAGCTGGGCACTTCAGGAGACATCGGACCACCCACCTGGTAAGTCGGGAATTCTGGTGGCCCCACTTGAAGGCCGATGTGGCGCGGTACATTGGGGGTTGCAACGTCTGCCAGTGGGCCAAGGGATCGACCGGGAGACCTCCTGGGTTGCTTCAGCCACTGCCAGTCCCGCCTCATCCGTGGCACACGGTTTTGTTGGACTTCGTGTTGAACTTACCCCCGTCTCGTCAGTGTACCTGCCTCCTGGTATTTGTGGATCATTTCACTAATGATCCGTGCTCGTCTCTGCCCTCAGCCAAGGAGAAGGCGTGACTGTACCTGCAGCATATTTTCCACCTGCATGGCGTACCGGAACGCTTGATCTCTGATCGTGGTGCTCAGTTCACCTTCCCATTTCTGGCACAGCCTACACCAGGCTCTCGGGACAGAGGTCTGTCTATCATCGGTCTACCACCCGCAGACTGACGGACAGGCCGAACGTGGTATTAGAGCAGTACCTCCAGTGCTACTGCAGTTTCCACCAGGATGATTGGGTCGACTATCTGGCGTTGGCCGAGTTCGTCTATAACAATGCAGTGAACGCTTCCACCCAACAGACCCTGTTCCAGGCCAACTATGGGTACCACCAGTGTTTGTTCCCAAGCATGCTGCCGGCGCCTGCGGTTCCTGCAGTGACGAACTGGCTACAGGAGCTCTAATCCCAGCAGCAACTTCTAATGGAGCAACTAGGCCAGGCCAAGAACACCTATAAGACCCAGATTGACCGCCACCATCAGCAGGGGCCAGAACTCGATGTCTGCGATCGGGTGTGGCTCTCCACCTGTCACCTGCACTACTCTTGGCGCTCGTAGAAGCTGGATGCCCGGTTCACGGGTCCATTCCCCATCACTGCCCAGGTGTCGCCTGTGGCGTATCGCCTCTGGTTACCTTCAACGCTCAAGGTTCACCCAGTATTCCATCAGTCGCTGCTCTGTCCAGTCACCCCACCTGATGAGTTTCACCCACACCGTCTGAGGCCTCAGCCAGTGTCGGTGCAGGGGGAGCCGGAATTTGAGGTGGAACGTATCCTCGATTCCCAGTCCCGCAGAGGAAAGCTCCAGTACCTCATCGACTGGAAGGGATATGGGGCAGAGGACCGTTCTTGGGAACCAGCGGACAACGTTCACGCACCTGACTGCCTCCAGGCCTTCCACACTGCTTACCCCAGCAAGCCGGGCCTGGACCCTCGGCCGGAGGGGGGGCTTGGGAGGGGGGATGGTGTGGTGGCCTGGGACTCAGGGTTGGACTCGGAGCCAGAGGAGTCTCAGTCCGCACCGGATCCTTTGCCTCAGGTGGCAGCTGAACCTAGTCTGGGGTCTGATTCTGGAGAGCCCCAGTCTGCACAGGTTCCCCTGCAACAAGCACCAGCTGGGCAGAGTCAGGGGCCTGAGCCTGCCCTGGCTCCAGATGCGGGGATTACCTTGTTGCCTTCAGCTGGGCAATCACTTACAGCTGCTCCACCACCAGTTGGATCAGAAGAGGCTGAGGCGGCCTCTGGATCTAGTACCCACTGACATCTCCCGAGCTGCAGAGACTGAGGTCTGAGAGGAGAGACCTGAGTACTCGCAGGAGCAGTGCTCTCCTTCGGGCGAGACAAGGAGGTGAGTCACTGGGGGATCAGGACTGGCCGTTACCCTTACAGAGATAAAAGGCTGCTGGACCCTGCCCCAGGTTGCGGGAGCAATGCTGCTGTTTGCCAGAACCTGCCTGTGATCCTGTGCCTGACCTTGCCTGGTTTCCTGCCTTGTGTCCTGCCTTGGCCCTGTCAGACTGACTCCTCACGGAACCCTTGGATTCGGGACCGGACCTGGACCGTGTTACTCGGTTACTCCTGGGCCCAGCACATCAACAAGATGTATTACAATGCACATACATGCTTACTACTTTTCTCTTCTTTTTTTACACAAACTACCTGCACTTTTGAAAACAAGATCAATTTATGGACATATCCCAATACTTATTTACTGTAACATGTTCATCTGAAATATCTTAATTGAAATGCTAATCATTTCATAGGGATGCCACCACTGTGGTCTAAACCACTGAGCCTAGGGCTTGCTGATCAGAAGGTTGGTGGTTCGAATCCCTGCAATGGGGTGAGCTCCTGTTGCTTGGTCCCAGCTCCTGCCAACCTAGCAGCTCAAAAACACATCAAGTGCAAGTAGATAAATAGGTACTGCTCCAGCAGGAAGGTAAACGGCGTTTTCTGTGCGCTGCTCTGGTTCTCCAGAAGCGGCTTAATCATGCTGGCCACATGACCCGGAAGCTGTCTGCGGACAAACGCCGGCTCCCTCGGCCAGTAAAACAAGATGAGCACTGTAACTCCAGAGTTGTCCGCGACTGGACTTAACAGTCAGGGGTCCCTTTACTTTTACAGTGGAACCTCGGGTTGCGAATGTGATCTGTGTGGGATGCACGTTCGCAACCCGCAGTGTTTGCAACCCGCAGCACCACATCTGCGCACGCGTGGTTTGCGATTTAGCGCTTCTTTGCATGTGCCGAAACCTGGAAGTAACCTGTTCTGGTATTTCCGGGTTTGGCGTGGCACGCAACCCGAAAACACATAACCTGAAGCATCTGTAACCCGAGTTACCACTGTACTCATTTCATAAAATGTTTTCTTTGAATGGGGCTGTTATTTACTTTTCTAGTTTTCAGAACACTTTTGCAGACAGATTACTATTCTGAATGTTACACAACTGTTTGACATTCAGCATTCAGCTTCATGTTACAAGATGACAGCGTAATACCAAGAGATATGGATCTCAGAATTATGCCTCCTGACTACCACTACTTGTCTTGTGGACACTGAAAGATGGAATAGTCTTTCAAGGACTACTAAATAACAGCTGACCTTTTAATCTGGCCCGATAGCTATAGAGTTTTAATTCTCTATGGGAGTTGTAAGGCATGCTTAAATCAAACCTCTTCCATTGAAATCAATGGGGCTTAAAAGCATTTCATTTTTGTTCAATCAGGATTAGATGAGCCTTTTGGTCCCTTCCAATTCTACAATTCTATGAAATCTGAATAGATTAATTTAAAATAAGAGAGGAAAGTTAATCTGCACTTAAAAGATGGTCAGATTTCATAGATCACTGAATCCATGGTTGTAGCCTGCTGTTAAGTCTCTCTCAGGAGGGTATACTGCCATAGCAATGCTACAAGAGCTAAGCTCTTGGCTGCACAAGTCTTTAGGCTATGGGAAATATTTGGGAGAATTTTATGTGCCTGGTGCACTCCCACCAGAATACATATCCAAAGTATGTTTCCTAACAATCTTAAATACAAAACATTACTGAAGGGCACCTGCGTGTTACTGGAACCAGGACGCCTGGTGGCCCCTGAACCTGGCTGGGCTCTTTGGCACTTCATGAGGTTACAGAGGGGGCCAAGCAGATCAGAGACGTGGCTGTTTTTCTGGTTTCCTCCCTAGCAAAGCATTGCAGTTGTACAGATACCTGGCACCTGACGGAAGCCTGCGGCCACCATCTCGAGCGTTCAGGAGCAGGCCCCCGTGAATTCCATGGGGATTGAGCTGCCCCACAGGACTGTTCACAAGAAACAAGTGGGGAATAACGATCTACCTCAGGATCTGCTGCCCTGAGGATCCCGCCACCTGAGACGCTCGCCTCAGGTCCCCTTGAACCGGCTCCCCGCCACTGCCGCGCGCCCTCTCTCTCTGGCCACCGAGGCCCAACGGGACAACCTCGCGAGATTCAGCCCACGCGCGGCTTTTGTCGCTCAGGAGGGACTGCGGGAAACCAATAGGAAAGCCCCCACAAAGGCCCTTTGGGGGACCCCCTCCCCTCCTGCGCTTCCCCTCCCCCTCTCGCCCCGACAGGAGCATGCGCGCGCCGGACAGGGGGCGGGCCGCAGAGGCGGTGTCGGCGACGTCGCGCGGGCAGGTGAGGGGAGCGGCGGTTACGGCGAGCAGGGGGGGGGGGAGGGCGCTGTTTCTCTGCCGGGGGGGGGGCTATCTGCGTCCCCCCTCAGCTTCCGGGCCTTGGCGTGATCTGCTAGGCGGCGGCGGCGGCGGCCGGGCGGGGAGCTCCCCGTTTGCCTCCCCTGAGGCTCCTCTTCTCCCCCCCCCCGCTCCCTCTCCTCGGCCCCCTCTCAAAGGCTGCCGTCCTCTACGCCCCAGCCTCAAATGCCATTCATTTCCTATACAGTGGTACCTCGGGTTACATACGCTTCAGGTTAAAGACTCCGCTAACCCAGAAATCGTGCTTCAGGTTAAGAACTTTACTTCAGGATGAGAACAGAAATCGGGCTCCGGCGTCGCGGCGGCAGCGGGAGGCCCTATTAGCTAAAGTGGTGCTTCAGGTTAAGAACAGTTTCAGGTTAAGTACGGACCTCCGGAACGAATCAAGTACTTAACCCGAGGTACCACTGTACTTGGGAGAATATCCAGGTGGGATGGAGAATTATGCAGTCACGACCATAAGCAAGAGAGATGGCCATAACCCTTAGAGCACGTGCAAGATGAAAGTCACTTGATGTAAATAGAGAGCAGGTTCAAATGGACATGTAGAAATGTGGGTGGTGAAGAAACGCACAAATTAGAGTGTAAACGGTTGGCAGCAGGATGGAAAACATCCATGGCATCACAACTTCAGGCGATAGTACATTGCAATCATTGAAACAGGTGCACCTTACTGTATTGCATTTTGTTTTGTGGCCATGTGTCATAGGTTTCGGGCAGGAAATGGACACAGGAGGTAACCTTGTCATGATTTCGGTTCCCTTTCAGGCAGAGGTATGTGCAGGAATAACACCATGGTTTATTTGTATTCTGCCTTTCCATGTCAATGCTTGTAGCTGGATCTTTGCCTGGTGATTAGAATGTGCAACAGGAAGCTGAAGAACATGATAGAATTGTAGAGTTGGAAGGAACCCTAAGGGCCATCTAGTCTAATTCCTGCAATGCAGGATCTTTTGTTGGAGGCCACATATGCAGATTCTTCTTGCTCTTGGTAAATATTTGTAGCCTGGCATTCTTCTTCTTTGGGGAACTGTACACGTGACCCACTATGTCTTGGCACCTGAGTAACACCTATCCCCTCCAGTACCACTCACAAGGTAGCGCTGTTTCAAAAATATCTTCCAGCAGAACTTTTCTATGGCCATTGAGAATTGCATTTTGTTAACATGGAAGCTTAACAAGTTGTTTACAGAGCAGTGACAGAGATCATCCATGTTTCAGTTGCTTTTTTGGTCAGGGACTGCAGCAACAGAAACATAAGATCTTTGTTTGAGGAGATGACTACAACTAGTTCATAACCTCTTTCAGCCACCTCACAAGGATGAAAGTGTGCTGGCTTCCTCAAGACTTCCCTGAAAACTGGAGAAGTCTCTTCTAATTGCCACCAGCAGACACCAACTCATCTTACACCTCTACCCCTCTTGTCCTAAGGACACCAGAGAGAAAGAGGGCTGATATTCATTCATGGTAATGAATTGACTGCACATCAGGCCCAAAAGTGAATGTTTGTTTCTGTTCAGCAGCAAGACTCAAATCTAACAGTAAAAAAATGACAGAATGTACAGTGGTACCTCTGGATGCGAATGGGGTCCGTCCCGGAGCCCCGTTCGCATCCTGAAGCAAACGCCACCCACGTCTGTGCGGGTCGTGATTCGTCGCTTCCGCGCATGCGTGCGCCGTCATTTTGAGCATCTGTGCGAGCGGCGAAACCCGGAAGTAACACATTCCGTTACTTCTGGGTTGCTGTGGAGCGCAACCTGAAAACGTTCAACCCGAAGCTACTTTAACCCAAGGTATGACTGTATTGCCATTGGATTTGGCACTGCAGAATGGAAAATACATCAGTATTATGGCCAACATTTCTGAGGTTCGGCATAACTTGATAGTCATAGATACGTATTTTCAAATCTAAATATGGGACTTCATGTAGAGCATCCACATCATTACTATTGGAGTGGATAAAGTGTTCATCTGTTCTCCAGCTTTTGTAAGCAACAGTGGCATAGGACATTCAACATTTATATCATTTGGCTAGCACCTGGGGCATTAAGCAGTTGTAAAATTAAGCAGTCTCTAGATGTGCTAGATGACGCGGGTGGCGCTGTGGGTAAAACCACACTGCCTAGGACTTGCCGATCGTATGGTCGGCGGTTCGAATCCCCGCGGCGGGGTGAGCTCCCGCCGTTCGGTCCCAGCTCCTGCCCACCTAGCAGTTCGAAAGCACCCTTAAAGTGCAAGTAGATAAATAGGTACCGCTTTATAGCGGGAAGGTAAACAGCATTCCGTGTGCTGCGCTGGTGCAGGCTTGCCAGAGCAGCGATGTCACACTGGCCACGTGACCCGGAAGTGTCTGCAGACGGCGCCGGCTCCCGGGCTCTAGAGTGAGATGAGCGCACAACCCTAGAGTCTGTCAAGACTGGCCCGTACGGGCAGGGGTACCTTTACCTTTAGATGTGCTTACCATCACCTTGATCATTTTTTTTATGTTCTGCTGATGCTGCAATGTTTGAATATTATGATGAAGCAAATTTCAAAGTTTTTTCCAGTGGATCATGAAACTGGAGTTGCACTGATTAATCTTTACTTTAATCACGTTACACACAGCAATTTGTATTCCTCTGTCATTAGCAACCAGCAAATCTTTGGTCACATCATCCATGCCTATATCATTTATCAGGGAGATGAAAGTTACGTTATTGTCAGGCTCTGATTTCTATAGGTGCTGTATTGAACACATCAAATCTCAGCAGATCAGCTGCATCATATTGTCATGAAGGAGACCCTCAAAGCATACAAATGCAACTTTCTCACCATCATATTCTAGGCTGAATAGGTGTTTTAGATCCAGTGAGGTGCATCGTCAGTTAGACTTTGTCCTAGAAAATGTATTCCTGATGTTCCTTGCTTTGCCATTCTGTGTGATGCTAATGTCTTATGCATCTTGCTGCTCTTGTTTAACCAATTTCTATAAAAGTATTTTACTTTTGTGTAGAGCTCATGGTGATTGGTTGTCAGCTAATCCAAGCCACCGTACACACCACTATTCTGCGTATGTCATATGTCCTTATGATGGAGGGCAAAACAACACAATAACATGTTTTGTTCTACATCCTATGCATTTAGGTCAATGGATTTATTATTTACTGAATTTATATTATGTTGATTTATTAAATTTATATCCTGTCCTTCCGCCTGAAGGATCCCAGGATAGCAGTGGTCTATCCAGACTTTGACTAACATTGTATAATGGCCTATGATTTTTTTAAACAATTAAACAAGCAATTTAAATAAAAAATCATTATTATTTTTATACTTTTGCTGTATAATAGTATTCAAGGGTTTTTGTGCATTGCTTAAAAAGCAATTTGTGGGTGCATTTTGTGAAGCATTCCATTGAGTAGGTACCACTACAGAGAAAGTTGTGCTCTTTGTAGGTGCCTACTGGGCCTCACTACTATGCGAAGGGGTAGCGAAAATTGGGAGGGTATCCATAGCAATTTCTTGCTCTCCACAAGAGTAACAGGTCGTACCACATAGCAGCCCTTTGTGCAAACAGTGTTGACTTGATGCCCAGGGCTCACAGCTCCTGAGTCACCAGATTTGCCACAAATGGGAGACTAGTTGTTTGACACTCTGTGTATGTGCTTCCCTCCATGCCCAGCCCCCTACAATTCTTGCCTATGCCCACTCCTTTCCTACTTGTTGACAACCTCAGAGAAATCCCAAAAGGTTGATAAGGCAGGACTTCCCTTTGCAGGACCCATGCTAATTCTTCCCTAGCCCGAAGCAAAGTTCTTAACCTGAAGCACTATTTCTGGGTTAGCGGAGTCTGTAACCTGAAGCATATGTAACCTGAAGCGTATGTACCCCGAGGTACCACTGTAATGTAATATTTTTTCAAGTGAGGTACCATTAATGTAATAGTTTTCTTTTAAATTCACAATTCATATACCAAGGCCTCTTACTGTGAATATGCACTAATTTCACTATTCCTTAGCCAGCAGTGCAGCCATCTTTTAAAAGTTAAGCAGTTACAGTGGTGCCCCGCAAGACGAATGCCTCGCAAGACGGAAAACCCGCTAGATGAAAGGGTTTTCCGTTTTGGAGGTGCTTCGCAAAACAAATTTCCCTATGGGCTTGCTTCGCAAGACTAAAATGTCTTGCGAGTCTTGCCATTTCCCCCCCCCCGCTTCCCCCCCTTTTTCTAAGCCGCTAAGCCGCTAATAGCCTTTTAGCAGCTCAGCCGCTAAGCCTTTAATAGCCGCTAAATCGCTAATAGCGCTAATCCCCTTAGCCACTAATGGGGTTGCTTCGCAAGATGAAGAAACCGCTAGACGAAGAGAATCGCGGAACGGATTCTCTTCGTCTTGCGAGGCACCACTGTATCTTCTGGGATAAGCAGCAGCAAAAGCTTGTTTTTGTTTTTTTAAAACCTCTAGCTGTGTATCTAGTTCTCTTACACATGCATAAACTGCAAATTAATTGAGTTGCAGGATCCTCCCCTGTCTTTAGTCACGTATACCAGAGCAAACTGCTAAAGCTAGGAGCCATACAAGCACTTGAGAATTGTTTGATAATGTGGGAAAATCTGTGCAGGTTTGCATGATGTGACTGCATACCATGGAGTTTTAATGGATATACCAAGCCTATCAAGAAGATTTGTGTCAGGACCTTGATTTTGTTTTATATTTGTTATTATTATTCTTTGGAAGTGTGAGTATTCATTGTGAAAAGTGTTTGTGATTCTAGTTCAGAAACGTCCAAGTCCCCATTCTTTTGTCATTCAAACTTGAAATTAATTCATAATGAGGTATTTGCTTTCTTGTAAACCAGTAATTGTTCTAAATGCCAGTAATTGTTCTAAAAAGGCCAGTATTTCCACAATTCTGTGAATTAATCATTTTGAAAGAAGACTTAAAAAGTTTAGTCAGTATACATTTTTAATACAAATGATCTCTGTATTGTTGGAGGCTTAGTTTCTGGGTCATATAAACCAAATGTGGATTTGATGCCTCTGCTGTTGCAGAGGGAGTCTGCTACTACTTGGCCTATGGAGACTGAAAGTAGAGGACTTCTCTCTTCCAGCATCAGGTTGGAAGGATTGGGAAGAGAGCTCCATTGCACAGCTTTCTGTTTAACAGTGCTGACAAAAGCCTTACTGAAATCAAGATACAGTGGTGCCCCGCAAGACGAATGCCTCGCAAGACGGAAAACCCGCTAGACGAAAGGGTTTTCCGTTTTGGAGGTGCTTCGCAAAACGAATTTCCCTATGGGCTTGCTTTGCAAGACGAAAATGTCTTGCGAGTCTTGCCATTTCCCCCCCGCTTCCCCCCCTTTTTCTAAGCCGCTAAGCCGCTAATAGCCTTTTAGCAGCTCAGCCGCTAAGCCTTTAATAGCCGCTAAGCTGCTAATAGCGCTAATCCGCTTAGCCGCTAATGGGGTTGCTTCGCAAGACGAAAAAACCGCTAGACGAAGAGAATCGCGGAACGGATTCTTTTCGTCTTGCGAGGCACCACAGTACACTATGTCCACAGCATTCCCCTGATCCACCAAGCTTGTAACTCTATCATGAAAAGAAATGAGATTCGTATGGCATGACTTGTTCTTGAGAAACCCATGCAGGGTCTTGGTAATCACAGCACCCTTTTCTAAGTGTTCACAGACTGACTGTTTATCTGTTCTAGGACCTCCAGTCCTTTTGTACCTTTTGGTGCAGCTCATCAGGCCCTGGTGATTTGAATTCATTTAAAGTAGCTGGGTGTACCGTTACCACATATTTTTGAATTACATTTCACACAGATTTCTAAGGTATTTTCAGATATTTTATTAAAAGTTTCCCTCCCTGTTACAAATTTCAAGATAATATCAAGTTGTACTAGATTTTAACTTTCTAATGATACTTAAAATCCTTACATTCAAACTTTTTATAGTTATATGTGTCATTGCTTTGATGCTATAACAATATATTGGGTCAATTTTAAGGGTTTAGTGTGGAGGCACCTGGATTGGAAACTATTACTTGAAATTTTGGGAAGCCCCCCCCCCCCCCATTTTCCTTTCCTTTCCTTTCCAGGTTCTGTTTACAGTTTCATTTAAGATCTTTCTTTTGGACTAAAGGTAGAAAGGTTTTGGTTTTTTAAATCACTTTATGGACCAAACCCAGACATTAATAACAAATAATGTAACATTTTTAGTTCTGGCATTGTAGCACTTGGAAATAAATTAACGATGTATTTACTGTACCCATGTGATAGGATACTTATTTTAGAGATGGATAACTTGCATGCTACATTTGAACTGGATTAGTTCCTGATGACATTTAAGATTCCCCAGATAATCAAAATATGCTATAAAATAATTGGCCACCATTCTTGGGGTCTTTTTCAAAAGAACAAAACTATCCAACCCTGATGTATAGCAACTGACTACTACACATTCCTCCAAGAAAGAAACTCAGTGAAACCTAAACCCATATTAGGTGAGAAGAATTTGATTGGCTCATCTGGTTTGAGAGTTCACAATTCTTCTACATTATTCCATGACCTGAAAAGGCAACTCTTCAACGTAAAAGGAAACATCCTCATTCTGAATGACCAGTAAATAATAATACAGTGGTACCTCAGGTTAAGTACTTAATTCGTTCCGGAGGTCCGTACTTAACCTGAAACTGTTCTTAACCTGAGGTACCACTTTAGCTAATGGGGCCTCCTGCTGCTGCCGCGCCGCCGGAGCCCGATTTCTGTTCTCATCCTGAAGCAAAGTTCTTAACCTGAAGCACTGTTTCTGGGTTAGCGGAGTCTTTAACCTGAAGCGTATGTAACCTGAAGCGTATGTAACCTGAGGTACTACTGTATTCTATTGGTGGTTCCACCACTTTCTGAAGATTCCTTCTTTTGCAACACCAGTCTCCAAGTGAGCTTGTATGTCCACAAGATGGTGCTCTTGTGCTGGGAAAAGTCCCATTCCAGGTTGATTCTGGTCAAAGCTTGGGAAGATGGAACATCAACTGTTGTTCTGAAACTTCAAGAGGGTATGCCAATGCCTGGACAGATTATGTCCATGGTAATCCTCACTTCTTTCAAAGATGGAATGGTGACAACTGGAATAGTGGGTAGACATATTGGATAACTGCATTGAAAACCTCCAGACAATGAAGTAATTAATTGCTTTTTCTAGAGTGGGTGTAATTGCTTCTGTGAAAGAAGTGAATTTCAAGATAAGTGCTTTTAGAGTCATCAGTCCCGAGTAGTATATGACATGCTTCATTCATGAAATGGTGGGCTGATGGTGGTGGTTTGTGCCTTACTAGAATGATGTCCTGCTTTGTGGAAATTGAAATGGAAACTTTCCCCCCAATATTGTGCTGATTCTAGTTTATGCTAGGCAAGAAAAGTTAATTGAATAATTTTTGTTCAAGGCTTGTTCTATTTCTGAAATATCGGATACTGATAACTAGAAATGGTGACTGCATTCATATCCCAGAAGAGGAAAGGGCTGTCTGTTTAGAACTGTGCCACATTGTTATAATTAACTCTGTTATAAATAATTGTGGATGAAAATTAGTAACTATGAATGTCTTGAAGACTGATTAGAGCACTTAAGGGGAGTCTCTGACTCCCAACCCACATCAGCCTCAATCTGCATTAATGATGAGAGTTGTTGTCCAATAACATTTGTTCTTAGATTAGACTAAGATACAATGGAACAATAAATATTGTTTCAGCATTGTTAATTTTATCTACAATTATTGTGCTGTGTAAAGTTTGTTCCTCTAAATGTTTACTTAGAAGCCTGTCTTACTGAGTTCAGTGGAGGTATTGCCAATTAAAGTGTGCATCAGTAGACCTTTTACTAAAATATGAGTTTCTTTTGTTTTTGCACAATTTCTAAGATCTATATGCTTTTTAAGTATAGTGTTTAATGGTTTTGTTAGTGGCTTCAACTTTCAACTTCTGCTTAGTTTTTCCTGTTTTCAAAAGTATGTATTAATACTTAACTTTGAGTAAACTCCGTTGAGCCCACTAGAGTTTCCCTCTTAGTAGACACATGTATATGTAGCACAGTTAGGTGCTTCAGTATAAAGCATCTTGCACTGTTCTATCTACCTCTTATAAGTGTATACAGGTGCCTCTCAACTTACATGAGGGTTACGTTCTGGAGATAGTACATAAAGCCCAAATCTCTTTTTTAATTCTTCTTCTTCTTCTTCTTCTTCTTCTTTTTTGCCAAGCGCTTAAAACTGAATCCACACAAGTTAAATGTACATGAGTTGCGAATTACCTGTATTTGTAATTTGTAATTATTGTTGGTCCTGAGAGTGTTACTTGTTTAGAACTCCAGAACATGGGCCACATTTCTGTGGAATCTTGGAGTTTTGTAGCAGTTTGATTAAATTATTTTAAAGCACTACTTCAACCATTATTTCACTTATTCTGAAAGAGAAAACATTCATCAGAGGTTTTAATCCCCCCTCTCAGAACTGCTACTTCTTCACTGGGAAAATCAGGAAGTTCTCATGGCGAGGGAATCCTGTGTGTTCCAATTTGTATCCTTTCTTTGCCTCATCACTCAAGGGCATCCTGATCAAATTTGCAGATGACACCAAACTGGGAGGGGTGGCTAACACCCCAGACGACAGGATCACACTTCAAAACGACCTTGACAGATTAGAGAACTGGGCCAAAACAAACAAGATGAATTTTAACAGGGAGAAATGTAAAGTATTGCACTTGGGCAAAAAAATTGAGAGGCACAAATACAAGATGGGTGACACCTGGCTTGAGAGCAGTACATGTGAAAAGGATCTAGGAGTCTTGGTTGACCACAAACTTGACATGAGCCAACAGTGTAACGCGGCAGCTAAAAAAGCCAATGCAATTCTGGGCTGCATCAATAGGAGTATAGCATCTAGATCAAGGGAAGTAATAGTGCCACTGTATTCTGCTCTGGTCAGACCTCACCTGGAGTACTGTGTCCAGTTCTGGGCACCACAGTTTAAGAAGGACACTGACAAACTGGAACGTGTCCAGAGGAGGGCAACCAAAATGGTCAAAGGCCTGGAAACGATGCCTTATGAGGAACGGCTAAGGGAGCTGGGCATGTTTAGCCTGGAGAAGAGGAGGTTAAGGGGTGATATGATAGCCATGTTCAAATATATAAAAGGATGTCACATAGAGGAGGGAGAAAGGTTGTTTTCTGCTGCTCCAGAGAAGCGGACACGGAGCAATGGATCCAAACTACAAGAAAGAAGATTCCAACTAAACATTAGGAAGAACTTCCTGACAGTAAGAGCTGTTCGACAGTGGAATTTGCTGCCAAGGAGTGTGGTGGAGTCTCCGTCTTTGGAGGTCTTTAAGCAGAGGCTTGACAACCATATGTCAGGAGTGCTCTGATGGTGTTTCCTGCTTGGCAGGGGGTTGGACTCGATGGCCCTTGTGGTCTCTTCCAACTCTATGATTCTATGATTCTATGATAGTACATGTTCATTCAGCCATAGCACTCTACTGCTCTGTGTACACTGGGTTGAGTAGCTTTTAATTTATGAACTGGGAAACTAGAATTCCTTAATGAGAAATCAGTAGTAGCTGGAAGTTTATTCACCATTACTTAGGAACAAATTAAAAGCAAAACTGGATCAGACCAAAGCATCTTCCCTTGAAATGCAGAAATGCAGCAGACTGTTGGGGATATTATAAAAGCATCTTATAATCATGCAACATCACAAGCCTCGTTAAAATCCCAAATATCTCTAAATTCTGCCATGCACTCAATCCGATGCAACTAAAAAATATCTGGTGAGATATGGCATATTGATGCTGAAGGATAGGACAATTCCATGTCCAGGCTCTGCACCCCCCACCTTGCCTGAGTGGTTGCCTTTTGTTGTCTTGGGAGGAGGAAAACTTCTCATATTGTACTGAGTAGCAGCCCTCCCAAGAGGGCTAGGGGCAGCTGTGGAGGTTTGGCCCTAACTCTGCATATGCAAATGTGAGATGCCATTGGATCATTCATTGTAGGTGGTATTTCTGCTGGATGTGGGCAGTGCTACATAGGATTAAGTGGGATTTGTTGCTGAAACATGGCTGTGAGAAGCATCTGTAGTGTAGTCATGCAGACTTGAAAGTGGGTGGTGCCATGCCTGCCAGTGTAGTTGTACAAGATGACAGCAGAAAGCTGCCCAAGTTTTATCAGATGTGTAGTGCAGATGGCACTATAGTAATGTATTACTGTGCCACAACTTTAGACTCCACATAATTTTTCCTTAAGCTACCTCTGAGATCCTTTATTTACTTGAATGTATGACTCTTCTTTTCAAGCAAGTACAGTTTTCTTCCTCTTGTTGAATAGTGATTAAAAAATCTTTTTGTTTTTTAAAGGAAACTGAAATGACTGATTAATTGAATGTTCATGTTTGAGTAAGGCTCTTGCATGGATATAAGTTTCTTAATAATGTTTAGCTTTTACCATCATTGAAAAATTCTACAGGTATCCTATTCAGCAGTTGCACCTTATCTAAATTCATTGCAAAAGTACCATATTTCTTACTAGAAGAGTTTGGATTCTGTCTCCGGAAATAATTAGCTTAATTTCCTACCCTACAGGTCATGTGTTGGCGTAAGTTCAGAAGTTATTAATGTGAGTTTTGTGTAAATTTTCTTAAACTTCGCCTTTCCTAAGTATATGTATCATGTACAGAATCCTCATTTTTCCTCTGTCATCTGGTTTTGTGAAGCTGACCTTTTGGAACTTAATACATGTGCTCCAAATTGTAAATGTTAAACAGGATCATGTAATTTTGAACTGCAGAAATGCTGGTGAGTGCCTGTGAAAACTGTTAGAGTGAAGGGCTTATCCACACTTTCCTTTCCTTTGCTCTTTCCAAGCATGGTCTGTGTTTTAAAGCTCCATGTCCAAGAGTGCCCTTTTTTTGCTTTGGATATTTCACTGTAAAAATCCACTCTTTAAAGCTCAGTTGGAGCAAACCATAATATATGCTCTGATTGAACACTAAAAAGTAGGTTTTCATGGGGAAAGCTTTAGGACAAAAAATAAATAAAAATAACGCTCAGACACAGAGCTTTTCAGCACGGACCTGTGCCTGGAAAGAGCAGGGCAAAGATTCGATGCGAATAAGCCCTATGTGTCCATCAGTGTTAGAAACTCAGCTAATTGCCAAATGAAACCTTAAGCCTAGATAATGGTTGCCACAACAGAATGTCTAGACACCATTCCAGGTCTGATTCATTTTATTTCTATACTGCTTTATATTTTAAAGAAAAAATCTCAAAATGGTTTACAACACATTTATACATCAAGTAAAACAATCCAGAATAAAACAAATTCAAGCTTCAAGGAAAATATTTTAGACCCTTCTCTAAGTCAGTGTTTCCCAACCGGTGTTCCGCGGCACACTAGTGTGCCGCGAGACGTTGCCTGGTGTGCCGCGAGATGTTGCCTGGAGGGAGTCGGGCGAGTCGGGCGGCGAGAGGCGGGGCGGCGGGCAGCTCGTAGAGGAAGCGCGACGCCCCGGGAGCAGCCATGGCCCCCCGGCCCCGACTGCCACTCTCTGCGCCCTCCGCGCCCCGGGCCAGCCCATAGGAGAGCCGGGCGCCGACGACGGAGGAGGCCGGCCGCGGGAAAGGGGCCACTTCCCCTTTAAATGCCGCTCCGGGCGGGGGAGGGAAGCGGCCCTCCGCCGCGCCGCTCTGCGCCTGCGCCACAGGCCCCGGGGAAGAGCGCTTCGCAGGACTCGCGGGCCAGGCGGAGCCACCTCGAGCGCCACCCAAGCGGGCGTCTCTATAGCGACGGACCCGCCCTTTCCGCTGCCCTCCCGCGCTGCTCTGGCTCCGCCTAGCGGCCCGGGGAGGAGCCGCGCAGCCTGTTGCTGCCGCCCCCGCGGAGCCTGAGGCGAAACGCGCAGGGGCCGCCGCCGCGCCGAAGCCTCCCTTCCGGAGTCCCCTCGGGGCCATTGGGCGGGGCTGTCGCCTCCTGGACGCCGCAGCCCCGAGCTCGTGGATGTAAACCGAGAGATGGACTTGCTTGGGAGGAAGTTCCGTTGTACCAGCGGGAGTTATTTCCTAGTAAATATGAAACACTTGGGGATATCAGGTTGAGACTGAGGGGAGCGTGGCTGGTAGCCCGAAACATCCGGAGGGCGCAGGGCTGGCGAAGGCTGGGGGAGCAGGAGACTTCGACAGTCTTTTCAGTATGTTACAACATACTGCTGGAGCAAGTTAACATATTTTGTTACCTTGTGCATTAAAAGGACCGTATGTAAGAATATAAGTGGGTTTGCTTCGTTCCATAGGATTCACACCTCAGAGTGCAATGGCAGGCAGATCTTAGAGCCAGCTTCTGTCTATGTATCTGAAACCTGTTCTGCCCCCTCCCCCACACTTGGTGCCATTTTCATCTACACATGCAGCAGAGTAAGTTGACCCAGAATAGTACCAATTCAGATGGCAGATGGGAGAATGACAGTGCTGAATGCTTTCCCATGTAGAACAGTCCCTGCAAATAAAAACCTAGCATATTTGGAAGAGGGGTGCTAGCCTAACCATTACCTTCTATGCTGTTACTATTTTTTTATTTTTTTTTACATAAGTAAAAAGTGACCTTTCCCCATCTGGCATGGTGGTGTGCCTCGAGATTTTTTTCATGAAACAAGTGTGCCTTTGCCCAAAAAATGTTGGGAAACACTGCTCTAAGTTACATTTTGCTTTCCTGATATTTATTTACCTACTTAATTTATATAGCTGCCCCATAGCAGAAGTACTCTAGGAAGGCTGTGTAGGTTAAGAGTGTTGGGACTAAAACCTGGGAGATCAGGGTTCAAATCTCCACTTTCCATAGGTAATGTTCACAGCTGAGTGGAAATTGTTGGATGCTCTGCCCACCTTCTCTTCTGTGTCAGCAAGCAGTAGAAAACAAAGAAAACCAAAGCAATTGATTAATCACCGTAATCCTCTCAGTTTACTTTTATAAACTTCAGGTTAATCAAAATTAATGCTGGGTCTCTTCTAAATAGGAAGGTAGCTGGTTACCTTCCAGTTTACTAAAAATCTCACTTAAAAGATTTGTGGAGGGGGCTACTAATTGAAAATTACCTTTAGCTATCAAGTGCTGCTGTTCTGCATGGTGTGTGTTAAGGTTGTGTGACAGTTTGTTTGGTCCTGCCTACTTCTGGAATTCTCCTTCTTTCCCACTTTCCATGGGAAGATGCAGACCATCAAAAAAACTTACCATCCCTGCTTTAGGAAGGATTATTTTTGGTTCAAATACAACTTAACTTTCTAAGCCACTAGTTGAATAGCTTGATCTTATTTATTTTGACTAGATACCAGGGAAGCAGGGAGCCCATGTATGTAATCCACCAACCCCCCATCCCTCTGTGTACTTTTCCATGGTCAACTCATGGCTGAATTTATCTTCATTAGCAGGGTTCATAACTTAAAATTTTTCCAAAGAAGCAAGAGTGCTTTAGTTAAAAATATATCTGGCAATAGCCACAAAAGTCATGAATGTACCAATCAGCTTCCAAATGGTAAATGAACCCTTTTAATGAAACTTAGGGAAGAACGTCTGTGGGGGCAGACACTCACCACAGTCATGTGTAAAGCTGTAGTTTGTGCTGAACCCACCAGGAAAGCTAAGGGCCAATGTGAAAAGCAGGAAACGTTATTGCAATGAGCTGCTGTGCCAATTTGGAACAGCAACAGAGAATGTAAAAATATTTCCATCCCTAGTGCACAAAACTTAAGATTTCAGAGTAAATATAAAGATGAAAATGGACTTTTACTAACATAATTACTACTACTATTACACAAAATTATTATACTTGAGTTTATTTATTAAACAATTTGTATATTATACATAGATAAACATGTGTACACATGTGATAATAGTGATATCATGATAGTACAGTCTAATACTTAAATGATTAAGTACTTAACAAGGAAAAACCCCAGTAAGAAATAAACGGTACCTAATATTTAATTTATAAACTTATTATAATATTTGATATTTGGTTTAACCAATACATAACAGCCTCTCAATTTTTCATTGAATTGATCACTGAGTCTGCTCTCTCTTCTAGTGACTAAATTAATCAATTTTATCATTTGAACACTCCACCCTCAACCAATACTCTAGATATCCAATCACCCAGTTCTGAAAAACTGGATTCCCCCCCCCCCCCCGTTATAACTGATTGCCATACATGAAGCTTTTAATAAATGTATTAGAATATCTATCTTTGGCATAGCCAGGTTAGATAGCAAGTGAGCTCACCGGCAGGACATCTCCGATTACCTCCATTTCTTTAATTACCGCCATCTAAAAGGCTCTGGTTTTCATTCATGTCATATATACACCCTTGTGCAAATTAATTGAAACAAACAATGTAGTTTATTGTATAAAACTCAAATATACATGTACAAAACTCACATATACAGTAAGGGGGGAAAGTATTTGGTCCCCTGCTCAATTTGCCCGTTGGCCCTCTGTCGAAGAAATGACCAGTCCATAATTTTAATGGTAGGTTTATTGTAGCTGTGAGAGACAGAATAACAACAGGAAAACCTCAAGAAACCCAGAAGACAAAAGTCAGAGATTGATGGGCATTATAATGGGTAAGTATTTGATCCCTTTGCAAAAGATGACTTAGTACTTGGGGGCAAAATCCTTGTTGGCGATTACAGAGGTCAGGTGTTTCTTGTAGGTGGCCACCAGGGTTGCAAACACCTCAGGAGGTATTTTGTCCCACTCCTCTCTGCAGTTCCTGATGCAATATCCCAGCTGCTTTCAGGATACCTCTTTTCCAGCTCTGGAATAACTCTCTTTCGTAGAACCTCAGTATATTGCGGCAAGCGCATAATTCCTTCTGTTGGCTACAGGCTTCTGACACCATAATGATCAACTGGCATTCGTGTGTTTTTTGAGTACAGGATTATGAGTAAGATAGAAAACATTCTTTGTTTCAGTTAATTTGCACAAGGGTGTACCTGCACTTCTGTTGTTCCATCTTCAACATAGATTGTTTGAACCTCTCTGAATAGAGCTGAGCTCTAGGAAGGTTAAGTACCAGCAAAGAATTAATTAACAAAAATAACTAATGCTGATTGTTTGGTGTGGGACATTTTGCCATGACCGTTTCCAAGTGTGCAGACTTGGTGCATTAATTGTAGATTTCATTATAAGACAAACATCCTACTTCTCAGTTACTCCCCCTCTGGTTGCATTATTAACTTTTTGTTCCTCCTTGTCCTGAGGGTTCTTGGTGGTTTATAGAGTTGAGAATTCTTGCTTAAACATTGAGAAAAACCTGTTTACCCTCCTTACTGAACAAATGGTTTAAAGCTGACTACATAAAGTATTTTAAATGTACGTTATATCATTTTTCTGGTCTGCAATCTTCCAAAGTGGTGTACAAAGTTTGAAGTGATAAAGATTATACAGTACCATCAAAGACATTAAACAGTCAGTAGGATTGAAATTGTATCTAAAACAGTCTGGCGTTTGCTTGGGGCTGAAAAAACTATAAAGTAGGTGCCAGTCAAATGTCTTTGGGGAGGGTGTTTGACAACTGGAATGTTGTCACACTCTCACCAGTAGCAGCCCAGGTCAGCTCAGATGCTGGGGTCACCTGCTGGAAGTGCTCCACTGGAGATCTTAATATTTGAGTTCATGAGGTAGACTCCATGAGGCAGCTGCCTTGGGTGGTGGAATTGCATGGGGTGGTGTTCTGCTAGCCCCTGATGCCACTGCTGGATAACTGAGGAGAACTGGCAGTGGCTTCCAGTGAGATCTTGCTAGAAACTGCCGCTGTTCAATCCCAGTAAGTGAGGCTTTGCCAGGCCGGGTGGGGGGTGAGTGACACCTTCCCGTTTGGCTTCAGACAGCAAAATGGGATTGGCTGCCCTGTGTTTGGATACATGCAAGCAGAGTTGCATACATGCAAGGGGGTGGTGTTCTCTATATTTTAACACCTGGGCACATGATCTCCCTCTTGGAACCAATCCTTATAAATCTCAATACAAAGTTCTACCCACTTAAAACCACACCTACCTGTGGATCTTTAGTAAAGTCTGGATCAAAAATACTGGTGTTTGTGAGAGCTCTATACTCCATTCATTATGTGTTTTTTAATTGTCATTTAAACGTAGACTCAGGAGGGAATTTCAAGGACATTTTTACCACTTAAGTTATTTCAGAGATTAAAGAGAAAGAGGATTATTAATGAACGGTAAAGATTTGTAAATGAACATCTTACATTGTTCTCTAGGTATTTCCAGGAAAATGGATGACGACGACTTTGGAGGTTTTGAGGTATGGAGCTAAGAAATAGTTTGTAAGCATTCAGTTAATACAGTGTTAAACTAACTTATTTACCGTAGATTCCGGCGTATTAAGTGACTGGGCATATAAGACGATCCCCAACTTTTGCTGTTCAATTTTAGAGTTTTAGAGTTATAGAGTTTGAGCGCTGCCAGGGGCAGAGTACGCACCCCTCTACTGCTTCTGCTATCGCAGCAGCAGCCCAAGGCGAGGCGTTTGGCGTGCAGGCGGGTGAGTGCCACGCTCGGAAGGACTTTCCGTGTCCCCTTCTGTGGGGAGGGAGGAGGAGCGACGGCAGAAGGGGCGCCTCTGCTCACCAGCTCCCTCTCCTCCTTCCCAACGCGTATACCCGGCTTATAAGATGACCCCCAACTTTTGGGGTGATTTTCCAGGGATAAAAAGTTGTCTTGTACGCTGGAACATACGGTATGTTCAATCTTAAATAATTTAAAGTCTCTCCTTAAATAACTGTTGTTTTCAAGGGCAACCCAACATAGAATGCACTGCTGTAGTCCCAAGGAGCATGGCTACCATGGCACCCATGTAACATTTGTGGACTACAGATCTGGAAGAGGAATCATGTGGAGGTTGCAGCAATAGAGATGTAATATTGCAAAGAGCACAGAGTGGAAATGTCTTCTGTTGTTGCCCATGTGACTGGATTAACATAATGGAACCTCTCATTTGCAGTCCCTTCACATTGAGCTGGGGTGGTGGGGGAATATCATATCCTCAAGCGTATGGCAAAAACATGTTTAAACTAACATGGTATGCAACACTGTACTATACAAGAAATGTAATGTGTACCTGATCAGGACGTGGTGCTGGAAAGTCCACGTCTTAAACACTAATAATATGCCTTGTATTTTCAGGCAGCGGAAAACTTTAAGGATGGAAATGGTGAACCCCCAGTTACTTCTCCAGCTATTCCTTGGGCAGCATTTCCCACAGGTAGAGAGAACAAGCAAAATCAGGTTTTACTTTACCAGTTTAAATTAGAGCATCTGGAATAAGTCCATGAACTCTGAACCATTTTGTTGTTGTCCATGGCTACTATTGAAGTGACCTTGGAGACTATTTATAGTGTAATTATGTAATTTTAAAGCATACTGCTTGATAAATGTACATTTGTAACTTCTCTATTTAGTGCTGGTGTGCAGTTTTGTTACTCAAAAGCAACTGCTGTCATATATATATATATATATATATAATTTTTATTAACAAACCAATCAAATCACATTAGTTCCAAATTACTTGCCAAATTTTAAAATTTTTGTTGGGGGTACCCATGCTTCGAGCTCTGAAAGGGATCCAAACATCTCTCTTGCTGCTGCTTTGATGTTACAGTTCTGTCCAAATAGTATTCACAGTTCTATCCAATCTTCTCTTTATTATTTTCCTCCTTTTCTTGTTGTTGTCATATATTCCTTTCTTTGTGACCTCTGATAGTCTCCACAAGCTGGTTGAAAACAGACGTTGTTTATCCCATGTGGATTTTCCGTTCCTCCAAGAGCCATATTTCACACAGACAGACGCCATTTCCACACTTCCGAACAAAACATTCTTAAAGTCTGCCCATTAAATCCTTGCAGGTCTGACAATCTCTCCTCAATCTTAGGGGGTTCTGCCAGGTCGAACTCACATTCCAATTACCATGGTCTCCTCCCCCTCGATCGTAAATCCAGTAGCCTGGCCTGCTATTAAACAAGTCTCTTTTTATGACTGCGTCATTCCAAAGGCTCTTCGTTCCTTCCCCGATGTTTCACAAACCATGTCTTTGATTAGTAATTCATTTCCACACAGTTCTTAATCATCCCGCTTATAATAGGTAATTGCAACGGTTCTTCTTGGGGGGAGAGTTGTTGGGTAATCACATAAGGTAAAAGAAAAGAAAAGCCCCCCCCCCATTCCGTCCCATTCCGACATACCGATCCTTTGAGGTATCTTCTTGTTATGTTTTCCTGTTAAATCCAACCGATTGCTCCACTTCACAGAGGTCACTTCAGTTAGCAGTCTTAACTCCCGTTCTTCGCTCGAAAAATGTGCATTTGCTTCTCTCTAATTGTTTATTTTGAGCTCCTGCAACCAGGCCGCGCGATCAGAGACAGCGACAGGGAGAGCCTTCTCATACAAGGGCTGTGTGCCTAGTGCCCTCACCCCCTTCTTTCGAATCCGGGGGTGATTTATGGCAACCGCAGGGAAGGCAGTGTTCCCCATTCCCTTGGGGTAACAAGGGAGGCTGCATACTCCTGTGTTGTTTAGTCGTTTAGTCGTGTCCGACTCTTCGTGACCCCATGGACCAGAGCACGCCAGGCACTCCTGTCTTCCACTGCCTCCTGCAGTTTGGTCAGACTCATGTTTGTAGCTTCGAGAACACTGTCCAGCCATCTCGTCCTCTGTCGTCCCCTTCGCCTTGTGCCCTCAATCTCCCATATTAGCCTCTTAATTACCTCGTGTGAGCCGGAGAGATGGTATTGTCGGCTATCTTCCAATGCGCCCCTAGTGGCCCCCCTGTCATAAATATTTTTGAATGGGTCTGGTGCTATTGCGAAAGTCTAATGTCAAACATAATGTATTCTGTAGCTTAATGCTTCTGAAGTTGATAGTCTGTTCTTTTAAATGGATAGAACTTTAAGGAATGGGTTTTTCTTATGCAAACATATACCTACTTGACTTACTCTTTTTAGTTGTTACTCATAACCTACAAGAAGAGGCAGTGTTAGCATTTGTACAGGTTTTATGCTGATTTGTCATATTTGATACCTTAAGAATCTTTTGCTTTTACTATTGGCAGGATTTATGTAATTGGATGTGAAATTCATTCTAGTATTTCCACTATAGATTTCTAATTAATAACACTATATTTTCTGGTCCTAGCAGTAGTATAAAGCTTTGATTTTATTTGATTTATTGTATTTCTGTGCCACTTTTCATTCAAAGCAGCTTACAAACAATATATAACAATAGCATAATAAAACAGAAAATAAACATCACAATTACAACATAAGTCATATGATTAACAAATCAGTATAAAACAATAGTTACAAAATAGCAACTAAAAGCTAAATAAGCCAAGCTAACGCCTGTTGTTAAGCTTGCTCAGCCAGAAGCTGTGTTGGCTGGGGTCCTCGGGCAATGGGCCATGGGGGAGATGGTGGGGCTGTTGGGCCTATTGCCAGTGGTAAGGTGAATGTTGGCCCCAGGTAGCCTGCCCAGGTTCTGTTGATGAGGAACTTACCCACATCACTCAATAATCAGGAGGTCCATTCCCACTTGGGGAAGTCTTCCCTCACTCAGCGCCAGGGCTGCATTCAAAATTAAAACTGAAACTTTCCAGAAAACCACAAAGCCAACAAACTTGCAACTCACGAAAAAGCAGCAACACAACAAATTGAAAAAAGCAAACCAACCCCAAATGAATCAAAATCACAAGAAAACATGAAACAACACTTACTCTAACCCAATCCTAAAATTAACCCTAACCCTAACCCAGAAATGGTCTGGTTAGATAGTAAAATTGATGTTAAATTGCTTTTTTAGGGGTTGTTTTTAAAAGTCTGGAATAGATTAATCTGTTTTGCATTACTTTCTATGGGAAAGTGTGCCTTGGTTTTGGAACACTTTTGTTTTGGAACAGACTTCCGGAACTGATTAAGTTTGAGAACCAAGGTACCACTGTACATCTTTGTTGTCTCTCTTCATGAAGTATTCTAAGCCAAGATAAAACAGGCCTGTCTCAATTTAATGTGTCTGCTGTGAACTGCACATTTAGGCTTCCTCGTGCGAAAGCCACTGCTTTTTAAAAAGGTTATAACTTTTCGTACAATATCCTTGCACTGACAAAGATTGCAAAAAGACAGTCTTTTCTTTGTTTCAGAAAGCATTTGCTGTACCTATATAAGTGAATTTACTTGTGAATAAGAGCAACAATCCTCCCACTTTAAGTATTTATTTTTTTTGTGCAGCTATGAACATTATTTATTAGAGAGAAATTCCAGTTCTGAGGCATACTTCCAAGCAAATTTTAGGATTAGTGTGTGTGTTTTTTTTAATTTTTTATTTATTAAGGATTTTCTTGTTTTACAGAAGTGTAGTGCCTCGTTTTTTGTTTGTTTTTTCATGTAACATTTTTACAAATCCATTTCATTTGTTGAGGCATTAGGGGGAGAAGAAAAAAGAAAGAGAGAAGAAAAGGGGGGTGGAGAGAGGGAAGATGGATGGGGGTGGGGTCGGGTGGCGGTGTTTCTATTATGTTTAATGTGTGTAGAGTTTGGTGTCAGCGTTGTTTGTGTTGTTCACTTGTGTTCCTTTGGTGGTGAGAGAGGTTGGGGTTGGCCTAGAGTGTGATTGTTTGCTTGTGATTGGCTGTGGTGATCTTTGTTTTCGTGTGTGAATGAGGTGGGTGGGTGTTTTGGATCAGGTTAGCCATATTGATTTGTATGCTGTTGGTGGATTATTGTCATTGTCCTGTTGGACAATGGTGTCTTCTTCTGTTTGTCCCCGTGTCAGTTTCAGTTTATTAGTTAATTTTTCTAGTAGGGCTGTTTCCCATACTATTTGGTACCATTGGTCCATGCTTACTCCTGACAGGTCTCTCCAGTGTCTGGTTATGGTATTTCTGGCTGCTGAGAGCAGGTGGGTTATGAGTTCTTTGTGGTGTAAATGGGCATTGTTGTCTTGGAAGATGTTTAGTAGGGCCAATTCTGGGGTGATGTCTATTACTTGCTTAGTTATTGTACATATTTCTTGTATGGCTGTCGTCCAGAATAGTTGGATTTTGGGACACTCCCACCACATGTGGAGGTATGTGCCTGTGGAGGTGCACCCTCTCCAGCATTTTGGTGAGGTTCCTGGGTGTATTAGCGCTAGTTTCCTTGGTGTTAGGTACCACCTGTAGGTGAGTTTCAGTGTGAGTTCTTTTCTTTTCGTTGATATGGATTTAAAGGGGGGTTTAGACCACATTCTGGTCCATTGAGTGGGGTTAATCTCATAGCCTACGTCATTCTCCCATTGTTTTTTGATTGCGACTAGGGGATTTGCGGGATTTTGGAGTAGTATTTTGTATATTGCGGATACTGTCCCTTTACCGTTTCCCTGTATTGCACACAGGACTTTGTATTTCAGGCCTAGCTCAACACATTCCTCCTCTTAAAACTATCTTCTTCTTTGTCTACCTAAGGAGGCCAGTTTATTATAACAGTGATCAATGTTTACAATGCTGAACTCGCAGCTTGGTTCTTTATAGGTTTGTAATCTGTATCAAGGATCTTTTGATATTCCTTATGATGTTTCCAACTTATAATAATAATAATAATAATAATAATAATAATAATAATAATAATAATAATAATAATAATAATAATTTATTATTTATACCCCGCCCATCTGGCTGAGTTTCCCCAGCCACTCTGGGTGGCTTCCAATCAAGTGTTAAAAACAATACAGCATTAAATATTAATTATTATCTTAATATCTGTGCTATAAGCAGTGGTGTAGGATGACCCCCCAAAAAAAATTCCCCACAAGTTTTCTCACTGATCCATGTGGGAGGCACGTTCACAACCCGTAGCGCTGCGTCTGCGCATGCGCGGGTTGCAATTTGGCACTTCTGCGCATGTGCAAGTGCCGAAACTCGGAAGTAACCCGTTCCGGTACTTCCAGGTTCGGTGCAGTACGCAACCCGAAAATACATAACCTGAAGCGTCTGTAACCCAAGGTACCACTGTATTGGTTAAGTGTGCCAGTTTCTAAGGTTTTAGCTTTGCTTACCTGCTCAATTAGATCACACTCTAGGGCATCTGAAAATTTGTCTGTGTACATTACCTAATCGGAAACTCCATAATGCAGCCAGTCCCTGTGCAGCTTGCTGTAAGTTCTAGCCAGCTGATTGGTGCTTATTGAAAGCTTTGCTTGCCAAGGAACACTTGGAAGTGCACTTTAAGGCTTCATCTTGTTCCTTTGCAGCCTTTACTGCAAATGACTTTTTGGATTATCTTTGGGAAGTACGGAAACCAGATAGACAAATGCAGGTCTTTCCATGTTGAGCATTAGCATACTCCATGGTTTCCTGTGCCTCATTTGTGGTGTTGCTTCCTGTCACCTTAACAGCATTCTAACCCCCTTGATCCCTTTTCACTCCTTCCATTCTCATGTCATTCCAGTAGTGGCTGTAAAATATCAAACAGTCTTTGGAATACAGTTCAGAAACAGTACATCTGTGCATATAACCATTAAGAAATAGGTTTCCACTGGTGCAGGCTTTGTGGTTTTTGGCATGCAGTGTCTTGCTTGTGCATAATGAGAACCTAAGAGACTAAGACACACCTGTGTCTATTATCCAAATCTTGCAACAGATGGGGAGGAGATTCATGCATGTGCTTTGGGGTGCTTTTTGGGTCTGGGAAAAAGCAGCTCAACCATACATTGTGATGAAAAATGTGGGAGGCCAGGTTTTTCTCCATTTCATGTATGTGTGTAGTAATGAGATAGTCTTTAGAGTTAATCTAAAAATGAAACATGTGATACTTGAAACTAGTGTTATCAGGGCACAGGTCAAAATCTAATATAGTCATAAGTTGTGTGCAGAGTGGAAGCTTGCTTGATTTGTAGAGCCCTGATATCCCTGCTAGTACTTAGACTACAGCTGTCACCCATTTAAAATTTAAACAAGACTTTTAGCAGACTTTAAATCTGCATAAACTATGCTTCTGAAGAGGAAAAAGAGGTAAACTGTGCAGATCTATTGCGTTAATGGGGAAAGAATTAGATATATAATTCTGTGACCATACAAAAGCAGATATAACAAACGCACAAGCATAGGAGGAGGTAGGCGTGAGTAACTGGAGGAGTAGGTGTGTATCTCACATATTAGCAGAATGGGGTGGGACCCCACCATGACAGGATTTTCTTATGTGGAGGCCAGTAGCAGTGTTTGCTCTTCAGTTAACATGAATAGATTTTAGTATCTTGAGTTAGAGCTCCCAAGGGAAATCTTTTTGCAATGTTGGCTTGGTGGTATTGCATTGCCCAAAGCTATGCATAAGACTTGTGAAATCAAAGGGGCTGGACTGGAAGACAATTGGAGTCCCTTCCAACTCTGCAATTCTATGCTCACCATCATTGAGGTGATCCATGTAACTATTTTGGCAGCTTTCTCATGATGCTACCGATCTCCTTGCCTTGAAAAGGAAACCACACTGAAGCCACCCGTCTGGAAACAGCACTGAGTTTTGTCCCATTATATGTGGCCCTTAGTTGAGATTACTGCATTGCAGGGGGTTGGACCCTTGGGATCCCTTCCACCTCTACGATTCTGTGTATCTTTGCTAGGTCTGTTTTCTTGTAGTCTAATGAATTGACTGTGCTTTCAGCAATGTCTAGACATGTCAACATAGACATTGGGTAGCTCTGCTTAGCATCCATCTTTCAGGCCAACAGTGTCCTTAACTTTTCTCCAGACAGCGGTTCTTTGGTAGCCCTCTCAAAGCTGGCACTTTCCAAGGAAGGAGCAGAGAGCTGCTGGCATGTCAGCCCCTGGAAGGGAAACGAATGAAACAAATGATAAAATAATTTACATCTTTTATTATTCATTTTATTACCTCTTCATAAACAGCATTTTCTTGAGATCTAAGCCTAAGGGCAGAGGATCTTAGTGGTGTGCTAGCAAGAAGGTTGCTATCTCCTGGCATCTTTCTTAATACATTCCTCAGTGGGGCAGAGGCTTTAATCCTTGCCAGCGTGGAAATGCTGGAGCCTGCAGCAAAGGATTATACAGTCAAGTACTTGAGCTATCTGGGAGATTATTTCACTCCCTTTCCAGATCGAGTAACCCAGGAAAATATTAATGCCTGTCTTGGCAATTTGGCATCTTTTAGAGATGCAGGGCACTTGGGGGCTGGTGTAGACAAGCAGTTCCTCTGCAAATGACTTCAACTGATCGCTCACACGCAATGGTATGAGTATTGCAGGCATTTTCTAGCCTTCTCATTTTTGAAAGTGCTCTTGGAGGTGTCCTTCATTTGCTTACTATTGAAAGAAATATGTGGACACAAAACCATTCTACATCTCAGGGACCCATGTATGCATAAAAATCAACCACAGTGTACATTAACATAATGACATCTAGAATGTGAACAAATGAATTTGGCTTTGCATATTGCCAAATCAGTGTTCATAGTCAGTGTTCATCATAATGCCAAGGAAAATGCAGAGCATCCAACATTAATATTACTTTGTCAGTATGCATATTATAAAAACATTAAAAGGCAGGTATTCTCTGGTTGAGAGTCCTTGCTCTTTATGTAATTCATCATCCAATGCTGAACTGGAGCTGTTCCTATTGACCAAAACAGTGTCCATAATTTTTGATACGTATACATTTGTCTTTGATCTCTAGTGACTGGTGAATAGCAGCTGTTTTTCTTTAATCCACATTCTCTGTCTCATATTGAGCCCAGCACATTGTCAGGCTTTGGAGAAATGGCTCCCTCCCCCGCTTTGGCCGTGCATTAGCAGAACAAAGCAATTAGAGTCCCTTACCAGTTTAAGAGTGTTTAATGATCAGAGCAAAGGAACAATGCAGCCATTCTCAGAATAAAGGTGCTCCCAATTAAGCTTCCCTCCTACTCCCCCCCCCAAGTTATCTTCCTCACTTCCCCCTTCTTGCAGCCTGATTTCGCAACCACTGAACCTTGCTTTTTCATGTTTCCTATGTAGCACCTGAAATCCATGCACCTCCAACACTTTCTGCTGAGGTTCTTCAGGAGTTGTCTTCCACTAATGCCAGCTTTTTCTCTTGTCATCCATTAATTCCTTCAGGTGATGATATGGTGACAGATGGTCAGCCATCAACCAGCACTTTAAATTTAGCTGATCTTAAAGAACAGGTAAAACATACCTATTTTTATCCTTTATGCACAAAATTGATATTAATCCACATTTAACTCAATGGGACTTAATTGTAAGTAGAAACGTATAAGATTGCCCTGTAAATCATTTTGTTATGTGCATAATATTGCCAGGAGTAGAGTGGAGAGCTGAATTTTTGTAGGTAAAACATGCACTTTTACAACTAAAATCTTGGCTGCAGTCCACCTGACCAAAATCTCTTTAGCCCAGTGTTTCCCAACCTTGGGCCTCCAGCTGTTTTTGGACTACAACTCCCATCATCCCTAGCTAGCAAGACCAGTGGTCAGGGATGATGGGAATTGTAGTTCAAAAACAGCTGGAGGCCCAAGGTTGGGAAACACTGCTTTAGCCTATTGAACAGATAGATGAACTGCTGGCCTGTGAACTGGCTCTGGTTCTAGCTCTTCAATCAACTTTATTTGTCCTGTCCATGCCAAATTGGTGTTATATTAGGTACTTTCCAGTACCATGATACATCACCAGCTAAACATTGCAACTCACCAATATATCACGATACCTGAAATAAGGATGGAGCTATGTCAAGGCACTGGCTGACTTCATGGTTTTTCTCGCATTGTGATTTTTGCCTGCGCCTGCTCTTTAATTTGCTGCCGCCTGCATGAGGCCAGGGAAAGCTGAGCCGGCAGAGTTAACAGGAGTTGCAGGAATCAAGAGAAGTATTTCCTGGCTTTACAGATTTCCTCACATTATGAGTTTCCATAGCACACACAGACAAACACACACACATAATGATTTGTGATATATTGTCAGGTCAAAAATTATGAAACTTATATAATGATACGGACTTCAGACCGGTTTTGGATGATATATCAGCCAACCCTACTTTCCGGTCAATCCCATACCTGAGGATCTGAGGGGCAATTGAAATCTCTGCTAAAAAGGGGGGGGGGATTGTTTTAGGGGTTTCAATGTAAACCTCTTCCTGGGCTGAGAGCCACAATGATGAAAAATGCTCCTGCTTCTCTGCTGATACAGTGAGGGGGGGAAAGTATTTGACCCCCTGCTAAATTTGCCCATTTGCCTTCTGACGAAGAAATGACCTACCATTTTAATGGTAGGTTTATTGTAGCTGTGAGACACAGAATAACAACAGGAAAACATCGGGTTGACTGAGGAGTGTGCGGCCTTGGCTCTCTTTAATGTCTCTGCATAGGTATGCACTGCGTGTGTATGCATGCATGTGCAAAAGTGTCATGGTGGCTAGTAATGCCCACTGCTGGCAGACAGCCCTTAGAGGGGTTGTTGTGAAACCCTTTGGTCAAAAAAGATTGGTCACAAGTGCTAACCTCTTTCAGTTTCAGAGCTGCAGCACCCTATTGCAACCATGGAGCCCATTTGAAATCAGTGCTACAACTGCACCATCATGTCTTTAATTAAGTACTGTCAGGGAACTGCCATCGGAGGAACCGGTGGTGAAAGGGATCATGCAGGCTGGGAGAGACTCAGCAGCTGAAGCAGGAACCAGCAGGGGGAGTGGTGGGTCTCTGGTGGAAGGGCTCACGCAGGCTGGGAGAGACTCAGCAGCTGAAGCAGGAAGTAGCAAGGGGAGAGGTGAATCTCTGAGGGAAAGCGAGCAGGAGGGAGGGCTCAGGGACTCTTCCAGCGAGAGCAGTGGGGGGGTATCTGAAGCTCCCATAGGGAGACCCACTCCTCGCCGGAAACTGTCACGTCGTGAGTCCAGAAGACGTGTTTCCGTTAAGGAGCTGTTATGCTGGAAACGATTTCGAAAGCAACCACTGTCGGAATCTGCAAGTGACTAGAGCAGCCATGTCTGAGGGGCTCTGTCACAGACAGAAGTTTGTGGGCTTGAACAAACTCTGAGGGATTACGATTTTACGCACAAGCAGCTCATCATCCCATCACAGCATTCCGACAGTCTTTGTAAGCTGTTTGTGCAGGAGAAGGCATCATGAGCGAGCCAGCCGGAACCGGGCAGGCAGGAGCTGGAGCAGGGCCAAGCCTGGAGGAGAGCTACCGGGCGTTGGAGATCCAGCTAGCGCTGCAGACGGCAAGGCTAGAGGAGAGAAGGGCGCAGGATGCAGACAAGAGGGGAAAAGCCACCCAGTTCCCCAGGAAGGTACCAGGATTGGTGCAGAAGTTTGGGGGGGACCCCAAGGACTACCATGCCTTTAGAACAGAGATGCAATATGCCCTCAATGTGCAGTTTGATGAATTCCCTGACGAGGAATCGCGAGTGGCTTACGTGATTGGGCATCTTGAAAAGGGAGCACGGGATTGGGTGAGACCCATGATGGCAACGAATAGTGCCATCCTAAAGGACACAATGAAGTTCTTTCGTGCCATGGATCTGATGTTTTCCAGTGATATTGAGCAGGGAGTGGTACGCAGGCAGCTAATGGCTTGCAAACAGGGGAGCAGATCTGTCCGTGAGTACTGGACTGAATTCACCATGTTGGTTCACAGATTGGGGTGGGACTTATCGGCGGAACCCATTCAGATGCTATTTGAAGAAGGGCTGGCTCCAGTGGTGAAAGATGAACTGGCCAGGGGTCCCAGGGCGGATTCTATGGATCAGCTGAGCAAATCTGCGCTGACCATAGGAGCGCGCCAGGAGGCGAGAGCTTTGGAGAGGCGGGAAGGGAAGGGGGAACGTTGGAAGGAGTTCCGCATTCCAGACATTCCAGAAACAACTTTCCCGCCGGCAGAGCCGATGGAAATCGGAACAGCGCGCGCGCAGTTTCAAAGCCCAGTGAAGGGGGAAAGAAGGAGGGAAAAGGCGCCCGGAAATGCTATCTCTGCCAACAGCCAGGTCACTTTGCCAGAGTCTGCCCCCAGAGGAAGGAATGGCAAGGGATGGTGGGAGCTGTTGAGGGTAGAGAGGAGGAAAAACCGGAGCAAGTAAAAGCCAACGCCTGGTTGCCACCGTCGGGGCACAGCAGCCAGGCCAAAGAGCAGTGAAAGTGCCCACGCCGGAACCTCCTAAACCTGCCCTAGTGATTGAAGTGTCGCTAGAGCTGCAAAACGGATACCCCCTAAAGATAAAGGCGCTGTTGGACTCGGGCAGCTCCTGCAATTTCATAAGCAAGGAGTTTGCAGCTGAACACCAGATACAGACTATCCCTTTAAGCAACCCCCTGCAGGTGACCACGATCGATGGCAGGGAGTTGTTGGGAGGAGAAGTCAGCTTGCAGACCGTCCCAATGATAATGAAGGTGGCAAGGCACACCGAACTGATAGCGTTTAATGTGGCCACCTTGGGAGGAGCCCCTATTATTTTGGGGATGAGCTGGCTAGCGTTACATGATCCGCTGGTGGGCTGGCATCAGAGAGTGGTTTCCTTTAGTTCAGCACATTGCTTAGAACACTGCAAAGGGGGAAAGGGTTCAGCAGGGGCCCAAGCCACCCTAGCAGGGACGGAAGTAATGGAGAAAGTGAAGGTACCACGACAATACGCAGATCTCAGCGACGTGTTCAGCGAGAAGGAAGCTGACCAACTACCCCCGCATAGACCCTTTGACTGTCAAATCAATTTACTCCCTGGGGCACAGCTTCCTGTAGGCAAGTTGTACGCCATGTCAGACAGAGAAATGCAGGAGCTAAGGGAGTTCATTGACAAGAACCTGAAGAGAGGTTTCATCAGAGAGTCCAGAGCGGTGGGAGGTAGCCCAGTGTTTTTTGTGGATAAAAAAAACACGGACAAGCCGAGACTGGTGTGTGACTTCAGGGGGTTAAACGCAGTGTCAGAACCATTGGCTTTCCCAATGCCCCGGATTGACGACATTTTGACCAGGGTGCGGAAGGGAAAGATTTTTACAAAGCTGGACCTAAGGGGGGCGTACAATCTGATACGTATAAGGAAAGGGGATGAATGGAAAACCACCATGTTCACCCCTTTAGGGGCATTTGAATACTTAGTTATGCCATTTGGATTACAAGCAGGGTCGGCGTGCTTCCAAGCTTTTATGAACCACGTACTGGGGCCTTTACTGTACAAGAATTGTGTGGCCTTCCTAGATGACGTGTTGGTGTATTCTGAGAATGAGGAGCAACATGTAAGAGACGTCAGAGAAGTGTTGAGCAGGCTGCAGGCCAACCGGTTGTGGGTGAAACTGGAGAAGTGTCAGTTTCATACCAAGGAGGTGGAGTTTCTGGGGTACCGCCTGTCAGACAAGGGATTGGCCATGGATCCCGGCAAGGTCCAGGCAGTGCTGGAATGGAAAACACCCAAAACAAAGAAGGATGTGCAGAGGTTTCTAGGGTTTGGGAACTTTTATCGTAAGTTCATTCGAAACTTTGCCCACCTGACGGTGCCCATTACGGACTGTCTCAGCAGTAAGAAGAAATTCGTTTGGACTGAGGAGGCGGAGCGAGCCTTTGAGGAACTGAAAAGGGCCTTTGCCTCGGAGGAACAACTTCTGCATGTGGATTTACAAAAAAAGATGAGGGTCGAAACAGACGCATCAGACAGAGCCATAGGGGCGGTGCTTCTTCTGCAGCCAGGGAAGGAGGGGTCAGAGTGGAGACCGTGTGCCTTTTTCTCGCGGAAACTGAACAAATCCGAGAGGAATTACACGGTGTATGATCGAGAACTTCTTGCTATTCATGAGGCTTTCCGGAAGTGGAGGCACCTGCTAATTGGTGCACAACATAAGGTGCAAGTGTGCACTGACCACAAGAACCTAGAGTATTGGCGAACGGCACGAGTGCTCAACCAATGGCAGTTGAGATGGGCTCAGGAGTTCTCCAAATTTAACTTTGAGATTTGTTACGTGCCAGGCCCAGAGAACGTTAGGGCGGACGCTCTCTCACGCAAACCTGAATATTTGGAGGGGGAGGGAGCACCCGAAGAAAGACATGTCATTCCAGAGGACCGCTGGGTGTGTGGGGCGGCATTGGTGGGGCAAAGAGAACTGGTAGAGGGAACGGAGAATGATGAATACGCCCAGGACAAACTCAGGGGTCTCAGGAGGGAGGGAGATAAACCCGGAGGTTTTGAGGAGAAAAACGGGGCGTTGTATTACAAGGGAGCGTTATATATACCTGAAGGTGATTTGAGAGAGAAGGTACTCAAGCAGCTGCACGATAGCCCCACAGCAGGGCATTTTGGGCAACACAAAACCATGTGGCTGGTTACCAGGGAATTTTGGTGGCCCAAGGTCAGGGAAGATGTGCGGGAGTATGTGAGAGGGTGTGACCAATGCCAGCGAGCCAAAGGGGAGAGGCGGGCGCCGGCAGGGTTATTAGAACCGCTACCCACACCTGAAAGACCATGGGAAGCAGTGGCCATAGATTTTATGACTGATCTGCCAAAGTCCAGAGGGAAAACAGCCATCATGGTTGTGGTAGACCTGTTAACCAAAATGGCCCACTTTGTAGCCTGCTCACATGCTGTCACGGCAGAAGAAACAGCTAAATTGTTTGTAGAAAATGTGTTTAGGTTGCATGGCGCCCCCTTGAGGGTGGTTTCAGACCGAGGGAAACAATTTACTTCCAGGTTCTGGAGGAAGCTCATGAGCTTACTGCATGTAGAGGTCAATTTTTCGACTGCCCGGCATCCTGAAACCAACGGGCAGGCAGAAAGAGCCAATGGCATCCTCCAGCAATATTTGAGGTGTTATGTCAATGATAGAGAGAATGATTGGGTGGAGAAGCTGGCGTTGGCGGAATTTGCCTACAACAATGCAGAGAACGTGTCCACGGGGATGAGCCCCTTTTGGCTAATTACGGGTGTCATCCCAGGGCTTTCCCAGGAGGGGAGGGGGAGAGATGGAGTGTTCCAGCTGCCGAACAGTTCGTAGAAGAAATGGAAGCGATCCATCGTCAGCTACAGCTAAATTTAGACAGGGCCAAGGAGGAATATAAGAGGCAGGCAGACAAAAACAGAAGAGAAGGTGAAACCATTAGGGTGGGGGACCAGGTGTGGCTGTCAACCAAGGGGTTACCCTTCAAAGGGGGTTGTAAGAAGTTGAGACCCAAAAGACTGGGCCCATTTGAAGTTACGCAACAGGTCAACCCAGTGGCTTTCAGACTCCGGTTACCGAACCACATGAAGCTGCACCCAGTTTTCCACAGGTCGTTGCTGTCACCGTATAAAGGGGACAGAGAAGGGAGGGTCACTCGGGGACCGGCAATGGAGGAAAGGGAACAAAGCTACCATGTAGCGGAGATCCTCGATTCCAGGTGGAAGGGAGATCAAGTAGAGTATTTGGTAATGTGGGAAGGGGAACCGGAGTCGGAAAACACCTGGGTCATGGCGGAGGATGTCAATGACGAGGTTTTAATAGAAACTTTTCATCAGAGGTTCCCAAGTAAACCTCAGCCAGTAGCGAGGTTCCGGAGGGAATACTTTGCCACCACTGATGAAGAAGAGGAGTTGGAGGGGTTCACAGATTCCGAGGAGGAGGAGGAGTCAGCGAGCCAGAACGGAGACCGATGGAGGGAAATGTTCGAGACGTCTGAAGATGAAGAGGATTCTTTTCAGGGTTTTACCTCCTCACCACCCAGAGGAGAGGGAACGGGAGGGGGTGAAGGGGGCCCTGGAGGGGAGGTGGATGTCAGGGAACTGCCATCGGAGGAACCGGTGGTGAAAGGGATCATGCAGGCTGGGAGAGACTCAGCAGCTGAAGCAGGAACCAGCAGGGGGAGTGGTGGGTCTCTGGTGGAAGGGCTCACGCAGGCTGGGAGAGACTCAGCAGCTGAAGCAGGAAGTAGCAAGGGGAGAGGTGAATCTCTGAGGGAAAGCGAGCAGGAGGGAGGGCTCAGGGACTCTTCCAGCGAGAGCAGTGGGGGGGTATCTGAAGCTCCCATAGGGAGACCCACTCCTCGCCGGAAACTGTCACGTCGTGAGTCCAGAAGACGTGTTTCCGTTAAGGAGCTGTTATGCTGGAAACGATTTCGAAAGCAACCACTGTCGGAATCTGCAAGTGACTAGAGCAGCCATGTCTGAGGGGCTCTGTCACAGACAGAAGTTTGTGGGCTTGAACAAACTCTGAGGGATTACGATTTTACGCACAAGCAGCTCATCATCCCATCACAAGTACTGTTGCTTTTGATAGTTTGTAGTCATAGGTCACATTAGGTGGGTTGGAGCCAAAATTTTGTTTCTCTCTTTGATCTGTAGCAATGCGCCCTGTGCATTTTGAAATGGAAGCTATGATACTGACCAGCTTGAGAAGAATATTGCATTTTCTTTTTGTCATTGTATTTTTTCTTATAGTTATGTAATCCATTAGAATAATTAAAAGAAACCCAGTGGTATTTTTGGCACTTTCCCCCTTCAGCAGCAGACTTCCTGTGCCATGCTGATTTTGAGACTCTTCTCAGTTTCAAAAATGTCTTGCTACAGGGACTGCATTGGGTAAGTTCTGCTGTTTGGGAAACCAAGGTCCAAAGTCACCTTGGACACACACAATTAGTGGCATGCTTCATTGGCTCATTGCGAAAATCCCTCTTATTCAGACAAGCCTGGAACTATATATATATATATTCATGTACCTTTATTATCTGCATCTCAGGAAGGTATTGCTATGGAAATGGTTTCTCATTGTAATTTTTATCTCTTGTCATTTCTATGCATTTTTGTACCTTCAATAAAATAGGTTCCATTATCAGTTGATCCTTCTTTGAATGCGCCAGTTTCCTGTCTGAGTGTAACTGAAGATGTGGAAACAGCAAGTGAAAATGATAGGAAACTAGAATTGGATGAAGCAAATAAAGAAACACTTCAGCAAACACTTTCAAGTCTAGAAGTTAAACTTAAAGCTGCTGATGAAGAAAAATGTAGAATAAAAAAGGTATAACTAAAACTCCTCAGCGTCATCCTTTGAAATCTATGGGTAATTTCATTATGGTTGTAGCTGGCAACATCACCTATAGTTAGACTTGTCTAACACTTTCCAGTCCAAGATCCTGTCCTCAGTTGCTGTTTGCTTTGCCCAAATCTAACCATTTTGGTTTCCTTTCCATGCTGGGTGTCTGACTCAGTTTGACTTATTTGGAAAGTTTCAGGAAAGAAGGTCAAGATCCTTCGGAGAACAAGGTGGAAAAATGTTATTTTGCTGATAGTCTAGGAATATGTTGTAGGGGCTCTCTCTTTCTATATATATATATATATATATTTGCTTTCTGGTGAATATCATATTAATACTGTTAATTCTGCTGAGCTTAAAAAACCCTTAAATTCAGTGGCTTATCAGTTCCTCTCTTTGCCCAAAAGTTGACTAATATTTAATTGTTTAATATTTTTTGTGGAAAGTCTGGCTTAGAATTTAAAAATAGGTTCAGTACTTCTTCATGTTAATCTTAAATCTTTTTTAGGAGTTAGAAGATTTGTTGGAAAAATACAGGATTCTGGAAACAGATTTCCTGAAACACAAGGAGGATAAATTGATTTCACATGAAGATCAGTACAACAAGCTTCAGGTAACTTGTTTTTCTCTCACCACTTCCCTAAGGCTAAATATGTGGTCCAATACACATTTTTCTTTTTCAGTGACTTGCATGGTTGCCTGAAAGTTTCAAAAACATTTTTTTTTCTTTCAGAACAGGACTTTAAAAAAGTAGAAGCTCTCTTGCCACTGAATTTTATAACATAAAGCCATGGGTCCCCTCTTCCCAAGGTTAACCCTCCCCCCAAAAACCAAAACCAAAAAATGCATCCCATCAGCTGTTTGGCATTTTCATAGGCAAACATTAAATTTCTATCAGTTTTTCAGTGCTTTGGAGAACTTGTAACAATGACTTCAAAATTTTAATCTTTTTCTTTTCTCTGGAAGTATCATATGGTATTTCCCTTTGACGGTGTTTGTCTGGAATGAACGTATAATTATTTTGCCAATGGCTGCTCTCCATTATTTGGTGGTAACAGATTCAAAGGAAGCCCAGAGAGGTTGTTTGGTATCTGTGTGTTACATGCAACTAAATCATTCCTCGAGTATGCCCACAGAATTTTATGGATGAATTGGTTAAGTCCATTGATTTCAGTGGGATTACTTTGAGTATGACTTAGATGGGCACATGACTCAAATTCATGTTTTCACATTTGCTCCATACTAGGCATAATTTGCCCATAAAGGTTGAGTACATAATGTCTTCATTCAGTAAATAAATTGAAAATATTCTTTGTGTGGAAGTGATGTCATGGGTGTCTGAGAGCCACTTGTTACCAGCTTTGACACCTGTTGCCCTATGTAAAAAAGGTAAAGGTAAATGATCCCATAAAGTAATGCTATAAAGTCGTTTTTTTGGAGCGGCCTCTGCAGCATTTGTTTGGGGGAATGTTTAATGACTCACAATCAGCCCATGGAGCGATAGGCCGCTTGTGAGTGCTCCAGCATGGTGGCCAAGACAACAAAGCAGAGCTGGCGATGGAGGAAACCAAGAGAAGTGAAGGTTGCCTTTCATTGTATCTACCTATTATTTCAACCAAATACCTCTCTAAATAGGCACAAGTTATTTAGGCTAAAAGTAATTAAGTTGTATTAAAGCTGAAGCTGTGGGAAGCCCCAAAAATTTCATGTACAAAAAAGTTACAAGCCAGTCTATTTACAAGTCAGTTTATTTTTCAGTCCAAGATTATTAAATGCTATTTGCCATTTAGCAATCAGAGATCTAGGAATAGGGATAGGTAAAACTTGAAACAAGAACAACTTTTATGTAGATAGGCCTATGTAACTGTTAACATTTTTTGATCAGCCAATCGTTTTAATGATAACTTCTGTCTGTTTCTATTGTTGTACACCACAGTGTTATATTGTATGTATTGGTGGCATATGAATACTTTTATAAGTAACTTAATTTACGCAATACCATCATTGTTAGGAATTCAGTTCTTCCTTCAAAATACAGGTTGGATTTAGCTCATCAGGCTATGTCCCTATTAATCTTATTGTTAACCAGGCTATAATTTAAGGTAAATCATTTAAGTTCCCAGGTAAATAAACATCTATATATTGAAGAGAAAGGGAAATCTTAATTCCAGTTAAATGACATGTCACAAGTTGTATGTTGGAGTCAAATTTAAGAAATAAGGATTTAGATTTATTATAATTTATCCTGTAGGCAACCAAAATACTAAAGTCTTGGAGGTTAACCATAGCTTTTGGGAGGGAGGTTAACAGATTATATGACAAAACTGCCATATCACCTTAACATAGGAGATGGGTCTTGGTTGTCATTTACAGCCCCTTATATATGCATCTGTGTGAAGAAACAAAGTGATGGCTGATCTTCCATTCTGGTCATCTTGGGCCCATCTGGGATTAGCACCACCTAGTTCTTGAGGTTACTTCACAGGATCTTTTTCTGGTGGTGTTCCTGGAAGTGGCAGATTCAGTCTTATCTGAATCAGGGTGGGTTGAGGGCAGGTTTTATGAGCAAAATTTTCAGATGAAAAATGAGAGAGAAATTGCTGAGGTGAGGTCTAAGCAGTACTTGAACCAACTTGTGTTTCCCCTTTTGCTCTTCAAATCAGACTTCTTCCTTAACCTGCACGTTAACAGGGCAGACCTGCTTCCATCACACCTAGTTTGGTCATCGATCAGCCCATGTATTCAGCTCCACCCTTAGTTGAAAAGCATGAATTTTTGAAATCAAACTTTAAAATGTAGAACAATGTTGTTTCGTTTAGTGCACATGAATATGAACAGCATGGAAATATATCTTGGAGGTAGGTACATTCTGTGGCTAAGAGTATTAGAAAATGTATGTTTTCTTTTAAAAGTAATATGACTTACATCGTGTTAAATATCATCTTCTAACAAAATATTTAGGTTGGTTTTAGGTGCAGACATAGAGGAGACAGAACACTAATAATGAAAAATGGGTGTTTAAAAAGTTACCTATTATACCTGCCACTAAATTTATAAATGAAATTCCAGGAACTTTTGCAGGTCATAGAAGAGCTTGAAAATATGGTGCATTGAGGAAAGTAGCAGGAAAAGGGTACTTTCTTAGTTTCTAGCCTTGTTTTTGCTAGTTGATTAAACACATTTATGCATATGCCCACTTCTGTTCAGTTTTTCTGCCTGGACATTTCAATTTATTTTTGGCATGTCTTTGTGCTTTTGAATTCCTTTCCTTGTTTTATTCAGTGACATTCCCCCCCCCCCAAACCTCCCAGAGCCACAAACTCAACTTATACAGCAAACTGTGTATTGAACAAAGTAGATTAATGAAGAAGCACATAGAAAAGAATAGATAAATATAGCACTACCTAATGCTAGAATGTATCTGGAATGACTTTAAATCCTAAAGGGCACAATAACTGGCAGAAAATTTACTTTTTCCAATTTGTACACTTTCTAATACTGCCTGGGCTCCTTTCAGCTAGCATCTTTCAATCCCAGCTGTATCCAGCAATGAGGGTGTCAAGCCATCAGATCCATTTCCAGTGATTGCCTCAGAAATGCTAAGCATACATTGCTTTTCCTCCTCTTTTAGGTTTCATTTAAATATGAAGGTCTCCTACTAAATATGAAAAAACAACCCAGAATTATGTTAGGACTAGAGCAATGATTTGATCAATGTGATCCATTATGAAAATGCTCACAAAATTCCTGCCTTTAAAATGGTCAGTTTGTATATTCCATAGTATTTGAAGTTCTTCATTTTGGAGTATTACTTTTGCTATGTAGAAACTTCTTTTAGGAACATGAAGATAACTTTAGCTCACTTCAGGTGATTTTCTAAACTAGGGGTAACCAATGTGGTGCCCTCCAGGTGTTTGGGAAGTGAAAAGAAGCTTTTGCTCCCCTCTTCTCAAATGTGTACGGCAGTGATTTTCAATCAGTGTGCCATGGCACCCTGGGGTGCCACAAATAATGGCCAGGGGTGCTATGGGCAACACTGGCCTATGCCCATTTTTCTTTCCCTTCCTCCTCTGATGTCCTCTCGTATCTCTGCCTCCCAAAGGCTTGCACAACTGTTTGTTGCAGCAGCCTTGGCTACAAGCGCCGCAGGGGAATGGTGCTGGTTGCCAAGAGCTGAGGCGGCCTCAGAGTAAGCAGGCAGGCAGGCAAGGGAGCCCAGCCAGCCAGTCCATGAGCCCTTGCTGTTGGGAATGGACAGACAAGTCCCATGCCCCTGTGGGTCCGTGTGAGGAAGCACCTCTCTTTGGGGCAGGAGGGGCAGCTCAGAGACAAGGCGGCAGCAGCGGCTGCCCAGTGGACACCCAAGGAGAGGGGAGAGGAGGCTGAGGTAACGCTCCACAAGGGAGGGTGTCTGAAAAAGGATGAGAGGCTGCTCGCTCTGCAGGCAGGAGGTGACATAACTGGGCTCCTGAGCCCCACAGGGGTACTGCAGAAAGAAGGTAGTTGGTTAAGGGAGCCGTGGACTCCAAAAGGTTGGAAACCTCTAGTGTAAGGATAGAAGAGAGGGAGCATGTGAATCATAGGGCTGCTTGCTGCTCATAAGCAATTCCCACTCACCCCTTCCCAACAGGTGGGCAGAGTTTGCGGCCCTAAGCGGGGCCACCTGGCTGGGTGCCCCCCCCAAGTAACTGTGGGCTTGGCCCACCCCTGGTGGGCCAATGGGATGCCGTCGGGGGTGTGGCCTGGGAGTAGGTTTAGGGGCCGGTTCCCGGTCAAGACTCACTTGTCTTTTTCTCTTCTAGGGTCATGTAAATCATGTTTTTTTAAGATCATGTTCTCAAGCCGGGTCATTGCAATTTGCTATCTATAAACAAACTATGGAGCAGCAGCAGCAATATCTAAAGCCAGTGGTGTAGACATCTATATTAGCACATCTGAGAATTCGTTATCACTGCCTTAAAGAACAAATAGAATAAACCTTAATGTTTGTTTTCATGTTATGTAACCTTACAAAAAGTAATGCCTGGCTTGTTTTTCTGTTATCTCTATCCCTTTTTTCTGTTGTATTGTTTATACAGGTAACTTGCATTTTGGCTGGGGGTGTGTGTTATTTTTGTTTGTTACTATGTTATGTATTTTTGTGATTTTATATTGTAAACCATGCTGTGATCCTCAGATGGACAGTATAGAAATAAAATAAAATAATTTAGGGGTTATATTCTGGGGATTGCACTTATACACAAAAACATTTATTCCCAAACTACCCCCTTGCACCCCTTTGAAACTGCCCCCAATCTTATCTTCCAAAGCCATCATGTCAAAAGAGTCTTGTCCACCAAGCAAAGCTCTCTTCCTTGCTCACTGGGCTCTGGGAGGCCCTTGTGAGATCCAAGTTCCAGCGAGATCTCATGAGAGCCTCCCAGAATGTAGTAGGGAAGTCTGAGAGCTTACTGTAAAAGCTCTTTACTCTGCAGGAAAACCCTGCACAAAAAGAGCTTCTGTGCCTTTAATTGGTGTAATTTCAACTGTCTTGCCTTCAGTTGCATAAAACTGAAATTGTACATGTTAAACGTGCATAAGTTGTGAGTTACCGTACTTTTCGCACCATAACACTCAGTTTTCTCCCCCTAAAAGGTAAAGGGAAAAGTGTGCGCGCGTTATGGAGCGAATGCAGGCAGGAGGAGCCGCTCTTGTTGGCTGTTCGGCAGCCTCTCTTCCTCCGCTTGGCTCGTTGAGAAGCCGGCAACAGCTGAGCAACAGCTGAGTGTCGGGAGACAGCCTCTCTTCCTCCTGTCTGCCTGCTCTATGGCTTTTTGGCGAGGTGGGAGAAGGGAGGCAGCTTGGAAGCCGGCAAGAGCTGCGCGCAGCGTGTAAAAGCCAAGGTGGGGAAAGGGAGACAGCCTCTCTTTCTCAGTGTCTGCCTGCTCTATGGCTCTCCCTTACACAAAGGTAAGCGGCTCTTACTCTGCTTTCTTTACAATGAGCCGGAAGGAGGGACAAAGAGGGCATCCCCTTCCGTCCCTCCCCCAGCACCTCACCGGTAAATTCAAACAAAGCGGCTTACAAGGCTCGTGTCCTTGAGTCTCCTCCTCCTCTTTTTGCTCCGGTTCGAGGCAAGGCAGCTGCACAAATGTGAGTTCCCCCTCTCTCTTCCTTCCCTCCCTCCCTCCCTCCCTCCCTCCCTCCCTCCCTCCCTCCCTCCCTCCCTCTTCCAACTTCAAAAAATATTGAGGGGACAGCCAGGTAAGCACCACTCACATACCACAATGGGGGGTGGGGGATGACTCCCTCAAATATTTAATGGGGGGATGAAGGCACCTAGGCCCATAGGAGTTGGCTGCTTTGCCTAGGACAAATGTGAGCTCTCCATCTCTCTTCCCTCCCTCCCTCCCTCCCTCTTCCAACTTCAATAAAATATTGGGGGGGGGCAGGTAAGCCCCATCTGACAGACTGCAATGATCTCAAGACAAAGTGCATGCACACTGATACCTTATATGAATGGTAATGCCCATCAGCATGGGGGGAGGATGACTCCCTCAAATATTTAATGGGGGGTGAAGGCACCTAGGCCTATAGGAGTTGGCTGCTTTGCCTAGGACAAGTGTGAGCTCCCCCCCCTCTTCCTTCATCACTGTATTGGAGATACTATACATTACTGACAGTTCCTTCATTCATGTGGTTACAAAGCACGGATCCACATGGATCCTCAGGATTTTTGCACTGGGTCACCTCAAATTCACCATCAGATCACATAGCATGTCCATGGCTACAGCTTGCACCAAAAAAATCACGCACCCACTGTTGCCTGGGGCCGCAGTGGTGCAAAAATGTGGTTACAAAGCACGGATCCACATGGATCCTCAGGATTTTTGCATTGGGCTACCCCAAACTCACCGTCAGATCACATGCCTGTGGCCACAGCATGAACCACAAAAATCATACATCCACTGTTTCGTTTAGAATTTTTTTTCTCTTGTTTTCCTCCTCTCAAAACTATGTGCGTGTTATGGCTGGGAGCGTCTTATAGAGCTAAAAATACGGTACTTGTATTAGATTGTAGACTTGTTTGTGGGGGCAATGATGTGCAACATCTAGAAAACTTTATGTGAAACTTTGTTGAGCATCTAGAAAACCTTACTTGTGGTGATAATGGCAGTGAGTATTAGGACTATCTTTTATTTCTTCCTTAAAGTGCAATGTGAAATACCTTTCTTAGTTTAATCCTCTAAACTGCTGTAATAATGTAGTTCAAATATTCCATTTGCCTAGACATTTTGCAACATTACTAGTCAGAATTTAATTGAATCCTGGGGAATTTGAATTCTCCATTCCCAACGGAGAGATTGAACAGGTTCCTCAGCAAAACGGGGTCCCCTGTCTTGGAGGAGTTACAGTAAGGGGACAGTGGTAACTACCTATCCCTTTTTAAAAGTGTACTCCTAGAAATGAGCAGGACATGACACCCACCAATTTTAAAAGAGCAGTTCCATCTCTGTTGAAATGAAGATGAGCCTTCCAGTAAATGTAGTCTGACTTCAAGATCTAATGCTACTGTATTACAAAGGATATGGCCAGGACTCCGTTTCTTCCAGGCTTTGGTTATTGAATAGTAGCTAAAGCATTAGGTGTCTAGACACTTGAATGTTCAGTAGCATTCTGAGTCATTCTTCTAACTTTAGAAGGTTATTTATGCTTCCATAAACATTTGGATATTAACAGTTTCAAGTTGGATGCAATTATTTCAAAGGACAGTTAGAGATGGAATCTGGGTGGATAAAATTAAATTGTGTCTTAAAAAACAAAATAAATTAGGTTTTTAATACAGTGGTGCCCCGCAAGACGAATGCCTCGCAAGACGAAAAACCCGCTAGACGAAAGGGTTTTCCGTTTCAGAGGCGGTTCGCAAGACGAATTTCCCTATGGGCTTGCTTCATTCCCCCCCCCCCGCTTTCCCCCCTTTTTCAAAGCCGCTAAGCCGTTAATAGCCTTTTAACAGCTTAGCCGCTAAGCCTTTAATAGCCGCTAAGCCGCTAAATCGCTAATAGCGCTAATCCCCTTAGCCGCTAATGGGGTTGCTTCGCAAGATGAAAAAACCGCTAGACGAAGAGAATCGCGGAACGGATTCTTTTCGTCTTGCGAGGCATCACTGTAATTAAAATATATTTTAAGAGAATATATATTATTTGTATATAGTGTTAGTTAATCTGTGTTAATCTGTGTTAGTTAAATATGCAGTAATAAAATGATATCTGACTAATGTAAATAAATGTAATGTTTGTACTCATAATCACTTAAAATTAAGAAAATTGCTGTCAAACTCATTGCATTAATACCAGCTTTCCCAGGTAAAGGAAAACGTGACTTTTGATGTGAATTACTGTATGACACAGTAATTCATATGCTGGCAGTTATGGACCCTGAGACCTTTCAACCAGACATTTTATTTCCATGTCATAGTGAAAGAGTATTTTACCTAGTCACTACAATTCATCAGTTATATTTAACTAATAACAACAACAATAATAATAAATTTGTATGCTACTTTAAAAGAGAGAAACTTAAACTGGTTCATAGAAGAAAAATCATCGTACAAACAAAAGTCAGCAATTCAATAAATACTAATAGCAGCAGAAAGGTTAATAAAAATGTTGTCTTGTCTGGAAAAAAGCACAGTAGCAGCAGAAACAGTTAATAAGCATTGAAAAAAATCAAACTAAATCTGAAAGATAAAATAATTGAATTAGCTTTTTCAAAAATACGTTGGCTAAGATTTTTAATTGTTATTGATGTATTTCAGCAAAAACCTTGGCACCATAAACAATTTAGTTTTGAAGTGGCATATAATGAGGTTTACAAAATAGCTTAAAATATAAAACCAGTCTTTACCAAACAAGTGAAGCCTGAAGCAGCATATTGGTGTGCCATCTCATTTTTTTCTGGAGAAAACATTTCATAAAAGTTGGTTTCACTACTAAGAGGTTCTGCTCTTGAGTTCTGCCAACCTAACTTCATTCAGGAGCATCACATGAAGCAAGGTGATGACCTGAATGAGGTTGAGGTGCCTGCTCTCTTGTGTATTAACATAGACCTTGAGGGCCCTGACTTAGAATCATAGAATCATAGAGTTGGAAGAGACCACAAGGGCCATCGAGTCCAGCCCCCTGCCAAGCAGGAAACACCATCAGAGCACTCCTGACATATGGTTGTCAAGCCTCTGCTTAAAGACCTCCAAAGAAGGAGACTCCACCACACTCCTTGGCAGCAAATTCCACTGTCGAACAGCTCTTACTGTCAGGAAATTCTTCCTAATGTTTAGGTGGAATCTTCTTTCTTGTAGTTTGGATCCATTGCTCCGTGTCCGCTTCTCTGGAGCAGCAGAAAACAACCTTTCTCCCTTCTCTATATGACATCCTTTTATATATTTGAACATGGCTATCATATCACCCCTTAACCGCCTCTTCTCCAGGCTAAACATGCCCAGCTCCCTTAGCCGTTCCTCATAAGGCATCGTTTCCAGGCCTTTGACCATTTTGGTTGCCCTCCTCTGGACACGTTCCAGTTTGTCAGTGTCCTCCTTGAACTGTGGTGCCCAGAACTGGACACAGTACTCCAGGTGAGGTCTGACCAGAGCAGAATACAGTGGCACTATTACTTCCCTTGATCTAGATGCTATACTCCTATTGATGCAGCCCAGAATTGCTTTACCCAGCTTTGTCCAGCTCTGGTGACCTGTCGGGACTTATGTAATGCGCTGCATATGGGACTGTTCTTGAAGACAGACTGGAGGTTGCAGCTATTTCAAAACGTGGCTGCTAGGCTGATAAAAGTGGGACAGCCTTATGGGAAAGTATGTCACCAGTCCTTAAAGCACTGCACTGGCTGCCGTTGAGCTATTGAGCCCAATTCATGGAATGGAACCAAAGTACCTAAAAGAGCACTTCCTGCAAGATCAAGCATCTCAGAAAGTGTGATTGGCAGCTGAGGTCTTAGTGGTGGTGGTGGTGGTGCTGCCACCAGGGGCTGTCCCGTTGCCATTGAGCTGTGATAGGGCCTTTCCAGTGGCAGTTTCCTGTGTGGAATGCCCTCCTTCAAGAGGTGCGTCTGTCCTCATTATTGACTTCCTGGAGAAATTCTTAAACATCCATGTTTTCCGGCTAACATTTTTATTCAATTTTCATAGCAAATTTTGTTTTCATAGCATAGTTTCTCCACAGTGTGGTGTAGTGGTAAGAATGTTAGACCTACATCATGGAAGACCAGGATTCAACTCTCCACTCAGCCATGAAACTCATTGGGTAACCTTGGGTCAGTCACAGTCTCTAGTCTAGCCTATCTCAAGGGATTATTGTGAAGATAAAATGGGAGGAAGGGGAACAATGGGAGGAAGGAGAATAATCGTATTCATGGGCCCATAGACAGTGGGCATGCCTTACTTAGGTTTGTTAAATAGGTTCATTAAGGAATTGAGGGGTATAACCTGTTCAAAAGGGATAGACTAAACAGGAAGGGGAGAGGAGTACACTTGTGAAGAAATCCATGACCTGGAGCAGGAAAGGCAGATTGAGAGCATATAGGTAAAAAATGCAGGGGAGAGAAATGACAATGACCTTACTGTGGGTGTCTGCTATAGACCACCAAGCCAGACTGAAGACTTGGATGATGCCTTATTAGAGCATTCAAAAAGGAGAAAAATAGTAATCAGGGCGGACTTCAACTTCCCCAATATCTGTTGGGACTCAGACTCTGCCAAGAGTGTAAGGTCTGATAAATTCCTCCATTGCCTCACTGACAATTTCATTTCTCAGAAGGTGGAAGAACCAACAAGAGGATTGTCTATCTTGGACCTGGTCCTCACCAGTCGGGAGGAACTGATTGCTGAAGTGGACGTGCTTGGAAACTTGGGAGGAAGTGATCATGTTCTCCTGGGTTTCAGGATACAGAGCCAAGGAGAAACCGAGTGTAGTCGGACACGCACTCTGGACTTTAAGAAGGCCAATTTTGAAAAGCGGAAGGAGCTACTGGGTGTGATCCCATGGTCAGAAATACTCAATGTGAAGGGAGTCCAAGAAGGATGGGAGTTTCTAGAAGGAGAAATATTGAAGGCACAAATGCGGGCAATACCAACAAGAAAGAAAAGTGAGAGGCATCAAAGAAAGCTGGTGTGGCTGCATAAGGAGCTTACAGATGAGCTGAGGGTTAAGAAGGGCATGTATAAGAAATGGAAGAAAGAGGAAATCACAGAGGAGGAGCCAACGAGTAGCCAACAGGGGGAAGGTCAGGCCGGCAAAAGCTCAGAATGAGCTCAGGCTTGCAAGAGAGGTTTAAAAAAAAGTTCATTTGGCTATGTCCAAAGTAAGAGGAAGAACAAGCAAGTGGTAGGTTCTCTGTGTGGGGAAGATGGAAAAATGCTATTCGATGACAGAGAAAAGGCAGAACTTCTCAACACCTACTTTACCTCTGTCTTCACCCAAAAGGAAAGCGATGCCCAACCTGGTGATAACAGAATAAGTGACATAAGGAGGGAGCTGCAGCCCAAGATAGGAAAAGAGGTAGTAAGGGAACACCTAGCTGCTTTAAATGGATTCGAATCTCCAGGGTCTGATGAGCTGCATGCAAGGGTACTAAAGGAGCTTGCAGATGTAATTTCAGAGCCTTTGTCTATTATCTTTGAGAATTCTTGGGGAACAGGTGAGGTCCCTACAGACTGGAGGTGGGCAAATGTTATCCCCATCTTCAAAAAGGGGGTAAAGGAAGACCAGGTAACTACCAACCAGTGAGCTTCACATCAAAGCAGGGAAGGTCCTAGAACAGATAATTTAGCAGTTGAGCTGTGAGCATTTTGAAAAGGATGCTGTGATTACTAAGATCCAGCATGGATTTCTCAAAAACAAGTCATGCTAGACCAATCTATTTTCTTTTTGTGATGGAATTACAAACTTGGTGGATCAGGGAAATGCTGTGGAGATAGTTTATCTACATAGTGTATCTTGATTTCAGTAAAGCTTTTAACAAAGTCCCAATGATATTCTTGTGAAGAAGCTGGTAAAATGTGGGTTGAACGAGGTAACTGTTAGGTGGATTTGTAGCTGGTTGACTGACTGAACCCAAAGAGCACTCATTAACAGTTCCTCGTCATCCTGGGAAAAAGTGACAAGTGGGGTGCCGCAGGGTTCTGTCCTGGGCCCGTTGTTGTTCAACATCTTTATAAATGACTTGGATGAAGGAATTGAGAGGATGCTTTCCAGATTTGCAGATGAAACCAAACTGGGAGGGGTAGCTAATGCTGCAGAAGACAAAATCAGATCTATCTATTTATTTGTTTCCCCTTCATGGATCACTGCCTTGCCGTGGCGAAGGGGCTTGAATAACTCAGAGAAGCTATGAACTATGCCAAACAGGGCACCCAAGATGAACAGGTCATAGTGGAGAGTTTTGACCAAATGTGATCCACCTGGAGGAGGAACCGGCAAGCCACTCCAGTATCCGTGCCAAGAAAACTCCATGGACAAAGACAACAGGCATATAAAAGTTATGACGCTGGAAGATGAGCCCCTCAGGTCGGAAGGCGTCCAACATGCTACTGAGGAAGAGCAGAGGACAAGTACAAGTAGATCCAGAGCTGATGAAGCTGCTGGGCCAAAGCCAAAAGGACGCTGAGTTGCGGATATGCCTTGAAGTATTGCAGTCCTGAGGCTTTATAGGTCAAAACCAGAATTTTGAATTGAGCCTGGAAACTACTTAGTAGCCAGTGCAATCAGACCAGGATTGGTGTAATATGCTCAAACCTGGCCGCTGAATTCTGCACTAGCTGAAGTTTCCGAACTGCCTTCAGAGGCAGCCCTACGTAGAACGCATTGCAGTGATCTAACCCAGAGGTTACCAGAGCATAGACAACAGTAGCTAGGCTATCCCTGTCCAGATAGGGGCGTAACTGGGCCACCAGCTGAAGCTGATGGAAGGCGCTCTGGGCCACTGAGCCCACCTGAGCCTCGGACGACAGCAAAGGATCCAGGAGTACCCCCAAGCTACGAACCTGCTCCTTCAGGGGAAGTGTAACCCCATCAAGAGCAGGCAACCTCCCAGCCATCTGGTCTAGGGTGCCTCAGTCTTATATGGATTGAGCTTCAGTCTGTTGGCTCTCATCCAGTCCATTACCGAGGCAGGACACTGGTCCAGCACTTCCACTGCCTCACCTGCAGATGTAAAGGAGAAATAGAGCTGGGTGTCATCAGCATACTGCTGACAACATACTCCGAACCTCCGGCTAACCCCACCCAGCGGTTTCATGTAAACAACATGGGCGATAGGATTGAGCCCTGCGGTTTCCACAGGGCTGAATAGCATTCCCCAAGTAATAGAACCACCACAAAGTGGTGCCACCCACCTCTAGTACGGAGAGTCACTCCAGAAGGATACCATGGTGGATGGTATCAAAGGCCGCTGAGAAGTCGAGAACAATTAACAGGGACATGTTTCCCTTGTGTGTGTCTCGACAGAGGGACCAAAGCTGTTTCTGTTCCCAAACCAGGCCTAAACCCCGATTGAAAAGGATCCACAAAATCAGTTTCTTCCAAAAGCACCTGGATCTGGTCTGCGACCACTCGCTCCAGAACCTTGCCCATGAAAGGGAGATTAGCAACTGGCCAGTAGTTAGGTTTTCTGAAACCAGGAAAGGTTTCTTAAGGAGTGGTTTTACCACTGCCTCTTTCAAACAGGCATTCAAAATGACCTTAACAGATTGGAGAACCGGGCCCAAACTAACAAAATGAATTTCATTAGGAACAAACGTAAGGTTCTGCAGTTAGGAGGAAACAGATGCACAAATATAGGATGGGGAACACCTGGCTTACTAGCAGTTTATGTGAAAAGGATCTAGGGGTCTTGGTGGACCACAAGCTTAACATGAGTCAACAGTGTGATGCAGCAGCAAAAAAGGCTAATGCTATTCTAGGCTCCGTAAACAGAAGTATAATTTCTAGATCAAGGAAAGTAATAGTACCACTCTATTCTGTCTTGGTCAGACCACACTTGGAACTCTGTGTCCAATTCTGGACACCACAATTTAAAATGCATGTTGATAAGCTGGAACGTGTGCAGAGGAGGGCAACCAAGATGATCAAGGGTCTGGAAACTAAGCCTTATGAGTAGCACTCGAAGGAGCTGGGTATGTTTAGCCTGGAAAAGAGGAGAGTGAGAGGAGATATGATAGCCATCTTCAAATACCTTGAGGGCTGTGACATGGAGGAAGGAGCATGCTCTGGAGGATAGGACTCAAACCAATGGCTTCAAGTTGCAAGAAAAGAGATTCCGACTAAACATTCTGACAGAGCTGTTCAGCAGTGGAACAGACTCCCACAAGAGGGGAGTTTTTAAACAGGTTGGATGGCCATCTGCCATTGATGCTTTAACTGAGATTCTTGCATTGCAGAGGGGTTGGACTAGATGACCACTGGGTCCCTTCCATCTCAAAGATTCTATGATTCTATAATTTCAGGTAAAATTCAGTTGGATATAACTCCCATGTAAGCCATTTTGAGCTCAGTGGAGAGTGTGGAACTATTTTTGTGGGAGGCATACCCTCTCCAGGTGCTTTGCCATCTGAAGGATGTAATAATCCTCAAATAGTAACGGGGACCAAAAAGGCAATCATGTGGCTTCCAAGGATAATTTTGGCATGTGATCTAAAGATAGATCCCCAAAGATCTTGCTATAATGCACGAGCCAGTTACTGGCAGATATCTCTGCATTCATTAGGGGTCTAACTACATGAAACAATATACCTAGAAACAGGATCCAAAAGTTAGATTATTTCCTTTTGGCTGCAGCTTGTCCCAGTTGAGTCAATTTTTGCCCAGCATACTCCCTCTTTTCGCTCTTCACAAGTGAATGACTGTGGGAAGGAGTTAGTAGGTCTGTTTTTGCAGAACTGTTGAGATGGTTTCAGTAATTCTTTTTGGCACATCTTGGTCAAGTTACCCCTGCAATAAACCTCTGTTTCAGTTAAAATACTAATTATGGACTATCATAGGTCAGAGGTGCTGAAATATATTTTGTTAGGCTTGCAAAATGTCATAGTTCATTTCCAAGGCTTCCTGACAACGTGTCCAAAGAGTACAGCTTTTGAGTAACCCAACTATAGAAGAGAGTAGGTGTCTTGTCCATGGAATTCATCTTTCACAAAAGTGAGCGGAGTGATTAAGGGATGAATGTCTATAGTATTATAATAGCAGAACCAATGGATAATTATTACTTTTAACCATGTTGCCAGCCTCAAAGCTATGAATATCAAATAAGGGAGGAGGAAACAAAAGTATGATTATTTATTATTATTTATTAGATTTTTACACGCCCTTCATCATGAGATCTTAGGGTGGTTCACATAATAAAATACAGGATAAAATAAAATAATCAATGGTACTGGTTCCTTGATAAGAAAAGTAGTTATAGGCTTCTAAATTCATATTTATTGCTGTGAAGATGATAAAAGTTGATGAAAGACTGAAAAGGTCAAGAAATTTCAGACCAGATTTATTTATTATTTTATCCTGCAATCAGGGATGATGACAGCTTACTCCAGCAATCGTTAATTTAAATTTTAGAAGATTCTAGAGATGCTCTGTGGAGGTGTAGAACTCAGTTGTATGGTTGCAGGTAGCCTCTTGAACACCAGTTACTGGTAAACAACCTGCTTATTTTCATTTTAGTGTAGGTATTAAGGTCTATATTTAAAACAAGTTGTGTTCACTTCCAGACTAAGAAGAAATAAGGATGCCTACACAAACCATTGGAGAAGGGTGCATATGTAATAAAAACCCTGGCCCTCATGGTTCAAATGATCCCTTCATACACTACATAGTGGATCGGGTGATGCAGAGATCATAGGGTCAACATGGATGATATACACAGTTAGCTTGACCAAAGGCATAGTTCTTTTCTTTCTGTTTCTGCATGTGTTATTTCTTGGGGCTTCTTTAAGCACTGAGGTTCACACATGGCAATCTTGGAAATACCCTTTCCTATGGCTGATATTTATTTAAAAGTACCTTACCCTCAGGCTCAGTTGTTTTGTGCTGTTAAATGGTCTGCTCTCTGCACCATATGGAAACGGCAGTTTCACCTAAAGTCTAAATTGACTTTTGTATTTCTGCCTTAATAGTAAAACAGTGAAACTAGAAACACATAAATGTTATATGTTTCCGATGTCACAAACAGAAAAGTCTATGGCACTTTAGTTTGTGTCGTGGACTGGATAAAGGGTTGACTAGATGTTGTCATGACTGTATGATTATATATTTCTTACAGGAGAAGCATAAACTTGAGTTGGAAGACTTGAGAAGAGCTGGCCATGAGGCCTTGGCTATTATTGTGGAAGAATTTAAGGTAAATATCTTTATAAAAATGCTACAGTGAGTTGACCCAATCATCTCTGATTGCTATGTGACTTTCCTGTGGATTTGGTGTAGGAAGCAGAAATGCTCACAGGATGTCTTGAGCCTGTTGTCAAGCCTATTGTCATGTCTGCTTCAGGGATTTTTGGATGAAGCCAATTATTTGGATCTGTTACTGTCTGATTTCTGTCCTAGTTTTGAAATGGAAACTGCCTTGGACATCCTGGTGGTGGGAGAGGGAAAGGAGTGCCATTCTGTTGATTCCTGTGAACTTTTCCATTCAGTACCATTGAGTGTGGCTTCCTTATCTACTTCCTGGAAATTATTGCTCTCTGGAAGCTATACTTCATTAGGAGAAGTTATCTGCAGGTTTGGACTAAGGTGTCATCAGTAGTGGAATATATATTTCTCTGCTTCTTATTTCCATCATCAGTCCAGGAAGGCAGTAACTGATGGTCAGAACACAGAACTCCATTTATATTTCTGTCACACTTTAAAGTGTTGCCCCCACCCATGTTACCCCAAAGACCTTCAATTCAATTCAAAGACCTGACCAAGCCACAGATTCACTAAGATGCCTTCTTCTTGGACCTGAATAACACAACAAACAGGGCGTTTACAGTGATGCTACCACAGTTTGAGATTACATTGTTAAATTGGTTTGATGCAGGCTATGTAAGTTCCTACTGCAATCTGGACAATGCAAGCCATGGGTACTTCACTCATTAAATATGGGTCACATTGAATCAACTAACTTGCATTCATCCCAGCATCTGCATTCATCCCAGTGTTTTTAATATGTTGTTTTTCTGGCTATTATATTGCGTTTTATTTGCCGTAAGTGCTCTACGAGCAGAATGGTGGAGGCAAGATGGTGCCGTGAGAGGAAGCACCACTTTGAGCTCCGCATCAGTTTTAGAGAAAGTTTTAATTACCGATCGGACTCATCTTCCGACTACTTATCAGTCGGAGTTGCTGTTAAACGTTCAAATCTTAGAAGGACGCCGAGTTCTCTGACCCACAGCAGCAATTAGAAGTGGCTGCTTCTCCAAGAGTAAGACTTACTTTCCAAAATGTCCAGGAAAAAGAAGAGATCGGCCTCATCTCCACAAGTGAACCCACAGCACAAGAGCAAGGAGAGCAAGCTGGATGATTTCATAAGAGCTCAGAATTTAGAACCTTCTGCATCAAACAGAGCTCACTCCCAGGTAGGTGGGGACCCTCTAATGGGAGGAGACCACCCAAGGGAGAACTCATTGCTGAGCACCCATGAACTATTATCCGAGGGTGCGCCACTTTATGCAGAAATACTTGCGGACCACTGTTTGTTAATAGCAAGAACAGTGGAGGAAATAACACCAAATTAGAAAAGGTAATGTCTCTCCTGGCCGAGTTGGTGCTGCTGGTGGCTAGAAACATCCCTCCTGATACTCGAGGCTGGCCACAGAAACAACGAACGCGAAAGCAGTGAACTGATCCTGCAAAGCATGGAAGTAGTTCTTGACATTTATCCCTTTAATGGGCTGCTGCCTTACTGGAAATCAATCACTAGTTTAAAGCGAAATCTCAAGCTTTTATTAAACATCCAGTGCAACAAGCTAATCGCCATAAACTTGCTTTTGACGGACTCCTAGCACACTAGACTCATGTTGACATTCTCCGAGTCAGCTACCCCTAAATTACTCCTGAAATATAGGGTCCACCTACAGGACTATAATATTGGCGAGGCGTGTTTTAAAGAACAAAAACTTTTACTGTTGTACAGCCGGACTGATTCCAGTCAATCAGTGCACTTCCTGTCGGCGGGCACTCGTCATAGATTCAAGGTACAATCTCCAGGGCCAATAAGGAGGGCTTTGGGCGGTGCATTTGGCCAAAACATCCCCCTGGATGTCTTGAGTTCAACGACCAATTACATAAAGAAACCCTGCCCAACCCATCTGTGTCAAAGATAGGCTCCTCTATTAGACCTGTGGCAGACCCCGAAACTCACCATTCACCATCTCCACTGGAAACAGATCAGCCATCGCCAGGTGATGCTCCTCCTAAGGGAAGTGCAACATTTAGACTGCCAGAGATAGATCTAATTGTCTTTGACTCTGACCCCCCAAATGCCACAGCAAACTGGATAACATCACTGACCACTGGTAATTTGGACAACTCTGTAACTCAGCCCCAGGAAGAACAACACCGTATACATCCTAAGAATGGTTGTGTTATTATGGAGACAGAGGGAGAGCTGATCACAATCTGTCCTCCACAATGAAGCCAAGCCGATGACGGAACGAGCAGCCTCAATATTCTCTCATGGAACATAATGGGTTGGGCCAACAAACTAGGGGATGAGACATTTTGTGAATACATAACGTGTTTTGATGTGATAATGTTGCAGGAAACCTGGTCAACTGACAACATAGTCCTTGATGGTTATTTTGCCTATGAAATTAAGGCCTCTAAACTTACCCTGATGTTGGGAAAGATGGAGGGCACAAGGAGAAGGGGATGACAGAGGACGAGATGGTTGGACAGTGTTCTCGAAGCTACAAACATGAGTCTGACCAAACTGTGGGAGGCAGTGGAAGACAGAAGTGCCTGGTGTGCTCTGGTCCATGGGGTCACGAAGAGTCGGACACGACTAAACAACTAAACAACAACAACAACAAACTGCACGAGGAGGGACGCGGGTGGCGCTGTGGGTTAAGCCACAGAGCCTAGGGCTTGCCGATCAGAAGGTCGGCGGTTCGAATCCCCACAATGGGGTGAGCTCCCGTTGCTCGGTCCCTGCTCCTGCCAACCTAGCAGTTCGAAAGCATGTCAAAGTGCAAGTAGATAAATAGGTACCGCTCCGGCGGGAAGGTAAATGGTGTTTCTGTGCGCTTCTCTGGTTGGCCAGAAGCGGCTTAGTCATGCTGGCCACATGACCCAGAAGCTGTATGCCGGCTCCCTCGGCCGATAAAGCGAGATGAGCGCCGCAACCCCAGAGTCGGCCACGACTGGACCTAATGGTCGGGGGTCCCTTTACCTTTACTAAACTGCACAAGAGGGGACATCCAAGGGGGGGGGGTTGTAACTCTGGTCTCCACTTCCTTGATGTCACAGGTTACTGAGTGTACAGTCCTTGAGCACCTGGCATCTTGCACTATGAGTCTAAAAGTATCATTCTTATCTCAGCTTATATTCCACCACACAAAGTGCAAGCACAGATTGCGAGTACATGGCATAAATGCCATAGTTTCCTTTACTCGCTTCAAATTAAGCGCGACCACAAACTTGACATGAGCCAACAGTGTGACGCGGCAGCTAAAAAAGCCAATGCAATTCTGGGCTGCATCAATAGGAGTATAGCATCTAGATCAAGGGAAGTAATAGTGCCACTGTATTCTGCTCTGGTCAGACCTCACCTGGAGTACTGTGTCCAGTTCTGGGCACCACAGTTTAAGAAGGACACTGACAAACTGGAACGTGTCCAGAGGAGGGCAACCAAAATGGTCAAAGGCCTGGAAACGATACCTTATGAGGAACGGCTAAGGGAGCTGGGCATGTTTAGCCTGGAGAAGAGGAGGTTAAGGGGTGATATGATAGCCATGTTCAAATATATAAAAGGATGTCATATAGAGGAGGGAGAAAGGTTGTTTTCTGCTGCTCCAGAGAAGCGGACACGGGAAACTACAAGAAAGAAGATTCCAACTAAACATTAGGAAGAACTTCCTGACAGTAAGAGCTGTTCGACAGTGGAATTTGCTGCCAAGGAGTGTGGTGGAGTCTCCGTCTTTGGAGGTCTTTAAGCAGAGGCTTGACAACCATATGTCAGGAGTGCTCTGATGGTGTTTCCTGCTTGGCAGGGGGTTGGACTCGATGGCCCTTGTGGTCTCTTCCAACTCTATGATTCTATGATTCTATGATTCTATATATGAATGCCAGATTAGGCTCCAATGATGATTGCCTGTTTTTTAAAGACTGTCAAATCAATTATGCCGGCTTTTGTCTGCCCTTTTTACAAATAAGTCTTGACCTCATGATTATTAATGGGGCGCTCCCGCGGGACAGAGAAAGAGTGTTTACATTCATACATACTAACAGAGCTAGCACAGTAGATCGCTGTCTCACTAACAGGGAGGCCTTTAAATTAACCAAAAACTTCTATATCGATAACAGGACTGAGATTGGCCATCTGCCTCTAATCATCTCCAAAATTCAATCCAGCGCTCTCACACAGAATAATAGTAATTATTATTATTATTATTATTATTATTATTATTATTATTATTATTATTATTTAATTATACCCCGCCCATCTGGCTGAGTTTCCCCAGCCACTCTGGGCGGCTTCCAATCAAGTGTTAAAAACAATACAGCATTAAATATTTAAAACTTCCCTAAACAGGGCTGCCTTCAGATGTCTTTTAAAGAGAAGATAGCTGCTTATTTCCTTCACATCTGAAGGGAGGGTGTTCCACAGGGCGGGTGCCACTACCAAGAAGGCCCTCTGTCTGGTTCCCTGTAACCTCACTTCTCGTAAGGAGGGAACCGCCAGAAGGCCCTCAGCGCTGGATCTCAGTGTCTGGGCTGAACGATGGGGGTGGAGACGCTTCTTCAGGTATACAAGACCGAGGCCGTTTAGGTCAGCACCAACACTTTGAATTGTGCTCGGAAACGTACTAGGAGTCAATGCAGATCTCTCAGGACCAGTGTTATATGGTCCCAGCGGCCACTCCCAGTCACCAGTCTAGCTGCCGCATCCTGGATTAATTGCAGTTTCCGGGTCACCTTCAAAGGTAACCCCATGTAGAGCGCATTGCAGTAGACCAAGCGGGAGATAACTAGAGCATGCACCACTCTGGCAAGACAGTCCGCAGGCAGGTAGGGTCTCAGGCTGCGTACCAGGTGGAGCTGGTAGACAGGCTCCCTGGACACAGAATTAACCTGCGCCTCCATGGACAGCTGTGAGTCCAAAATGACTCCCAGGCTGCACACCTGGTCCTTCAGGGGCACAGTTACCCCATTCAGGACCAGGGAGTCCCTCACACCCGCCCGCCCCCTGTCCCCCCAAAACAGTACTTCTGTCTTGCCAGGATTAAACCTCAATCTGTTAGCCGCCATCCATCCTCCAACCGCCTCCAGGCACTCACACAGGACCTTCACCGCCTTCACTGGTTCTGATTTAAAAGAGAGGTAGAGCTGGGTGTCATCTGCATACTGATGAACACCCAGCCCAAACCCCCTGATGATCTCTCCCAGCGGCTTCATACAGATATTAAAAAGCATGGGGGAGAGGATGGAACCCTGGGGCACCCCACAAGTGAGAGCCCAGGGGTCTGAACACTCATCCCCCAACACCACTTTCTGGACACAGCCCAGGAGAAAGGAGCGGAACCACTGTATAACCACTGTATAACAGGTCGATGGTGTCAAAGGCCGCTGAGAGATCCAGCAGAACTAGGAAACAGCTCTCACCTTTGTCCCTAGCCCGCCAGAGATCATCGACCAGCGCGACCAAGGCAGTTTCAGTCCCATGGTGAGGCCTGAATCCCGATTTGAAGGGATCCAAATGGTCTGCATCCTCCAGGCGTGCTTGGAGTCGTTCAGCAACCACCCGCTCAATCACCTTGCCCAAGAATGGGAGATAATGGTCTAAAGATGTTTTTTTAAGAAGCGGTTTAATGACCGCCTCTTTCAGCGGGTCTGGGAAGGCTCCCTCAAGGGAAGCATTCACCACCCCATGGAGCCCATCGCCCAGCCCTTCCCAGCTTGCTTTTATCAGCCAGGATGGACAAGGATCAAGAAGACAGGTGGTTGGGTTTACTCGTCCAAGCAGCCTGTCCACATCCTCGGAGGTAACAAATTGAAACTGATCCCATTTAACATGACTAGACAGGACTCTAGCACTCTCCCACCCCAGCTCTGCTCCCATGGTAGAGTCTACCTCCTTCCGAATCTGAGAAACTTTACCTGCAAAAAAACTTTGCAAATGCATTGCAGGAGATCTTGGGGTCCCTACCTGGCCCAGATGACAAAGGTGGTTCCGATAGATTGCGAACCACCTGAAAGAGTCTCCTGCTGCTGTTTTCTGCAGATGCAATAAAAGTGGCGCAGAAGGTCCTATTCGCCGTTGCCATTGCCACTTGGTAGGCTCAACCTTGAGCTCTAACCCGTGTCCGGTCCGATTCAGAGTGAGTTTTCCGCCACCGGCGCTCTAGCCATCTCAGCAATTGTTTCATCACCCTCAGCTCTGGGGAAAACCACGGGGCTGTCCAGGCTCCATGCAATCAGAGAGGACGCTTTGGAGCCAGACAGTCAATAGCCCCGGTTAACTCTGTATTCCAATGGGTCACCAGGGAATCAGCTGAAAGGCCATCAACATGGGATAAAACATCCCCTACCACTCTCTGGAAACCATTTGGATCCATTAAGTGGCGGGGGCGGACCATCCGAATCGGTCCCACCTCCCTACGGAGGGGAAGGGTCGCGGAGAAGTCCAGTTGCACCAGGAAATGATCTGACCATGGCACTTCTTTTGTTTCACTTTTACTTAATGTTAGATCACCAACATGCATAGAGGTGAAAACCAGGTCTAAGGCATGTCCGCGGCTATGAGTTGGGCCAAACGTATTCAGGGACAGCCCCATGGAGGCCATGCTTTCCACAAAGTCCCGAGCGGCCCCTTGTAGGGTAGTGTCGGCATGGATATTAAAATCCCCTAGGACAACCAAGCTAGGTGTCTCCAGGAGAAAATCCCCCACGACCTGAAGCAGCTCGGGCAGGGAATCCTTGGCGCAGCAGGGAGGTCAGTACACCAAAAGGAATCCTATACTTCCTCCTATTGTCCAACTTCCAGAACATGCACTCATCTGCTTCATCCAACCAAGTCTCTGTCACACATGCCAGGTCAAATCCTCCTTCCACAATCAGGTCGTGGATGGCAGTGGTCTTATTCATCATTGACCTGGCATTGCACAGCAACACTTTCAGGTCATGTGGGTTTCCCCTGCTGATTCCAGTAGTCTTCCGGTCAGGACCAGACCTGGAGGTAGGGATAGTCCTCAGACAATGACTAAACCTGCCTCCTCGGTAATGACATGGTCTGGTATTAGTATAGCTCCTCCTCCTGCCCGTGATCACTGAGATTGGGTGTCCTGGTGCTTCTACCCCTGTGGAACCTGCCCCAGCCATTCTGTTGGCTGAGGCCCACTCCCAGGCAACCCTGACCCTTTCCCCTTAAAAGCAAAATGCAAGCTTTACAGTGGCCTAACAAAATAGTAAAAGCAAAACAAAGCCAAAAACAATTATACTAAAATAAAACTAATCCCCACCCCACTCAACATTTATCCCACCCCGAACAAAATAAAATTAAATAAAAATACATAAATAAAAACCACTGTTCACAGTGCAAGAAAGTAAAAACGCTTTTAAAACATTTAAAAATATTTAAAAACATTTTCGACATTTGCTGCAGCAGTAGCAGCAGCATCAGTGTCCCGAGGCCTCGCTGGAGCCTCTTAAAGCTGTGGCGGTGGTGAGTGTGGGCCCCGTCCCCTAGGCCCGGTGTAATTGGCCTGTAGGAGGGAGCGGCCTTCCCCAACACTCACGATGGCAGAAAATTGATAAAGCTAAAGATCCAGCAATGCGCAGAAAAAAATGGACACCTGAGCTGGCTGTTGTAGCTGAGCCCAGATTGAATTCGCAAACTGCAATTAATTTAAGATCACCTATAATCAATGATCTATCAACGGATTCTTCCCTGACGGCTTATGATAATCTCATTGAGTACTCGCAGGATGTGGTCTCTGTTAACACAAACCCAGCCAGCAAGCTCCGTATAGCTAAAGGGCGCAGCTGGTTTGACCAAGAGTGCCACATGAAGAAGGAAGCCTTAAGGAACTCTTATTTGGCCTATAGAAACACTGGCCTAAACTATTTACCCCCAACTTATTTCAAAATTTAAAAAGAGTACAAAGCCGCTTTGGCTTCGGAAAAAAGGCAGTTTGAACAAAACTCTTGGTCTCTGTTACTGAATGCCTCGCTTAACAACGAAACAAAACTCTTCTGGCAACTGGTCTCTGGCTTCCTGAGCAATAGCTCTCCAGCCCCCAGCTGTGCCATTCCAGCTCAGGTATGGGAGAACCATTTTAGAAATATATTCACAGGAAATTCAAATCTCCCCTCCAGTTTTCATGATGAAGATTCGGCAGAACTGTCACTGCTCCCACAATGGAGCCTGGTTACAGTGGAAGAAGTCTATACATTAATTGGGAACCTGAATAATGGCAAGGCCCCGGGAAATGACTTTATCCCAGCTGAGTTGATCATATCAAATCAGCACTGGTGGGCTCCTCTCCACGCGGCACTTTTTAAGGTACAGTGGTACCTCAGGTTAAGAACTTAATTCGTTTTGGGCGACTTCCGGGTTAGCGCCATCGTCGAATGGCGGATTCCCTCCGAGCTCCGGGGAGCGGCGTGGTGCTGAGAGTCCTCTGCTTCCCCTGCTGAGTGAAGCCACATGCCATGGACGGAGAGCGCTGACTTCTTCCTTTGAACATTTGGATTAAAAGCAACAACCCGTGAGTAATACGGAAATTGGACTTAAAAGAAAATTTTCTTCTTTAAATTTGGCACGATCGGGGAAGACGCAAAGAGGAAGTCCGTCTCCCCGCCTTGTAAACAGCTTAAAGCAAGGACTAGATAACTAAGGTTGAGAGAATATTCTTTTATAAAAGTTACTAATTTCACGATTGGAAAATACAAGTAATTGTGCTGGAGGATAAGAGTCGATTCTGAGAGCTGAAGTGCAACCCCCCGGGAACCGGGAGTGATCCGTGAGAGAGCCTGGTGAAGAGATACAGAAGATTTTGACAGCTGTCAAAGTAGCTGTCAAAGTTGGGGAATAAAAAGAGAACATTGTTTCTGGTGCCTTTGCTGGCTAGATTTGATACAATTTGGATATAAATTGTTGAAAACAAGGAATAACAAGTTAGCTTGACTTTTGGGTTGGATCTGGAAGGATACTAAGTAACCATAATCCCTCTAGAGGGGGTTTTGGGACATTACAAGAATGGCTGTAAGTGGAAAAATACTCATTGAGTTGAACAGGACTTTTTATCTCCTGGGAAAGCTTCAAGAACAAAGCATTATTTTGACTACAGGGGTTTCTACACTGAAGGAGACAATAAACGTATCTACTGAAAATGGAAGGGACTTGACGCAAGTTTTTGTTCCTGAACAAAAAGCCCCTGTAGCGGAACTAGAAATTTTTGCAGCCGAGCAGGAAAAGAAACCTGAGAAATGTGATGAAAGGGAACAAGAGATATATGATGATCTGGAAGGGAATGAAGGAGGAGTCACATCGTTGCAGAAGATCAAGGAAGGCCAAAGGCCTGTTAGGAAGGACATAAAGGAAAACAAGAATTGGATCATGAAAATTTGGTTTGAATTGGACAAGGAAGATTGGAGAGATCTCCTAATGTGGAGATCTGAAGACCTATGGATTACAAATTTGAGCAAGATGGAAGTTGGAGTATTTGGGACATTCAGACGTAAAAGGATTAAGAAACAAGATTTGAGCTCCACTTTTAAATATAGAGGTCTGGATGGAAGAAAAATGGACGTTTTCGAGACAGAGCTTCTCCAAGATTTGGTGCTTGATATAAGACTACCAAAAAAACCGGCAAAGAGGAACTGAGAGAGAATTAAGGGCCTTGGATGTGAGGTCTCCAGGTTGATAGCAGATAGACTGATGGACATTGGGGATCGAAACCGGGAAAGGGGGGTTGGAGTTTGGGAATCCAAAGGGTGTACAATTATATTTTGAACTTTTCTTCTTTTTTTAAAAAAAAATTCGTTATGAGTATAAAAAAGGGGAATTCGTGGAAGGGAATTGGGGTCGACCTTAGAAAAAGATCTTAATGCTTAAAGACTGTGGATTATAAAGGGAAAGTGGCTATATAAAATGAACTAAATTGAATAATGGGTTAAATATAATAAGGTCAAAAACTTGGGATAAGAACTTGTTGAACTAAACAAATGGAAATGGAATACAAGAAGGGGAGGTGTGGGGAAGTCTCGGAAAGATGTCATTGAAAGTAAGGTTTTAAATGTAAATGTTTTCTTTTTTCTTTTTCATTTTTCTTTTTTGGATTTTTTGGAAATTTCAATAAATATGATATTAAAAAAAAAAAGAACTTAATTCGTTTTGGAGGTCCGTTCTTAACCTGAAACTGTTCTTAACCTGAGGTACCACTTTAGCTAATGGGGCCTCCTGCTGCCACCGCGCCACCACCGCGCGGTTTCTGTTCTCAGCCTGAAGCAAAGTTCTTAACCCGAGGTACTATTTCTGGGTTAGCGGATTATGTAACCTGAAGCGTCTGTAACTGGAGGTACCACTGTAGTTAATAACTCGGGCAAAGTACCATCTAGTTGGAAACATGCAATAGTAGTCCCAATCTTTAAGAGAGGCTAGCCAAACGTGCCTTCTAATTATCAGTCTGCTTTTAGTAATAGGAAAGCTGTATGCCCGCTTTCTCTGTAATAAACTGACAACTTTTCTAAATGACTATAACATACTATCTGAAGCTCAGGCAGTTTTCCGCGAGAACCGCTCAACATCAGATCACTGTCTGATGTTGTCCCTCCTAGCCGAGAAGTACACCAGAGACCTTTACAGGGAAAACTCTTTGTGGCCTTTATGGACCTGAAATCTGCCTTTGACTCCATCCCCAGATCTCAACTATGGGCCAAGTTGCATCTAGCACTGAAGGATAAATGTCTCCTATATCTTACTAAAGCCCTGCACTGTGGAAGCAATTTGCAGGTTAGGTGTGGGTTGCAGGGCCAGCTCTCAGACTGTATTGAGATGGCCAGGGGAGTGAGACAGGGATGCATTTTGGCCCCTACTTTGTTCAGTTTGTTTTTGAATGACATAGAGGCAAGCTTAATGGATCTTGATGGCCATCTCCCAAAAATAGGAACGAGAAAGACCCCTCTCGTTGTATGCAGATGACGCAACCATCCTCTCCCAATCCAGACCTGGCCTGAACTACCAACTCAGGAAATTCTCAGACTACTGCTCTGGTAATGGGTTATCCATTAATTATGAAAAAACAAAAGTCCTGGTGTTTGAGAAAAGATTCTCCCCAAGTAAATGGGTACTGGATAGTCACAAACTGGAGCAGACCAAATATTTCTGGTATCTAGGGCTTCCATTCCATCATTCTAAGTCCTGGAAACACCATTGGCAGACTGCCTATCAAAAGGCAGAGGTAAGCAAACTGGCTATACTTCGATTCTTTTATACAAGGGGAGGCCATTGTGTTCCATCAGCCATTAGGGCATTTAATGCAAAATTTGTCTCTCAACTCTTTTACGCCTCAAACGTCTGTTTCAATGGCTCATTTCCCATGTTTGATGGGTTCCAGGCAAAGTTTATCCGGTCCCTTTTACAGGTTCCAAATTGTGTTCCAAATGCAATTCTAATTCTAGAAACAGGTGAATGCCCTCTCTCAACTAAAGCATGGTGGGCTGCCCTGAGATACTGGCTCAAGATCTCAGTCTTTGGCCTAGGGAAGGGGTTACTTTCACACCTAAACAACGAGGAGTTTTATCAGCTCATGGAAGAAAACTATGGTCAGAAAAGCCACTTTGGTTGGAATGCCACCTTCTACTACCATCTGGGCTATGATACTGCCCTTGAATCTCTGAGGCAAAGGCTCTGGGACTTATCACATAGTGATCTCCAATCTCAATCTCATGTTATCTGTGGCCCAATAGCAGTAGGAATTCATTACGGGTATGATTTTCAGATACCTGCATATCTTAGAAATCTGTCTGTACCAACTTATCGGCGTCTCTTTACCAAAGCCAGATTAAGTGTATTTCTATCAGAAGTGCAGACTACCAGAAGTGGCAGACTGAGAGGTATCCATTATCAGAGCTCTGTGTATGCTCTCAGGACGTCGATTGTATGAGGCATATCCTACCTACTGCATTGCGGACAATATGAGCAAGCTAGGGATCTATTGATTAAACCCCTACTGGCAAATCAGCCAGGTAAATCTGAAGCTTACTATACTAAATATCTTCTGGAAGAAAAGTCCAAGATATCACAGTGGCCGTGGCAAAGTTTCTTTCGGTAGTCATACGTATCAAAGATATTCATAGGTAAAGGTAAAGGGACCCCTGACCATTAGGTCCAGTCGTGACTGACTCTGGGGTTGCGGCGCTCATCTCGCTTTATCGGCCAAGGGAGCCGGCGTACAGCTTCCGGGTCATGTGGCCAGCATGACTCAGCCGCTTCTGGCAAAACCAGAGCAACACACGGAAACCCCGTTTACCTTCCTGCCGGAGCAGTACCTATTTATCTACTTGCACTTTGACATGCTAGGTTGGCAGGAAAGATAACCATACTTAAGACTAAACAAATATTGTCTCGGTCTTCCTCTCCTGGGGGGTTTTTCTGTATGAATCTGCATTTTATTCTGAATCTATGTTACGGGTCTTTGGACTGCAGTAAATTATACCTCGGGTTGAAGTAGCTTCGGGATAAGTATTTTCGGGTTGCGCACTGCGGTGACCTGGAAGTAATCGAGTGCGTTACTTCCGGGTTTCGCCGCATGCACAGACAGTCAAAATGGCGTCACATGCATTCGCGGAAGCGGTGAATTCGCTTCTGGATGTGAATGGGGCTCGGAACGCATCCCGTTCGCATCCAGAGGTACTACTGTACATTAAATAAAAATAAGTTATTAGTCAAGCTCCCTGCTTTGGATTTTTGTCCTGCCACTTTTTTTGTCTGAAAACCACCAGTTACAGATGTTTGTCAGGGACTGTACTGAAGGGAACGAGATGGAGGAGGAATGGAGGAGATCACCCCCCCCCCCACCGCCATACTCCTGACGCTGCAGGAGAAGAGGAATGCTGCATTGATTTACAGCAGGGGTTTGAGGAAGGTCACAGCTCAGAGACAGATGAACAGAAGAGTTGGGAAGTGTTAGGAGAAGGGGAAGGTGAGGCAAGGCCAGGAGGCAGAGCAGCCAGCTAACACGTTGTCACTGGAGAGTATTTCTGACCCCCCTTCTCCCAGAACTCGGAGTTTGTTAAGAGTGCAGGAACAGAGAACTTGGAGACAGTTGGCCATGAGCAGACACAGTAAAGGGAAATGCTGTTGCTAGGGAGGAGGGAGGAGGAGCTCAGTTGGAGCAACACCATTGTTTGGGCATACGGCATTCTTTTGTCTCTCATTATTATGAATGAATAAACTCAATAAAAAGGACTCTGCCTTGTTTTTCTCTGCTTCTTGCTGCCACCGGGGGAGGGATAGAATTCCTGAGCCTGACAATGTACCTGTACCTGATGATCTGTTAATTTTTAGTTTCATTAAGTATGAGAATTTCATCCCTTGCCACTACTACTTGCCACTTTCTTGAGTTGTCCTTGAAAATGTGTTTATCTGTCCTCTGTACAGATAACATGTACAGAGACTTCATTCAACTTTTCTGCATCTCCCTATCCCTTTAGCATCCCTTCCACTCTTTTATGTTATCATCTAAAGATATTAAATGTCTCTGTGGTCAGATTTCTGCTTCCAATATACTTAAAGAAATGTTTGTTGTTGGTCTTAGTGTGTGTTTTATTCTGTTTTGCTTTGCTTTCCTTATTGTCAACATACAGTTATTTCCTCATGTTTTCTTTCCCTTTTTGTTCTTCTAATTTGGGAAAGACTTCATTTCTCTCAAGGAACTCGTCTTGTTTTTCATAGGGACTTCGATTCTGCTTGTTAACCACACTAGCTTGGACTTGATGGCGCCTTTTCTAATCTGTGGTATCTGTAGCTGCGCTTCTATTATTGTGGTTTTAAATAATCTCCAGCTATTTTGGAGAGAATTGATCCACAACTTCCCCTTTCAACTTCAATTTAACTCATCCCCTCATTTTTTGGAAGTTTCCTCTTTTGAAGTCAAATATGATTGTGTTTAACATTTTGGCAATATAAGTATGTTTAATTGATAGCACTGTGGTAGCTGTTCCCAGTTGGTTCAATGGCAGATTTCATGGTTAGTTCTAAGAGTCATTTAGGATTAAGTCCAGGGTCACTTTGCATCTGATTGGTTCCATGACCAACCAATTACTAAAGGACCAGTTATTTAGTAATACATCTTTGTTTTGACCCAAACACAGATTTGCCTCCATCTATGCAAATGTAACTGAAATAGTACAGCACATTCTCCTTCGGATATCACCCTGATTTCTTTCTCTGTTTCATCACCCTCAACATTTTGTTCAGGGTGGTGATAACATTTCTCCTGTTGGGTCTGCTATTGTAGCCATAGTGATTTGTTGGAGGAGTCTTCTTATGTTTACTCATTCATTGGACTCAGTCCTCCCTTTTGCACACAGAGCTACATCACTCCCAATATGCCCCTCCCTGGTCTTTCTATAATGTTTATATCCAGGGATTGTTTTATATTTATTAAATGTATATCCCACTCTTCCTTCCACTTTGGGGGGTCTTGAGCAGGCTGCCTCTGGGTACCCCCAGTGCTTGCCAGTGGTTGGTCCCCTGGCAGCAGTCAGTTTCAGCTCCCAGCTGTTCCCTGTTCTCAGGCCTGCTTATCAAGAGGTAGCAGTGGTGCTGTAAAAAGAGTTGTTCAGCTCCTGGCCCATTACACTGTTTCTGATGTGTAAGCCAGCTTGTGAACAGAACAGAGAGGTCCTTCCCCTTGTTCCTACCCATGAACAAGTGGGTGGCTCTACTGCCACTGGGCACTGGAGGGGTCCAGGCAAGGTGTGAGCCCCAGTGTGTGTACATGGCCCCCAACAAATGCTCCAGTATGCTGGCTTCTGACTCTGGTTTTATGAGGAATAATCATAACCCCTCTGTGCATAACCCCTCTATGCAATAAAGATTTTCTTTATTTCTCCTGTATCTATTTTCTCATTCAGCATTCAACACCCCAACTCTCTTTCTTATATTCTCTCTCTCTACAAATAACCCTGGTATGCACATTTCCCCTTATATCCATTGGATTTTCTGACAAGCCATCTTATACTCATTGCTGAGTTCTGTGCCATCTCATTGGAAGATCTACCAACTGTACACCAACATACCCTAGGGATGACTTGTCACAAATCAGCTGCTCTTCAGCTTCTGCTACCTTTCCCCCAGAGATTACTTTAAAAGCTGCTTTGTGATATTTTGATACTAACTGCCAACAGCCCAAGTCCATTTTGGTTAAAGTGGAGCATGTTCCTTTTCCAGAGTGTCTCATGATGTGCAATAAATTTTTACCCCTCTTCCAGAGCACTGGTGTAGTGTTGGTTGTTGGCACCTGGGGTGTGCCGGGTGGGGCATGTGGGGTGGGGGGACAGTGCCTGGTGGAGAGATGCCAACACTCACCACCACCAGAGTAACCCCACCTCCTAATGGAGCAAAGTGGGACCTGCTTGCCTGCACAGGGTGGACCCTGGCCGGCCAACACGGCCCTTGGCTGGCGGAGAGGAGCACCATGTTGTGGTGTGCTGGGGTCGCCTGTGTGGGGGAGTCTGGTTCGCACCCACTCAAAAATGGTGCGCCTGGGGCAATGACACCCCTGGCACACATGCACACACCCCCATACCCCCATGCTACACCCTTGCTCCAGAGACCACTGACTCACCCACACATTGAAGTCTGACTGTCTAGGTGGGCCATGTCTGTGGAATGGGTTGCATTTCTGAGATATTTACTTGGGAGGTCCAAGATTTTAACATACAACCCAAAGCCCTATTTTCCACCCTTGACCACATCACTGCATTTTAGTGGTGTCAGCATGCACCAGCACCCCTTCACACACACACAGTTTTTTACCTTCAACATTTGCACCAAGCAAGCAACGTGATAAACACATACCCATATATATTCCTAATGGCTTCCACTCCTGGGAGCCCACTATTCCTCATTCACTCAGGTGTAGCCTCAGTTTGAGTGTGTATCTATTTGATACCCCATTGAGAATCAGGTTGTCATAAATCATAAACTGCACAGATCATAAACTGCTGCTGCCTTCCATTCCCATGTTTATTTCAACAAACAGACAGCATAAGACAGCTTGAGGAAAACTCAGAACACTTAAAACATGAGAGAGCAAACTAAGTGAACCGTGTGCTGTGACGGCCAACTTTTCTCTTGCATGTTAACCTAACATGATTTAATTTCTGTCTTTTATGCTGCTGTTTGTTTAACTTTTATCCTTGATAATTAACAACAGTAAAGAAAAGTAAACATAACTCTTGGAAATCTTTTGCTTGGCCCATGATCTACTTAGAATCATAGAATAGTAGAGTTGGAAGGGGCCCTGCAAGGGTCATCTAGTCCAATGTTTCCCAATCTTTTTCCAACTGTGGCCCCTTCCAACCTTGTTTCCTACCTGTGCCCTCCCCATGGGTGTAATTTTGCTACCCCCGCAAAACTATAAAAAGTATAAATTAATACAAATCTGAGGTTCTGCCCCCCCCCAACAAAAGTCAGTCCCCTTAAAAAAAATTCTGGCTACACCCATGCCCCACTGTAGAAAGGTAGCTGTTTAAATGTTTTGTTTGTAAATAGAACATATTATGTTTATAATTTTTACAAAATTCCATTAGTTAAAATGATAGGAACATAATGAAATATTGTTGAAGCAGAAAAACATAGTATCATGGAGCTGGGAGGGACTTCAAGCGTCATATTTTGAGTGCAGCCCCCTCCAAGGTAGGAAACTCAGCTAAAGCATCCCTGGCAGATGGCCACCCAACCTCTGCTTAGAATCCTCCAAGGATGGAGAGTCCAGAAACTCCCAAGGGAGATCCATCTTCCATGTATTATAAAGAGCAAACAACACTTACAGTGGTGCCCCGCAAGACGAATGCCTCGCAAGACAAAAAACTCGCTAGACGAAAGGGTTTTCCGTTTTTTGAGTCGTTCCGCAAGACGAATTTCCCTATATGGGCTTGCTTCGCAAGACGAAACGTCTTGCGAGTTCTTGCGAGTTTGTTTCCTCTTTCTTAAAGCCGCTAAGCCACTAATAGCCGCTAAGCCGCTAATAGCCGTGCTTCACAAGACGAAAAAACCGCAAGACGAAGAGACTCGCGGAACGGATTAATTTCGTCTTGCGAGGCACCACTGTATTTGACTCCAGTTATTTGACACAGAGGGGGAAACCTAAAGGTACAGTCCAAAAGGCACACAGGGAGTTCTGTATATATGGGAGAAGTTTAAAAAGGAAGTGGTCCTCCCTAACCTGGTGCAAAAATTCATCTGAAGAAGTGTGCATGCACACGAAAGCTCATACCAAGAACTAACCTAGTTGGTCTTTAAGGTGCTACTGGAAGGAATTTTTTTTTTTTTTGACTGGTGCAAAAAGATATTGTAATCTGGAGCAGCCTTGGCTGTCTAGATAAAACACTATAGCCCCCCCCCCCCACCTGGGAGTAAGGCCCGCTGAACTCACTGCAGCTGTCTTCTTAGAAGACACTTAGTTATTTACTAGAGCAGGTCAGCAGCACCAGACAATCCCCGCTTGGCTAGGCACTGGGGCGAATTGCAGAGCCAAGCTGATGCTGCTGACGGGCCCTGCGCCCCCTGACAACGCCCGAAGGCCCCACTCGGCTAGGCGCTGGGGTGGATTGCACTCTGCACCGTGAAGAGTCAGTGCCCAGGCTGCCACCGGGCCCAGCACTGGTGGCAGCAACAAGCAGCTCTCCCATTGCCACCCCACCACCGCACTTACCTGACCTGGGGGTTCTGGATTGCGGACTCTACTGGTCAAAACAGGGGCCTCAGCAATTGCCCTCTCCCACCAGAAACAAACCAGAATTGCTCTAAGAAAACACACATGGCAAGAAGGAGCGCTAGGCCCTGGTGGGCCACCCCCTTACCCGCTTGTGATCGGCCAAGCAGATAGCCATCCAATCAGGACTTTTTAAAAAATAAAAAATGATTTTTTCCCTTCACTTTTCACTTCGGTCTGTGCCCCCCCCCCCCCATTTATGTGATTTTCATGTGTGGTCCCCTTGAAATATCCTGCCCCCCCCAGGTGAGATATGGCCTCCGCTTGGGAAACACTGATCTAGTCCAACCCCCTGCAATGCAAAAATCTCAACTAAAGCATCCAAGACAGATGACCATCCAATCTCTACTTTAAAACTTCCAAGGAAGGCTAGTCTACCTCTTTGCAGGGAAGCCCGTTCAATGTCAGACAGCTCTTACTCACATAAAGATCTTCTTGATGTTTAGTTAGAATTTCCTTACTTGTAACTTGAAGCCATTGGTTCAGGCCCTAGCCTCTGGAGCAGGAGAAAACAAACTTTTTGTTCAGGTACCTAGTACCTGTGTAAATAATATTCTATTGAAAGTTTTAAAGAGGCTAAAAGTAGGTTATATATTTGGTAATCTGGGTTGGTCCCCTCCATTCTTATTTTCAGTCATTATTAGTAATCTGAAAGCAATAGCCATCAATATAAGACCCGTGGTGTGACCATACTGTATTACAGAACATCTCAATTAATATTTTGTATTAAGAAAGAGCTTGGGGGTTTCTTTTTACTCCTTCCCTACTCCCAGCTTTTGATAGTCCTCTCAGATTCAAAGGAGGCTTGCTGTGTGAGGTGGGTTGAGGCTGGTGGGCCAGTAAGCATGTGTCTAAACCCCCCTTGAGCGCATACAGAAAACAGTGTAGGGTGGATTTTTTAATTTATGTTTAAAAACCCAATTTCACATAAGGCTTTCGTTCCCATCATTAATAATTATTGAAAAGAATTTTCCAAAGGAAATTCTATCTGGACTAATATTTAAAAGTTCAGAGTAACATGACTGAAAGTTTTTAGTCACATGTCAAAGTAAGAGTGGAAAACTTTCTGAAAATTTAAGTGAACATCTTGTTTTTATTTATCTCACAGCCCACTTTACTAAAAATGTCAGCTTGCCTGAACTATTTTGTTCTTTTTAAAAAAATATGCATAACCCTGATGTTTGCTTTCATGTAAGAATCATCTCATTTCCTTCATCAGCAAGAGATGTGGGCCATTTGCTCAGTCTTGCACGCAGAAGTTTTTAGATTCAATCCCCACCAGCTCCAATTAAAGAATGTCTTGTTATAGGACAGAGAAAGACACAGACCCTGCCCCACATTGACTCACAAGGGCTTTCCTTGATCAGAGTGATAATCACTGGAGTAGGTGGACCAGTCTAATTCAGTGTAAGGCAGATGATTTCCTATGTGCCAGAAAAATGTGTCAGAAATTTTGTGAATGTTGCCATTGACCAATAATTCTTAACGTTTTAGGAAGTCCTGCAAGAAGTATCAGAAATGTTTCTAGCTGTTGACATTTATATTTATCAGTGGTATGGTGAATTTTCTTCACTAGATGATGAAAATTAGATTAACAAAAATGTTCAGTGGAGGCTTCAAGCTTACCAGGCAGTATCAGATTTTTTTGACATTTGCCTGTGGGCCTCTTAAAATGCAAGGAAAAATCCCTATCAATAAATGTAAATTCTGACATGTATGATATGACTTTGACCAGTACTTTGCAGTTTGACCAAGTAATGGTTTGCTTGAACATTATGGTTTGCTATGAATTTTTATTTGCTCTTCATTTTAAGTATTCAGAACTGAAAGGCAGTGCATATTAATCTATGGTGCATTCTAGACTGGTATAAACATTAATGTATTCCATACCTGACTGCTCAGCTCATATGTTTTGGTATAGTTTTTGTAGCCTTTAAAAAAAAGTAAAAACAAAAGAACAGACTGCTTGGAATCATTTAGTTGTAGAATGTTTAAACAAAATAAAAGAATTAGGCATATTCATTATTTTTAGACATATTAAATTATTTTTATTTTTATTTTTTTAGCTTCTTAAAAGCATTGTGGTTTGTGGATAAGCACTTCATGTTCAATCAAATTCAGTGGAAAGGATTTAAGCTTAACTCTCCTATTGGAATCAAAAAGTACTTGGCACTGGATGGATCATATCCTATATGAAATGTATATTCTATTCCTCACATCTTACTGATTCATATGAACACCCCCTCCCCCAAGTTTAAGATTGCTCTTGAAATACTGCTTTCAGTGGGGGAGTGGGGGCATAGTAACACAAACCCTTTAAAAAGCATTTTTCTGACTTTATATTAGTACATCCCTTTTAAAAATTATTATTATTATTATTATTATTATTATTATTATTATTATTATTATTAAAAAAGGAGCTTGTGAAATTTCACAATATTGTCATGTTTAAATTCCTCATTTTTTGTTTGTTGTCATGGCTGAGAGCTTATGTTTCTTGAATCCTTCAAATCTTTAGGAAGCTCTGTGGCTGCCATGAACATCAACATCTTATTGGAAAACATGGTTGCAGTTCTTTAATGTAGTAGTAGGCTGGATGAGGGCAAATTGGCTGAAGCTGAATTCCTAGAGACTTTGTAGGTGGGATGTGGGTGCGGATGGGGTTTGTGGGCCTGGGATTTGGGCATGTGGCCTTTTCTGGGCAGGGTCACATTCCTCTGAAAGAACAGATACTTTGTCCAAATGTGCTCCTGGATTTATCATTATTGTATTTCTGGAGACACTGGACACAGTGCAGTTTGTAATGGCTCCTAACCTGTGCCTCCACATGTAATATTTGTAGGACTGTTGAGTTCATGTATACAGCTTTGACAAAGGCAGACCATGAGGAAAGAAATAAAATTAATCTCTGATAGTTGTTGGTCTTTTACTTAATATTTTTTATTAAACATAACTGCATTTTCTCCTTCACTCATAATATTGGCACATTGATCAGAGGGAGACCTTTTTTATTTAACGTGAGCAACAAATTAAACTATCAGTTTCTTTTCCTGATCTATAAAACAGCATGTAGCTATAGATTAAAGTGCAAGATTTAAAACTTGGCAAAATTGTATCTTTGATTAGCCAGCAAAGCTATTGAAGGCTGTGCCAAGTTGGAAATTTAAGAGGCTTTTCTAGGGCCAAGTTTAGTCAACCACCATCAGTTTGAACATTAAATCTTCATTTTTCTCAGTCCCCTTCTTGTCCTGCTTATTATGATAAAATGGAGATTAAGTGAACTGGAAGAAGGAAGCATTGAATGACAAAACAGGATATAATTCAAACCATTACTCTGGATTACTATCCTGAATTGCAATAATGTTCACAAACATTCTCAAATACTTTATTTAATACTGGGTAGTCAAATATTAAGAGTGTCTGCTCTAAAGAATTGTCTTATTGTATGTGGAATCAGTGGGAATGAGTTAAGAGGTTGGTCCATGATTATCTGCTCTATTTTTGGATGCAGAATTGAAGTTGCCATGAAATTAGGATTACACGTCAGAAGGGTGTAACCTAACACACTTGAAACGGAGCCATGTTCCTTAAAAAGGGACGCCAGCTGTCAGACCCCTGTTACGAACAGAAATACAGGATTTGGCATTACTACTAAACGAAATGGGCACCACTTAGATCTACAGCAATCTTGCTTGATGGGCAGTTGTTTTGTGGCTTAAAATCTTACATATATATATTAAAAGCACATGTCTTAAAGTCCTATGGTCATTTTTTTGACATTGAAGAATTCTTTCCTTTCCCTTGCCGAATTTGTGCTCCTCTGATTTCCTTTTACAGCGCTGTATTTCCTGAACCACAAGAGAACCCAATGCCTTTCACAGAAATGTTTCTAGAGAATGAAAATTTTAAAATAGCCATGATATGGTATACAGTAAATTCCAAAAATTTTGAACCAGGACAATCACTAGAGATGAGAAAACAACACTTTTGAATGCTCAAATTTTATTTTAATAGAGCAGCAGCTACAAACCCTGGGTAATCAGGCTTCTAAGTCCCATGTGAAACTTCCGTACCTTGAACAGACTTCCTCCTTCAGAAGTTATGGCCCATCAATACAGTGTCAGGAGGAGATGCGTGACTTGGGGACGTGGAGACCCTGCTGCCCCTTTCACACCTGCAACACCTGCATTTCCACACAAGCAACTACTAAAAAATATGGTAGTTGGCTTCAAAAATAATTTTAGTTGTGTATATTCTTCATAAGTGATTATGGATTGTATCCAACTGTGACATTCAGATCAGACCCACTGATTTCATTGGACCTACTCTGAGTATTTTCATTGAATAAAACTCTATAAGAACAGCTTAAGAAGTAGGGAAACCAGTAAAATATAGTAGAGAAGCTCTGGGGAAAGAGGGGATTGAAAATACTGTGGTGGCATCATCATTATTATCAATAACTAATAAATGATGCAGAGGACGAGATGGTTGGACAGTGTTCTTGAAGCTACCAACATGAGTTTGACCAAACTGCAGGAGGCAATGGAAGACAGGAGAGCCTGGCATGCTCTGGTCCATGGGGTCACGTAGAGGTGGACACAACTAAACGACTAAACAACAACAATAAATGATGTGGGTTTTCTGGAAAAGTTTGAACAGAGATTTCCCTAGGCAAATTAGGGTAACTTACATTAGGGCAGGATAACCTTTAGCATGTTTCTTTTGATTGTATGTGGTAAAGAAATCTTTAAACCTGCAACATTTGCCTAATACTGGTTTGCAATTGACATCTATTTGTTTTTTTTGTTTTTTTAAAAGATATTTATTGAAATTTTAAATAATAAAACAAGTTTTACAATCAACCAGAAAAAGAAAAACATTGTCACAATCAAACAAAAACAGAAAAATACAACAGAAAACATAAAAAAGGTAAATAGAAAAAAGACATAGAAAAAAAAACATTAAAATCCAATTTTTTACTTATTATTTTTATAACCTTCTTTCCTGACTTCCTCACACCTCCCTTTTCTGTGTTCCCTTTTACACACTCATTCAGCAGTACCTTACCTTCTTTCAAATCTTATTCTATATTATACTTTTCAGCCTGTTATGTCTCCATTTTTTCCTTTCCTTTTAAGTCCATTTTTACCTATTCTTTATAACTTAATCCCTTTGTATCATTTGGTTTAAATTTGACATACCGTATTTTTCGCTCTATAACACGCACCAGACCATAACACGCACATAGTTTTTAGAGGAGGAAAACAAGAAAAAAAATATTCTAAATGAAACAGTGGATGTATGATTTTTGTGGTTCATGCTGTGGCCACAGACATGTGATCTGACAGTGAGTTTGGAGTAGCCCAATGCAAAAATCCTGAGGATCCATGTGGATCCATGCTTTGTAACCACGTTTTTGCACCACTGCGACCCTAGGCAACAGTGGGTGCGTGATTTTTTTGGTGCAGGCTGTAGCCATGGACATGCTATGTTATCTGATGGTGAATTTGGGGTGACCCAGTGCAAAGATCCTGTGGATCCATGCTTATAAAAGTCCCTATTAAGGATAAAACAGACAGGATATACGAAGTATGATTTCTTTTTTATTTACGGTATTTCTTTTTTGGCCACCTCTGTCACTGCAACCTTTGCTCTGTGCTTGCACACTTTTGGGCAATAGGGCATGTAACACACTTTTTTTCATCTGCCAAGATGTAGAAAATCAATTTTAATGTCCCTATATAAAATGCCTAGTGAAGCAGAAGGGTATTACATCAGCCACTGTATTAAGGCTAAACGTTTGAAGAACAGCTCTCTATGGGGGGGGGGGGACTAAATTCCATTTTCAATCAATTGTTATTGTGGCAGCAATTATCAGTGTATAGCGCACAATGAGGAAATGAACTTTAAAAAAAATATATAAAAAACATTCTCACGTTATACTTCTTCAAAGAAGAGTATTAGGCTTTTAATGAAGGGGAGAGGAGAGATGTTGTAATCCTCCTGGCTCAGGAGATTCTGATTTACCTGCCGCGTTAGAAAGTATAGATTAAGATATTTGATATACAGCATATAAATCCAGAGATTTCCATGTCTCACTCTGCAATCCAGCCTGCTGTTACTTACGAGCAGGGAAGCAGGGTTTCTCTTCCAAACAAGCATACTGTCTCCCTCCAGCAGTACATTGCTTGGAGAAGCTGTAATTTGGAGGGGGCCTGGGGGCAGGGCTCTCTGCTTTTGGAAAAGAAATGAGAAACCTACCATTGTAAAGCAAAAGTCCCCTCCACCCCACCCAAGCCAGCCCTCTCTCTCTCTCTCTCCCACTTGCGTGTTTTTCGGCTGCCTGCAAGTCCCTAGAGCACAGAGAGGAGGAGGTGGTGGGCTGGAGCCTGCACGCAGTGTGACTAGGAAAGAATTAGAAGGAAGGACTCGATCATTTCCTTAACCCTCTGCTTGCCAGGAGGGCAGGGGATTCCCTGCTCTTTGTTGAGTTTGAGCAAACGCAGCAACAGAAGCGGGTGGGCAGTAAGACCCTGAGGCAGAATGCAGGAAAGCAACAGCTTCCGCCTTCCCTCTCCCCTCCGCCCGCCCGCCCGATCTTATTTTTGCCTATTTTGCCCCTTCGCTCCGGAGAGTCAGCTCCAGGGACCACACATTCGCTCAATAACACGCACAGACATTTCACCTTACTTTTTAGGAGAAAAAATCTGCGTGTTATAGAGCGAAATTTACGGTAATATTATTCAATTTTTTTCACCCTTATTCTTTTAAAACGTTTTTTACATATTCCTTTCAACTATGTCACTGATGCCATATTATCTTTACAGCCTGTGCATCATTTTAGCATTCAAACATTTTGCAATGTTTTTGCAGGTAGTCTTTGAACTTCTTCCAATCCTCTTCTACTAACTCTTCTCCCAGGTCTCGGATTCTGCCAGTCATTTCTGCCAATTCCATGTAGTCTATCACTTGCATCTGCCATTCTTCCAGGGTGGGCAAATCTTGTGTCTTCCAGTACTTTGCGATGAGTATTCTTGCTGCTGCTGTTGCATGCAATTGACATCTATTTGTTACTAAACTGTTGTGTATTTTATTTTATTTTTTAAAAAATAATTTTTATTGATTTTATTTTCCCATAAAAAATATCCAATATCATTACTAAACATTCATTTTTCAATTTCACCCCTCCCTGTTGACGTCCCTCAACTTCCATTTCTGGTTTATTACATCAAATGCTACATTCTGCTGTTTATATATTATACTATGTTATCACATTGTTACACTCTTGTTCTCTGTAAATAAAATTGAAAATGTTTATTTAAACCCTGCCAGCGAGTCCATATTTTTTTGTTTCTGCAAATACTTTGTAAAGAGTTCCCATTCTTTTTCAAAATCACTATTGTCCTTTTCACGCAGTTTGTCTCTTACCTTTGCTAACTTAGTTCTTAGCCATTGTTCTTTTGATGGTACTTCTCCGGTCTTCCAATTTTGTGCTATTAAGATTCTTGCTGCTGTTGTAGCCTACATAAATAATGTCTGTTTTTCTTTCAGCAACTCTTGTCCTAAAATACCTAACAAAAAAGCTTCTGATTTTTTAACAAATGATACTTTAAACATTTTTTTCAGTTTATTGTATATTATTTCCCATTTTTAAAAAATAATCTTGCAATCCCACCACATGTGGTAAAATGTACCTGCCCCTTCTTTACACCTACAGCAGTTCTTTTGTTCTGTTTTATACATTTTTTCCAGTTTTACTGGTGTGATGTACCACCTATACATCATTTTCATGTAATTCTCTTTCAACAATATGTAATCTGTAAATTTCAAATTCACTTTCCAAAGCCTTATCCAATCTTCAAATTGCCATCATCAATCTTTATTGCGGTCCAGAGACCCAACAAATCGTTACAAAGCAACACACAATTCATACAGCCTACCTCCAGGTTAAACAAGCATTTTGTTCAGAATATAGGGATCATTGGTTCTTGCAACCACCGATAAAAACTTTGCCACTGCTAATGTTCTAGCATTTGTCCGGTCTTCCAATAGGAACCTGACATAGTGAGCCTCTGATTTTCCCGGGAAAGGTACCAGCAAGGGTAGTATCAGTTCAGCCCTGGTTTGCTCATATTTTGCACAAAGCAACAAAATATGTTTTATGGAATCGATGTCTTGAGCACACCAGCAAAGTCTGTCCTGGTAGGGAACTCCTCTCAACCTACCATCCAACACTGCAGAAGGAAAGACGTTTAGTCTGGCTTTGGTGAAAAGCCTTCGATAGTTTGGTACTGTCAGGTTTTTAATTTAAGATGTTAACTTAAAGACATGCTGTCAGAGCTGCCCGAGGTCCCAGCTCACAAAGGACCAACGCCAGTTCGTTGTTATATACAAAAGTCTTTATTGAAGTTCAGTTTCGTTTTCACAGCCGCAGCGCGCAGCTCTACGTCTCAAACTCTAGACCGCTGAAGCTCCGTCTGAATCTCCTCCCCCCAGACACCAGTTTAAGACTCTAGCCTTGCTCCACCTCTTCCTTTGCTCTTTCCTCCTCTGGTTCCGCCTGTCCGCTGGGGTCTTGCCCTTCCTAGACTCTTCTGACGCTGAGTCCCCTGAGTCTTCCCCCTGCCTCCGGCGGGCTTTAGGACCTGGTTCCCAATCCGGGTTTTCTGCTGTCCCGCGCGCCCAGCCGGCAACCTTCCTCCTGACCGTTACACTGCTCCTGTCACTGCTTCCCCCTTCGGGGAGGCTAGCTGGACCTGACCTCCCCTCCGTTCCCCCACTCTCCGATAGAGGCGTGGTCAGCCCTGACTCATCTTCTGTCCCTGCTGGAGGAGACGCTGGCCCTGACACATGGGACTCTTCCTCCCCCACTACGCTCTGGTGGGGAAGCTGGTCCTGATCTCCCGCTGCTGCTTTGGGAGTCCCCGCTGGCCCCTTGTTTCTGGTGCGTCCCCCCTGGGACCCCCCTTGCCCTGACCATCGGCGCCCCCTTCTGGGAATCTTCTGATTCGCTGGAGAGGCTCATGGAATCTCTCGGGTCACTGTCATACTCCCGTACGCTGCCCTCAGATTCTTCCCCTTCGCTCTCCATTTCCTCTCCCCTGTGCCTCTGCTCCTGAGCCCCTGACACATGCCCATATTGTACTCCTACTGCCAGCGGACTACAGATTGCGTGTGATTGAGATCGCAAGTCACTGTGTGCATTATCCCATAATCTTTGCTTTAATGTCTTTAGGGCGCCTTCATAACCCAGGTAATACAGTTGGGGGGGGGGTGACAGACCAATAGAGGTGGCTTTTTTAGCCATGGTTTTCTGCCATTTGCTGACAAATTCCTCATTGGTCAGGTGTTGGTAGAAACCCTTCCCTAGATCAAACACTGAAATCCTGAGCCAATGTTTTAGGGCAGCCCACCACGCTTTAATTGAAATTGGGCATTCACCAGCTTCTAACAGAAGTATGGAGTTGGGGACACAGTTGGGAACCTGCAGCAGAGATCGTAGAAATTTTGCCTGAAAGCCATCTAGCTTTGGCAGGTCCCCATTATGCCAGACATTTGCAGATTTGCATATGCCAGATTTGGGAAACGGGTTTTGCGTTGAAAACCCTTACGGCTGCTGGAACATATTTGCCGCCCTTTGTGAAAAAGAATCTGAGTATGGCTACCTTTGTGATCTCCACCTTTTGAAGGGAGGTTTGCCAGTGGTGCTTCCAAGATCCTGTATGATGCAATGTGAGCCCTAGATAACTGAAGTATTTGATCTGTTCAAGGTTATGGCCATCCAGCACCGGGATAAGCTTCTTTCGAAAACTAAAATTTTAGATTTTTCATAATTAATGGATAAACCATTTCCAGAACAGTAATCAGAAAATTTCCTCAGCAGATAATTCAACCCCGGTCTGGAATGTGAGATGATGGCCATGTCACCAGCATATAACAACAAGGGGGTCCTTCTCATTCCTGTTTTTGGGAGGTGTCCATCTGGGTCCTTTAAGCTCTCTTCTAGGTCATTTAAGAATAGACAAAATAATGTGGGGGCCAAAATGCATCCTTGTCTCACCCCCCTAGTCATCTCGATGCTGTTTGATAGCTGTCCCTGTCGACCGCATCGTACCTGCAGTTTGGTTCCATTGTACAGGGCTTTTGTAAGAAAGAGGAGTCGTTTGTCCTGCAAAATCAGATTTAATTTGGACCATAGCTGGGATCTGGGGATGGAGTCAAATGCTGATTTCAGATCCATGAAGGCCACGAAGAGTTTACCCTATAGAGGCCTGGTATATTTCTCGGCTAGGAAGGACAGCATTAGACAGTGGTTTGATGTTGAATGGTTCTCACGAAAGGCTGCCTGGGCTTCAGATAATATATTTTGTTCATTTAGAAAAGTTGTCAGTTTTCTACTGAGGAATCGGGCATACAGCTTCCCAATTATTGAAAGCAGGCTAATTGGCCTATAATTGGAGGGTACATTTCGGTGGCCTCTCTTAAAGATTGGGACTACTATAGCAGGTTTCCAGCTATATGGTACTTTACCCGAGTTATTTACTATCGTAAAAAGTGCTGCCAGAAGTGGAGCCCACCAGTGCTGGTTTGATGTAATCAGCTCCGCTGGGATAAAGTCTTTCCCCGGAGCCTTTCCGCTCTTCAGATTCCCAATTAATGTATGGACTTCCTCCACAGTAACCGGCCTCCAATGAGGGAGCAGTGACAATTCTGCCCTGTAAACATCCTGGAAGCTGGAAGGGAGGTTTGGATTTTCCATAAATATATTTCTGAAGTGGTTCTCCCAAACCTGAGCTGGAATGGCACAGCTGGCGGCTGAAGAACTATTTTTCATTGAGTCGGAGACCAGTTGCCAAAAGAGTTTAGTTTCATTGTTTAGTGAGGCATTCAATAGCAGGGACCAGGAATTTTGTTCGGACTGCCTTTTTTTATGAGGCCAAAAGGGCTTTATACTCTTTTTTGATTTTGAAATAAGATGGAGGTAAGTAATTTAGTCCAGCGTTTCTATAGGCCAAATAAGCGTTCCTTAAGGCTTCCTTCTTTGTGTGGCACTCTTGGTCAAACCCTTTAGCAGTGCGTGGCTTGCCGGCTGAGTTTATGTTGACAGAGACCACATCCTTCGTAAGCCGTCATACCACAAGTATGTGTGACATATCATGTCCTTCCTACTCTATTGCCTCCTCTTTTTCCAATTTGATCCAATCCTGAATTATGCTGCTTCATAATAAATTTTAAAATCTGGAAGGGAAAAGTCTCCTCTTTCTTTTAAATTTTAAATTTGTAAGTATTTTATGCTTTATACTTGGTCTTTTCCCACTCCAGATAAATTATGAAATATCTTCTTGCCATTTTTTGAAACAGACATTATAACTTATTATCGGTATTGTCTGAAAGAGGAACATTTTTGGTAGTACATTCATTTTAATTGCTGCAGTTCTTCCTAAAAGGGAAAGATTCATCCTGTTCCATATTCCATATTTTATTTCATTCCATTTTTTTTCATAATTATCTTTGTAGATATTTTGATTCTTTTTCGTCAACCATATTCCCAAATATTTTACCTTTTTATGGATTTCTAGCTCCTTCCTTTTTGACTAACAATTTAATTTTATTTTTATTAAGTTTTTTATTAGTTTTTATTAGTTTTATTTATACCTGCCACCTGTCTAAACCTTGAATTTTTTCTATTACCCTAGGGAGAGAATTCTTTGGATCTTCTACAGTAATCAAATAATCTGCAAAAGCTTTCAATTTATACTCACTTTTCTTTATTGTTATTCCTGCCACATCTTTGTCACTTCTAATATTTCTTGCTAAAACCTCCAGGACCAGAATGAACAAGAGTGGTGATAATAGACATCCTTATCTGGTTGCTTTTTGTATTTTACATTGATTTGTTATCACCCGATTAATAATTAGTTTTGCATTCTGTTCTGAATATATAGCTTGGATTCCCTTATAAATTTTTTCTCCAAATTCCATTTCTTCAAGGACTTTTTCATAAAGTCCCAAGAAACATTATCAAATGCTTTTTCTACATCTATAAACATCAATGCAGCTTGTTTTTAATTTCGAACTTCCAGGTATTCTATTATGTTTAAAACATTCCTAATATTATCTTTCATTTGTCTACCTGGGAGAAATTCTGCTTGATCTTAATGTGTATATTCTTCCAAAAAAATTAAAAATCCTTCTGTTGGCTAAAATATATGCAAACAGTTTATATCACTTTTTAATAATGAAATGGGCCTATAATTTTTAACTAAAATTATCTCTGAATCTTGTTTTAGGATTAATGTTATATACTCCTCTTTCCATCTTTTTGGGACTTCCTCCGTTTTTAAAATCTCATTCATCATGTCCTTTAAGGGAACCACAAGCTGTTCACTTAATTTTTTATAATACTTTGCTGAGATTCTATCTGGTCCTGGAGATTTACCTGTCTTTACTTGATTTATTGCTTCTAAAAATTCCTGCACTGTTATTTCAGCATTAAATAATGTCAGTTTTTCTTTTATTTTTGGAAGGTTACTAGTTTTTATATATTCTTCCATCAACATCTTCTTTTCAGTATTCAGTAAAATATTTAATGAAGGCTTCCCTTATTTTCTTTGGTTTATCTGTGACTTTGCCATTGGATTTTATCTTATTTATATATATTTTTTTGCTCACTTTTCCTCATTTGCCATGCCAGCAGTTTCCCTGGCTTGTTGGCATGTCCAAAGTACTTTTGTTTCATCCTTCTAATTTTCCACGCTATTTCCTCATTGTTGTTGTTTAGTCGTTTAGTCATGTCCGACTCTTCGTGACCCCATGGACCAGAGCACGCCAGGCACTTCTGTCTTCCACTGCCTCCTGCAGTTTGGTCAAACTCATGCTGGTAGCTTCGAAGACACTATCCAACCATCTCGTCCTCTGTCGTCCCCTTCTCCTTGTGCCCTCCATCTTTCCCAACATCAGGGTCTTTTCCAGGGAGTCTTCTCTTCTCATGAGGTGGCCAAAGTATTGGAGCCTCAGCTTCAGGATCTGTCCTTCCAGCGAGCACTCAGGGCTGATTTCCTTAAGAATGGATGGGTTTGATCTTCTTGCAGTCCATGGGACTCTCAAGAGTCTCCTCCAGCACCATAATTCAAAAGCATCAATTCTTCGGCGAACAGCCTTCTTTATGGTCCAGCTCTCACTTCCATACATCACTACTGGGAAAACCATAGCTTTTACTAAAGGACCTTTGTTGGCAAGGTGATGTCTCTACTTTTTAAGATGCTGTCTAGGTTTGTCATTGCTTTCCTCCCAAGGAGCAGGCTTCTCTTAATTTCGTGGCTGCTGTCACCATCTGCAGTGATCATGGAGCCCAAGAAAGTGAAATCTCTCACTGCCTCCATTTCTTCCCCTTCTATTTGCCAGGAGGTGATGGGCCCAGTGGCCATGATCTTCGTTTTTTTGATGTTGAGCTTCAGACCATATTTTGCGCTCTCCTCTTTCACCTTCAATAAAAGGTTCTTTAATTCCTCCTCACTTTCTGCCATCAAGGTTGTGTCATCTGCATATCTGAGGTTGTTGATATTTCTTCCAGCAATCTTAATTCCGGCTAGGGATTCATCCAGTCCAGCCTTTCGCATGATGAATTCTGCATATAAGTTAAATAACCAGGGAGACAAAATACAACCTTGTCGTACTCCTTTCCCAATTTTGAACCAATCAGTTTTTCCATATCCAGTTCTAACTGTAGCTTCTTGTCCCACATAGAGATTTCTCAGGAGACAGATGAGGTGATCAGGCACTCCCATTTCTTTAAGAACTTGCCATAGTTTGCTGTGGTCAACACAGTCAAAGGCTTTTGCATAGTCAATTAGGCAGAAGTAGATGTCTTTCTGGAACTCTCTAGCTTTCTCCATAATCCAGCGCATGTTTGCAATTTGGTCTCTGGTTCCTCTGCCTCTTCTAAATCCAGCTTGCACTTCTGGGAGTTCTCTGTCCACATATTGCTTGAGCCTTCCTTGTAGAATTTTAAGCATAACCTTGCTAGCGTGTGAAATGAGTGCAATTGTGCGGTAGTTGGAGCATTCTTTAGCACTGCCCTTCTTTGGGATTGGGATGTAGACTGATCTTCTCCAATCCTCTGGCCACTGCTGAGTTTTCCTCATTAATCATAATTAAATATTGTGTTTGTAATAATTTAATTGCCTGCTTAACTGTCTCCTTTGTTGGTTTTTTTTTAATTAATTCTTTTTCTTTTTCTAATATTTCACCCAATATTTCCTTTTTTTTCTTTTCCCTTAATTTCTTCTTGGTTGAGTTTTGTTGGATAAGCAGTCCCCTCATAGCTGCCTTACTGGCATCCCATACTGTTTGCAGCTTGGTTCCATTATCAAGATTTAATTCAAAATAATCTCCCAGTGCCTTTTTTGCGATTTATAAAAAATTACTGTCATCTAATAAATCTTCATTCAATAAACTGCTGTGTATTTTAAAAAGTTGTCCTTTTGTTTGCTATGCATTTGGACACCTCTATTCTAGGTGTGTGCTGCTTTTAAAAAAATGTACTTCTCTTACTCTCTCCTTCCTTTAATTGGTTCTTGAAAGCTACCTTGGAAATTTTAAATCGGAAGATGGGATAAAATGTTTCAATAAATAATAACTGAAATAAAAATAAAATTGGAGTATCATTGGTTAGGGTATACAGTGGTACCTCGGGTTAAGTACTTAATTCGTTCCGGAGGTCCGTTCTTAACGTGAAACTGTTCTTAACCTGAAGCACCACTTTAGCTAATGGGGCCTCTTGCTGCTGCTGCGCCACCGGAGCACGATTTCTGTTCTTATCCTGAAGCAAAGTTATTAACCCGAGGTACTATTTCTGGGTTAGCGGGGGGGGGGCGCGCGCTAGGGGCACCTTGGAAGATGGCGGATATTAACATCTATCCAGCCCGCACGAGGTAATTAGAGGCTGATTATGGGGAGTAAATCAGTCTCCCTTCATCTCTCCAGGGGGGAGAGATGCAGTTTTCACCCGCTGTTGCCATAAATCACCCCCGAGTTCGGAAGAAGGAGGGGGTGAGGCACTGGGTGCACAACCCTCGGCGGGCCTCGGAACTCTTCCGAAGCTGCTTCCAGGTGCGAAACTAGTTGCGTTACTTAAAAGGAAAAAAATTGGTGAAAGATAATGCACATGCTTCAAGAGAGGCAGGAGGTTCTTATCTGCTAACAATTTTACCACTGAAATGAAGAAGACTGAGACGGAAGATTACATCAAAGTACTACAGACATGGTATGTGGAATGGAATGCAACGGAAATGAAGGGGGGGGACGACTTTTTATTTTTTTTGCTCTATGTGATTACCTAATAACCCTCCCTCTTAGAAGATCTGTCACAGCAACTAATTGCAAATGGGACTAAAAATGAATTGTGTGGGAATAATATTAACTTAAAGGTTTTACTCTGTGAAGGATTTGGAAAGAAGAAGGGCTCTCCTGTGACGCAGTAAGAATGGAGATTTGATACGAGACCTGTGTTGCAGGAGGTTTGGTCTTGGGGAGGGTGAGCCAAAGATTTATTATTTTCGAGGAGATTGCGATCTAGAAGGGGCAGCCCTCCTGGAAAAAGACTAATTTACGATGCAACAGGTCGGGAAAGTTAAAGAGCGAGCTTTTAGACTGTATTTCATCGGAACGACAAAATGGCGATTGCTTACTCAAGCGGAAATGCCTGGACTATTGGATGAGAGTGATTTACGAGAGAGCAGTACAAAGCCCACACAGAAACACAAATAAGACTGTTTTTTTCAACCCACTTGCGGAGCAACTCGGAGGTGAATGAAAAGGAAAATGAGTAACGACAAGGATTGAGAAGAGGGGACTGGAAATATCATTCTTAAGATGAAAGCAGCACAAATATTCGAGGATTGGACTCCTGCCGATCAAGAAGCATGGGTACCCCCCACAAAAAATTATAATATGGAAAACAATTGGATTACATGATATGTATTGTTATAATTTGGATTAATTGGTTTGATGTGTTTAATTTGGTAATCTGAAACTTAATAAAAATTATTTTTTTAAAAAAATATTTCTGGGTTAGCGGAGTCTGTAACCTGAAGCGTATGTAACCTGAAGCGTATGTAACCCAAGGTACCACTGTATTGAGGTTGAATCCTGACAAGACAGAAGTACTGTTTTGGGGGGACAGGAGGCGGGCAGGTGTGGAGGATTCCCTGGTCCTGAATGGGGTAACTGTGCCCCTGAAGGACCAGGTGTGCAGCCTGAGAGTCATTCTGGACTCACAGTTGTCCATGGAGGTGCAGGTCAATTCTGTGTCCAGGGCAGCTCCATCTGGTACGGAGGCTGAGACCCTACCTGCCCACAGACTGCCTCGCCAGAGTAGTGCATGCTCTGGTTATCTCCTGCTTGGACTACTGCAATGCGCTCTACGTGGGGCTACCTTTGAAGGTGACCTGGAAACTACAACTAATCCAGAATGCGGCAGCTAGACCGGTGATTGGGAATGGCCGCCGAGACCACATAACCCCGGTCTTGAAAGACCTACATTGGCTCCGAGTATGTTTCCGAGCACAATTCAAAGTGTTGGTGCTGACCTTTAAAGCCCTAAACGGCCTTGGTCCAGTATATCTGAAGGAGCGTCTCCACCCCCATCATTCTGCATGGACATGGAGGTCCAGCGCCGAGGGCCTTCTAGCGGTTCCCTCCCTGCAAGAAGCCAAGTTACAGGGAACCAGGCAGAGGGCCTTCTCGGTAGTGGCACCCGCCCTGTGGAACGCCCTCCCAGCAGATGTCAAAGAGAACAACAACTACCAGACTTTTAGAAGACATCTGAAGGCAGCCCTGTTTAGGGAAGCTTTTAATGTTTAATAGACTATTGTATTTTAATATTCTGTTGGAAGCCGCCCAGAGTGGCTGGGGAAACTCAGCCAGATGGTATGTATAAATAAATAAATAAATAAATAAATAAATAAATAAAAAAAAATAATAATTATTATTATTATTATTTACATGTGATAATTTTAATAATATTCCTGTTAGATAGCACTACCCATGTTTAGCTTGGTTTGAAATCTATACAGTGATACCTCGAGTTACAAACGCTTCAGGATACAAACTCAGCTAACCTCAAAGAGTTACCTTGAGTTGAGAACTTTGCCACAGGATGAGAACAGAAATTGTATGCCGGCGGTGCAACAGCAGCAAGAGGCCCTATTAGCGAAAGCACGCCTCTAGTTAAGAACAGTTTCAGGTTAAGAACGGACCTCCGGAATGAGTTAAGTTTGTAACTATAGGTAGCACTGTATAGCTCTGAATTGGCAAAACAAAACACCTTTTAAGAGGTGTACCCTAAGCTTGTTTGCTCTAAGAATGTTGGTGTTTGAAAAACTAAGTTTAATTTTTACTGAAAAAAGATGTGCTGCAAGTACCTAGAATTACAGTTGGGCTTTGTAGCCAAGCACTGGTTTCTACTAGCCAACTGTGAAGCCCAGTCCTATCATGATAATGCAACAAAATTATATGCATTTTAATTGTGGATATTGACTGCATATCCATATCATGGCTTTTTGTAAGCACACAGATTGCTCCTGCTCCTGCTTCCACTTCAAACCAGGGATTGTGGTTTACTTAACCAAAAAAAACCCCACTGTTGGTAAAAAAACAACCAACTTTGGCTTTAGATCACAGTTTGCTTAAAGTGAAACAAACCATGAACTCTGGTTTTGATGTAACACTTACCCAAGGCTTGCTGTTCCCACTTGCTAGCAGAGAGGAGAAAGAGATCAATGCATTTACTGTAAACTGTTAACCATTACTTTATGTTACTAGCAGGCACACCCATTAACTGGTGAAATTGATGGAGTTATATAATTCAATGCTTTGTTACTTCTGAGTAGACATATATAGGATTGTGTTGTCAGACATTTTGCAAGTTGCTGAACATTTGACATTGGTCATTCTACAGCTTTTTATCTCCTACTTCCCTTCAAATGCTTGACTGTTCTTTTTTACATAAAAATATATGTGCTTTATATATGCTCAAATATTAAACACCTACATTGTTGTTATTTGACGTGAACATTACAGCGTAGGGAAATGTGTATTTTGGCTAGTAAGATGCCTGTTTTAACTTTCTGGCTACCAGATTTTATTGCCATGTTGAAAGAAGAATTGCAGTTTTTCATGGAGGAATCGTGCAGCACCCTAAGGACTACCATTTGTGTGTGGCATCAATCCAGTCTTATGCATATGTAGGAACTTACCATGGAGTAAGTTCCACTGAGCTCAGTGGTGCTCACTTACGAAAGCAGTGCTGCTTACTTTTGATAACACTGAGTGTTATCAATGACCTTCAGCAGCAAGGTGGCTTTTAAGTGTTTCCTTAGAAATAATAAAAATAAACCCTTACAGAGAATGGTTATCATTTAACTGCTAGCCTGAAGTAGTAATCCCTTAAGTTAGGAAACAGGCTATCCATTCTCTCATTGACTTCAAGGGTTGCTGATGGAAAGAGATTTGGTACTTAAAAACAATTTAGCTTTTTTTCATCTTGGTTCCCTGCTTAGTTGATTAGCATTGATAAAATAACTACAGGTAACCTACAGAGAGATTGGCTCTTGCCCTGTCTCCTCACCTTCTGAATTTGAGATGATAAGCCGCAAAAATTGCAAAACCTGAGAACCTCATTGTAACTGAAGTAATTAATTGCCCTGGTGAGTAGGTTGTCAAAGCCTGCAAGTAGCACTGTATGGGTATGAGAGGCAAGTACAGTGCTAAAAGGCAGCAAATAGGTGTATTAACAGCATTTGCTGAGACAGGTAATTGGAAAATGCCAATGACTAGTGTGGTTTTTTGTTGTTCTAGGCTGTTTGCATCTTGCTTAATGCTTTCCACCAAATACATATTTTATTTTTCAAAACCAAAAATCTATTTTAGATTTGGAATGCTGTGCTTGCTTGCTTGCCTGGCTGTCTGTGCATGCCAAGGATCTGCTTTTTATAAAATAAGCCTCTTTTAGCATAATTGTAATTGCAAATAGTTCAGTCAAACTTATTTAAACATTATGTTGCCTATTTAACCATAGTGTTATATCTTTTGAGTGGATAGAACATCCGTTTTAAAGGAATAATGTAAATAGCATATGGTATTAGAATTTGAATTAGACGGTGCCACTGCAGGAAGGATGAGACAGAGCTAAGACTAGCAATCAACTAAAGGAAATTGCTGGGCATAATATGAGCTTGCTTCTCTTATAACCCTTTTCGAAGGCAGATTCCTTCCCCCTCCTGCTTTGCTTACCTGAGCCTGGTATGGCTCTGATTCTGCTTGTGTCATACTGCTGTTTTAGCATGTTGGTGGGGTTTATTGGGGGGGGGGGACTTTCTTAATGTTCACAGTTCTGATGTCTGATCTCTTCAAGTTGGTGCGTGAACTATTTTGGGGGCATTGCTTCTATGTTTTCAAATAACTCATAATTTCCATCTGTTTTTACTTGTGGTTGTGAAGATCATGCTTGGCCCATGGGATCTAACAGTGTGTGCTGAGAGGATGTGGAGTTTTGTCAGCCAGGGAAATATGTCTGGCCTCCCCCCCCCCCCCCGCCTCCATGGCTCACATAAGCATTTCGTCTTGTGTGGTCCCACTGAATTGGATCTGTTTAACAGCACTACTCACCTTCCCTATCTGTTACCAGTCTTTCGAATGTAAGATTCTAAAAAGGAACATGAGAAGCAAGAATGTAATTCTGTTAGCAGAAATATAAAACTTGCATTAGACTAATATTAACATTTGCCTTAGAAATTGTACATATCTGTGGGTGTACTTTGATACCAAATTCTATTTGCATGCATTTATAGTCACAGGCTGACTGTCTTCTCCATTTATACCAATCTGCTGTATCTTTGTTTCAGGCCTTACTGCAGTCTACAGTTCAGCAACGCAAAGAAACCATTGAAAAACAGTATGCATCTGTGATTGAAAAACAGGCACAAAAGTGTGAAGAACTGCTTATTGCTCAAGTAATTGCAATGTCTCTTTGCAAAAGTTTATATAAAAATATGTATATCTGGGACAGAATTCAAAGAGCTACTTAGACATATAAGGGCATATTAAATGTGCAGTGGATTTTCTTGCATTTTAAGTATCCATATTGTATCCCAGATACATTACGGGATTTCAAATGTTTCTTGCTGTGCAGCCTAAATGGCTGCTGTTGGAGAAACTCAAGTCCAAAGCTTCCTTTGGTGTATTGAAATTATTGTGTAATTCTTCACTCTGTTCCTTTGATTATAATAATAATTCTATTATGAACCACCATAGCATATAGTATGGCTATGTTTAGATAAATTGGGTGCAACAATGAACTGTTATTTAATTAAATTTAACTCTCTGTTGAGAGGTTCACTGGTCTGGAGGGAAATAATTAAACTTTTGTGTAAGCCTGGGTACCCACTATACCTTTAAAGAACATTTTAAGCACATTTTATATAATAATTTATATAGTGTACAGTCATACCTCGGGTTACAGACGCTTCAGGTTGCATTTTTTTGGGTTACGGACCCGCTGAAACCTGGAAGTACCAGAACTGGTTACTTCCGGGTTTCGGCGGTCGCGCATGCACAGAAGCGCCGAATCTCCACCCGCGTGTGCGCAGACACGCCGCTGTGGGTTGTGAATGTGCATCCTGCACGGATCACGTTCACAGCGCGAGCGTCCACTGTATCTCCTTGAAAGAATTCTGGGCATTGTAGTTGGTTAAGAAAAAAAAAGTGCTTTAAAGGTATAGTTCATGCACAGCCTCGGCCTTCCACAATTTGCTATCCAGGTAGTCCTTAACTATGGCGATTTGTGATTTGCCATGTGGTATTTTGGGCAGAGAGGGCCCTTTAGTGAGAAATCAATATTTTTACTCTTATGGCAGCAGTAGGGAACCTCTGATCCATTGTCCTAATGAGACCCACCACACCTATTCATTTGGCTTGTGAGGCTGTTGGAACAAAGCCACAGCCATTTGTTCCACTCCTGGCTTTGTATATGATATAAGATGTGGAGCAGGTACAAAGGCAGCTGGGCCAAAAATGCATTTGTGGGCACCTGCAAATGCCTGTGCCTAGCACCTAGCATGGCTGTTTTACAAAATGCTACATGCAGCTGTCTGCAAGCTGTGTGGGTGAAAACTGGTCATCTGGTACCATTGTAACATTAGATGTTAGGTGGTTACACTCCCCCGACCTTTTAAACTTTGCCTGCAGGGCATGCTGGAGATAAGGATCCAGCCCGCTGGTTGAATCCAGTTCCCCACCCTTGCCTTTCAGCTTAGTCCTATCCCTGTTTCAATGAATGAGAAATCCAAAGCACCATACATAAAAGGTGCAAGGGCTCAAAGTGTCCCAATCAAACACGGTTTCAATTCATTAATGGTCTGTTTGCTGATGCTTAATCCAGAACCTGTTAGAATGGTGGGTGAAAAGCAAACCTATTCTCTTCAATCCTCCACTTTCACACAAGCATTGTCCTTTCAGTTTTACAACTAATCTTGGTTAGTGCAACGTCTATATAGTGGGGTGGGAGAGTGGAAAAGAATGCCAATATATTTCACATCTGGCAACCAATGTGCCGCTTTGGTTTCAGATAGAATTTTTTTTTCAGCTCTCCCACCCCACTCATACTGGAATTAGGGTTTGCAAACCTGTTTCTAACCATGGTTGTAAACTGTATCTTGGCACTCCTTATAGTTTGTGACAATGTATGTGGTAAAACTAAAGAGGAGGAGTTGTTAGGGGGGAGTTAATGAATCCATAGGACGCCCTTCCTTATATAACTCTTTGTGGTAGGAGACTGAGCAGCATTTTATATGTACCAGCTCAGTGAAGCCATGTAATGAATGGTATGTGAAGGATTACTTAATGTGGTCAAAGGGAAGCTTTACTTACACATTTTCCTGAGAAATTGACTTTTCTACATAGTTTTTCAGTGCAATAGGAATATTTTTAGCAACTGTTACTGAGTTAGACATACAGTATGCAACCTGCTCGTTTACACCTTCATGTTTGTAACCTTGATTGTAGCAGTTTCTGTACTGCATTTCAGTTCATCTTGTTCTTGATAGATGGGTCTTTTGAAGTAGCTGCGACTATATGCAGCTGTGTACTTGCTGTGATTCCTCAGACACAAGCTTAATATAAAAAAGTAACTGCTTCTGAACATGATAAAATCTGTTTACATTATCTTCTTTGACTCACATTCCAGGAAAGAGATTTTTTCCTTTGCCTGGATTTTTTTTACCAGGAATCATGAAAAACCGCAAGACCGTATTTATATTTGACTCTACATCAAACAGTTTTCATCTGTAGCTGTTGCTTGACAAACTACTTGTGGAAGAAATGTAGCCTAATTCTGAACTTTTGTTTTGAGCTTCATTTTTACAAAGGTGCAGACAAAAATTATGTGATCCAAATACAGTTTTGCCTTCCTTTAAGATAAGGTTGAGGAACCTTTTCCAGCTTGAGGGTAACATTCTGGGGGCTACGTGCCAATGGTGAGTGGTGTCAGAGCCACAAGTGGGTGGTGCCAAAGCCACCTCTGTTCTTCCCCCATTAATACGTATGCAGTTGTCTATACACTATCCATCCATATTGTCATTCCAAACATCTGCACATCATCCACATAATCATTTAAACTTTATCTCCCTTTCTCCATCAATTCTTCCCCCACTCCCTGCAGCAAAAAAGGGTTTGCAAAAAGTCCCCATTCACAGGAACGGTTCCCCCCTCCCCCCAAAAAAAATCCTATGGTCCTGTGCAAAAGGATTTTTTTTGGGTGGGGGGAACAGCAGGAAGAATGTCAAGGGGCCTAGGAAATTGCAACACAGGTAAGCGTCCCCCAACACTAGACTGAGGATGGAGTACATGACATGGAACACTTTTCAGCAACAGTCTCATATCAAGTGTAACTTACAGGGGAATTTTTCAATTCAGTGGTGGGTGTCATCTGGCAAAAAGTTCAATCACACTCTGATTATTGAGACATTAAAGTAGCACAGTCCTGTGTTCAGGCATTTTATCCTGGAAGTGACTAATACTTGTCCTGATCCTAATGCTGCTGCTGGTGGTGGTTAAATTTATATATGATCCTCAGGGTCCCTTCCAACTCTACAATTCTATGATTCTTTAATTCTATGATATCCCACCCATCTGGCTGGGTTGCCCCAGCCACTCTGGACAGCTTACAACATATATAAAGTCACAACAAAACATCAAACATTAAAAAATACCCTATACAAGCAAGAAACAAACCAATAAATCAGTAGAAAATAATAACAACAACAACAACAACAACAACAACAACAACAATAAACAGTTTACAGTTACCCAAATTAAAATAACCGCCAACCTCAACTAAACATTTAGCCAACACAAAATGACAAAAACAAAACAGGGGAACCAAAATTAGAACAGTTTAAAACATTTTAGCTAGTTACCCCAACCCAAGAGTTGTTCCAGCAGTGTCTCTCTGGCCTCCCAGGAGCCTCTTAGCTGTTCAGCATAGTGGTAGGATACTGTGTTTGCTTGTGATACTTGAGAAGGGAGCCTTGCTTGTAGCTTCTAGATCACTGGGGAGAATCACTAGAAATGTACAGAATAAGGAAGGTGGTGTAGTCTCGAAACAGCAATGTGGTTTTGTTTTGTTTTAAAAAAAATGGTGTTCTTTCTCATTTTTATGAGGGGGGAATTAAAGAACATGAGAGTTAGCAAGCTGAGAGCTCAGCTTCTGAATTAAAGTTCATAAAACGATAGAGGCTTGGGGTCGTGAAATTTGTCACTATAGTAATGAGTAGAATGAGCAACTTCCCTATGTAGAAAGGTGGCAACGTTCAGGACTTTTGAGTTTAGAGAAAAGGTAAGTAAGAGGTGACACAGTAGACAGTTATAAAATTATGCAAGACATAGAATTATAAAAGATGTTTATTAGACGTTTATAAAAGCTTTTCTCCCTCTAACAATAAAACTCATGAACATCCAATGAAGTTGAGCATTGGAAGATTCAGGACAGATGAAAGAAAGTCCTTCTTTGTGCAGCTGGATTTTCTGTGAGCTATGACTACCCCTACTCCCTGCAGGTTTCCCTTAATTGCTTCTTTGCTCAGTGACTGACCTTTTGAAAGAGACCAAACCATTACTCTTAGTTGTGATTCCTGCATTGCAGGAGGTTGGACTAGATGACCCTTGGGATACCTTCCAAATCTACAGTTCTGAGGCTCTACTATCCCCAGCTATGCCTTGTAATGCACATCACTTCAGCCATTCATCTGTAGATGACAGATGTCTTTAAGTACTTACCGTATTTTTCGCTCCATAAGACGCACCCTTTTCTTCCTCAAAAGTAAGGGGAAATGTCTGTGTGTCTTATGGAGCAAATGCATGGTCCCTGGAGCCAAATTGCCCATGGGCAAAAAGCAGATTGTGCTTTTTTTATTTTTAGAAAGAGGGAAGGGGGTGTTGAAACAAAGCCGCTGAGCAGCTGATCGGCAAGCATTCAGGAGGGAGATAAGGGATGCTAGCGATAAAGAAGGCTGCCTGGGAGGGGGGAGGTAAAGGAAAGGAGACAGGAATACTAAAACAATGAGGAGAGAAATTAGAAGAAAAGGAGGAGCAAAAAACTGCTCCAGCTAAGGAAAAGACACTAATGCAAACAAGAGGGAAGGGGGTGTTGAAAGGAAGCAGCTGAGCAGCTGATCAGCAAGCGATCAGGAGGGAGATAAGGGACTGTAGAGATAAAGGAGGCAGCCTGGGAGGGAGGAGGTAAAAGCACATGGATCCTCAGGATTTTTGCATTGGGTCACCCAAAATTCACCATCAGATCACATAGCATGTCCATGGCTACAGCCTGCACTAAAAAAATCACGCACCCACTGTTTTGTGGGGCCGCAATGGTGCAAAAACATGGTTACAAAGCACGGATCCAAATGGATTCTCAGGATTTTTGCATTGGGCTACCCCAAAGTCACCGTCAAATCACATATCATGTCTGTGGCCACAGCATGAACCGCAAAAATCATACATCCACTGTTTCGTTCAGAATATATATTTTTTCTTGTTTTCCTCCTCTAAAAACTAGGTGCGTCTTATGGTCAGGTGCATCTTATGGAGCAAAAAATACAGTACTTTTATTTAATGCATACATACGTTTGGTGGTTGATGGTTCTGGATTCCTAGGTAGCAGAGGCCTGGAGAAAGCATTTCCGTCTCCTGGACCCTTTTCCTAATAAGGGCCAATTACACAGCCAAAAGTGTGTAAAATAAATAACTGGCACAATATAAGGTACAATTGTCCTGTCTCCATTTCTCATTAATTTATTAGTTTGTCAGGGAAACCATTGATGTGTAAACATCGTAAGCTTCCTGAACAAAATAACCACATTTTTAGGATTGAAACTTCACAAACTGCTGTGTCAGAGATACTGTCTTTGTTAATATCATAGTGAGAACAAAGAGAAACTCCTAAATAAAATATTCAGGTATGTAGATGAACTGCATTTCCCAAACTCGGTGTAGCAAAATAACAGAAATATAGCAACTGTATTGCAATTGACACTAAGCTGAGGTCTTCATTCAGATAGGTATTGATAAGTTTCAAGAAATACTTTTCTAAATCTGTTTTCCAAACCCAGTTGAGCTTATGTGTCTAATTCCTCCCCATTCCACCCACTACACAAACGTTCTGTAGGAACTGACTGAAATTATTTTAGCAAATGTTTCCTGTCTGTACATACCAAACAGTTTCCCAAAATATTTTACTTAAAACTCCTTAATTTCTCCCTACAGATGTTAAGGTTTTTTTAAGTGTGTTGGTAGAGGATCCTGCTTTTAGAGATCAAGGCCAGGGAAGATGTCTTGAAAGCCAGAGGGGCAAAAGCATTGCAAACAGTTATGGTGATTTATTCAGGCCTTTATCCAAATTTCTGAGCAAAACCTGTTCTTGAAGATGGTCTGTAAATCTCTTCAGTTAATTTTACATGCTTTATACTGAACAACATAGTCAATAATCTTTATTTTTTTAAAAAATAATTTTTATTAACAGGCCAATCACATCACATTATCATATCACATTAATTCCAAATTATACAGCCAAATTTTAAATTTTGTTGGGGGTACCCATACATCAAGCTCCACTCAAGTCCAAAACACATGACTTATCTTACTGCTTTCATTAGACAGTTCTGTCCAGTTTGATCCGGATAGTCCTTTATTACTTCCTTTCTCTTCTTGTTGTTATCATAAATTCCTTTCTTTGCGATCTCTGATGATTTTCACAAGCAGGTTGAAAGCTGGCATTCTATGTGGATTTTTGTACTCTTCCAAAAATCATATCGGTCAGGGACAGCCTCTGTACAACACTTCCATACACAAGATTAGTCTCCGATCTGTCCTTTATTTTTCAAATAAATCAGATCAAATGAGTCTGGGGGCTCTGTCAGGTCAAACTTGCATTCCAACATTCCTTCTCATTCGAACAGTCCTGATTCTCCTCCCCCAGTCCTTCTTCCTCCGACAAGCCTGTCTTAGCGAGACGCCATATTTTAACTGCGCCATAAGAATTTTCCTCTTTTCTCACCATTCTCCAGTCTTCTTTCCTGTTTTAATCCATCCCACATAGTTCTTAAAATCTTGCCTATGATTCATAAAAACGCAACAATCTTGTTTCTATCTGGGGTGAATGGTTATTAATGTCACATCATGCAGAGAAAAAAAAGAGTTTTTTCCTCCACCCCCCCTTCGTTCCAAACATACAGTCCTTGTGGTAATTCATCAGAAGATTTACTTATCCGTCCGTCACTCCTGGTCGCAGAGATCCATTAATCAGCAGTCTTATTGTCGAGCTTTACTTGATGTATGTGCTTTCAGCTTCGTTTCCAATCATATGTTTCCAATTATAATTCCAAGCTGAAGCAACCAGCACGCGCTAATTGGAATCGGCGTCAGGAAGATCTGACTTCACCGAGGGCCTGTGCCAAGTGTTCGGCACCCCCATCACTCGTATCAGGGGGTGCATTGTGAACACCGCTGGCAGGACAGTGCTCCCCCACATCCTGGGGGAGCTTAGGAAGGCTGCATACTTCCCTTAGCAGCCCCTTAGTACCTCATATGGGTCAGAGAGATGTTATTGTCGGCCATCTTCCAACGCGCCACCTGGTGGCCCCTAGTCAATAATCTTTAAAACCTCTTGGGCCACCCTTATTGTTTAATGGGAAAGGGACACACCTGTGTGCATTTTAGAACTAACTGTTTTTTGTCATCTTTGATATCCATATTCAGAGCCATTGCAGATATTACTTTGAAAAACATCCCCCTTTGCTTTTGTCTTTTAAAATTTACACTTGAAAGCATGGCCACATGGAAGATTGTAGAAGCTACATCAGTGATTAGAAAAAACTTCAAGTTTTATTATTTTTATATTAATAGATTGTGCAGTTTTTCTTAGCACAGTAGCAGCTGCTGTCATATCCCCATGTGAACCTAAAAGAGATGTTGCACTTGCTCACAAGTAGACTTGTGAGCAACTATTTTCACATATTTGTTGGCTCTGGCAACATCTGTTCTGGCTCTCTAGGGACAGGCTTAGGAGGCACAAATGGATGTTCTTGTATCCACTGTTTGCAGATCAAGGGCGGGGGATGTTTAATTTTTACTGTAGAAGGGGCATATGGATGAGGGGAACTGAACAATGCCCATCTTGTCTTTATCTCCCCATGCCCTTGCACTTTTGCTTTAGCTCACTTGATATCGGAGCCAGGCTGGGAGAAAGTGATACGCATGCACAGTGAAAGTTAGGGGAAGAGATCCCCTTCCTCACCATTTGTCATGAAAATTAGATACACACACTGCACTTTTCCTCAGGGAAAGCCATTTGGCCCCATCATTGCCCATCAAACAGTAAATACTTTTTAGTTCCGGTGTGTTTTTAATTACATATACAATATTTTATAAAAAGCAGCTCCATATATCATTTATGCTAGCTTCAGTTATCATTTTTAAAATTGTGAATGGAAAAATATAGTTTCTGATAATAGGTGGGATATAAATTATTGGAATAAACAGTGGTAAAAATAAGCACAAACTAAATTGAAATGTCTTTTTAGAATCCATATTTTAAATACTTACTAACATTACAAGTGAATTGTCACCATTTTTACTGCGTATGCTAGTGGAGTCACTGATCTTGTTTCTATGTACTACATAAAAATGAAGTTGTGCACACACAGCAGATGACAAGGTATCAGTATAATTTCATATAACCTGCAATTTCCCTTTACTGCTGCTCAGTACACACACAGAACCTATATATGTGTCTACATGTGTTATATATTATCTGTAACAACCTGTTCCTTTTACCAGCTCTCATTTGCCACTAATGCAGTTGCAGAGTCATAGCATATGATCCTCTTCTTTTATAGCATCAAAGGTTGCTTGATATGTTGGACAAAGAGCACAAAGTGTTAGAAGAAAAAACAGAAGAATCTTTGCTGCAGCAATCACAAAAATATAAGGTACATTGTATATACAAACTTTAAAGCTTTTAAAACCCAGGGGTCAACGATTTCCTGCAGGTACCCATAGAAACCTTACCTGGTGCCCACCCCCCACCCCCCGGTGAAATTGGCCTTGAGAGAAGCACCCTGTGGCAGGCAATAGAATAGGTTCTGATGTGTGTTTGATTGTGGTGTTTCAGCGCATTTTGCCCACAATAATTTCTCCAATTTGCAATTAACATGCAAGTCCAAAAATATTGGCAACCCCTGCTTAGAAGCTTGGTGGTAGTAGAGTGTCATTTGAGGTACATAGTGCTGAGAACAAATAACATTTATTTGGTGGTTTTGGGGTGCAGGCAATCTTTTGTTTGGGGTGGAAGACTCCTCTGCATAAAATGGGCTGAGGAAATGCATTTTTCTCAAAAGGGTTTTTTAAGCAATCCTAGCATTTTACACTTTCTGTCCACTATTTTATCTCTTATTTCAAGTCCTATCTCTCCGCCCTCCAGATCTTCCTTTCTTCACTAAGACCCTTTGTTAAAGTTTGTTGGGTCGTATATCTATTGACCCACTGAGTCTGCTGCAACGGCCCTGCAATAAATTTGATTTATTGCCATTCCAACAAACTTCCAATGGTGCCCACACGCTTCCACTCCGCGCGCTGCCACTCTCTCCAGTTGCTGGGTAATAGCATAGTTCACACGCCGCGTAAAATGGCTTGTCTGTGTCGACGTGGTGTCCTCAATAACTCAGCTCGACACCAGTGCTTCTAATCTAAAACTCTTTATTTAGAAGCATTCAAAACAGAAAAGAAAAACCTACAGAATCTAGCTGCATGTTTGCAGCTTTCTGCCTCTTAACAAAAAACGAAACGACCTTGCTCACATTCTCAGACAGACTGCTCTTCAGAGAGAGCTCAGCCCCCACAGAGCACAGATCAAAGGAATAAAATGCTCGGATCATGTGGGCAGTGCACCCAGTCAATAAGAACGCTCCTGGAGTGTTAACAACACCCCTTCAGGAATGGAAAACCTCCCCATAGGCTAGGCTATGCCACCCTACCCTTTTATTTTGTTTTTTTCTGTTGAGTGGGAGAGGAGAAGACAGAGGGTTTAAAAGGTTATATTTATTTAGCTGATCTTACTGGGGGGATCCTTTGGGTTTGTTTGTTTTTTAACCCTGAAATAAAATAAAATTAAAAAACAAAAGCCATAGGCTAGGCTTTTCACCTTAGGCATTTCCCTCTTGCCAACATTTACTGTGCTCCTCAGTCCTCTTTGGGACTGAAAATTGTGCTCTGTGGCCACATCAAAGCTCTAGGATCTAGAACAAAGTTCATGCCTTGCACCTCTCCTTAGGGCTGATGACTGCAAATCAGGGGAAATGGGACCTTAGAGGGTAGGGTTATTTGATTTAGTTGTTTATTGAGTAAAAATTATACACCTCTTGATTGTAAAAAACAACAACAACCTCAAAGCAGCTTACAAAAAGATAAGATAATAAAATCACAAAAAATAACAACGCTACTTTAAAACATACAAAAGGTAAAATACTAAAACAGAATAAAATTATTTCAACCTTCTAAGCATCTGGGTAGGCTTGTCAGGATTTAACCTCCTTCCATCGGGCCTGTAAGACAGAGCTATTCTGTCTGGCCTTTAATTTGAATTCAGCCTGATCTTTTATTCCCCTTCCTCCCCCCTCCCCTTTTTATGAAGATTACCCGCTCTGGGACCCCACAGCTAATTCTCCCCATGTCTCCTCGCTGGCCCAAGTAGGACTAATTCAGCCAGCTAGCCCTGGTGACTATCTAATGCTTATTAGATGGATTTTCCCCAAATTGATTTTTGAACTTTGAATTTTATTGTTACTCGACTTCCGGGTTAGCGCGATCGGCTAATGGCGGATTCCCTCCGAGCTCCGGAGGGAATCGGCTCTGCTGGAGACGGGTCCTGCCGCGGCGGCGACGCGGGGACCCTTAGAAACCGCAGGCACTGAAGCCTGCGGACTTGGTGACTCAGCGGGCACCTTAAGCGCCCCCTGACCCACAAAGAGCCTTTTTAAAGGCTTCGGAGAGGGTACGGAGAGTGGCGTGGTGCTGTGAGTAAACCGCTACTTCAGTGGAGTGAAGCCGCGAGCCATGGCCGGAGAGCGCTGACTTTTTTCCTTGAAAATTCGGACTGGAAAAGAATCAACCCGTGAGTAGAACGGAATTGGGATTTAAAAAAAAAAATTCCCTTTGAATTCGGTACGACCGGGGGATGTGCTAAAAGGAAGTCCGCACCCCCCTTCCTGCAGATGACCTAAAGCAAGAATCGGATAACTAAGGTGGAGAGACCATTCCTCTCCTTGTGAGATAAAAGATATTAATTTCACGATTGGCATAAGAAGTTTTGTGCTGGAGGATAAGTGCTGAATTTTAGAAGTTGCTGTGTAACCCCCCCGGATCCCGGGAGCGTCCTGCGAGTGAGCCTGTCGAGGAGACATAAGGAGTTTGACAGCTGTGGAGGAGCTGTCAAAAGAGTTGTCAAAGGTAGAAAGACTTGCTATTTACTATTTTTGTGGATTAAGTGTGCTACATTTAAACTTAAGTTGTTGGAAACAAAGAAGAAATAAATAACAAGGTAACGGATTGTTGGAAAAGGATTATTAAGTAACAAGAATCCCTCTAGGGGGAATTCTGAGGCATTACAATGGCTGCAGATGGAAAATTACAGGCCGAGCTTGAAAAAATGTTTTTTCTCGTGGGAAAATTACAAGACCAGAGTACAGCTATGGCTAGAAGGATTGCGACCTTGAATTCTAAAGTAAGCAATTCTGTTGACTGTGTTAAGGATTTGACTGGAAAAAATTCTGCAGCCGAATCAGAAGAGATATCGTCAGAAATTGAGGAGAGGGAAGAAGGAGCGGAAGTGGAAATGACCAACCAGAAGCCTATAATTGTGGAATACAAGGAAAGTAAGAAGTGGGTTATGAAAATTTGAATGGAAGCTAAGAATGAAGAATGGAGTGATCTCCTTATGGGGAGATCGGAAGATTTATGGATTACAAATCTGCTTAAGACGAAAGAGGGAGCCTCTGGGACATTTGGAATATTTGGGTTGAAAAGAAGCAAGAAATATGATTGGGGCTCCACTTTTGAACATGGAGGACTGGTTGGAAGAAACTTCGATTTTACAGAGATAGAGCTCCTTCGAGACCTGCTGACCAACACAAAGGGCTACCAACAAAATCGGCAGAGAGGGACTGACAGAGACTTGAAGGCCTCGGATGTGAGAAATCCAGGCTAAGAACTGGACAATTATTGTGGACAATTATTCCTTTCTTTTGGGATGGGACTGAAACCGGGAAAGGGGGGGATGAGAGCAGAACTTTAAGAACTTTTATGCTTTTTTGTGTTTAGTTATTATGATAAATAATTAATATGAAAAGGGGAAATTTGTGGAAGGGAATCTGGGTCGACCTTAGAAAAGGATGTAATGTTTATAATAGTTGTGTATAAGTTAAATTTGGCTAATTAAGAAGAACCAAGTTAAAAAATGATAATAATATTATAAGGATGAGAGATAAGATTAAGATAATAATATTATAAGGATGAGAGATAAGAACTTGCTGAGCTAACTATTGGAACTGGGATGCATGACGGGGAGATGAGGGGAAGTCAGGGAAAGTGGTTAAGAAAGTAAGGATTTGAAATTATACATGTTTGTTTTTGTCTTTGTGTGTTTGTGCTGTCTATATAAAATGTGAAAACTCAATAAAAATTTATTAAAAAAAATGAATTTTATTGTTACTCATGTTTTTATACTGTATTTTATGCTGCTTCTACAATTAAGTTTTTTAAATTTGTTGTTAGCCGCCCTGAGCCCGGTTTTCTGACCGGGAAGTGCAGGGTAATAATAATAATAATAATAATAATAATAATAATAATAATAATAATAAATATTATTATTATTATTATTATTATTATTATTATTATTATTAAGCAAGAATGTTTTTAGCAGGCACAGGAAACAGCAGAGCAAAGGCGCCTGCTCTTCTCAGCTGCCGTTTAATCTTAATAGGCAGGGAGTTCCATATTGCAGGTGCTTACAAATGTGGAACCAGTATTATGTGGCACCTGTAGTAATGCCAATTCTGCCGATCGAAGCGGTCTCGTAGGTAAGGTGGTCCCAAGTTGTTGAGGGCTTTATATACTAATAGTAGCACCTTGAACTTGGCCTGGTAGCAAATCGGCAAACAGTGCAGATCTCTGAGCACAGGTATTCTATGTTGACAGGCTCTCATTCCTGTCAGCAGTCTTGCTGCAGCATTCTTCACTTAACTGCAGCTTCCAGGTCAAATGCGAAAGAAACGCCACACAGAGTACATTGCAGTAATGCAGTCTTAATCCAGTCTAGGTTTATGCTCCTTCATAACTTGGTATTCACTTGGTATTATGTATAATAAGTTTTAAAAGTCAATATAAAGTTTACAAAGGAAATGCCCAGTTATTATAAAATAATGAATTTAATAACAAACTAAGCACTTGTATTTTTACACTTTAATATGCTTTACTTTGTATTGTATTTGCAGAACATGCTGGGAAAATGCATGGAGAGCGAGAGGGAAAGCAATAAGGAAGCTTTGGCAGCCTCTGCAAAGGTACCTCGGCTTGCAGAAAGAATTGATGAAATCACCTTTTGAACTGTTTTATGGTTATTCTATATGGAATATTGTTGGCATGAGTATAAAGTAATTAAAAAAAATTAAACTGCACAGTCCTGTGCATATCTACTCAGAAGTGAGAACCATTGAGTAGAAGGTGAACAATGTCTGAAATTTGGAATTGCTAGTTATTTTTTCCTCCTGGCCCAGCCCAAAAACCGAATCAGTGACTTAAGATTAAATTGAGAGTTGTGTCCAAATTTTGCGAGTTAATCTTCTAAAAACAAGAAAGTTAGTTGTTTTGGTTTCTCAATGCAAGTCAATGCAGTTTCCTAATAATTGCATTTCCAGATCACAGTCCGAATCCTGGGATCCAGTTGGGTTCAGATCATCCTGGGGCTGATCTAAATTGCTAAATAAAGCCCCAAATTGGATTGAGGGGTCCATGCACAGCCCAAGGTGTGCATCCAAAAATTTGGGACACCCTGCCATTGAAAGGTGAGAGCTAGGCATGAGTGTCACAGCCTTAGTCTGTAAATTCTGGCATTCCTTGTGCTCTGGGCATGCATTTTTCTCTCTCTCTTCAGAAGGGCTGATTGAGCCAGTATGTCTATCGGGATTGTATTCTCTCTCAGTCCCCGTGCTAGGGCCAGTGCTCCCAGCCTCTGTAGAGGAGGAACAACAGTCTGGCTGAGGGAGAGTGACGCTGACTGTGGTTAGCTGGTGGGCGGACAAGCTTTGTTGGAGTCAGATGGTCAGTTCTACCTCTAAAAGTCTTCAAGCTTTGCCACCAGTGAGGGAGATTCTCGCCTTTCCTTCTGGCTAGAAGAAAGGTTGGGAGAATATTTATTGTTGGTGCCTAGACTTAGGAATCCTATGCAACATTGTGTATCTGTGTGTGTGCTGAATAAATAGATAAAACTATTTTTAATTTCCCTTTATATGATTTGAAGATTGAAAAAGAAGAGCTGGAAGCTGCCATTGTAACAGCAGTAAAAGCAGAAAGAGAAAACATGAAAAAACTCCATGTAGAAGAAAAGGAACTATGGCAAGCAGAGAGAAACAAAGATCAGGAAAGGATTGCTCAAGCAATTGCAGATGCAGTTGAAGAACAGAGACAAAGCAGTCAGGTTAGTTAATTTCACATGCACTTACCTGTTACTCGACTCCAGTGCTATTACTGTGAAAGCAAGAGCACCCTGTTGTAAGCAGTAAAGCACTGACCAATACATTTTAGTCACATTTTTATTTTTTATCACTATTATTATTACTTCTATACAACTGCACCACTGTTGTTAACAATCTTAAGTTAGATCATCCCTTAGCTCCTGAGAGAGGCTTTTTATAACTTTTCTTACTTATCCTTCCCCTGTATTTTTGTGTGAGTCCTTGCTGGCTAGACTTGTTGCAGAATTAGGGGGAGCCGCTCCTTGCCTGCTGCTGCTGAATCATTGACTCTTCACACCTGTAGCTTGGAGGAGGCAGCTCCAAGAGCTGTGTGGGCAGTCCTGGCTAGCCCAAGGACTTTCTAAAACCAGCTGCAGAAGTGCAGCAGGTTAACTGAAGGGATGACATCAGAGGGCTGAAACAAGGACAAAGGCGCGGTGCTATTTGACTTGTTTTTACTTCGAGAATGGTGTTGTTATGTGGTTGACTATACAGATTGCTGGTTGTCCCAGGAATGTCAGGGCAAGAGAGTGTTGCAGTCCTGTGGACTTAGTACCTTTGCAGGGAGTAGTTTGGTTACTTCCCAGATGAGAGCTGGGATCAGAAATGAGAACTTAAGATAGACTATGGGGGCAAGAGGAATTGCTGCCATCTGCATTTTCTGCGGCTCATAAGGATCACAGAGCCCCTGGGTTATGCGAAAGCCTGAGACCAGCAGCAGAGCAGGCACAAGATACTGGTTAGGCCACAAGATCAGTGTGGCCATTTTCATTATTTGTAGGAATAAATGCAAAAAGCAAAACACTGCCTACCACCCAAGGATGCAGGGACACACATCAGCCTCCCTGTCATTTAAGAACCACCACTAAAATATAAAAAGCTATTAAAAGCAATTTGGACTTCTAGGCTCCTGTACTGGCCTCTCTCTTTACTTGCATCTGTTGGTATGGACAGGCTTCCTCAGATTGGGGTTTGGCAGTCATAGTTTCCATTTTCGAAAAAGGGTTAAAAAAACAATCCGGCAAACTACAGAGCAATTTGTCTATTTAACACCGTTAGCAAGCTCTATGCAAAAAAACACAGGAAACTCTTGGATTGACTGGAACAAGAGAACATTCTAGCAGACGAAAAAGCTGGGTTTAGGGAAAGGCGATCTACCATTGATTAATGTTTCGTATTACGTCATTTGATTAAGAAATATTCCTCTAGTAATACAACCTCTGTATAATGCCACCTTTATAGACTTTGACTCCATATCCCTACCCACCTTGTGGGGAGAAATTGAAGGCATCTTCAAATGATAGATGGTTACTCTATCTCGGGTGTCCAGCTTCCAAGACACTGCAATCTACTCCCACTATTAAAAATCTGGCAGTTGTTGATCATTTTGGGGGGGAGGATAAGCCAACGTTATTGTGCTTTTTGGGGGGAGGGGATTGGGGTCCCAGGATAGACCACGGACACCCCACAATCGACCGGTAGATCACGATCGACCTGTTGGACATTCCTGCTCTATCTAATACAAATGGATGGAGGCTCGCAACATTATACAGGAGGCAGCAACGAAAACCATCCCAATGAAAAGGAAATGCAAGAAAGCAAAGTGGCTGTCCAACGAGGCCTTACAAATAGCGGGGGAGAGAAGGCAAGCAAAATGCGAAGGAGATAGTTAAAGATACAGGAAATTGAATGCAGATTTCAAAAAAATAGCAAGGAGAGACAAGAAGGCCTTCTTAAACGAGCAGTGCAAAGAAATAGAGGAAAACAACAGAATGGGAAGAACCAGAGATCTGTTCGAGAAAATTGGAGATATGAAAGGAACATTTTGTACAAAAATTACCATAATAAAGGACAAAAGTGGTAAGGACCTAAACAGAAGCAGAAGACATCAAGAAGAGGTGGCAAGAATACACAGAGGAATTATACCAGAAAGATAGGGATGGCTCGTACACCCCAGGTAGTGTGGTTGCTGACCTTGAGCCAGACATCCTGGAGAGTGAAGTCAAATGGGCCTTAGAAAGCACTACAAATAACATGGCCAGTGGAAGTGATGGTATTCCAGCTGAACTATTTAAAATTTTAAAAGATGATGCTGTGAAGGTGCTACACTCAATATGCCAGCAAGTTTGGAAAACTCAGCAGTGGCCAGAGGATTGGAGAAGATCAGTCTATATCCCAATCCCAAAGAAGGGCAGTGCCAATGAATGCTCCAACTACCGCACAATTGCACTCATTTCACACGCTAGCAAGGTTATGCTTAAAATTCTACAAGGAAGGCTCAAGCAATATGTGGACAGAGAACTCCCAGAAGTGCAAGCTGGATTTAGAAGAGGCAGAGGAACCAGAGACCAAATTGCAAACATGCGCTGGATTATGGAGAAAGCTAGAGAGTTCCAGAAAGACATCTACTTCTGCCTAATTGACTATGCAAAAGCCTTTGACTGTGTTGACCACAGCAAACTATGGCAAGTTCTTAAAGAAATGGGAGTGCCTGATCACCTCATCTGTCTCCTGAGAAATCTCTATGTGGGACAAGAAGCTACAGTTAGAACTGGATATGGAGCAACTGATTGGTTCAAAACGGGGAAAGGAGTACGACAAGGCTGTATTTTGTCTCCCTGCTTATTTAATTTATATGCAGAATACATCATGTGAAAGGCTGGGCTGGATGAATCCCAAGCTGGAATTAAGATTGCCGGAAGAAATATCAACAACCTCAGATATGCAGATGACACAACCTTGATGGCAGAAAGTGAGGAGGAATTAAAGAACCTTTTAATGAGAGTGAAAGAGGAGAGCGCAAAATATGGTCTGAAGCTCAACATCAAAAAAACGAAGATCATGGCCACTGGGCCCATCACCTCCTGGCAAATAGAAGGGGAAGAAATGGAGGCAGTGAGAGATTTTACTTTCTTGGGCTCCATGATCACTGCAGATGGTGACAGCAGCCACGAAATTAAAAGACTCCTGCTTCTTGGGAGAAAAGCAATGACAAACCTAGACAGCATCTTAAAAAGTAGAGACATCACCTTGCCAACAAAGGTCCGTATAGTAAAAGCTATGGTTTTCCCAGTAGTGATGTATGGAAGTGAGAGCTGGACCGTAAAGAAGGCTGATCGCCGAAGAATTGATGCTTTTGAATTATGGTGCTGGAGGAGACTCTTGAGAGTCCCATGGATGGCAAGAAGATCAAACCTCTCCATTCTTAAGGAAATCAGCCCTGAGTGCTCACTGGAAGGACAGATCCTGAAGCTGAAGCTCCAATACTTTGGCCACCTCATGAGAAGAGAAGACTTCCTGGAAAAGACCCTGATGTTGGGAAAGATGGAGGGCACAAGGAGAAGGGGACGACAGAGGACGAGATGGTTGGATAGTCTTCACGAAGCTACCAGCATGAGTTTGACCAAACTGCGGGAGGCAGTGGAAGACAGAAGTGCCTGGCGTGCTCTGGTCCATGGGGTCACGAAGAGTCGGACATGACTAAACAACAACAACAAGGGTCATCTTACTGGAGCAATATATTCTTACAAAATCCTGTTCAGCATAAATCTCCTCTGTCTGGCTGAATGTGTGCCCACAAACAAAAACCACAGGGAAGCAAGCGAATTTCTTTTGGTTGTTCTACCCCCAGAACAACTTTAAGACACCTTGTACAAAAATCCTTTGACCTATTTGTCTGAAATTTGGCAGGTTTCTTACTGGGGGCACCTCTCTCCTGTTTTCTGTTTTCAGACCTCTTCCGTATAAAATACTGGGAAGATTACACAATTTTCCCCCAACCCAAACTAAAAAGACTGGTCTTGTGGGCAAACCACTACAACCATCCTCCGGAAATCTTACAGGATTCCTCCCCTCAAAATTTCATCAAAAGAGGGTTTTTTAAAGAAGAAGAAAAACTTTAAAGATGGCCAGCATTAAAAATAAAAATGGAAAATGGAAAAATTTACCTCTAGGTTTCCGACCTTATCCACTCTGGAAGGGGTACTATGCCTGGATATTTCATCCACTTCTGTTAAAATAGAGTGTGGGTGGGGGAAAGCAAAATATTGAAGTTGGTAAATTAAAAGAAAGTAAATATATTTTAGTTACCTTGTTACTTCCAGTATTTATGAGCACCCTGTATCTTCAGTATGCCATACGCATAGAAATCAGAAAAAAGAATAGCTTTTTTCTGTGCCTAGAAAAAATCCGGGTCATCACTGCATAATAGAATCATAGAATCATAGAATCATAGAGTTGGAAGAGACCACAAGGGCCATCGAGTCCAACCCCCTGCCAAGCAGGAAACACCATCAGAGCACTCCTGACATATGGTTGTCAAGCCTCTGCTTAAAGACCTCCAAAGAAGGAGACTCCACCACACTCCTTGGCAGCAAATTCCACTGTCGAACAGCTCTTACTGTCAGGAAGTTCTTCCTAATGTTTAGGTGGAATCTTCTTTCTTGTAGTTTGGATCCATTGCTCCGTGTCCGCTTCTCTGGAGCAATGGATCCAAACTACAAGAAAGAAGATTCCACCTAAACATTAGGTGGAAACATTAATAGTGATAAACATTAATAGTGATAAACAATGCTGCTGTCAAGGAGCTATCAATGAGCCAGGACATCCTCAGGGCAGGGCACACACACAGAAGATATGGAATGCAATTAGCTTTTTATTAGCAGAGAAACAACGATACAGCAATGTCCAGCATCTTAATGAAGGTGTTGCTGAAACTAAGCTCTAGGCCCACCCTTCTCCTCTAACCACTCATCCTACCAAGCAGACAAAGGCTGCATCAAGGGCGTGGGCTCCTCCTCAAGCAGAGCCGGGGGGGGGGGGAGGGCAGTCAGCAGAACTGGGACTGTCTCTGCGCATGCTGTGACTCTCAGCTTCTAATCCTGTCTTTGCAAGGCCCTCCTTCTCCTGATCCCCTTGATCACTTAGCTCTCCTGCTTCTATCAGCTCCCAGATTGTCCCTTCTGCTGAGTGCTCCTCAGTGTCCCACCACCAGGCTCCGGTCTCTAAGGTGTCATCTTAGGAGCCCTCCTTGGGCTGGTGGCTCCCACCACTCTTCTTCATCCAGTCAGTCCCTGACAGCTCCTCTCCCCTCCCCTTCTCTGGCACAGCCATGAGGAGATACAGAGAAGCTTAACCACAGTTTAGCATAGCACCTGAACCCTAAACTATGGTTAATCTTAACGAAGGTTAGATGAAACATGCCAATTCATAAACAATGGTTTGAAAACTGAACATAGTTCAGATCAATTAAAAATTCTGAATTAAAAAACAGAAGCAAGAGCTTTAGCCATTTCAGAGTGGGGATAGGGCAAGCACGGGAAACCAAAGCTCACTGCACCTCATTCTTGTAACAGTAAACCGTTGTTTATCATTATCTGTACAAGGCCAATGTGTATCACGCCCCTCCATTAAAGTTCTGAAAATGTTTCAGTTTTCTATCTTTTCCCTATAAAAACAACTTGTTTTCTCTACAAACATCTTGAATGTTACATAAATCCAAGTTTTCCAGGTAACTTAATAAATTGGAAATATTGTTCCTTGTGGAGACATAAATATGACAGTGATAAATGATATTATATCACCAGGGGAATGCTAGACTTTTTTACAGTGGTATCTGTAGCAGATGTACAGCATAAGCGAGTCCAAAATATTATTTGTTTCCTTTGAGCAGGGTATGTTGGGATTTCCATTTCAGACATATGCTATCCAGGTGGATAAATGCAAATTATAAAGGAGACTTACTATATTCAAAGAAAGGCTTTGCATAAAACTTCTTAGTTCTTTTGGAATGTAATATGGGTGAAAAAACATGACTTCCTAAAATAAGTAAAGTTCTGATTACAGTAATACACTTGGCTTTTCCTCTGCAGCTTTGTGTTCTTTGTAATACCAATGCTGCGGATGTTGCATGGTGTGCAAGCAGGATGGCGTGCTGGCAATGTTCCACTATTTTTGTTCTATCTTTAGCATCTTGCTTATATTTGACATGGTCCTTTTAAAGGCCAATTCATATATGGTAGCTGTCAGAATAAATCACAGGAGGATTCTTAAGTCAGGTAGGTTTTTTGGGGGGTGGGGGTGGAACTCTCAACCGTTTGCGTGCCACCAACTGAAAAGGATAAAATTGTACACAAGGTGCAAAATCCACAGTTTTATTTATGTGAAAATGTTTCTCTCATCTATTTTATATAAAATCTAGTAAACATTTTAACATAGCAGAAGCAAGCAAATCATTCAGGGATGTTGGATATAAGAAAGCAAGCGAAGGTGCAGCTATGTTAAATTCAGTGGAGTTTAAAGGTAAAGGTACCCCTGCCCGTACGGTCCAGTCTTGCCAGACTCTAGGGTTGTGCGCTCATCTCACTCAAGAGGCCGGGAGCCAGTGCTGTCCGCAGACACTTCCGGGTCACGTGGCCAGCGTGACATCGCTGCTCTGGCAAGCCAGCGCAGCACACGGAACACCGTTTACCTTCCCGCTAGTAAGCGGTCCCTATTTATCTACTTGCACCCGAAGGTGCTTTCGAACTGCTAGGTTGGCAGGTGCTGGGACCGAACGACGGGAGCGCACCCCGCCGCAGGGGTTCGAACCGCCGACGTTTCGATCGGCAAGTCCTAGGTGCTGAGGCTTTAACCCACAGCGCCACCTGCGTCAGTGGAGTTTACTCTTTAGTAAATATACCTGGGACTGAAGTGTTGTCATATATTTATTAAAATAGTTAACATCTTCAGTGTCAGGGAAGAGTTAGAGGTTTTCAGTTTATCAGAGGGAGAAAGCATTCCCCAAGGGGGGGAGGAGAGCAGTGAATCTAATAGAAGGGAGCAAGAGGAACAAGAGGGAGGGACCGGCTGTTCCCAGGAGAGGCCAGGGTTCAGTTCTAGCTCAGATTCGGAGGAGGGGAGATACAAGCCAGCTCTAGCCAGGAGGTTAGAAAAAAGAGCGGGAAAGCGAAGGGAAAGGCGCCTTCGCCATTTGGAGAGTGGCTGGTCATGGAGAAGCAGAGCTCAGAAGGTATCTGAAAGAAGGGACTCTGAGGAAGAATAGTTAAGAACTGTTTATAAGAAGGTTTTGTTAATACGCAATAAAAAGTTTTATAAAAGAACAAGAAGCGTTTCTGTGGTGATCTGAAGAGGACAACGACCAGTCCTGACATTCAGTTTAAAAATAATAATCTCCAAGGTATAAAAATCCATATTAAAAAATGATAAGACCAAAATGAATTAATAAAGTAAAACAAATAATTTAATTGTTCAATACTCAGTACAGTGGTGCCCCGCAAGACGAAATTAATTCGTTCCGCAAGTTTTGTCGTCTAGCGAATTTTTCGTCTTGCGAATTATTATTTAGACAAAGGAAACAAAGTCGCGAGACGTTTTCGTCTTGTGAAGCAAGCCCATAGGGAAATTCGTCTTGCGAGGCAACTCGCAAACGGAAAAACCTTTCGTCTAGCAAGTTTTTTGTCTTGCGAGGCATTCGTCTTGCGAGGTACCACTGTAGAAAGAAACTGCAGGAGGGGAGAGTGTTCATTCTTGTGCTCTGGTCCTGCTTGCAGGGGCCGCTGTGAGAACAGGAGGCTGGACTAGATGGGCCACTGACCTCATCCTGCAGATACTCTTCTTCTGTTATTGTAGAGCTACGCCTACACTACATTTAATGATTCCTTCATCCAGGTTTGTTCCCAACAAAATAATAATCCGTGATGGTGCAACTTTGCTACAAACTGGCTGTTGTGCCTTCCACGTTCATTCTTTTGGTAATGTCTCTTCCTGTATTTATGCTCTTCTGTATATTTGTAAATAAAGGAACTATTTATAAGAAAGGAGATTCCGACTAAACATCAGGAAGAACTTTCTGATAGTAAGAGCTCTTCCGCAGTGGAACGGACTCACTCTGGAGGTGGTGGACTCTCCTTCCTTGAAGGTTTTTAATCAGAGGTTGGATGGCCATCTGTCAGGGATGCTTTAGTTGAGATTCCTGCATTGCAGGCAGAGCTGTAGCTAGGTGATCTTTTATCACCCCTGGCAGAACCGTCCACAGACAAATTAGCCCCCTAGCCACAGACAAATTAGCTTTTCTTTCCGCCTCTCCTCCAACCCCCATTGAATTCCTCCTGCACTTCACCTTGTAATGAATTCTTTCACAGAAAATCCAATATTTAATTTATTACCGTATTTTTCTCTCTATTACACGCAGATTTTTTCTCCTAAAAAGGAAAGGGAAATGTCTGTGCGTGTTATGGAGCGAATGTGGGGGGGGGGGTGGTCCCTGGAGCCGATTAGGGGAGCGCAGGAACAAAAATCAGCAAAAATCAATTGTGCGTTGTGTCGGAGAGGGAAATCTGAAAAGAGGAAGTGGTTGCTTTCCTGCATTCTGCCTCAGGGTCTTACTGCCCACCCTCCTCTGTTTCGTTGCTGTGTTTGCTCAAACGGAACAAAGAGCAGGCAAATCCCCTCCCCTCCAGGCAAGCAGAGGGGAAAGCAGAGGTCTTTCCTTCTAATTCCTCTCTGTGCTGCTCGCAGGCAGCCAGAAAACATGCAGGAGGAGAGAGAAAGCTGGCTTCGGTTTGTGGAAACTTTTGCCTTTCTTTCCTCCCTCCCGTAAAATCCCACTCCTGCTTTCTTAGCCAGCTGCTTCTCTGCACACCGCTCTCTTGTCCCTTCTGTGTTTTTCCTTCACTCCCCACTTAAAATGTAGTTACAAAGCATGGATCCACATGGATCCTCAGGATCTTTGCATTGGGCCACCCCAAATTCACCATCAGATCACATAGCAGCCTGCCCCCCAAAAATCACACACCCACTGTTGCCTGGGGCTGCAATGGTGCAAAAACGTGGTTAAAAAGCATGGATCCACATGGATCCTCAGGATCTTTGCATTGGGCCACCCCAAATTCACCATCAGATCACATAGCAGCCTGCCCCCCAAAAATCACACACCCACTGTTGCCTGGGGCTGCAATGGTGCAAAAATGTGGTTAAAAAGCATGGATCCACATGGATCCTCAGGATCTTTGCATTGAGCTACCCCAAATTCACCATCAGATCACATGTCTGTGGCCACAGCATGAAGCACAAAAATGATACATCCACTGTTTCATTCAGAATTTTTTTCCTTGTTTTCCTCCTCTAAAAACGATGTGCGTGTTATGGTCAGGTGCGTGTTATAGAGCGAAAAATATGGTATTTCTTAATAAAAGGTTTCAGCAATGAAAATGACATTTTGATGTGAGTTGATAGTTTTTTAAAATATAATTCAGTTGTAAAACAATACACAGATAGACCTAAATGAAGCATACAAACAATGCCATACTGATTTGTTCCACAATGATAACTTTACATTATAATCACCTGCAATGCTCCCACTGCTCACTTCTTACCAATTGTGCTAATATTGCTCCACCAGTGGTAGGTAAGTACTGGTGGCAGGCAGCGTAGAGAGTGGCTGGCAGGCAGGCAACGAGAGCAGAGGCTGCGCTGAGCCAAGCCCAGGACAGCTGCCAGCCACTGCCTTCGTGGGTTGCAGTGTCAGTAGCTGCGGCGGCAGCAACCTCCTCATTCGATGAAAGGAACCTCTGAAGCCTGGCGCTGGGCTGGCTTCCTCCACCATGTACACATGCACACACACACTCCCCCCTCCTCCGAGAGACGTGTGCCCTCTCGGCTTCCCTCACATTACACGCTGCGCCCAACCTCAACTTGCCCTCCTTGTCGGGATGCCGAGAGGGCGGGAAGGGTTGGCTTCTGCTCGGCAACGGCCACCTCCTCTCTCTGTCTCTCTGTCCGGGCCGCGTGCGTGCTCCTCCCGCAGTCTCCTCCAGCTCCCTTTCCATTCCGAGTGGCTCTGTTGTTGCTGCTGCTGTGCCCGCCTCAAAGTTTGGCCGGCAGCTCCTGCAATAATATTTTTATTTATGGACATATTTTTAGTCGATTTTGCGCGCCCCCTTGCCTGTGCCCTTGTCGTGGCCGGCGAGGCAGCGGCGGTAGCACTTGGGTCCTCCTCCCCCAGCGGGGACTGTGGCCATGGGGGCTCCCAACTCCAGCTCTCTCTCCCCCCCCCCCGTGGTGGTTCATTCCCCCCCCCAAATATAGTCCAGCCCCCCACAAGGTCTGAGGGACAGTGAACCAGCCCCCTGCTGAAAAAGTTTGAGGACCCCTGACCTAAACAATCAAATACACTAAACAGGGAGCTGGTTCATGTGAAAAAAATGATATTTGTAACTCTTGGTTGTATATTTGGATAATCCTTAAATTACTTACTGTTGTGGTTAATTGTGGATTATGCCAGTAAAGAAACTGTGCATCATGAGTGTCGGCTAAGTGCTGGATCTCTTGAGCTTTTTTTATCCACCAGGTGTTTTTCAGTTCTCTGGTTCATCTTTGAACCTCAGCCTTAGCGTTGGCATAGGTTTTTTTCTTAGTGGCATAGTTTCTATCTCTTTGCCAGATCTAAAAGGCCTTCCTTTTCTTGTCAATCATGCGTTCAATCTCACTGTCATTCTCATCAAACCAGTCCTGGTGTTTCTTGGTTTGGTATCTAATAGTTTGTTCACAGGTTGCAATAATGGATGTTTTTAGCTTGGTCCAGTGTTCCTTGATGTTATCAGGACCTGAAAGCAGAAGGTCCTTAAGAATCATTTGGAAGCAATCCCGCTTAATGGGATCTTGAAGGGCTTGAGTGTTCATTTTGCGCCTTAGTATAATCTTGATAGCCATCGTGGAGCGTATTAATCAGTGATCTGTCCAGCAGTCGTTGGCGCTTGTCATAGCTCTGGTAAGGAGCACATCACGGCGATCTTTAGCACGGACAATAACATAGTCTAAGAGGTGCCAGTGGTTTGACCGAGGATTCCTCCATGAAGTTATAAATTTATTTTTCTGTCGAAAGAGTGTGTTGGTAATAACAAGGTTGTATGCTGCACATATCGTCAAAAGTAAGATTCTGTTCTGGTTGCTCTTGCCAACTCCTTCTTACCCAATAGTCCCAAGCCACAGATCAAAATTTCACCCAACTCTTGCATTAAAATCACCCAGGAGGATAATTTTTTCTTCCTTAGGCGTCTCTGATAGGATGGTATCCAGCTGAGAGTAAAATTTTTCTTTAATGTCTTCATCGGCATCCAGTGTTGGTGCATAAGTACTTAGAATAGTAGCCTTTTGGTTTTTGGTGACCTTTATTCGAAGGGTTGAGAGTCTCTCATTAATGCCGGTAGGAACTTCTGACAGGAGCTTCACAGGGTCGTTTTTGATGGCGAAGCCTACCCCATGTATTTGATGTTCTTGTTCAGATAGACCTTTCCAGAAGAATGTGTAGCCTCCTTTTTCTTCCTTTAGTTGTCCCTTGCCTGCTCTTCGAGTTTCTTGAAGCGCTGCAATATTGATGTTAAAACATCGTAGCTCTCTTGCAATGATGGCAGTTCTGCATTCAGGACGCTCACTGTCTGTGTTATCTGACAAAGTCCGTAAGTGTCAGTGTTATCTGACAAAGTTCAATTGTCTTTTACAACCGCTAGGTGGTGACCCGACTGGGTGCGGTAATCCAGTTATGGAAAAAGGGAGGCAAACTATGTTTAGGGCACCTTTTCTAGCCCCTCCCCCTTTTCAGGGTGAGCAGAGTAGATCCTAAAAAGGGCTGATCAGTCATGGATACAGCTGCCAAGCTGCTCAACTCCCTCATTCCTTGAGTCGGAACAACTGAATCTGTATCCACCGTCCATGTGCTGGTTCATGATGACTAGGGGCTTCCAGATTTCATGATCTTGCCCCCGTTACCATTTGCCGATCGCCATGGAGCTTAGGACTTGCTGATCAGAAGGTTGGCGGTTCGAATCCCCGTGATGGGGTGAGCTCCCGTTGCTCGGTCCCAGCTCCTGCCCACCTAGCAGTTCGAAAGCATGTCAAAGTGCTAGATAAATAGGTACCGCTCCGGCGGGAAGGTAAATGGCGTTTCTGTGTGCTGCTCTGGTTCGCCAGAAGCGGCTTAGTCATGCTGGCCACGTGACCCGGAAGCTATACACTAGCACCCTCCGCCAATAAAGCGAGATGAGTGCTGCAACCCCAGAGTCAGTCACGACTGGACCTAATGGTCAGGGCCCCCTTTACCTTTATGGGACTTTTGGGGTTTGGGTTGGGTTTTTAGAAGACCACAAAGACCATCTATGGGCCAATAAATCATGGCATATGCCCCCTACGCTCAGCAGATGGTATCACACTTCTAAAAGATAAAGAAGCTATTGCACTGCGCTGGAAAGAACATTATCAACATCTCCTTAACCGCAACTCCCCCATAGCTGCTGAGGTCCTCTCAGAAATTCCGCAAAAACAAGTTAGAGATGAGCTCGCAATATCTCTAAATCTGGGAGAGTTGTGTACAGCTATTAACCAAATGAAAAACAACAAAGCCAATGGACCTGATGGGATATCTGCCGAAATCTTCAAAGTGGGTGGAATTGAATTTACACAACAACTTCACAAGCTCATTAAAAAAATCTGGGAAAGTGGAGAAATCCCAGCAGACTTTAGGGATGCCAAAATTATCAATCTCTTTAAGAAAGGTGACAGAACTGATTGTGGAAACTATCAAGGCATCTCTCTATTAGCTGCGGCCAGCAAAATTCTTGCAAGGATCTTAGCAAACCACCTCATAACAATATCCGAGGTGACCCTTCCTGAATCCCAAAATGGTTTTCGGCCTTCTAGGGGGACAGTGGACATGATTTTCACTGCTCAACAGCTTTAAGAAAAATGCAGAGAGCAAAATCAACCCCTGTATATGGTGTTTATTGACCTGACTAAGGCTTTTGACACTGTAAATCGTAATGCCCTGTGGACTGTCCTTCTGAAAATTGGCTGCCCTTCTGAAAATTGGCTGAAGTGCGGAGTGTTTGAGGACTGGGACATTCGCAGGGAAACCAAAATACTTGTTTACAAAGCTGTTGTACTGCCAACCTTACTATATGCTTGTGAAACATGGCCCACTTATAAGCGCCACCTCCAACTCCTCGAAAGATTCCATCAACGGTGTCTCCGAAAAATTTTACACATCACTTGGGAAGACAGGCAAACTAATATCAGTGTACTGGAAGAAGCAAAGATCACCAGTGTTGAAGCAATGATTCATCAACATCAGCTTCATTGGACTGGTCATGTTGTGCAGATGCCTGATGATCGTCTTCCAAAGCAACTACTCTATTCCGAACTTAAAAATGGAAAGCGTAATGCTGGCGGTCAACAAAAGTGGTTTAAAGACTGTCTCAAGGCAAATCTAAAAAAATGTAGTATAAAACACTGACAACTGGGAAACACTGGCCTGCGAGCACTCCAGTTGGAGAACAGCCTTTACCAAAAGGTGTCATGGGCTTTGAAGACACTCGAACTCAGGACACAAGGGAGAAACATGCTAAGAGGAAGGCAGGCCTGGCAAATCCACACCGTGATCAACTCGCATCCAGAAACCAATGTCCCCACTGTGGAAGGACGTGTGGATCCAGAATTAGCCTCCACAATCACTTACGGACACACTGTTAAAACCGTGTTTATGGAAGACAATCTTACTCGCCAAAGAAGAAGATGCCAGTAAAGAAAGTGCTACTTTCTAATGTTATTGTAAAGCAACAAGGAATGCTTAAGGCTAGTAATAAAGTAATAACCATGTGTTGCAAAGATATTTGTTTATTTTTCAGAAGCTGATGTCCAAAGCATTTATGTGCTGAGGCAGGTGTGTGAGAGGAGGAAAATCTCCTTTATCTCACTATGTATATGAGGGTGAATATTTGAAGCAAACTCTTTACACACTGTAACTCTTATTTTTTTCATAGTCAATTGTAAAAGCAGCCATTTTAGAAGAGCAAGAAAAAAGTGAAAAAGCTATAGAAAAAGCTGTGAAGCAAACAAGAGAAGAGCTGATGGAATATATCAAGGAACAGAAAAGGGTAAGCAGCAGTCTTACACGACAGTTGACGTTGATGCTAGAGAGAAATTATTAGCTCTGTGTAATCTTTTGAGAAGATGTACAGTAAATGTTCTGGGAGCTTTGCTGAATGGCATGAATCATAGAGTGTACTGTGTATCCCTGCCACATGCTATTGATTAGGAATCACCATATTTTTCGCTCTATAAGACGCACCCGACCATAAGACGCACCTAGTTTTAGAGGAGGAGAACAAGAAAACAAAATTCTCTCCCTCTCTGCGCATTTCTCCTCCTGCTTCACTGAAGGGGTGCTGCGCAGAGAGGGAAAGCTGTGCAGCGCCTCTCCAGTGAAGCGAAGCCAGAAGAGCAAGAGGGATCGGTGCGCACCGACCCCTTTTGCTCTCCTGGCTTCAGCGAAAGCAATTCAAAGCCTCCGGAGCGCTTCGTGTTGCTTTCACTGAAGCCATGGGGCCTGCATTCACCCCATAAGATGCACACACATTTCCCCTTACTATTTAGGAGGGGGAAAGTGCGTCTTATAGAGCGAAAAATACGGTAAACAAAAAAAGACTTCTTGTGCAAATGTGAAATGTCATACTGGTGTAATTACCAAGTTTAAGCAAAGACCACTAGTTCCAGCACAAACAAAACTAGGATACTATCAGTTGCCTACTTATGTCATGGATTCTTTTCTTCTTAACACACTGACAAATGGAAGTTTATTAATTTCCAACCTTTTCCAGAGTCATATGTTTAGAAAGTTCATGTACCAACACAAAATATGTATAAATGTGTGACTAGATTCCATAAACTAGTGGTCACAAACAAGAAGCTATGTTCTTGAAATGTTGTGGAGTGTGCAAGAATGTTTAAAAACATTGGTATTTTTTCTGTTGTCTAGGGAGTGAGCAATTTTACGAGGGTTCTTTGTTAATATAGAATTTAGAAATTTACCTTGACAATAGGGGGATGTTATGGTTATAATAGCAACTGTCAAGCTGGTCAATTACAGATAAGGGGAGCATGTGGGTTCTAAGAACTGGAGGGGCTTTGTTATCTATTCACTATAGATCTGAGTTCTTCATAAGAAACAAAGGGAGCCTCCACCATTAAGGTTTAAATTATGGATATATTAATGCAAGCTTAATGGTTGTACACGTTCTCTAAAATAAATTCATTTTCTGGTCAACCTGCCATCTCTATCACCAGTTGCTTTGATTGTAAGCAGCTGGGATGACTGTAAATGCATGAGGCACAACCCAACATGAAGCTCTGCTTCCCACTGAAATCAATGGATTGTGCCCCATGTTTGTAGAATCATTGTAATAATATTGAATTATTAAAGGTAATTAATTATGTTCCAACAGCAAGTTAATGGCATATCACAGAATACAGTGGTACCTCGGGTTTCACACACCTCGGGTTACAAACACTTCAGGTTACAGAAGCTTCAGGTTACAGACTCCACTAACCCAGAAGTAGCACCTCGGGTTAAGAACTTTACCTCAGGATGAGAACAGAAATAGTGTGGCTGCGGCAGTGGAAAGCCCCATTAGCTAAAGTGATACCTCAAGTTAAGAACGGTTTCAGGTTAAGAACGGACCTCCGGAACGAATTAAGTTCATAACCAGAGGTACCACTGTAATGCATACAATATTTTTTTCTGTGGGTTGTTTGCCTGCCCTATTCCACACCTACAAATAACAACTCTACTATCCAGATTTTGAAAAGGACATTAATAAAATTCATACTGAAACACCAATATAAAATTAAAATTACTTCATGCTTGCTTAGCACAGAATCAAATAAAAATGCTTTATAGTTCTTCTGGAAAATGTTCAGGCTTTGATTTTGCCAATACTCTAGTGTTAAGGGAATTCTGTGTTGTTAGGCAGCCACCAATGGTGTTTTTCATCCTGTAGTGGCAATATAGGGAATGAGAATCTATTTACCTACATGAAATATTTTCATTTTAAACCTATGGTCCTTACCCGCCATGCATTGTAAAAAGTTACAACAGCTAGGTGTTTCTGTGCATTTGTAAGTGTATTTGCTTTGCAACTGTCCTAGCTGAATATGATTAGTCTTTTTCCAAGTCAGACCATCGGTCAAGCCAGCCCATTGTTTGCCTGCTTCAGACTTCCAATCCTACCTTGCAGAGTTGCACTTGCAATTCTGTGGTGCAGTGTGAATCATTATGAACTAATATAAAACACTTAGAGAAAGCATTGTAGAGCATAGTTTTAACTGAAAGTGTCAGCATTTTGCTAGTCCTTGGGGAAGATTCAGCTCCAGCATCAGAAAGGAATTACGCTTCCTTGCATAATTTTGTTTTGTTTTGTTTTGTTTAGTGGAAGGGTATTATGTTGGTTAGCAGTAACAATTAATCCCTAAATTATTGAATTTATAGAGTAACTTAATAAAAGACATTGGCTTGGATCCTAAGATAACTTAAGTTCAAGGAAGAGAAGCTCCCCCCTCCCCCCCCCTTGCAGCCATCTGCAACCCCGAAGAGTTTCTCCAGTTGGTTGTGGGGCGGGGGGCAGGCTCCTGAGCAATGTGGCATGTGATGCAGGAGGCTGCTGAGGAAGCAGGGGGGGAAGAAACTTCCTCAAGTTAGCATCTCAGGATCCAACCTGCTATTTTGTTCGCAACAAATTTAAAGCAAAAAGATGATTTTAGTAATAATGTGTTTGCATTGTCATATTAAAGGAACAAGGTACATGTTTTGTGGGCACATGGCAAGCAGCTAAAAATATTCTAACATATCCAGGCATGAGAAATTTTGGGAATGCCTACATTGGTTTACAATGAGGATATTCTTTTCAACAGCTGGAATGAGCTGTAGAGTTCCATTTCATACAGAACACATGCCTGCAAATTCTGATGATTTTGCTCATTGATGTGAAGGCATGGGGCATGGGCTCAGATGAACAGATGGCCACCTGTGAAGCATGATTCCTGTCTCCTGCCCCTTCTTAGGTGATGGTGCCCCGATAGTCAATGTGCTTCCACTGGTGACAGGTCTCTTTCCTATAAGCAACCCTTAGTGTCCATTCTCCTTGGCCACCTCTACTCTTTATATGGCAATGGAGAGGGTAGGGGACTGTCAGGCAGCAGTGCTGTACCCTGCTTTCTACAATACCATTTTCCTGTTGATTCTGTTCTTGTAAGTTGTCAAGAAATTGACTCGGTAAAATTTCAAAACATTGGCAAATCTCAAGGAATAGTCCCTTCTCTCTCTAGCAATTGGCTATTTAATGCCTTCCATTTAAAAATAGTTTTCAATTTTTTGTTTTCATTGCTTTTAGTTCCCATAGCATAGCTTAAACTATTTTATGTCAGCATAGATTTTCTTGTTGACTAAGAATAAATCAGTTTGTCTGTTCTCCACACATTATGGCTTAAGTTCATATTGCAGCCTGGTTTCACCCACTTATTTGTCATTCTGACTAGTGGATGAATAACCAAAATATTGAAATTGGGTATTTCCTGTCGTAAGTGAAGTCCTGGACTAAACATTATCCTTGAAGTATTTCTCATAATTTTAATAAATGTGTGTGTAGTCATGCACTTTCTTATCTTCTTTATAGTCAAAGTGGGAGTAAACCAGCACACTAGAAGTTAAAGCAGAGCAATTACCAGTATCACCTGCTGAGCAGGCCATTTAAGCAGGCTCTTTAAAATGATGAAATGTTCAGAGTGATGGTTGTTTTTATGATTTCAAAGTTCAAGACCCACCACAGCTAGTCAATGTTAAGTTTTCCCTATTGACTGTGACACCCAGCTTTCTCTAATAAAATACTTTTTGTTTCCTGACAACTAAATGAATTGGATAAACACTGAACGTGCTCTGATAATACATGAGCAATTTCTAGCAACTTCAGAGAGCTTAGTTTGGCTCTCATATTGAAACAAAATCCACACTTTCTAAATAATTCCCATATTATTATTACTTGTTTATATGCACACCCTTGTCACTTAGCTATTCCTCTGCAATTTTAAGGCCAAAGCTTGGCTGAAAGATATATCAATTGTAATCAAAGTTACTGTGTTCATTTCTATTGCATTGTGAATTCCACTTCCGTGTCTCATAGCCTCTACAGGAGAGTAAGACCAAACACACCAGATGTCCAAACATATAAGATATCACACTGCCTGATTAATATTAAGGAAATAACATTGCTACTTTGCTGGTTCGCTATCTCAATATTCATCAATATAAATCAAATTCATCATTCATGTCTTTGTTCTTAAACTAAGTTACAAGCTAATTACAACCAACTAGGTTGTTGTTTTTTTAAGGCTAATAATTTGATATTACCATACTTGCCTTTTCTGTTGTAGCAGTATTTTACAAGATAGAAAACAAATGTGATTTCCTTAATAATTTGGTGTTCATCAGTAGTTTGGGGTTACGCCCCTTATTTTGGCTTTTAGCGCAGAACTGATACAAACCTTGTGGTAGGTAATAGGTAAAGGTAAAGGACTCCTTGACTGTTAAGTCCAGTCAAAGGTGACTATGGGGTTGCAGCGCTCATCTCGCTGTCAGGTCGAGGGTGCCGGCATTTGTTGGCAGACAGCTTTTCTGGTTCATGTGGCCAGTATGACTAAACCGCTTCTGGCGCATCGGAGCACTGTGACAGAAACCAGAGTGCACGGAAACACCATTTACCTTCCCGCCACAGCAGTACATATTTATCTACTTGCACTGGCCTGTTTTCGAACTGCTAAGTTGGCAGAAACTGGGACAGAGCAATGGGAGCTCATCCCGTTATGCAGATTCGAACCACCAACCTTCTGATTGGCAAGCCCAAGAGGCTCAGTGGTTTAGACCACAGCACAACCCACGTCCCTTGAACAAAGGATTCTAATTTGTGTTCTCCATTGGCCCATCCCTTTTTCTTCACCATTATTGAAGCATTTACTGTTATTTTTGTAGATGATGTATTCACATCTACAAAGTCACCAGTCACCTTTGTTTTCATTACTTCTTCTCCTACTTTGCCAACTCTAGAATTTCAAGCAGCCTGACAGTCATTGTAGGAAGCAGCACCAATGTGCTTCAAGCAGTCTTCAAACCTCTAAACATACCGCATTTTTTGCTCTATAAGACTCACTTTTTCCCTCCTAAAAAGTAAGGGGAAATGTGTGTGCGTCTTATGGAGCGAATGCAGGCTGCGCAGCTATCCCAGAAGCCAGAACAGCAAGAGAGATTGCTGCTTTCACTGTGCAGCGATCCCTCTTGCTGTTCTGGCTTCTGAGATTCAGAAAAAAAAATTTCTTGTTTTCCTCCTCCAAAAACTAGGTACGTCTCGTGGTCTGGTGCGTCTTATAGAGCGAAAAATACGGTATATTACATAGACAGCAAGGAACACTGAGGAGAAAGATGTCAAGAGAAGGATGCCAAAATAATGGTGGTTTTCTGAAAAACATTGCCATCCAGTATTATGAAGTGCATACAAAATAACTCTCATGTAATGGCCTATGTTGTTAGGAGTCCTAAAAATTGAGTCCATAATTAGCAGATTGAAAATCAGTTTTGAAGAGGATAATAGATGGAATAAAACAATAAAAAGAATAAAAGAAGAGGAGACTGGGATACTGTTCTTTAAAAGAAATTAGAAAGAACAAAAGCATTTAAAGCGGTGTCAATTATTAGCACACCTTGCTTTAGAATAAATACTATAATTTCTTAGCATGACAAACTCACTATAAACACTTTCCAATCTATAATTATTCTTCAGTTTTGAATTTTATCAAGATTATAGAAAATAGCTGTAAATGAAAAAAAATATGGAAGTTTGCATGTAAGAGGATAATAAATCATATTCAGAGTACCTTCTACTCATCATCTTACTGTTCTCATTGTCTGAAATGATTCCATGATCTAGTTTTAAATTCTGAAAGTTCCCAGTCTCCTGCTCCGTGCTTTTGTTACTTTAAGAATGCTAGCTTGGGGCTAATATCTCTTACTTCAGACATGCATTATATATATTTTTAATGTTCCATTTGTAAGGTCTGCTGTAAACACTGACAGCATGCAAGATGGATTTGGGCTATGCTCTGATCATAGAATCGTAGAGTTGGAAGAGACCACAAGGGCCATCGAGTCCAACCCCCTGCCAAGCAGGAAACACCATCAGAGCACTCCTGACATATGGTTGTCAAGCCTCTGCTTAAAGACCTCCAAAGACGGAGACTCCACCACACTCCTTGGCAGCAAATTCCACTGTCGAACAGCTCTTACTGTCAGGAAGTTCTTCCTAATGTTTAGGTGGAATCTTCTTTCTTGTAGTTTGGATCCATTGCTCCGTGTCCGCTTCTCTGGAGCAGCAGAAAACAACCTTTCTCCCTCCTCTATGTGACATCCTTTTATATATTTGAACATGGCTATCATATCACCCTTTAACCACCTCTTCTCCAGGCTAAACATGCCCAGCTCCCTTAGCCGTTCCTCCTTCAGCAATCCTTTTTATCAAATGCAGATTTGGCAGCAGATATTTTGTACCTCTATAACCTCAAGATTGTCCATATGGGACTGATCTGGAGAAACTGTTTCTGCTGCTGTCAAAGGTTAGAACACATCTCCTTTGGCCCCAGTTATAGTATACAACAAAAATGGCATTGCTTCCTATTATCCCTCCTGCATATAGGCAATAAGGGGAGCCAAGTATGAATTCTCAGGTGTGTTTGGAAATTGGAAATACCACATGCAAGCTAGATTTTTCTTTTTTATAGGGTAAACTAATTTCTTCTTTAAGTCATGTCCATGGATTGTCTTCTCTTGGTCATTCGGATTCATCTTAACCTGATAATATCCTTTGGTTAAATCTAAACACGTGATGTAATGACATCGCCCACTGGTCTCTATCAGATCATCCAATCATGGCATGGGATACGCATCTGCTTTGGTGACATGGTTCAGTTTTCTGAAATCCAAACAAAAGTGTACTGATCCATCGGGCTTGTCCAATAGCACTATAGGAGCTGCCCAAGGGCTTTCTGAAAGTGCAATAATTCCCGCTTTTAACATGTCCCGCACCTCATTGCAAACCTTCTCCACATACCCTCCTGTTATACAGTAGAGGTTCACAGCAATGGGTTTGGCTTCCCCTGTGTCTATCCGATGTTCCACACCCTTGGCCACTCCTGGAATATTACTGAACAAGGATTCATATTCCTGCAACATCCGTTTTGTACGTGTAATACCCATATGCGCTCCAAATAGACTGTTGTGTGCTGCAGGATTTTGCCTCGGTATTCATGTGGGATTACTAAGTGACTTCTCACTTCTTCACACACACACACCCCCATGGTGGGGCAAGGACTTCTCAATATGAAAGGTCTCTGCTCAAACAAATCCGTTCTGGGCACTCAGGAGTTAATGGCCTCTCCGACTCGGCTGCCTCAAAGTACCTTTGTAACTCAGTATCTTCTTTTTGCTTTTTGGCAAAACTTGGGGTTTGACTTTTAGTCAAAGGAAACAAAAAGGTGTTTTTTCTTTCCTCACACTGATCATCCCCTTGCTGTCCTTCAGCATTGTTTGCCTCTGCTACTGTATCCACCCCCTCAGGATTAGGTGACTGTGGTCTCCCTTTTGCTCTGGTAACTATGAAAGTACTCTGCACATGTTCTAAAATGTCCCAACCAATGAGCACAGGGGCGGGAATTTCTTCCGAAAGGGCTACCTGCCACTTCCCTGCCCAGTTTTTGAACCTGACATCTATTTCTGCCACCTTCAGGATCTCTGCTTGTTTCGAAATTCCTTTTAATTTCATCACTTTTCCTGGAATTATGGCCTCATTCCTGATTATTTCCGGGTGGACTATGGTGACTTGCGATCCCGTGTCCTTTAACCCGAGATATCTTTTTCCGTCTATCCAGATATACTCTCCAGCGTTCTTCAACAAGAGATTATCTTGTTGAATCACATAACAGTGCAGGACTTGGGCCTCTACTACCTCAGCAGGCTCGGGCCTAGTTGGCCTGTCCGTTTCCTTGACAACCTGACTAGTTGGCCCCTGCTCCACAGGCTGGATACAATATGTCTGTTTCTGTGTGGTGCTATAACTAGATGTTTCTTTTCCTGGCTTACAATCAAAACTTTTATGACCTAATTTTACACATCTCCAGCATGAAATGTCTTTAGGTCCTGTATAACTTGTTTTATTGACTTTTCCCTCAGTAAACTCTGTATGGGTGTGTGCCTTCTCATGTGGGCTTTTTGATGAGGGGCTGCTTCTCTTATCGGTTTCTGAGGTAATATTTCCTTTGGTTTGATGAAATTTATTTTTGTTTGTTTCCCAATATCTCCCACCAAGTTTTGGCCCATCAAATCTGTGGTCTCTGATTTCATTTATTTTATCGGCTAAACCAGCTGCTTCCTCTATTGTCTTGGGGTTCCTTTCTTTTATCAGGTACTTCAATTGGCCATTTATTGTGTCATAAAATTGCTCCAACGCTATCACTTCTCTAATCTTAGGTACCGTGTCTGCATTCTCTTGCTCTAACCATCTTGTGAGGTAAGTTTTTATCTTTGCCCCCAGCTGCGCATAGGTTTCCTCCCTCACCTTTGTCTCACTTCTAAATTTTTTTCTCAACTGCTCTGAGGTAATCCCAAAGCGTGTGTATATTAACTGCTTGTACACATCAAAATTTCGGGATTTTTCCTCAGTCATTTGAGCGTATATTTTGGCTAGAGGACCGCTTATTCTAGCTCTCAAGATCATCATTTTATCTTCCTCTCTCACTTGAAAATCGTGACAGGCTCTCTCGAAGGATACTAGAAATGCTTCTGGGCTATCCTTATCTCTAAACTCAGGAAAGCGTTTTAAATCTATCTTTAGTTGATTCTGCCCATCAGTGTTATTACTATTATTACGATTTTCTAAAACTGTTAATTCCAACCGTCTCCTCTCTAACTGAAACCGCTGCTGTTCCCTTTCCTGCTCAGCCCTCAGTTTTTCTTTTTCCAATTCCTGCTCAAGCCTAAATTGTTCAGTTTCTTCCTCAGCCCTCAATTTTTCTTTTTCCAATTCTTGCTCAAGCCTCAATTTTTCTTGTTCAGTTCTATTTTTCTCAATTCTAATTTCAAGTTATATTCTTGTACTAATTTCCAAACTGACCCGAGCCCTTTCTTACTTTTGCCAATAAAACAGTTGTGGGAACTAGGCTGCATTTCCACACTGATCATGAAACCATACTTATTGCAAAACCTGTATTATGTTGAAGGTCAGTAATAAAAAGCAGAGAGATTACAACAATGTGTACATTGTTGTTGAGAAAAGTCTTCGTTGTTTTTTTCTTATCTTTTTCTTCTACAAACATGAAAAAAGAAGTTTCTAAGCAAGTACAGTTTAGACAATGTGAAAAATAATCCTGTGCGCATGTATTTGAGTTTAAAATTTGAGTGTTGCTATCTCTTTTCCCCTTTTCTGTGATTTAATATTACTGAACAACAAAAAAGGATCTTTGCTCTTCTTGTTCCTTAGTATTTGCATTGGCACTGGATGAGAGGCCTCAGCTACAGGTTAACATGCCAGCAACTGACTGCGGTGGGCAAACTTGAAGATTTAATTTCAGAAAGTGCGTTTGTGTTTTCCCAGAGGCCACGTTAATGATAGTCCTCCAAGCCCTGCATTTTACCACCAACACATGTTAACAGACCTGGTACTTGGTACTTTTTAAGAGAGTGGTGACACATGGAGTGTTTTTAAATAATTTCTTCACTCATTTGTTTGTTTGAACTTTCTGCATTGTTCTATTTATTTCCCACCCTCCAAAATACTTTAAAACCAAAAGCAATAAAGAATAATTTCACATTGGACTGATGTCACATCCAAATTTGGGGATAGAAATTCTGTAATCTATCTGCAATTGGAGAGATGTGTAATCGAACCCTAGAGCTCAAAGCATTGTAAACATCAGACACCACAGAACACAGATTGGCCCAGCTGATCCATACAAAGGAGGTCCTACAAGTGAGACTGGGTCGCTTTCCTCGTCCTCAGCATGACCTTGTGGCCACCATGCTGGTGCCAAGAGCGACAGTGCAATCAAGGTCACAGAGAGTTCCTGAGCTCAGTTTCCTGCTCATTCAGCTAGGCCTGTTTTGTGGCTTTCATAGGATTAAAGCAACATTTACATGAAGCATTTTCATGCTGCCGCTTACCCTAGCTCAAAAAGCAGTGTAAACCCAGAAGATTAAATAAGGGATTTGTGAGACGTTGTAATGTAAGATGAGTCTGTGCACCTGGCTGTCCTTGAAGAAGGCCAAATGAATCTAAAGAGAAGAAAGATTTGGATTTTTCATACACAGAAAAGTTGAATAGGCATTTGGAAATGTCACCTCTGTGGATTGTAATATTAGTGACATTGTCCTTATTACATGCACATGTAGTGCAGCTTGCTTATTTTTGTTCTGTCATTTATTCAAGACTTAAATAATTTGGTTCAGTAATTCATGCAATAGGGTGTTGGTGTACATTTTAATTTCTACAAAACTTGGGACAAATACATTAAACCGTAGCTGGGCTTCCAGTATTTTATGTGAACACTGCTATTAATGAAGTGTTTCACACACAGGCACACACGCATGCCATAGATACACCATGCGGTTTCCCCCAGCTCATTGCTCTCAAGCAGCACACTTCTTCCCACTCAGTAAGGAGGCAGGATAAAGGCCCTTCCTCCCCTCTTTTACATACCAAATATCTTTTTGAAGCGGTAATATTAAGGAAGTTAAATCTCTAGTCTTCTTCTAGTCCACCATCCTTACTGAGTGGAAAGAGGTTTTGCTGGTCCCATGCTGTGGAATACTCTTCCAACAGAGATTTGGCAGGTTTCCTTGCTTTTGACTTTTAGATGGCTCTTGAAGATTTTTTTTTTAATGCCAACAGGCCCAAGTGGTTGTTCAGAATTTCCTTCAGTAGCTACTCATTTCAATTATTGTTTTGTACTCCTTTTAATGGGTTTTATATTGTGGTATATAAATACTAGTATGAATAAATAAATGCATTCACTGGATGCATTGTTCTTTCACTGAAATTATGGGACTACATGTCATTTCATATGTTACCCTCATGATGAGAGATCAGATACAATAGTCTCCCTTTTCCCCTTAACAGCAGCATCACCCCATACTCTATCAAAACTGCTTTTGAAGCTCCATCCATATTTAAAAATCCATTTGCCTCCCTCTTTTAATGTGTTTTCATTTAAATAAAACAAGGGGGGGAATACAATAATGTGGCAAAAAATAGAATACAAATGACTATTATTACAATTACTATTATTATTATTATTAATTGCTTATAACCAGCCCATCTGGCTGGGTTTCCCCAGCCACTCTGGGCAGCTTCCAACAGGAGATTAGAAATACATTAAAACATCAGTCATTTTAAAAAAAAACAAAACAACTTCCCTAAACAGGGCTGCCTTCAGATGTCTTCTAAACGTCAGATAATTATTTATTCTCTTGACATCTGATGGGAGGGTGTTCTACAGGGCGGGAGCCACTACCGAGAAGGCCCTCTGCTTGGTCCCCTGTAACTTTACTTCTCATAGTGAGGGAACCGTCAGAAGTGATGAAAGCCATGTTAAAAAGAATTGGCAGATAAGAGTTGGATAAAAAACATCACTACTGCCCCACCACTGTTACACATTCCTGTTTTGAGTGGGACAGCCGATTATCAGAAGCTGTCCCATTGCTGGAGGGGTAAAGTGTGGGGGGGGACAAGAGCTTTAAATCAGACCAAACAGGATATGCAAAAAGGCACAACAACCTATATTCCATGCTATGCTGCTGGTTAACTCTGAGAGTATTTCCCCCCCCTTCAATTATCGTTTGCTTTACTCATTTCTCTACCCTGAATTAAATGGCAATGCACTTGCAGCAACAAGAGTGCCTGGAATGCCAAATAAATCCCTCTGGTGACAAGGACAACAGTAACCCTGTGGATTTCATCATCATCAACAGATCCTGCTTAGTAGCCCCCTGCTCCTGTCGCCTAGAGACTCTCTCCTCCTGGCATGTGTGCAAAGCCCCATGTTCTGAATCTAGGCACCCAGCTGACTCTGGTCAATTACCCACAAGTGGGTCAGATCTATTTTTCACCTTCGATAGTTATGAGGGTAAGTAGGAAAGAAGATTATTGAATGCCACCTTAGAGGAAAAATGGAATGGATATACATGTAATACTGATGTAGAATATTAAGAATAAATAGTCCATATCCAGCTTGCCTATCTCTGAGGGGTGTGGATACAACCAGAATATTAAGACTTACAAAAAATGGACTTTGACTGTAGGTCCTTCGAAAATCCAGTATGTGGTTGCTTGATGGGACAGGCTAGCCTGCGCAAAGTGTTGACTGCACCATCCTACTTTTTCGCAGTAGCATTTTCAGTTTGCCAAAGTGTTTTTTAGTCTTTCTCTCTTCTCAACAACCCTAAAAAGTATATCAAATAAAAGAATAATAGCATCTTAAAATACTTATCCATCCTCACATACAACCCATTCTCTGTTTCTCAGTCCCCCTTAGTAAAGGTAAAAGGACCCCTGACTGTTAAGTCCAGTCGCAGACGATTCTGGGGTTGCGGCGCTCATCTCGGTTTACAGGCTTTTGTCCGCTTCTGCAGACAGTTTTTCCGGGTCATGTGGCCAGCATGACTAAGCCGCTTCTGGCGAAGCCAGAGCGCACGGAAACACCGTTTACCTTCCTGTTGGAACAGTACCTATTTATCTACTTGCCCTGCGTGCTTTCGGTAGTAGTAGTAGTGTTTGAATTTATACCTGGGGATCTCAGGGCGGTTCACAAAATAAAATCAAGATATAAAACCACAAAATACATAATAAAAATAAAACCAACAACCCAATAACCGCCCCCTACACACAAAAAGACATTTTAAAAGGGCATATGATGTAAATCGGATTAACCAAAGACCTGGTTAAAAAGGAACGTTTTTGCCTGGCACCTAAAGGTGTACAATGAAGGTGCTGGGCAAACTTCCCTAAGGAGAGCATTCCACAGATGGGGAGCCACTGCAGAGAAGGCCCGTTCTCACGTTGCCACCATCCGGACCCCTCAAAGAGAGGGCACACAAAGGAGGGCCTCTGAAGATGATCTCAGGGTCTGGGTAGGTTCATATGGAAAGAGGCGGTCCTTGAAGTATTGCAGTCCTGAGGCTTTATAGGTCAAAACCAGAATTCTGAATTGAGCCTGGAAACTACTTAGTAGCCAGTGCAGTCAGACCAGGATTGGTGTAATATGCTCAAACCGTCTTGCTCCGCTGAGCAACCTGGCCGCTGAATTCTGCACTAGCTGAAGTTTCCGAACCGTCTTCAGAGGCAGCCCTACGTGGAACGCATTGCAGTGATCTAACCCTGAGGTTACCAGAGCATAGACAACAGTAGCTAGGCTATCCCTGTCCAGATAGGGGCGTAACTGGGCCACCAGCTGAAGCTGATGGAAGGCGCTCTGGGCCACTGAGCCCACCTGAGCCTCGAACGACAGCAAAGGATCCAGGAGTACCCCCAAGCTACGAACCTGCTCCTTCAGGGGAAGTGTAACCCCATCAAGAGCAGGCAACCTCCCAGCCATCTGGTCTAGGGTGCCTCAGTCTTATATGGATTGAGCTTCAGTCTGTTGGCTCTCATCCAGTCCATTACCGAGGCAGGACACTGGTCCAGCACTTCCACTGCCTCACCTGCAGATGTAAAGGAGAAATAGAGCTGGGTGTCATCAGCATACTGCTGACAACATACTCCGAACCTCCGGCTAACCCCACCCAGCGGTTTCATGTAAACAACATGGGCGATAGGATTGAGCCCTGCGGTTTCCACAGGGCTGAATAGCATTCCCCAAGTAATAGAACCACCACAAAGTGGTGCCACCCACCCCTAGTACGGAGAGTCACTCCAGAAGGGTACCATGGTGGATGGTATCAAAGGCCGCTGAGAAGTCGAGAACAATTAACAGGGACATGTTTCCCTTGTGTGTGTCTCGACAGAGGGACCAAAGCTGTTTCTGTTCCCAAACCAGGCCTAAACCCCGATTGAAAAGGATCCACAAAATCAGTTTCTTCCAAAAGCACCTGGATCTGGTCTGTGACCACTCGCTCCAGAACCTTGCCCAGGAAAGGGAGATTAGCAACTGGCCAGTAGTTAGGTTTTCTGAATCCAGGAAAGGTTTCTTAAGGAGTGGTTTTACCACTGCCTCCCCCTCTAATGACTACTTCCCTGGCCCAGCCAGCTGTTCCCTCCTTGCTGGTTTTATCAGCCAAGAGGGGCAAGTGGTCACCCTGACTGATCCGAGCACCTTGTCCACATCCACGAGCCAGCTGAAACTCATCCAACACAACTGGACTAGACTGTGCTCTGGACACCCCATGAGATTCATCTGCTATAACAGCAGAGTCAAGGTCTTGGTGGATGCAAGCAATTTTATCCTCAAAATGCTTTGCAAACAAGTCACAGCAAGCTACCAGCAAGCTACCATTGGTTCTATCACCTCCTTTGGGCCAGCTTGTAAAAGGCCCCGTACAACCCAGAAAAGTTCTGCCAGACAACATAATGAGGATGCCACGGAGGCAGCAAAGTACAGTGGTACCTTGGTTCTCAAACTTAAGCCATTCCGGAAGTCCGTTCCAAAAACAAAGTGTTCCAAAAACAAAGCATACTTTCCCATAGAAGGAAATGCAAAATGGATTAATCCGTTCCAGACTTTTAAAAACAATCCCTAAAATAGCAATTTAACATGAATTTTACTATCTAACGAGACCATTAATCCATAAAATGAAAGCAATAATCAATGTACAGTACTATAAAATAAATAAGACAGTATTGTAGATGATAAAATTTAAAATTATTTTTTTTTTCTTACCTGCACTGATGATAGTCATTGTTTGGATTTTATCCATTTCTGCAGTCACACAATCAATCAATCAATCAATCAATCAATCAGTAGCTGAACTGGGTTCCACACAGTCACAAAAACAAATTAACCAAAAAAGCCTCAGAAATAAAGATGCAAAATAAATAGCAAAAATAAAAGTGCCAAACATAATCCATTCCAGAAGTCCATTTGACTTTTGAAATGTTCAAAAACCAAGGCGCAGCTTCTGATTGGTGCAGGCGCCCCGGAAACAATAGCTGACAGCCACATTTGGCTTCCAAAAAACGTTCGAAAACACTTCCAGGTTTTTGGTGTTTGAGAACCAAGGCTGTTTGAGTACCAAGGTGTTTGAGAACCAAGGTACCACTGTATGCCTTCTTTGCTGCCTTCACTGCCACTAGGTAGGTTTGATAATGAGCTCTTGCCATTGTTCGGTTGAAGTCATTCGAATCTTTCCTCCACTTGTGTTCAAGCCATCTCCCAGCTTGTTTCCTCACCCTTATCTCCAGAGTATACCTGGGGGCCAATTGGGCTCCATGAAGTGGGAGAGGGCACTCAGGGGCAATCATGTCAATAGCCCAAGCCATTTGGGTGTTCCAGAGGTCAGAGGACAGGAGCACCAGTCATATCAGCTGGAAAAACCCCAGAGCCATTTAGAATCCCATCAGCCTCCGAGGGCAGACCTTCCTAATAGCCTCTGAGGACAGGAAAAGGTGCTGACATCCTAAATCTCAACAGGAAGTGATCTGACCACAACCAGGGACTGGTCTTCCTGCCCAGTCGAGAAAACAAGATCCAGAGTGTGGCCTGCCATGTGCATTTGGCTATGTTATGCTGGCCATGACTTTGTAACAACTAAAGCCAATATTCTTCCCCATATTTAATGCAGTATTGCATATGCAAAAAAGAGGCACTCCCAGGTATCAGTTGAGGGGTGGGAATTTCCTGTTCAGCCAGAAGAAGCAGTTGGCTTGTCCCATGATGATCTGGAGGGGGAGGGTGGGACAGGACAGCTGCTCCAGAGAAAACTACGAGAAAGGGAGGTGGCACCTGACATTTAAGGCAGGCCCTATATGCCTCTCCTGTTTTGCCTTTCCTGTGGAACACCACCATCTCATCCTTTCTTCGCTGAAGGAAGTGCATATGAACAGTTTTTCTGACCACCTTGCTTTCAGTAAAACATAATAAGAATTATATTATAGGAACAGTGTGATAGTGTTCTTGTTCCATGAGCAACTTGATCCTTTTGTGCTTACTTGATCCTTTTGTGCTTTGTTTGCTTGGTTGCCCACCACCACCCTCTATCCTTAAGCTAGTTCTGATTCCCCACCGCCCCAGATTTATAAATGGGAATATAAAGATACAGTGGTGCCTCTCAAGACGAAATTAATCCGTTCCGCGAGTCTCGTCGTCTTGCGGTTTTTTCGTCTTGCGAAGCACGGCTATTAGCGGCTTAGCGGCTATTAACGGCTTAGCGGCTTTAAGAAAAAGGAAACAAACGCACAAGAACTCGCAAGATGTTTCGTCTTGCGAAGCAAGCCCATAGGGAAATTCATCTTGCGGAACAACTCAAAAAACGGAAAACCCTTTCGTCTAGTGAGTTTTTTGTCTTGTGAGGCATTCGTCTTGCAGGGCACCACTGTAAATGGGGAAATTATTCTGTAATATTTGACTTTGAGGTTTTTTAAAAAAATAATAACAAATGAAGTTGTGCCTCTAACAAGCTCAGTGGCAACCATTTCCTTTTCTCATTAACCCTCTGGCGTCTCATGTATTTCCTCTGGAGCATCCGCTGCTGTCAGAGGCAGGATACTGTGCATATCCTTTAATATCTGCATGAGGAGAACAGGTACACTTCTGTTCATCAGCTGAGTGGTTAGGTTCATGTGGTGTTGAATGAGACAAGCCATTTCCAGCCTGAAAAGCTATGAAGGAGTCGGGTGGGGAGACGGCAACAAACCTTTCCTCCACTGAGGCTCCAGAGATTTAATTTGAAAATTAGAAACCAACCCTTGAAATCTTGAAACAGCAGGCACCTATTCCCACCACCTTCATAATAGATGTAATAATGATGATGAGGAAATCTATGCACACCTTTCCTATATGCAAGTAAAGGAAAAAGGTAAAGGACCCTGAACAGTTAAGTCCAGTCAAAGGCCACTATAGGGTTGTGGCACTCATCTGGCTTCAGGCTGAGGGAGCCGGTGTTTGTCTGCAGACAGCGTTCCGGATCTTGTGGCCAACAGGTTGGAGACCTTTCTGCACTGTGACTGAAAGTTTCCAGCAGTCTGTTGCCTATTTTGGTCCATCCGTGGAGAGGCTAATGGGTGAATGGTCTGCCTTCGAGCAGCAAGATGGGCCAAAGATCTTCCTGGCTTTGGAACTTTGTTTGGGGGGACCTCTGCAGGCATTGGCAACTTAGTAATGGTGAGCAAGTGTGCCTGAAAGACACCATGCCTATTATTGCCAACTTTTCTCTGCAGTTCATAGGCAGAGTCCTGAGGTTTCTTGAACTTTCATCTTCAGATTTATCACCAGTGGTGCGTTCCTGGAGGTCTCCCAGCAGCAGCGAGGTGGGCAGGGCTGCCTGCTGTTGCAGAAGCAGCAGCCTGCATGTGCCTGGAGCTGCAGGCAGGCGTTCTCATGATCCAGCTTGGCCACTTGCTGCTCAATCTTCTCCAGCAGCTCCTGCTGCATCTCGACGATTTTGTTGAGTTCCTTGAGGTACTCCGCTGCTTTGCTTGGGTTCTCTGCTGGGGTCTTCATGGTCCCAGCCAAACCACTGAGAAGGCTGGTGACGGCCTTACGCTGCGCTTGACTGCAAGTGCTGAAAAGGGACAGTGCTAAGCCATGCCAAGCAACCAGTCTAGCTGCACCTTTCCCCCCTTTTCTTCTGCACAGTTGCAAGTCTGCTTCTTTACTAGGGAGCACCGACACAGCTGCTCTTACTTCGAGCCACCATTGCTCAAGGGCCCTCCTACAGCTCTCAGCCAGGCTTGCTGTGGCTGTGCCTAGACCCAGAGGGTCCAGCTGTTCTGCAGAGCCTCTTGACCTCTTAAGGTTTTGTGCGTTGATTCAGTACTTTGTTAAGTTTTGTTTGCTACATTTGGGGGGGAAATGAATGTTTCATTGGAGTACCAATCTAGCAGGCTGCTATTTTAATGGAACATTTATTTATTTTTTATAAATAATATTTATTAAAGTATTCAAAATACAGAAAGTAAAGATAAAGATAAAATACAGAAGATAAAAGTAAAAATACAGAAAGTAAAGATAAAAGTACATTTAAAGCCTTATTTTCATACATCCACTTTCTGGGACTCCCCCCTCCCCCACCCCTACCGTATTCCCCTTTCATATTATTGTCTCCACAAGCTCTCAAGAGCCAGTGTGGTGTAGTGGTTAAGAGTGGTAGTCACGTAATCTGGGTAACCGGGTTCGCGTCTCCGCTCCTCCACCTGCAGCTGCTGGGTGACCTTGGGCCAGTCACACTTCTCTGAAGTCTCTGAGCCCCAGTCACCTCACAGACTGTTTGTTGTGGGGGAGGAAGGGAAAGGAGATTGTTAGCCGCTTTGAGACTCCTGAAGGGGAGTGAAAGGCGGGATATCAAATCCAAACTCTTCTTCTCTCACTTCTAATTTAAAGCTTAATTTGTTTACCCCATTATTCAAATTTAAATTTATACAATCCTCATCAATACCCTTGATAGAAAGACAAAAGTTCTCTCCCCAAGGCCCACCCCATTTTCATTCCACAATTTCCCCTTTTTTATATAATAAAAACACCCCACAAAATAGAAATGTAAAGAATAAAAAGTATAGTAGAAAAAAGAAAACCAATTCAAAAGATAGTTACAAGCCTTTGGATTCTAATTCCCCTCCCCCCCTTCCCCGGTTTAATTTCCCCCTGTCCACCAATCTATGTTGTCTGCCTGGAAATCTTAAATCCATCAATCACATTTTTTCCCCAACTCCTTGCAGGTTTTTTTTCTTTTTTAGAATTATTTTTAAAGTTAATTCCTTAGTCTTTAATCTTTAAAACTGTAAAACTATAAAGCTCCCCCCGTTGTTCTTTCCAAGTTATAGTCCAGTTTCCTCTTGTTCCGCTGCTAAAACGTTCTAATTCAGAAATTTAGTAGCTCTGCAGGGGTTGTTGTTATTCAGGAACAAAAACTTGCGTTCAGTCCCTTCCTTTCTTCAATAGAAAATTCTATCGTCTCCTTTAGTCTGAACACCCTGTAGACAAAATACTGTTTCAGTTTTGCAGCTTTCCCAGGAGATAACCAGTTCTGTAAAATTCCGAAGGTTTTTTTTCCCCCCGCTTACGACCATCTTTGTAATGTCCCCAAGTCTTAGCAAATTGTAACAAATTGTAACAAATTTAACCAGCAAGGTCCTCGTAATAAAATCCTCTTTAAAATTCCGACTTTGACAGCTACTTTGACAGCTGTCAAAATCTCCGGCTCTTTTCACCAGGCTCTCTCCTCAATCACCCCGGTTCCCAGGGGGGGGGGTTACGTTTTCCTTCTCCCTCAATTCTTCCTCCAGCACAGTTCTTGTAGTTTCCCATCATGGAATTCTTAGTTTTTATCAAAAATACCATTCTTTTTGGGCCTTGGTTTCCCAATCCTTGTTTTAGAATGTTTACAGTAGGGAGGGGGACTGACTTCCTTTTTGGATCCCCCCCCCCCCGCTCGTCTCAAATCCGAAAAAAAAATTTTTTTTCTCCTTTTGAACCCGATTTCCAAATTACTCACGGGTTGTTGTTAAAAGTCCGAATTCTCAATGGAAGAAGTCAGCGCTCTCCGCCGAATGGCATGCGGCTTCGCTCGGCAGGGATAGCAGAGGACTCAAAGCACCACGCTTCTCCCCGGCACCCGATCCGTAGCCTTTAAAAAGGCTCCTTCACGAGTCATAGAATCATAGAATCATAGAATCATAGAATCATAGAGTTGGAAGAGACCACAAGGGCCATCGAGTCCAACCCCCTGCCAAGCAGGAAACACCATCAGAGCACTCCTGACATATGGTTGTCAAGCCTCTGCTTAAAGACCTCCAAAGAAGGAGACTCCACCACACTCCTTGGCAGCAAATTCCACTGTCGAACAGCTCTTACTGTCAGAAAGTTCTTCCTAATGTTTAGGTGGAATCTTCTTTCTTGTAGTTTGGATCCATTGCTCCGTGTCCGCTTCTCTGGAGCAGCAGAAAACAGCCTTTCTCCCTCCTCTATGTGACATCCTTTTATATATTTGTACATGGCTATCAGATCACCCCGTAACCTCCTCTTCTCCAGGCTAAACATGCCCAGCTCCCTTAGCCGTTCCTCATAAGGCATCGTTTCCAGGCCTTTGACCATTTTGGTTGCCCTCCTCTGGACACGTTCGAGTTTGTCAGTGTCCTTCTTGAACTGTGGTGCCCAGAACTGGACACAGTACTCCAGGTGAGGTCTGACCAGAGCAGAATACAGTGGCACTATTACTTCCCTTGATCTAGATGCTATACTCCTATTGATGAGGCCCAGAATTGCATTGGCTTTTTTAGCTGCCGTGTCACATTGTTGGCTCATGTCAAGTTTGTGGTCAACCAAGACTCCTAGATCCTTTTCACATGTACTGCTCTCAAGCCAGGTGTCCCCCATCTTGTATTTGTGCCTCTCATTTTTTTTGCCCAAGTGCAATACTTTACATTTCTCCCTGTTAAAATTCATCTTGTTTGTTTTGGCCCAGTTCTCTAATCTGTCAAGGTCGTTTTGAAGTGTGATCCTGTCCTCTGGGGTGTTAGCCACCCCTCCCAGTTTGGTGTCATCTGCAAATTTGATCAGGATGCCCTTGAGTCCATCATCCAAGTCGTTGATAAAGATGTTGAATAAGACCGGGCCCAAGACAGAACCCTGTGGCACCCCACTAGTCACTCTTCTCCAGGATGAAGAGGAACCATTGATGAGCACCCTTTGGGTTCGGTCAGTCAGCCAGTTACAAATCCACTGAGTGGTAGCATAGTCAAGACCGCATTTTACCAGCTTCTTTACAAGAATATCATGGGGCACCTTGTCAAATGCCTTGCTGAAATCAAGGTAGACTACATCCACTGCGTTCCCTTCATCTACCAGGCTTGTAATTCTGTCAAAAAACGAGATCAGGTTAGTCTGACATGACTTATTTTTCAGAAATCCATGCTGACTATTGGTGATCACAGCATTCCTTTCTAGGTGCTCACAGACTGTTTGCTTAATGATCTGCTCCCTCCCGATGGGCTGCACCTCACAACGGTTGGGAGGAATGTTTTTGCAAAAAATCTCAGAAACCTCACCAGGAGGGCTTTAAACTGACTAATGTGGGGGAGGGAGACAGTGCTCCTGAAGGTAGGAGTCTATCAATTGATGAAGATGATCATCCAAATGTCGGGAGGGCGCTAACGGTGCCAGCCGAGTCTCCATGTCCACGGCCTCCGTGGCCGTGGTTTTTAAGGGTCCCCGCGTCGCCGGCGCGGTAGGACCCAGCCCCTGCCGAGCAGGCTCCCTCTGGAGCTCGGAGGGAGTCCGCCATTCGGCGATGGCGCCAACCCGGAAGTCCTTTAATGGAACATTTAGAGCTTCTCCAATGTTGTTACTCATCTTCTGCTTGCTACACATAACAAGCAACTTAATTTTTATAAAACAAAAGCAGAAAACAAAGACAATTCCCTGGGAATCCCTTAAATTTGATTTATATGCACTAAAGGGAACAAAAGTGTCATATTTATTCAGAGATCATATTAAAAGAATTCAGTAGCTAAAGAGAATGAAGGAGTGAAGCACATGTATTCTAAAATTTCATTAAAAACAGATTATTAAAAAATACATGGCTTGCTTTCCTGGTTAAGAAATTTGACAACACCATTAGATATGTGGAAATCCTGTTGATTGTTATTTATATTCTGACTCAATTTGCAGGAACAGCTAAGATGATCTAAAGCCACTGCTTGCCTTGTAATGATGAAATATCTACGTAGACTCACAGATTTAGGTTTTGTTTTTCTCTTTCATATTTGAAGCTGAAAGGAAATCAGCCATTGGTCACGCTTTCTAATATGCAATGTACTGAATTCCCACAAACGTCCAGTGGGTTGTATCTGACTAAGTCCTCCATTGTTGTTGTTGTTTAGTCGTTTAGTCGTGTCCGACTCTTCATGACCCCATGGACCAGAGCACGCCAGGCTCTCCTGTCTTCCACTGTCTCCTGCAGTTTGGTCAAGCTCATGTTGGTAGCTTCAAGAACACTGTCCAACCAAAGTCCTCCACAGAGTGGACCTATTAACAATAATGGGCCTGAGTTGGTTATAGCCATTAATTTCAATGGATTTACTCTAAGTAGAACTAGCACTGGATACAGCTGAGTGTCGTTTAATAAGGCAAAGTGTTCACTGATTATAGTTGCAATTCTTTTTCTTAATACAGATTACTTTTCTAAGTATATTTTTCTTTTGTCCTCACAGATTGATTGTGTTATCCGTCAACGTAGCCTATCAAGTCTGGAATTGTTCCTCTCTTGTGCACAGAAACAACTGAGTTCTTTATTACATGAAGAATCTACATTAGATGCAGAACAAAAGAAACTGTCCCTCTAAAATCACAGAAAATGTATGTAGTTACTAAACTAAATGCTGCAGATGATCATTCTAAGACACTGAGAATTGAGGTATTGATTCAAGATTAATCAGATGGCCTTATTTGTTTTAGTCTTTGATTTTCACTTTCATAGCCATATGAAATCTAGTTAAAGGATGCCTCCAATAAAGGGTTTTACAATGGCAACTTTTTATCACAAGGGTTTCAGTAATGACTGAAGAATGCAGTAACTGACAAGTCCCTGTTGAATAACTTCAGTATCACATTCTTTGAGAAGAAGCTCATATGGTTGCTCATTTAGAACTCTATACATGTTATTTATCACTCTGTTAAATGCATGTAGAATCTTATTTTTCATTCCAAATCCATTTGACTAGAAGCAGGAGGTGGGAAACACTACCATTTACTTCTGGAAACACAAGGGGTAATATCTGAATTAAGTCATACAGAGAGCAGACTCACTGAACCAGTGGACTTCACTAACTTAATTTTATTGATTTCACTGGATGTGCTCTGGTTATGGATTAGCCTTAGTGTATTTAGCTAACTCTTTTGAAAATGAAAGAACACATCTAAAGGCTTCTAAATTCTCAAATCAAGTCAAATGAGAAGGTATTGAAGATATCTGTATGTTTTTCACATATGTATAATGTAATAATTCACGAGAAATCATTGCAGAGATAATTTTAAACTCTCTTAACTTCATTGCATTTAGCAATAAATAAAGTTTCCAAAAATAAGATAATAATTTACATGCTGAAATATTTAACAGCCTAGTTTTTCTATGCTTTTTATATTAGAAGTTATTCTTACTTTTCTTTATAATTTTTATAAGTTTTTTTCAGAAAAATACTGTTACAAAAGTCGTGTGCCTGCCCCTCTCTGCCAAGCAGTGGCAAGAGCCCATGGGGTCCCAGGCACCCCCACAGGGTCTGTGTCACTTTAGAGAATGGAAGACATGGTGGAGACTGTTGTGCTTTACGAAATATGGTTTATTCACCTATTTATACCTTCAGTCTGCATGGAGGGAGTCTAGATCTTATGGCATACACAGTTCGAGAGGCAGCATTGCAGGCAACCTTCAGCTGCTTTCCTCAAAGTTGGATCTCCGCTCTCTCTCTCCTCCTTCTCAGAAAACCCCTTGCTTGAAAACTCCATTTTCCTGTCCCCTCAAATGTACACCCCATCACTCACCCCCCAAATTAAAGGATTGCTCTCCATAGTGTCCCGTCAACACCTTTTGCCATGTTAGGTTTGCTTTTCACTAAGCCAGCCAGGCTGGTATGCATAAACCAGCCTAGAAATTCCTTTGCCGGCTTGCATTCTCTTTTCATATCACAAATAACCAAAACCCTGGCATTTATTCATTTCTAAGGTTTGCCCTAAATCCATAACAATACAGTTTGCTTAGTAGGATAGAGGTCAGGCATTCACTTGATGGGGTGACCTCTCCAAGCTGGCCAGCGACTGATTGCCATCTCAGCAGGTGGGAATCATTTTCCATTGTCTAGATCTGCACTGACATAGTTGCTGGAAACTGGAGTTCCAGGTGAATTTTAGAGAATTTATCCTGTTTTGCCTTGTTCTTTACTTTATGTATTTATTTTTCCTTCTCACCTCTTTTTCTACTTTCTTTCTCACTTTCCACATAAAGCACATGACTACAGGTGGGAAGGGGAGAAAGGAGAAAAAGTGCTTTCAACCCACACAGTGTCTGTGCTTGCACCAGTTAAAGCCACCTTCTCCCCATCCTAGTCACCTGTATCTTCTCTGCTTTCAAGCAGGACAAGGAAGGCGCACCTACTCAAATGCCACAGTAGGTGAAATGTCCATCAATATGGAGCAGGCCACCCAATATAAAAGACTTAATCAAAGGTGCCTGCTGGACAAAGATAGGACTACTGGAAATGCATTCTGCTTACCATTTACTGTATGACCCTGGAGAACAGACAAGTGGGAACTTTATATTCAGACATAAATTTATCTGGCTCATGAGTATCAAAAGATCTGCTGTATGCTTAGTTGGTTAGAGTGTGATGCTGACGATACTTAGGTTGCAGGTTCGATCCCTGTATGGGACAGCTGCATATTCCTGGGTTGCAGAGGGTTGGATTAGGTGATCCCCAGGCTCCCTTCCAACTCTACAATTCTATCATTCCACTTGGCAGTGTCCTATGTCTACTATTCATCAAACTTATAGCAAATAAAGAAGCAGAAATCTGGAGTTAATCCTGATAGCTCCCCATTGGTCTGATTTTCAGACTCCACAGCATCATAGAATAGCAAGGTTAGAAAGGGCCACAAGGGTCATGTCACCCCTTGCAATGCAGGAGTCACAGGTAAATGCCCTGCTAGCAATGTGCTCACATTGGAAACTACCAAGATGGATGGTTCTTACCATTCAGCACCAGTATTTCAACAGAAAGATTTTCCAAATGGTACAGTACTTAGATTTTGAACAGGAATGGTTTGAAGGGCTTTGGATACCCTGTAGATATATGTACTGGGTACTTTTCTGGCCTCTTGGTGCCTGGCACTTAAGAAGCCTTCCTGATATAGTTCAAGGATGGCAAGATTTCAAGTAGGTTGCTAAAAAAAAACATTCACAAGAAAGGGTGTTTAAGGGCTTTAGTACCAGCACACCCAAGTGTGAGGTAGATGCCTTGAATAGCAATTGCCACAGATTGGTGGGGATTTTCCTGTTCCCAAAGCGGGCAGCCTTATCCTTCCTACATACAGCTACCTATTCACTTAGGTACAACCAGTGGTTTGTTGTCTGGGGGGACGCATACCCCTAAACATTTTGTGAATCTTTGCACTTTTGTCCATTTACTAAATTTATTTTTTCCAATTTGAACTATAAAATGGTGGTTTTCTTGAGTCAAAATGAGAGTACCCCTAAACATTTTTTTTTTAGAAAAAAGCACTGGGTTGAACCATCCACCTGAGCAGCCAAGGCACCAAATCCTGGTGAAGGATGGGTACCAATGAATCCAGATAAAGCTTACTATCCAACAGAAACACAAGTCAAAGGAGAGATAGTAAAAACTGAAACAAGAGGAAAAATGCAAAGAAGATAAATATATGACACAAAAAGACAACTGAACCAATTTCCCCCAGTACCGGTATACTTAAGTGGGTGGAGTTAGGCAACACTCTGCTGCTATTAATTAGTGGGCTTAATAAGGGGCAAAAGCTGAAGAATTCTTTAAATTAGAAGACCTAGAATGGACTGCATACTTGCAAAGAAGGAAAGATAGTAAGGGATCCAACACAGAAAGAGAGAACAAAAACAGAGTTGGGGAAACAGGCAAGAGGTTTGGAAGGGTCACGATTAAGATACTGTGTGCACAAGAAATAAAAAATATAAGATGATTTTATACTCATCAGGCTAAAATTATATTAATGTTAGTTAAATGGATTATAGCTGCCAGAGAGAGAAGATAAATTGAGAAAACAACCCCAAGCCTTAAAATCTTGGGGGACAACCACAGCTGAGGGGCAGAAGAGAAAGGAATCCAAACAGAAAAACGCCGGCTAAATAAGAACTCTTAAGACACATGAGTTAAATGTGTTGCCCAGAAAGAATGTCCTTACAAGCTATACCAAAATAGCAATCCTGTTTCACTGATTCAATCCATGCTTTTCTGGCAGTACAAAACATTCCACAAATCAAGTATAATTTAAGAACCTCTCTCGTTTATGCTCTGCTAACACCAGCCCTAAAGGGGCCATTCCTCTACGGAGGATGACCATAACATCCACACCCACTTCCTCCACCACCATGAGAGCCCCAACAGACTTGCAAGTGGAAAAAGAGCAGATTTTAAGGCAATAGTTTCACGATAAAGAGCACTCTTCTGCTACAGTTGCCTTTGCCGGTGGATTTTCATCAAACATTCTACAAGAAAGGAGGCCACAACCAATGTTATCAAATGTTTTTGCTGCTTGACAAAAAGTGACTGATTTTCACATTAGAAATAAAATCAGCCTAAATGCTGAGGGGAAAATGCCATTAGGGAATTAATGGGGCCTGACCTTTTGCTACAAATACTCTTGACAAACTGTTCTTTTTTTATTCTTTATTAAACAGAAAGTTGATGATGTAGGTATATTAATATTCTTCCAATTTTATAAATAGAATGACCCAATATCACCATTCCAAGTTGGCAAATCTGTGTGTTTTTTGTGCATCCTCATAGCATAGTCAGCAAACAAAATCACTGTATACGTATAACTAGGTCTAAGGCTGCAAAACAATCATGGATCACAGTCTTGAAGCTCTTCAAGCACTGGATCACCCAGGATATGTCAGTAGTTCTCATGGGGCCATGGTCATTCCCCCTTTGGTTTCCTCAGACATAAGAATATAAGAAGACCCTGGTGGAACAGGCCAAAGGCTGATGTTCCAATACTGTTCTCACAAGGGAAGCCCACATGCAGAGCTAAGAAGCTAAGCCAGAATTCTTGGGATGGGTCCAACAAAAAATTGCTCAGGAAATTAAAACTCATGGTAGCGGCATGATTACAAAGTGGCTACATTAAAAATCATCCTCAAAGAAAACATCAGAAGAAATTATACTGGAAATTATTGGTGATTCTATTGACAAATCTACTCCAGAGAGTGGTACTTCTACTCTCTATCTACAGCACTTGTGTTATGAGCAACACAGGACTCCTACTTTTCCCCTTCTGCTTTTTAACATTTACACAAAACTGTTGCAGATCTGCAGTGATGTGCCAGCAATATGGCGATTCCAAAATGGAGTATTTTTGATTAGGCCAATCAAAATACCACAAAATAGTGTAAAAACTTTGTGGCATTTTGGTGGGCATAATAAAGATATTTCCCTAATTTGAATTTAATATATTTGCATTATTGTGAAGACACTCAGCCCTCTTCCACTTTTCACCACACAGTCCATGCCCTCTTCAACAGAAAAAAGGGTCTTGCATTATGTACATGGCCTCAGTCATCCATAATGATGCAGTATCTAAAAATGTCCTGGTGGTTTCCTTTGCACAGTGGTACCTTGGTTTACAAACAGTCTGGTTTGCATATGTTTTGGATTACAAACATGTCAAACCCGGTTTGCAAACTTTTTTTGGATTACAACCCATTTTTTTGGATTACAAACAAAAAAAATTTGGAGGCCCCATTGCCAAAAGCGCACCTTGGGTTACAACCTGTTTGGGTTTACAAATGGACCTCCGGAACGGATTATGGTTTTAAACCAAGGTACCACTGTACAAGGAAGAAATTTCCAAGCTTGACATTTACTACTTAACTTATTTGCACACGATTGCTATGGATAAAAGAGCCTTACTTTATAAGGAACTACAGCTGAGGGTGGAAGCAGTCAATGACATGAGCTTTAGAAAACCTAACTTTGTGGGCGTGCCTGACCTGTGATCATATCTATTTTACAGAGAGCAATTTACATTCATGGCATCATTTTAAGTTGAGTAATTTTTAGCAATAAATGACACTTCCATATTTTTCCTGTCTTACAAACTGTCTCTCTTTTTTAAAAAAAGACATTTTAATATGTTCCAATTTCACATTTGTTTACTTAATCTATAATTCTTCAAGTTTCTGACTTCCTTATAAAACCAGCATTTTTTACGTTCTTTCCATTGTCCTTCATGACTAATGTGGCACAAGAATTTTGTAAGAATAAACACTTGTGCTAATCCATTTTTCTCTTTCAGTGGTATTTTAAACAGTTTGACAGTTGGCTCTAATAAAGGTAAAAAGTTTTTCTTAAAACTGGTTCTTAGCAAAGAGTTGTTGATGAATTGCTACATGCCTGAAGTTTGGCCTGTGATCTTAGTGTGCAAGACAAGCAACTAGAGTGTGATCCACTTTCTCTGATGTTTATAGATAACGTTTTTCACATTGTACTATTTTATCATTAAGTGGTATTGTTTGCCCTCCCTCCCTTCTCCCTCCCCGGGCTTAGATGCTAGTTTCATTTAATCAAAAACACTTCAGTGTCTTCAGTTGCCAGCAAACAGCAGAGTTGGTTTCCTTTGGGCCCTATTTAGCTGCTGACACACGCAAGTGGGCGGAAAATTCTGATCAGTGTCTCCTGAGTTACAATGTGGGGTTTCTACTATTGAAAAACACTGAATCCTTATCTTTGTAGACACTTGGTTCACTCAACAGGTGAATAACATTTTGTGTCTGGTTCAGGGGTCAGCAACCTTTTTCATCCAGGGGCCGATCCACCATCCCTCAGACCATGTGGTGGGCTGGACTATATATTGGGGGGGGGGGGAGATGAACAAATTCTTATGCCCCACAAATGACCCAGAGATGCATTTTAAATAAAAGGACACATTCTCCTCATGTAAAAACACGCTGATTCCCGGACCGTCCGCAGGCCAGATTGAGAAGGCGATTGGGCCATATCCAGCTCCCGGGTCTTAGGTTGCCTACCCCTGCTCTGGTTCAAAGAAATATATATGCAAAGTATGACTCTAAACGCTTCCTCGGTGATCCAAACGTAGAATAGAATCATAGAACCATAGAGTTGGAATAGACCACAAGGGCCATCGAGTCCAACCCCCTGCCAAGCAGGAAACACCATCAGAGCAGACGGAGACTCCACCACACTCCTTGGCAGCAAATTCCACTGTCGAACAGCTCTTACTGTCAGGAAGTTCTTCCTAATGTTTAGGTGGAATCTTCTTTCTTGTAGTTTGGATCCATTGCTCCGTGTCCGCTTCTCTGGAGCAGCAGAAAACAACCTTTCTCCCTCCTCTATATGACATCCTTTTATATATTTGAACATGGCTATCATATCACCCCTTAACCTCCTCTTCTCCAGGCTAAACATGCCCAGCTCCCTTAGCCGTTCCTCATAAGGCATCGTTTCCAGGCCTTTGACCATTTTGGTTGCCCTCCTCTGGACACGTTCCAGTTTGTCAGTGTCCTTCTTGAACGTGTACCAGAAGGCCCAGACTGCAACTTCCATCAGCACTAACAACCCCCTCCTAGATTCTGATCGCAGAGTATGGACCATTTGTACTGGCACTGCAACCAGTGAGATCCACTTCTACGCATTTATTTGCTGCTTCAGCAGGTTGTGCTACTCGTTGTGCTACTCGTTGAAGGAATGAAAGTATCTGAGCAAAGATGAGGATGATGATGTCACTTTCCTCACAAAAGTGACCCAAAGTATCTCAGAAAAACAGTATAAACACTAAAACCAATTATAACAAACATAACCCATAAAAGCCTAAATATCTATACAAACAAAACATAGGTTTTGCAGATCCCACCCAACTAAAAGAAGCCACAAATAACTATCTACACAACCAAAAATTATTGTTAATACCACTAGCCAAAATGGCTGCACGAACAATGCTTTCCTAATGTTATTCATCTAGGAACCATCCAGCAAGTCACATGCTGAAAAGTCTCTGCTTTGCTATTAATTGTGGACTAGAAAATAACTTAACTAAATCTGACAGATTTTTTAATTAGTTTCCAAGTCATATTCTAAATTTCTGTTAGAAAGTAAAGTGCAAATTTTGCTAGCCATCTTTAAAATTATGAAACATAATAAAATTATGCACACAGCTAGATGATTTAGAAGTGTTATTTAATGAAGAAGAAGAAGAAGAAGAAGAAGAAGAAGAAGAAGAAGAAGAAGAAGAAGAAGAAGAAGAAGACGTCTATGAGGCCTTAAGCTTCAGTACAGACAGTGTCTGGACATCAGACACAATAACATGTTATTTGAGACAGAATTATATTAAATATTTTTAATTTATTGAGACATAGAAGAAGTCAAGATGGCTGCCCTCATGTGATGACTGCCTTCAGGTTTATAATTTACTTTTGAGTAAATGATTAAAGACTTTTGGTCCTGTAGCCTAATTTTATTTATTTGCAATAAATTTCTGGGGATGAAAGAGTGATGTTAGAAATGACAATTGCAGATGGTTGTATGCATGAATTATTACAGTAATTGTGCTTGCAGCCAACTACACAGTGTCTGCAGATCAATCTATTAAACGCAAGCAGAATTAGGTCACCCCAAAGCATAATTGTATAGGCCTACTATACTGCATTGTATAGGCCTACTACACTAGGTTTAAATTACTAGAAAAGCTCTATCCAGTTTGTTGGACTTAGAAGACAAAGAAAGTATGTATTAAAGCAACTTGTTTAAATGTTACTTCTGTTGACGATTAACCATTATTACATTATGTTGGAATTTGGTTTACAGTCTTTCATTTGGCTCCTGAACTGTGTGTGTCATAAATGACTTCATTACAGCTGCTTCCAGCATGAGGCTCAGAAATGCTAATTAAAAGAACTTTAAAATAGATTTCTGACATCATCTGTGGTAAAGAGTGGATTCTTAACTAGTAGAGAACTGTTCCATATCAGACTGCATAAAATGAATTGGGTTTCCCACAACATGCACACATGCACACTGCCATTGAAACAGCCTTTGCAACAGTCTGAATCTCTCAATTTTGTCTTTGGGAAATACTTTTGAAAAGAGTTGATGTGAATTACTAAAATTGTTTTCAGGGTTCAACTCTCTCCCCAGGCTCTCCAGAAGTCTGCGCTCTGAGGAGGCATGGGAGAGGGAACGCTCCTCATCTCTAGCATCCATCTCTATAAATGTATGCACATGAACACTAAAGCATGTGAGGGTGCAGCCTGCCATTTCACAGGTCAGTAAAACTTACTTTGCTTTTTAAAATAATTTTTAATAAGATTTTCACATTTTTATACACTTTATCTCTAACCAATTCCAACATTGAATCGCAAGGACTTCCTTCTCTCCCTCCCATGGGTTCTTATATTAAAAGTTTAAGTTTTCTGCATCGTTTACTTTATCCAACTATTGTATATCCAGGTGGCGCTGTGGTCTAAACCACAGAGCCTAGGGCTTACCGATCGGAAGGTCGGCGGTTTGAATCCCCGCGACGAGGTGAGCTTCTGTTGCTCAGTCCCAGTTCCTCAGTGCCCACCTAGCAGTTCAAAAGCATGTCAAGTGCAAGTAGATAAATAGGTACCGCTCTGGCGGGAAGGTAAACGGCATTTCCGTGCGCTGCTCTGGTTCACCAGAAGCGGCTTAGTCATGCTGGCCACATGACCTGGAAGCTGTCTGCTTCCTTGGCCAGTAAAGCGAGATGAGCGCCGCAAACCCAAAGTTGATCGTGACTGGACCTAACAGTCAGGGGTCCTTAACTTTACCTTTAATTATTGTAATCAATTTCACATTACAATGCTACCAATGATTTTAATTGTTTACTTTGGTTTTTTAAGTAGACTTCAAATTTACTCCAGTCTCTAACAAATACTTGATCCTCTTGGTTTGCTTCTCACATTGAACTTTTACCAGCAGATTTTTCCCAGAAGTGGAAAAATCATTTTTCCAGATGTTGCTGAACCCCAGCTCCCATAATCCCATAATTGGCAATATTCAGTAATAACTAGAGAGCACAGGCTCCCTAATCCTGCTTCAACCTAAGTGTCAAACGTCTTGTAAGCTTTTAAAAGAGCAGGACAAGCTATAAGAGTAAACAAATGCATCTAGCATACAAATGATGGGCATAGGACGCCTCAGCAATATATGCAGAGGAAGACTGTAAGGTAATGAGGGAAATATAGATGATTCCCTATTATTATTTGCAAGAATTTGGAGGGTATGACTTCTTAAAAACAGGTCTATCACAGAAGTACAGAATAGTACAGTACTAACCAAAAGAAATCAGTCCTATTTTACCTCAGCACTTCTGCTTTGGGAGCCCCAGCTATTCACTACCAAAGAAGATCATTCCTAGTAATTGAAATAATTCCTAGTAATTTCTACAACTTAAGGCAAATTCATGCATTATCTGCTTTGACATGGGAACTGCTCTTTCTACAGTCACAGTAATGGTTGAGGCAGTAAGATGGTGGTAAGCCACAGTCATCCATCCACCAAAATGGTGGCTGACCCACATTGGAGTTTAATATGGATTTGTACTTCCACATGTCCCATTTCTTTTCACTCCTGTCCACATGACACCTGCACTTTTGCCACAGTAAATTCAGATTTACTCAGTCTGGGGGAAATCCAATAAGAGGAGTTAATTCAACATAAAATCAGTTGCTATGCGACTGGATGCAGTGCATCACACTTTCTGGGTTTTGGCAGGGGGAAAACAGGTCTCTAAAAATACTCATGAATTTAAGGTTACCAGGTGATGAGTTGGGTCACAGGTTCACAAAGGGAACAAGCAATCCATTTGCCCCATTATATAATCTCTAGCCATCATTCATCAGTTGCTATGTCACACACAGCATTTTCCATCCCCTTTTGTCTTGGGGGTGTCTGGTATTGCTCAACACCATTAGGCTGTTGATTCTGGACCACAAACTACTACTGGCTAGCAAACCTGATTTCAGGATGACTTAATTGTGTCAGATCAATGGAATTGTTTCCAATGTACACCTAAGGAGGCCCTCAGCAAAGCAAATATTGATTTTGGAGGCACCTTTTTGAATTTCTCTGTGCCAGAAGGCTGTAAATAGGATCCCTATAGTCTCTCATTAATATCAGTCCATTTTGGAGCTCAGAGGTAAGCTGCAAATTAGTGGAACTAGTAAGAATCTGCCCACATTAGTTAAAACCAGGACAGGCCTAAACTGCTGGTGGCTGTGTACTACTTAGAGTGAGGGAAGGCATTGGAGGCAACACAGACCACGATGGGTGGCCTGTGACAGCTGATTCACAGGGTTAATTCTCTGCTCAGCAGACCAACTCACTATCATAAATCATATAGCTGTGATTTTCTTCCTGAAGTAACTTGTTTGCTTTATTTATTTGGAAAAATTCAGTAACTACCCTCTCCAGTTGGAGAGGAGGCTTACTCAAAGAATGTTAAGTCTTAACAGCATGCGGTTTCTTCCAGTGACTTATGAACCACACTCTGAAGAGAGACGTGCTGGCACTGAAAGGTGGCAAATACTAAACATACACTTTTAGATAAGCCATCGCTACCTCAAAAACAGCCCTGTTCGAGAAAGTCATGGTCACAGGGGGTCAGGTCCCTCTACTTCCCCCTCCTTCCTATTCCCCACTCTTTCTTTCTCAGCCCCAAATGTTAAGCACCTGGGTGATGGCAAGCTTAGAACAAAAAATAAACTATTCTTAGTGTATCTTACAATTTATTGACAGCTCCACAGCCTTTCACGTTAAGTGGTTTCCATGTAAAGAAACTTGTGTTTACTGAAGCTTCTGAAGAAGATGAGGGAGGGAATCCATTTGGACAGTAAACAACCTAAAGTATTTGTTTGAAGCTGATGTTAGAAAGTCCTAGGACTTCCCTCAGTTGAAACAGACAGAAATGCAGATGCTTCTCTCCACTTTGATGAAGAGCCTGGCCTTTAACTGAGGAGCACAGCTATAATCTACAGGTGACCAAAGATATCACTTCTGTGTGGAAAAAACAATAGTAAAATGTTTTCCACCTGATATTAACATACACTGTAGGAACTAAGCTGTAACCCTAACCCTATTTACCTAGGAGTAAGTCCCACCTTTAGTGTAGTTTATGTCTGAGTAAACATGGTTAGGATTATAGCCTTACATATAGACTGCCTCAGGCACCTGCTGGAACAATGGCAGCTAAGTATCAATGAATATGTAAACAATGTACATTGCAAAGTAATTTATAATGTGTGATTTAAAATTAAAAGAAGTTCATTGTAGTGAGCTAAAGTGAAAAACATTTATAACAAGAATTTGTGCTGTGATGTGGTGGGAGGAGAGAGGCAAATTGGAGCATAGAAGGAAATGCTCTTGGTATTTTGCTTTCAACAGATTCCTCCAACAAACCTCCCTAGAATCTAAGTTTAAGAGATTAACTGAACCAATTTGTGTGTGCTGGCCAAGGGCTTTCGCAGTTTTCTGATGACCTTTTGACAGTATTCATCATCCTGAAATTAGATACATGCTGACATGAGAAAGGGAATTTTGGTACAGGTGTCCTGAATTTGGGATGTCCTCCTTTCACAAGTTGCCCAGTCACTTCTAACAAAACATTGCAGGTATTAATATGTATGATAACAATCACTCTGGGTTGGGACTGATGAAGAGACTGATGAAGAGACATATACTCCAAAACATCTGGGGGGCACCAAGTTGGAGAAGGCATATAGACTTTGTGAGCACTTCTACAGTAGGCGTTTCCTGGGCCTGCTCTCTTCACTCGCTTTCTGCAAGGCGTTTACATATTTAGGTGCCCTTTTAGCCTACTTTGTGTTTTTCACCTATAACATCTACATGCTGACACTTAAAAGTGGGTTTAAGAACAACAAAAGTAAACAGCCTGCATTACTAAGCAGCTTGCTGCCTTTCTGGAATTTTCACATAGGTTTATTTGTTTGGAGGGATCTTTCTTCCCCTCCTTTTTTGAAATACTGGCTAGGTGTTGGAAGACTGTGGGGCAGGCAGCCATCCCGTGACATCAATAAGCTGCCCTCCCCACTCTGATTGCTGAGAATGGGAGTGCCCAAGGGGCTCTGAGGAAGTACCTGGACAGCTGCTATCACTGCCCCAGCCTTAGCATCTGCTGCCTAAGGTGACTGTCTCACTCTGCCTAACAGTAGAGTCAGTCCTGCTTCTTTGCTTACACTTGAGTGGAAGAAGACCTATATATGTGTACATATATATTATGTCCAAACATTACATCCAGAAACATTTTAATAGAACTTTGATAGGGAATCAAAAGTATGGAAGAGGTGGGGAAGATGGAAAGAAAGTGGAGAAGGCAGAGGGAAAGGAACAACATGAAGAAGAGGTGATGAGACATAGGAGGGGAGGTTGATATTTCTCTGAAGGTCTCAGTCATTGGTGATGCTGGATGCTGGACAGAGCAGTCTGTTTACAGGCCATGTTGTTCATTTGCGTGTTCATTTGCAAGCAGAGCTATTCCAAGACATTTTGATGCCTGGGGTGAAGGAAAAGATAGTGCCCCCCCTCCCAATTCCACATAACATATGTACGGTAAGTTGAATGTCACATGGAAGATGGAGCAAGCTTGCTTTCTCCTGCTCTGGAGGGTATGACCCAAACCAATGGATTCAAATTACAAAAAAAGAGATTCCAACTAAACTTCTGGAAGAACTTTCTGATGGCAGGAGCTGTTTGACAATGGAACAGTCTCCCTTGGAAGGTGATGGACTCTCCTTTGTTGGAGGTTTTTAAGCAGTGGCTGGATGGCCATCTGTAATGGATGCGTTAGTTGAGATTCCTGCATTGCAGGGGGTTGGACTAGATGACTCTTGCAATTCTACAGTTCTATGTTGTTGTTGTTTAGTTGTGTCCGACTCTTCGTGACCCCATGGACCAGAGCACACCAGGCACTTCTGTCTTCTACTGCCTCCCGCAGTTTAATCAAACTCATGCTGGTAGCTTCGAGAACACTATCCAACCATCTCGTCCTCTGTCGTCCCCTTCTCCTTGTGCCCTCCATCTTTCCCAATATCAGGGTCTTTTCCAGGGAGTCTTCTCTTCTCATGAGGTGGCCAAAGTATTGGAGCCTCAGTTTCACAATCTGTCCTTCCAGTGAGCACTCAGGGTTGATTTCCTTAAGAATGGAGAGGTTTGATCTTCTTGCAGTCTATGGGACTCTCAAGAGTCTCCTCCAGCACCATAATTCAAAAGCATCAATTCTTCTGCGATCAGCCTTCTTTATGGTCCAGCTCTCACTTCCATACATCACTACTGGGAAAACCATAGCTTTAACTATACAAGCCTTTGTTGGCAAGGTTTTTTTTTTAAGATGCTGTCTAGGTTTGTCATTGCTTTTCTCCCAAGAAGCAGGCGTCTTTTAATTTCGTCACCAAATGCAGTGATCATGGAGCCCAAGGAAGTAAAATCTCTCACTGCCTTCATTTCTTACCCTTCTATTTGCCAGGAGGTGATGGGACCAGTGGCCATGATCTTCGTTTTTTTGATGTTGAGCTTCAGACCATATTTTGCGCTCTCCTCTTTCACCCTCATTAAAAGGTTCTTTAATTCCTCCTCACTTTCTGCCATCAAGGTTGTGTCATCTGCATATCTGAGGTTGTTGATATTTCTTCCGGCAATCTTAATTCCGGTTTGGGATTCATCCAGCCCAGTCTTTCGCATGATGAATTCTGCATATAAGTTAAATAACCAGGGAGACAATATACAGCCTTGTAGTACTCCTTTCCCAATTTTGAACCAATCAGTTGCTCCATATCCAGTTCTAACTGTAGCTTCTTGTCCCACATAGAGATTTCTCAGGAGACAGATGAGGTGATCAGGCACTCCCATTTCTTTAAGAACTTGCCATAGTTTGCTATGGTCGACACAGTCAAAGGCTTTTGCATAGTCAATGAAGCAGAAGTAGATGTCTTTCTGGAACTCTCTAGCTTTCTCCATAATCCAGCGCATGTTTGCAATTTGGTCTCTGGTTCCTCTGTCTCTTCTAAATCCAGCTTGCACTTCTGGGAGTTCTCGGTCCACATACTGCTTGAGCCTACCTTGTAGAATTTTAAGCATAACCTTGCTAGCGTGTGAAATGAGTGCAATTGTGCGGTAGTTGGAGCATTCTTTGGCACTGCCCTTCTTTGGGATTGGGATGTAGACTGATCTTCTCCAATCCTCTAGCCACTGCTGAGTTTTCCAAACTTGCTGGCATATTGAGTGTAGCACCTTAACAGCATCATCTTTTAAAATTTTAAATAGTTCAGCTGGAATACCATCACTTCCGCTGGCCTTGTTATTTGCAGTGCTTTCTAAGGCCTATTTGACTTCACTCTTCAGGATGTCTGGCTCAAGGTCAGCAACCACACTACCTGGGGTGTACGAGCCATCCATATCTTTCTGGTATAATTCCTCTGTGTATTCTTGCCACCTCTTCTTGATGTCTTCTGCTTCTGTTAGGTCCTTACCACTTTTGTCCTTTATTATGGTAATCTTTGTACGAAATGTTCCTTTCATATCTCCAATTTTCTTGAACAGATCTCTGGTTCTTCCCATTCTGTTGTTTTCCTCTATTTCTTTGCATTACTTGTTTAAGAAGGCCTTTGTAATGGGATGATGAGCTGCTTGTGCGTAAAATGCAAGTCCCTCAGAGTTTGATCAAGTTCTCAAACCTCTGCCTACGACGGAGCCCCTCCAGCATGGCTCCGTCAGTCGCTAGCAGAATCCGAAAGTGGTCTCTTACGGAATCTCTTCCAGCATAAAAGCTCCTTAACGGAAACACGTCTTCTGGACTCTCGGCATGACAGTTTCCGGCGAGGAGTGGGTGTCCCTATAGGAGGTCTTGAAACCTCCCCACTGTTTTCGCTGGAAGTGTCTCTGAGCCATCCCTCCGACTCACTTTCCCCTGGAGCCCCTCCTCTCCCCCTGCTGGTTCCCTCTTCAGCTGCTAAGTCTGTCTCAACCTCAGGGAGCCCTTCCACCTCCTGTCCTTCCGATGGCAGTTCCCTGACAGCCTTCTTGTCTCTCCTTGCTATTCTTTGGAAATCTGCATTCAATTTCCTGTACCATTCACTATCTCCCTCGCATTTTGCTTGCCTTCTCTCCTCTGCTATTTGTAAGGCCTCGTTGGACAGCCACTTTGCTTTCTTGCATTTCCTTTTCATTGGGATGGTTTTCGTTGCTGCCTCCTATATAATGTTGCGAGCCTCCACCCATAGTTCTTCAGGCACTCTGTCCAGCAAATCTAAATCCTTAAACCTTCAGGCACTCTGTCCAGCAAATCTAAATCCTTCCTCACTTCCACTGTGTATTCATAAGGGATTTGGTTTAGATTGTATCTTACTGGCCCAGTGGTTTTTCCTACTTTCTTCAGTTTAAGCTTGAATTTTGCTATAAGAAGCTGATGATCTGAGCCACAGTCAGCTCCAGGTCTTGTTTTTGCTGACTGTATAGAGCTTCTCCATCTTTGGCTACAGAGAATATAATCAATCTGATTTCGATGCTGCCCATCTTGTGTTGTTGGAAAAGCTTGTTTGTGATGACCAGCTTGTTCTCTTGACAGAACTCTATTAGCCTTTGCCCTGCTTCGTTTTGATCTCCAAGGCTAAACTTGCCAGTTGTTCCTTTTATCTCTTGATTCCCTACGTTAGCATTCCAACCCCCTATAATGAGAAGAACATCCTTCTTTGGTGTCACTTCTATAAGGTGTTGTAAGTCTTCATAGAATTGATCAATTTCAGTTTCTTCAGCACCAGTAGTTGGTGCACAAACCTGGATTACTGTGAATTTAAACAGTCTGCCTTGGATTCGTATCGAGATCATTCTATCATTTTTGAGATTGCATCCCAGTACAGCTCTCGCCACTCTTTTGTTCACTATGAGGGCCACTCCATTTCTTTTACGGGATTCTTGCCCACAGTAGTAGATATGATGGTCATCTGAACTGAATTCGCCCATTCCTGTCCATTTTAGTTCACTGATGCGCAGGATGTCAATATTTATTCTTCTCATCTCATTTTTGACCACATCCAACTTACCAAGGTTCATGGTTCTTACATTCCAGGTTCCTATGCAATATTTTTCTTTACAGCATTGGGCTTTCCTTTTGCTTCCAGGCATATCCGCAACTGAGCATCCTTTCGGCTTTGGCCCAGCTGCTTCATCAGCTCTGAATCTACTTGTACTTGTCCTCCGCTCTTCCTCAGTAGCATGTTGGATGCCTACTGACCTGAGGGGCTCATCTTCCAGCGTCATAACTTTTATATGCCTGTTGTCTCTGTTCATGGAGTTTTCTTGGTAGGGAGTGGCTTGCCGGTTCCTCCTCCAGGTGGATCACGTTTGGTCAAAACTCTCCACTATGACCTGTCCATCTTGGGTGCCCTGCTCGGCATAGTTCATAGCTTCTCTGAGTTATTCAAGCCCCTTCGCCATGGCAAGGCAGTGATCTATGCCCCACATCAATAATGTACTGGTGTCATCCACTGCATCTCTAGAAAACAGGCTAGTTTAGGGACTGCAGGAGAGGCCATCAGAGGGAAATGTTTGTGGATTCAGGAGAACCCCCGCCCCGCCCCACACTACTGTTCCATCTTATTTCTGCATCAATCAGTATTATTTTGTAAAAAATCAAAAACCCTGCACAAAAATGTGGATTATTTTTTAACACTTTTTTCACAAAATGCACGTTTGGTTTGTGTGCATTTTATTCTAAAAATATGGGTTTTAGTAAGCCCTTTAACCTAAGATACACATTTCATGCACAATTTTTGGGACATTTTTTGATTCAAGAAGTGTATTACAAAAGTTGGATCTTGAAGATTAAAGATTAAAGAACAACAGCATTATGATCCACTTTTTGGTGTAAAAAATGCTAATCAGCTGACTTCACTTAAAAGCACAAACTGGAATCCTTGAATATCTCTGTGATGTCTTGAGCATGATGCAACAGGGGTCTATAAGGCTTATGAAACTACTGTCTACCCAGCTCTTGACATGGTAGAATTACAGCCAACAAGAGACATCATGTTTTCCAGGTGACAAGATATTTTCCCTATGAGACTAGGAAAATTAACTTTCCCCAGAATAGAAGCAGGCCCTCCCCTGGAGATGTTAAGATCTTTCAAAACAGAGAAATCACTCACCATTCCTTATTCCAAAAATTGACTGATTTACTGATTGAGTCACATTAAAACCTGGCTTAATTAATTAGTTCTTAAATTAGACTCACAATGCCCTTAGTCAATCCTTTCACAACAATAAATTCTTTTGACCTTGCTCAGTAATCGTTCATAACCCTTGTGGTGTCTTCCAACTCTATGATTCTATGATTCTATGATTCTATGATTCTATGATAAAAGAAGATGGCAGGGCCAGCCTACCTGTGAGGCAAGGTGAGGTAACTGCTTCAAGCAATAGGATCTACCAGGGCAGCAGATCCCAAGCCAATCCTTCTTCCCCCTTGTTTCTGATGTAGCTCTTTCTTTACCCACGGCAGGGAGCAGTGTGTGATTTTGGGGTCTGCCTCAGGAGCCAAGATCATAGAATCATAGAGTTGGAAGACACCACAAGGGCCATCGAGTCCAACCCCCTGCCAAGCAGGAAACACCATCAGAGCACTCCTGACATATGGTTGTCAAGCCTCTGCTTAAAGACCTCCAAAGAAGGAGACTCCACCACACTCCTTGGCAGCAAATTCCACTGTCAAACAGCTCTTACTGTCAGGAAGTTCTTCCTAATGTTTAGGTGGAATCTTCTTTCTTTTAGTTTGGATCCATTGCTCCGTGTCCGCTTCTCTGGAGCAGCAGAAAACAACCTTTCTCCCTCCTCTATGTGACATCCTTTTATATATTTGAACATGGCTATCATATCACCCCTTAACCTCCTCTTCTCCAGGCTAAACATGCCCAGCTCCCTTAGCCGTTCCTCATAAGGCATTGTTTCCAGACCTTTGACCATTTTGGTTGCCCTCCTCTGGGCACGTTCCAGTTTGTCAGTGTCCCTCTTGAACTGTGGTGCCCAGAACTGGACACAGTACTCCAGGTGAGGTCTGACCAGAGCAGAATACAGTGGCACTATTACTTCCCTTGATCTAGATGCTATACTCCTATTGATGCAGCCCAGAATTGCATTGGCTGTTTTAGCTGCCGCATCACACTGTTGGCTCATGTCAAGTTTGTGGTCAACCAAGACTCCTAGATCCTTTTCACATGTACTGCTCTCAAGCCAGGTGTCCCCCATCTTGTATTTGTGCCTCTCATTTTTTTTGCCCAAGTGCAATACTTTACATTTCTCCCTGTTAAAGTTCATCTTGTTTGTTTTGGCCCAGTTCTCTAATCTGTCAAGGTCATTTTGAAGTGTGATCCTGTCCTCTGGGGTGTTAGCCACCCCCACCCCCCAGTTTGGTGTCATCTGCAAATTTGATCAGGATGCCCTTGAGTCCATCATCCAAGTCGTTGATAAAGATGTTGAATAAGACCGGGCCCAAGAATAAGACCCCAAGATGTCTTGGGCTGGCCCTGGGAGATGTCTTCTAGCAGACATCTATGCATCTATGGAAGCAATAAAACTAACCAATAAAATAATGTGCTCAAAACAAGGATAATAAAAGGATAACATTGCTAGCATGGGTTTCTCAAAATTAAGTCATGCCAAATTCATCTCATTTATTTTCTTTTTTTGATGGAGGTACAAGCTTGGTTGACCAGGGGTGTCCAAACTTTTTTCAAAGAGGGCCAGATTTGATGAAGTGAGCATGCGTGAGGTCCAACCAAAGTTGTTGACCTTTCTTTAGGATTGATTGAAGTTTTTTAGGCTCCCCCCCCCAAGACCTTTTTTAAGGATTAGTCAAAGAATACCTTTTGGCTATTGGATTGCAGGCGACACAGAGGGAGAGAAGGCCGAATGCTAGCCGCCTGTGAGAGACAGCAGACGGACAGGATACAGAGGCGGGCGCATGCAAAAGCTGATGGGTGGAAAAGGACCTAGAGCTGCACACAGGGCGCCAGTGTGAGGGGAGAGACTTCATCAGGCACGGCCTCCTTCCACCTGCCTTGCTCCACCCTCCAGTCTCTGCTTCTCATTTTGTATTGTATTATGTTGTGCACTGTGGTTTGCTGTTGTTTTATTGATTGGAGTTTAGAAATTACTTATTGTAACTGTTGGGTGGATTTCTGTTTGATTTTGAAATGCTGATATTTAATATTATTCTATATTGTTTTAATGAATGTTGAATGTTATTTTATTTGCATATTGTATATTGTATTATGCATATTGTCTTATTTATATGATGTTAGCCACTCTGAGCCTGGCTTTGGCTGGGGAAAGCGGGATACAAATAAAATTTATTTATTTATTTAGTGTGAGCAGGCAACCAACAGGGATAGAAAGGAGGGCGCATATGCAGGACGACAGCTGGACGGGTTCTCGAGCCGCACGCAGGGTGCATGTGTGAGCCGGCCAACAACCAGGGTAAAGAGCAAGGCACATGCATGAGCCAACAAATGGCTGGCTCCAAGAGCCGCACAGTGAGCAGCTGTGAGAGCCGACCGGTGGGCAGGTTAGCAAGCCACAGTGAATAACTGCCCAGTGGAACCGCCGCCCACGCCCACACCCAGGAAAGAAACTGCCGGTGGGGCTGGATTAAACTGACTGGCGGGCCACATCTGGCCCCTGGGCCAGACTTTGGACGTGCCTGCTGTGGACATAGTGTATTGTGATTTCAGTAAGGCTTTTGACAAAGTCCCCCATGATATTCATGTGAAGAAGTTGGTAAAATGTGGATTGTATGAGCTAACTGTTAGGTAGATTTGTAGCTGACTGACCAAACTCAAAGAGTACTCATTAATGGTTCCTCGTTACCCGGAAAAAAATGACACAGGGTGAGACCTGTTGTTGTTCAAAGTTTTTATAAATAACTGGGATGAAGGAACTGAGGGAATGCACATCAAATTTGCAGACAATACCAAACTGGAAGGGGTAGCTGATGCCGCAGAAGACAGAATCAGGATTAAATATGACCTTAACAGCTGCAGATATACAAGACAGGAGATATCTGGTTTACTAGTTGTTCATGTGAAAAAGATCTAGGGATCTTAGTGGACCACAAGATTAACATGAGTCAACAATATGATGCATCTACAAAAAAACTAATGCTATTCTAGGCTGCATCAACAGAAGTATAGTGTCCAGATCAAGGGAAGTCATAGTACCACTGTATTCTGCCTTGGTCAGGCCACACCTGGAATTCTGTGTCCAGTTCTGGGTGCTGCAATTTAAGAAGGATATTGTCAAGATGGAACATGTGCAGCGGAGGGCAATCAAGATGATCAAGGATCTGGAAACAGTTGAAGGAGCTGGGTATGTTTTTTAAAAAATTAATATTTATTAAAAGTTTAAAGATTACAGAAAGAAGTAAAAAAAAGAGAAAAAGTAAACAATACCAATCAATACATTACATTACAATACAATACATAAAAAAGACACAATACATCATCACAAAAACAAAAGCAAAAACAATTAAAAACACATCCAATGTTTCCATATCTTTGTCTTTCATTAACTTGTTTCATCGACCTCCTCACACCTCCCTTTTTTGTATTCTAGTTATTAATTATTTCAGCAAATCCTTTCCATCTTTCACTGTTTTCTGTCATTTAATTGTCTTGATTTATTTTAACCTTATCTTACCATTAAAACCCTAAAACTTATTTGAACTTAACTCCTTATAACGTTTCTACTAAAGCCATGTAATTTCATTCCAACATTTTTCTAACACTCATTAATTTTACAATATTTCTCTAAATAAATTTTAAACTTTTTTCCAATCTTCTTTCACCGTCTCTTCTCCCTGGTCTCGGATTCTGTCAGTCCTTTCTATCAATTCCATATGGTCCATCAACCTGGTGATCTTCTGTCCGAGGCTCTTAACTCTTTTCCATGTCCCTTCTGCAGATCTTCTTCATATTTATACATGCACTTAACTTTATCTTCTGCTGATCTTGTTCTTAATTTCCTTCCTTTGGCGCTGAGGAGTAGATCTCGGGTAAACTCCAACCTAACAATGTCTTTATTCCTTCTCGACAGGTCAGCCCATTCTCCATAGTCAAAACTAAAGACCATAAGATATTTCAAAGCGTGTTTCAAAATCCCTCCGAAGCTAAAGACCCCCACAACTCCAATCTCCCCCTGACCCAAATCCAGATCCCAAAAGCCAGAGCATCCCTGCATAAGGGGATCTATCCAACTTTCCTTCTCCAATCCAAGCGGGACTCCATCCCTCCAAATCTGGCTTTCTCTAAATTCAATCGTAGAAGGCAACAGCTTATATTCATCAAATTGCCTCTGAACGGCTGGGGCTCTCTCCACTTGTATTACTTGAGGTTCAACAACAGCTTTCTCCCTCGTCTTCTCCACAACTTGCCATGTCAAAGTGGATTCCTGAATCGATTCCTGAGTAGTTTCTGTATAGGTATTCACTTTTTGTCCCAAATCAGTCATTTTTTGTCCCAAATTATCAATTTTAGTAGTCATCACATCCGTCTTCTCATGAAGCTGTTCCAATAAAGCATTTATCTTGCAAAATGCAATCACTAAGGCTTCTTCTGTCGACATTCTTGTCCAAGGTCAATCTCTGATTCTCACGGTCTTTAATCTCTGCAGCTAGAAAATTCCCCAGCTCCACTCCTGTAACAGTTTCAAAAGCTCCCTCTAGAGGAAACAATTTCTATTTGTATCCGTCCTTTTAAACGCAGATCCAGCAACAAAATTAGTTTCAATTTTCAGCTACTTTTGCTCCTTTTTAAGTGCAAAAGGAAACAATGGAAACAATATATTTCTCTTATTTAACTGTCTGTCAACATACGTTTTATTCACAGTCAATGAACTTTCCCAAAATGTCGATCTTACTGGCAGCCCGTTCCCAGGTTCAAAATGGTGGTAATTTATCTTTCTTCACTCTCTCTCCTGCAGGCTTAGGCAATCTAAAATTTCCCCCCTCTTCTCCTGCTTCCAAGGGGGGTTTAGTAGTTTAACCGATGGAAATTTAATCCTTTAGAAAAGGCTTTCCAAGACTTTAACTTGCAGCGCCTTTGCTTCAATCTATTTACAAAAGAGGAAGGCGGACTTCCTGTTTGAAACCTTCCCGTTTCGGTGCCAAATTAAGATGTTTAAAGATCCAATTTTCTGTTCTACTCACGGGTAGTTGTTTAAAGTCCAATTGTCCACAGGAAAAAGTCAGCGCTCTCCGGCAACAGCAATGCGGCTTCACTCCGTGAAAGAAGCAGTCGATTCGAAGCACCGCGCCACTCACCCCACGTTGCTCCGGATCCCCGAAACCGGGTTTCCCCGCGAGTAGGGGAGGCGCAAAAGGTGCCAGCCGAATCCCACGTCCACAGGCTTCTCCCGCCTGTGGTTTTTAGTGGGTCTCCGCCTCGCCGTGGCGGTCCAGACCCTGATTTCCACGGACCAGATTCCTCCCGATCAGAGGAAATCCGCCATTGCCGGAGGCGCTAACCCGGAAGTCGGAGCTGGGTATTTTTAGCCTGGAAAAGAAGAGACTGAGAGGAGCTATGATAGGCATCTTCAAGTATTTAATGCACTGCCACATGGAAGATGGAGCAAGTTTGTTTTCTCCTGTTCTGTAGGATAGTACCAGATGGGTGGCCATCTGAAATATACTCGGAGTCAAGTGTGAATTTCATGCTCTTTATTCAGCTCATAGTAGCAATGAATGAAACTCCCCAAAACTTCTGCTATATATACATTATTTACACAATGGGCCCCACGTGATTGGCTAATTCCAGGCTGCTCCTACAGGCCAATCAGGTTGGTGATTCACTTCCACCTGGAGCTGGATTTGGTGGCTCCTGTGGACCAATCAGACTGCTACATTCTGGGTCCTATTGTTCTAGGATTCAGCTCAGTACAAAACACCATCTGTCATGAATGCTTTAATTGAGATAGTTAACCCCCAGGGTCCCTTCCAACTCTACAATTCTATGATTCTATGATCATGCAAGGCATGATGGGGCACAGAAGTAGAGGGCACTCACTTTCAAGTTCTCCAGTTATTTTCCTATTTTTGCCACATCTTTAATAATTAAAACAGAAAGTTTGCAAATAGGCCAAGTTAGAAAAATATAATATCATTTGATGTAAATTCTGCTTTTGAAAGCTTTGAACTGTTAGCAGTCAGAAAGGAAAACAAAGTCTGTGTGGTTTTTAAAAACTGATTTTCTCTATGAAGGAATCTAGAACTTTTGACAAGTTTGCATCTTTTAATGAAATTATTAGATGGGAAGTGAAGTCATTTCCCCCTTTAAAAGCTACTATTTTGGTTTACATACTGAGATGACATTTAGCATTTTTCCACACATCTCTTCCTTTCCAAAAACTTTTTTCCTCACCTTTGGTTTGGTTACATTCCATTTTAACTTTAATAGCATATCTAAAGCAACAATTTGTCCCTTTTGTCTAGAGATTTAAAGATCATGCATTTACATGTCAGCAGCCTTCGATATGGTTGATCACGAACTTTTGGACCACTGCCTTGCTGATATGGGGATTCAGGGCACAGTCCAACAATGGCTGTGCTCCTTTATCTCAGGTCGGGGACAGAGGGTGGCGCTAGGGAGGGAGTTGTCGCCGTGGCACTCCTTGGTGTGTGGAGTCCCACTGGGCGCAATCCTTTCCCCGATGCTTTTCAGTATCTTCAGTATCTTGCCCAGATTGTCTGGGGGTTTGGGCTGGGTTGTCATCAATATGCTGATGACACCCAGCTTTATCTGTTGATGGACGGCCGCCCTGACTCGGCCTGGACACACTGACCAGATGCTTGGAAACTGTGGCTGGATGGCTGCATGGGAGCCAGTTGAAGTTAAATCCTTCGAAGACAGGTCCTTTGGCTGGGTTGGGATGACATGGGGTTGGGGGGCCAACTCATATCTCTTGAGGGGGCTCAAATTAGTGCCAGCGTCTTCTGTCAAGAGCTTGGGTGTAACCTTTGAAGCCTCCCTTTCCATGGAGGCGCAGGTTGCAGCCACAGCAAAGGTGGCATTTTTCCATCTCTGCCATTTCAAGCAGTTGGTCCCTTACCTTTCTCACCCTGATCTGGCCACGATGATCCATGCGACGGTCACCTCCAGGATTGATTATTGTAACTCGCTCTACGCAGGGCTGGCCATGAAGCTGACCCAGAAACTCCAGCGGGTGCAGAATGCAACGGTGAGATTCCTTTGTGAGGAGAACCTGAGCTTACAGTGTTAAACAGCTCAGAGTGTGCGTCCTGCCCTGCTGTGGGGTGGAGGGACCCTGCGTCATTTCCGGGGTCTGTTTTTCTTTGTTTCAGTCTAGTTTCGCTTTTGTCTGATGCAGACATGCTTTGTGTGTTAGACAATGGCTGATCTATGCTGCTGTAACATAAATCGCTTTTAGCTTAATAAAGCTGCGCGAGGTCTTGATTTATGCACACTGCTGCACAGAAGACAGAAAGCCAAGGACCTGGTCGCTGTGTGTTTACTCTGCTTTGCTCGGAGGTCTGGAAATGCATGCTGGGCGCAGGGAAGCCTGCTGGACTTTATCTCTCTGAGCAATAAATCTTCAGATCCTTACGGGGTCTTTGCCGCAGGATCACATTCATCCAGTGCTATACCAGCTGCACTGGCTCCCGGTGGAGTACAGGGTCAGGTTTAAGGTACTGGTTTTGACCTTTAAAGCCCTATGCGGCCTAGGACCCTCGTACCTACAGGACCGCGTCTCCTGGTATGCCCCCCAGAGAACCTTAAGGTCCACAACTAACATCACTTTGGAGGTCCCAAGCCGCAAGGTGGTTAGATTGGCCAGGGCCTTTTCAGTATTGGCCCCAACTTGGTGGAACGCTCTGTCACAAGAGACTAGGGCCCTGCAGGGTTTGACATCTTTCTGCAGGGTCTACAAGACAGAGTTGTTCCACCAGGCCTTTGGTTTGGACTCAGTCTGACCCTTTTGTTTCCCTCCCCTTATGGTTTTGATTTATGGGCTACTAATAAAATGAGGCTGCATTTTAAATTGTATTTTAAACCATATTTTAATTAACTGCTCCCCCCCTTTCCTATTATGTTTTATTGTAATTTTATTAGTTTTAGCCGCCCTGAGCCCGGTTCTGGCCGGGGAGGATGGGGTAGAAATAAAAAATATATTATTATTATTATTATTATTATTATTATTATTATTATTATTATTATTATTATTTCTTTAAATAGCTTCTGAAGCATCCAAGAAACAGCTGTTTTCCCCAAGTTGTGTCTTGGAAACACTATGAAGATTTGGTGCAGGTCTGCATCTCCTAGGGTGCTATCGCTCCCTAAGACTTCACATCCAGATTTCTTTGCAGGAAATCAGGATCCAATTTAAAAAGGTAATAACATTCTAAAAATGTCCCCATAAGCATTGACTTGAAGTCATCAGCAAAGAAGTCAAGTGCATTTTTGTTGCATTTTTTAAAGCATAACACTTCTGGTTGTTTGAACTCTTGGAAGATATGTTCCTGCTGTATCTCATGGATACCAATACATTACATAGGTTTCCCATCCATCCATGTTGCAAAAATATATTCCTTCTTAACTTGCATCAGTGGGATATTCCAAATGTATTGTGCTGCTATTTCTCACATTGCTGAAAAACTCCTGTATGTCTCCTCCCTTTCAAACGATATCATGGATGCATCAGTTACCAGTAACTTCGTTAGAGACGCTCCCTTCAAATTATTGTGTGCACTTCCTTTTTTTTTTTAATAACATATTTATTGAAATTTTCAAAAAATCCAACAGAAAAAGAAAAAAGAAAACATTTACATTTAAACCTTACTTTCAATAATATCTTTCAAAGACTTCCCCACCCCTCCCCTTCTTGTATTCCATTTCCATTTGTTTATTTCAACAGGTTCTTATCCCAAAATTTAACCTTATTGTATTTAGCCCATTATTCGATTTAATTCATTTTTATATAGCCACTTTCCCCTTATAGTCTACAATCTTTAAACATTAAAATCTTTTTCTAAGGTCGACCCTACTTCCCTTCCACGAATTCCCTTTTTTTTATATACTCATAACAAAACAAAATAAAGAAGGAAGAAAGATTCAAAATATAGTTGTACACCCTTTGGATTCCCAAACTCCAAACCCCCCTTTCCCGGTTTCGATCCCCTATCCATCAGTCTATCTGTTGTCAGCCTGGAGACCTCACATCCGAGGCCCTTAATTCTCTCTCAGTTCCTCTTTGCCGGTTTTTTTGATAGTCCTTTATATCAAGCGCCAAGTCTCGGAGAAGTTCTGTCTCAAAAATGTTCATTTTTCTTCCATCCAGACCTCTATATTTAGAACTCAAATCTTGTTTCTTAATCCTTTTCAGTCTGGATGTTCCAAATGCTCCAACTTCCATCTTGATCAAATTTGTAATCCATAGGTCCTCAGATCTCCCCATCAGGAGATCTCTCCAATCTTCATTGTCCAATTCAAGCCAAATTTTCATAATCCAATTCTTGTTTTCCTTTATATCTTTCCTAACAGGCCTCTGGCCTTCCTTGATCTTCTGCTGCGATGTAACTCCTCCTTCATTCCCTTCCAGATCATCATGTATCTCACATTTCTCAGATTTCTTTTCCTGCTCAGCTGCAAAAACTTCTGATTCCTCTACAGCGGCTTTTTGTTCAGGAACAAAACCTTGAGTCAAGTCCCTTCCATTTTCAGTAGATTTATCTACTGTCTCCTTCAGGGTAGAAACCCCTGTAGTCAAAATAATGCTCTGTTCTTAAAGCTTTCCCAGGAGATAAAAAGTCCTGTTTAGCTCAGTGAGTATTTTTCCACTTACAGCCATTCTTGTAATGTCCCAAAACCCCCTCTAGAGGGGTTATGGTTACTTAGTATCCTTCCAGTTCCAACCCAAAAGTCAAACTAACTTGTTATTCCTTATTTTCAACACTTTATATCCAAATTGTATCAAATCTAGCCAGCAAAGGCACCAGAAACAATGTTCTCTTTTTATTCCCCAACTTTGACAGCCACTTTGACAGCTGTCAAAATCTTCTGTATCTCTTCACCAGGCTCTCTCGCGGATCACCCCCGGTTCCCGGGGGGTTGCACTTCAGTTCTCAAAATCCACTCTTATCCTCCAGCAAAATTACTTGTACTTTCCAATCGTGAAATTAATAACTTTTATCCAGTAACGAAAGAACATTCTTTCAACCTTAGTTATCTAGTCCTTGCTTTAAGTTGTTTACAAGGCGGGGAGGCGGACTTCCTCTTTGCACCTTCCCCAATCGTGCCAAATTCAAAAAAGAAAATTTTCATTTTAAGTCCAATTTCCGTATTACTCACGGGTTGTTGCTTTTAATCCAGATGTTCAAAGGAAGAAGTCAACGCTCTCCGTCCATGGCATGCGGCTTCACTCAGCAGGGGAAGCAAAGGACTCTCAGCACCGCACCGCTCCCCTTCCCCCGTTCCGTAGCCTTTAAAAAGGCTCCTTCACGAGTCAGGGGAGGCGCAAATGGTGCCCACCGAGTCACCACGTCCACGGGCTTCCGCGCCCGTGGTTTTTAAGGGTCCCCGCGTCGCCAGCGCGGCAGGACCCGACCCCTGTTGAGCCGATTCCCTCCGGAGCTCGGAGGGAATCCGCCATTAGACGATGGCGCTAACCCGGAAGTCGCTCTATTGTGTGCACTTCCTTGTACAGAACGTTCCATGTCTGTGTTCAAGGAAGGAAGCCAGCCAAAGGAATTGGTTGTTTATTTTTGAGGTAATGTAAAAGTAGACCATAAGCAGATATCACCTCCTGCAAGTGAGACCTGACAAAGAGGTCATCTTTGTTGCATGTGGCTAAAAAGTTGTCTTGGTAGTTGATTGGTAGTTTTTACAAATAGACTTGATAATCTGCTATTCTCAAAGTATGTTCATTTCCATCTGAAGAACAAAACCACATCGTGAAGGAAGAGAGATCAAGAAGGCAGGAAGGTTAACACAACCTGTGTGTCTGTGTAAAGAAATGTGATGACATGGTTGTCTCAGGTGCTGACAACCTTATTCTGGCACCACAAATATACTAACAGTTATAGAATGGGAAAAGACCCTGGTCCACAAGTACATAATGGTGATGTCAGTGTTACATAGGTATATAAGATTACAGAAAATTGCACCTAATTACGCTAGATCGTCATGTACAAAATTTATAGATCAAGATAAGTTACTGCTTCCATAGCTTGGAGCAGAAAAGTAAATGGAACCTTGCAACAAACACTGTCTCCACAGGTGCACAAAGGCTCATCCTGGGATCATGCAATAATAATAATAATAATAATAATAATAATAATAATAATAATAATAATAATACAGTGGTACCTCAGGTTACATATGCTTCAGGTTACATACGCTTCAGGTTACAGACTCCGCTAACCCAGAAATAGTGCTTCAGGTTAAGAACTTTGCATCAGGATGAGAACAGAAATTGTGCTCCAGCAGCGCGGCAGCAGCAGGAGGCCCCATTAGCTAAAGTGGTGCTTCAAGTTAAGAACAATTTCAGTTTAAGTACAGACCTCCGGAACAAATTAATTAAGTACTTAACCCGAGGTACCACTGTAATAATTCTGTACAGTTCTGTCACATATTTGATCACTCCACAAATTATGTTCAGAGTGTTCGTGCAAAAAAAACCCAAAAAAGGTATTAACAATGAGAATTCCTTGGATGATAGGATTCAAGTTTAGGGAAAGTACTATTTTGTGAAAGAACCCCAGCAGAGATTTAAAATCACAAAATATGCAGCAAAGTAAAGTGTGGAAATATAGGCTTTTAGACTTTTAAAATATGCCCTTGTGAGTTTCAAAAACTTCCCTCTTCCCATATCCTCCTCCTAGGACTTGCCAATCAGAAGGTCGGCAGTTTGAATCCCCGCAACGGGGTGAGCTCCCGTTGCTCGGTCACAGCTCCTGCCCACCTAGCAGTTCAAAAGCATGTCAAGTGCAAGTAGATAAATAGGTACCGCTCCGGCGGGAAGGTAAATGGTGTTTCCGTGCGCTGCTCTGGTTGGCCAGAAGCAGCTTAGTCATGCTGACCACATGACCCAGAAGCTGTACGCCGGCTTCCTCGGCCAGTAAAGCGAGTTGAGCGCCGCAACCCCAGAGTCGGCCACGACTGGACCTAATGGTCAGGGATCCTTTTACCTTTTTTAGCTGTCTTTTAAAGACACAGAAAATACCCACTACAACAGGGTTCCTCAACCTCGGCCCTCCAGATGTTTTTGGCCTACAAAATCCCTAGCTAGCAGGACCAGTGGTCAGGGATGATGGGAATTGTATAAGATATTTATTGGCATTTTCACAAATTTATATAACATAAAAATCACAAAAAAATAAAAAAAATACAAAAATACATACAAAGAACAAAAAAAAACCACATGTATAACTTCATTCCCCTATGTTCACTTGACTTGACTTGATATTTATTACGGCCATTGGCCCGTTACACGACAATTTCCCATACCAACATATATGTACTTAAACCTCCAAATTTAAAACCGCCCAAAACTTACCAAAAAAAACACACACACAAAAAAACAGACAAGAACCAAAGCAAAGCAAAAACAAAAGACCAACATCATACATTACAATAAATTTGTTTTATGTTCATAAAACTTACTTTCCCGACCTCCTCATACCTCCCCTTACTGCATTCCAATCTCTAATTAATTCTCTTCAACAAATCCTTCCCCTAATTTCTATTAAAATTTTGACTTTTCTTTTCATATTAACATAATGATTACAGCTAACAACCACTTAATTTCAGAATCAACATCGTCTTAACATTCAGCAATTTTACAATGTTTCTTAAGATAGTCTTTAAATTTCTTCCAATCTTCTTCCGCCGTCTCTTTTCCCTGGTCTCGGATTCTGCCGGTCATCTCTGCTAGTCCCATATAGTCTATAACTTTCATCTGCCATTCTTCCACGGTGGGTAGTTCTTCTGTTTTCCAATACTTTGCGATAAGTATTCTTGCTGCTGTTGTAGCATACATAAAAAATGTTCTATCCTTCTTTGACACCAATTGGCCGACAGGGATGATGGGAATTGTAGTCTCAAAACATCTGGAGAGCCGAGGTTGAGGAAACCTGCACTACAGTATAGTATGTTGCTCTCTTAAAGAACTATCCTTTAAATTAGATTATGGACACAGATGAAGAACTACATGCAAGTCCATCAGGTCTCTCGCCTCTTTCAAATCAGATCCATCTTAAGACACCCTTCCATTTTTGCATTCCCACAAACCATTGTGACAGGAAACATGGTTTTTTTGTCACCTGGTATCAAGTGCCTTGTCCGCTCATCAGCTGGCGTTCAGGACTTGGGAGGAAAGCTAAAGTAAACTGAGGAGCTTTGTAAGTGGGGAAGTCCTGTGAAGTCGTTCTGTGAATCTAGGAGGGCGGGAGGAACACTGGTTAAAATGAAATCCTCTTGGTATGGTTCAGCATTTCTATATAATAGAAGTGTGGGGAAAGAGCCTTTCTCCTCTGGGTTGTCAGGTCTGTTTTGAAAAGGTGTTAAGAAGGTATCGTTATAAATTACTTGGCAGCTGTCAAAAGTATTCTCGAATAATTTGGGTTGGCGTCTAAAAGGGAGTGTTTCATTCTGTGTACGAAAGCATGGAAAAATAAATGAAAAACTTAACCGTGATACCACAGAGTCTATCTCTGAGCCCACATCAGAGTGGTGAGAGAACTGCTAAGGTGGGGGGGGGGGGGAATCCACCATGGATGTTGCTGACTGTGATTTTTTTGTAATGTGTTTGAATGGCTTAGGGGATATAGAACAAGGCTTCAGTTGTCAGAGTATGAGGTCCTGCTGTTTCAGAGGTGTCAAATTATTACTCCTCAGCGGGATGAAGCAGGGCTCCCGTGCCAGGAGCCTGTAGCCTTTGGCACATTTCTTATCCACTCCTGGCAGACCAGGCTGCCTGGTTAGGGGGAGTCTTGTTGTTCTTCTTAAACTTTAAAAAGAGGCAACGTGATTTTGATTTCCATAAGAGTATCTTCTTGGTATTATTATCAAAATGGAGGAGAGTCAATGTGCTTTTGGGGCTTGATAGCTGTGGCTTGATAGTGCAAGCTGGATTTAGAAGAGGCAGAGGAACCAGAGACCAAATTGCAAACATGCGCTGGATTATGGAGAAAGCTAGAGAGTTCCAGAAAGACATCTACTTCTGCTTCATTGACACAACCTTGATGGCAGAAAGTGAGGAGGAATTAAAGAACCTTTTAATGAGGGTGAAAGAGGAGAGCGCAAAATATGGTCTGAAGCTCAACATCAAAAAAACGAAGATCATGGCCACTGGTCCCATCACCTCCTGGCAAATAGAAGGGGAAGAAATTGAGGCAGTGAGAGATTTTACTTTCTTGGGCTCCATGATCACTGCAGATGGTGACAGCAGCCACGAAATTAAAAGACGCCTGCTTCTTGGGAGAAGGGCAATGACAGGCCTAGACAGCATCTTGAGAAGTAGAGACGTCACCTTGCCAACAAAGGTCTGTATAGTTAAAGCCATGGTTTTCCCAGTAGTGATGTATGGAAGTGAGAGCTGGACCATAAAGAAGGCTGATCGTCGAAGAATTGATGCTTTTGTATTATGGTGCTGGAGAAGACTCTTGAGAGTCCCATGGACTGCAAGAAGATCAAACGCATCCATTCTTAAGGAAATCAGCCTGAGTGCTCACTGGAAGGACAGATCGTGAAGCTGAGGCTCCAGTACTTTGGCCACCTCATGAGAAGAGAAGACTCCCTGGAGAAGACACTGATGCTGGGAAAGATGGAGGGCACAAGGAGAAGGGGGTGACAGAGGACGAGATGGTTGGATAGTGTTTTCGAGGTTACCAGCATGAGTTTGACCAAACTGCGGGAGGTAGTGGAGGACAGAGGTGCCTGGCGTGCTCTGGTCCAAGGGGTCACAAAGAGTCGGACACGACTAAACGACTAAACAACAACAACAAAGCTGTGGAAGGGAATATCACATAGAGGTACGGTGCCTATAGATCAAGCATCACATAAGCAAAAATCCAAAATGGTGCAAGTCAATATTTATTCAAATTGCCTATGGTGTTTTGAAACACAGCTCTTCACCATAAGCATAGCATACAAAAAAGAAAGAAATACGTACTTTAAGATGACAAGTTGGCACTTATACAAATAATATGAACCTTTCAGTTTGACACAAGCTCTAATGATGTGTAGTATTGTCTGCATTAGTTATCGTCTCATTCATGATAATACTATCAATGTACTTTAATAACACCTTAGCTTAATTAACTTAATTAACAAGCACTTTGTTCTTCTCACCCATTTTTCTCTGTTCATTAAAAATAAGCTTAATTCAATTCCTTTAAGAAAACCCATAGGGTAGGATTCAGTGTCACACTCTTCCAATCCGTCCATCTGTGAAAGCATTGCAGCTGGCCAGGTGCAACAACCCCCCACCCCAACCCACATGTTGTTCTGGGGGTTCCCCCAATCCCCCCAGTCAATTTTTAATAAATAAAGGCAGCACAGGGGGCACCCAGGGAGAGGAGAGTAAAGCCCCCTTACACAAGTGGGAGACCTTGAGCAGGGTCTGGTTAGGTGAATCCCTCCTATATTGTGTTGTTGCACAAAGATAAAGTAGCAAAGAGAAAAGACAACCTGTACTTACTTGTTTATTCTACACATAAGACAGCAGCTTGTGTATTAAATAATGCCATACAATATTAGAGGTTGTGACACATTTTAATTGCTGTTTAAATTTGTATAAACATTTGGCAAGACCTAAATTCATCCCTTGAATCAGCTCTGGATCAAAACATGTTGAGACTCTTGCACCACATTGAATTTTCTTTTTATTATTATGCATAGAATGCTGCCACTTGTAGCTTATCATTGTCTGTGTAGAGCATTCCACATTACATGTGCATCTGTGAGGCTGCATATGTATGAGATGATTATACCATGTTGTTGCCAGAGAGACCATTTATCTCCATTTTATTTCCCACATGATCACAATGACTCAAGACTCTCCATTTTGTCTGTAAAGTGACAGTTATTTTCCAGCAAGGTCTAATCAGTTAATATACTACATTTCCAGTTCGCACTGTAAAAATGGAAAAGGAAGCACTTCAGTTCTGCTTGTTGAAACTTGAACCCCAAATTCAAGAAACAACCCAATGTCTGGCTGTACCAACCCCTGTGCATTGGGGCTGAAGTTCTGAAGTGGGGGGCCTGCTGTACACACATAGGCTACCTGTGTAAGCTAGAACCCGGATCATGCAGGGTTCTAGATTGCCCCAAGGGCCCACATGCATACAGTGGGCTGCTCACTTTAACCTCACCATGTGGGTGGCATTGAGCTAGTCAATGTAAAACTTCTCTCTAACAATGAGGAATGTGTCAACAACACAGACAAATGTATTTTACATCCTCCCTTATTCATGCAACAGAATTGTTCTGCAAAACAAGCTAAAACCTGGAACATAAAACTGTGTTGTAAATACCTTTCATTACAGTTCTTAGAAATAGTCTGGGGTTTTTAACTGGAAAATTACAAGATCCAGAGATACCAAAGCAATGTTTTATTCCTCAAGTTGCTCCAGAGTGCTGCTTTTAAAAAGCACCTGGTGATAGACTTAAGGCAGTCAAAGTGACAGTAATAAAACATGGACAGAGAGAAGCTTATTAAACTTATGTTTAGACAGTGGGAGATGTAATTTTTTAATGGAATAAAAGGTGTTTTCACAGCTTGGTTCAGCCCTTGACCATGGTGGTGGCCCATAAAGCAAAATATATAAATAATCAACATGTCCCTTTAGGTTGCAAAAAATAAGGCCTGCTTTGTGTTATGGCTGTGGGTTTGTGGCCAAGGAGAGAGAGAGAGAGAGAGACCCAAACACGGCAGGCCATTAGCAAGAGCATCTCGGAATGCAGCATCGTCTGTCTGCAGGGGGAGCACCTTTGTTTGCCCTGCCAATCTAGACTAACTGGAGGGAGAGAAAACCCCTCCACAAAGTTTTATGCAGACAGTTTACAACCCATAAACTTCAGCTAGTGAATCCTTTGCACACACAAAAATGTAATGCTTTCCATGTTCTCAATAATTCATTTTTAGAACATTTTTACTTTTAATATTTCTCTCTTTGCCAATCTGAATTAGATAGGAGATATTCAAAGCAATAGGTTCTATTATTTAAAGAGTTGTTTCTCTAGAATGATAAAATCTGGAATTGATACTGCAGCAGCATCAATGTCTGTGACGCTAGACAGTAAAAGCAGAAGGAGATCACACCCTGCCACTAAAATTGCTCTGACAATGGGGACAAGACAGAATAATGCGAAAGGCAAGGAGAACAAGTGATGAGTGACACACAGGTCATGTTGTATACAGTGGTACCTTGGGTTACAGACGCTTCAGGTTACAGACACTTCAGGTTACATACTCCGCTAACCCAGAAATAGTACCTTGAGTTAAGAACTTTGCTTCAGGATGAGAACAGAAATAGCGCTGCAGCGGCAGGAGGCCCCATTAGCTAAAGTGGTACCTCAGGTTAAGAACAGTTTCAGGTTAAGAATGGACCTCCAGAACAAATTAAGTTCTTAACCTGAGGTACCACTGTAAATTGCATTCAAGAGACAAATTGCTTGTTGATTACTCTGGTACGTGGATGAATCATGTGGATAAGCCATCACAAGCTATGTCACAGATGAGATTTTTGGAGAAGGAGCCGTAACTCACTGTTGGAGGATGCCAAAGGAGCCAGGTTCACACCTGGCATCAGGGCCGGCCCATTCATGAGGCAAGGTGTTTCTGTTTGTGTGTACATATGTGTATAATCAAATTGGGTTTCAAATAATGACAACAGATTTTACAACAAACAATAATAAATAGCCATTTTGTTATTTTTCTTAGTCTAATTGGAGGACGAGATGGTTGGACAGTGTTCTCGAAGCTACCAGCATGAGTTTCATAGAATCATAGAATCATAGAGTTGGAATAGACCACAAGGGCCATCGAGTCCAACCCCCTGCCAAGCAGGAAACACCATCAGAGCACTCCTGACATATGGTTGTCAAGCCTCTGCTTAAACTGCGTGAGGCAGTGGAAGGCAGGAGGAGTGCCTGGCGTGCTCTGGTCCATGGGGTCACGAAGAGTCGGACATGACTAAACGACTAAACAATAACAATTGGAGTACTGTACTATCCTAATATATATATATATTTAAAAAATAGCTCTTATGTTCCTTGAGGTTTAGCACTGTAAGATGATGGAATTGTGTTGGCTACAGCTGCATTCACGCATTGGGTTTATTTCATTAATGTTACTGATTATAAATCTAGCAGTTCTGCGCATTTTCTATCACTCTTTTCTCACAACAGAATCTTTAATAATGTTACCTTTACCTTTACCTATTCTGAATTTAAATCACACTAGTGAGTCTGTCATGTAGTGTGAAAGGAAGTTTAGAAATTGGAATCTTGCCTCATTTAGTGTTGCAGCACAAACACTTGGGAACCCCCTGCCTATTGAGATCCAGAAGGTTCCTTCACTGAACTCTTTTTGGTGCCTGCTTAAAACATTCTTATTTAGGCAAGCCTACCCAGCTGGTTAGAAAGTTTAAGGATCATAGAATCATAGAATCATAGAGTTGGAAGAGACCACAAGGGCCATCGAGTCCAACCCCCTGCCAAGCAGGAAACACCATCAGAGCACTCCTGACATATGGCTGTCAAGCCTCTGCTTAAAGACCTCCAAAGAAGGAGACTCCACCACACTCCTTGGTAGCAAATTCCACTGTCGAACAGCTCTTACTGTCAGGAAGTTCTTCCTAATGTTTAGGTGGAATCTTCTTTCTTGTAGTTTGGATCCATTGCTCCGTGTCCGCTTCTCTGGAGCAGCAGAAAACAACCTTTCTCCCTCCTCTATGTGACATCCTTTTATATATTTGAACATGGCTATCATATCACCCCTCAACCTCCTCTTCTCCAGGCTAAACATGCCCAGCTCCCTTAGCCGTTCCTCATAAGGCATCATTTCCAGACCTTTGACCATTTTGGTTGCCCTCCTCTGGACACGTTCCAGTTTGTCAGTGTCCTTCTTGAACTGTGGTGCCCAGAACTGGACACAGTACTCCAGGTGTGAGGTCTGACCAGAGCAGAATACAGTGGCACTATTACTTCCCTTGATCTAGATGCTATGCTCCTATTGATGCAGCCCAGAATTGCATTGGCTTTTTTAGCTGCCGCGTCACACTGTTGGCTCATGTCAAGTTTGTGGTCGACCAAGACTCCTAGATCCTTTTCACATGTACTGCTCTCAAGCCAGGTGTCACCCATCTTGTATTTGTGCCTCTCATTTTTTTTGCCCAAGTGCAATACTTTACATTTCTCCCTGTTAAAATTCATCTTGTTTGTTTTGGCCCAGTTCTCTAATCTGTCAAGGTCGTTTTGAAGTGTGATCCTGTCCTCTGGGGTGTTAGCCACCCCTCCCAGTTTGGTGTCATCTGCAAATTTGATCAGGATGTCCTTGAGTCCATCATCCAAGTCGTTGATAAAGATGTTGAATAAGACCGGGCCCAAGACAGAACCCTGTGGCACCCCACTAGTCACTCTTCTCCAGGATGAATAGGAACCATTGATGAGCACCCTTTGGGTTCGGTCAGTCAGCCAGTTACAAATCCAGTGAGTGGTAGCATAGTCAAGTCCGCATTTTACCAGCTTCTTTACAAGAATATCATGGGGCACCTTGTCAAATGCCTTGCTGAAATCAAGGTAGGCTACATCCACTGCGTTCCCTTCATCTACCAGGGTTGTAATTCTGTCAAAAAACGAGATCAGGTTAGTCTGACATGACTTATTTTTCAGAAATCCATGCTGACTATTGGTGATCACAGCATTCCTTTCTAGGTGCTCACAGACTGTTTGCTTAATGATCTGCTCCAGAATCTTCCCTGGTATTGATGTCAGACTGACTGGGCGGTAATTATTTGGGTCCTCTCTTTTCCCCTTTTTGAAAATAGGGACAACATTTGCCCTCCTCCAGTCTGCCGGGACTTCGCCTGTTCTCCAGGAATTCTCAAAGATGACTGCCAGTGGTTCTGAGATCACATCTGCCAGTTCTTTTAATACTCTTGGATGCAGTTCATCTGGCCCTGGAGACTTGAATACATCTAGACTAGCCAAGTATTCTTGTACTATCTCCTTAGTTATTCTGGGCTGTGTTTCCTCTGCTGAATCATTTGCTCCAAATTCTTCAGGTCGGGCATTGTTTTCTTTATCGGAGAAGACTGAGGCAAAGAAGGCATTGAGGAGTTCAGCCCTTTCTGTGTCCCCTGTTTGCATTTCACCATCTTCTCCTCTGAGTGACCCCACTGTTTCTTTGTTCTTCCTTTTGCTACGAACATACCCATAAAAGCCTTTTTTGTTGCTTTTAACCTCTCTAGCAAGCCTGAGTTCATTCTGTGCTTTAGCTTTTCTGACTTTGTGTCTACACGTGCTGGCTATTTGTTTGAATTTCTCTTTGGTGGTTTCCCCCCTTTTCCATTTTTTGTACACATCCTTTTTTAATCTTAACTCAGTTAAAAGTTCTTTAGATAGCCACCCTGGCTTCTTTATGCACCTTCCATGTTTCCGTCTCATTGGTATTGCCTGAAGTTGTGCTTTTACTATCTCCCTCTTAACAAACTCCCAGCCATCATGAACTCCCTTTCCTTTTAGTATTACTGTCCATGGGATCTCACCCAGCACTTCTTGCTGTCAGGAAGTTCTTCCTAATGTTTAGGTGGAATCTTCTTTCTTGTAGTTTGGATCCATTGCTCCGTGTCCGCTTCTCTGGAGCAGCAGAAAACAACCTTTCTCCCTCCTCTATGTGACATCCTTTTATATATTTGAACATGGCTATCATATCACCCCTTAACCTCCTCTTCGATCTGATCATCATGAACCTAGTCAACTACTTATGACAAATGTCCTGTGAGTGGCAGGTGCAGAGTTCAGAAGGACCCTCTCTTGCCTGAAGATCCAATACTTGCCGTTGCACTTGCAAAGAACACACTGCCATATAAGGGTATTATACAGCAGGTGCCATATGATTACTTGTGCATAAGATATCACAGCTCAGCACAGCCCCAGGTTTACCGTCGGTACTTGGACATGACCAAGATTCCAAGTACAGTGGTGCCTCGCAAGACGAAATTAATCCGTTCCACGAGTCTCGTCATCTTGCGGTTTTTTCGTCTTGCGAAGCACGGCTATTAGCAGCTTAGCGGCTTAACGGCTTAGCGGCTATTAAAGGCTTATCGGCTTTAAGAAAAAGGAAACAAACTCGCAAGAACTCGCAAGACGTTTCGTCTTGCGAAGCAAGCCCATAGGGAAATTCGTCTTGCGGAACGACTCAAAAAACGGAAAACCCTTTCGTCTAGCGAGTTTTTCGTCTTGCGAGGCATTCATCTTGCGGGGCACCACTGTAGGAGCATTGATGCAACTGGAGGATTGGTCAGAAAGATAGATGGGGTGGAAAGGGTGAAAAATCCAGGCACTTACTTCCGTATAATGCTGTTGTTCAAAATCCTGACATACACACCCCAAATCAATCTGGTGCACAGCATGGTGCTTGAACAACATGATACAGAAACTATCCAATACTGGCTGGGAAGGTGGATCTGTGATGGTCAAACAGCCTAAGGACATTGTTATGGACATAACACCGTGTCATCATGCATCCAGACATTCACACAATTTCTGTCCCTGTCAGAGTACCTGAATGAATGTGCTAAGATTCTGAATGAAAGCCCCACCCCCGGCAACCATGGACTGGCCAAATCTCAAAATCGGGTCAGGAGGGAACCCAAAATGCTCTGTGGCGGCTGGGGAGGAAGTCAACAGTTGCAGGCATAATGGTGCTGCTTCAGGGAGTAGCGGAGCTGCTGCAACAGGTTGCAACCGCCGCCCATCCCAAACTAGGTAAGTGGCCATTGTCAATGGCTGTTCCCAGTAAGCACACTATCTTCCTGGATACTCAGTTTTACAATACAGTACAATTTCTAAATGGTGGCTCCATCTTACAGCTTTTAAAACATGGAATCTGTGGGCATAAAGCTCATAATTCCTCAGCCTATTCTGCTTCCATCGACTCCTCACAAATTATGCCTCCTGGGCTTCATCTCACTCAGCCATGGGGTTCAAGAGTAGGAGGAAGACTTTCCTACTACTGTATGAGCTTTTCAATGTCTTTGAGAAACGTCTGCTCCACTGAAAATAAAGTTGTCTAAATTTTTGTGCAAACACAGTATGGCCTATTTCCAGATCAGAGTACACTCTTCTTGAAAGAAAAATCTAAACACCAATGCAAAGCTTAAATAAAAATTCTACCTAAAGAACAAGAACCTCATTGTCCAGTTTGGCAAATTTATCTAAAGCTGTTTTTATCCGTAATTGAAAAATTGAACACCCAGCAGCCAATATACACACTGAAATGCTAAAGACATTCTGAGCACTGGCATTTGGGGGCCCAGCATCACGGCTGAAGCAAGGAGCCTTTTTGCTGTGAGAGTCAAGCTGAGATTTAGCTTTGTCACAGCAGAAATTCATTTGCAATCATGATGTTCTGGTGTAGGGGCCTGCCTTTGGAAATCACTGTGCCAGAACTTGATAACAAAATGAGTGCGGCATTTTTCAGATCCTGCTTACATGCCCTGTGAACCAGAGCAGGAGTGGAAATAAACATCTCCAAAAAACAGAACCATGTTGGCTTAACCCTTGTTTCTTTGTCTTTGCATACAGAAGTAATGGAAGGGAAATCCCACTTGTCCTGAAGAAGGGGCAGACCCAAGTGCCACGTTTTATTGCCTCCCAAAGCAGTAGCTAGTTTGAGGGAGGGAGTGGCAGTCTGGGGCCATATTGCTTGCAAAGAAGGATTATATCACTAAGATCTGGAGAGCAAAAATGGGACTTTTCAGACTAAAGAGATGCAACATTTTGGGCTAATTAATTGAGGTGTTTCTATATTCATTAATAGTTAGCATGAAGGTTACTAAACTCTACTATGTAAACATTTGGCTACGATATTTAAAAAGATTGATGTCCACATGTTATATAGAAGTATAGACATAGATTAGCCATTTTCAATTCTGAAACATTTTTTAGGGCTAGTCTTAAACTGGATATTTGAGATCACTGTGGTCACTGATTATGGTTTTTTTTAATGGAAAGTCTATGTACCACAGTTTAACAATGGACTCACAATATGGTTTAATGACAGTCTCCTGGCATCATAGAGCTTTTTCTGCCATAATAACCAGTACTTGCTTGCTTGCTTTATTTATTGAATTTATAGGCCACCCTATACCCACAGGTCTCAAGGCAGTTCACAGGATAAAATCAGAATATAAAACCACAAAATACATAATTAAATAAAAACAACAACCACCCAATAAGCCCCTCCCCCTTGGTGGTACTCAACGGTACACTGTAGTGGCACCTTTTTATTTTAACCCAAATCATGCAATAAGGTATATAGAGGGTGGGGAGAGCAAACAAAACAACCGTGGCTGAAAGGGGGAATAATAATAATAATAATTTATTATTTGTATCCCGCCCATCTCGCTGGGTTTCCCCAGCCACTCTGGGCGGCTTCCATAGAAACCAAAAATACACTAAAATATTACACATTAAAAACTTCCCTGAACAGGGCTGCCTTAAGATGTCTTCTGAATGTCAGGTAGTTGTTTATCGCTTTGACATCTGATGGGAGGGCGTTCCACAGGGCGGGCGCCACTACCGAGAAGGCCCTCTGCCTGGTTCCCTGTAGCTTTGCTTCTTGCAATGAGGGAACCGCCAGAAGGCCCTCGGCGCTGGACCTCAGCATCCGGGAAGAACGATGGGGGTGGAGACTCTCCTTCAGGTATACTGGGCCAAGGCCATTTAGGGCTTTAAAGGTCAACACCAGCACTTTGAATTGTGCTCGGAAACGTACTGGGAGCCGATGTAGGTCTTTCAAGACCGGTGTTATGTGGTCTCGGCGCCCCCCGCCCCGTCACCAGTATAGCTGCCGCATTCTGGATTAGTTGTAGTTTCTGAATCACCTTCAAAGGTAGCCCCACGTAGAGCGCATTGCAGTAGTCCAAGCGGGAGATAACTAGAGCATGCACCACTCTGGCGAGACAGTCTGCGAGCAGGTAGGGTCTCAGCCTGCGTACCAGGTGGAGTTGGTAGACAGCTGCCCTGGATACAGAATTGACCTGTGCCTCCATGGACAGCTGTGAGTCCAAAATGAATCCCAGGCTGCACACCTGGTCCTTCGGGGCACAGTTACCCTATTCAGGACCAGGGAGTCCTCCACACCAGCCCGCCCCCTGTCCCCCAAAAACAGTACTTCTGTCTTGTCAGGATTCAACTTCAATCCATTAGCCGCCATCCATCCTCCAACTGCCTCCAGGCACTCACACAGGACCTTCACCGCCTTCACTGGTTCTGATTTGAAAGAGAGGTAGAGTTGGGTATCATCTGCATATTGATGGACACCCAGTCCAAACCCCCTGATGATCTCTCCCAGCGGCTTCATATAGATGTTAAAAAGCATGGGGGAGAGGAGAGAACCCTGAGGCACCCCACAAGTGAAGGTCCAGGGGTCTGAACACTCATCCCCCACCACCACTTTCTGAACACGGCCCAGGAAGAAGGAGCGAAACCACTGTATAACAGTGCCCCCAGCTCCCAGCCCCTCTAGACGGTCCAGAAGGATGTTATGGTCGATTGTATCAAAGGCCACTGAGAGATCCAGCAGAACTAGGAAACAACTCTCACCTTAGTCCCTAGCTCGCCAGAGATCATCAACCAGCGCGACCAAGGCAGTTTCAGTCCTGTGATGAGGCCTGAATCCCGATTGGAAGGGATCCAAATGGTCCGCTTCTTCCAGGCGTGCCTGGAGTTGTTCAGCAACCACGCGCTCAATCACCTTGCCCAAGAATGGAAGATTTGAGACTGGATAGTAGTTGGCCATACTGGCAGGGTCTAAAGATGGTTTTTTAAGAAGCGGTTTAATGACCGCCTCTTTCAGCGGATCTGGGAATGTTCCCTCACAGAGGGAAAAGCCCATCGCCCAGCCCTTCCCGGCTTGCTTTTATTAGCCAGGATGGGCAAGAATCAAGGAGACAGGTGGTTGGTTTCACGCGTCCAAGCAGCCTGTCCACATCCTCGGGGGTAACGGATTGAAATTGAGTCCATGCAACTTGACCAGACAGAGCTCTAGCACTCTCCTGCCCCAGCCCTGCTCCCACGGTGGTGTCTAGCTCCTTCTGAATATGAGTGATTTTATCTGCAAAAAACTTTGCAAAATCGTTGCAGGAGATCTTGGAGTCTTTACAAGGCCCCGGTGGTAAAGGTGGTTCTGTTAAATTGCGAACCACCTGAAAGAGTCTCCTGCTACTATTTTCTGCAGATGCAATAGAGGCGGTGAAGAAAGTCTTCTTCGCCGTCGCTATCGCCACTTGGTAGGCTCGACGTTGAGCTCTAACCTGTGTTCGGTCAGATTCAGAGTGAGTTTTCTGCCACCGACCCTCTAGCCGTCTCAGCGATTGTTTCATCGCCCTCAGCTCCGAAGAAAAAAACGGGGCTGTCCAGGCTCCATGCAATCGGAGAGGGCGCTTCGGAGCCAGACAGTCGATAGCCCTGGTTAATCCGCATTCCAGTGGGCCATGAGGCAATCATCTGAAAGGCCATCAACATGGGATAAAGCATCCCCTACCACTCTCTGGAAACCATTTGGATCCATTAAGTAGTGGGGGCAGACCATCCGAATTGGTTCCACCTCCCTGCAGAGGGGAAGGGTCATGGAAAAGTCCAGTTGCACCAGGAAGTGATCTGACCATGGCACTTCTTTTGTTTCACTTTTACTTAGTGTCAGATCACCCACGTCACTAGAGGTGAACACCAGGTCTAAGGCATGTCCATGACTATGAGTTGGGCCAAACTTATTCAGGGACAGCCCCATGGAGGCCATGCTTTCCACGAAGTCCCGAGCAGCCCCTTGTAAGGTTGTGTCGGCATGGATGTTAAAATCCCCTAGGACAACCAAACTAGGTGTCTCCAGGAGCATATCCGCCACGACCTGAAGCAGCTTGGACAGGGAATCCTTGGTGCAGCGGGGAGGTCGGTACACCAAAAGGAATCCTGTACTGCCCCTATTGCCCAACTTCCAGAACATGCTCTCAGAAAACTGGATCTTCCCAGTAGGACACCTGGTGCAAGCTAGTGACTTCCTGAAAATCACTGCAACCCCCCTCCCCGCCCACATGACCTGGGTTGCTGTGCGTAAGAGAAACCTGGTGGGCAAGCAGTGGCAAGGACAGGCCCATCTGCTTCCTCCAACCAGGTCTCTGTCACACATGCCAGGTCAAATCCTCCATCCACAATCAGGTCGTGGATGGCAGTGGTTTTATTCATCACTGACCTGGCATTACACAGCAACACCTTCAGGTCATGTGGGTTTCCCCTGTTGATTCCAGTATCCATCCGGTCAGGGCCAGACCCGGAGGCAGGGATAGTCTTCAAACAACGACTAAACCTGCCTCCTCGGTAATGACATGGTCTGGTCTTAGCGTAACTCCGCCTCCTGCCCATGATCACCGAGATCGGATGTCCCAGTGCTCCCCCCCCCCCCGTGGAACTTGTCCCAGCCATTGTGTTGGCTGGGGCCCCACTCCCAGGCAGCCCTGATCCCACCCCTTAAAAACAAAACACAAACTATACAGAACTAATAAAACAACAACAACAAAAAAGGAACAGAACAATTATACTAAAATTAATCCTCAAACAAATATCCATCCCACCCACCCACCCCCAACAAAGGAAAAAAGAAAAAAAAAGAAGAAAAGGACTGCTTGAGGACATTTTAAAGCACATTAACCACCTGGAACAGGGAAGCAATGGCAGAACACTGCCCACACTTCCCCAAAAGTTTGTTCCAAATAAGGGCCTGGGCCACGCCCCCTGGACCAGCTGGAAAAGGCCCTGGAAGGGAGCAGGCCCTGCAGTCCTCACCCAGCTGATGGTCCGAGGCCTCACCACAGCAGGAGTCCCTTTATAGCTGGGAGAGAGGGCCTGGGCCACGCCCCCTGGGCCAGTTGGAAAAGGCCCTGGAAGGGAGCAGGCCCTGCAGTCCTCATCCAGCCGATGTTCCGAGGCCTCACTGCAGCAGGAGTCCCTTTATAGCTGGGAGAGAGGGCCTGGGCCACGCCCCCTGGGCCAGTTGGAAAAGGCCCTGGAAGGGAGCAGGCCCTGCAGCCCTCACCCAGCCGATGGTCCGAGGCCTCACCGCAGCAGGAGTCCCTTTATAGCTGGGAGAAAGTGCCTGGGCCAGTTGGAAAAGGCCCTGGAAGGGAGCAGGCCCTGCAGTCCTCACCCAGCCGATGGTCCAAGGCTTCCCCGCAGCAGGAGTCCCTTTATAGCTGGGAGAAAGTGCCTGGGCCAGTTGGAAAAGGCCCTGGTCCGAGGCCTCACCACAGCAGGAGTCCCTTTATAGCTGGGAGGGCCTGGGCCACACCCCCTGGGCCAGTTGGAAAAGGCCCTGGAAGGGAGCAGGCCCTGCAGTCCTCTCCACAGCTGATGGTCCGTGTTAAGTTGTGGGTAGACATAGCAGACGACACAGCGATTGTTCCAAAGCAGCTCTTTATTTGTAAGCTGGAACAGAACTGACTGAGGAGCTCTGTCAGCCTGCTTATATAGAGCTCCAGAACAATGTAACTGTTGCCATTTTCTAAAGCTATCCAATCACTGAACGTCAGTTTCAATCCTTCATTTGCATAACTATCTACAGTATCCCCCTGCTGGCCCAGGGTGAGAACTTCAGTACATAACACCCCTCCCCACCGAGATAAGACGTTAGTTACGTAATGGTTTCCTTATATACAGCACTACACGTAATGGTTCAATTAGGCACAAAAGCATATCGGTTACATTTCACATACTTAGACCAACAGTGATACATGTCCAACAACATAGTCCTATAAATAAGTTGGGTGCTTGGAAGCTCTGCCAGACCGCCGGGGACTGGTAGCCAAGTCTAGGAGGCCACACAATTCTTGCTGAGGTTGTGGTGCGACCCTAGGTGGCGTTGAAACCAAGTCCCCTGGATCCACTGCTGTGGATGGAGCCTCCGCAAGTGGAGTGGTCTGAGCCTGTGGTAAGTCTGGCAAACTCTCTGAAGTGGCTTGGTTCGGCTCCACACTGGCAGTTTGCGAGAGAGGTGGAGCCTCACCATCTGTAAGTGTCTCTTCCGGAGCCACGAGCGCAGTTGGGGGCACCACGGTAGTGTCCAAGTCCCCAGCCCTGTGCCTAAGCTGGTCTATGTGCAGGCACCACAAGCGTCCATCTTCGAGTGCCACCTGGTATGAGCGAGGTCCAGTGACTCCCACTACTGTGGCTGGCACCCAAGGAATGTCCTCCACATAGTTCTGAGCAAAGACCTGGTTTCCTGGAACAAATGACCGTGGCGCGTTGGCACAGCCTGGGGGTTCGGCCACGGCAAAGTCCGGGTGCAGCTGGTCAAGCGGGGACCTGAGGCGGCGGCCCATAAGCAGTTCAGCAGGACTCCGCCCTGTGGCCGCATGAGGGGTGATGTGTTGTATGAACAAGTATTCGGCAACCCGCTCGTGCCAATCTCCCCGGTCCAGGCACGCCAGTGCCTCTTTTGCTGAGCGCACCATTCTCTCCGCTTGCCCGTTGCTGGATGGATGAAATGGTGCCGTTAGGGCATGGCGGATGCCCAGTCCCAAAAGATACCGCTCAAAAGTGCCTGATGTGAACTGCGGTCTGTTGTCAGAGACAAGGACATCAGGACACCCATGCGTCACAAAGAGGCCTCGCAGCACCCGGATGACGGCCTCGGTAGTGGTGGAGGGCATCAGGGCCACCTCCAGCCATTTGGAATAGGCATCCACCACTACCATAAAGGTCCAGCCGTGAAAGGGGCCGGCCAGATCGATGTGCACCCTCGACCAGGGTGTCTTAGGCGTCTCCCAGGTGTGTCCCTTAGCTGCTGGTGGCACAGGCCTTGATTCTTGGCACGCTTGACAGGCGGACACCCAGGCAGTGGTGGCATCGTCCATCTTAGGCCACCAGACACAACACCGAGTCAACGCCTTCATTTTGACAATTCCGGGGTGGCCAACGTGCAGAGCCTCCAGGACGCGTTGACGGAGTCTTTGGGGAATCACGACGCGGTCTCCCCACAGCAGACAGCCGCGATGAGCCGAGAGTTCATGTTTTGGCAACAGGAGTTGGGGAAAGAAGAATTTAAAATAGAGGCTGCTTTCAGATTGGGCAGAAGACAAAACAGAAAGAAACCAAGGGACTGTTTGATAACTTTAAGATCAAGGGAAGAAAGAGATAAAATACTGAACTTACATTACCAAAGGACTTTGGAAATTGAGGATTCTTATGTGGAAATCTTCAAGGATATACCCAAGCACATTTTGGACGTCAGAGCCCACTATAAAGATTTGGTTGATCTATTGAAAAAGAATAAAATACTCTTCAGGTGGGAATTTCCTCAAGGCCTATCTTTTAAGTTTAAAGAAAGGAAAATAAAAATTAAATCTGTGAGTGACAAGGACCTATTCCTACGAGATAACGAAGAAGACCTCTTGAAAGAAGTGGTTGGACTGGAACCTAGATTATCAGGAGAAGCAATACCTGACATTGCCAATTTATCATTTGGACTGAAACTACCGATTGCTGACGAACAATTGCTTGGAGCGGTAGGAGGAACAAGTAAATAACTTTAAGATGGCTCTGCAACTTCTAAGCTGGAACTGTAACGGTTTGAACCTTCCTCGAAAGAGGAGAAATGTGTTTCATATATTGAAAAAAGAACAATTGGACTTGATTTGTTTACAAGAAACACATGTGACTAGGGTGCATAGAAAATTACTTATGAACAAAAGATTAGGACAAGAATTTATCGCATCTGATAAAGTTAAGAAAAGAGGAGTTGTGATTTATGCTAAAGAAAAATTATTACCGAAATTTATATTTAAAGATGAAGAAGGAAGACTTCTGGCAATTGAAATTCAAGTACAAGGAGAAAAATTTTTAATTGTGGGAATTTATGCACCAAACGAAGGGAAATCTGACTTTTTTAAGAAGTTGCATGAGACTTTATTGGATTATTTGGACTATAACTTAATTTTGATGGGGGATATGAACGGAGTTGTATCTACAAACATGGATAAAGCACAAAGACAGGTGGTTTCCAAAGACGGGAGATTACCAAAGACCTTTTTTGAAATGACTGAAAACACGGACTTGATTGACATTTGGAGAACCAAAAACCCTCTTGAGAGAGAGGGAACTTTCTTTTCTGAAGCTATGATGACATGGACTAGAATTGACCAAATATGGGTCACTAGTGGGATGGCTCCAAAGATAAAGAAAGTGGAAATCTGCCCAAAAACTTGCTCCGACCATAATGCCGTAAAGATGGAGATGAAGTTAACAACAGCTGGCTCCTTCAGATGGAGGATGAATGACACCTTATTTAGAATGAAGAGGTTTACAAAAAGGCCCAAAAAACATTGAAAGACTATTTTGAAATAAATTTAAAAACAGATGTGGAAAAAAGAGTAATTTGGGACGCAAGTAAAGCTGTTATGCGAGGATTTTTAATACAACAAAACACAATAAAGAAGAGAAATCAAAATGAGAAAAAGGACAAGATTTTGGAAAAGATAAAAGAAGGAGAAAAGAAATTGAGATTTAAACCAAAGTCCCAAGAGATTTTGAGAGAAATTAAACTACATCAGACGCAATATATGGAATTGATGAATCAAGAAATAGAATGGAAGATCAAACAAATGAGACAAAGGACATTCGAATCTGCAGATAAATGTGGTAAACTTCTGGCTTGGCAATTGAAGAAAAGACAAAAGTTAAATACAAATTTAGAGGTTGAAGGAAAGAATATTTATAAGCCAATTGAAGAAAAGACAAAAGTTAAATACAAATTTAGAGGTTGAAGGAAAGAATATTTATAAGCCAAATGAGATTAGAAACTGCTTCCTGAGCTACTTCAAGAAATTATATTCGCAAGGGCCGCAGAAAGAAGGGGATATTGACGAGTTTTTGAAGAAATATGGATTACAAAAGATTTCGTATCAGAGTAAATTGGAACTGAACCAGGAAATAACTGAACAAGAGTTAGAAGGTGCCATTCAAAGTATGCAATTGGGCAAATCTCCAGGACCAGATGGGTTGACCTCCAGATATTACAAAGCTTTGAAGGAGTGGTTATTACAACCTTTGAAGGAGGTCTGTAATGAAATTTTAGAGGGGAAGAAGGCACCAGAGTCGTGGAAAGAAGCATATATCACACTCATATCGAAAACAGAGACTGAAAAGACTCAGCTTAAGAACTACCGCCCTATATCACTACTCAATGTGGATTACAAAATTTTTGCAGACATTTTAGCAAAAAGATTGAAAAAAGTACTGATGGAAGAGATTCATAGGGACCAAGCAGGCTTTCTCCCAGGAAGACATTTGTCAGACAATGTGAGGAACATAATAGACATCGTGGAACTGTTAGAAGTGAACATAAACACTAAAGCAGTCCTGATATTTGTGGATGCGGAGAAAGCTTTTGACAATATTTCTTGGAGCTTTATGAAGAAGAATCTACATGGGATGGGGGTAGGCCAAGGATTTGAGAATGGTATGGGTGCAATATATTCTGAACAAAAGGCAAAGTTAATTGTAAATAATGTGGTCACGGAAGAATTTAAAATTGAAAAAGGGACACGACAGGGGTGCCCAATTTCCCCATTACTTTTTATATTAGTCCTGGAGGTTTTGCTCAACATGATTAGAAGGGACCAGCTGGTTAAAGGGGTACAGGTCGGAGCGAAACAGTACAAATTGAGGGCCTTTGCAGATGACTTGGTACTTACTTTACAAGAGCCAGACACTAGTACAAAAAGGGTTTTAGAATTAATCCAGGAATTTGGTCAAGTTGCAGGATTTAAATTGAATAAGCATAAAACTAAGGTATTGGAGAAAAACTTAACAGAAATAGAAAGGGAGAGGTTCCAGAATGAAACAGGTTTAACTGTGGTTAAGAAAGTGAAATATTTGGGGATTAATATGACATCTAAGAATGTGAATTTACTTAAAGATAATTATGAGAAATGCTGGATGGAAGTCAAAAAGGATTTAGAAATATGGTCGAATTTGAAGCTTTCCTTGTTAGGCCGAATTGCTGTTATTAAGATGAATGTATTGCCAATAATGTTATTTTTATTTCAAGCATTGCAAATTATGGATAAGATGGACTGTTTCAAGAGGTGGCAGAAAGACATTTCGAAATTTGTCTGGCAGGGCAAAAAACCTAGAATAAAACTTAAAATTTTAACAGATGCGAAAGAAAGAGGGGGATTTGCCCTGCCGGACTTTAAACTTTATTATGAATCAGCAGCTTTTTGCTGGCTGAAAGATTGGCTGCTCCTCGAGAACACAGACATTTTGGATTTAGAAGGTTTTAATAATGTTTTTGGGTGGCATGCATATTTATGGTATGACAAGGTTAAAGCACATAAGGCTTTTAAAAATCATATTGTCAGGAAAGCTTTATATAATGTTTGGATTAGATATAAAGACCTGTTGGAAAATAAAACCCCAAGGTGGTTGTCGCCAATGGAGGCAAAAGCCGTGAAAAAGCCCAATATGGAGGCCAAATGGCCAAAGTATTGGGAAATTTTGGAACAAGAGGGAGAAAAATTGAAATTACAGAGTTATGAGAAACTGAAGCTTAAAGTACGAGATTGGCTCCATTATTATCAAATAATGGAAGGTTACAAACAAGACAGGAAAATTGGTTTCCAGGTGGAGAAATCAAAATCAGAAACAGAATTGTTAGAACCCAATACTAAGAATTTGTCAAGAATGTATAACTTGTTGCTGAAATGGAACACACAAGATGAAACAGTGAAATCAGCTATGATTAAGTGGGCACAAGACATTGGTCATAACATTATGTTTGCTGACTGGGAACAGTTGTGGATCACCGGTATAAAATTCACGGCATGTAATGCCTTGAGAGAGAATATTATGAAAATGATTTATAGGTGGTACATGACCCCAGTCAAGCTAGCAAAGATCTACCATTTGCCTGACAATAAGTGTTGGAAATGTAAAGAAATTGAAGGTACTTTTTTTCATCTTTGGTGGACGTGCCCGAAGATTAAGGCTTTCTGGGAAATGATATATAATGAAATGAAAAAGGTACTCAAATGTACTTTTCCTAAGAAACTAGAAGCCTTTCTCTTGGGCATTGTCAGCCAATTGGTGCCAAAGAAAGATAGAACATTCTTTATGTACGTATCATGGGAATTGGGGTTGCTTGTGTGTAACCTCCACCTGCTCCAAACTGCGTGAGGCGGTTGCGTTTTCCCCGGCTGAGCAGCCCCCCTTGGGCACGACTGCTTCAGTTGCTGGCAGAATCCATCAGTGGGCGTTTCCTAAACTTATTCCAACATAAAAATTCCTTCACGGACAGCCTCCTTCTCGCCTCTCTGCGCGGAAGCCTTCTCCGCAGAGTGGGCGTCCCCACCGGTGGTCCTCCACTCTCCTCACTGACCTCACTTGAAGAGTCTTGGAGCCTCCCCTCCGAAGTGCTCTCAATCCCTTCTTTCTTCCTGGTGTCACCTTGCCTTTCTTCCCCAGCGGAAGCCCTCTCTACCCCTGTACTGGTTCCCTCTCCGGCATCATTGGGGAGCCTAGCCTCTCCACTCTGCTCCGATGTCAGTTTCCTGACATCCACCTCCCTCCCAGGGCCCTCCTCCTCCCCCGCCCCTTCCTTGGACGGAGACACCGGGAACCCCCGGAAGGAACTATCCTCTCCATCTGATGATTCAAACACCCCTTTCCATCTGCTGCTGTGTCTTCCCCCTCCCCAATCTTCCCCGTCGGATTCTTCCCCTTCGAACAATTCCCCTTCCCCCTCCTCCTAGTCGGGAAATCCCACAAACTCTTCTTCATCATCTGTGGTCTCAAATTGCTCCTCCCAGAACCTCTCTCTTGGTTTGGGTTTCCTCGGGTACTTGCGATGGAAAGCGTCTTGCATATACTCATCCCCAACCTCTTCTGCTGGAACCCATGTGTTTTCCACTTCTGACTCCACCTCCCAAGCTACCAATTACTCCACTCGCCCCCCTTTCCATCTTGAGTCGAGAATTTCAGCTGCATGCCCGCTGAGTTCTCTTTCCTCCATCTGTGGATACAAGGGTGATTCTCCTTCTTGACCCAGCTGTTCCCTTCCCTCCCTGAATGGTGAGAGCAAGGACCTGTGGAATACCGGATGCAATTTCATGTTGGGAGGCAATTTGAGCCTAAAAGCTACCGGATTCACCTGTTGGGTTACCTCGGACGGTCCCAATCTTTTGGGCCGTAATTTCTTACACCCTCCTTTGAACGGTAACCCTCTGGTGGACAACCACACCTGGTCTCCCACTCTTATGGTTTCCCCTTCTCTGCGGTGCTTATCTGCCTGCCTCTTATACTCTTCCTTTGCTCTTTCTAGATTAATTTTAAGCTGTTGGTGTAAAGCCATCATCTCTTCCACAAAATGCTCCGCCGCTGGAACACTCCACCTCCCCTCCCCCTCCCCGGGAAAGGCCCTGGGGTGACACCCGTAATTCGCCATGAATGGGCTCATCCCCGTGGATACATGTTTCGCGTTATTGTATGCAAACTCCGCCAACGCTAATTTGTCCACCCAATCGTTCTCCCTGTCGTTGACATAGCAATGTAAGTATTGTTGGAGTATGCTATTGGCTCTTTCTGCTTGTCCGTTGGTCTCTGGCAGTCGAGAAGCTCACCTCCACGTCCAGCAAGCTCATCAGCTTCCTCCAGAATCTGGACGTAAATTGCCGGCCTCTGTCGGATACAATCCTCAAGGGGGCGCCATGCAGTCAGAACACATGCTCTACAAACAGCTTAGCTGTCTCTTCAGCCGAGACCGCATGCGAGCAAGCAATAAAATGGCACATTTTAGTCATCAGGTCAACTACCACCATTACTGCTGTCTTCCCCCTGGCTTGGGTAAATCAGTCATAAAATCAACTGATACCACCTCCCATGGTCTCTCTGGCGTAGGCAAAGGCTCCAGTAACCCCGCTGGCACTGCCCTCTCTCCCTTTGCTCGCTGGCAGCGCTGGCACCCACGTACGTATTCTTTGACATACTCCCTCACCCGTGGCCACCAGAACTCCCTGGTTACCAGTAGCATTGTTTTGTGTTGGCCAAAATGTCCTGCTGTGGGGCTGTCATGTAGTTGCTTGAGTATTCTTCTCCTCAAATCACCCTCTGGTATGTACAGCGCACCCTTGTAGTACAAAGCCCCCCCCCTTAACCTCAAATCCCCCCTGATTATCTCCGGCATTTCGGATTTCCCTGATTTTGGTTTGTGCATACTGGTCCTCCCTCGTCAACCCAGCTAGCTCTTGTCTCCCTACCAACACTCCCCCTCGGGTATGACATGCCGCACTTCAGGCACCCTCTCCCCTTCTGAGTACTCTGGCTTGTGTGAGAGAGCGTCTGCTCTGACATTTTCCTTCCCAGGCACATACCTAATCTCAAAATTAAACTTGGAGAACTCCTGTGCCCATCGCACCTGTCTTTGGTTCAACACTCGTGCAGTTCTCCAATATTCTAGGTTCTTGTGGTCAGTGCACACCTGGATCTTGTGTTGTGCACCTATCAAAAAATGTCTCCAGCGCCGGAAGGCCTCGTGGATAGCCAGCAGCTCCCTATCATACACCGTGTAATTTTGTTCTGACTTGTTCAGTTTCCTTGAGAAAAAGGCGCACGGCTTCCACATTCCCTTATCTCCCGGCTGGAGCAATATGCTCCTCCCCACCGCTCTGTCTGACGCGTCGGTCTCCAGCCTCATCGGCTTCCGTAGATCTACATGTAGGAGTTGCTCTTCCGAGGCGAACGCCTTCTTAAGCTTTTCAAAAGACCGCTGTGCCTCTTCCGTCCATTCAAACTTCTTCTTGCTGCTGAGACAATCTGTTATGGGTGCCGTCAAATGGGCGAAGTTCTTGATGAACTTCCTATAGAAATTTCCAAACCCCAAGAACCTTTGCACGTCCTTCCGGTTCTTAGGAGGCTTCCATTCTAGTACTGCTTGCACCTTTCCCGGGTCCATGGCTAAACCTTTGTCCGACAACCTGTAACCCAGGACTCCACCTCTCGGGCGTGGAACTGGCATTTATCCAGCTTGACCCACAACTGGTGCTCCTGCAGTCTCTTCAGCACCTCCCTGACGTCCTTCACATGCTGCTCCTCATCCTCCGAGTAGATCAACACGTCGTCCAAGAACGCCACGCAATTCTTGTACAGCAATGCCCTGAGCACGTGATGCATAAATGCTTGAAAGGTGCTTGAACCAGATTGTAATCCGAAGGGCATAACTAAGTACTCAAAGGCACCCAGAGGAGTGAACATGGTGGTTTTCCATTCATCCCCCTCCCTCATCCTTATCAAATTGTATGCCCCCCGCAGGTCCAGCTTGGTAAAAATCTTTCCCTTCCTTACCCTGGTCAAGATGTCGTCAATTCTGGGCATAGGGAAGGCCACGGGTTCCGACACCCTGTTTAACCCGCGGTAATCAACTACAAGCCTAGGCTCCTTGGAGTCTCGTTTGTCCACAAAGAACACTGGACTACCTCCCACCGCCCTGGATTCTCGTATAAACCCTCTCTTCAGGTTCTTGTCTATAAACTTCCGCAACTCCTGCACCTCTCTATCTGACATGGCGTACAACTTTCCCACTGGCAGCTGTGCGTCTGGAAGTAGGTTGATTTGACAGTCAAAAGGCCTGTGGGGGGGTAGTCTATCCGCCTCCTTCTTGCTAAAAACATCTTCTAAGTCTGCATATTGAGGTGGTACCTTTCCTTTTTCCCCTACCGCCATCCCTGCCACTCTGGCTACTGCCATCCTTGGGTCCCCCCCCCCCGTGACAGTGCTCTACGCAGTGTGCCGAACCAAAGGTCACTGTCCGCTGGTGCCACCCTACCACTGGGTCGTGCAACGCTAGCCAACTCATGCCCAGTATGATCGGTGGTCCTGCTAAGGTGGCTACGTGGAAGGCAATTGTCTCTGTGTGTCTGGAAACCATCATTCTCATGGGCGGGGTCTGGTGGTCACTTCCCCCCCAATAGTTCTCTCCCATCAATGGTTGTTACTTGCAAAGGGTGTTCTAGCAGCACCACCTGGAGCTGGTGTTCCAGGGCAAAATCCTTGCTAAAGAAGTTACAAGGGCTGCCTGAATCCAGCAGCGCCTTCACTTTGATCGGGTGTTCATTTGGGAGTTCTAGCACCACCTCTATCACTATGGCAGCTCGAGGGAGGTCTGGTTTGGGCACTTCTACTGGTTGTTCGCCTGGCTGCTGTGCCCTTTTTCCTGCAGCCAAGCACTCTCGTTTCCCTGCGACTTAGCCCTTTCCTCCTCACTCCCCACTGCCCCCACCATTCCCTGCCACGCCTTCTTCTGAGGGCACACTCTGGCAAAATGTCCCGGCTGCTGGCAGAGGAAACACTTCTTGTTGGCTTTCCCCTCCTTCTTACGGACCTCGCTGGAGTTTGAAATCCCGCGCTCGCTCGCTTCTCCAATCTCCATTGCTCCTCGGGTGGTGTCAGGGAACTGCCATCGGAAGGACAGGAGGTGGAAGGGCTCACAGAGGTTAGGAGAGACTTAGCAGCCGAAGAGGGAACCAGCAGGGGGAGAGAAGGAGCTCCGAGGGAAAGTGAGTCGGAGGGATGGCTCAGAGACACTTCCAGCGAAAACAGTGGGGAGGTTTCAGGACCTCCTATAGGGACACCCACTCCTCGCCGGAAACTGTCGCGCCGAGAGTCCAGAAGACGCGTTTCCGTTAAGGAGCTTTTATGTTGGAAGAGATTCCGTAAGCGCCCACTGTCGGATTCTGCTAGCGACTGACGGAGCCATGCTTAAGGGGCTCCGTTATAGACAGAGGTTTGCTGACTTGGCCAAACTCTGAGGGACTAGGATTTTACACACAAGCAGCTCATCATCCCATCACAGCAATCCGACAGTCCTTGAAAGCAGCTTGTGCAAGGAGAGGCATCATGAGCAACCCAGCCGGAACCGGAGAAGCAGGAGGAGCTGGAGCGGGTCCAAGCCTGGAAGAAAGGTACAGGGTGTTGGAAGTCCAGCTAGCGCTGCAGACGGCGAGGCTCAAGGAGAGGAGGGCTCAGGATGCGGAAAAGGGAAAAACCACCCCGCTCGCAAGAAAGGTGCCAGGATTGGTGCAGAAGTTTGGGGGGGATCCCCGGAACTATCAAGCCTTTAGGACAGAGATGCAATATGCCCTCAATCTGCAGTTTGATGACTTTCCCGATGAGGAATCGAGAGTGGGGTTTGTGATTGGACATCTCGAAGGGGGGGCGAAAGACTGGGTTAGGCCCCTGATGGCAGCGAATAATGACGTCCTAAAGGACTCGAGGAAGTTTTTTCGCGCCATGGATCTGATGTTTTCCAGCGAGATTGAGCAGGGAGTGGTGCACAGACAGTTAATGGCTTGCAAACAGGGGAGCCGATCTGTCCGTGAGTACTGGACTGAGTTCACCATGTTGATCCATAAATTGGGATGGGATCTATCAGCGGAACCTATACAAATGCTTTTTGAAGAAGGGCTCTCTTCGGCGGTGAAAGACGAACTTTCCCGGGCGCCCAGGGCGGAGTCTATGGACCAGCTGACCAAATCCGCGCTGACCATAGGAGCACGCCAGGAGGCGAGAGCTTTGGAGAAGCGGGAAGGGAAAGGGGAACGTTGGAGGGATTTCCGCATTCCAGAGATTCCAGAGCCACCTTTCCTGCCAGGAGAGCCGATGGAAATTGGAACAGCGTGCGCGCGCGCAGTTTCAAATCCCAGTGAAGGGCGGAAGAAGGAGGGGAAGAGCGCCAAGAAATGTTATCTCTGCCAACAGCCAGGTCACTTTGCCAGAGTCTGCCCGCAAAGAAAGGAATGGCAAGGGATGGCGGGAGCTGTTGGGGGGAAGGAGGAAGAAGTCAAGGAGCAAGTAAAAGCAAACGCCTGGCTGCCACCATCGGGGCACAGCAGCCAGGCCAAAGAGCAGTGAAAGTGCCCACGCCGGAACCTCCAAGACCAGCGCTTGTGATAGAGGTGTTGCTAGAGCTGCCAAACGGACACCCACTAAAGATAAAGGCGCTATTGGACTCAGGCAGCTCCTGTAATTTCATGAGTAAGGAGTTTGCAGCTGAACACCAGATACAGACTATCCCTTTAAGTAACCCTTTGCAGGTGACCACGATCGATGGGAGGGAGCTGTTGGGGGGAGAAGTTAGCCAACAAACTGTCCCAATGATAATGAGGGTGGCAAGATACACCGAACGGATAGCGTTTAATGTGGCTACCTTGGGAGGAGCTCCCATTATTTTGGGGATGAGCTGGCTAGCGCTACATGATCCGCTAGTGGGCTGGCATCAGAGAGTGGTTTCCTTTGGGTCAGCACATTGCCTAGAACACTGCAAAGAGGGGAAGGCTCTGGAAGGGGCCAGAGCCACTCTAGCAGGGACGGAAGTAACGGACAAAGGGAAGGTGCCCCGACAATACGCCGACCTGGGCAACGTCTTCAGCGAAAGGGAAGCAGACAAGCTGCCCCCGCATAGACCCTTTGACTGTCAAATCAATCTACTCCCTGGGGCCAAGCTGCCAGTGGGCAAGCTGTACGCCATGTCCAACAGGGAAATGCAGGAGTTAAGGGAGTTCATTGACAAAAACCTGAAGCGAGGTTTCATCAGAGAGTCCAGAGCGGTGGGGGGCAGCCCAGTGTTTTTTGTGGACAAAAAAAAACACGGATAAACCGAGGCTTGTAGTGGATTACTGGGCCCTAAATGCAGTGTCGGAACCAGTGGCTTTCCCTATGCCCAGAATTGATGACATTTTGACCAGGGTGAGGAAGGGAAAGATTTTTACCAAACTGGACCTGAGGGGGGCGTATAACCTGATACGGATAAGGAAGGGGGATGAATGGAAAACCACCATGTTCACCCCTTTAGGGGCTTTTGAATATCTTGTTATGCCCTTCGGTCTACAAGCAGGCTCAGCGTGTTTTCAATCGTTTATGAACCATGTCCTGGGACCTTTGCTCTACAAGAATTGCGTGGCCTTCTTAGATGACGTGTTGGTATATTCAGAGAATGAGGAGCAGCATGTAAGGGACGTCCAGGAAGTGTTGGGCAAGCTGCAAGCAAACCAGCTGTGGGTGAAACTGGAGAAGTGTCAGTTTCATACCAAGGAGGTGGAATTCCTGGGGTACCGCTTGTCAGACAAGGGATTGGCCATGGATCCAGGCAAGGTCCAGGCGGTGCTGGAATGGAAGACACCGAAAACGAAGAAGGATGTGCAAAGATTCCTAGGGTTTGGAAACTTTTATCGGAAGTTCATCAAGAACTTTGCCCACTTGACGGCTCCTATTACTGACTGTCTCAGCAGCAAGAAGAAATTCGTTTGGACGGCAGAGGCGGAGCGAGCATTTGAAGAACTGAAAAAAGCGTTCGCTTCTGAAGAACAGCTCCTGCATGTGGATTTACAAAAAACGATGAGAGTAGAAACGGATGCATCAGACCGGGCGGTAGGGGCGGTGCTTCTGCAGCCGGGGAAGAGGAAGTCGGAGTGGAGACCGTGTGCCTTCTTCTCGCGAAAGCTGAATAAATCCGAGAGGAACTACAAAGTGTATGACGAGAACTACTCGCCATTCACGAAGCGTTCCGGAGATGGAGGCACTTACTAATTGGTGCACAACATAAGGTGCAAGTGTGCACTGACCACAAGAATCTAGAGTATTGGAGAACGGCACGAGTACTCAACCAACGACAAGTGAGATGGGCCCAGGAGTTCTCCAAATTCCACTTTGAAATTTGTTACGTGCCGGTCCCAGAAAACGTCAGGGCGGACGCTCTCTTATGTAAACCTGAATATTTGGAGGGAGAGCGAGTGCCCGAAGAGAGACATATCATCCCAGAGGACCGCTGGGTGTGTGGGGCGGCATTGGTGGGGCAAAGAGAACTGGTAGAGGGAACGGAGAATGATGAATACGCCCAGGATAAGCTCAGAGGTCTTAGGAGGGAGGGAGAGAACCCTGGAGGTTTTGAGGAAAGAAACGGGGCATTGTATTACAAAGGGGCACTGTATATACCCGAAGGAGAATTGAGGGGGAGAGTACTCAAGCAGTTGCACGACAGCCCCACAGCGGGGCATTTCGGGCAACACAAAACCATGTGGTTGGTTACCAGGGAATTTTGGTGGCCCAAGGTGAGGGAAGATGTTAGGGAGTATGTAAGAGGGTGTGACCAATGCCAGCGAGCCAAAGGGGAGAGGCGGGCGCAGGCGGGGTTATTAGAACCACTACCCACACCAGAACGACCATGGGAGGCAGTATCGATAGATTTTATGACTGATCTGCCGAAGTCCAAGGGGAAAACAGCCATCATGGTCGTAGTAGACCTATTAACAAAGATGTGCCACTTTGTAGCATGCTCACATGCAGTCACGACAGAAGAGACAGCGAAATTGTTTGTAGAACACATTTTTAGGTTGCATGGCGCCCCCTTGAGGGTGGTCTCAGACAGAGGGAAACAATTTACGTCCAGGTTCTGGAGGAAGCTCATGAGCTTACTGCACGTAGAGGTTAATTTTTCGACTGCCCGGCACCCTGAAACCAACGGGCAGGCGGAAAGAGCAAACGGTATCCTCCAACAATACCTGAGGTGTTATGTCAATGACAGAGAGAATGATTGGGTAGAAAAGTTGGCGCTGGCAGAATTTGCCTACAATAATGCGGAGAATGTGTCCACAGGGATGAGCCCCTTTTTGGCTAATTATGGGTGTCATCCCAGGGCATTTCCAGGGGGAGGAGGGGAGAGATGGAGCATCCTGGCAGCCGAACATTTTGTAGAAGAAATGGAAGCGATCCATCGTCAGCTCCAACTCAACTTAGAAAGGGCCAAAGAAGAATATAAGAAGCAGGCAGACAAGAACAGAAGGGAAGGTGAAACCATAAGGGTGGGGGATCAAGTGTGGCTGTCAACCAAAGGGTTGCCGTTCAAAGGGGGTTGTAAGAAATTGAGACCTAAAAGATTGGGACCCTTTGAGGTCATTCAACAGGTCAATCCAGTGGCTTTCAAACTCAAGTTACCGAACCACATGAAACTGCACCTGGTATTCCACAGGTCATTACTGTCACCGTACAGGGGGGGACGTGAAGGGGTGTCCACACGTGGACCAGTCATAGAAGAAAGGGAACGCAGCAGCCATGTGGCAGAAATCATCGACTCCAGGTGGAAGGGTAATCAGGTGGAGTATTTGGTAGCGTGGGAAGGGGAACCAGAGTCAGAAAACACCTGGGTAACTGCAGAGGATGTCAATGACGAGGTTTTAATAGAAACGTTCCATCAAAGGTTCCCAAGGAAACCTCAGTCTGTAGGGAGGTTCCGGAGGGAATATTTCGGCACCACCGAGGAGGAGGAGGAGTTGGAAGGATTCACGGAATCGGAGATGGAAGAAGGAATAGACTCCGATGAGGAGGAGTACTTGGAGACCAGGAACAGCAACCGGTGGAGGGAAATGTTCGAGACTTCAGAAGATGAGGGAGGTTCTTTCAGGGGTTTTGCTTCCTCACCGCCCATAGAGGGGGGGACGGGAGGGGGTGAAGGGGGCCCTGGAGGGGAGGTGGATGTCAGGGAACTGCCATCGGAAGGACAGGAGGTGGAAGGGCTCACAGAGGTTAGGACAGACTTAGCAGCCGAAGAGGGAACCAGCAGGGGGAGAGAAGGAGCTCCGAGGGAAAGTGAGTCGGAGGGATGGCTCAGAGACACTTCCAGCGAAAACAGTGGGGAGGTTTCAGGACCTCCTATAGGGACACCCACTCCTCGCCGGAAACTGTCGCGCCGAGAGTCCAGAAGACGCGTTTCCGTTAAGGAGCTTTTATGTTGGAAGAGATTCCGTAAGCGCCCACTGTCGGATTCTGCCAGCGACTGACGGAGCCATGCTTAAGGGGCTCCGTTATAGACAGAGGTTTGCTGACTTGGCCAAACTCTGAGGGACTAGGATTTTACGCACAAGCAGCTCATCATCCCATCACAGGTGGCACCGTTGACGCCGGCACATCTGGAATGCGGTTGTCATGCCAACGCTCTCCTCTGCCTTCCCGCCTTTCCAGAGCGCGCGTTTCTTGGCGAACTCCCACAGTGAGCGCCAACTTAGTCAGCTGGTCCATCGACTCCGGGCGGGGTGAGCGGGAAAGTTCATCTCGCACCCAAGAAGATAAACCCTCCTCAAATAACATTTGCATGGGTTCGGAACTGAGATCCCACCCAAGTTTATGGATCAACATCGCAAATCGCGACCAGTACTCTCTCACTGACTGGTTCCCTTGCTTGCACCCCATCAGTTCCTTGCGAGTTACACTTAGTTCCACATCACTCAAGAACATGTGGTCCATGGCGCTAAAAAACTTTCTCAGATCCTTCAAAGCAGCATTTTCCACCGCCATCAAGGGCCGGACCCAATCTCTGGCCCGCCCTTCCAGGTGCCCCACCACGAAAGCGACTCTCCCCCCATCGTCTGCAAAGTCATCATACTGCAGGTCCAGTGCATACTGCACCTCTGTCTTAAATGCATTATAATCTCTGGGGTTGCCCCCAAACTTCTGCACTAGTCCTGGTACCTTCCTTGCGATGGGGGTAATCTTCCCCTGGGCATCCTGAGTCCTCCTTTCATCCAGCCATGCCGCTAGTAGAGCCAGTTGCTGCTCCAAGTCTCGGTTTCTCTCCTCCAGACTTGGTCCTCCCTTGGCCCCCTCTCCTGCGCCGGCTCCTCCGGTTTGACTCATGACGATGCACCTGTTCTCTTTCACACAAGCAACGTAAAAGACTGACGGATTGCTATCATGGGAATTGGGGTTGCTTGTGTGTAACCTCCACCTGCTCCAAACTGCGTGAGGCGGTTGCGTTTTCCCCGGCTGAGCAGCCCCCCTTGGGCACGACTGCTTCAGTCGCTGGCAGAATCCGTCAGTGGGCGTTTCCTAAACTTCTTCCAACATAAAAATTCCTTCACGGACAGCCTCCTTCTCGCCTCTCTGCGCGGAAGCCTTCTGCGCAGAGTGGGCGTCCCCACCGGTGGTCCTCCACTCTCCTCACTGACCTCACTTGAAGAGTCTCGGAGCCTCCCCTCCGAAGTGCTCTCAATCCCTTCTTTCTTCCTGGTGTCACCTTGCCTTTCTTCCCCAGCGGAAACCCTCTCTACCCCTGTACTGGTTCCCTCTCCGGCATCATTGGGGAGCCTAGTCTCTCCACTCTGCTCCGATGTCAGTTTCCTGACAGTACGCTACAACAGCAGCAAGAATACTCATTGCAAAGTATTGGAAGACACAAGATCTACCCACCTTGGAAGAGTGGCAGATGAAGGTGATAGACTATATGGGTCTGGCTGAAATGACTGGCAGAATCCGAGACCAGGGGAAAGAGACGGTGGAAGAAGATTGGAAGAAATTTAAAATTTATCTTAAGAAATATTGTAAAATTAATGAGTGCTAAAATGTCGAGGTTATAGAGAATAGGGGATTACAGCTGTAAAAGATTAAGTAAAAGAAAAGAATAAGGGAAAATTAGATAAGAATAAGGGGAAGGATTTGCTGAAATAAATCTGGGAATTGGAATGCAGAAAGGGGAGGTATGGGGAAGTCGGTGAAGTAAGGTTTAAGGAAAAAAAGGATGTGAAAGTATACATGTTTGTTTTTATGTTTGTATGTCTGTATTGTGTATTGTTTGTGTTTAATTGTGAAAAAAACAATAATAATTTTATGAAGAAAAAAAAAGAGAGTTCATGTTGTCTGGTTGTGAACGGTTGGAACTCCGATGCAAAAGGCCCTTGTGGCCACCCCCTCCACACCCAGTTGAGCACACGGCTGATGGTGTGAACCTGGGCAGATGTGGAGGCCACAGTGGCAGCCGATACAGGCGCTGCCGGAAGATCCTCAATCAGGAGGAGCGATGAAGCAGGAGCCGGGTCTTCCACAAAAGCTGGAAGAGGGCACAACGCTGAGGGCGTTGGCATGGCCCATCAATTTCCCCGGGCGATGGACGAACTGGTATTGGTAGGCAGCCAGGAAAACAGTCCATCGCAGCATGCGCAGCGAGAGGACCGGTGCAGTTGGACGATCACCGGCGAGGAGGCCCAGGAGCGGCTTGTGGTCAGTGATGAGGTCAAAAGTCCTGCCGTAGAGGTATTCATGGAACCTCTTCACTCCAGCCACAAGTGCCAATGCCTCCTTGTCGAGCTGGCTGTAATTCCGTTCCGTTGGAGATAGCGTCCTGGAAAAGTAGGCGAGCGGTGCTTCTCTTCCGTCTGGAAAACGGTGACTAAGGACAGCGCCAATGCCAAAAGGTGAGGCGTCGTAAGCAAGGACCAGCGGCCTGGCTTCACTGTACTGTACCAGCACACTGTCCAATGAAAGGAGAGCCTTGACCGCGTTGACAGCCGCCATCTCCTGATGACCCCAGGACCAAGGCGTCTTTGTGCTGAGGAGTCGGTGAAGAGGCTCAGCCACCGTGGCTTTGTGGGGCAGGAACATGTTATAAAAGTTCAGCAGCCCCAGGAATGCCTGCAACTCCGTCTTGTTCTTTGGGATGGGGGCCTGCTGGATAGCGCGGATCTTGGATGTGGTCGGGTGAAGGCCGGAGGCGTTGATAAGATAGCCCAGGAACTCCACCTTTGGAATGGCGATCTGGCACTTCTCCCTCTTTACCTTGAGTCCGGCCTCCTGGAACCTGGTCAGCACGGCGCGGAAACGCTCGAACAGCTGCTGGTGTGAGTCTGCGGACACCAAGACGTCATCAAAATACGGTACCACGCCAGTAGCCCTTGCAGGAGATGCTCCATAAGGCTTTGGAAGATGCCAGGAGCCACACTCACCCCGAACTGCAACGGAATGCCCCTCGGTGGGTGACGATCATCTGGGCTTCAGCAGTGGCATCATCGACGGGCAGTTGTTGATAGGCTTGGGCAAGGTCCAGCTTAGTGAAGACCTTACCCTCACCCAGGGAATGCAGCAGGTGTTGGACAACAGGAACCGGATAAGCGTGCTGCTGAAGTGCCTTGTTGATCGTGCACTTGTAGTCAGCACAGATTCTCACCGACCCGTCTGGCTTGACAGGGGGTTTCCCACTTGGCGTGGTCAACCGGCTCCAAAACTCCTTGGGCGGTCAGCTTGTCCAGTTGTTCGTCCACCTTAGCCTTGAGAGCAAAGGGAACCCGGAGTGGCTTTAGCTTCATGGGGGCGACTTGTGGATCAAGGCTAAAGGAGATGGGCGTACCTGTATATTGCCCCAAAGTGCCGTCAAAAACCTTGGCAAAGTCTTTGACCAGACCCTCAGTCTCTGCAGTTGATGCCGGTGACTTCCAGGCTGAAGGCATCAAACCAGTCTAGCCCTAGGAGGCTTGGGCGCTGACCTTCGACCACCACCAGTCGGAGCAGGCCCAAAAAATCCTTGAAGGCGATCCGGAACCGGCCACGGGAATGTCGTTTCCCTGGTAGTCTCTCAGGTGTACGCGGTGAGAGTCGAGTTGCCTTTTGGACACTCTGGGTACCAGTCTTTTGATGGTGCTCCAAGACACAATGGACAGGGCAGACCCGGTGTCGATCTCCATGTCACATGGAGCTCCTTCAATGAGCACCGTGACGTTCAGCTTGCGTCGCATAGGCGAGTCGGTTTGGCCAATCATGGTTCCAGACGGGCAGCGGCAGTTGGTGAGAGTGAAACAGCTTTCCTTGGCAGACTGGAGTGAAGACTTGGACTTTCAAGTCGGTGAGGGGGGGGGGTGTCAGACGGAGCCAAACGGCAGACCTTAGCGATGTGGCCCCTTCTGGAACACGTCTGACAGATGGCGTCTCTGAATCGACACTTGGCACGGGAATGGTTGCCTCCGCAGCCGGCACATTCCGGTTGGCCCTTGGACTTCTGTTGGAACTTCCTGCGCTCCCGCTTTGTCTGGTTCACGTCATCGTCTTCACTGGAGGATGCCTCATCACTGCTGGCCTCTTCGTGATGCACTGGAACTGGCTTCCTAGCAAGACACGGGCTGCTGGCCTTGCGGATCTCCTGGGCAAGCTTCTGAGGTTCAGCAGCTTCCAAGGTCACAGCCTCCTCAATGGCTTTCTGCAGCGTGAGGTCTGGCTTGGCGAGGAGACGCCGTTGCAGATGGATGTCCCGGACTCCGCAGACAATTCGATCCATCAGGGCATCGTCTAAGTCTTGGAACCCACAGTGCATTGCAGTCTGTCGGAGGGCGGTGGTGTAGTTGTTGATTGACTCCCCCTCTGCCTGGTTCCGATGGTAAAACGCATGGCGGGCAGCAATCTTGGACGGCTTTGGCGCGTAGTGGTTGCGGAGCTTCTCTTGGATCGTGTCCCATGGTGTTGCCTGGACTGCTTCAGGCGCAACCAATGCTCGGGCCGTCTCAAACACCTCAGGCCCACAGAGGCTGAGGAATAGGCCCCGCTTCCATTCCTTTGATACTGCTGTCAGCTCATTGGCTTGGAGGTAGCAGTCGAACTGAGCGAGGTAGGAGTCCCATGATTCAGAGGCTGGCGCAAATGGCGGTAGAGGCACAAGTGAAGCCATGATTCTGATGCTGGCGTGAAGGGCGATGGATGGAACACAGTGCTCTAGCCAGAACAGTCAGCTCTGAATTAGTTCTGTTCAGTGATTTCCCTCAGTGATTCAGCTCAGTGATTCAGCTCAGTTCAGAGGATGGCTGCATCTGGCTGTGCTCTGATGTCCATCGATCCCATCCTCGTCGCCAGTGTTAAGTTGTGGGTAGACATAGCAGACGACACAGCGATTCTTCCAAAGCAGCTCTTTATTTGTAAGCTGGAACAGAACTGACTGAGGAGCTCAGTCAGCCTGCTTATATAGAGCTCCAGAACAATGTAACTGTTGCCATTTTCTAAAGCTATCCAATCACTGAACGTCACTTTCGATCCTTCATTTGCATACAAACTATCCAATCACTGAACGTCACTTTCGATCCTTCATTTGCATAACTATCTACAGTATCCCCCTGCTGGCCCAGGGTGAGGACTTCAGTACATAACAGTCCGAGGCCTCACCGCAGCAGGAGTCCCTTTATAGCTGGGAGAGAGGGCCTGGGCCACGCCGCCTGGGCCAGTTGGAAAAGGCCCTGGAAGGGAGCAGGCCCTGCAGTCCTCACCACAGCCGATGGTTGAATGTGAAAAGCAGGAGGCTAAGACAGCAGTGGCGAGGAAACGGAGGCCCTTGTTTGAGGCTGTAGTTGCCGCTCTCAGTCCACAGGTTGCCCCGTTTCCCCTTGGCTGCCCTTTGTGTCTCTCCCTCTGAATGTGCTGTGTGGGGTTGTGCAAGTGTTGGTTCCCTTTAGTATCTGCAGGGGTGCAAGCAGGGGCAGCCAGAAGGGGAGGAGGCAGCAGCCTCTGCTGTGAGCGTCACCATCATACTGTGGCTGGGGGGAGGAGAAGGGGGAGGGTGGGGTGCAGGGTGGGTGTGAAGAGCAGACAGGTGGGGGGAGATTGAAGAAGAGGGAGGGGCCATATAACAACTATTGAGTGCTGCTTATTGCCACGTTCCTGACGTGCTTCTCAGATATTTTCAAAATGTAGTGCATTGATGCTGCAGCTCTGAACAATGCCTTGGGGGTCTTTGAGTTCCAGCATCATATTTTGAAACTCAGCAAAATCTTTTGTCAGAAGTTTTCTGAAAGCATGAAAGACCTTGTTTAGACAGTCTAAAGCTTGACTGATCCTTGTTCTCACTAAGATTACAGTTCAAATTAAGTTAGTCATTCTTGTTCTAAAAGTTCTAATTGATGGTGATTTTAGGCATGGAAAAGAAGTGAGCATTACTGTCACCAATCCACCAGGAGAGATGGGGAAAATGCGCACAAAATTCACTCTAAGTACAAATAAGCAATAACAAGATTCCAAGGTGCATGTTTCTCAATATGGTGTAAGAAGTCATGTTTTAAAAACACAAATTCATAACTAGGTAAAGAAAACAACACACTTCCTACACCAGAAGTCTCTAGTTCTAAATATCCGGCTGCAGAATCCGAAAGAGAAAATAAGATTCTTTTTTCTAGCCAGAAAATGCTCCATAAGGTAGAAGGAACATTCAAACAAAGTCATCATTTTTTACTATGGGCAATGAAGCCAGCAAAGGGTTGTTTTCAACATAACACTAAAAGGTAAAGGTAAAGGTACCCCTGCCCGTACGGGCCAGTCTTGACAGACTCTGGGGTTGTGCGCTCATCTCACTCTATAGGCCGGGAGCCAGCGCTGTCCGCAGACACTTCCGGGTCACGTGGCCAGCGTGACGAAGCTGCTCTAGCGAGCCAGAGCCGCACACACGAAAATGCCGTTTACCTTCCCGCTAGTAAGCGGTCCCTATTTATCTACTTGCACCCAGGAGTGCTTTCGAACTGCTAAGTTGGCAGGCGCTGGGACCGAGCAACGGGAGCGCACCCTGCCGCGGGGATTCGAACCACCGACCATGTGATTGGCAAGTCCTAGGCGCTGTGGTTTAACCCACAGCGCCACCCGCGTCCCCCAACATAACACTAAGGCACAAATAATTTTTCTGTGTGCAGTGGAAGTTATTCACCATTCATCCCCAGGTGCACCCCCTAAAACTGTTCTGGGGATTCCCCCAACCCTCTGGAGACAGCAAGGAGAGTACACTGGGGAGGAAAGGGGCAAAATCCTGAAGTACTTCTGCTAATCCATGCATTAGTGCATGGTTTCAGTTGAATTCCACCCAATGTTTATAAAATGTTTACCATTACTGAAGAGGCAAAGGGTGAGGCTAAGTTTGATGTCCTTTTCGCCCGCAAGGAGAATGTGATTCATGAGAGATAGGCCAGCTTGCAGGAGCAGCCAGTGCAACGCTGTGCCAGTGGGCTCTGCCAGTTCCCCACATAGTGCAGACCTCAGCACCCTTCCCTCGCCCATCCCTGGAAGTGGCTGAAAGCCAGGAGGGTGGCTCTGCACTACCTCCTCACTGTGACTGTTGCTCCTACCTGATCAAAATCAAGAGCTCAGAAAAGCTGCTGAGTCCCTATTAATTGCCTGATGTGAACAAGCTAAATACGGTGACTTGGCTTATTTACAAAAGATGAACACAAGACAGATGGGGATTTGGAATTCTGACCCACTATTTCATAATGATTCTGCTTTATATTTAGGCAGCAAACTAGAGCTGGGTGTTCATTAAATACCCAGATGACAGAACAGGCTTCCCACTTATTTTTAAAATTGCCTATTTAGACATTCATTGCTTGCTCATTAACACTGTCCTCTGGGTGGCTCATGCAACATTCAAACAATAAAAAATATAGCAGTAAAAAAAAGTTAATTTGCTAAAATCAGCACAAGCAAAATAAAATAAATCTAAAACAGCTAAAATTATTTGCTCCAAGAACTAAAAGATGGGTTTAATGGGGCTGGGAGAATAAATAGGTCTTCACCTGGTGCCAAAGAGGTATTGATGTTGTGTGCAGGGCAAGCTGACACGCAGCATAAATTAATAATGCAGAGTTTTAAAGAATAAAAGCTTTACTGAATTAAAACAAACTTCTTCATAAACAACATGGTTCCAAACAGTTTGACTGAGATTGCATACAGACTCTGCTCACAGCTGAGACAGACAAGACTCTCACATCTTACAGAGAACACAAAAGAGAAACTGGCTACTAAGTCACATGTCAGAGTGACTCCACAGTTAGCAGTTAGGCCTGAATAATGTTAGTAGGCCCAAATGACTGTGCAGTCCCAGCACTTCCCAGCCTGCTTTGCTGCTTCTGCTCTCATGTGTCTTTGTCACGTGACACAAGCCTCATCATGGCAGAGGGCATCCCATAACCAGGGTGCCGGAACAAGGAGGGCCCTTTTCAAAGTGGACACCCACCTCCTCACTCAGAGGAGAAGATGGTGAAATGCAAACAGGGGACACAGAAAGGGCTGAACTCCTCAATGCCTTCTTTGCCTCAGTCTTCTCCGATAAAGAAAACAATGCCCGACCTGAAGAATTTGGAGCAAATGATTCAGCAGAGGAAACACAGCCCAGAATAACTAAGGAGATAGTACAAGAATACTTGGCTAGTCTAGATGTATTCAAGTCTCCAGGGCCAGATGAACTGCATCTAAGAGTATTAAAAGAACTGGCAGATGTGATTTCAGAACCACTGGCAGTCATCTTTGAGAATTCCTGGAGAACAGGCGAAGTCCCGGCAGACTGGAGGAGGGCAAATGTTGTCCCTATTTTCAAAAAGGGGAAAAGAGAGGACCCAAATAATTACCGCCCAGTCAGTCTGACATCAATACCAGGGAAGATTCTGGAGCAGATCATTAAGCAAACAGTCTGTGAGCACCTAGAAAGGAATGCTGTGATCACCAATAGTCAGCATGGATTTCTGAAAAATAAGTCATGTCAGACTAACCTGATCTCGTTTTTTGACAGAATTACAAGCCTGGTAGATGAAGGGAACGCAGTGGATGTAGTCTACCTTGATTTCAGCAAGGCATTTGACAAGGTGCCCCATGATATTCTTGTAAAGAAGCTGGTAAAATGCGGTCTTGACTATGCTACCACTCAGTGGATTTGTAACTGGCTGACTGACCGAACCCAAAGGGTGCTCATCAATGGTTCCTCTTCATCCTGGAGAAGAGTGACTAGTGGGGTGCCACAGGGTTCTGTCTTGGGCCCGGTCTTATTCAACATCTTTATCAACGACTTGGATGATGGACTCAAGGGCATCCTGATCAAATTTGCAGATGACACCAAACTGGGAGGGGTGGCTAACACCCCAGAGGACAGGATCACACTTCAAAACGACCTTGACAGATTAGAGAACTGGGCCAAAACAAACAAGATGAATTTTAACAGGGAGAAATGTAAAGTATTGCACTTGGGCAAAAAAAATGAGAGGCACAAATACAAGATGGGGGACACCTGGCTTGAGAGCAGTACATGTGAAAAGGATCTAGGAGTCTTGGTTGACCACAAACTTGACATGAGCCAACAGTGTGACGCGGCAGCTAAAAAAGCCAATGCAATTCTGGGCCTCATCAATAGGAGTATAGCATCTAGATCAAGGGAAGTAATAGTGCCACTGTATTCTGCTCTGGTCAGACCTCACCTGGAGTACTGTGTCCAGTTCTGGGCACCACAGTTCAAGAAGGACACTGACAAACTGGAACGTGTCCAGAGGAGGGCAACCAAAATGGTCAAAGGCCTGGAAATGATGCCTTATGAGGAACGGCTAAGGGAGCTGGGCATGTTTAGCCTGGAGAAGAGGAGGTTAAGGGGTGATATGATAGCCATGTTCAAATATATAAAAGGATGTCACATAGAGGAGGGAGAAAGGCTGTTTTCTGCTGCTCCAGAGAAGCGGACACGGAGCAATGGATCCAAACTACAAGAAAGAAGATACCACCTAAACATTAGGAAGAACTTCCTGACAGTAAGAGCTGTTCGACAGTGGAATTTGCTGCCAAGGAGTGTGGTGGAGTCTCCTTCTTTGGAGGTCTTTAAGCAGAGGCTTGACAACCATATGTCAGGAGTGCTCTGATGGTGTTTCCTGCTTGGCAGGGGGTTGGACTCGATGGCCCTTGTGGTCTCTTCCAACTCTATGATTCTATGATTCTATGATTCTATGATTCTTGACTCTTTATGCAGAAGAACCTGTGGAAGGGCCTCTGGCATCATTCTGAAGGTCCAAGCAAGTATATATAGGAGCAAGTACCGTATTTTTCACCCTATAGGACGCACTTTTCCCCCTCCAAAAATGAAGGGGAAATGTGTGTGCGTCCTATGGGGCGAATGCAGGCTTTCGCTGAAGCCTGGAGAGCGAGAGGGGTTAGTGCTCACCGACCCCTCTCGCTCTCCAGGCTTCAGGAAGCTCTCCGCAAGCCGTGGGAGAGCTGCCTGTTCTTTATTTCCCCCCCCCCAAAAAATAGGTGTGCCCTATGGGGCGAAAAATACGGTACATACAGGAGCCTTCAGGTAGCCTGGTCCTAAGCCATTTAGAACTTTAAAGCACTTTGAAGTGGGTTGGAAATGAACTGGAATGTAGAACAGATGATGAAGCATTTATAGGATTGTGCTCATATCTGCTAATCCCCATTAGTAAGGTTGTTGCCATTTGGGGGGTCAACTGGAGTTTCCAGATCATTTTTAAAGGCTGCCTCATTGCAATGATCAAACTGGGAGGTGGCAGTTCATAAATCATAGATCTAGGAGCACCCTGAAAAAGGGATCAGTAAATTTGCCACCTTTATTCATTGCATTGCATTGCATTCATTTATACCCTGAAGGAACTTAAGGTGCCTTACAGATAAAAATAAGATAACCAAGTTTAAAAAACATTGATAGAATTGAAACTATAAACATATGTAAAATCCATTAAAATCATACCAGTAATTACGATAAAAGCAGTAGGACATCAGCCCTTTCATCACATGCAGTCAGTTCCCCAAAGTCTGTTGGAACAAGGTCTTCACCTGCTAGTGGAAAGGCAATGGGTTCTTACCTCTCTCAAGCTCAGTTTTCTGTGTCAGTTTTGCAATTTCTCATAACGTTTTGATGAACATTATATGCAGGTTTGTCTAATGTATACAACTTTGCAAGCAATTTCCCCATGTACAGTATAATGTATTATAGTATGTTATTTTCATGAATATATGCATTTTAGACACACATACACACATTGTTATGAGTTTGTGTGTGCCAGACACCTTTAATAATCTTAGCAAGTGTTAAAAGCTAATCAAGCCAGGCTAGCTTCCTGGTGAGGTAGCCGCTGGGGTGATGGGCCATTGTGAGAACAAGGAAAAGGGGGCTCTGTGTCAGATGACAAATGGGTGGGCACCCTCCTCTAGCTCTCAGATGCTTAGGACAGAGTTTGCTGTTATGTGACCTATAGAAAAAAGTTGCAAGCTTGAAAGGCAGAGAGAACGCCATGGCTGATTTCTGCTTGAATCCAAGGTTGTGTCTCTGGAACAAACAAGACCCTTTTGGGATGCTGATGCTGTGAGCTGGCTCAGGTTGTATACATGTGTAAATAAACCATATCTCCTAAAGACCCCACAGTCTCCACTGTCCCTCATTTCCAAAAGGAAACACAAACCTTGGATGAGTTCCCGGAACACCTGGAATTTTGCACCACTTGGAGATTCGGGTGCCATACAACAGTAGGTACTCTTTTTGGTGTGTGAGTGTGTGGAGAGAGAGAGAGAGAGCTGCATCACAAAACTCAAGGAAATGTGAGTTCTGTTCTTTCCCTCTGGCTCTTGCTTTTTACTTCTCTTTCCCCTCACCCGCCTGCAACACCTGGAATGCTGGGAAGTGTAAGCCTCACATGTTATTCACCTGGAGTGCACTCATGTGCTGAATAAGAATGATGATCACCTGTGGACTTTTGAAGCTGAACCCCTCCTACATGGATCTCTGATACACGAGGAACTGCAAATGCATAAGGGTTTGTCTTCAGACATATGCTGGGGGTGTTGCTGCTGCTGCTGCTGCAGTACTTGTTGCCTGCCCTTCCCCAGCAGGTCCCAGGGTGTGCTACAATAATATAACATTCACTATTAAAAAGTTAAAATAAATTAGAGTCACAGGAATTTATCACAGTACCATTGGGTGCAGCTCATGATGCCCTGGAGATTTGAATTCATTTAAAGTAGCTAGGTGTTCCCTGACCCCTCTTTTCCTATCTTGGGCTGCAGTTCATCCCTTGCATCATTTGTTATGATATTTCCAGGTAGGGCATTGCTTTCCTTTAGTGCAGGCACATCCAACTTCAAATAGGCTGCGATCTACTCCTGGTATAAAAAACTGGCAGTGATCTACCCATTGTCATTGAAGGGACAAGGAGCATGCATAGGGTGCATGTGTGGAAGGAGGTGGCTAACTGGACTCGGGAGGGGGGAGTTTAAGTGGGGGGGAGGAAAGGGAGGCAAAAGTTCTCTCTCTGAGGAGCCAGTCGACTTCTCTCCTCTCCCCAAGCCAGCGCGCTCTCTCTCCCCGCCACCTTAAGCAGCTCTCTCTCCCCCCCACGAGCCAGCCCTTTCTCACCCCCCCCATCAAAGGGAGCTGCACACCTGATGTGGATCCCGATCGCGCCTGCCCCCCTCCCTCCCCCATTGTCAAAGGGACACAGCACCAGGGCTGCTGCAGCAGCAGTGAAGGCCGGGCCGGCAACATTCCTTGCACTTGCCACCCAGCCCAACCTTCCCGCCGGCGATGGCGGTGGCGGCAGAGGGTCCCAGCTGCGGGGGCAGCAACATTCCTTGCCCGCTTTATTTAATCCCATGATCGACCAGGATTACTCCCGCGCTCTACTGGTCAATTGCGATCGACCAGTTGGACATGTCTGCTTTAGGGTGAAGACAGAGGCCAATTCTTACACATGCCCTTCTTAAATCTCAGCTCATCTGTAAGCTCCTTATGCAAGCCCACCTTTCTTTCTTGTTGGAATTGTCTTCATTTGGGCCTTCTGGTTGTCAGAGTTTCTATGAAGATATTCTGACCTGGTGGATAGGGGTGGGGTTTTGCTGGGACAGAGATTATATCTTGGCAAAAACATCTCTAGACAAAGCTTAACCACTTCTCCTGACTCCTTTAGCGTGAGATATTAGGAGCTGAAGTGTTAGGTTTAGCACTCTGTTGCTTGCTTGAGGTGGAATCAGGCTACAATCAAATCTGGATCAAATTTGGATCAACACTTCTAAAGCAATATATTTTGCTATCAAACCACACAACCCAATGGAAGCACATTTGTTAAGTCAAATATTTTTGGTGAGTGGTATGTCAGGGCAATTAAGGTAAATTACCCACAACTACAGTGCTCTGCTTATTGGCAGCATGATTTGCTTCCATGATGATTTGAAAGGTGTTTTTGATCTTTTGGTGTTTAGAAAGCATGGCAAATTTAACTTTTATTATGCTTTGACCCAGTGGAACAAAGCTTTCATGGGTTTTAGAGTGTGCACACATATGTATATCTTGTGGCTTAAATTCGGAAACTGCTGTTCCAAAACTTCCACAGGTGGTAAATTTCATCTTCATCATTGTAAGAACTTCTGTGGGTTTCCTGTTATTCTGCAGAACAAGTAATTAGCTGCTCTCCACTTAAGGAAGGAATAACTCTGGGTCTTTAGGATTTACGCCAAACATTCAGACGGAGGCTGGTATCCAACCAAGTGCAGAAGCCAGCAATGGGATGGAGGAGTTTCAGGCGTCTAGCTTGGCTTGGAATACATTTAAGCTGAAGACAAAATGAAGCTGGCTCCCCCTAGCATAAGAACAGAGGGAAAGCCATGAAGAATATTTTATGGGGGAAAGCATTTAGTGCACCCCACAGAGAAGCCAAAATATACTAATTTATGAAAAGTGAACTTGCTTAGCCTAGCCTTTGTTTGCTTTTTCTTTCCTTTGGGCCCTTAATTCCTACGCTATGAGCCAGGACATCCCAGTGTGCTATGTGCAAATGTGCCATAGGAAATATATTAAATAATTAAAGGCTCCTGTGAGTCTACACAGGATGTTTTTGGTTGCATCTCCTTGATGTGTTGATCTGACCATGTCTGCTTCCAATCAGTCTCTGCAGCTGGAGGGGGGCTAATTCTGCCATTCCACAACATGTATTCAATCAGTGACTCCTAGTACAGAGAGAGGGCAGAATTATCTGCCATCAGAGGATATTTCACGTTGTGTCTCTGCATGAATCTCTGGTCTTGGCTTGTTTCCAGTAAGTAGGCAAGCCCAGGATAGTGATTCATATAAAAAAATACATAGGGTAGGCACTTGTGAGGCAAGGTAATTCTTACTCTTACTTACTTTCAACATAAACCCTTTCTCTTGTAAGATTAGTGGTTTTTTTCCGTGGGGGGGATGCAGGGGTATGCACACCCCTAAACATTTTGTGAATCTCACTGGAGAAGAAACAAAAAATTCTAGCATGGTGAATCATCAGTTCTGCTGCTACCCCTGATGGTGGCCTCATTTCCTGTCACGGTGTTTCCTGAGTCTCAAATGGAAGCGAGTGTTTAATGTGAGTACTCCTAAACATTTTTTTAGGAAAAAAATCACTGCATAAGATTAATATATTTTCTAATTTTAATTCTGAAAAAAGTGCCTCTGATATCAGAAGTTTAGGAAATGTGGCCTTAGGCTACAGAAATATCCACTGGCAGCACTTTCTCAGGCTGTGTTTCCACTGAAGTTGCGCTCTAGTGCTTCAAAACTGATGTAGGACTCACATTATGCACTGTTTCTCCCTACAAAACCATTCCACATGGACAACTATATATTGATATTATTTCTAGCTTAGTTTCTTTCATGAGAAACTGTCAGGAGCCGGAGTCAGGAGTAGGTCAGAAATAAAACACTTGGTGTCAGTGAAGAAACCCAAACATCACAGGCCTGGTGATCACAGCAACTCTTCTGAGTAGGTCTTGCCCCAGTGAGGCAGCTGCAAGGACTTAAGGTCCCCCCCCCCTTGCCACTGTTCCCTAGTTTCCTCTTCCCCTGGCTTCTTCCCAAACAATCTGAGGCTTCAACACCTTGTCTATCTCTGCTTCTCTTCATACCTCTCTTCATATCTTCATATCTCTTCATACCTCTTAGTTTCTGGGAGACCAGGGGAAGGGGAGCTGGTCGTAGCAGGACGACTAGACTCCCTGGATTCTTCAGCAGCCTGCCTCATCTCTGTCTCTTGCCCTCTCCTCCTCTCCTGCCTCTGAGTCTGGATTGCTCTCTGCCCTAGCCTCTTCCTGCACTGTTGCCTCTTCTGCTTCTGACACCTCCTCCTCCAAGCCTGCTCCTTTTCTTCCTCTGACCACTCATCATCATCCCACCACCAATCCCTGGCTCTGAGACTTCTTCCTCTGGGGGTTCCCTTGGGGGTTTCCCAGTCGGTGCCTTTGCATCCAGTCAGTCCATGAAAGATACTCAAAAATAAATGGGTAATAAAAATGTCCCTTGGGCGCTGTGGGTAAAACCTCAGTGCCTAGGACTTGCCGATTGCATGGTCGGCGGTTCGAATCCCCACGGCGGGGTGAGCTCCCATTGCTTGGTCCCTGCTCCTGCCCACCTAGCAGTTCGAAGCACCCCTAACGGGAAGGTAAACGGCGTTTCCGTGTGCGGCGCTGGTGCTGGCACACCAGAGCAGCTTCGTCACGCTGGCCACGTGACCCGGACGTGTCTCCGGACAGCGCTGGCCCCTGGCCTCTTAAGTGAGATGGGCGCACAACCCTAGAGTCGGACACGACTGGCCCGTATGGGCAGGGGTACCTTTACCTTTACTAAAAATATCCCTTGTGGAGGAACATTAAATCAGTGACACATTCCATCCCTAATATCAAAAACAGTACTGCTGAAACATAGATTTACTACTTCAGTGAATATTAGAAACAACAAATCATATCAACTCTCTGCGAAGGAAGTATCTGCACAGAGCAGTACTACACAAAATAGCGTAAGACCTTGTGGGAAGGATTTGCAAAATCAAGACTCATTGGTATAAATTTATTCAATACTGGAGCCAAACAAATAATTATCAGAATATTGAAAAATAAGCATGGGTTATTATCAGAACAAACAATATGTGCAAACCCCACCTCCCACAAATGTTAATAACCGTATTGTTAAAATACTCAAACAAATGTTATAATTTAGGCACCAAGATGCAGAAGATACATATTGTTGAGAGTTTGGGGAATTTGATTGTTGAAATAGCCAGGCAAGACAGTTTCTTGGTGAGTTAATGCCCCTTAGTTTGTTCACAGGCTGCAATAATGGATGTTTTTAGTTTGGTCCAGTGTTCCTCGATATTATCAGGGAATTCTGAAAGCAGATGGTCCTTAAGAGTTGTTTTTAAGCAGTCCTGCTTAATAGGATCTTGAAGGGCTTGAGTGTTCATTTTGTGCCTTGGTTTCCTTCCTTGAAGCCTGCTGTCAGGGGCTCAGGGACTGAGCCACAGGAGAAGGAGGAGATGGAGAGCGAAGGGGAACAATCGGAGGGGAGCGCAGGAGGGTGTGACAGTGACCAGAGAGATTCCCTGAGTCTCTCCAGCGAATCAGAAGATTCCCAGAAGGAGGCCCCCAGGGTCAGGGCAAGGGGGGCCAGTGGGGAGTCGCCAAGCGGCAGCTGGAAATCAGGGGTAGCTTCCCCACTAGAGCGCAGCGGGGGGGAAGAATCCCACAGATTAGACCAAAAGCTTCCTCCTGCAGGAGGAGGGAGTGAGGCAGGACTGACCACGCCTCCGTCAGAGAGTGGAGGGGCGGAGGAGAGAGCAGGGCCGTCCAGCCTCCCGGAAGGAGAAAGCAGTGAAGGGAGCAGTGTAGCCGTTAGGAGGAAAGTGGGCGGCTGGGCGCGAGCGCCAAGTTCAAATGTAGAGGCGCGAGGGACAGCAGAAAATCCGGATTGGGAGCCAGGTCCCAAAGCCCGCCGGAGACAGGGGGAGGAGTCAGAAGAATCCGCCTCCGAAGAGTCCAGGAGGGTTGGGACCCCAGAGGGCAGGAGGACCCGGAGGCGAAAGGAGCAGAGGGAGGAAAGGAAGAGGTGGAGCAAAGCTCGGGTATTGAACTGGTGTAAAGGAGGGGCGGATTCAGACGGGACTTCGCCGGTCTAAGGACTCAGACGTAGCGCTGCGCGCCACGGATGTCAAACCAACAATGAACCACAATAAAGACTTTTGTTTATAAAGAGCAACTGGCATTGGTCCTTTGTGAGCTGGGACCTGAGGCAGCCGCTGACACCTGCGTTAAGGGTATTATATTGATAGCCATTGTGGAGCGTATTAATCGGTGATCTATCCAGCATTCATCAACATTCATCATACCTCTCCATGAATTCAATGTTCTTGTTCAGGTAGACCTTTCCAGAAGAATGTGTAGCCTCCTTTTTCTTCCTTCAGTTGTCCCTCGCCTGCTCTTCGAGTTTCTTGAAGCGGTGCAATACCAATGTTAAAATATCGCAGCTCTCTTACAATGATTGGCAGTTCTGCATTCGGGACGCTCATTATCTGTGTTATCCAACAAAGTACATATATTCCATGTTCCAAATTTCAATTGTCTTTTACCTCCGCTGGGTGGTAACCCCACTGGGTGTGGTAATCCAGTCAGGGGGAAAGGGAGGCAGACCATGTTTAGGGCACCTTTTCTAGCCCCTCCCTATTTTCGGGGTGAGCAGAGTAGATCCTAAAAAGGGCTGATCAGTCATGGATACAGCTGCCAAGCTGCTCAACTCCCTCATTCCTTGAGTCGGAACGACTGAATCTGTATCCACTACCCATGTTCATGACTTGGGGCTTCCAGATTTCACAATCATGCCCCCGTTACCATTTGCTGATCGCCATGGGACTTTGGGGGTTTGGGTTGGGTTTTTGGAAGACACCTGTGTGTGAATTTGTTTTATGTGTGTAGATCAGTGCACGCTGACCAACGCACAGTCTTCGCAGTAAGGCTCTATTCCGATGGCCTGAGTATCACAACAACCAGTAGATTCTTATCTGCTGCAGTCTTCATCCGTCTGCACAGTTGTTGTAACATACCGCTTGTTATCATCCACATGTTCTGCCATTGAGGACTTCTTGGATCATTCTTTGTCTGGCTCCTCCCCTTTGACCTTACCGCCTTGGGTGATCCTGCTGGGAGTATTAGATTCCCGATGGCTTCGCTCACAAGGGTCATAGGAACATGCAAGCCCACTCACCACGAAAAGGTGATGATCCAGCGAGTGAAAAGGGAAAGGCACACTGAGATGGGAGGAAGGGTGTGTGCGGCCTCAGTGTGCACATGCATGTGGCCCTTGCTATCAGAGATGATGTTGATGCCTGGCCTAGTCCCACCAGCACCTAATTCATTCCCACATAGCCCAAGATGTCCCTGAGTGTTATCCAAATTTCATTCAGTCTGTTAAAGAAAGTCTGAAGGATTCTGAGATCCAGTGGCTTTGTACCCTGTTGGATTCAACCAGTGCTATTTTTCTGGAAAAAGAGGTGCTGGAATTCACCATGAATGCCTCCCTTGTTCTCTTATAATGGCAATGGTGTCCACCTGAGAACTGAGTTTTGGTTCAATGCAGAATTAGATCTATTACCTCTGCTAAGTAAGTATTATTCAGTTGATTGTAAACAGTTCAAAGGCAGCCCTACATATAACACATATTTGCCATGGGTAATGCAAAGGTGGCATTGGGGAACAGCGTTCTACATGGTTCTGTAATTACTTATTGGCCAACTAAAAACTCTTGGGGTAGCCTGAGCTTCTTAAATAATACTTCCATTGTATTTTTTTATATGCATGAAAGGCCAAATGCCTAGTGGGCATGATTAAAATGGTTCATCTGAATATAGTGTTTCAGCGAAGAATCTGTCCTGTTCTATTAGAGAAGATTGATCCACACACCAGTGCAGATAATTTTGTGTAATTTTTAGAGTTCCTAAATACTTTGCAATCAGAAATTCAACTTTCTTTGTTATAGCTTAGCAAACACCAGAGATATTGAAATTTTGTGAACCCAGAACTAAGATCATGAACGGCACATCTTCAGGATCTCACCAATGATCTCTATACCTCTTGATTTGTGCCAATATAACATGAGGCAGAGAGTTCAGGGTTTTTCCACGTTTAAGTCACATGCACAGTTGATAATAAGCAACTATTGTTAATGCATCTAGTCTGAACATGCAGCTTGTGCAACCAAAGCCAAAGTATACTTGTTCAGCAAAGATTAGGGAAAATCTGGTACAATGTTTTGCACAACAGCAACTGAGAAGACTACATTCTCACATGTTGACACAGGATTGACAGGCATGTGTATTAGGGAATCCCTTGTGTGTGAAATGCCCACCCACCTGATTCCTAAAACACTCTGCTCCAATGGGACTTTTAGTCAGAGTTGAACCAAGCCCCACCCCTTGCATGCATCAGAACACTCTTCAAACTAGAAAAGGTGTCCCACACAGAGATTATAGAAAAGGAAGTGATTTATTATCACACATTAAAGGTAATTTTAACAATAAAATGCAGCATAGTACTGGGCACACACAAACAATATTCTAACACAACCACGCAGGCGTTCTAACTAAAAATGGGTGATTGGCAATGAAGGCAGAGATTACCTCTGATTTAAATCACTCTGGAAATGGTGTGTGTGGTGGAAGAGCTGCAACTCAGGCACTGATCTCAGGAGTCTATGCCAAGTGATTTCAGAAAGCAGGATTCGTGCCACAGACCCATTGCCAAGTCTTAGGTTTGAAGTCCAGCAGCAAGTTAAATATGTCCCAGGGTGCATACAGAGGTTACTCAGAGGTCATCTCCACAGAGATGGCAGATTGAAATGGCACCCTCGGATATCACACAGAGATGACATGCCGAGCAAGCCGGAAGTCTGGTCTTGTAGGATTTGTAGGGGATCCGAAAGTGTGTCTGGGTGAGTTGGCATCATGACTAATGAGAGGAGATCAAAATGAGAGAATGTAAAGAGATTGTGTTAAATCCATGTAAGTGTGTTTGGGGATCGGGGAAGGGTTACAGGAGAGAAGACCCCCAAAAGATATGGGGGAAGGTTCTGGTAAGAGGTCATTTGGATATATAAACAAACAAAAAAGCATCCTTCTGAAAGGATTTATCTTTCAATAAGAGTTGTTTTTCACAGTGGAACAGACTCCCACAAGAGCAAATGTGATTGGGCCCTCCCAGCCTCCTACTGAGGATCAAGTATTACAATACCTTGTGCACCTCAGGAGGCTAGGGTACCCTGCTAAGACATTTTCCATTCAAAATGCTGCTATCGCCTTCTTTAGTAAATGTATCTATTCGTTGACCCCTGCACAACATTCGTGGTACACAGGGCAACTGAAGGCTGGTGTAGACTTCAGCCACCAAGCATGGAGGGAAGGAAGCCAATCACTTTTGACCTTTGCTGCATACATAGGGTTTTAAGAGACATTTGCTGGTCAAAATACGAATGTTGCTTGTTCTCAGTGGCATACGCCATAGCATTCTTTGCAGCCCTCAGAGTGGGTGAAATTGTCAATGAGGGTGAGCCAGGTGTCTCCTTCAGGGGGTTACTGTTAGTGGACAGAAATTTGTCTCCCTCAGAATTGGTAATATGCATCTGACAATCTAAAACCGACCAATCAGGTAAAGGCGCCCTTATCAGACTCTCGGCATTGGAGCACAAGGGTCTGTGTCCCATAAAGGGTGCCAGGAGATAACTCTACCTTGGGCCTCCTAGTCCAGGCCCCTTCCTTATTCACCAAGATCACTCTCGCCTGGCTTCACACCAGTTTACCCGCGTGATGTGTAAAGCCATCCAGGCCTGTAGTCTTCCAGCCATGGAGTTCACGGCGCATTCCTTCAGGAATGGTGCTGAATCAAGGATATGGGATGCTGGAGATCTAATGCATACAGAAGGCATATCCACAATAACCCACAGTAATCACACTCTATTACTCCTTTATTTTCAGGTTACCCAGTGATGAACATATGGATAGTGGGACACAGTGCATGCCATCGATACCGGCTTGGGTAGCTGCCTGGGGCTTCCTGAAAACGTAAGTCTCCTGGGTCACAAGGCATGGCTTGAAATGGGAGGAGTTTATGCCAATGGTGACGGTCAGAGCTGCCTTACATGCCCCCCCCCCAGCGCTCTGATTGTTCAACTGGGAGAGAAGGATCTGGTTCTAAGGAAGGGCACTTGACTTTAATCTGGTCCCAACTTGTGGAGGGGTTGTTGGCGTGAGTGCCGTCACCCGTCAGCAATCAACAGAGCCAGGAAAATGGCTAATCATGCAGTGGCCTGGACGGTGCAACTCTTGAATGGTCTAGTGATATGGCACCCCACCATTACTTTTCACCAGGAGGCCTTGTTTCACAACGATGGCTTTCACCTTTCCGATTGAGTAATGATATTTGGCTGGCTGACATCATGGAGAACATTAGAGATCAGTTGCAGATGTGAGGGTGTTGGTAGCTAGCCCTTTGGCTTGAGTGGCAATTAGGCATTGGGTAAGCCTTTGTTTATGGGAGTGGAGGGTGTAGCCCTACGCCTGCCCCTCCTCAATAAGGGTATCCTGTTAAAGGGATGCAGGGGTGTGGATTCTGTCCAAAGCTTAGTCATGGGCTAGGGCCACGCCATGACCCATCAGGGACCCCGGGGGTGCCCCCAATTTGACGTATGTCATAGGGCTCCCCCTACTGGTGGTTTACCCTTAGTGGGACTACCTGCAGACAGGTAGGAGTCATGATATAGTTGGATTACACTCAATGCCTAAACTAAACCGCTCTGTAACCAATAAAGTTGTGGCCTATTTAACCTAAATATTTGTGTCCATGTGTTTATTATCTAAGGGAACTGTGGGGTCCGGGGCCTCACCACACAAGCAACAGACAGTCTCTCACGTTTCCTTCTTTGTGATGGCAGCAGAGACTTGAAAATAGTCCAGCCCTGGGACTTGTTCCACAGAGGTTAGGGGAATATGGGAATATGGGCATGGGAACAGTTGAGAATAACTAGGAACAAATCTTTTGTTATTTTACTACGTTGAAAAGAATTTCTGTTTTTGTTTAAACTTTATATTGGCACTGCTACAGGTGCCACATCATACCCGTTCCACATTTATAAGAACATGAACATTTAGTGTGGCAGCGTGAGACAACCATTTAGTGTGATCAGATGACACTTTGGAACTCCCTGCATATTGAGATCAAGCAGATGTCTCTTTTCAGTGCCTGCTAAAATATTGTTTAGACAAGCCTACCCAGATGCTTAGAAAGTTGAGGCATTTTTAATGTTTTAGTATTTTAACATTTGCATGTTTTAAAGTAAAGTTATAATTTTAATGGCTTATCCACACGTATCTTTCTTCTGCTCTTTCCAGGCATGGTCCATGGTTTTTTTGCTCCAAAAAGTAAGTGTGAATAAGTCCTGTCGGGGGAGACCTGGGTTCAAATCCCTGTCCAGACATGGAGTTCACCTGGCATCTTCAGCTGAAATCCTATCCCACATCCATGGAATTGTCCTGTTAGCAGTGGCGTAGCGTGGGGGGTGCAGGGGGGGCCAGCCGCACCGGGCGCAACATCTGGGGTTAGGGCAAATCCACGGGTTAGGGGACGCAAATTACTTGCCTTGCCCCGGGTGCTGACAACCCACGCTACGCCACTGCCTGTTAGACCAGCCATTTCTATGTCTCTCAACCTAGCCTTATCTCATGGGGATGTTGGGAGGACATAACAGGACAACTTCACAATACCCTTGCAGAAAGCTTTACCAATACAGTGGTACATCGGGTTAAGAACTTAAATTGTTTTGGAGGTCCATTCTTAACCTGAAACTGTTCTTAACCTGAGACACCACTTTAGCTAATGGGGCCTCCTGCTGCTGCCGCTGTACCGCTGCCGCTTGATTTCTGTTCTCACCCTGAAGCAAAGTTCTTAACCCGAGGTACTATTTCTGGGTTAGCGGAGTCTGTAACCTGAAGCGTCTGTAACCTGAAGCATCTGTAACCCGAGGTACAGTGTATTCAGTATTCAGTACCCACTGTATTCAGACCTTACTGATAAATATCCAGTACTTATACTCTCCTGACACTATTCTTAAGAGCAGAAGTCGGAACTACATCTAACACATTGGTTCTTCTTCAGCTTCAGCACCAAACTAATCTAGAAAAGTGTCCCATTGTCAAGACTTGGCCTTTTGGTTTTCTGATGCAAACATGAGCAGCCAACACACTTTTTTAAGCCTGTGTCATGACTCTGTTGCTGGAGGAACTGCCGGCCAAGTGAAATTAGCAAAATTGGCAGGCAACCGACCAGCAAAGCACACCTGTGCTTCAAAGCCTCTACACTAACAAGCCTGTGACATGTTAACAGCTTGCCCTCCCTGCCTGAGTTTCCAGAGATCCCCCACACAGGGCTGCTGGATCAGGGACTTGTACAAACTAGTTTACCTCACACAGTGTTGCATCCTCAGGCTAGTCTTGTTGCTTAGCAAAGAGGAAGGAGAGAGAGAACACCAAAACGATACTACACCAGAGGCACCTTCAGGGAAGGTAGAGGGTAACAATGTCATTCCCAGCCTGAACCTTCAGAACACTTGAGATTATTCTTCCAGATCATCCATTTTCTGGCCAACTTTTCCTAAACAATTACATGGGTACCAGAAATACACACCAAAGAAATAAATCCCTTGCTTTAGAATAAATAATTATGTTTGAATGTTTCATCAGTGCTGACATTGTTGCTGCAGTTATATGAACTATAAAAAGTAACCAGAATAAATGTTATAAAAGCACACTGCTGTTTTGCTTTTGTTTTGCAATTTAATCCTGATTAAATTTCAGTGCCTGCCTTCGAATCTTGCTAAGAATATTGTTCCTTCCTCACTCCTAACAGAACTGGCACCAGTCTCTTGTCACTGCTGCACCTGTTCCTGGAGAATGCAAACACATGCCTTATTGCATCATATTTGGATTATTATAATGTACTGTACTTGAGGGTTGTCTGCCTCTCTCCCTCCTACTCTTCTGGAAGAGCTGTTGGAAACTAGCTGGCCCAGAGCACAGTGGCCAACTTTTGAGCAGGGGCCAGTCTGCATATAAGAAGCTTGTCACTCATTGAGTGAAATAGCAGCACTATCTTCTATTTCGCTCTGGGCACAATTCAGAGTAGATGGCTGTTTTCTTAAATTGTTTAAATCTGCTGATTTGGAATAACTTTTACTGCTGCCATTCCATTGATGAATTTTGTTGGTTTTGTTTTCAGAGCTTTAAAACACAGACACTGCACTCAGCCCACTGAACAGCTACCACACCTGTGCAGTGCTGAAGCAGCTGTGCAGATATTAAATATTGTATACTAAACACTGCATATCTCTGATTATCTGATTACGACTTCAGTCTCCTAATAGCTGCTAGTAAGATACTATAATGTTATGATTTGGTGGAAGGTTGGCTGTATGCCAGATACCCTTCTAATCCAGCACATATTCAATTCCTGGAATAGCCAAACTAGCTTCCTAAATGTAATTCTCTCTAAGAATGGGCCATTAAGGAAGTGGCTTTGTGCCAGATAAAAATGAGTACCCCCCCCCCACTTGCTGGTAGTTAGAAAGACAAAAGGCCAGAGTTGAGAGATGAGGTGTGTGAGAGATAGAAGCTATAAGCAAGGCAGCAGGCTGGGAAGACAGAGTGTGAATGCTTTGAGCCCATCCATCACTGGCTCAGGTTGTATATTTCTATAGAGGTAAATAAACCATATATCATAAAGTTACCACAGTCTCCGCTATCCCTCATTCTGAGGAAACCAAACCTAGGAAGGCACTTGGAATCTCACACCACTTGGAGTTTGGAATGGCAGACAACAATATAAACAGAAAGCATATAATGGAGCAGCAAAGAAGAAACAGTTGAGATAAATTGTTAGGTGTTTTGCCCAGGAAGAAATAATGTTAATGTGGGGCAGACTGAGCATTCATCTTTATCCTCTGAAGTCATGCCTAAGAGAAGGACCCAATTTATGGAATATTGTACACCTGATAATGGAAGAACCATCTTATTTATCACTGAATTCCAGAAAAGAAAGAACACTACTTTTATTGTGTTCTGCAACAGTCTTCAAGCTGGAACATCCCACGTTGTCAGGAAAGCATAATGAAGGCAAGAAGGGTGGAATGTTCCAAATAGAAGACTCTTTATATATCCCTCCACCCCTCATCAGTTGGAGACTGGATCATCCTCCTTTAGCATTGCAGATGGAATGAGGGCATGTCTTAGAGCATGTAAGAACGAGCTCTGAATGGCCGCCATTGTCACTCATCCTTTCATCTCCTAATAAATTTTGGCTCCTGTCTAATTCATTACATTACCTGATATGAAGTCATGTGCCAGGAAAAGAAAGCCTGCTGTAAGCAATCTAGATGAAAGATTAGCTTCTTTTAGAGATGTGCATTACATAGTTTAGGAAATTGATCTAGTAATTAGCTACTTTAATTATTTCTTTCCTATCTGCAATAGATGAGGCCAAATGTAAACATTTTAATAGCCATATAATTGAACATCCATTGAAATAAAAATTACAGTCTTGATTTATCTTCTGCCCCATCTTTGTAATGCAATAAATCTTCCTTTGTGGTATAGATCAACAATGGATCATTGTTTTAATTGAGTTTGACACCATTCCCCCCCAAATGGCAATATGCTGTAACACAATGCAAAGACCAGATTTGATTATCAGAACACTTTGGATGGGAAAGGGTGAATGAAGTGGTGATGCACACATGGGGAATAACCAGGAGCACCACTTATTTGCTGTATGGCTGCCACCTTTTAACCTGGCAAATTTTAGACACTCTTGTTATTCACATTTGCTCACAAGTCCCATTTACAAAGATTCCTAACAACATTCATTAAAAAAATGTCCTCCTTGGATTGGAATAACTGTTGACCAGTTGTAAATATCCCTTTCTTTGGGAAGGTGGTGGAGAGAGTAGTGGTAGGGCAGCTGCAAACATTCTTGGATGCCATGGATCTGTCCCAATCTGGATCCAGACCTGGCCATGGGACTGAGCTGGACTTGGTTGGCCTTTCTCTTCTTCTTTGGCGATCACTCATAGCCGAGTAAGATTGTCTTCCATAAATATGGTTTTAACAATGAGTCCGTAAGTGACTGTGGAGGCCAATTCTGGATCCACAAGTCATTCCACAGTGGGGACATTGGTTTCTGGGTGGGAGTTGATCACGATGTGGATTTGCCAAGCATGCCTTCCTCCTAGCACGTTTCTCCTTTGTGTCCTGAGTTCGAGTGTCTTCAAAGCCCATGACACCTTTGGTGAAGGCTGTTCTCCAACTGGAGCGCTCGCAGGACAGTGTTTCCCAGTTGTCAGTGTTTATACTACATTTTTTTAGATTTGCCTTGAGACAGTCTTTAAACCTCTTTTGTTGACCACCAGCATTATGCTTTCCATTTTTAAGTTTGGAATAGAGTAGTCCAACTACTCTATTCCAACATGACCAGTCCAACAAAGTTGATGTTGATCTTTGCTTCTTCCTGATATTAGTACACTGATATTAGTTTGCTTGTCTTCCCAAGTGATGTGTAAAATTTTTCAGAGACACCGTTGATGGAATCTTTCGAGGAGTTGGAGGTGGCGTTTATAAGTGGACCATGTTTCACATGCATTTTGGTAGTACAATACCTTGTAAACAAGTATTTTGGTTCCCCTGCGAATGTCCCAGTCCTCAAACACTCTGCACTTCAATCGGGAGAAAGCCGCACTCGCAGAGCTCAGGCGATGCTGGATTTCGGCATCAATGTTGGCCCTTGTGGAAAGATAACTGCCTAGGTAGGAGAAGTGATTGACATTTTACAACGTTACACCATTGAGTTGGATTTGTGGCGCTGCAGAGGAGTTATTTTGTACTTGTTGCTGCAGCACTTTGGTTTTTTGGATGTCTGACTCCTCCCCTTTGACCTTACTGCCTTGGGTGATCCTGCTTGGAGTACGAGATTCCTGGCAGCTTTGCTCACAAGGGTCATAGGAACATGCAAGCCCACTCACCACGACAAGGTGATGATCCAGCGAGTGGGTTGGACTTTACAGACAGTGGGACAAGGGGAGTGTGGCCTGGGTCTGGGTCTCTCCATGGCTGAACTGGCTTTGTGGAGTGGGAATTGTGGGCACTCTTACAATGGTGTCAACCCTACTTCAGCTGAACCTTCCTCACAGGATTATTGTAAAGAAAAGAATGTGTGAGGGAAGGGATTGTGTACAACACATTCCACAGATAGATAGAATGGGGGGGGGGCGGAAATGTAGCTGTAAGCTTCTGGGTTAGCGCCTCCGGCAATGGCGGATTTCCTCTGATCGGGAGGAATCCGCTTCGTGGAAATCAGGGTCTGGACCGCCACGGCGAGGCGGAGACCCATTAAAAACCACAGGCAGGAGAAGCCTGTGGACGTGGGATTCGGCTGGCACCTTTTGCGCCTCCCCTACTCGCGGGGAAACCCGGTTTTGGGGATCCAGAGCGACGTGGGGTGAGTGGCGCGGTGCTTTGAATCGGCTGCTTTTTTCACAGAGTGAAGCCGCATTGCTGTTGACTTTTTTCCTGTGGACAATTGGACTTTAAACAACTACCCATCAGTAGAATGGAAAATTGGATTTCTAAACATCTTAATTTGGCACCGAAACGGGAAGGTTTCAAACAGGAAGTCCGCCTTTCTCTTTTGTAAATAGATTGAAGCAAAGACATTGCAAGCTAAAGTCTGGAAAGTCTTTCGTAAAGGATTAAATCTCCATCGGTTAAAATTACTAAACCCCCCTTGGAAGCAGGAGAGGGGGGGGGATCTTAGATTGTTTAAGCCTGCAGGAGAGAGAGTGAAGAAAAATAAAATACCACCGTTTTGAACCTGGGAACGGGCTGCCAGTAAGATCGACGTTTTGGGAAAGTTCATTGACTGTGAATACAATGTATGTTGACAGATAGCCTAATAAGAGAAACATATTGATTCCATTGTTTCCTTTTGCACTTAAAAGGAGCAAAATATTTGAAAATTGAAACTAATTTTGTTGCTGAATCTGCTTTTAAAAGGACGGATAAGAATAGAAATTGTTTCCCCTAGAGGGAGCTTTTGAAACTGTTACAGGAGTGGAGCTGGGGAATTTCCCAGCTGCAGAGATTAAAGCCGTGAGAATCAGAGATTGACCTTGGACAAGAATGTTGACAGAAGAAGCCTTAGTGATTGCTTTTTGCAAGACAAGTGCTCTATTGGAACAGCTTCATGAGAAGACGGATGTGATGATTACTAAAATTGACAATTTGGGACAAAAAATGACTGATTTGGGACAAAAAGTGAATACTTATACAGAAACTACTCAGGAATTGATTCAGGAATCTGTTTTGACATGGCAAGCTGTGGAGAAGAAGAAGGAGAAGATTGTTCTTGAACCTCAAGTAATACAAGTGGAGAGAGCCCCGGCCTTTCAGAGGCAGTTTGATGAACATAAGCTGTTGCCTTTTACGATTGAATCTAGAGAAAGCCAGATTTGGAGGGATGGAGTCCCGCTTGGACTGGAGAAGGAAAGTTGGATAGCTCCCCTTATGCAGGGATGTTCTGGCTTTTGGGATCTGGTTTTGGGTCATGGGGAGATTGGAGTTGTGGGGGCCTTTAGCTTTGGAGGGATTTTGAAACACGCTCTGAAATATCTTTTGGATTTTAGTTCTGACTATGGAGAATGGGCTGACCTGTCGAGAAGGAATAAAGACATTGTTAGGCTGGAGTCTCCCCAAGATCTACTCCTCAGTGCCAAAGGAAGGAAATTAAGAACAAGATCAGCAGAAGATAAAGTAAAGTGCAGGTATAAATATGAAGAAGATCTGCAGAAGGGACAGGGAAAAGAGTTAAGAGCCTCAGACAGAAGATCACCAGGTTGATGGACCATATGGAATTGATAGAAAGGACTGACAGAATCCGAGACCAGGGAGAAGAGACGGTGGATGAAGATTGGAAGAAAGTTTAAAAATTTATTTAGAGAAATATTGTAAAATTAATGAGTGTTAGAAAAATGTTGGAATGAAATTACATGGCTTTAGTAGAAATGTTATAAGGAGTTAAGTATAAATAAGTTTTAGGGTTTTTTATGGTAAGATAAGGTTAAAATAAATTAAGATAATTAAATGACAGAAAACAGTGAAAGATGGAAAGGATTTGCTGAAATAATTAATAACAAGAATACAAAAAAGGGAGGTGTGAGGAGGTCGATGAAACAAGTTAATGAAAGATAAAGATATGGAAATATTGGATGTGTTTTTAATTGTTTTTGTTTTTGTTTTGATGTATTGTGTCTTTTTTATATATATATGTATCGTAATGTATTGATTTGTATTGTTTACATTTTTTCTTTCTTTTTTTACTTCTTTCTGTAATCTTAAACCTTTAATAAATATTATTTTTTAAAAAATGTAGCTGTAAGCTGCCTTGGGTCTCTGTCAGGGAAACGGGCGGAATAATGATAATAACAATAATAATGATAGAAACTGTGAGAATGATCATAAACATACCAGAGAGTAAATCATATTGAACTCAGTGGGACTAAGTTCTGAGTAAAAATGCTTAGGATTGCAGTTACCTGGGAGTAAGCTCCATTGAATACAGTGGCACTTACTTTTGAGTAGACAGTATAAGGCTCCATTTACAATAAAAGAATCAACACCCCACACATTACCTAAAAAATTGCTCATTGCTGAAGCATTGCAATTAAAGAATTTAAAGTGGGTTGGTTACCTTTTTCTTCAAACTTATAGGAAGGGCTTTGTATGCCAGCTTCACCATTTCCTTCAATTTGATGCAAGTATTTTATTTTCGGTGCAAACAGGACTCCGTTTTTGCACCTTACACACACATCACTTTTGATTGTTCTAGAGGGAGGAAGGGAGGAAAAAGGAAAACCAAGACATTCTGGGATCAAATCAGAAACCAGGATGGCTTCTGTAATTCTGGGACTGTCCCTGGAAAATCAGGATACTTGGAGAGTATGAGTGAGCTTTCCAGCTCCCTGCTGGTTATGCTATTTGGGTTGCCACATTGCACTAATGTATCCCCAGTTGTATTTAATACCTGTTTGAAGCTGTTGTGAGCAGTCATTAGGCTTTTGGGGGCAAGCTGCTATTCATATGCTTGTGACAGCAGCTCTCGTTCTCCTTAACACCTGAATTTGTTGTGCAGGCTCTGCACTGATGCCTAGACATAGGTGTGGGGCAGATTAAGGAAAATAAGATGAGATTTAATTCCAGCAAGACAGAGGCACTGTGGGTGTTTTGTTCCCATGAGAAATCGGTCAGTTGCCTACTCTGAATGGGGTTGCAGGTAAGCAGTCTTGGGGTGGGGGTGGGGGCAGTGAGGCTTCAGTGATGAGAAGCACCTTTTCCCAGCTGTGCCTGTTATGACAACTTCCACTATTCTTGGACCAGGAGAACTTGGCCACAGTAGTGGGGGCTTCAGTGCTGGATTACTGCAATATACTCTGTGTGGGACTTCCCTTGCACTTGAACCAAAAACTGCAGTTAGTGCAGAATGTTGCAGCACGATTTCTGACAGGAGTGAAACCCTGTGAGAAGATAATGTCTATTTTTCCTAATACTTTGGGTGTTATTGGAAGCAATGAGCTGGATACTTTGCTGATTCAATAGTTATCCATGGCTTGCTCATTTGTTGTTGTTGTTTAGTCGTTTAGTCGTGTCCGACTCTTCGTGACCCCATGGACCAGAGCACGCCAGGCACTTCTGTCTTCCACTGCCTCCCGCAGTTTGGTCAAACTCATGCTGGTAGCTTCCAGAACACTGTCCAACCATCTCGTCCTCTGTCGTCCCCTTCTCCTTGTGCCCGCCATCTTTCCCAACATCAGGGTCTTTTCCAGGGAGTCTTCTCTTCACATGAGGTGGCCAAAGTATTGGAGCCTCAGCTTCACGATCTGTCCTTCCAGTGAGCACTCAGAGCTGATTTCCTTCAGAATGGAGAGGTTTGATCTTCTTGCAGAATGCTTATTCATTACCTAGAGGTAATTACCCTCCAACATTTCTTCTATGAAAATAGGGATGTCCTACAACAACAGGGACTTGGGTGGCGCTGTGGTCTAAACCACAGAGTCTAGGGCTTGCCAATCGGAAGGTTGGCGGTTCGAATCCCTGCGGGGTGAGCTCCCAATGCTCGGTCCCAGCTCCTGCCCACCTAGCAGTTCGAAAGCACATCAGAGTGCAAGTAGATAAATAGGTACCGCTCCGGCGGGAAGGTAAATGGCGTTTCCGTGAGCTGTTCTGGTTCTCCAGAAGTGGCTTTATCATGCTGGCCACATGACCTGCGGGCTGTCTGTGGACAAACGCCGGCTCCCTCGGCCTATAGAGTGAGATGAGCGCACAATCCCAGAGTCATCCACGACTGGTCAGGGGTACCTTTACAACAACAACAATTTTACTATTTATGCCTCACCAGTCTGACTGGATTGCCTCAGCCTCTCTGGGCAGCTTCCAACATATATTAAAAAAATAATAAAACATTAAACTTTTTTTTAAAAAACGTCCCTATTCAGAGCTGCCTTCAGATGGCTCAGGAGTTGAATAACTCCATACCCTCCAACATTTCTCCACTGAAAATAGGGACATCCTAAGTAAAAGTGGATAGGGACATGGTTGGCACTGTGGTCTAAACCACAGAGCCTAGGACTTGCTGATCAGAAGGTCTGTGGTTCGAATCCCCACGATGGGGTGAGCTCCCATTGTTCGGTCCCTGCTCCTGCCGACCTAGCAGTTCAAAAGCACATCAAAGTACAAGTAGATAAATAGGTACCGCTCTGGCAGGGGTCCCTTTACCTTTACGGAAAAGCGGACATTCCTTTTTTTTTTTTTTAAATTTTTATTGGTTTTACAAAATTTTAAGAACAAACAAACACTTAAAAAGACATACCAACACGTATAATTTCATAATGTTTTTCATAAACCTCTTTTCTAAGACTCCCCCATACCCCCTCCTTTCTGCATCCCAATGTCCATAGTTTTATAGCAACTCCCAATTGTTACTTTCCAGCCTCTGTCCTTAGTTATCTCTATAGTCTGACCTTATATCACTGTATCCCTTTGTTCTTGAAAACCATAACACTCTAACATTCATCAAGTTTATAATAGTCCTTAAGATAACTTTTAAATTTTCTCCATTCTTCTTCCACCGTCTCTTTTCCTTGGTCACGGATTCTGCCTGTCATCTCGGCCAGTGTCATATAGTCCATCACTTTCATCTGCCATTCTTCCAGAGTGGGTAGATCTTGTGTCTTCCAATACTTTGCGACAAGTATTCTTGCTGCTGTTGTAGCATACATAAAAAAAGTTCTATCCCTCTTTAACACCAATTGGCCGACAATACCCAAGAGAAAAGCCTCTGGTTTTTTAAGGAAAGTACTTTTAAGTACCTTTCTCATTTCATTGTAAATCATTTCCCAGAAAGCCTTAATCTTCGGGCATGTCCACCAAAGGTGATAAAAGGTACCTTCATTCTCTTTACATTTCCAACATTTGTTATCGGGCAAATGGTAAATTTTTGCAAGCTTGACTGGGGTCATGTACCACCTGTAAATCATTTTCATTATGTTTTCTCTTAAGGCATTACATGCCGTAAACTTAACACCGGTGGTCCATAACTGTTCCCAGTCAGCAAACATAATGTCATGGCCAATATCTTGTGCCCATTTAATCATAGCTGATTTCACCGTTTCGTCCTGAGTATTCCATTTCAGCAACAAGTTATACATTCTTGATAAATTCTTAGAATTGGGTTCTAACAGTTCAGTCTCTAGTTTTGATTTTTCCACCTGAAAGCCAATTTTCCTATCCTGTTTGAAAAGCTCCATTATTTGATGATATTGAAGCCAATTTTGTACTTTATGTTTCAATTTCTCATAACTTTGTAATTTCCACTTGTCTCCATCCTGTTCCAAGATTTCCCAATACTTCGGCCATCCGACCTCCATATTGAGTTTCTTTACTGCTTTAACCTCCACTGGTGACACCCATCTCGGGGTTTTGTTTTCCAACAGATCTTTATATCTCATCCATACATTAAACAATGCTTTTCTGACAATATGATTTTTAAAGGTACTATGCAGCTTGATTTTGTCATACCATAGATATGCATGCCAACCAAAAACATTGTTAAAACCTTCCAGATCCAAGATGTCTGTGTTCTCGAGGAGCATCCATTCTTTCAGCCAGCAAAAAGCTGCTGCCTCATAGTACAATTTTAAGTCCGGCAGGGCAAAACCCCCTCTTTCTTTAGCATCTGTCAATATTTTAAATTTGATTCTGGGCTTTTTGCCCTGCCAGACAAATTTCGAAATATCTTTCTGCCACCTCTTAAAACATTCCATCTTGTCAAGAATCTGCAAGGTCTGAAACAAAAATAACATTCTAGGCAATACATTCATTTTAATAAAATAAATTAAAATTAAAATTAAAATTAAAGTGATTAAAACGGAAAAGCGGACATTCCAGAATCAAATCAGAAACCAAGATGGCTTCTGTAAATCTGGGACTGTCCCTGGAAAATAGGGACACTTAGAGGGTCTGCTCTTTAATTATCAGCAGACAAACTTGAAAGAATATTTGAAATTCTTACCTGCACATCTCCTTATCAGTAAGCCTTCATTTCCCCCACCCTTTTCTTTGAAAGAGCCATCAGAACATGTGGAGACCCATTGTATGGCATTGGGTCCTTTGCTCCCCTTTACACTTTCAGTCAAAGGGGAGAACAGGGGTAGGCAACCTAAGGCCTGGGGGCCGGATGCAGCCCAATCGCCTTCTCAATCCGGCCCGTGGACGGTCCAGGAATCAGCATGTTTTTACATGGGTTGAATGTGTGCTTTTATTTAAAATGCATCTCTGGGTTATTTGTGGGGCATAGGATTTTTTCATTCCCCCCCCCCAAAAAAATATATAGTCCAGCCCACCACATGGTCTGAGGGATGGTGGACTGGCCCACAGCTGAAAAAGGTTGCTGACCCCTGGGGTAGAATAATAGAATCATAGAATTGTAGAGTTGGAAGGGTGGCGGATCCTACACCTCCCCCCCCCCCCATTTGAGACAGATTTTACTGCCAATACTGAGGAACGAAAAAGCCTGAAGCTGTTGTAGCTTGGATGCCATTGCCCCCCCCCCCATTGGCCCCAGAGACTGTTAGCTTTGTAGCAGCCTATGTAGTTCTTTGGCTTGGTTTAAAATATTGTCCCACCTTCCCAGAAATGTTGTCTCTTGGGTATATACACCGGTACCTCGAGTTACATACGCTTTAGGTTACATACGCTTCAGGTTACATTCTCCGCTATCCCAGAAATAGTGCTTCAGGTTAAGAACTTTGCTTCAGGATGAGAACAGAAATCGTGCTCTGGTGGTGCGGCGGCAGCAGGAGGCCCCATTAGCTAAAGTGGTGCTTCAGGTTAAGAACAGTTTCAGGTTAAGTACGGACCTCCAGAACGCATTAAGTACTTAACCTGAGGTACCACTGTAACTCAGTCCCAGAACAGATTGCAGAGTGCACCGTTATTTAATATAGCCCCCCCCCTTTTATCCTGGCACTTTGAGTCTTATGAGTTAAACAGAAAAAAGAATTATTTCACAATAAGAATGGTGGAAAGCTTTGAAGAAGCAGTAAACTATATACCATATATATTGAATTCAGTAGGTGTCACAAGCTTTTCAGTAAGATGATAAATGTACACCTTAGATTTACTTCAATTACTTAAAACTATACAGAGGTGTTATAGCTTAGGTTTCAACAACTTGTGGGTTCTGAAAAAGGCTGGTACTTTCAGTCAGGGTAGTATTAATCTGCCTGTTGTCCTTTAGAAATCTCACGCCTGAGGCTCTCCTATTAGACTATCAGGCCAGGGAATCCTCACACCCTGCCTTTGAAAGTCCCACTGACATTCAAGCTAACCCTCAGCCCAGAGACTGCCTTCTCTGGCTGTAAATATTCCATCAGGGCAGATTTTATACCGCTCAGAGTTTATGCTGTTATCAAGTTGACTGCCAGGAACAACTCCCCACCTTTCCACATCCCCTCTCTCTTTTTTTTTTAAAAAAATGCTTTTTATTGGTGTTTCATTTAATACAAACAAACAAAATACAGTAAAATTCAACGATCATTTACCCACATTCTTTCCCCACACTCTGATGAGCATTGACTTCCTTCCCTCCCTTCAACAGAATCATAGAATCATAGAATAGAATCATAGAATCATAGAGTTGGAATAGACCACAAGGGCCATCGAGTCCAACCCCCTGCCAAGCAGGAAACACCATCAGAGCACTCCTGACGTATGGTTGTCAAGCCTCTGCTTAAAGACCTCCAAAGAAGGAGACTCCACCACACTCCTTGGCAGCAAATTCCACTGTCGAACAGCTCTTACTGTCAGGAAGTTCTTCCTAATGTTTAGGCGGAATCTTCTTTCTTGTAGTTTGGATCCATTGCTCCGTGTCCGCTTCTCTGGAGCAGCAGAAAACAACCTTTCTCCCTCCTCTATGTGACATCCTTTTATATATTTGAACATGGCTATCATATCACCCCTTAACCTCCTCTTCTCCAGGCTAAACATGCCCAGCTCCCTTAGCCGTTCCTCATAAGGCATCGTTTCCAGGCCTTTGACCATTTTGGTTGCCCTCCTCTGGACACGTTCCAGTTTGTCAGTGTCCTTCTTGAACTGTGGTGCCCAGAACTGGACACAGTACTCCAGGTGAGGTCTGACCAGAGCAGAATACAGTGGCACTATTACTTCCCTTGATCTAGATGCTATACTCCTATTGATGCAGCCCAGTATTGCATTGGCTTTTTTAGCTGCCGCGTCACACTGTTGGCTCATGTCAAGTTTGTGGTCAACCAAGACTCCTAGATCCTTTTCACATGTACTGCTCTCAAGCCAGGTGTCCCCCATCTTGTATTTGTGCCTTTCATTTTTTTTGCCCAAGTGCAATACTTTACATTTCTCCCTGTTAAAGTTCATCTTGTTTGTTTTGGCCCAGTTCTCTAATCTGTCAAGGTCATTTTGAAGTGTGATCCTGTCCTCTGGGGTGTTAGCCACCCCTCCCAGTTTGGTGTCATCTGCAAATTTGATCAGGATGCCCTTGAGTCCATCATCCAAGTCGTTGATAAAGATGTTGAATAAGACCGGGCCCAAGACAGAACCCTGTGGCACCCCACTAGTCACTCTTCTCCAGGATGAAGAGGAACCATTGATGAGCACCCTTTGGGTTCGGTCAGTCAGCCAGTTACAAATCCACTGAGTGGTAGCATAGTCAAGTCCGCATTTTACCAGCTTCTTTACAAGAATATCATGGGGCACCTTGTCAAATGCCTTGCTGAAATCAAGGTAGGCTACATCCACTGCGTTCCCTTCATCTACCAAGGTTGTAATTCTGTCAAAAAACGAGATCAGGTTATTTTTCAGAAATCCATGCTGACTATCCAGGTTTTCTTATGTCAGTTACCTACTTTCCCACAAAACAAAAAAAATTCCTTCCAGTAGCACCTTAAAGACCAACTAAGTTAGTTCTTGGTATGAGCTTTCGTGTGCATGCACACTTCTTCAGATACACTGAAACAGAAGTTGCCAGATCCTTCTATATAGTGAGAAGGTGGGGACCTGTAACTACTTTCCCACAGTATCCAATCCTATCTACATCCTAAGATTTATTTCAGTCCTGCCAGAGTCTTTAGATTTCTACAGTTATTATTTATGTACTCCATAAATCTACTCCAATCTTTTTGGAATTTTGCTTCCTCCTGATTTTGGATTCTACAGGTCAGTTTTGCTAGTTCCGCATAATCAACCATCTTTCTCTGCCACTCCTCTATTGTTGGTACTTTCCCTTTTTGGGCTAACAAAGTTCTGGCAGCAGTCATAGCATACATAAATAACCTGTATTTGATCTGCTTTTTCTATTTCTTCTCCCATCAAGCCTAGCAAAAAAGCTTCCGGCTTTTTCGGGAAAGTGTATTTAAATATATTTTCAATTCGTTATAAATCTGTTCCCAAAACTGTTTCATCTTCTCACATGTCCATCACATGTTGTCAGGGGTTCAGGAGCAGAGGCAAGGGCAAGGGAGGAAACAGAGAGCGAAGGGGAGGAGGCAGAAGAAAAGATGAGTGATGACGACGACCCGAGATCTCCGAGTCTTTCCAGTGAATCGGAGGATTCACAGAAAGGAGCACCAGTGGCCAAGGCAAGGGGGGAGTTTAGGGGGGCACCCCAGGAAGATAGAGCCAGAGGGGACTCAGAGGAGAGCAGTTGGAGATCGGGACCAGCGTCACCGCCAGAGAACAGGGAAGAGGAAGGGAGCCAGGGGGCAAGCGCTGGCAGCTCACAACAGGAGGGAGGGCACGAGTCAGGAGTGGCCACACCTCCATCTGGGAGCGAAGAGACGGTTAGACGGAAGGTGGAAGGTTGGGCGCACGCGCCAAGTTCAAATGCACAGGAAGGCGGCGCAGTAGGCAGCCCGGAAAGGGAGCCGGGTCCTAAAGCCCGGCGCAAGGAGACAGGAGGGTCCGGGGGGTCAGCGTCAGAAGAATCCCGGAAGGAAGAGACCCAGGGGGGCAGAGGGACCCAGAGAAGAACAGTCAGGCGGAAAAGGTGGAGCAGGGCTAGGATATTAAGTTGGTGTACGAGGGGCGGAGATTCAGACGGAGCTTCGCCGGTCTAGCTACTAGACGTAGAGTTGCACGCAGCAGCTTGAGAATGGAAACTGTAACTCAATAAAGACTTTTACTTAATGACCGTTGGCTAGCGTGATCCTCTGTGAGCTAGGATCTTGAAGCAACTCTGACACATGTGATAAAAATCTCCATCTTTATCTTTGCATTTCCAACATGTCTTACTACTCATCCTATACATTCTCACCGTTGATGGTCGAATACCAGCAGATGTCAAATACCAGCAATACATCATTTTCATTATATTCTCTCTTAAGGTGGTACATGCTGTAAATTTTATACTCTCATTCCACAGTTTTACCCAGGCATCATACTCAATGTTATACACCAAATCCATTGCTCATTTTATCATCACCTCCTTTGTTTGTTCATCTTTTGTGTACCATTCTAGTAAGAAGTTGTATTTCCACATCCCCTCTCAAGGTGCTCTCACCACCCCCTTCTAGCTAGCTGTATCCACAGCCAATCAGAGCAAAGCTGTAGCTCAGCATATTGAGAGAGATAGCACTCTGTTGGAATTTATTATTATTATTATTATTATTATTATTATTATTATTATTATTAATTGATTTTTCAGTTACTTATTCATATACACTTTCCATTTCTTTCCAAATAAATAAAAATACACATAATAATCCCATCTCTTCCCCAGTGACTTCCCACCACCTCATTACAGCTTCTTTTATTCTCTCTCTCTTGCCCAATGTGCTGTTTTTCTTGTTACCTCATGATATATCTTGCCTATCTGCTCTTTTACTTTGCAAAATTTAGTTTAAACATATCAAGCATGTAATTTGAGGACAACATTTCTCTAGATTTACACATTCTTTACACATTCCCACTCTTTTTGAATTTTTTGTTTTTGATTATTTCTAATTGCCTCTGTCATTTTAGCTAACTCCAGATACTCACACATTTTGACTTGCCATTCCTCCTTTGTTGGTTTCTTTTCCCCTTTCCAATTTTTTGCTGTTAGCATTCTTGCTGCTGTTGTTGCGTAAAGGAACACCTTTTTATCATTTGTGATGTTAACTGTCATGACACCCACTCTGTTGGAATTCTACCTGTTTTGTACCATCAAACTCTGCTTTACCTGGGCCATCTGTCACAGAAGGGACCCCAAGGATCATCTAGTCTAAACCCCTGCAATGCAGGAATCTCAATTAAAGCATCCGTGACAGATGGCCATCCAACCTCTGCTTAAAACCCTCCAAGGAAGGAGAGTCCACCACTTCCCAAAGGAGTCAGTTCCACTGTTGAACAGCTCTTGACTTCAGAAAGTTATTCCTGATGTTTAGTTGGAATCTCCTTTCTTGTAACTTGAAGCCATTGCTTTGGGTCCTACCCTCCAGAGCTTGCTCCATCTTCCATGTGACTCCCATTGTAGGGGGTTGGACTAGATGACCGTTGGGTCTCTTCCAACTCTATGATTCTACAGCCTGTGTTATTGTGGCCAAGCCCCTCCATGCATTTTCAAAAAGTACTTTACAACCAGATTACAGACCTTTTCTATAGTTGAGGTGCTATGATTCAGAGGGGAAGGGAAGAAACCTTTATTTGTGTGTGGGAAGACTTTTGCTTTTATTGGTAGATGGACTGGTGAAAGGTGGTTGGGGCTGGGGGTTGGGGGTGACCAGTTAGCAAACATCAGCTGCTTCGTCAGATGTATATTTATGAATCAGAGACCCGTTATGCCCACGCATGACTAAAATCCAATCTAAGTTAAGCCCTTGGAATTGAATGTGTGCAAGGAAAGCTTTTATGAGTCAATGGCAATTTTATAGACCTAGTGTTGTGTGGTCCAAGCTCAGAGAACATGAGGGTCAGAGATGCCTTACTGGAATGGGTGTTCTTGCTAGGTGTGATTTACAGGGCTTAAAGCCTGGTGAAAATGAAGTCATATGGTGCATCAGGGTTGCCCTGAAAATAAATCCAATTAAACATTGCCATCTTTATTCTTTTTTAATATTTAAAGGAACTGGGATGAGGAATGAAGTCCAGCTGCAAAGGCAAGTAAAGTAAAGCAAGGGAGAATTTGTACAATGCAAGATGAAGACTCCCAGTACTCCACACACTTACCCCAGTATGTAATTCAACAGGTACAGGGTGTACCTGCTATGTTAACCATTTCTATTTATATTCTGAAGCACAGGAATGTAGATGGGCAATAAGTACCAAGTTATTGTATAATTTTTCAAAATTTTACGATTACCCTCCCTGCTTCCTCTGTACATAATGGCCCCTGTGTGCCACTTGGAGGCTGTTCATTATGTCTTTCATATGTTTTTTACCACTTCAGCAGATTATAATTTATTAGAGACATTTTAAAAAGTAGTAGGTAAACAATCCTACAGAACGAAACTGATTTATAAGACTGTGGAGGACTTTTGGAGATGACTTGGTGAATGCAAACATGCGGGAATTTTTTTTCTAACTTTCTCTCTCTCTGCACACACTTGGCAAGAAGAAAAATTGCCCTGAGGGTGGGATTGGATAGAAGTACAGTAGAACCTCTATTATCCAGATGTCTTGGAATCCATGACATGTATTTGCCCGAGGAAGGGCTTCTGAGATATAGTTGAGACATAAAGCATGCCCAGTACATAGAAGGGCCCAGATTTGGGAGGTCTGGTTAAATGAGTTTTTCTTGTAAAACTGAAAGCCACCCACCAATCTTTGGAATATAAGGTTTATGTGCTATGGGAAGTCAAGAGGGAAGGAAATGAAATTTGTGCTGTTTCCATGGATAAAACCTGGCTTGGAAAGGAGACCAGATCTCATGCAGCCTTTCACTGCAGAATGGACTGTTGTGCTCTACAGTATCACCAAGAGCTCCTGGTATAAAACTTTTGCTAGGTACTAGATTGATTTTCCCTAACCTTTGGGTTCATTCACAAAGGATGTCACAGATAAAAGAGATTAGAAGGAATAGCTAGCTGTAACATATTAGAATTTTTAGTACTGTTTAGAATAGGGACACAAGGTGAGGTCTTGTTTCGTTTCTTGCCTTCCCAGTGCAGTCCTATGCATTTCTACCGCTTGAAATCAGTGTAAAATCATACAGCTGAGTGTAAAAATGTGATAATTTATACATGGCTCCATTTAATCAGACACCCTTTTGGGAGGGCACCATCACACCCCTCAGCTAGTGTAATTATTAAGCAATATATGATTATATGCTAAGAGTTCCTCTTTAATATTAACGAGAGAGATCTCTGGTTGATACAGAAAGGGAACCAATGACCACTCCCCGCATAAAATGGGGGGCGCCCTTTGCGTGGACACGTGCAGCCCCTGGATCTGGAGCGGCTCCATCAGCATAGACTTGGCTTTGCCTTCCCTCAGGTGGGATACCTGGAGGTCTCCGCCTACCCCAGTCAGTTGTCCAATCCCACCTGGGGGATGCGTTGCCAAGGAGACCAGGCCAGGTAGGGGAGGGATTACCTGCCCACACAATAGAGGGATGATCTTACCTGGGAATCCTCACTTGGCTCCAGAGCTTCTCCCACCCTACCCACCCTCGGTTAATGTCTTATTTTGCAGGTTAACATTTCTTCACAGGTATGCGGGCACTGCTACGTTAAGGTCGCTGTTAAAGGGCCGGAAAGGAATTTCCCTGCATTGGCAGGTTTCGCCTTTCCCGTAGCAAAATGCCACAACTTTAGTCCATCTTTCTCTTTGCGGCGGCGATACCAGGGTTCCCGATTAAAGGGGTTTCTGAAGGGAGGCATTGACCGTACGCCGAAAGGTCATCATTGCTCTCCCCTGCGGCGTCGGCGTAACGGGGGCGGCTATCTCTGCTTGAACATATGTTCTCCAGAGCTGGCCCATCCCCCCCCCACTGGATAACCCTGATGCTCCCTAGGTCCCCGGTTGGGGACTAGGGAGGGAGAACACCCAATGCCTGAGCCAAGGTCTACCCACATTTGAAATTTAATAAAGTTGTGGCCAATTTAATCCCATAGCACGTTGTCTTGAGTCGTTATTCCACATGACGGGGGAGACCGCTCGGGATCTGGGGACTCCGCCTGTCCACGCAAAACAAATTCTCTTAAAACACATAAAGTGCTACACACCGGGGCAAAATAATAATAATCCTAACTTCATATACTGTACTGGTGATGACTGCCCAAGAAAGAGAGATTGGGATCATGGTGAAAATTTTGACCCAATGTGAAAAAAGGAAGTTTCATGTTATAGATCGTTAGTAAAAGGACTAGAAATGGAACTACCAATATTACAATGCTGTTAAATAAAGCTGCATTATACTTGTACCGCTGTGGACAGTACAACACAGAGCTGGTTGCTGCACCATAGGAAGGATATTGTAGAGGTTCAGAACAGGGCTATCAAAAAAGGACTAATTCCTGGAGGATATCAATGGCTGTTAGCCATGCTGGTTACGTACAACCTCCAAGTAGCCTCTGAATACCAGTTACTGGAAGGACACATGGGACAGTGCTGTTACGTTTAAGTCCTACTTGCCAACCTCATGTAGCACACCTGCCAAGTGTCCCAGAAAAAATGAGCACAGCGGCCATTTTGGGTGCTGTGATATCGCATGGTATCACCCTGAAAAAGTGAGTTTTCAGGGCAAGATCATGGTGCAGGCCATGTGATTCACTTGGGAGCATGTCCTGGAAGAAGCACATCCCAGTTTCTGATCTGAAAAAATTGGATGGTATGCCGTAGGCATCTGATTGGTGACTGTGACAAGAGGATGGACTAGATGGGCCTTTGGTCTGATCCAGCCAGGCTCCTCTTATAGTCTTAATTTGTGGTGTGTTAAGAAATATTGCATGCATACAAAAGCAAGCCTTTAAGCACTGATGAGAATCTCTCCTACCAACCCTTTTCTCTTCCTCCTGAAATGGTGGCCCTATATGTAATTATTTTAATTTTCGTGCTAAATTATTTCCCCCCTTTTCTGTGCAAATTAGAACAATGGTGTTAGAGCACTTGAAACCACCATCACTGGACATTAAATTAAAATGTAAATATTTTTACACTAAATTCATATGTCGGAGCTAGCCTTGGAAGACAACCTGCACCTGGGTCTAAAAATGAGGCTGGCAAGGCTTCCTATTTCCGGTGCCCCAGGATTGGAGCTTCCCCAATACCGCAGGAGAGAAACAGATGGAGGTAATCAGATAATGTTGGGGGAATTTCATTATCTGCATTCCTCTTCGGAGGTAATCAGATAATGTTGGGGGAATTTCATTATCTGCATTCCTCTTCGGTTGGAAGAGGAACCAGGCTCCCATCTGCAGTTTGCCTGGCAATCTGGCACTCACTTCCCCATGGAATGCAAGGGCAGGCAAAGGCACTGGGGGCACAGAGCACTCTGGCTGCCACAACCCCTCCTGCCTTCAGATGTCTTCTAAAAGTCTGGTAGTTGTTCTTCTGGAGAGCCAGTGTGGTATAGTGGTTAAGAGCGATAGACTCACAATCTGGGGAACCGGGTTCGCGTCTCCGCTCCTCCACATGCAGCTGCTGGGTGAACTCGGGCCAGTCACACTTCTTTGAAGTCTCTCAGCCCCACTCACCTCACAGAGTGTTTGTTGTGGGGGAGGAAGGGAAAGTAGAATGTTAGCCGCTTTGAGACTCCTTGGGGTAGTGATAAAGCAGGATATCAAATCCAAACTCCTCCTCCTCCTCCTCCTCCTTCTCTTTGACATCTGGTGGGAGGGCATTCCACAGGGCAGGTGCCACTACCGAGAAGGCCCTCTGCCTGGTTCCCTGTAACTTGACTTCTCGCAGTGAGGGAACCGCCAGAAGGCCCTCAGTGCTAGACCTCAGTGTCCGGGCAGAACAATGGGGGTGGAGACGCTCCTTCAGGCATACTGGACTGAGGCCGTTTAGGGCTTTAAAGGTCAGCACCAACACTTTGAATTGTGCTCGGAAACATACTGGGAGCCAATGCAGGTCTTTCAAGACCTGTGTTATGTGGTCTCAGTGGCCGCTCCCAGTCACCAGTCTAGCTGCCACAGTCTGGATTAGTTGTAGTTTCCAGGTCACCTTCAAAGGTAGCCCCATGTAGAGCGCATTGCAGTAGTCCAAGCGGGAGATAACCAAAGCATGCACCGCTTTGGCGAGACAGTCCGTGGGCAGATAGGGTCTCAGCTTGCATACTAGATGGAGCTGGTAAACAGCTGCCCTGGACACAGAATTGACCTGTGCCTCCATGAACAGCTGTGAGTCTAAAATGACTCCCAGGCTGCGCACCTGGTCCTTCAGGGGCACAGTTACCCCATTCAGGAACAGGGAGTCCTCCACACCTGCTCGCCTCCTGTCCCCCAAAAACAGTACTTCTCAGGATTCAACCTCAATCTGTTAGCCGCTATCCATCCTCCAACCGCCTCCAGGCACTCACACAGAACCTTCATCGCCTTCACTGATTCTGCTTTGAAAGAGAGGTAGAGCTGGGTATCATCCGCATATTGATGAACACCCAACCCAAACCCCCTCATGATCTCTCCCAGCGGCTGCATGTAGATGTTAAAAAGCATGGGGAAGAGGACAGAACTCAGAGGCACCCCACAAGTGAGAGCCCAGGGGATACCATCAACCATAACATCCTTCTGGACTGTCTAGAGGGGCTGGTAGCTGGTACCACTGTTATACAGTGGTTCCGCTCCTTCCTCCTGGGCCATGTTCAGAAAGTGGTGGTGGGGGATGAGTGTTCAGACCCCTGGGCTCTCACTTGTGGGGTGCCTCAGGGTTCTGTCCTCTCCCCCATGCTTTTCAACATTTACATGCAGCCACTGGGAGAGATAATCAGGAGGTTTGGACTGGGTGTTCATCAGTATGCGGATGATACCCAGCTCTACCTCTCTTTTAAGTCAGAACCAGTGAAGGTCCTGTGTGAGTGTCTGGCGGCGGTTGGAGGATGGATGGCGGATAACAGATTGAGGTTGAATCCTGACAAGACAGAAGTACTGTTTTTGGGGGACAGGAGGCGGGCAGGTGTGGAGGATTCCCTGGTCCTAAATGGGGTAACTGTGCCCCTGAAGGACCAGGTGCGCAGCCTGGGAGTCATTTTGGACTCACAGCAGTCCATGGAGGCACAGGTCAAATCTGTATCCAGGGCAGCTGTTTACTAGCTCCATCTGGTACGTAGGCTGAGACCCTACCTGCCCATTGACTGTCTCGCCAGAGTGGTGCATGCTCTGGTTATCTCCCGCTTGGACTACTGCAATGCGCTCTATGTGGGGCTACCTTTGAAGGTGACCCGGAAACTACAACTAATCCAGAATGCGGCAGCTAGACTGGTGACTGGGAGCGGCCGCCGAGACCATATAACACCGGTCTTGAAAGACCTACATTGGCTCCCAGTACGTTTCCGAGCACAATTCAAAGTGTTGGTGCTGACCTTTAAAGCCCTAAACGGCCTCGGTCCAGTATACCTGAAGGAGCGTCTCCACCCCCATCGTTCTACCCGGACACTGAGGTCCAGCACCGAGGGCCTTCTGGCGGTTCCCTCACTGCGAGAAGCCAAGTTACAGGGAACCAGGCAGAGGGCCTTCTCGGTAGTGGCGCCCGCCCTGTGGAACGCCCTCCCATCAGATGTCAAAGCGATAAACAACTACCTGACATTCAGAAGACATCTGAAGGCAGCCCTGTTCAGGGAAGTTTTTAATATGTGATATTTCAGTGTATTTTTTATCTTTGTTGGAAGCCGCCCAGAGTGGCTAGGGAAACCCAGCCAGATGGGTGGGGTACAAATAATAAATTATTATTATTATTATTATTATTATTTCTTCGATAAAATCTCATGGGAATTTATGAAAAAACTATTAAAAGAATTGTGTCTAGGTGAAAAATTCCAAAAAGGTATAAATGCAATATATAACCAACAGAAAGCAAAAAATATTATTAATGGAGAGTTTGGAGAAGAAATCAATATCTTTAAAGGTACAAGACAAGGATGCCCCCTATCCCCAATGTTATTTATAATAGTATTAGAGGTTCTATTAAAGAAAATAAGGCAGGACAACCAAATAAGAGGAATAGTAGTTGGTGAAAAAAGATACAAGTTAAGAGCCTTTGCAGATGATGTTATGAGCACAACAGAAAATCCCCTACAATGCACACCTAGAATGTTGGAATGTATAAACGAATATGGCAGATTAGCAGGATTCAAATTAAACTATGGGAAAACCAAAATACTAGTGAAAAATATAGAAGAAAAAGATAAAGTGAAATTACAAGAAATTACAGGATTGGGAATTAAAAAGAAAATAAGGTATCTTGGAATAAATTTAACAACAAATACTATAGATTTAAGTAATGAGAACTATGGGAAAACATGGAATGAAATAAAAAATGATTTGCAAGTATGGGGGAAATTAAATCATTTCTTACTAGGGAAAATATCGGTAATAAAGATGAACATATTACCAAGGATGATGTTTTTATTTCAAAGTATCCCAATACTAGGAGGAGATAAATGTTTTAATAATTGGAAAAGAGATTTGGCTAAATTCGTGTGGTCAGGGAAAAAACCAAGAATAAAACACACACAAATGATATATAAGAAGGAGAGAGGAGGATTTGGCCTCCCTGACATGGAAGGGAGGTGCTGGGTGTGACTAGAGAGAGATGAAGAAAAAGAGAGAAATCAGAAATGCAGAGTTGGAAGGGGCCCTGAAAATCCAACCCTAGTCCAACCCTAGGACTAGATTGCAAGAATATCCAGCTGTCCCATACTGGATCAAACCTCCAACCTTGGCATTATCAGCACCATGCTCTATCCAGTTGAGCTATCCAGGAGGAGGAGGAAGTGGAGGGGGAGAGTGAGGGTAGATTGTTGTTGCAGGCTCTCTCCCTCCTTCCCCAGGCTGCATCAGGGATACGGACTGCATGTGCATCTGGAATAATTTCAGACCTGCCAGTCAGCAAGATGTCATTCCTGTTATGTTGGAGCCTCTTGGGAAAGGCAGATAAGGAAATGGTGCTCTTGGGCAGTCAGAAGGCAGAACAGAGAACAGGGATTCTGCCTGTGCTGGATGGGGTCCCACTTCCCCTGAAAACACAGGTTCACAGTTTAGGCATGCTCCTGGACTCAGCCCTGAGCCTGGTTGCACAGGTCTCTGCAGTGGCCAGGAGTACATTTGCACACTTACAGCTAGTGTGCCAGCTGTGTCCATTCCTTGAAATGACTGATTTAGCTGCAGTGACCAATGCCTCAGTTACATCCCATTTGGATTAAATACTTTACAAGGGTATTACTCTATACTCCGCCTTTGAAAAGGGCTCAGAAACTTCAACTGCCTCAAAGAGCTGCAGCCAGATTGCTGACGACTCCCTTGTTAAAACAGCACCACTGGCTACCAGTCTATTTCCAGGCACAATTCAAAGTACAACTTATGACCTATAAAGCCCCACAAGGCTTAGGTCCAAGCTATCTGCAAGACCATATTCCCTCACACAAACTGGCCTCTGTTTTGAGATCTTTGGAGGAAGGTCTTCTCTCAGTCCCACCGCCCTCACTGGCATGCTTGGTGGGGACATAGAAGATGGCCCTTCTTGGTGGCTGCTCCCAGGCAACTTCAGAACTCCCTCCATGGAGAAGCTAGACTGTCTCCCTCCTTGCTGTCCTTCTGCCTTTTTGTTCTAACAGGCTTTTGGGAATTGATTGCTTTTAATGAAAGGACAGGTGCTGTGCTATTTTTATTGTAATGGTCTGTATGTTTTAATAGATCATATAAGTTTAATTAGAACCATAGAACTGTAGAGTTGGAAGGGACCCCAAGGTTCATCTAGTCCAACCCCCTGCAATGCAGGAATCTCAACATGCGGTTTCCCATCCAATTTGAAACCATACTGGACCTTGCTTAGCTTTGCAAATGTGCTAGCAGGTTTTTTTGCTGTACCACTAGGAGGGTGCCTAAATGTAATCATTGTTGTTGTTTAGTCGTTTAGTCGTGTCCGACTCTTCGTGACCCCATGGACCAGAGCACGCCAGGCACTCCTGTCTTCCACTGCCTCCCGCAGTTTGGTCAGGCTCATGTTTGTAGCTTCGAGAACACTATCCAACCATCTCATCCTCTGTCGTCCCCTTCTCCTAGTGCCCTCCATCTTTCCCAACATCAGGGTCTTTTCCAGGGAGTCTTCTCTTCTCATGAGGTGGCCAAAGTACTGGAGCCTCAACTTTACGATCTGTCCTTCCAGTGAGCACTCAGGTCTGATTTCCTTCAGAATGGATAGGTTTGATCTTCTTGCAGTCCATGGGACTCTCAAGAGTCTCCTCCAGCACCATAATTCAAAAGCATCAATTCTTCGACGATCAGCCTTCTTTATGGTCCAGCTCTCACTTCCATACATCACTACTGGGAAAACCATGGCTTTAACTATACGGACCTTTGTTGGTAAGGTGATGTCTCTACTTTTTAAGATGTTGTCTAGATTTGCCATCGCCTTTCTCCCAAGGAGCAGGCGTCTTTTAATTTCGTGACTGCTGTCACCATCTGCAGTGATCATGGAGCCCAAGAAAATAAAATCTCTCACTGCCTCCATTTCTTCCCCTTCTATTTGCCAGGAGGTGATGGGACCAGTGGCCATGATCTTCGTTTTTTTGATGTTGAGCTTCAGACCATATTTTGCGCTCTCCTCTTTCACCCTCATTAAAAGGTTCTTTAATTCCTCCTCACTTTCTGCCATCAAGGTTGTGTCATCTGCATATCTGAGGTTGTTGATATTTCTTCCGGCGATCTTAATTCCGGCTTGGAATTCATCCAGCCCAGCCTTTCGCATGATGAATTCTGCATATAAGTTAAATAAGCAGGGGGACAATATACAGCCTTGTCGTACTCCTTTCCCAATTTTGAACCAATCAGTTGTTCCATATCCAGTTCTAACTGTAGCTTCTTGTCCCACATAGAGATTTCTCAGGAGACAGATGAGGTGATCAGGCACTCCCATTTCTTTAAGAACTTGCCATAGTTTGCTGTGGTCGACACAGTCAAAGGCTTTTGCATAGTCAATGAAGCAGAAGTAGATGTCTTTCTGGAACTCTCTAGCTTTCTCCATAATCCAGCGCATGTTTGCAATTTGGTCTCTGGTTCCTCTGCCTCTTCTAAATCCAGCTTGCACTTCTGGGAGTTCTCGGTCCACATACTGCTTAAGCCTGCCTTGTAGAATTTTAAGCATAACCTTGCTAGCGTGTGAAATGAGTGCAATTGTGCGGTAGTTGGAACATTCTTTGGCACTTCCCTTCTTTGGGATTGGGATGTAGACTGATCTTCTCCAATCCTCTGGCCACTGCTGAGTTTTCCAAACTTGCTGGCATATTGAGTGTAGCACCTTAACAGCATCATCTTTTAAAATTTTAAATAATTCAGCTGGAATATCATCATTTCCACTGGCCTTGTTATTAGCAATGCTTTCTAAGGCCCATTTGACTTCACTTTCCAGGATGTCTGGCTCAAGGTCAGCAACCACACTACCTGGGGTATACGAGACATCAATTTATTTCTGGTATAGTTCCTCTGTGTATTCTTGCCACCTCTTCTTGATGTCTTCTGCTTCTGTTAGGTCCTTTCCACTTTTGTCTTTTATTATGGAAATCTTTGTACAAAATGTTCCTTTCATATCTCCAATTTTCTTGAACAGATCTCTGTTTTTTCCCATTCTATTGTTTTCCTCTATTTCTTTGCATTGCTCGTTTAAGAAGGCCTTCTTGTCTCTCCTTGCTATTTTTTGGAAATCTGCATTCAATTTCCTGTATCTTTCACTATCTCCCTCGCATTTTGCTTGCCTTCTCTCCCCCGCTATTTGTAAGGCCTCGTTGGAAAAGCCACTTTGCTTTCTTGCATTTCCTTTTCATTGGGATGGTTTTAGTTGCTGCCTCTTGTATAATGTTACGAGCCTCCATCCATAGTTCTTCAGGCACTCTGTCCACCAAATCTAAATCCTTAAACCTGTTCCTCACTTCCACTGTGTATTCATAAGGGATTTGACTTAGATTGTATCTTACCGGCCCAGTGGTTTTTCCTACTTTCTTCAGTTTAAGCTTGAATTTTGCTATAAGAAGCTGATGATCTGAGCCACAGTCAGCTCCAGGTCTTGTTTTTGCTGACTGTATAGAGCTTCTCCATCTTTGGCTGCAGAGAGTATAATCAATCTGATTTCGATGCTGCCCATCTGGTGATGTCCATGTGTAGAGTCGTCTCTTGTGTTGTTGGAAAAGAGTGTTTGTGATGACCAGCTTGTTCTCTTGACAGAACTCTATTAGCCTTTGCCCTGCTTCGTTTTGAACTCCAAGGCCAAACTTGCCAGTGGTTCCTTTTATCTCTTGACTCCCTACTTTAGCATTCCAATCCCCTATTATGAGCAGAACATCCTTCTTTGGTGTCACTTCTATAAGGTCTTGTAAGTCTTCATAGAATTGTCAATTTCAGTTTCTTCAGCACCAGTAGTTGGTGCATAAACTTGGATTACTGTGATGTTAAAAGGTCTGCCTTGGATTCGTATTCTATCATTTTTGAGATTGCATCCCAGTACAGCTTTAATGTAATCATTAGATTTGTTTTTAATTATTGCTTTCCCTCTGTTTTTAACTGTTTCTATTTTAGCTACAAGCTGCCTTGAGTCCCTGTCATAGGAAAATGCAGAATATAAATAAATATAATAATAGTAAGTTCTCCTTTCAGAAATCTCATTTTTCTTTTTCTTTGTGGAACCCCATCTGAGCCCTTTTCAAAGCGCGCACACACCATTTGCAGCTCCATTAGACCCACCCCCTGTATCCCCAAATAGCAACCTCTTTATTCATATTTCACAAATTATAGTTTCCTTTTACTGTCCAGATGATAGATTCCTTCATATTAGATCAGCTCAGCCTTTACTTCATCATATTAGACTCTTAATCTTTTGACAAACTGTACTTTGGCAGGCTACGTTCTTTCACCATATGGAACCACTTTCCCCTTATTTATCCCCTGCATTCACTTTGCCCCTTAAAATGATGACTGCATGTGGCCACTCAGCTCATAAATAGGAGTTAGGGAAACAGAGGTTAAACCACGGCCCCTGAAGGCTGGGTTTTGAGGGTGCAGAATGTGGAAAAAGTGGGCTAAACCACAAGCATGTGGTTTGTTACCATCACTTGAGGTATGAATGGATAAACCTAAAGCTTGCAGTTCTTGAGGGATAAGATGTGTTTTCTTCTGGTAAAAATGCTGTGCATCTTGGCTAGGAAAACGAGCCACTTCACTTCCTAGTGGCCAGAATGCAGGTATAGTACACTGTTATTATGGCTGACCTTAAAATGTTGGTAGATTCCACACATGCCAGGCTACCAAATAAGTATGCTTCATTATGGTAAATGGCATAAAACTTCCACTTGTAGCCTCATCCAGTGTAACTCCATTAACATATTTCCCTGTCTCTTGTCTGTAAATGGATCTAGATGTTTTCTCTCTACCTGGTTAAACAGAGCTGTGACCAGGGTTTGCAAATGCATTTGGGCACTTTTCAGATGGCAAGCACATACCAAGGAAGGGAAAACCTAAAGGAGGAGGATAGACACTGTTTTCTATTGTCACTCCTACAATTCACTCAGAGTCAGGGGGAAAATGGTTTCCCTTCTGGTGATAGTCATACAGGATGTGTCCCTAATGTCAGAAGAAAATATCCATTTTTGTAGGAGCATCCAGATCATGTTGCTGACTTGGCAGATCACCATACAATTTTAGATGGAGAAAAATTAGCTTGTCATTTGGAAAAGGCAACATAGCTTTGGTTGTCCCTCTCTACTCTTGATGGTGATTAGATCTACTGTGGATCTAGACTATTCCTTCTGCTATTAAATTGGTCATGTATTGTAGCTTTTCAATTACATTTCCAGAGCAAACGGGAAGGCTAGTGCATAGTCAATGCTAGTTTAAGGGCATCCTGCAGATTCAAAGTTTTCCCCAGTCAACACAATATGTCTCCTATCATTCCCAATTGCCAACAAAACATTTACAGCAGAAGAGTGATAGCAGAAGTGCTTGCTGCCACCACACCAAGGAGGCCACTAGTAGAAGGTCTCCCTCTCTGACCGCAGGCTGGAGTGTTGAGAGGGAGCTCCAAGGCACCCTGTGCCTCAAGGGCCCTTTCTGGGAGCTTACGCTTCCACAACTATGGGTTACAGGAAGAAGCAGGAACTCAAGACCCCATCACCACTGTCACATTTGGGTCCAGACTCTTTTCATAAACAGAATATGCGGAAATTTAATAAAGGAACAAATAATCAGAGGTTCTACAAACCCCTCCCCACTCTTAAGTACTGTAGGGTAGTAGCTCTTTCTTTTAACCTTATGTAGAAAAATGATTTAATCTCCTCATCAACACTAGCCTGAAAGTAGGCTGGGCTGTGCAGATAAATCAAGGACAGCCAACCCCCCGAAGCTAGTGCTGATTGCTTGTTCCCACCATGAAACACGTGGGTGTTTCATATTTTATGTTATTATTAATAATAAAAAAAACAGCTTCAGGCATCATGAATTTACTTTCAGACTGTGAGCCTTTTCCTGAAAGACAATGCTTTCTTTATTAGATAACCATCTTAACTGATTCAATACTTGTGGTGCAGTCAATACAAGGTGAGGCTATTCAGTCTTCGACAAGTTTCAAACCAGCATAAACATCAACAGCTAAATCACCTTTTAAAACAAGATTGCATGACTTCCTAGGGATATTCAGGGTCAAAATTTAGTGCTGAGCTTGGAATTAACAAGAAGCAAACAAACTCAGAAGGTGTGCTCACATGGACATTAATAATAATAGATTTTATTTATACCCTGCCCTCCCTGGCCGAGACTTGGCTCAGGGCAGCTAACACCAAATATATACTGTATTACATTAAAAAACACAAAATCAAATTGTTGTAAGCCAAAAATGGCTTATCTTCTGAGTTTACGCCAATAAAACTCAGAGGCAAGAGGAGTTAGGAGTCCACGGTTGTTTATTGCAAAGCAATAGGTTACAGTCAAATCTTTTCACAAAACTGCAACCCCGCCCAAGGGTCCAGGCAGGGGTATTTATAAGTTTCAAACAAAGCATTTGAATTTCCACCAATCATATACATCATTATCTCATTTCATGTTTAATACACATGCGCAATAAGCGTTGCTAACTAAACTTTGATTCTCACCGTGATTTGTTACATTGTGTTAGTATCCATGTTGGGAACCTGTGTTAGGTGTAGCCATTTGCACCATATATCAACTTATGCTCTAGCTTATGAGCTATATCTTCGTGATTTACTTATTAGCTGTCCTTCTGTCCCAGTAGGGGACAGCATCTTGCAAAATCATCAGTTTCTTAAAGCAACAGGTTGCGTGTTCAGACCTTTAAACCTCCCCCTTAAATAAATTCAGACAAGACTCAAATTTTGGTTTGGTTTTTGGCAGAATTTAGACCACAACTTTATTGATTACATCAAGTGAGTGGTTGCATAGGCTCTGGTTCGACTAGCTCCCTGCACCGTTGCAGGTAGCGCTGACCCAGGGCACCAGCATAGGTCAGCCAAGGGTGAACATCTGGATAAGTGGAAAGCTGGGAACAGGCTATCTCCGCCACCCAAATGCCCCCCTGGACTCAGGCACGGGCACAACCCCCTCACAGGGGTTGACCAAACCATCAAGTCCCTTGATTCCTTTAATGGAATACCCTTCACATAGGGATGGCCAGAGGATTCTCCCAACCCTATCACCTGAACCAGAGCCTTTCTGTCACACGAGCACCTGCACTTGCCACCAACCACTCATACCTATAACCAATCCCTTAACCCCGCTGACACAGCGGTCAGCCACAAATCATTCCCAGTCACAGACAGATGTACCCCATCAAGCCTGCAAAGAGACGCATTGCGAAAGGTAATGCCCGGGTGACGGATCACTGTCCTGCCCAAGGCCAGAACTTTCTTGGCCACTGTGCTCTGCATGCGCCTCCTGGCCCTCTCAGTGGCAGTTGGGCAACCACTTTCTCTCCATTCACATCGCTGCAGGAGTTGTGACCAGAAAATTTTGAGTCCAGGAAGAGCTGCTTTCAACTCCTCCAAGTCCTCCTGCATGTGGGTCCGCAGGTGTAAGCTGGGAGCTTCCAGCAGGTCGTTCTCACCCAGCTGCACCACCATCGCCATAGGCGTGCCTTCTGCAATCACCTTCGCCTGCACCATTGGAAGAAGCTCCTCCCAACACATTCCTCATCTGGACATCCAGGATATGCACATGTGGTCAGGGAGCCTGAGCCTGCGTTCGAATCCAGACTTCTCCGCCGTCTTGCAGGCCCAGTGGACAATGATGTGCCCGACTATCCAGACATGCAGGGTAGGCGGACCTAGGAATAAACAAAAAAAACATTAGTAACTGCACCTCAGTGCCGCTTCCGAACATAACCCTTGTATGCTTCAGATTTCCAGCGGCCCAAATCCTTAATCCTGTCGACGGACAGGCACCAATGCACAGCGGTGGTAGCTGCCCCGATACGGAAGGAAAGAAGTGCAAATTAGCTGGCCGAGAGGCCGCATGCTGCCAGAGCCTTGCACGTTACTGCAGAAAATTGATGCCTCCTTAACAAGGACCATCCCCAGGCGGGCAAAGGGACAGATATTTCTTGGCATTCTTAACTGGACAGGAGCCAGGCTCACCAGTGGCAGGCAGCCACATCAGGGCACCTCTGCCCAACTGGTCCGTTTTGGAATTGCGAATGGTTAGGACCAACTCAGCATCGGACAACTGAACATCCTGCAAAAGCAAGCCCCTGGGAGCCCTTCCTTGTGCTGACTCCAGCACCACTTCACCCACATGCATTGCACCAAAAAATACAATTAAAAATGCTGTTGAAAAGAGTCTCGCCTCATCAGTGGACCAGCAAATTAGCCTCAACTTGCGCAAAGAATGTCAAACGTGACCGGCCTCCTGCCTGGCGCCTTGGATGGCTGCAATCTAGCCCATCCCTCAAGAGCCTTGCGCACCACAAACTTTGCACAAGGGTCTCTGGAATAAAGGGACTTACAGAAAAAATGAAATGGCAGATGACTGAATTCAGATGGACTTCGCCGCATGACCCATAAAATGCAGGTGAGCCAAGTGCTGCAACACCTGTTGTTTAGATGGTGACTCTAAACTAAGGCTGCTCGTGAACTGTGCTCTGAAAGCCAAAAAGTCCATCCAGGCCTTCTTATAAGACCTCAAAGTGGAAGGAGAAATAGAAGCCACTACTCCCTGCAAAACTAGCTGCTGCCAAGGTCCCAAAGGTGGACTGGAAAATATTCCGGAAGCTGCTGGGCACCTGGAGCCAAGGATCTGAAGCGCTCCATCTGAAAATGGGATAGGGCATCAGCGATATCGTTATTAGTGCCAGGAATAAAACGGGCGGAAAACACAATATTAAATTTGAGGCACCGCAGCACAAACGTGTGTAACAAGGCAGAGACTCTACTGGAGTGGGATGACTGCTTTGCCAAAACGCTCACCACAGCCTGGTTATCGGACCAGAAACAGACCCGCCAGTCCTTGAACTCCGTGGTCCAGATGTGCACTGCTACTACAATGGGGGAAAACCCAAGAAAGGTTAAATCACAGGTAATGGCTGTACCCTGCCAGTGCTCAGGCCACCTCTGAGTGCACCAACGGCCACAGAAATAGAGCCCAAAACCCAATGAGCCAGCAGCATCCAAATGGACCTGAAAATCAGATTGCAGATTCAAAGTATCCTGCCACAAGGATACGCCTTGAACTCGCTCAGGAATTCCAACCACATCTGGAGGTCTGCCGTGACCTCGCTGGGCAACTGGACTTGGTGATGGGGTGTGCGGAAAGCCTGGCCAAGCGTGCACAAAAGGGGTGACCTGCAGACAACCACCCTGCAGGCGAAATTCAAATGACCCAATAGCAACTAAATCTGCTTCAAAGTAACCTTTTCCTGTGGCAAAAACTGCATAATAAATTCACGCAAAGACACCAGTTTTAACTCAGGCAAAGTGGAAGTCTGCGCCACAGTATCCAGCTGGATTCCGAGGTAAGATAACCTCGGGACTGGGCCTTCAGTTTTATCAGCTGCCAAGGGAACGCCTAACTCTACCGTTAGGTCATTAAAAGCCTGCAATAAAAGCAGGCATTCATTCGAATCGGCTGCAGAACTTAATAATAAAAAAAATCATCGAGGTAATGGGTCACGCCCCTAAAACCTGTTTTGATATGCAAGGCCCAATCCAGAAATGTACTAAAGGCTTTGAATGCTGCACAAGATATAGAGCAGCCCATAGGCATAGCCTTATCCACATAATAAGCTCCATCAAATTGGAACCAAAGCAACTTAAAGTCATGTGGATGCACAGGAAGTAGGTGGAAGGCAGCTTCCACATCGCACTTTGCCAAAAGAGCACCTTTCCCAAAACTCCTAATTAACTTGACCGCCTGGTCAAAGGTGGCATATTTAACAGAAGATAACTCCGAAGGGAAAGCATAATTTACTGATGAACCCTGAGGGTAAGATAAATTATGAATTAGGCGAAATTCACCCAGGGCCCTTTTAGGCACCACAACCAAAGGGGAAAGGTGCAAATCAGGGTAAGGGGGGGCTGTCAAATGGACCAGCAATCCTACCCAATGGCAATTTCTTCCTGATCTTATGCCTTGCAACCTCAGGCATTTCTCTGACTGATTTCTGATTTTCTACTTTCGAAGCCCTTGGCGGGAATGCAACTGGGATACGAAAGCCTTGAGAAAATCCACGCCACAAATATGAGGCAGCAATCGGGCCGGGGTACCTATTAAGCCACACCTTCAAGGCAGGCAACTTAATGGGAGTATGTGCTAGGGTCAATAAGATCTCACTTAACATCTCAGGCTGCTTGAGGAGCAGCTGCCTTCTGCTCTTGCTGAGAGCACCTCCTCGTCCCTTGAAAAGGCCGCTTCATCCCACATGATGTGGCAGGGTGACTCCCGGAACACGTATCGCAGGCATGGGAGTACCTACAACCCTGACGCTGGCAAGAGCCCTTATTATATTCCCAGCAAATAAGACGCCTTGCTAGCTTCTTAATCTCTTGCTTGGATTTCTGGTGCTCAGTGGACTTGCTTTTGAAATGAGGGGTAACATAAGTAGTCCACACATCAAGATCCTTACGATCCCATCGAGCTGAAGGGATCTTGGCGGCCCGGCAACGAAAACTCTCGTCGTAGCTTATGGCTGCCGCCTCACTGGCCAACTTAAAGGTCTTATGCACCAGAGATAAATAAATCCACAGGTGCAAACTTCTCTTGGGATAACCAGCTGAAATAACCCCGGCAAATACTTGAAAGGCATCTAGCCACCTCTCGAAGGTCTTCTCCATTTTACTGGAGCTGGCCTTTCCCTTGCCTGAAGCAACCTGCTTGTCCTTGCCTGGGCATTCATCAGGGGGAAGGAGTTTGAAAATATCCACATAGTGACCATTGAGAATCCTGTTTTGAAGTCTAGAAGGCAGATGCACACCAGGAATAATATCCCTTACAGAATTGGTCGAAACTTTAACGTCTTTGACCAGTGCGCCATCAATGCATTCCAGAGGTAGGCCATACCAAGCCCTGTGAGTATTAGCTCTGTGCTGCCACGCCCACCTAGGAAGGCCCGAAGCCCCCTCCCACTGACCCCCAATACAATCCAAGGGCCACGTCAGACTCATCTTCAGAGGTCTCGGAAGACGTACCAGTAGAAGAAATGGAATCGCTGTCTCTGCGCCTCTTGGCCCTGCGCTTGGAGCGACGACTCTTCTGCCGCTTGCCACCCGAGGAAGGGACTCGAGGCACTGGAAGATCCTCCTCAGAAGACTGGACGCTGAACACCTCCCTTGAAGGAGCAGATCATACCTGCACAGAAGCAGAAGGATGCGTGGAACTTGGCTGGGAAGAAGATCCCCACCCCCCACATGCTGAAATACCCCTGAAAAGTTGAAAAAAGGCAGCAGCTCAGAGAGGGGACTCTCTGGAATTTAAAACAAGAATTGGCTTCAATTTCCGAGCCCCGACGCTGCAGCCGCAGCCAGGGAACGGAGCGAGCCGCTGCTCAAAGCCATCCGGCCAATTAAAGCAGCGGCAAGCTCAGGAAGCTCGAGGAGCCGAAGCCCCGTGGGGCAAAAGCCCCGGGGGGGGGGGAGGAAAGGCAAGAGGGAAAATATCAATAGGGAATAAACGGCTAAAGGAAAAGAACCAGGAAAAGAAAGGGAATAATGAAAACAGATCACCAGAATTGTTGAAGGTAGATCGCTCCATCTCGGCTCGCAGCAGACATGTTCCTGGTGTTTCGATGCATGCACCGAAAGAAGAAGCTCTGGGTCACGTGCATAGGTATATATAGGTCCCTTGATCTGTTTAGCCTGTGTCCCATTGGCCTGATTAAACCCAGCATCAAGGGACCTACCAATTGGGTATTGTGGCTATTCAATTGAACCCACCCACAACACAGGGTTTGGTTGCCAGGTCTCACCGCAACACATGCCCTCTTTAAGGGAGGACCCAATTTACCATAACTTCTCTATTAGAAGCATATTCAAGGATTTATAGGGGGTTTACATTATCACATCCATTATGGCCCTTTGGGCCACTCCCACAAAATGATTAGTTTAAAATACAATTTGAAATCACATTTAAAATCAAAATAAAATTAAATGGGAACCCACAAATCATAACCGTAGGGGTAAGGAATTAAATGTTCACCAGGCCTGGCCATCTATGCTGGTCCCATATGCGCCGACAGAAAAAGCCAAGGAGGCCACTTACATACAGGGTCCCATAGAAAGAAGGGGGTCAGACTAGGTCAAGACCAAAGGCCTAGACTTTTGCAGGGGGGATTCAGTAGTTAAAACCTCACAGAGTTGCACATCTTTTCCCCTGAATGTGCTCTAGTGCAGACTAACAGAGAAATTTAGCAGGCAATGCTAAAATGCTAAAAACTTCACTCACGTCAACTAAAATTTCTTTTACAGGTTGTGGCCCTGGAATTTCACTGCCATTAAGGGCATGCTATCTTGGTGAAATTGCCAGGAAAACTTTTCCACTCCATTAATGAGTGTGGTGAAGCTTTGCCTGTCATACTTCCATCAGGCAAATGGCATTATAGTTGGTGACCAAGCTGCCAGCCGTGTCTTTTGTGAGATAAATGAACCAGAATAGCTAGCTAGGAGATTCCAGTGGAAGCCAAGAGCCATTTTGGAGAAAAGTGGCTCAGTCTTCTTTCTCTCTCACTGCCCAAAATAAGATATATATTTAAGTGTATGTGTGTAGGACAGAAAGAGCATAGAACAACTAAAGTATTTTGCAAATGAAGGAAAGAGAAATAGATGAACCGTTTGAAGCAGGGAGTAAGCTGAAGGGGGCGGGCAGCATGGGGGGTGACAGACTGCCTCTGCTGCCCTGATGTGGGGCTGTGGGCTTGCTGCTTGTATGCGCGCTATACTGCCTCTGCTCCCACCTATGCTGACCTTGTATGGTTGAAAGCAAAATCCAATGATACAGCTTTCTCTGCTTCCAAAGGAATCCAAACCTGGGTAAGCACTGCTGCCCCTGGAACTTTTCATCGCACACAGAAGTGGGGAGCAAGTGATAATGTGGTTATAAATAAAGCAGCAGCTCTAACAAATGAACCTTTAGGATTAATAATCTCACTTTAAATTTTAATTGTACATGTGCACTATCACATTTACATTTCTAAAATGAACCCATTTGCAGTATTTACCGTATTTTTCGCTCTATAAGACGCATCAGACCACAAGACGCACCTAGTTTTTGGAGGAGGAAAACAAGAAAAAAATATTCTGAATCTCAGAAGCCAGAACAGCAAGAGGGATCACTGCGCAGTGAAAGCAGCAATCTCTCTTGCTGTTCTGGCTTCTGGGATAGCTGCACAGCCTGCATTTGCTCCATAAGACGCAGAAACATTTCCCCTTACTTTTTAGGAGGGAAAAAGTGAGTCTTATAGAGCAAAAAATATTTTTTGTAGACAAATGGCTCCCAGTGTGTCTCATTGTGTCCATCTTGTGGGTTCTGCACTCGTCAACTTGTGATTTTAATGTGTTTTTTGTTATACACATTGAATTGTATACACTGGTGTTATCCGTAGAACCAAGATGAAGCAATATCACTGCTGAGATGCTGAGTCACATTCCCTTCCTCACAAGAAAGCCAAGTCTGCACTTACCTGAGAGTAAGCTCCATTAAACATAAACTTACTTATGAGCAGATATAAATACTATTGTCATGTAAATTAACTGTATTGTGAATTCTTAATGAGTGCCTGGACTTCAGCTCCTGCCCACGGCTTTTCAGAATTTTCACATTTTGCATTTGCTCTTATTGTTAGCAATATTTGCACAAAATAACTTGCAGCAAGTACCTTCTGCAAGTATCTCAGGTGAACCCACCTCAGGTAAGATGCATCTTGGGTGTAGGATGAAGGAAGGGCAAACTCAGGACCACTTCCCTTGGGCAGCTAAGTATGAGTCCACCCCCTTTGCCCCCCCTCCTTGGTCTACATCCTGAACCAAACTGTAGACCAAAGGGTTAACTGATTATGCTGTATTTGTGTCAATGTGTTTATTAAAGGATATTCAAACTATCAGATTGAATCACTGAACATTGAAAACACAATTACAATGGAGCAAGACCTTCATATTTAACATACTGGGACTTCATTCTGAGTAAATGTACAAATGATTGCATGGCACAGATCTAAGTATATAAAAGTTTATACATTGTATTTTGAATATTTTTCCAAGCACTGCTTTATGCAAACATTTGCGTTGTATGCTTAGGTTTTCATAATTTCTGAAATACCAGAACTCAGGATCCGCCAATGAAATTGAAAGGAACCAGTAGATTCTGAAGAAAACAGACTTCTTCAAATAGCACATATCCATAGCTGTCAACTTTTCCCTTTTCTTGCGAGGAATCCTATTCAGAATAAGGGAATTACCCTTTTAAAAAGGGAAATGTTGACAGCTATGCACATACCATGTGTTGTAGACCACTGGCTTACACACCCTTTGGAAGGTGATAAGACAAAGTAGGGTTTGAGACCAAAAGTCATTTCCTTCCCCCCCCCACCCCCCACTTCAGCCTGGGAATCTGGAGGCTCCATATAGTAATCTGGGCTAAATATTCATGGATGGACACTGCATTCTCCAGGTTGGGAAATGGTCTACCTCTAAATAGGCTGGAAGAATCATAGAATCATAGAATCATAGAGTTGGAATAGACCACAAGGGCCATCGAGTCCAACCCCCTGCCAAGCAGGAAACACCATCAGAGCACTCCTGACATATGGTTGTCAAGCCTCTGCTTAAAGACCTCCAAAGAAGGAGACTCCACCACACTCCTTGGCAGCAAATTCCACTGTCGAACAGCTCTTACTGTCAGGAAGTTCTTCCTGATGTTTAGGTGGAATCTTCTTTCTTGTAGTTTGGATCCATTGCTCCGTGTCCGCTTCTCTGGAGCAGCAGAAAACAACCTTTCTCCCTCCTCTATGTGACATCCTTTTATATATTTGAACATGGCTATCATATCACCCCTTAACCTCCTCTTCTCCAGGCTAAACATGCCCAGCTCCCTTAGCCGTTCCTCATAAGGCATCGTTTCCAGGCCTTTGACCATTTTGGTTGCCCTCCTCTGGACACGTTCCAGTTTGTCAGTGTCCTTCTTGAACTGTGGTGCCCAGAACTGGACACAGTACTCCAGGTGAGGTCTGACCAGAGCAGAATACAGTGGCACTATTACTTCCCTTGATCTAGATGCTATACTCCTATTGATGCAGCCCAGAATTGCATTGGCTTTTTTAGCTGCCGCGTCACACTGTTGGCTCATGTCAAGTTTGTGGTCAACCAAGACTCCTAGATCCTTTTCACATGTACTGCTCTCAAGCCAGGTGTCCCCCATCTTGTATTTGTGCCTCTCATTTTTTTTGCCCAAGTGCAATACTTTACATTTCTCCCTGTTAAAATTCATCTTGTTTGTTTTGGCCCAGTTCTCTAATCTGTCAAGGTCGTTTTGAAGTGTGATCCTGTCCTCTGGGGTGTTAGCCACCCCTCCCAGTTTGGTGTCATCTGCAAATTTGATCAGGATGCCCTTGAGTCCATCATCCAAGTCGTTGATAAAGATGTTGACTAAGACCGGGCCCAAGACAGAACCCTATGGCACCCCACTAGTCACTCTTCTCCAGGATGAAGAGGAACCATTGATGAGCACCCTTTGGGTTCGGTCACTCTCCTCTGAGTGACCCCACTGTTTCTTTGTTCTTCCTTTTGCTACGGACATACCCATAAAAGCCTTTTTTGTTGCTTTTAACCTCTCTAGCAAGCCTGAGTTCATTCTGTGCTTTAGCTTTTCTGACTTTGTGTCTACATGTGCTGGCTATTTGTTTGAATTCCTCTTTGGTGGTTTCCCCCCTTTTCCATTTTTTGTACACATCCTTTTTTAATCTTAACTAAGTTAAAAGTTCTTTAGATAGCCACCCTGGCTTCTTTAGGCACCTTCCATGTTTCCGTCTCATTGGTATTGCCTGAAGTTGTGCTTTTACTATCTCCCTCTTAACAAACTCCCAGCCATCATGAACTCCCTTTCCTTTTAGTATTACTGTCCATGGGATCTCACCCAGCACTTCCCTAAGTTTTATGAAGTCGGCTTTCTTAAAGTCAAGAAATTGAGTCCTAGTATGCTTGGCTGCTCCTTTCCGCTGTATAGTAAACTTCAGAAGAGCATGATCACTCGCGCCTAATGATCCTTCCACTTCTACCCCACTAACCAGGTCCTCAACATTGGTTAGGACCAGATCTAAAATGGCTGTTCCTCTTGTTGCTTCTCCCACTTTCTGGACAATGAAGTTGCCTGCAAGGCCAGTGAGGAATCTGTTTGACCTTATGCTCTTGGCTGAGTTTGACATCCAACAAATATCTGGGTAATTGAAGTCCCCCATTACTACTATCTCCCTTCCTTTTGCATGCTTGGCCATCTGTTCCAGGAAGGCATCATCTATGTCCTCCGTTTGGCTCCTCAAAGGAGAGACAAAGAACAAAAAAAAGGGTCCTTGGCCTCACATCCTGCTTTTAGGCTTCCTGGTGCCTCTCAGTGCTCTTGTGGGAAGCAGGATGCTTGACTAGGTGGACTTCTGGCTTTAACCAGCCCAGTTGCTCTCATTTTCTAAGGCGCTGCTGTGCTCTTTAAAACATTATTGTTTATTTCTGGTTGGCTGAGTCCAGGTTTATACTAACCTGTGAGCACAGCTCATCTCTTCAAGAATCCAAGCAAACTCCATTATCCTGAAGCAGCAAGATTTTTATTTGCATACATAGCAACTGATAGAAAAATAAAGCATTTTACCACACTCTTCAGTCCATGAAGAGTCCCAGGGTGGCTTACAAATATCAGTAATAAGGCAAATCATAATCAATAATAAAATTTAAACATTCTAAAATCTCTTTTCCACACACCATTTCCCCTTTGCACAGAAGTCAAACACAAACCTTAACATAACAGCAGCAGACCTCCCCACAATGCCATGTAATCTGCCTGAGTTGCCCTTCTGTCAACAGAAAGGAGTGGGGCTGGTTATTAGGGGGTAAAGGGACCCCTGACCATTAGGTCCAGTCGTGACCGACTCTGGGGTTGCGGCGCTCATCTCGCTGGGTCATGTGGCCAGAATGACTAAGCCGCTTCTGGCAAACCAGAGCAGCTCACGGAAATGCTGTTTACTTTCTCGCTAGAGTGGTACCTAAGCACTTTAGTACCTATTTATCAAAAGCACTTTGAGGTGCTTTTGAACTGCTAGGTTGGCAGGAGCAGGGACCAAGCAACGGGAGCTCACCCCGTCGCGGGAGTTCAAACTGCCGACCTTCTGATCGGCAAGTCCTAGGCTCTGTGGTTTAACCCACAGCGCCACCCGCGTCCCGGTTATTAGGGGGAAGTTGCATTAATATACAGAGTCCACACATTTTTTTTATTTCCCAGAGACACTTTGTGCCAAAGCCATATTTTCTGGTTGGGATTGGCCGCTAAGTGGTGCAGAGAGCTAATTGGCCAGAGAACAGGAAATTGATATAAACGCCTCCAGGAACATCTCTAAGTTCAAATGGAAATGCTTTAGTGTTTTGTTTTGTTTTGTTTATTTCAGAAAATATAAATTGCTTGATTGTAAAAAAGAAAATGCCAAGTATAAAATGTGTGTGTGGAATGTGTGGCTTTAAGATTTTTTTGGGGGGGGGGGCAGTTTAAATTGCTTGACAGTAGCTTTTGTGGAAGAGCTTCCACTTCATTTATCAGAAGCTGAATTAAATTGCTTAGGGTGGTGAGGTAGAGAGACACAGACCCAAAAATTTACAATCTATAAGGCTGTATTATATTACTTACTAATGTACATAGTTTTCTCCAGTCTGACCAATTGTTGCCAAATGGCCTGGACATATTACAGATATTCCATGGACTAGTAAATGACATACAAAGTGTACCAATGGAAGGTGAAATAGTCTAAAGAGCTGCTATTTTCTGGTATTGAAACAACTCACAAATCACAGCTCTGCTTTCAGTCATAGCTAAAAACACTGAAAGGTAGGAGCAACCAGGTTGGCTCATCTGCCTGCACATTTTGCTTCCTAACTTTCTTTATAGGATATCAATTGACTTACCGTATTTTTCGCTCCATAGGACGCACTTTTTCCCTCCTAAAATGTAAGGGAAAAAGTCTGTGCGTCTTATGGAGCGAATGCGTGGTCCCTGGAGCCAAATCGCTGTTGCCCTGCGCTCCTGGGCTGCTCTTTAGGAGTGGGGGGAGGAGCCACGGTGCTCTGCCGGCAGCCTCCGGTTTCCCCTGAAGCCCCGGCAACGTTTGCAAGCAGCGGGAAGGCTGTGCGCTCCCGGGCTGCTCTTTGGGGGTGGGGGGAGGAGCCACGCGGCTCTGCCGGCAGCCTCTGCTTTCCCCTGAAGCCCTGACAAGGTTTGCAAGCAGAGGGAAGGCTGTGCGCCTTTGCCCCGCACTCCTGGGGTGCTTTTTGGGGGTGGGGTGGGGAGTCACACTGCTCTGCCTGCAGCCTTTGCTTTCCCCTGAAGCCCCGACAAGGTTTGCAAGCAGAAGGGAAGGCTGTGTGCTCCTGGGCTGCTCTTTGGGGGTGGGGGGGAGGAGCCACGCGGCTCTGCTGGCAGCTTCTGCTTTCTCCTGAAGTCCCAACAAGGTTTGCAAGCAGAGGGAAGGCTGTGTGCTCCTGGGGTGCTCTTTGGGGTGGGGGGGAGGAGCCACACTGCTCTGCCTACAGCCTTTGCTTTCCCCTGAAGCCCCGACAAGGTTTGCATGCAGAGGGAAGGCTGTGTGCTCCTGGGGTGCTCTTTGCCCTGCACCCCTGGGATGCTTGGTAGGGAGCAGCAAATTGCTGTCTCTCAGTGCCTCCTTATTCAACTGCAGAGGATTGCCTAACAGGATTCTGAGCTCCATTTGAAGTTTAAAAATATTAAGTTTGGGGATTTCTTCAAGTAGCAGTTTTGCAGAAATAGTCATAAATACATGCAAAGCATCTCCACAAACCAGTAATAGTGAGCTCAGCTACAACTGAGCAGGCATCTGGCTCAGGAACAGTTTAAACTGCACAACTATAACCAGACATCCTGTGTGTTTGTGTGTGGACCATGTTCCTAGCAGCTAATCTTTATTGCTGAAAAGAGACACTGATATTCCACTCCAAATCTATAATTCATTATACAAATTCTTACAAGTACAGTCCACCTATACCAAACCAAAAACATTGTGTTCTCTTGTTATTGAATGGAAGCTATTTATCTGCCCTCTTTTCCTCCTCTGTTCTTTGCTCAGTCACTCCATTTTGAATCTTCCTTTCAAAACAACCATGCCTGTTTTGAGAAAACTTCAGAGATTTAGGAACTGGAGCGCAATCATTTTATCTCTTTGCTGTTCCTCCATACTCCAAGCACTTCTCATTTGCACAGCCCTGGTTTCCCTCCCTGACTATTAATATTCTTGATTAATAACAGTAAAATGCTCAAATTTTAGTTTTTGTGACTGCTGCCAATACTGACTTCCCAGTGATAATGAAAACAGCTGCATTATAATGGAATGTCTGTCCTTTTCCCATTCACTTCATTATCGCTTTAAAGCAGCAAAGTGGACAGGAGCCACACACTTTGCTGTTTTAAATAGCTTAGTACAACATTTGAGTCCGATTTTTTTTTCTTGTTTTCCTGCTCTAAAAACTTGGTGCGTCTTTTCGTCAGGAGCGTCCTATGGAGCGAAAAGTACGGTAAAAAATAATTAATGAAAGCTCAAAGTGTGGACCTTCTTGTAGGGACAGGCCATTGTGCAATTACGGTACTCTAATCACACAGCATTATAATCCAGCCATGCATGTATTCAGTGCCCCCCCCCCAAGAAAAATAGGTGCCAGAACTCACCAGGAAGTTGTTACAGTAAGTCGCCAGGTGACTAGTGGCAGCCCTGAACAGATGCCAGTTTGACAACAGCCACGTTCATCACCTGTGGAAGTGTTAAAAACTACAGCAAGCTATCTCCCTATCTGGTTTTGGGGTCGCGCCTGGTTTTGGTGCAAGTCAAATAAATGCACCCCACCTTCCTTGTTCTCTTAGATTTAGGCAGATGGCTAGGGCAGCTTGAAAGGGCCCTCACACAAAAGCATGCAATGGTAGAGGCTTGGCTGGATAGCTTAAAGCTTGCCACCGCTATATGGGAGATGGACTGAAGAAAAGGAAATACTAATTGGCCCTGCACCATAGCTTGACCAATTGTGACTAGGAGCTAGGTTAAGTCATAGATCTAAAAAAAAGGTGTGGACTCGCACATGCTGGTCAACTTCCGTTTTGACTTGAAATATTCATTTTGGGCTTTTCAGAAGTATGTAAAGGCAAGAAGTGGGCAGGGGGAGCACCAGCCTGCAATGGCACCCACCTGAGAGTTGCCAGAACTGCGCTCTGGCATGGTCTAGCTGAAAAGAAAGTGCTGCATCTATGGAGTAGGAACTTTTCCTTGATCCATCGAAGCTTGTATGATGATGAACAGTATTAACTGACAACAGCATCAGCAATGTGCAAGTCAAGCAACCACCAACTTTTCCAAAAGTCAAGTGAGGAGCTTTTAACATTAATATTTCTGCACTGGCTGTGTGCCTGATCATGTCAGAATGTCAGTATATTGATGTAAGGATAGTTAAGAAACTTCTTTGCTATACATGAACCAGAATGCTTCCAAAACACAGTAATCAGTAGACTTCCTCTTCCTATATCTGCAAGTTAAACATGTTATAAGAAAGAAGCCCTCTAAGCATTGTTCACAATGAGAAAAGTGGGTATGCTTTAATAAAAGACTGATCATTGCAGGTGTATTTTTCTTGGGAAGGAAGATTGCAAGAGAAACAAAAGTGTTTTGGTTAAGTTTTCTTTGGCCAGTAAAAATGCTGTCCTAGGGGAAGACTTTATTTAGAAACGTTATTTTTCCTCTGTTAGCTCAGAGACTTCATGGAAAAAAAGACCCTTTGAGGTTAAAAGTTCATAATGGTGTGTGTGAAGGGGGAATGAGAGGAGAGTTTAAAACAACTAATTCATCAATTACTCAGGTCACTGTAGATCAATCTGATACACTGACATGAACATCAGTTCTTTTTTGAGTGACCTGATACAGTTTGATTGAAATACTTTTCTGCACTCAATTTTTGTGGCCACAATCCTTTTTTGCATTCTTTCTCAGAAATGATTTCTCACATTATTAAATCCCTTCCTCATGGATAAGCTGGCACAAATGGCACCTTCCACAGCATTTGGTGAATTCATAAAACTTTGTGTCCACACCAGCAATTGTCTCGCTGAGCAGATTCAAAAGAACCTCAGATAAGGCCTGCTGAATCAGACCACCTTGTTCTGACATTGCCTAGGGGAAGCCCACAAGCAGCCTCTCCATTTGTGTTTCCCTTCAACTGGTATTCAAGGGTATTGTCAGAGACTGCCTCCAGGTCCCAGCTCACAGAGGACCAACGCTAGCCAGTAGTAATGTACAAAAGTCTTTATTGAAGTACAGTTTCCATTTTCAAGCCCTAGCGTGCGTCTCTACGTCTAGAGACTAGACCGGCGAAGCTCCGTCTGAATCTCCGCCCCCTGTACACCAGCTTAAGACTCTAACCTTACTCCACCTCTTCCGTCTCTCCTTCCGCCTCTGGGTCCTACTACCCCCCGGGGTCCCTTCCTTCCTGGACGCTTCAGACGCGGACCCTTCTGACTCTTCCCCCTCCCTTCGGCGGGCTTTAGGACCTGGCTCCCTTTCCGGGCTGCTCACTGCGCCACCCTCTTGTACATTTGAACTTGGCGCGCGCGCCCAGCCTCCGACCTTCCTTTTGACCGTTTCCTCACTCTCTGATGCAGGCGTGGCCAATCCTGACTCATGTCCTTCCGCTGACGGAGAGCTGCCTGTTGTCGATACCTGGGACTCCTCCCCCCTACTGCTCTTTGGTGGGGAAGCTGGTCCCGATTTCCAACTGCTGCTCTCTGAGTCCCCTCTGGCCCCTCCTTCCTGGGGTGTTCCCTTTGGCAACCCCCTTGCTCTGACCACGGGAGCCCCCTTCTGTGAATCCTCCGATTCACTGGAGAGACTTAGAGACCTCGGGCGGCTGTCATCGCTGACTTCTCCCTCGGATTCCTCCCCCTCGGTCTCTATCTCCTCCCTTTCCTGTGTCTCTGCTCCTGAGCCCCTGACATCCATCCCCCCCTCGAAGCCGCCCCTTCCCCCCTCCCCTCCTTCCGGTGTGGGTACTGGGTGCTCTGTCGTTGTGGGGGTGAGTGCCGGATACAGTTCGTCCCCCGTGTCGTACATCCAGCCGGATAAGTCCGGCTCGTTCTCCGTGCTCTCGTTGACGTCGATCTCCTCTGCCTCCATCTCTCTGCCTCCGTGTTCGAACCCCACGTCCTCCCCCAACACGTCCATGTCCGTCTCTCCCCCGTTCCCCTCTGAGGGTGATGCCTGCCAAGGACCCCCCAGCCACTTCCTGCGCCACTGCTCCTCTGGTCGATCGTCCCACCAATAAGAGCGGTCTGAGGCAGACCCCGAGGGTGAGCCCTCCGGAGAGCGTGTGTCTGGTGCCGGTTCCTCGTCCGAGGCGAACCCCTGGAATGTGCTGGTTGAAAGTGTGGGTGTGAAGAGCCAGTCGTCGAAATACTCGGCTGGCATGGGCCTGTGTGGGAAGAGGGCATGAAATTCGTCTTTGAGCAGAGGCTCCTCCAAGGCATAGTCCGGCACCCAACTGTTGGCACTGGCCGGGGTACCCTCTCTGGCTAGGAGATATTCTACTCCCTCTTCCCCCCATCTCGAGTCTAAAATCTCTGTGACCTCGTTGATGCGCTCCCTTTTTGGCGGTCCCCCCTTTGTGGGCCTGTCTCTGAGCGGGTCTGGTGCCGTGCCTGGCTCCTGAAATCTATGAGGTGCTTTGTAGGGCGTGAGCACCGATCTATGGAAAACCGGGTGCATTCTGGAACCCTCCGGAAGTGTCAACCGGAAGGCCACTGGATTGACCTGTGCCTGGACTTGGTAAGGCCCTAGCTGCTTATGTCCGAGCTTCTTCTTCGCTAACGATCTGGTCGGCACTGCTTGAGCTGCTAACCAAACCCAGTCTCCCACCTGTATGTCTTCCCCAACTCTTCTGTGTCTGTCAGCCTGCAGTTTGTATGCGTGCTTTGCTAGTTCTAACTGCCTCCTAAGCTGTTCGTGGACTTCCTGCAACTCTGACGCTAACGCTTCCGCTGCCTGTGGCTCCCCCTCCCTCACTCTCTCTAAACCCGGGAAGGTTCTGGGATGCCTCCCGTTGTTGGCGAAGAACGGTGTCACCCCCGTAGACACGTGCTTCGTATTGTTGTAAGCGAACTCGGCGAGTGGCAGGTAGTCCACCCATGTTGTAGGCTGCTGATTTGCGTAGCATCTCAGGTACTGCTGCATGATGGCGTTGACCCTCTCCGCTTGTCCGTTGGTCTGTGGGTGTCTCGCCGAAGCTAGATTGATCTTGACGTTCAGGATGCCCATCAGCTTCTGCCAGAAGTTCAAGATGAACTGTCGCCCCCGGTCGGATAGGATAGACTGTGGTAGACCGTGGACTTTGAACACGTGGTCTATGAACAGTTTGGCGGTCTGTTCCGCCGTGGCCACCTTCGCGCATGGAATGAAGTGTGCCATTTTGGTAAACATGTCCACCACCACTAGCACTGCTGTCTTTCCCCTCGAACTGGGCAGATCCGTGACAAAGTCCAGGGCCACCCTCTCCCACGGTTCGAGCGGTGTCTGCAGCGGTTCCAGCAGTCCCGCCGGTGGTTTGTGCACTGACTTTGCCCTCTGGCAGGTGTCGCACCTCGAGACGTAATCCGCTACTTCCCCTCGCATCTTGGGCCACCAAAAGTCTCTGGCTACTAATTCCACAGTCTTTTCTTTGCCAAAGTGCCCGGCGGTGGGAGCGTCGTGCAGCTGCTGCAGTACCCTTGCGCGGAGGTCGTCTCCCGGCACGATGAGTGCCCCCTTGCGGATGAGTAACCCATCGCGTATCTGGAACTCGTCGTCCTTCGCCTTGCCCTTGTGCACCTCCTCCATCTTGGCTTGTGCGAAGGGGTCCTCCTGCAGCGCGCGACGTACGGCATCCAGGTCCATGGTTGCCGCAGCGCATGCCCACGCTTCCGGTGCGAAAATGTGCTTGGCCGCCGACGGTGCCGCCTCCTCGAGGTATTGCGGCTTCCTGGACAGTGCGTCCGCCATGACGTTGTTGTCGCCTGGGATGTACTCTATCCTGAAGTCGAAGTCCGCGAAGAACTCTGCCCATCTAATGTGCCTCTGGTTCAAGAACCTTGCCGTGCGCCAGTACTCCAGATTCTTGTGGTCCGTGCGGACCTGCACTGTGTGTTTGGCTCCGATAAGGAAGTGCCGCCATGCCTTGAACGCTGCATGGATAGCCAGCAACTCCCTGTCCCAGATGGTGTAATTCTGCTCTGACTTGCTGAGCTTCCTAGAGTAGAAGGCGCACGGTCTCCAGTCCCCATGCGGGTCTTGTTGCAACAGGACAGCTCCCACGGCTCTGTCTGAGGCGTCTGTCTCCACCCTCATCGGTCTGCTGGGATTCACATGCAGTAGCTGCTCTTCGGACGCGAATAGGCGCTTGAGTTTCTGAAAGGACTGCTCCGCTTGCTCCGTCCAGATGAATTTCTTCTTCTTGGAGCTGAGCGTGTCGGTGATGGCCGCCGTCTGCATAGCAAACCCCTTGATGAACTTGCGGTAAAAGTTGGCAAAGCCGACAAACCGCTGGACTTCCTTCCGATTGCGTGGGCTTTTCCAGTCCAATACTGCGCGAACCTTGGCGCTGTCCATGGCGAGCCCCTTGTCCGACAATTTGTAGCCCAGGAAATCCACCTCCGTCATGTCGAACTGGCACTTCTCTAGCTTGGCGTACAGCCTGTGCTCCTGCAGTCTCTGCAGAACTTCCCTGACATCCCTCTCGTGCGCCTCTCGCGATTCTGAAAATATCAGGATGTCGTCCAGGAAGCATACACACTTCTTGTAGAGGAGTCCCGCCAACACATGATGCATGAAGGCTTGAAAACAGTGAGAGCCATTTTGTAATCCGAAGGGCATAACTCTGTATTCGTAGGTGCCCAGTGGCGTGAACATGGCCGTCTTCCACTCGTCGCCTTCCCGCATGCGAATCAGGTTGTACGCCCCTCGCAGATCCAACTTGGTAAAAACGCGTCCTTTCCTCACCGTCGCTAGCAGGTCGTCTATCTTGGGCATAGGGAATGCTGAGGGCTTGGTTTTCGAGTTCAAAATTCTATAGTCCACCACAAGTCTTTTTTGGGGTGTGTCCCTCTTCTTCACAAAGAATACGGGGCTGCCCCCCACTGCTTTCGACTCCCGGATGAAACCGCGCTTCAAATTGTGATCTATGAACTCCCTGAGTTCCTGCAGTTCGTCTTCAGACATGGAATACAGTTTCCCGGTTGGCAGCGTCGCCCCCGGCAGGAGGTCAATCTTGCAGTCATAGGACCTGTGAGGAGGTAGCTTGTCCGCTTCCTTCTCGCAGAAAACCTCCAAAAACTCCGCATACTTGAGTGGCACTGCTTGCAGCGTGCCCAATTGTAACTGCGGGTCATCCTCTTCCCCTTCTGGGCTAGGTATAATGCAATGTTCCGCACAGTAGGAGGAGCCAAAAGTCAGTTGTCGTTGGTACCAAGCCAATGCTGGACTGTGCCTGTACAGCCAACTCATGCCCAATACTACAGGCGTGTCCGACAATTGGGTGACATTGAAGCTGATGACTTCCCGGTGATTCCCAATTTGCATCACCATAGGCGGCGTCTGCTGTACCACCTGCCCCCCCAGCAATTCCCTGCCATCCACCGTTACAACCTTCAGGGGCAGTGTGGCTGGCAGTAGCGCTATGTTGTGGTGTTGAATGAACTCCAGTCCTATAAAGTCTGCGTTACTGCCAGAGTCAATAGTAATAGGCACTTCTATTGTGAGTCCATTGGGTAGCTGGAGCGATGCGGTGAGCTGCACCACTGGTTTGGGCGGGAGGGGGTCTGTGGGCTGCAAAATCTCCGGGGACTTCTTCACTGACTCGTCTGGCTGGGCCCCAGTGCCTCCGTTTCCAGCCAGACTCCGTCGTTTCCCTGCTGTGGTTCTCTCTGCTGAGTTGCTTCTGTAACTGTTGCTGAGGCTGCAGTGTGCTTGTGGAGCCTCTGGGGACACTCTTTCGCCATGTGCTGAGCACTGTCGCAGATGTAGCACTTCCTGTTCCCTCTAGGCGGCTTCGTTTTGACTGCTCCCGGTGTTAAGGCTCTGGTTGCTGAGTGAGCCCTAGCACCGCCAATCTCCATCGGCTCTTCGCCTCCTCCCTGTGGAGGCGTGGAATGCGCACGCGCTGCATCCCTGGGCAAGAGGACGGGCATTCTCGCTGGTGTGCGTCCCCAACGCCCTTCTTCTTTGCTCCATGGGCGTTCTTCCAGCCGCACCCCAACCGTTAGCGCTTTCTCAACCACTTGCTGAGTGCTTTTGGGTCTCTCCCCCCTCGCTATTTCATCCTTGACATTTGGGTACAATCCCTCCCAAAAGAGGTCTCTAACTGGCGGAGAATTTTTCTCCCAACCCAGCGCGTTGACCAATGCAAAAAAGCGGGAATGATACTGCCTTACACTGGCTCTCCCTTGTTTCTGCCCATGTATGTCCTTCCGGGCAATATCAATGTCTATGTTTGATAAAAAACAGGAATCCATCGCTTTAATGAACGCATCTGCACTTCGGAGCGCTGGATCCTTATCTCTCCACAGATTGCGCAGCCATGCTTTCGCGTCTCCATGCAAATGAGACAAGATAAACCCCACCTTCTCTTGCTCATCTCTAAAGTCTTTATCCAGCAGTTGCAGCGCAAACAGCACGTCTGCTCGGAAATTGGGGTACTGCTGTAAATTCCCATTGAAATGAGATACAAGGCTGCCTCCTCTCTTCCCCAGCCCAATCCCCTCGGATCTGGGTCCCGGTTGCCCCTGCCTCGTAAGCACTTCCAACCTGGCTTGGAGATCTTTGCAGGCAGCAGCCGCTTCCTCTTCTCTCTTCCTGGATGCGATTATCTCCGCGCTGAGTTGTGTCACCGCATTTTGCAGGGAAGCTATTTGCTGTTCGGTAGTCATCTCGCCTGACTCTTGTGAGCTCGCGAAGCACCAGTCTTCTTCCCTCCCTGCGTACACTCACGCAGCGACGCTTTTGGCGAAGAAAACTGATGAAAAGTTGAGACGGAGCTTACTGTCAGAGACTGCCTCCAGGTCCCAGCTCACAGAGGACCAACGCTAGCCAGTAGTAATGTACAAAAGTCTTTATTGAAGTACAGTTTCCATTTTCAAGCCCTAGCGTGCGTCTCTACGTCTAGAGATTAGACCGGCGAAGCTCCGTCTGAATCTCCGCCCCCTGTACACCAGCTTAAGACTCTAACCTTACTCCACCTCTTCCGTCTCTCCTTCCGCCTCTGGGTCCTACTACCCCCCGGGGTCCCTTCCTTCCTGGACGCTTCAGACGCGGACCCTTCTGACTCTTCCCCCTCCCTTCGGCGGGCTTTAGGACCTGGCTCCCTTTCCGGGCTGCTCACTGCGCCACCCTCTTGTACATTTGAACTTGGCGCGCGCGCCCAGCCTCCGACCTTCCTTTTGACCGTTTCCTCACTCTCTGATGCAGGCGTGGCCAATCCTGACTCATGTCCTTCCGCTGACGGAGAGCCGCCTGTTGTCGATACCTGGGACTCCTCCCCCCTACTGCTCTTTGGTGGGGAAGCTGGTCCCGATTTCCAACTGCTGCTCTCTGAGTCCCCTCTGGCCCCTCCTTCCTGGGGTGTTCCCTTTGGCAACCCCCTTGCTCTGACCACGGGAGCCCCCTTCTGTGAATCCTCCGATTCACTGGAGAGACTTAGAGACCTCGGGCGGCTGTCATCGCTGACTTCTCCCTCAGATTCCTCCCCCTCGGTCTCTTTCTCCTCCCTTTCCTGTGTCTCTGCTCCTGAGCCCCTGACAGGTATGCTTAGAATTATAGAACTGTTACGGAAAAATCTAGGTGCGAGGCTGCTCAGTTACCCAGCTCATCGGGCAGACACAAAGGGTCCCTGCGGAATAAAGGAAGGAGTCGAGCCACCAACTGGAGCAAATAGCTGTAGACCAAAGTTTATTGCACAACAGGTTCAAAGAGGAATTTTGAATCCCGAGGATGGGGTGACAGTGACTTTTAAAACTTTCCCACCATATCCCAGAATACAGTAAGAATCATAGATTCATAGAGTTGGAATAGACCACAAGGGCCATCGAGTCCAACCCCCTGCCAAGCAGGAAACACCATCAGAGCACTCCTGACATATGGTTGTCAAGCCTCTGCTTAAAGACCTCCAAAGACGGAGACTCCACCACACTCCTCGGCAGCAAATTCCACTGTCAAACAGCTCTTACTGTCAGGAAGTTCTTCCTAATGTTTAGGCGGAATCTTCTTTCTTGTAGTTTGGATCCATTGCTCCGTGTCCGCTTCTCTGGAGCAGCAGAAAACAACCTTTCTCCCTCCTCTATGTGACATCCTTTTATATATTTGAACATGGCTATCATATCACCCCTTAACCTCCTCTTCTCCAGGCTAAACATGCCCAGCTCCCTTAGCCGTTCCTCATAAGGCATCGTTTCCAGGCCTTTGACCATTTTGGTTGCCCTCCTCTGGACACGTTCCAGTTTGTCAGTGTCCTTCTTGAACTGTGGTGCCCAGAACTGGACACAGTACTCCAGGTGAGGTCTGACCAGAGCAGAATACAGTGGCACTATTACTTCCCTTGATCTAGATGCTATACTCATATGAAGTTCATACAGCTTCATTGCTACATCATTGCTACATCACTGACATGTCACAAAGGGGAGGGGTAGACAGGGGTTACACTAGTTTAACCTTGGCAAACATGTCCAGACAAGTCCTTGGTACAAGATTAGCATAAGCAGACATGTCAAGGCAAGGTATAAGATTAGCATAGGCAAACACCTCTGAAGCCCTACCACACAAAGTACAATAGAACTTCCTTTGTGATGGGATTAGGCTTTCCTTGGCCAACAATCAGCTCAGCAATTGTCACCTCTGGGAACTTCCTGGAGTCCTTTTTCAAGGGGAAAATAGCTTTGGAATGGAGGAAACTGGCAGAGGAGTTGATTTTATATTATTTTTAAAGCTAGGTAACTTCCCTGAGCTGTCAAGTTGAAAGGATACATTCAGGCATAATATTTGTAACATTTAACAACTTAAAAGATGTGCCCCCCCACCACTGTAATTTCGGTAACATAATTATAGAGTTGGAAGGAACACCCTGCATTGCCGGAATCTCAGCTGAAGCATTCATAGCAGGGGGCCACCCAATCTCTGCTTTAAAACCTCCAAGGAAGGAGAGTCCACCACCTCCTGAGGGAGACTGTTTCACTGTAAAACAACTCTTACTGTCAGAAAGTTGTTCTTGGTGTTTAGTTGGTTTGCAAATCTTGATTTGGATCTGGATGTTGAATTGGCTCAAAATCAATTTGGTGATTTGAATCAAGCCCCAAATCAGCCCTAATCAGGTCTTGGATTGGGGGTGAGGCCTTGCACAGCCCTAATTCTGTGAGTGGCAGGAGTGAATGTCATTCATCCTGGTGATAGCTGATGAAGCAGCAAAGGTTTTAGAATGCTTCAAGTAGCTATAATCAAGATGAGGAGGAAGAAATTGGCCATAACTCGGGAATCTAGTGAATATAACTATTTATCTCAAGACATTATAAACTGTTAACACAACCAATTAATGAGGAAATGTGCAAACTAGAATGTACCCCACAATGACCCGTCTCAACCAGGGGGCGGGGATTATTGAAGTGCATAAAATTATACCCTCGTATGAAGGAAAAGGAATTCCAGCCATTTTGTGCTTGGGTTTTGGTTGCATAATGGTTGCTTTTTGCTTTAAAGACAGTTCCTCATAAGAGGATCAAAAATTCAAACAAAAGTTAAGTTTCAGGGGATATTTTGCTCGAAAGTTAGTGGCAGCTATGAAGTTAACAAGGAAAGGTGATTCTGTCTTCAGTACTCACATTCACTTTCATTTCCCAGGCAGCTAAGTAAAAACAAAAAACAAAAACAGACGAGGAGCAGGCACTAAGAGCATCTCTTAAGTGCAGAATTGAATTTATACCCTGAAAGGGCAGTGAGGCAGGCAGGCAGGCAAAGCAGGTGGCTGAGTCCTAGGAAGACAGTTTTGTCAGGTGGGCACAGCACTCCCCTTAGTAGTTTGTGTGAGGCACAGTGTGTCTCCAGATTTTATAATGGAAGGACTGCACTGAAAGGCAGCAAGGTGGGCAGGCAAGCAGAAGGTTCCTGATAGAAGAGATACCATTGAAGTATCTGGTCAGAGTAAAATCTGAGATATAATCTCAGTACAGTCAAAAGAAGCCATACCCAAAACAAAAATAGTATTTTTGGTGGCACTCCACCCCAGGAAAATCAGCCCATATATTCAAAATATTACAAGATGTGGGAAGTATAAGGAAACATATTTCCTTCTGTGGTGGGAATGCCCTAAGGCAGCCTGTGTTTGGGAATCTGTTTCAGTGAAATGAATGAAACAGCAGCTCAGGACTTGTTACCAGTGCCCACATTGGTATTGTGGGCTATCTGGGACAACCGCAACAAAGATGGGAAAAGAAAGCTTTAATAGGATTTGTTTTTATGAACGCAAGGCGATTAATCCCTGCTATGCTGGAAATAGTTGGAGGGCCTTGTTGCAGAGGCGTGGCTGGCAAGCAGGTAGCCAGAGCAGTGGGGTGTCAAGTGGAAGTCCAACACACGCTTGCTTGCAGACACTGGCTTGACAGCAAGAGAGGAGCAGAGAGGTAGGCAGGCAGGCAGGCGAGGGCCAGCGGGCAGGCAGCCAAACAGCTGCTTGTATGTACAAACTGGCGTACTGTGCTCACAAGACACCAATTGCCCTTGGGAACATCTGGAACCAGTCCCAATGGCACTTTAGAAGCTTGCAGAATTGAAACAGTGTCTAGGCGTGTGTCCGGAGGATTCTGGCACTCATTATTTAGAAGTGGGGCAGCTCCAGTGGCAGCAAATATGGGAGCACCACAGGAAGGTGTGTGTTGGACTGTAGGCAGGTTTCCTTCTCTGAAAATCTTGACTGAGGACAATAGATTATTTAGAAATGGTCCTTGACCCTTGTTAGGGCTATAAACGGAACCTAAAAGAGGTGTCATGTGAAGCAAGAATCCCTTCACAAAAATGTATCTCCTGTTAGGGTCACAGCAGGTATTAGCGATTTTAAAGCCCAACTTTTCTGTGGTCCATATGGATTTTGAGGTGTCTTGAGATATATGCCAACTCCTCCCACCTCAGAAGATAAAGGGGGCTGTTGAAAGGAGAGTTGACAATTTTATGTTTCTTCTGGTGAGTTTCTCAAATAAACAGTGGGTCTGGGCTAGAATAATAATTTATTATTTATACCCCGCTCATCTGGCTGGGTTTCCCCAGCCACTCTGGGTGGCTTCCAACAAAATATTAAAATAAAATAGTCTATTAAACATTAAAAGCTTCCCTAAACAGGGCTGCCTTCAGATGTCTTCTAAAAGTCTGGTAGTTGTTTTTCTCTTTGACATCTGGTGGGAGGGTGTTCTACAGGGCGGGTGCCACTACTGAGAAGGCCCTCTGCCTGGTTCCCTGTAACTTGGCTTCTCGCAACGAGGGAACTGCCAGAAGGCCCTCGGTGCTGGACCTCAATGTCCGGGTAGAACGATGGGGGTGGAGACGCTCCTTCAGGTATACTGGACCGAGGCCATTTAGGGCTTTAAAGGCCAGCACCAACACTTTGAATTGTGCTCGGAAATGTACTGGAAACTGATGTAAGTCTTTCAAGACTGGTGTTATGTGGTCTCTGCAGTCGCTCCCAGTCACCAGTCTAGCTGCCGCATTCTGGATTAGTTGTAGTTTCTGGGTCACCTTCAAAGGTAGCCCCACATAGAGCACATTGCAGTAGTCCAAGCGAGAGATAACTATAGCATGCACCACCCTGGTGAGACAGTCTGTGGGCAGGTAGGGTCTCAGCCTGCTATAGCATTTCACTAATGGTACCATTATGAAAAAGGAGGCTAGCGTATTGGGATAAAAAGGGTTCAGAGCTCTGGAAAATGTAGTGCAATAGAATCTCTTTCCCAAACTAAAACATAAAACAAATACTTTATTCCCACCCCTCTCCTTCTTCTCCACTCCAAATCCCCTGCTAACACTGAGAAGTACAGTGGTGCCTCGCAAGACAAAATTAATTCGTTCCGCAAGTTTTTTCTTCTTGCGAGTTTTTCGTCTTGCGAAGCACGGTTTCCCATAGGAATGCATTGAAAATCAATTAATGCGTTCCTAGGGAAACCGACTTCAGACCAGGTCCGGGGACAGTCTGTCCCCCGACCTCTTCAGAAGGCTGGGGGGGGGGGACGAAGGGCTTTTCTTCCCACCCCCAGCATTTTAAAAAACCCTGGGACAGCGGAGGGTTTAAAAGCCCCCGGGAAGCCCCCAGGGGGTCCTGGACCTCTTCTGAAGGCCGGCAGGGGGCAAAAGTCTTTGCTCCCCCCTGCCTGCCTTCCCGGGAGAGCGGGACTTTGCTCCCCCCGCCTGCCTTCAAAAGCCCTCCAGGACAGCGGAGAAACGCGCCGCCGGGGGCGATTTTAAACCCGCTGTCCCGGTTTTTTTAAAATGCTGCCGGGCGTCAGCGCTGCCGCCCGGCAGCATTTTAAAATCGCCCCGGACAGCGGAGAAGTCCCCCGCTGTCCCGGGGTTTTAAAAAAACCTCTCCGCCCCCCCGCCAGGCTTTGGAGCAGCCTTCCGAAGCCTGGCGGCGGGAGGAGGTCCAAGGACAGTGGGGAAGAGGCGCTGCGCTTCCCCGCTGTCCCGGAGATTTCCCTATGGGCTTTCGTCTTGCGAAGGAAGCCCATAGGGAAATTCGTTTTGCGAAGTGCCTCCGCGACGGAAAACCCTTTCGTCTAGCGGGTTTTCCGTCTTGCGAGGCGTTCGTCTTGCGGGGCACCACTGTATTACTAGATTGGTTCACTCCAAGGACAGCAAGTCTGCCTCACAGTGGGAGCACCTGGCGGGGTGAACAGAACAACCGCTTTTCCCCACCCTGGAGTAAATGTGTATAAACCGAAGGCCTTACATGAGTCCATGAAAGCAACCAATAAACATTACTGTTTTCTGGGCACTTGTAAGCATGTTATGCAGAAAAGAATCCATTGCCATTGTCTGCTGGGGACTTCTGTTTAGATTATTATTCTATTTAGCTTTCTTCCCCTACTTTGTTTTCTTGGGGATCAGTTTCTTCTTCTTCACCACTATTGTCATCAACTGGAGGAGGATTTTGTTGTTTCTCATCATCTATAGGTATTATTAGTTGCTGGACAAAATTTTTTGCTTCTAGATGCGACAAATCTGCTTTTGTTTCCCCCTTGTGCCTGAGATTCTGAGAACCTCCTATTACAAACTTGTAACATGCTGTGAACAAATACAGTGGGAGTGTCTTCAGCAACAACCAATGGGAAAAGGCAGATTGCATCCTTTCCTTTGATGAAACCAAAATAAAGGTGTGTGGCTACAGTTGGCATCCAGTGAAACATCACCCCTCAGTTAAGAAAACACAACCCACACAATGCACGTACATCCTCCACTGAGCACCATGCAATTTATATCGGATTTTCATCCCTTCTTGGATAACCCATGGATTGGGAAAATCTGGATTAAGTGGGCAGAAGGTGTGGGCTGTTACTTAGAGAGGGGAACATGGTGCAGATGCTTTGTGGGGCTGGGGAGAATTAAGACACAAGAAGATTCAAATCCACAGTAAACTCTAGTGTGGATAAGTCTTACTTCTCAGTCCCAACTTAATCCCTCAGATCCAGTCTTCTTGTAAAATTCCTGATTCCCAGCTACTGGGTTATCTCAGACCACTGGCGATAGGTCATTCCTAACACCTCTAGATAATGGATTATAAATGAGTGACAATAATTCACATTCTCTTGAAGTCAAAAATATTTAGCCATTTCACTAAAGCTTAGTACTTTAGGGGAAACTAACAGATATAACTACAAGCCTGCTATTTACGACTGATTTGTTATGAAGCAGGCTGCACCCCTCTTCCTTTTGCAAAGACAAATTGAGCAATGAACTCAGCATGCACATTGTTAGGATTCATTTGAACAATTTCATGTTTTCCTTCTGTAAAGGGTTATCAATCAGCCTGTGCTGCAACAAACAACAGAAAAACAAACTTGTAATTGTTTTTGTTTCCCCTTGATAGTCCGTGAACTGGTTGGAACTGTTGAGATCACAGACTGCTGTGTGAGATAGTAAGTCTGCAGGCTTGAGTTTGCTAGCTGATGCAATCGGCCTGCAATGCTTTCTATGGAGGTGCTGGGTCAGAATGACTCAGCAGTAATGTGCTGACAGTTGATTGGCTGTCATTGGTTTAAAAGGGAAACCTGTCCAGCAGTAAGGTGGTGGTGTAGTAGAGGAGTGTGGTCAGAGAGATAGAGTCTTCCTATTTGCCTTAAGGTGCAGCCAGGTACTCTGTTTGACTGTATGAACTGCTCGTGTATGATAGTCTGTAGATATTTGTATATATAGCTCACAATAAATATACTGCACTGAAGAACCTGGAACTCTGAGCATTTCTGCTAAAGCGCTGCGAAGAATTTGCAACAGGAACTTGAGTGTGCAGCATACAAGCTGGGATCCAAAGAACAATATGAATAGTTGAAGGGGACCCTGGGTTTGAATTTTTTGAACAATGGTTTTTCATGTATTCCACCAACCCATCATTTGGTTGCAGATCTGATCCCCCATATGGGACAACTGCATATTCCTGCCTTGCAGGTATAGATGCTCCTCAGGGCCCCTTCCAATTCTGATTCTATGATCTTCCACCTTGATTTGTTGAGAATGTACTGATACCCCTATGGGTTAATTAGCTAGAAGCTTTCTGAGATTTTGGAGGTGTCAAATGAAAACTTCCAAACTTCCCATGGATAAAATCTAGATCATGACTCAATTGTACTGAAATATTTGAACTGGGGGAACATTGGCTGCCTATGGTCACAAGCATCCCCGAGTTACACACGTAAGACATAATCAGTTAAAGCGGGAATGCAGAGAGGTTTGTTATATGATATACGATATACGATACCTTTATTGTCATTGTCCCATGCAGAATAATGAAATTGAAAAACTACATAAAACTACATAAAAACTACATAGTAAAGGTAAAGGTACCCCTGCCCTGTATGGGCCAGTCGTGTCCGACTCTAGGGTTGCGTGCTCATCTCGCTCTAGAGGCCGTGAGCCAGCGCTGTCCGAAGACACTTCCGGGTCACATGGCCAGCGTGACGAAGCTGCAGCTGGCGAGCCAGCACCAGCGCAGCACACGGAAATGCCGTTTACCTTCCCACTATAAAGCGGTACCTATTTATCTACTTGCACTTAAGGGTGCTTTCGAACTGCTAGGTGGGCAGGAGCTGGGACCGAACGACGGGAGCTCACCCCGCCACGGGGATTCGAACCGCCGACCATACAATCGGCAAGTCCTAGGCACTGAGGTTTTACCCACAGCACCACCCGCGTCCCTAGGAAAAACTACATAAAACTACATAAAAACTTCATAAAACATTCAAAAAACCCTAAAAACTCTGAAACCCCATTTTAAAATACACTATACTATAGAGACCCCTTATGCTGCGTTTAGAACCAGAATTGCATTTGCGTAGAAACTGTTTGTCAGGCGGCTAGTCCTGGCCTTTATAACCCTATACAGTGGTGCCTCGCAAGACAAAATTAATTCGTTCCGCAAGTCTCTTCGTCTTGCGAGTTTTTCGTCTTGCGATGCACGGTTTCCCATAGGAATGCATTGAAAATCAATTAATGCGTTCCTAGGGAAACTGCCTTCAGACCAGGTCCAGGGACAGTCTGTCCCCCGACCTCTTCTGAAGGCTGGGGGGGGCGAAAGTCTTTGCTCCCCCCCGCCTGCCTTCAAAAGCCCTCCGGGACAGCGGAGAAACGCGCTGCATTTCTCCGCTCTCCCGGGAAGGCAGGCGGGGGGAGCAAAGACTTTCACCCCCCCCCCAGCCTTCAGAAGAGGTCGGGGTCCAGGACCTCTTCTGAAGGCTGGCGGGGGGCGAAAGTCTTTGCTCCCCCCCCCCCGCCTGCCTTCAAAAGCTGTCCGCCCAGACTTCGCGGACCTCTCCGCAAGCAGCAGCAGCGCTGCCGCTGCTTGCGGAGAGTTGCCGGCATGCCGAAGCCTGCGCGCGCTGAGATCAGCGCGCCCAGGCTTCGCGGCCCCGCCGCCCGGCATCGGGGCATGGTCCCGATGCCGGGCGCGGGGGGAGGCGTTCCGGCATCGGGGCATTGGGCCACCTTAGCTGACAGGAAGTGGACCCATAATGCACGTGTGTGTCTGTTTGAAGGCTGTCTTTAGCATATGCGCTGCCAGGGTGCAAAGATCTGCCCAGCGCCAAATTTAGTTTAACCCCCAAAGTTGTTGACCTTTTTTGGGAAGAAGTTGCCACAACAACTGTTTACCTTTAAGAAAAGGATGAAGGGGCAGCAATAACAGCACCAACAAAACCCAAGGCTCGGAGCACAAGCTGCCAGCGGCTAAATCTGCAAAGGAACCCACTGCTTGGTGCACACCACGGGATGCACTGCACCAAGACCACAACATCATATGGCGCTCAGGACACAGCGTGTACAGGCCAAAACAAGGTGCAACACGCCGCCCTACAGCTGGGGGGGAGGCAGCGCGGAGCCTGTACTGCCTGCCATTTTGTCACACACACCCCGGCTGGCATCCCATCCACCAAAGGGTTAACCTGGTTTGTCTCAGTCAGCGGTTGGCAAGGTTTACCTCCCTGGGCTGGTTCACTCTTGCAGAGATCACTCCTTGGGCTGGATCGCATCTGCACAGACACAATTTCTGGCATCTGTGCATGCGCAGATGCAATTTCCGACGCTGCGGAAGTGGGTCCTTGCTTCGCGCTGGTTTAGCGCAGCACGCAGGGACTCATTGAGCAGGCGGCTTGGTTTGGGGGCAGCTCATAGGCAGTTTAAATTACCCCCGTGGGCTGCTTGTGGTCCATATGCAGCAGGTTGCCAACCCCTGGTAAACTGCTGAAAAGACTAACGCGCTGGGATGGGAAGATGTGGGGCAGGGTGGGAGAGAGATAACACTCTCTCCTGTCAGTTACGCCCGAGTTTTCTTTGTTGCAGGATATTTGTTGAAGGATCTGTTTGGTTAGATTTTGCAACATTACAAAGCAAGACCCCCTTCACCCCACCCCGCTCACTCCCCACCATTCAGTTCAACCTCACCCCAATCTTCTTTCTGTGGGAATGTTCTGGGGTGCAGGAGAGGATATATTGACTAATTATATCCTTATCCAACTTGTGCTAACAAGTTCCCAAAATATCAGCAGAGTTTATAAACATTCCCCTTTAAGTTCGCAACGGTAACGTGTGCACAGGTTTGCTAAGGTAAAGGTACCCCTGCCCGTACAGGCCAGTCTTGACAGACTCTAGGGTTGTGCGCTCATCTCACTCTATAGGCCGGGAGCCAGCGCTGTCCGCAGACACTTCCGGGTCACATGGCCAGCGTGACAAGCTGCATCTGGTGAGCCAGCGCAGCACACGGAACGCCGTTTACCTTCCCGCTGGTAAGCGGTCCCTATTTATCTACTTGCACCTGGAGGTGCTTTCGAACTGCTAGGTTGGCAGGTGCTGGGACCGAACGACGGGAGCGCACCCCACCGCGGGGATTCGAACCGCCGACCATGCGATCGCAAGTCCTAGGCGCTGAGGTTTTACCCACAGCGCCACCCGCGTCCCCTGCTAGAACCTCTATAATAATTACTCTGGTAATTTCCCCTTTTGTTCCCTCTTAAAATACAAGACACGACACAGTCTTTATAAAAGTATAAAAGAGTTTACTCATGTTCTGTTCACAATATGATCCCAGAAGGCAGACAGCTTAAAAAAGTTACATACATTCAGAATCTATCTTGTAGCAAGATAGTCCTTATCTCCTCTCTTGGCTGGGAGCCAAGAGAGCATCCTTAGATGTTTCCTCATCGAAGGAAGATGGCAGAGAGAGAGAGTGGCTGCCTGCCCTGTGCTTTTGTCATTACCTGCACAGGTGAAGCCACACCCACCTCTGGTCACATGCGGAGGAAGTCCATCCCCAGGAAGTTTACCTGCTTGCTGGACAGACATCCCTCCCCATGTTCTAACATGTACACTCTAGGAATGTTGTCATTGACTGCTCCTGTGTTTACATCCCACACTTTCTCCTCTTGCTTTTTCTATATTTCCCCTCTCCTTCTCTCACTCTAACCTGCCACTACCCTGCCACTTCTGTCTCTCGCCCCCATCAGCCCCCCACCCCTGGTACGCGAGACACTCCCTTGCAATCCACTCAATAACTCAGAGGGGGGGGAGTTGCTTTATTTAATTGTCTTTCCCATTCCCCTCCTCCCTGTTTCATCTGCCTCATCCTCTCTCTGGGTTTTTAAAGTGTGGGGAGGGAGGGAGGGAGGGAGGGAGGGAGGGAGGGGAATCCCCGTCCACAAAAGCATAGAGTTAGGTAGAAAGAGGTGTATGTATACACAAAATTGGGGTGTGTATGTGTGATCAGTCTTGTTTCGGATAAGGCTCCCCCCCCCCCCCGTTTTTTGCTCTTTCCGTTGATGGAATAGGGAAGCAATGGGGGGAATTGCTGAAGCTGAGCCTTAGCTGGAGGGAGAAGAGAAAGTCCAAAGTCGTGTGAGCCGGACTCACTGACACCTGGAGAGAGCGCAGGAATCCCACAGCTTGCTCCCTCGCCCACCTCTGCCTTGCCAAGCCCAGCCGAGCAGGGTGGCGAGGCTGGAGGGGGGGTGGAGAAGAGAGGGAGGTGCGGGGTGGCACAGGCAGAAAAAGAGGTGGTGGTGGTGAGGAGGAGAGAACAGCGGCAGGTCCAGCCCCTGTTTCCCTGTCCGGGGAGGTGGGGATGGGAACTTAGGTGGCTTCAGTTGTGGGCACCTGACGCCCCCCAGAATTTGCTGCCTAGATGCCCCATGCCCCTTGCACTCCTGGGTAAAGACGACCCTGCCTCTGGTAAGGCCTCAGAAAATGCCACAGATCCACTTTTTTCTTTAAAAACTGAAGCATGTGAAAAGTTCGTGGTTTTTCAACTATGGTTCACATAGCCCTAGGTTCTTTTGGCAGGGGTGCAAGATTTATTGGGGTGCCTCAAGGTATCACAGAATATTAGGTCAAACTAGTTAGGAACACAAGAACTTTGATGCTTCTCTCCAATAAGAACAGAGCAGTAACAGGAGACACCTGATCCCAGCCAGATACAACTAAGTCTAGTGCCACCTAAAGACTACACTATGTAATGACATTATCCACACACAAGAAAACAATAAGAAATGGCTAGCAAGTTTTCCTAAAATAGCACTTGCACTGACACTGCACTGCACAGCATCAGGAGGGATAGAGAGGGGTAATAATGACACCTAATGGCTCTGACTGATGCCAGAGATGGCCTGTGTACTTTAGACCATACCCCAAACTCTCTGCAATGCAGAAGGGTTCTTCTGTGGTCTTCAACTGTGGTCTTCAACTGAAAATGTGATGTGTCAAGTGTCCCTTGAAGGCAGATGTTTGAAAACCAGTGATCTATCTAAATGGCAGGTAATTAGAGATTTGTTTTGGTGAATATAGCCACAAGTCCTAAATATGGGGGGGAGGGGGTTTGACATGTAAGTAATAAATTTGACAGGTATAAGAGAATAGATGTTTTATAGCATGTTTTATAGCAAGGACAATTATAAAACTAACATGGCAAGTTGACAAATAAATTCCTATTGGGTTGGGAAGATGCTCACTGAAAACTGGCTTCAGATTGTTTTGGTCCTGGGATTATATAGGAAGGCTGTGCAAAGGGGCAATAGTTGATTTAAAGGATTTTTAGACTGCACTAAAAATTAATAACTGCTTCATGGATCACTGCCTTGTCATGGCGAAGGGGATTGAATAACTCAGAGAAGCTATGAGCTATGCTGTGCAGGGCCACCAAAGACAGACCTGACTGTGGCTCAGATCATCAGCTTCTTATAGCAAAATTCAAGCTTAAACTGAAGAAAGCAGGGAAAACCACTGGGCCAGTAAGATACAATCCAAATCTAATCCCTTATGAATAAACAGTGGAAGTGAGGAACAGTTTTAAGGATTTAGATTTGGTGGACAGAGTGCCTGAAGAACTATGGATGGAGACTTATAACATTATACATCAAGACATCAAGAAGAGGTGGCAAGAATACACAGAGAAATTATACCAGAAAGATATGGATACACCCCAGGTAGTGTGGTTGCTGACCTTGAACCAGATATCCTGGAGAGTGAAGTCAAGTGTGCCATCAAAAGCACTGCTAATAACAAGGCCAGTGGAAGTGATGACATTCTAGCTGAACTATTAAAAAAAATTTAAGATGATGCTGTTAAGGTGCTACACTCAATATGCCAGCAAGTTTGGAAAGCTCAGCAGTGGCAGGAGGACTGGAGAATATAAGTCTGCATCCTAATCCCAAAGAAGGGCAGTACCAAAGAATACTCCAACTAAAAAAAGGGTTTTCCTGTGTGAGTTTCTTGTGGCTGTTTAGCTGCTCTCTCTGGGCAAAGGTCAGAGGGGGCAGGGCTTCTGTTGAGGTAGGTGATTAGCTGTGGGAGGAGCTTATCAGAGCTTTAGGGCAGCGGCGCGCGCCTAGCGGCGCGCGCAGTTTGATCCATATTTTAGATTTAGGGGAGCTAGTCTCAAACATTTGTTGGGGGAGACCTAGGTTTTTTGGGAGGGATTTATTTGTCCTGTCTCCACACTTTTTATGATAGAGGACCACTGTAGTCACCCCCAACGACACGTTCCCAAGATGGAGGGTGAGGGAACAGCTGCAGTCGCCTGTGGTTCCTGCGCAATGTTTGCCATCTTGCCAAAGGTTGCAGGCAGCTTTACCTGCAGCAATTGCATGTTGATTGCCCTCTTAAAAGACAAAGTCCAGCAACTGGAGGAACGTGTAGCTACGCTCCAAAGAATTAGAGAGCTGGAACTCTTCTTGGAAGCAACAGAGCACACCGTCTCCACCAAGGAAGAGACAGGGGACTCCCCTGAGAAGGTGGCTAGTTCACCAACACAGGAGCCAGATATATGGAGAAACGTGACTCAAAGAAGTAGGAGGCCCAGGGTTCGCTCTGATTGTTTAGAAATACGCAATCGCTTTGAGGTCCTTTCCCCTAGCATGGAAGACGAAGAGCAGACTCCATTTGAGGATCTCTCCCTCATTACAGTCGATCAGGTATATGAAGACGAGGAGCAAAGGCAGTCCTCTGGGAATGTCCAGGCGACCTTGGAACCGACAGCTCACAGAAGAACCCCGACCAGACCTAAGAGGAGGCGTGTAGTGGTGATAGGGGATTCCCTACTGAGGGGAACAGAAGCAGTGATCTGTGGGCCTGACAAGATGTCTCGGGAAGTGTGCTGTCTCCCCGGGGCTAAGATCCAAGATGTAACTGAACGACTGCAAGGAATCATAAAACCCATTGACAAATACCCCTTCCTCTTGGTTCATGTGGGAACCAATGACACTGCAAGCAATAGCCTCCAGAAGATCAAAAGAGATTACGAGGCTCTGGGCAGGAAATTGAAGCAATTAAATGCACAAATTGTCATCTCATCTGTCCTCCCAGTTGAACGACGTGGCCCAGGGAGAGAGGGAAAAATAGTGGAAGTGAACAACTGGCTTCGCAAATGGTGCAAACAGGAACGGTTTGGATTCTTAGATCACGGAATGCAGTTTCTTGAAGATGGACTTCTGGCAAGCGATGGGCTGCACCTCACAACGGTTGGGAGGAATGTTTTTGCAAAAAATCTCAGAAACCTCATCAGGAGGGCTTTAAACTGACTAATGTGGGGGAGGGAGACAGTGCTCCTGAAGGTAGGAGTCTATCAATTGATGAAGATGATCATCCAAATGTCATAGACCGAATGGAGCAAAGAGCATGCAGACCTAGTGGTGGGAGGAGAAAATCCTTAAATAAGAGACACGGGGGAATGATTAATGGACTTCAATGTCTGTACACTAATGCGCAAAGCATGGGAAATAAACAAGATGAGCTTGAGCTCCTGGTACAGCAAACTAAATATGACATAATAGGAATCAGTGAAACCTGGTGGGATAAATCCCACGATTGGAATGTAATAATGGAGGGATACAATCTATTTCAAAGAAACAGACCAGACAAGAAAGGAGGAGGAGTGGCGTTATATGTCAGGGATGTGTATACCTGTGAAGAGATCCAAGATTTAGAACCTCAAAGCCAAAGTGAGAGCATTTGGGTCAAAATTAAGGGAGAGAAGAATAACAGTGACCTCATTGTGGGAGTTTACTATAGATCCCCAAGCCAAACGGAGGACATAGATGATGCCTTCCTGGAACAGATGGCCAAGCATGCAAAAGGAAGGGAGATAGTAGTAATGGGGGACTTCAATTACCCGGATATTTGTTGGATGTCAAACTCAGCCAAGAGCATAAGGTCAAACAGATTCCTCACTGCCCTTGCAGACAACTTCATTGTCCAGAAAGTGGGAGAAGCAACAAGAGGAACAGCCATTTTAGATCTGGTCCTAACCAATGTTGATGACCTGGTTAGTGGGGTAGAAGTGGAAGGATCATTAGGCGCGAGTGATCATGCTCTTCTGAAGTTTACTATACAGCGGAAAGGAGCAGCCAAGCATACTAGGACTCAATTTCTCGACTTTAAGAAAGCCGACTTCATAAAGCTTAGGGAAGTGCTGGGTGAGATCCCATGGACAGTAATACTAAAAGGAAAGGGAGTTCAAGATGGCTGGGAGTTTGTTAAGAGGGAGATAGTAAAAGCACAACTTCAGGCAATACCAATGAGACGGAAACATGGAAGGTGCCTAAAGAAGCCAGGGTGGCTATCTAAAGAACTTTTAACTGAGTTAAGATTAAAAAAGGATGTGTACAAAAAATGGAAAAGGGGGGAAACCACCAAAGAGGAATTCAAACAAATAGCCAGCACGTGTAGACACAAAGTCAGAAAAGCTAAAGCACAAAATGAACTCAGGCTTGCTAGAGAGGTTAAAAGCAACAAAAAAGGCTTTTATGGGTATGTTCGTAGCAAAAGGAAGAACAAAGAAACCGTGGGGTCACTCAGAGGAGAAGATGGTGAAATGCAAACAGGGGACACAGAAAGGGCTGAACTCCTCAATGCCTTCTTTGCCTCAGTCTTCTCCGATAAAGAAAACAATGCCCGACCTGAAGAATTTGGAGCAAATGATTCAGCAGAGGAAACACAGCCCAGAATAACTAAGGAGATAGTACAAGAATACTTGGCTAGTCTAGATGTATTCAAGTCTCCAGGGCCAGATGAACTGCATCCAAGAGTATTAAAAGAACTGGCAGATGTGATTTCAGAACCACTGGCAGTCATCTTTGAGAATTCCTGGAGAACAGGCGAAGTCCCGGCAGACTGGAGGAGGGCAAATGTTGTCCCTATTTTCAAAAAGGGGAAAAGAGAGGACCCAAATAATTACCGCCCAGTCAGTCTGACATCAATACCAGGGAAGATTCTGGAGCAGATCATTAAGCAAACAGTCTGTGAGCACCTAGAAAGGAATGCTGTGATCACCAATAGTCAGCATGGATTTCTGAAAAATAAGTCATGTCAGACTAACCTGATCTCGTTTTTTGACAGAATTACAAGCCTGGTAGATGAAGGGAACGCAGTGGATGTAGTCTACCTTGATTTCAGCAAGGCATTTGACAAGGTGCCCCATGATATTCTTGTAAAGAAGCTGGTAAAATGCGGTCTTGACTATGCTACCACTCAGTGGATTTGTAACTGGCTGACTGACCGAACCCAAAGGGTGCTCATCAATGGTTCCTCTTCATCCTGGAGAAGAGTGACTAGTGGGGTGCCACAGGGTTCTGTCTTGGGCCCGGTCTTATTCAACATCTTTATCAACGACTTGGATGATGGACTCAAGGGCATCCTGATCAAATTTGCAGATGACACCAAACTGGGAGGGGTGGCTAACACCCCAGAGGACAGGATCACACTTCAAAACGACCTTGACAGATTAGAGAACTGGGCCAAAACAAACAAGATGAATTTTAACAGGGAGAAATGTAAAGTATTGCACTTGGCCAAAAAATATGAGAGGCACAAATACAAGATGGGTGACACCTGGCTTGAGAGCAGTACATGTGAAAAGGATCTAGGAGTCTTGGTTGACCACAAACTTGACATGAGCCAACAGTGTGACGCGGCAGCTAAAAAAGCCAATGCAATTCTGGGCCTCATCAATAGGAGTATAGCATCTAGATCAAGGGAAGTAATAGTGCCACTGTATTCTGCTCTGGTCAGACCTCACCTGGAGTACTGTGTCCAGTTCTGGGCACCACAGTTCAAGAAGGACACTGACAAACTGGAACGTGTCCAGAGGAGGGCAACCAAAATGGTCAAAGGCCTGGAAATGATGCCTTATGAGGAACGGCTAAGGGAGCTGGGCATGTTTAGCCTGGAGAAGAGGAGGTTAAGGGGTGATATGATAGCCATGTTCAAATATATAAAAGGATGTCACATAGAGGAGGGAGAAAGGCTGTTTTCTGCTGCTCCAGAGAAGCGGACACGGAGCAATGGATCCAAACTACAAGAAAGAAGATTCCACCTAAACATGAGGAAGAACTTCCTGACGGTAAGAGCTGTTCGACAGTGGAATTTGCTGCCAAGGAGTGTGGTGGAGTCTCCTTCTTTGGAGGTCTTTAAGCAGAGGCTTGACAACCATATGTCAGGAGTGCTCTGATGGGGTTTCCTGCTTGGCAGGGGGTTGGACTCGATGGCCCTTGTGGTCTCTTCCAACTCTATGATTCTATGATTCTATGATTCTACTGCACAATTGCACTCATTTCACATGCTAGCAAGCTTATGCTTAAAATTCTCTATGTGGGACAAGAAGCTACAGTTAGAACTGGTTCAAAATTGGGAAAGGAGAGATTTGAAAAGTAGAGATCTGCCCTAAAACGTGCTCCGACCATAATGCCGTGAAAATGGAGATGAAATTAACACCAACCGGTTCCTTCAGATGGAGGATGAATGACACCTTGTTTAGAGATCAAGAGGTTATTAAGAAGGCCCAAAAAACTTTGAGAGACTATTTTGAGATAAATTTGAACACCACCATTGAAAAAAGAATAATCTGGGACGCAAGTAAAGCAGTTATGAGGGGGTTTCTGATTCAACAGAATTCAATAAAAAAGAGAGCTCAAAATGAGAAAAAAGAAGAAAGAGGGCGAGAAGAAATTGAGAGTGAAACCAAATTCACAAGAGATTCTGAGAGATATAAAGTTATATCAAGTGCAATATATGAAGATGACAAATCAGGAAATTGAATGGAAAATTAAACAAATGAGACAAAGGACTTTTGAATCGGCTAATAAATGTGGGAAATTGTTAGCGTGGCAGATGAAAAAAAGACAAAAGCTTAACACTATTACTAATTTGGAAGTGGAAGGAAAGAACATTCAGAATCCAGTAGAAATTAGGAAATGTTTCCAGAGGTACTTCAAACAGCTATATACACAACTTAAGAACTACCGCCCCATATCCCTGCTTAATGTGGATTACAAAATTTTTGCTGACATTTTGGCCAAAAGATTAAAAAAAGTATTAGTGGAAGAGATTCACAAGGACCAAGCTGGTTTTCTCCCAGGCAGACACTTGTCTGGTAATACGAGGAACATAATTAACATTTTGGAGAAGTTGTAAGTGGACATCAACACTAAAGCAGTTTTAATTTTTGTGGATGCGGAGAAAGCCTTTGACAATATTTATTGGAGTTTCATGAACTCCAGGGGATGGGGGTTGGTCAAGGGTTTGAAAATGGTATAAGTGCAATTTACTCAGAACAAAAGGCCAAACTAATAGTTAACAACGTGGTGACAGAGGAATTTAAGATAGAGAAAGGGACACGACAAGGTTGCCCAATTTCCCCATTACTCTTTATTTCGGTCCTGGAGGTTTTACTAAATATGATCAGAAGGGACCGTCTGATCAAAGGTATAAAGGTCGGAGCTAAACAATATAAACTGAAAGCTTTTGCAGATGATTTAGTACTGACATTACAGGAGCCAGAATCTAGTACCAAAAGAGTACTAGAAATGATTCAAGAATTTGGTCATGTGTCAGGGTTTAAGTTGAACAAATCAAAAACTAAAGTTCTTGAGAAAAATTTAACACCAATTGAGAAAGAGAGGTTTCAGAATGAGACAGGTTTAACATTGGTTAAGAAAGTGAAATACCTGGGGATTAACATGACAGCTAAAAATGGGAATTTATTTAAAGACAACTATGAAAAATGCTGGTCAGAAGTGAAAAAGGACCTAGAAATATGGTCAAATTTGAAGCTTTCCTTGTTGGGGCGAATTGTGGCTATAAAGATGAATGTATTGCCAAGAATGTTATTTCTGTTTCAATCACTACAAGTTTTGGACAAAATGGACTGTTTCAAGAAGTGGCAGAGAGCTATTTCTAGATTTGTCTGGCAGGGCAAGAAGCCCAGAATAAAATTTAAAATATTAACTGATGCAAAGGAAAGAGGTGGATTTGCCCTGCCAGACCTTAAATTTTATTATGAATCAGCAGCATTTTGCTGGTTGAAAGAATGGCTGATTTTTGAGAGCACAGACATTTTGGATTTAGAAGGTTTTAATAATGTGTTTGGGTGGCATGCATATTTGTGGTATGACAAGGTTAAAGCACATAAGCACATAAAGCATTTAAAAACCATATTGTCAGGAAAGAATTGTTTAATGTCTGGCCGAAATATTGGGAAATTTTGGAGCAAGAAGGAGACAAATTGAAACTGCAGAGTTTTGAGAAATTAAAAGACAAAGAGCGAGACTGGCTTCATTATTATAAAATAAGAGAGGCCTATAATCTGGATAAAAAAAATGGCTTCCAGGTGGAAAAATCAAAATTGGAAACAGAACTGTTAGATCCCAAAACTAAGATACTTTCAAGAATGTATAACTTGCTGTTAAAATGGAACACTCAGGATGAAACGGTGAAATCTGCTATGATTAAATGGGCACAAGATGTTGGACATAACATTATGTTTGCTGACTGGGAACAGTTGTGGACCACAGGTATGAAATTTACAGCATGTAATGCCTTAAGAGAGAATATTATAAAAATGATTTACAGGTGGTACATGACACCAGTCAAGCTTGCAAAAATCTGTCATTTGCCCGATAATAAATGTTGGAAATGTAAAGAAACTGAAGGTACATTCTTTCTCCTTTGGTGGACGTGCCCAAAGATTAAGGCTTTCTGGGAGATGATCTATAATGAAATGAAAAAGGTATTTAAATATACCTTCCTGAAGAAACCAGAGGCCTTTCTCTTGGGCATAGTCGGCCAATTGGTGCCAAAGAAGGATAGAACTTTCTTTATGTATGCAACAACAGCAGCAAGAATACTGATTGCAAATTTATGGGCTAATAGCCGTAAATAAATAAATGAATGAACTGATTGCAAAGTATTGGAAGACACAAGATTTACCCACACTGGAAGAATGGCAGATGAAGGTGATGGACTACATGGAACTGGCAGAAATGACCGGCAGAATCCGAGACCAGGGAGAAGAGTCGGTGGAAGAAGATTGGAAGAAATTTAAAGACTACCTACAGAAATATTGTAAAATTAATGAATGTTAGAATGATGTCGGATGAAAAGTTATGTGGTTTTTAGCTATAACGCTATAAGGAGTATGAAAAAAATGGACTATTAAGAGACAAAAATTTCATGTTACATTATCTTAAGATTAAAGAATAGGATAAACAAAGAGGGGAAGGATTTGCTGAACTAACAAATTGAACGGGAATACAAAAAGGGAGGTGTGAGGAGGTCCGGGAAACAAGCAAATGAAAAATAAGTGATGGAAAGATGGAATTGTTTTTTTTTAAACTATTTTTATTTTGTATTTTTCTTTTTTCTTTTTTCATTTTGTAAAATTCTAATAAATATCTTTTTAAAAAAACTGATTTGTGTTTTCAATTTTCAGGTGAACACTGAGTGGAATTTTTCACTTTTTAATGTTTAACTACAGAGCATATGATACAGCCCTAGTTTTCAACCATCCTCTCAAGCTGCTCCAGATGAAGAAGTTTGTACTTTCATGCTTTCTTATGCTTTTGTGCTTTTATTAAATTCACTTAAGTATATCAATCTGTCAACGCTGTGACATAGTAGAGCCAGTGGACAGCTGACTGTTAAGTCACAGCTAAGTGTAGTTTTAAAAGCACTCTTCTACTTCATCTTGGGGAAAAGTAATTAATAAAAGGTATTAGTCCTGAAGGAGAGAAGGAATGAATACCAGAAGGCTCTCTGTTTTGCAATACACTACTGGGTGGCGCCGTGGGTTAAACCACAGAGCCTAGGGCTTGCCGATCAGAAGGTCGGCGGTTCGAATCCCCGTGACGTCAAAGTGCAAAAAGCATGTCAAAGTGCAAGTAGATAAATAGGTACTATTCCGGCGGTAAGGTAAATGGCATTTCTGTGCACTGCTCTGGTTCACTAGAAACGGCTTAGTCATGCTGGCCACATGACCCGGAAGCTGTACGCCAGCTCCCTCAGCCAATAAAGCAAGATGAGCGCCGCAACCCCAGAGTCGGTCACAACTGGACCTAATGGCAGTGGCGTAGCGTGGGGGGTGCCAGGGGTGCCAGCCGCACCGGGCGCAACGCCTGGGGGGGGGGCGCGAGTCCAGAGGAAGGGACAAGCAATCGAGGCTTGGTTGGGGTGGGGGGTCGTCGTCTCCGCCACTGCTTCTGTTTTTCGCGCACTGCGCTGAGGCGAGCTGGGCGCGGCCAGGCATGCAAGCGTGGCGCCTGGCCAAGCGTTGCAGCCTGGGGAGCCGGCGCCTTAGCGCCTCGCCGTCGGCCGCGCAGCCGTTGCCCAAGCTCGACAACTCGTGGAGGGCGCCTCTCTCTCTCTCTCTCTCTGCCTGGAGGGGAGGGGCTTTCCCTGCTCTTTGTTCCGTTTGAGCAAACACAGCAACGAAACAGAGGAGGGTGGGCAGTAAGACCCTGAGGCAGAATACAGGAAAGCAGCCACTTCCTCTTTTCAGGTTTCCCTTCTCCGGTACCTACCCACCCACGTTTATTGCGAGGGAAATCTACCTGACTGCAGGGAAGGGGTTGGGTGCATGTAATGTGTGACAAAGGCATCAGGTGTACGTCTACCGTATTGGGTGGAAAGGGTATAAGGGTGGGGAGGTAGAGTGCATTTAAAAAAACCAAAACATTGTGGATTTAAACAAGGAAAATGTAGCATAATCTACTGTTTGTAAGGGCCCTTTGGGATTGGTTTTACCCATCTCAGACAGTTAGCTCATAGTGTAAATAAAGATGGCTGTTGTTTACATTTTTTTAATAAAAGCATCAACAACGATCCTTTTGCACGGTCTGTTGTGCTGTGTTGCAGAACTTTTTGTAGTTGCAGGATTAGGGATGGTGTTCTGTGCTACAGTGGCGTAGCGTGGGGGGTGCAGGCTGGGCTGGCCACACCGGGCGCAACGTCTGGGGGGCCGCGCTCCACGGGTTAGGGGGCGCAAAATCCATGGGTTGGGGGCGCAAATTACTTGCCTTGCCCCGGGTGCTGACAACCCACGCTACGCCACTGCCTAATGGTCAGGGGTCCCTTTACCTTACTGAGTTTATACTGCTGAGTTTATACTGCTATACTGCTATTATTGTAAAAAAAAAAATTAGATTTGTATTGCTGAAAGTCTCTGGGTTGTTTGGCTGACCTAAAATGCAGCATGCATACTGGTAGATCAGTGGATGTCTGTGGTAGATCACTGTTAGATAAGTGGCTCCCCCCAAAGAAGCTCAACACCTTTGGTCCCCTAAAAAAGTCAACATGCACCCGTTTCCTCCTCCCTTAAAAAAGCTCAACAACTTTGACCTGAACCCACCACTGAACCCCCCCCACTGGTCACTGCCAGTTTTTAACTCTGTAAGTAGATTGCAGTCTCTTGGGAATTGGTCATCCCTGCTGTAGGTCATCTACCAGACACTGTTGAACACAAATATATTGAAATATATTATTGTGGAGTTTACATTAGACATCAAATTGCACCAAAGGCCAAATATTCTTCTGGTCACCTACTTTTGACTTGACTTGTATGTGCCATTTGTTCCATGTTTAAGCTGTTTCATTTCCAATTGCTGCTGCTACACAGTCAGAATTAAGAAAGGATATGCTTCATACCAGACATAATTGCAAATTTAATAATTTGCCATTCTTTTATTCTTGATAGGACTTAGCAGACAAGCATATAAACTAGACTTAAAAAAAAACCAGCCTTATGCGATTCCCAAAAATGAAGTGATAAATTTGAGCATAGAGTCAGAAGAAAAGCCACAGAAAAAAATTCATTTACTGGATTTGGATAGGTTTAGAATAAAACTGTTAAGGTTAGCATAAAATGATGTCCTCCTAGGTTCAATAGGAGTAAATGGACATAGGAACGTGGCCTTGATCTATTAAAAAGCAGATAATTAATCACCTAACATCCCAATTCTATAGTTGGACTTAGGGCTCATCCACACTTCCACTAGGGGCGTAGTGGGGGGGGGGGCAGGAGGCCATGGCCCTGGGCACACAATTTTTAAGGGCGTGTAAACCAGGTGCCCCCATGTAGGTAACCCCAACATGGCTGGTTCAGTGCTCCTCTCCGCTGAAGGGCTGGTAAAACTACCCCCTGCAGGGGTGGGCGGGCAGCTCAGCACTGGCCCATTTTGTTCTGGTGGGGGTGGCGTCACTCCATCTGTGCATGCGCAGTGTACCCCCCCTCAAATATTCTCTGACCATCTAGGGACATATTACAGCTTCCATGCTCAGAACCAATATGTGATTCTGGTAGCCTAATGCAGAGGGTTGTTTCTGAAGTAGTCCTGATTCCTCCCATATCTGGTATAAGTGGCTGTGCTGGAGAGGCCTTATAACAGGTAGCTTTCCTACTAGGGGTGACTTTCCCACAGCCCAATCCATCACACAGTTTTTCTGTGTTTTCACAGAAGTAACTCATTCTACATCATTTTTGTTTTCCATCTTATATAGTTCTCTTCTTTAGGAACATGAGATAAATTTGGATGTGAGAGGAATGGGAACAGGGATTTCTTCATAATAATTTTCCTAAAATTCATTCCCACCCCCCTTTTTTTTAACATGGTGTATAAGAAGGGTTTTCAGGTCTCCTGCTCCTGCCCATACAGCACACAAATGTGGCTTGTTCTATTAACTGCAAATGTTTCCCTTTTTGCTTTGATGCTTACCTGTAGCTTTTCTGAAGCTCCCTCTAATTATAACAGGACAATTCTTGGTTGCTGTGGTTTGTTTGATAATATTTCGGGGTTTGGGAGTGTCCTCATCCCCTTCTAATTGGTTTTACTTCGGGTTCTTTGCAAGCCTTGGTCGTTTCAATTGACAAATAAATTTCTGAATATTTTTTGCCACTGTGTCATATCTCTTGAATCAATTGTTATCTTCAAGTTTATCCCATTAAAAAAAGAAACCCCACACCTCTGCATTTTGACAGCCAGTACATTGCTCTATACTAGGGATGGGGGCTAAATGCAGGTCCTCCTTGCCCCTCTCTATGGGCTCGTCCACACTTCCTCTTGTCCCACTGCTTTCCCCTTGGGTGATTCTTGGTGAGCCAGGACTTCCCTTTGCAAAAGCCATGCTGGCTCTGCTTCAGCAAGGCTTGTTCTTTGTTTGGTTATTTTACCTTTAACAGTACTTCCCACTAGTATTCCCGGGACATGTTAAACTAATTGGCTATAATTTCTAGGATCCCCACTCCGCACTGGATCCCCATTTAAAAATCAGCAGAGGGGCCCCCTCTTGGTAGTTCCATCACCCTCAGAAGTTTAAGGAGGCAGGTATCCAGGAGAGGACATTCTCTGTGGCAGTTATGGCATTATCTCCCTACAGAGGTGCATTTGGCATCTTCACTATAGTTTTTGGAAGTATAAATAAGTCACAGCCTTAATAAGCCAAGAAGGCCGAATATTTGTCTTACAAGTGTGAACACCATGATAGAGATTTTCAAAATCACCCAGCAGTGTTATTATTAAAATATTTAAGTATTTTAATAAGTATTAAAACGACAACTTCTGCCTTTAAATGTGTTAGTGATCTAGCAGTAATGGGGGGAATCAGAGATGCAAGTTAAAGAGTTTTGCAAATTGAAACATAGATCAGTCACCATTTTTTAATTAACTCAGCCAAGAATAAAAATAACAAGTTGCTTCAAGTCTTACAATAAATTCTAAATCACTAGCCAATCTCATATTTTAGTATAGTTAGATGTACCTCTCACTGAAATGCCTGCCATGCTGGTATGGATGCTGGCAAAGGGGGAAACTATTTCCTCTCTTCTGCATACACGTTTCCTACTAAGATCTTCAGATATTTTCCTGAATTCAAGAGAGGCATTTCAAATCTGGGCAATAAATATATTTCTCTGTGTCCAGTTCCTCAGTATTATCAGTATTATATTTATGTTCTCAGGATAAAGGCTGTATGTCCCTAACAAAGCATAAGGAGTAGAACAGTGGTTTGAATAAATTACTGTGAAACCTTTAATTAAGGCAATATCTTGCTGACATACATGAATGTGTCAGATTTCACAGGACTCCCCAACCACCAAAGAGGCCAACAAAAGGTGTATTATTCTTTCTATTTCCTCATCGGCATACTTATTACAATTTTACAAAAGATTGTACCATTTGGCATTGGCATGAATCAAATATACTTAGTAGTTCACAAATAGTCGCAGGTGGTTTTGGTTTTGGATGGGGATGGACGTGTCACGTCGAGTGGAAACTGATGAGAAAAACAATGCAGATAATAAATGGCAACAGCAGCAACAACAAAAACTACATAGCATTCAAAGTATTATTATGCAATCCTTCAACAAAACATACAATTTTTTTGCAGACCAAGAACAAACTGTGCAAAGGTGTAAGAAGGAGCCCACACACCCAGGAATGTTGGCAGGGATCCTTGTCTGTCTGCCTCCAGCCATGTTTTAAGACTCTGCTTGCTCAGATGAATGGCTGAACACAGGTGCAGTAAATGCACACAAAGAGTGTCAGGAGTCAAGAAACATTTGCAGCGGTTACATTTTACACCATGGTTGCCCACTTCTGTTACTTATGTGGCTGGGATCCTGTCCTGGAACCTCCAGTTGCAGGAGATAAAGATGGTTAGATGCAGTTCCCAAAACAATGCCCACTCCCCCCCCCCATGGAACACCTCTAAGCCTTTTAGTATCTTAAAGACAAAAAAAAAATGTGGTTTTTGTGGACCGCAAAAATGCTCTGAGCTAGTGGAGGCTTACAACTCCCAGCAAAACACATACTGTACACAAACACACATGCCAACCTTGAGAAACAACTGAGCATGTGCCGTTTAAAATATGAGACTCCTCATTGCCCCAGTCCCACCCACCCCAAGCAGCTTTGCAGTGTTGAGCAGACACAGCACCTCAGTGGTGTGGGTGACTCTCCAAGGATGACTCCAATGGATGCCCATGTGCTTCATCATGCTCAGCACACACATACAAAACAGTTCCTGCTGCCTGCAAGCTCTCCACCCTGAGTTCCCACACTCTCTCCTCGCCTACAAGAAGTAGGCAGCCCCTCTCTAGGAGTTGTAGGACTACTCTTATAGAACCAGTGTCACAATATACTACAGTCTCTTAGGCTGCAGCTCCTTCCGCAATCTTTCCTTGCTGCCCTTTATATTTAAAAATCCTAGGTCAAGAAACCTCAAAATTGGGCAGAAAAATGTGTTGTTTCATGGAAGGCTCTTTGAACCCTTTCTGTGAATGGCAGTGAATGGGGGGGGGGGGTTCCTCCTTTTGCTGCACACCCTCTGCTCAGAGGGGGGCTGAGGTGGTACAAGGGGCTGCAGAAGAAAAGGGGAATTTGCAAAAATCACTCACCCTCCTTCACTTTCTCCTCACAAGATGGATTGAAGATTCCTCTGTGAATGAAAAGAAAACAATGGATACAGTCCACTGACTTCCCTCTTTTTCTGCAATCAGTTACATGCAATCCCAGTAACTCTGACACTTTGGATAGAACAAACTCGTTTGATCAGAAATGATGCTTCCTAATATTTATGGTGGTTTCAAAGTGAGTCTGGTGCTATTAAAAATCTAGCAGTCTGTGACAACACTGGAGACTGAAATCTCCTATAACAACTTTGCATGCTATATTACTTTTTCGTTTTTAGAACTTTTATATTGATACAATCCATTCCACTCAAAAAGAAAGCTAAAAATGTTAATACAGCCTTCTCCTACAGCTGAAATTAGGAGGATTATTCCATTAAGTGTTAATGCAGAAAACATTCAGGATCTTGTTTTTAATTACAGATTATCTCGAACGTGAGGTATTGGTTTGTGCTGATGTTGTAATTCCTCATTTCTTCAAGCAAAATGAAATGATCACTCTCTTCCTGCTAAGTTTACAGTTTGGCAATTTGTGGTGAAAAATTATATCTTGCCAAAGACAGTAATGGCACAATTACCAGCAGCACCGGAATTAGCTGTGGGGTATCTTTCATCCAGGTTTTTGCTATCCCCTGCTGTGGATAATATTAGGAGAAAATGCAATGGTATTCTTCATGTAGAAAGGATTTGTTGAAAATATTGTTTCCTTAATGGTTGAAATATAACTGGGTAGTAACTTATTTGGGGCCATAGTTATGGTTGATGTACCATAAGAAAAATAAAAGAGGTTAGAATATACTGGTCTGTTTTTGGCAGATGGGTGAATGAGTGTAACAAGTCAACTGTTAGTAATGGGCAAATCAGACAATTTTATTCTAATTTTTCAAATCTTAAGTTCAGTTCTCAACATCAATTTGCAGTTTAAAAAAGAAAATCCTTGTGAAATTTCATTAGCATTCTAGTGCAACTTTATCCTAATGTGTATGTTGTTGTTTGCAATTTTTGGGTAATTTTTTATACAATTTTCATTAGCTCTGTATGTTATTCTCAGTAATGTATTATTAGTACAGATTTATTTATACCCCACCTTTCACCCTGACAGGATTCATTTTTATGCACTTTTACACATTGCTTGGCTTACTCAGCTGATGAACTGTGTTGCAAAAGTGCAAATTTCAAAGGACAGCTGTGCTTCAGTTCACATATTGTTTCAGAAACTACAAATTAGGTAGTGTTGCCTCTAAATGCAAACTACATCTCATTCTTTTTCAAAGCAGCATTAATCTTTGTCTTTACAAAAATCTGTTCATCATCCAGAGTATTAATACAATAAATAATGTCAGATGTTTAAATGAGATCCAAAGCTTATAAACTGGTATACCGTAATTGTGGTGAATTATGGTAGTTCTTCTGAAATATTTGCCTCAATGGAGCTACACCACCAAGGCTTGTCTCTTCCAAAGACTGTAACACAAAAGGATCGTTTAGTTATCATGAAGGCTTCTGTCACATAAAGTATAAAAATACAAACCTATAAAAGGTAAAGGTACCCCTACCCATACGGGCCAGTCGTGTCCGACTCTAGGGTTGTGCGCCCATCTCACTTAAGAGGCCGGGGGCCAGCGCTGTCCGAAGACACTTCCGGGTCACGTAGCCAGCGTGACAAGCTGCATCTGGCGAGCCAGCGCAGCACATGGAAACACCATTTACCTTCCCGCTAGTAAGTGGTCCCTATTTATCTACTTGCACCTGGGGGGGCTTTCGAACTGCTAGGTTGGCAGGCGCTGGGACCGAGCAGCAGGAGCGCACCCCGCCGCGGGGATTCGAACCGCCGACCTGACGATCGGCAAGTCCTATAGGTCAAGGCTAAAGCTTCAAAATATTTAAAAGGGCTGACTCTTAAGTTGCTACCAAACAAACAAACAAATACTGGTGCTACTCACAAAATGTAATGTCATAGATCGGGGGTATCTAGGCAAAATACAAGCTGCAGAACTGTGCCCAACAAGAAATTCCTGGGTTAGCTTATGCAAACCAGCCTGGCCAGGCTAGCTAAGTGCAAAGCCATTGAGAAACAATGGAAAGCCAGGCGCTGGGCCATTAAGAGCTATTGACAATGTAAAAAGCTATTATTCCACCACCCTGCTCTGAGGAGTGGACAGAGACAGAAGATTTGAGAGACTGCCAAGGTGCGGGGGGGGGCATAATGTCACACAGGAAAAATGTGTCCCTTTTAAAACAGAGGGGTTTAGAAAAGGGGAGGGAGCACTTGGCAAAGGTTCTTGGGAAGGAAAAAGGAGGTGCCAGAGCTCCATACAGAAGCCATGTTGGGTAGAAACATCTTGCCAGGCTGGGGCAAAGGCACAGGAATGGTGTGCAGAATGCCTTGGACTCCAATGCTGCACTGCCATGGGGAACAAGCCCCTTTTGAGTTGTAATGCTGTGAATGCTCTTCCTCCACTGAGAACCATAGTATCTGAGAAACCATATATCTTAAAACACTACAGTCTCTGACATGCCTGAATTCCCAACAGAAAGATGATGAATGATGTGATTCTCCAACTTCCAAGAGACTGCGATCTACTCACAGTATAAAAAACTGGCAATGATCTACCCATTGTCATTGGAGGATGGACCAGAGTTGTGGAGCTTTTTTTAGGGAGCAAGAGTTGTTGAACTTTTTTTTGGGGGGGGGGGGTTGGAGATTGCTCAGGGTCCAAAGATCGACCAGGATCAATCAGTAGATCGCGATTGACATGTTGGACATGCCTGTTCTATACAGTAAAACTACAAGGGTTTGGAGAGGGAGGCATTCCAAAAATGACAAACCACAGGAACCCTTGACCCCAGATGGATCAGTGGCCTGGATCCCCCATGTGAGACAACCATGGAAAAAGCTGATACAATCACTGTGAAAGGGAAACTGTTGGCATACACAATTACTCACACTCATGTGCATGAAAGAGTTAACCTGAGCTCAAGTTGCCAGTGAGGATGGAGCTTAGCAGGCTCCCTGCAGCCTTTTGTTTTCTCCCTTGTGGCCATGGCTTCCTGTAAGTTAGTGTTAGTGGGCGATACCAGAGAGGCAGTAGTAGCCTTGGCTGCAATTGGGGGGCATTGAATAAAAATAAGGGGGGGTGGAAGCATAAAGAAGGAAAGAGAATAATTTTTTGAAAAACCATTTGTTGTGTAATGACGCTTACCGCCAGGTCAGGCGCCGTTGCAGGATGGCGACAATGCCTCCTCTGGATATGGCAGTTGCAGTGGAGCTGAGGGGTTTTCCTATCCTTGGGTGAACCCTTTTCTGCCTGGGAAGTGAATCACAGCTTGCGTATTTACAACATCATCTTTCTTTACTATGTTGTAGAAATATAGATACATAAAAGAATGCAAATTTGCCACTGCATCTTTCTGTTTGTTCACTTAAAGAAGGCAGGTTTTCAGGGAGGTGCTATGGGGATGTTTTTTCCTGCAAAAAGGGTGGTAGGCCAAATAAGTTTGGGAATCTCTGCTGTAAGTCAACTGAATCTCTCTAAAAGAAGATTTTAAAGCCTGTGTCTTTCCTAACCCAAAGACTGCAAGATCCTTTTCATAAGGAAACCAAGTTTTTTTTGGGGGGGCAGGAGAGTAAAAATGCTTGATCTTCTCTCTTAAACTTTCCTCTACAGTAATTGATTCTCTGATCCTGCCAAATGAATCCTTACAAGCCTATGCTGTGCCTGCTTGCAAGCCGATGGTGGATCTGAAGATCTTTTTTTCCCCCCAAGTCTGTGTGGTCAACAGTTCATTACTCATGAAAGAGACAGCAGGACCTGAATCTCTCAATGGACACTTGCTTAACTTTACTCTGTTTGTTTACTTTGCTATATGTAGCTTGTCCCACAGGGTCCCAGGCTTCTCTACTAGGAGCAATTAAGCTGCAAGGGTTGCCATTTAGACAAATTGATTCAGATGTTTTCCTCCTCCTTTTTGTTGGCACAAAGGGTTGGTGGGAACAAAGTTAAAAAAACCCTTTCTATTTAATACAAAAAATTACCAATAATACTGAATATAAATAAAAGAGGAAAGGTTCTTCCTGCAAATTTATGAAAGCGTCTGAAAATAGCTTCAAGTCTTCAGCCAAAGTTAATACAGTCATTATAGCCAAAATTTCCATGAAAGCATGTGTATTTGGGTGTATGTACCAGTAAAACTGCATAAATAAATACAGCACCTTTTCCAGCCAAAGATTTGCTGTCTCATAACTGGTATGTGTCCACCTTCCCCATCCCCTACCTTCTCACTGGAAGAGGGAGGAAAACATTTTCATTAGCAAAAGTGTTTTACAGAACCATGCATTTTCTTCTTGGGATTTTACATGGAATATTGGCTTGAGGTAAAGGGACCCCTGACCATTAGGTCCAGTCATGACCGACTCGCTTTATTGGCCGAGGAAGCTGGCATTTGTCCGTAGACAGCTTCTGGGTCATGTGGCCAGCATGACTAAGCCACTTCTGGCGAACCAGAGCAGTGCACGGAAACGCCGTGTACCTTCCCGCTGGAGCGGTACCTATTTATCTACTTGCACTTTGACGTGCTTTCGAACTGCTAGGTTGGCAGTTTAGTTTGGAATAATTGTTAAACATCTGTCTGCATTTTCCCATGTTTGGAAAAAGCATGAAATGATAATATCTTCCCCACAGTCTGCCATAACAGCTCCATGGAATATGAGACTCAGGCTTGCACACCATCTGATTCCACTGCTTCACTTCATATGCTGAATCCAGGAAAAATGCAACACCTAGAGTCAGCTCCAGTGCATTGGTTGCTTGAAAGTGTGTGGACTGTCCCCCTTAATGAATCCTCAGTAGTTTTGTCATGGGAGGAAACATCTTATAATCCATTTCTTCCAATATTTATCCCACAAGAGAGAGAGGTTCAGGAGGCTTGATAATGACATCCTGTACTTGCTACACCACAGTGCCATTCTGTGTGCTTATGTGTTTGGACATTGTTTCGATTTCAAGAAAAGAGTATTGAAGTTGGCTTCCTAGCTCCAATTTAGCTACACTGCTAAGCACACAGTAATGCATTTAATTTTAAGCATTCCAGTAAATTAGGTCACTATACTTAACATTATGCAGTTACTTAAATAAGGGAAAAATGGAAGGGCATTTGCAATAAGAGTCTTTGTCTATCTTCCAGAGAATTCTGTGTTTGCCCCCCTAACCTCAGGAGGCATCAGTTGTGTTGTCTGCATACATCCAACAGCTCCAACTTAAGGGTTCTGCCGTGCTATATTAAAGGTCATGTCACACACATGCCACTGCTGGTAGCTGTTTAAAAAATAACATCAAACCTAGAGTTATGTAAAATACATTCAACAAACACACAAAGAACGTAAGCGGCTGTGCATTCACATAAACAATTCTCATCTGTATTTTTATCACAGTATCAAATATTTCTCTTGCACATAATCAGCACATAAAGTACAACAATATAAATGGAAGTCCCAATAGATCAGTTCATTCATGGAGTCCAAATATCTGCTAGTTTCTGTTCCACATATGTCTTTGTATGTTCATAAAATCCAAATGGGAGCTACTACAGTTCCACAGAATCTTGTCAAGGATTTCTGGAATAATGCCTTGTTTCGCCCTCCTGGGCTTCATCAGTTATACATGTGCTAGATAATATAAATGAATATAATATCGTATTTCAACATATTTTAACAAATAAGAATAGTATAAACAATATATACCATAGATGTACATACCGTATGTAGTACAAGTGGTACCTCAGGTTAAGAACTTAATTTGTTCTGGAGGTCTGTTCTTAACCTGAAGCACCACTTTAGCTAATGGGGCCTCCCACTGCCGCTGCACCGCCACTGCACGATTTCTGTTCTCACTCTGTTCTTACTTCTTAACCCGAGGTAATATTTCTGGGTTAGCGGGGTCTGTAACCTGAAGCATATGTAACCTGAAGCGTATGTAACCCGAGGTACCACTGTATATCAAGCTAATGGAACTTATGACATGGAGCAACAATTGAATGAATGAATGAATTTTATTATTACGGTCACAAACCAGTTCTGGCTCACTTACAGTATCAGGAAAATTATAAAACACAACAGGAATACATTGAATTGCAATTGGGTATAACAGAGACAATTCAGATATAGCAGCAGTTAAAAATATATATTAAATCTTGTTCACTAAAATAACCTAAAATTGTCATTTAAAATCTTAATCATTTTAGTAGTACAGTTTGTTCCCTAAGTTTTATGGCAGTCGCATAGAATTTGGCCACCCTGAGCATGATCTCTAGATCTTTGTCCTCCACCAGGAGTTTTAGACATTGAAGTTCGGACCCATTTGGAAATTTTTGTATAACAGGAGTGATAAATACCGAGTGTATATCCCTGTGGAAACGGCAGCGTAACAAGATATGAGAGACAGTTTCTACCTCCACCAAGCCTCGTTCCATGTATGGTTTACCCTCGAATCTGCCCTGCAATAAGGCAGATGGCAACACGTTGAATCTAGCAAGGGTAAATGACCTTCTGTATTTGGGTATTTGTAATTTCGACAAATAATTTGCTGGGGTAAATAATTTGCTGGGGTAAATCCTCTCCTATTATCTTTTATTGCTGGGTATTTATTCATCTCGCTCATGTGGCTTTGCAGTTCCACATCCCAAATTCGTTGGCGGATTATTGCTCTAGTTTTCTCATAACCTACAACTATCAGGGCCTGTGGGGAAAACCCAAAGCCTCTTGTTGTTGTTTAGTCGTTTAGTCGTGTCCGACTCTTCGTGACCCCATGGACCAGAGCACGCCAGGCACCTCTGTCCTCCACTACCTCCCGCAGTTTGGTCAAACTCATGCTGGTAACCTCGAAAACACTTCTCTTCTCATGAGGTGGCCAAAGTACTGGAGCCTCAGCTTCACGATCTGTCCTTCCAGTGAGCTTTCCATTTGGATTGGTAGGAATCCAGTAGGGTTAAGGGTGTCAACCCAAGAGGGGAAAAGATAAGTTTTAACCAATAATGGATCTTATTGGTTTTAACCAATAATGGATCTTCAGAATCCATATCTGAGCGCTAACAGGGATTTGTCTGACCTCCAGGTGGACAGCTATAGTTACAGATATCTGTATCTGAAGTAGTGTGTTGGTATCTGAAGAAGTGTGCATGCACACGAAAGCTCATACCAAGAACTAACTTAGTTGGTCTTTAAGGTGCTACTGGAAGGAAATTTTTTTGTGTGGACAGCTATGTTAGACACACAAAACGGGATCCCTAGCAGGCAGCGATAGAATTTAGTTTGGAATGATTCTAAGGGAGCTAGGTTCGAGAAGCTGCAGATCTGAGAGCCATATGTCAGTTGTGTTAATACTTTTGCAGCAAAGACCTGGGAGGCGCCCGGAATATATTGGCCCCCTTTTCCATAGAAAAATCTTATGATAGCTTTGGTAGATCTTTGAGCATTTGCAATAGTATTTTTAACCTGATAATACCACAAGCCCTTTTCCTGGAAGGTTATGTTGTTGTTGTTTAGTCGTTTAGTTGTGTCCGACTCTTTGTGACCCCATGGACCAAAGCACGCCAGGCACCTCTGTCCTCCACTACCTCCCGCAGTTTGGTCAAACTCATGCTGGTAACCTCGAAAACACTATCCAGCCATCTCGTCCTCTGTCTCCCCCTTCTCCTTGTGCCCTCCATCCTTCCCAGCATCAGTGTCTTCTCCAGGGAGTCTTCTCTTCTCATGAGGTGGCCAAAGTATTGGAGCCTCAGCTTCACGATCTGTCCTTCCAGTGAGCACCCAGGGCTGATTTCCTTTAGAATGGATGCGTTTGATCTTCTTGCAGTCCATGGGACTCTCAAGAGTCTTCTCCAGCACCATAATTCAAAAGCATCAATTCTTCGGCGATCAGCCTTCTTTATGGTCCAGCTCTCACTTCCATACATCACTACTGGGAAAACCATGGCTTTAACTATACGGACCTTTGTTGGCAAGGTGACGTCTCTACTTCTCAAGATGCTGTCTAGGCCTGTCATTGCCCTTCTCCCAAGAAGCAGGTGTCTTTTAATTTCGTGGCTGCTGTCACCATCTGCAGTGATCATGGAGCCCAAGAAAGTAAAATCTCTCACTGCCTCCATTTCTTCCCCTTCTATTTGCCAGGAGGTGATGGGACCCGTGGCCATGATCTTCGTTTTTTTGATGTTGAGCTTCAGACCATATTTTGCGCTCTCCTCTTTCACCCTCATTCACCCTCCTCACTTTCTGCCATCAAGGTTGTGTCATCTGCATATCTGAGGTTGTTGATATTTCTTCTGGCAATCTTAATTCCAGCTTGGGATTCATCCAGCCCAGCCTTTCGCATGATGTATTCTGCATATAAGTTAAATAAGCAGGGAGACAAAATACAGCCTTGCCGTACTCCTTTCCCAATTTTGAACCAATCAGTTGTTCCATATCCAGTTCTAACTGTAGCTTCTTGTCCCACATAGAGATTTCTCAGGAGACAGATGAGGTGATCAGGCAACAAAGAGGGATATACAACAAAGAGCACTTCATAGCAAGGCATTCCTGATCGAACCAGGGTTTAGATTTGTTGGAGTATAATGGTCATCGCCTTGCCTTTTTGGGGGTCAAAGAGGGTTGAAAAAGTGAAATCAAATCATGGAACAAGTTTATTCTAGTTTCAGATCATGAGGAGTTTAAGAGGTTGTCTCTCCTAATGAGGAATATATCTGAGCGTAACCTCCCAGATACTTCCTCATCCAGTTCATTGGACTATCTAATAATAATAATAATAATAATAATAAATTTTATTTATATCCCGCCCACCCCAGCCGAAGCCGGGCTCAGGGCGGCTAACAACAATCAAATAATCAAACAGTCAAATAATCACACATTCTAAAAATATTTCATTACAAAATTAATTAAAATCAAATTGATGGCAACCGATTAGGCAAAATTCTGTGCAGGTTGCCAGAGGAGGGAGTCAGGCTGCGCCCTGACCAAAGGCCTGGTGGAACAACTCTGTCTTGCAGGCCCTGCGGAAAGATGTCAGAATGCGTGAGAACCTCAACTCCATGTCAGTAGACCTGGGGAATCCAAATTTGTCCGTACAAAATAGATCCTTTCTCCCCCACAACAAACACTCTGTGAGGTGAGTGGGGCTGAGAGACTTCAAAGAAGCGTGACTAGCCCAAGGTAACCCAACAGCTGCATGTGGAGGAGCGGGGACACAAACCTGGTTCACCAGATTGCAAGACTACCGCTCTTAATCACTACACCACACTGGCTCTCTTATGTTATGTTCAAAACAAAATTTTGAACTGTTATGTTCAAAACAAAATTTGAACATCATTTCCCTGCAAGAAACTCATGTAGCGAGGAAACATGAGAAAATTTTGATCAATAAAAGATTAGGGATTGAATTTATTGCAGCAGACATTTCCAAAAATGGAGGAGTGGTCTTGAGCCACATCTGATTCAAAAGGATGAAAAAGGGAGAAAATTGGTAGTAGAAATCAAAGTTCAGGGAGAAAAAATATATTGGTGGGAATTTACACACCAAATGAAAACAATCAATTTTTTTTTAAGTTTTAGAAACAGATTTGTTAGAATTTGCAGATGAGAAAGTAATAGTCATAGGGGACCTTAATGGAGTCCCATCATTAGAAATGGATAGGACGATCAGGAAAAAAGACACGAAAGAAGGTAGACTTTCCAAAACCATTTTTCTATACTCATGGAAATACAAAAAGATACACAGTCCACCTTTAGGTGGAGATTGAATGAAGAGATTTTGGGTGAATTTTTAAAGAAATATTTTATCCATCATGATCAATCTGGATTCGTTCCAGGTAGACAAATTAAATTAAATATAACATTAGAAATGTATTAAATATTATAGAATACCTGGAAGTGAGAAATGAGAAGAAAGTAGTGCTGATGTTTATAGATGCAGAGAAAGCATTTGACAATATTTCTTGGGACTTCATGAAGAAAGTGATGAAAGAAATGGGATTTTGAACAAATTTTAATAGGGGAATACAGGCTGTTTACTCGGAACAAAATGCAGAAATAATTGTCAGTAGGGTAGTAACAAATAGATGTAACATTCAAAAAGGAACAAGACAAGGATGTCCATTATCATTCTGGTACTGGAAGTACTGACAAGGAAAGTAAGAGAAAATAAAGAAATATTGGGAATAAAAGTAAAAAGAAGTGAGCATAAATTGAAAGCCTTTGCGGATGTTCTGGTAATCACTGTGGAAGATCTGAAAATCTCCCTCCCAAAAGTAACAAACATAATACAATAGTTTGGACAAGTGGCAAGATCTAAATTAAACAAAAAGACTAAATTGCTTTTAAAAAACCTTAAAGAACATAAGAGGAAAGAAGTAACAGAAATGATAGGAACAGAAGCATATAAAAAGGTAAAATATTTGGGTGTATGGATAAGAGCAAAAAACATAAACATATATAAGGACAATTATGGAAAAAATGTGGCATGAGGTAAAAAGAAATATGGAAATATGGAATAGAATGAACCTCTCTTTATTGGGAAGAATCACTGCAATAAAAATGAATGTTATTCATTTTTATAATGAAAGGATGTTATTCCTCTTTCAAACAATTGCAGTAATAACAGGAAATGCATGTTTCAAAAAGTGGAAAAGAGAGATTTCATATTTTTTAAAAAAGATATTTATTAAGATTTTCAAAATATTACAAAATGAAAAAAGAAAAAAGAAAAATACAAAATAAAAATAGTTAAAAACAATTCCATCTTTCCATTGCTTATCTTTCATATGCTTATTTCCCGGACCTCCTCAATTCAATTCCAATTCAATTTGTTAGTTCAGCAAATCCTTTCCCTCTTTGTTTATCCTAGTCTTTAATCTTAAAGTATTATAAAATTAAATTTTTACCTGTTAATAATCCATTTTTTCAGATTCCTTTATAGCATTACAGCTAAAAACCACTTAACTTCTTATCCAACATCATTCTAACATTCATTAATTTTACAGTATTTCTGTAAGTAGACTTTAAATTTCTTCCAGTCTTCTTCCACCAACTCTTCTCCTTGGTCTCGGATTCTGCCGGTCATTTCCGCAAATTCCATGTAGTCCATCACCTTCATCTGCCATTCTTCCAGAGTGGGTAGATCTTGTGTCTTCCAATACTTTTCGATAAGTATTCTTGCTGCTGTTGTGGCATACAAATAAAAAGTTCTATCCTTCTTATTACAGGATGGAACCCTCCAGAGACCCACTCCCCCAGAAACTAACAACAGTCAAAGAACTGCGTAACTACAAACAAGAACAAAAAAATCTGCAGAAGGGGCCTAGAAGAGACTTAAGAGCCTCGGACATCAGAACACCGGATTGATGAACTAAGTAATGGACAGAAAGGACTGATATGACCCAAAACCAGGATGAAGGGACGTTGGATGAAAATTAGAAATTGTTTATGTTAATTTTGGAATTAATGCAATATTATTGAAATTTGAGGGATTTGCCGGAAAGGAACTAAATTGGCTTTAGTAGAAATGTTTTTAAAGAAAAATGTATGAATATGTTGTGTTTTTGAAATTTTAAGATTTTTAACATACGATAAGGTTGAATGGGGTAAGGTATATTGAATAATAGATTATTTTAAATGAGGGAAAGGGAATGTTGCTTAATAATATAAGATAGAATGTGGAGATTAACTATATAAATTAGGATTGAGAAATATGGGAAGAATTTGCTGAAATAACAAACTAAACTAGAATACAAAAAGGGAGGTATGAGGAGGTTCAAGAACTAAGCAAATGAAAAACTGTAACTGGAGATTTGTATTTTTTCTTTTTATTCTTTTTTCTATTTTTTCTTTTTTGGGTTAGGATCAGGGATCTTTTATGTATTGATGAAATTCTGAATAAATATCTTTTTTTTTTTTTTTAAAGAAAGTTCTATCCTTCTTTGGCACCAATTGGCCGACGATGCCCAGGAGAAAGGCCTCTGGTTTCTTCAAGAAGGTATATTTAAATACCTTTTTCATTTCATTATATATCATCTCCCAGAAAGCCTTAATCCTTGGGCACGTCCACCAAAGGTGAAAGAATGTACCTTCAGTTTCTTTACATTTCCAACATTTATTATTGGGCAAATGATAGATTTTTGCAAGCTTGACTGGTGTCATGTACCACCTGTATATCATTTTCATAATATTCTCTCTTAAAGCATTACATGCTGTAAACTTCATACCTGTGGTCCATAACTGTTCCCAGTCAGCCATCATAATGTTATGTCCAACATCCTGTGCCCATTTAATCATAGCTGATTTCACTGTTTCATCCTGAGTATTCCATTTCAACAGCAAGTTATACATCCTTGACAAAGTCTTAGTTTTGGAATCTAACAATTCTGTTTCCAATTTTGATTTTTCCACCTGGAATCCAATTTTTTTGTCCAAATTGTATGCCTCCATTATTTGATAATAATGAAGCCAATCTTGCACTTTGTTTTTTAGTTTTTCAAAACTCTGCAATTTCAGTTTGCCTCCCACTTGTTCCAAAATTTCCCAATATTTCGGCCATTTGGCCTCCATATTGAGCTTTTTCTGAGCCTTCGCTTCCATCGGTGACAACCACCTTGGGGTTTTATTTTCAAGCAAGTCCTTATATCTTATCCAGACATTAAACAATGTTTTCCTGACAATATGGTTTTTAAATGCTTTATGTGTTTTGACCTTATCATACCATAAATATGCATGCCATCCAAATACATTATTAAAACCTTCTAAGTCCAAGATGCCTGTGTTTTCAAGAAGTAGCCATTCTTTCAACCAGCAGAAAGCTGCTGATTCATAATAAAGTTTAAGGTCTGGCAGGGCAAATCGACCTCTTTCCTTTGGATCCGTTAATATTTTAAATTTTATTCTGGGCTTCTTGCCCTGCCAGACAAATCTAGAAATATCTCTCTGCCACTTCTTGAAACAATCCATTTTATCCAGAATTTGCAATGTTTGAAACAGAAATAACATTCTTGGCAATACATTCATCTTTATCGCAGCAATACGGCCTTGTAGTGAAAGCTTCAAATTTGACCAAATTTCTAAATCTTTTTTCACTTCCGTCCAGCATTTTTCATAATTGTCTTTAAATAAGTTCCCATTTTTAGCTGTCATGTTAATCCCCAGGTGTCAGGGGTTCAGGAGCAGAGGGACAGGAAAGGGAGGAATTAGAGACCGAGGGAGAGGAATCCAAGGGAGAGGTCAGCGATGATAGCCGTCCGAGGTCTCTAAGTCTCTCCAGCGAATCAGAGGATTCACAGAAAGGGGCTCCCGTGGTCAGAGCTAGGGGGTTGCCAGAGGGAACACCTCAGGAAGGAGGGGCCAGAGGGGACTCAGAGAGCAGCAGCTGGAAATCGGGACCAGCTTCCCCACCGGAGAGCAGTAGGGGGGAGGAGCCCCAGGCATCGGCAGCAGGCAGCTTTCCGTCAGCGGAAGGACATGAGTCAGGGTTAGCCACGCCTGCATCAGAGAGCGAGGAAACGGTCAAAAGGAAGGTCAGCGGCAGCGCGCGCGCGCCAAGTTCAAATGTACAAGAGGGTGGCGCAATGAGCAGCCCGGAGAGGGAGCCGGGTCCCAAAGCCCGCCGAAGAGAGGGGGAGGAGTCCGAGGGGTCCGCATCCGAGGCGTCCAGGAAGGAAGGCACCCCGGGGGGTAGTAGGACCCAGAGGCGGAAGGAGAAACGAAGAAGGTGGAGTAAGGCTAGAGTCTTAAACTGGTGTACAGGGGGCGGAGACTCAGACGAGGCTTCGCTGGTCTAGGGTCTAGACGTAGAGACGCACGCTAGGGCTTGAAAATGGGAACTAAACTTCAATAAAGACTTTTGTACAGTTCTGCTGGCTAGCGTTGGTCTTCTGTGAGCTGGGACCTGGAGGCAGTCTCTGACAGTAAGCCTCGTCTCCTATTTTCATCGGTTTTCTTCGCCTCAAGCATCGCTACGGGAGCGAGGCAGGGAGGGCAGAAGACTGGTGCCTTGCGAGCTCACAAAAGTCAGGCGAGATGACTACAGAACAGAAAATAGCTTCCCTGCAAGAAGCGGTGACACAACTCAGCGCTGAAATAATTGCATCCAGGAAGAGAGAAGAAGCAGCGGCGGCTGCCTGCAAAGATCTTCAAGCCAGGTTGGAAGGGCTTGCGAAGCAGGGGCTACCGGGACCCAGATCCGAGGGGATTGGGTTGGGGAAGAGAGGAGGCAGCATTGTATCTCATTTTGATGGGAATTTGCAGCAGTACCCCAATTTCCGAGCAGACGTGCTGTTTGCGCTGCAGCTGTTGGATAGAGACTTTAGAGATGAGCAAGAGAAAGTGGGGTTTATCTTGTCCCATTTGCATGGGGACGCGAAAGCATGGCTGCGCAATCTGTGGAGGGATAAGGATCCAGCGCTCCAAAGCGCAAATGCATTCATTAAGGCAATGGATTCCTGTTTCTTATCAAACATAGACATTGACATTGCCCGGAAAGACATATTTGGGCTAAGACAAGGGAAAGCCAGCGTAAGGCAGTATCATTCCCGGTTTTTTGCATTGGTCAACGCGCTGAATTGGGATAAGGATTCTCCGCCAGTTAGAGACCTTTTTTTGGAGGGATTGAGCCCACAGATCAAGGATGAGATGGCACGGGGAGAGAGACCCACAACCACTCAGCAAGTGGTTGAAAGAGCGCTAACGATTGGGGTGAGGCAGGAGGAACGCCCATGGAGCAAAGAAGAAGGGCGTTGGGGACGCACACCAGGGAGAGGGCCCCCCCCTCTTGCCCAGAGATGCAGCGCGTGCGCAGTCCACGCCTCCACAGGGAGGGGGCGAAGAGCCGATGGAGATTGGCGGTGCTAGGGCTCACTCAGCTACCAGAGCCTTAACACCGGGAGCAGTCAAACCGAAGCTGCCTAGAGGGAACAGGAAGTGCTATATATGTGATAGTGGACAGCACATGGCGAAAGAGTGTCCCCAGAGGCTCCACAAGCACACTGCAGCTTCAGTGACAGTACTGGAAACAACTCAGCAGAGAGAACCACAGCAGGGAAACGACGGAGTCTGGCTGGAAACGGAGGCACTGGGGCCCAGCCAGACGAGTCAGTGAGGAAGTCCCCAGAGATTTTGCAGCCCACAGACCCCCTCCTGCCCAAACCAGTGGTGCAGCTCACCGCATCGCTCCAGCTGCCCAATGGACTCACCTTAGAAGTGCCTATTACAATTGACTCTGGCAGTAATGCAGACTTTATAGGACTGGAGTTCATTCAACAACACAACGTAGCGCTACTGCCAGCCACGCTGCCCCTGAAGGTTGTCACGGTGGATGGCAGAGAACTGCTAGGGGGGCAGGTGGTACAGCAGACGCCGCCGATGGTGATGCAAATTGGGAATCACCGGGAGGTCATCAGCTTCAATGTCACCCAACTGTCGGACACGCCTGTAGCATTAGGCATGAGTTGGCTGCACAGGCACAGCCCAGCATTGGCTTGGTACCAGCGCCAACTGACTTTTGGCTCCTCCTACTGTGCGGAACACTGCATTAAACCCAGCCCAGAAGGGGAAGAGGAAGACCCGCAGTTACAGTTGGGCACGCTGCAAGCAGTACCCCTCAAGTATGCGGAGTTTTTGGAGGTATTCTGCGAGAAGGAGGCGGACAAGCTACCTCCTCACAGACCCTATGACTGCAAGATTGACCTCCTGCCGGGGGCGACGCTGCCAACTGGGAAACTGTACTCCATGTCTGAGGATGAACTGCAGGAACTCAGGGAGTTCATAGATCACAATTTGAAGCGTGGGTTCATCCGGGAGTCAAAAGCGGTGGGAGGCAGTCCAGTATTCTTTGTGAAGAAGCAGGACACGCCCCAAAAGAGGCTGGTGGTGGACTATCGAATTTTAAACTCGAAAACCAAGCCCTCAGCCTTCCCCATGCCCAAGATAGACGACCTGCTCGCGACGGTGCGGAAAGGACGCGTTTTCACCAAGTTGGATCTACGTGGGGCGTACAACCTGATTCGCATGCGCGAAGGCGACGAGTGGAAGACGGCCATGTTCACGCCACTGGGCACCTACGAATACAGAGTTATGCCCTTCGGATTACAAAATGGCTCTCACTGTTTCCAAGCCTTTATGCATCATGTGCTGGCGGGGCTCCTTTACAAGAAGTGCGTATGCTTCCTGGACGACATCCTGATTTTTTCAGAATCGCGAGAGGCGCACGAGAGGGATGTCAGGGAAGTTCTGCAGAGACTGAAGGAGCACAGGCTGTACGCCAAGCTGGAGAAGTGCCAGTTCGACATGACGGAGGTGGATTTCCTGGGCTACAAGTTGTCGGACAAGGGGCTCGCCATGGACAGCGCCAAGGTTCGCGCAGTTTTGGACTGGAAAAGCCCACGCAATCAGAAGGAAGTCCAGCGGTTTGTCGGCTTTGCCAACTTTTACCACAAGTTCATCAAGGGATTTGCCATGCAGACAGCGGCCATCACCGACACGCTCAGCTCCAAGAAGAAGAAATTCATCTGGACGGAGCAAGCGGAGCAGTCCTTTCAGAAACTCAAGCGTCTCTTCGCGTCCAAAGAGCAGCTGCTGCATGTGAATCCCAGCAGACCCATGAGGGTGGAGACAGACGCCTCAGACAGAGCCGTGGGAGCTGTCCTGTTGCAACAAGACCAGCAGGGGGACTGGAGGCCGTGCGCCTTCTACTCGAGGAAGCTCAGCAAGTCGGAGCAGAATTATACTATCTGGGACAGGGAGTTGCTAGCCATCCATGCAGCGTTCAAGGCATGGCGGCACTTCCTTATCGGAGCCAGACACACAGTGCAGGTCCACACGGACCACAAGAATCTGGAGTAATGGCGCAAGGCTTGGTTCCTCAACCAGAGACACATTAGATGGGCAGAGTTCTTCGCGGACTTCGACTTCAAGATAGAGTACATTCCAGGCGACAACAACGTGATGGCGGATGCATTGTCCAGAAAGCCGCAATACCTTGAGGAGGCGGCACCGTCGGCGGCCAAGCACATTTTCGCACCGGAAGCGTGGGCATGCGCTTCGGCAACCGTGGACCTGGATGCCGTACGTCGCACGATGCGGGAAGACCCCTTCGCACAGGCCAAGATGGAGGAGGTGCACAGGGGCACAGCGAAGGCCGACGAGTTCCAGATACGCGATGGGTTGCTCCTCCACAAGGGAGCACTCTACGTGCCGGGAGACGACCTCCGCGCAAGGGTACTGCAGCAGCTACACGACGCTCCCACCGCCGGGAACTTTGGCAAAGAAAAGACTGTCGAACTAGTAGCCAGAGACTTTTGGTGGCCCAAGATGCGGGGGGAAGTAGCGGATTACGTCTCGAGATGTGACACCTGCCAAAGGGCCAAGTCAGTTCACAAACCGCCGGCGGGACTGCTGGAACCGCTGCAGACACCGTCTGAACCGTGGGAGAGGGTGGCCCTGGACTTCGTCACGGATCTGCCCAGTTCGAGGGGAAAGACAGCAGTGCTAGTGGTGGTGGACATGTTTACTAAAATGGCACACTTCATTCCGTGTGCGAAGGTAGCCACGGCAGAGCAGACCGCCAAACTGTTCATAGACCACGTGTTCAAAGTCCACGGTCTGCCACGGTCTATTCTCTCCGACCGGGGGCGACAGTTCATCTCGAACTTCTGGCAGAAGCTGATGGGCATTCTGAACGTCAAAGTCAATTTGGCGTCGGCGAGACACCCACAGACCAACGGGCAAGCGGAGAGGGTCAACGCCATCATGCAGCAGTACCTGAGATGCTACGCCAATCAGCAGCCCACGACATGGGTGGACTACCTGCCACTCGCCGAGTTCGCTTACAACAATACGAAGCACGTGTCGACGGGGGTGACGCCGTTCTTCGCCAACAACGGGAGGCATCCCAGAACCTTCCCGAGTTTAGAGAGAGTGGGGGAGGGGGAGCCACAGGCAGCGGAAGCCTTAGCGTCGGAGTTGCAGGAAGTCCACGAACAGCTCAGGAGGCAGTTAGAACTAGCAAAGCACGCATACAAAGTGCAGGCCGACAGACACAGAAGAGTTGGGGAAGACATACAGGTGGGAGACTGGGTCTGGTTAGCAGCGCAAGCAGTGCTGACCAGATCGTTAGCGAAGAAGAAGCTAGGACATAAGCAGCTAGGACCTTACCAAGTCCAGGCACAGGTCAATCCAGTGGCCTTCCGGTTGGCTCTTCCGGAGGGTTCCAGAATGCATCCGGTGTTCCATAGATCGGTGCTCACGCCCTACAAAGCACCTCATAGATTTCAGGAGCCAGACACAGCACCAGACCCGTTCAGAGAAGGGCCCAGAAAGGGGGGGTCGCCAAGAAGGGGGCACATCAACGAGGTCACAGAGATTTTAGACTCGAGATGGGGGGAAGAGGGAGTAGAATATCTCCTAGCCAGAGAGGGTACCCTGGCCAGTGCCAACAGCTGGGTACCGGACTATGCCTTGGAGGAGCCTCTGCTCAAAGAGGAGTTTCATGCCCTTTTCCCACACAGGCCCATGCCAGCCGAGTATTTCGACGACTGGCTCTTCACACCCACTCTTTCAGCCAGCACATTCCAGGGGTTCGCCTCGGACGAGGAACAGGCCCCAGTCACGAGCTCCCCGGAGGGTTCGCCACCGGGGTCTGCCTCAGACCGCTCTTATTGGTGGGACGATCGACAAGAGGAGCAGTGGCGCAGGAAGTGGCTGAGGGGTCCTTGGCAGGGACCACCCGAAGAGGGGGAGGGGGCGAGACGGACATGGACGTGTTGGGGGAAGACGTGGGGTTCGAGCAAGGAGGCAGAGAGATGGAAGCAGAGGAGAGCGACGTCGACGAGTACATGGGGGACGAACTGTATCCTGCACGCACCCCCGCTACGACGGAGCACCCAGTACCCACACCGGAAGGAGGGGAGGGGGGAAGGGGGGGCTTCGAGGGGGGGATGGATGTAAGGGGTTCAGGAGCAGAGGGACAGGAAAGGGAGGAATTAGAGACCGAGGGAGAGGAATCCGAGGGAGAGGTCAGCGATGATAGCCGTCCGAGGTCTCTAAGTCTCTCCAGCGAATCAGAGGATTCACAGAAAGGGGCTCCCGTGGTCAGAGCTAGGGGGTTGCCAGAGGGAACACCTCAGGAAGGAGGGGCCAGAGGGGACTCAGAGAGCAGCAGCTGGAAATCGGGACCAGCTTCCCCACCGGAGAGCAGTAGGGGGGAGGAGCCCCAGGCATCGGCAGCAGGCAGCTTTCCGTCAGCGGAAGGACATGAGTCAGGGTTAGCCACGCCTGCATCAGAGAGTGAGGAAACGGTCAAAAGGAAGGTCAGCGGCAGCGCGCGCGCGCCAAGTTCAAATGTACAAGAGGGTGGCGCAATGAGCAGCCCGGAGAGGGAGCCGGGTCCCAAAGCCCGCCGAAGAGAGGGGGAGGAGTCCGAGGGGTCCGCATCCGAGGCGTCCAGGAAGGAAGGCACCCCGGGGGGTAGTAGGACCCAGAGGCGGAAGGAGAAACGAAGAAGGTGGAGTAAGGCTAGAGTCTTAAACTGGTGTACAGGGGGCGGAGACCCAGACGAGGCTTCGCTGGTCTAGGGTCTAGACGTAGAGACGCACGCTAGGGCTTGAAAATGGGAACTAAACTTCAATAAAGACTTTTGTACAGTTCTGCTGGCTAGCGTTGGTCTTCTGTGAGCTGGGACCTGGAGGCAGTCTCTGACACCAGGTATTTCACTTTCTTAACCACTGTTAATCCTGTCTCATTCTGAAACCTCTCTCTTTCAATCGCTGTTAAATTTTTCTCTAAAACCTTTGTTTTTAACTTATTCAGTTTAAATCCTGCAACCTGACCGAATTCTTGAATCAGTTCCAAAACTCTTTTAGTACTAGATTCTGGCTCCTGTAATGTCAATACTAAATCGTCTGCAAATGCTCTCAATTTGTACTGTTTAGCTCCAACTTGTATACCTTTAACCAACCGGTCCCTTCTAATCATATTCAACAAAACCTCCAGGACTGATATAAAAAGCAATGGGGAAATTGGGCATCCTTGTCGTGTCCCTTTTTCTATCTTAAATTCCTCTGTCACCTCATTGTTAACAATTAACTTGGCCTTTTGTTCAGAGTAAATTGCACTTATACCATTTCCAAATCCTTCAGCCACCCCCATCCCCTGTAAGTTCTTCTTCATAAAACTCCAAGAAATATTATCAAAAGCTCTCTCTGCGTCCACAAATATCAAAACTGCCTTAGTGTTAATATTCACTTCTAGTTTTTCTAAAATGTTAATTATATACCTCAAATTGTCAGACAAGTGTCTACCCGGAAGAAAGCCTGCTTGGTCTTTATGAATCTTTTCCATCAACACTTCTTTTGAAGTCTTTCTTTTGAATTTGGAAAAGTTTGAAGGACCAGGTGCGCAGCCTGGGAGTCATTTTGGACTCACAGCTGTCCATGGAGGCACAAGTTAACTCTGTGTCCAGGGCAGCTGTCTACCAGCTCCACCTGGTACGCAGGCTAAGACCCTACCTGCCCGTGAACTGTCTCGCCAGAGTGGTGCATGCTCTAGTTATCTCACGCTTGGACTACTGCAACGCGCTCTACGTGGGGCTACCTTTGAAGGTGACCCGGAAACTGCAATTAATCCAGAATGCGGCAGCCAGACTGGTGACTGGGAGTGGCCGCCGGGACCACATAACACCGGTTCTGAGAGATCTGCATTGGCTCCCAGTACGTTTCCGAGCACGATTCAAAGTGTTGGTGCTGACCTTTAAAGCCCTAAACGGCCTCGGTCCTGTATACCTGAAGGAGCATCTCCACCCCCATCGTTCAGCCCGGACACTGAGATCCAGCGCCGAGGGCCTTCTGGCGGTTCCCTCATTGCGAGAAGTGAGGCTACAGGGAACCAGACAGAGGGCCTTCTCGGTAGTGGCGCTCGCCCTGTGGAACGCCTTCCCATCAGATGTCAAAGAGATAAATAACTATCTGACATTCAGAAGACATCTTAAGACATCAGGGAAGTTTTTAATATGTAACACTGTACTGTTTTTAACACTGATTGGGAGCCACCCAGGGTGGCTGGGGAAACTCAGCCAGATGGGCGGGGTATAAATAAATTATTATTATTATTATTATTATTATTATTATTAAAAATTTTGTCTAAAATGTATAAATTGCTGCTTGAATGGCATTTAAAGGATGAAGAGGTAAAGTCGGTTATGATTAATTGGGCTAAAGACTTTGGGTACAATATACAACTGAGTGATTGGGGGAAATTATGGAAAGAAGGTTTAAAATTCACTGCATGCAATGCCTTAAAAGATAACGTGATGAAAATGTTTTATAGATGGTACATTACACCCGTTAGACTTGCAAAAATGTATAAAGTAAGCAATAAATGTTGGAAATGTAAAGAAAAAGAAGTAATATTTTACCATATTTGGTGAGAATGTAAAAACGTTAAAAACTTCTGGGAAATGATATATAATGAAATGAAGAAAATGTTGAAATATACATTTATTAAAAAACCAGAAGCATTTTTGTTAGGAATTGTAGGAACTGATATAAATAGAAATGACTGTAAGCTGTTTTTGTACGCAATGACGGCAGCATGAATTTTATTGGCACAAAAATGGAAGCAAGATGAACTACCAACGAAAGAAGAGTGGAGGATGAAATTGATGGACTATGCAGAACTGGACAAATTAACGGAAAGAATTCGAAACCGGCGGGACCAGAGATTTACAGAAGATTGGAGTAAATTTACGGACTATATGAAAAGTAACTGTGATGATTCAATTACATTTGTAGGTTTGCAGGAAGTTTTGTAAGGGGAATAGTCTGAATTATTGCCTTAATGAATGAAAGGGATGCTATTGGTTATGAAGTTAAAGGTAATATAAAGTTAAGAAATGCAGGAGAAATCTTAAAGGTGGGAAATCACCAGAGGAGCTGAAGGAAGTCCAAAAGATTGTATAAGAGTTGGAAGTTTGTAAAATTATGACAATATAAATGTTTTTAAAACGAATAAAAAATTATATATAAAAAGAAATGATATGGTGGTGTCAGGGGCTCAGGGACTGAGCCACAGGGGAGAGAGGAAATGGAGAGCGAAGGGGAGGAATCTGAGGGTAGCGGAGGACAGAATGACAGTGACTCGAGAGATTCCATAAGCCTCTCCAGTGAATCAGAAGATTCCCAGAAGGGGGCGCCGATGGCCAGGGAAAGGGGGGTCCCAGGGGGGACGCACCAGAAGCAAGGGGCCAGCGGAGACTCCCAAAGTAGTAGCTGGAGATCAGGACCAGCTTCCCCACCAGAGCGTAGTGGGGGGGAAGAGTCCCATGGGTCAGAGCCAGCGTCTCCTCCAGCAGGGAGGGAAGAGGAGTCAGGGCTGACCACGCCCCTGTCGGAGAGTGGGGGAACGGAGGGGAGGTCAGACCCAGCTAGCATCCCCGAAGGGGAAAGCAGTGACAGGAGCAGTGTAACGGTCAGAAGGAAGGGGGCCAGCTGGGCGCGCGCGCCAAGTTCAAATGTACAGGCGCGCGGGACAGCAGAAAACCCGGAGTGGGAACCAGGTCCTAAAGCCCGCCGGAGGCAAGGGGAAGACTCAGGAGACTCAGCGTCAGAAGAGTCTAGGAAGGGCAAGACCCCAGCGGACAGGCAGACCCAGAGGAGGAAAGAGCTAAGGAAGAGGCGGAGCAAGGCTAGAGTCTTAAACTGGTGTCAGGGGGGAGGAGACTCAGACGGAGCTTTGGCGGTCTAGAGTTTGAGACGTAGAGCTGCGCGCCGAGAATGTAAAAGCGAAGCAGAACTTAAATAAAGACTGTTTCATATTACAACGATCTGGCGTTGGTCCTTTGTGAGCTGGGACCTAGGGCAGCTAGGTCCGTCTCCCAAAAAGCAGTAAGCTCCGTCTCCCAAAAAAAGACCCTCGCAGCGCGAGTTGGCGCAGAGAGGGGGCAAGACTTGGTGTTTTGCGAGCTCACGAAGATAGGCGAAGATGACCACAGAGGAGAAGGTAACAGAACTGCAGTCGCGGCGCTTTACACAGAAGTAGAAGTATCCCGAAAGAGAGAGGAAGAAGCAGCAGCGTTCTGCCAGGATCTGCAAAACAGGTGGGAAAGATTGGGCAAGAAGGGGCTGCCGGAACCCAAACTGGAGGGAGTTGGTCTCGGAAAAAGGGGAGGCAGCATCGTAGCCCACTTTAATGGGGACCTGCAGCAGTATCCAAATTTCAGAGCAGTCATAGTCTTCGCGCTCAGGTTGCTTCGGAAAGACTTTAGAGATGAGGAGAAGGTGGGCTTCATTATAACTCATCTGCATGGGTGAAGCTAAATCATGGCTGCGCAATTTGTGGCGCGAAAATGATCCCGCCCTCCGGGATTTAGACGCATTTCTCAAAGCTATGGACGCTTGTTTTAAATCAATGGTAGATGTGGATGTAGCAAGGAGGGAAATGCATGGGCTGCGACAGGGGAAAGCCACCGTGAGACAATATCACTCCAACTTTTTTGCCTTGGTGAATGTGCTGGGCTGGGAGAAGGACTCCATTGCCGTAAGGGACCTGTTCTGGGAGGGGCTGAATGCAGCAGTGAAAGATGAGCTAGCAAGGGGGGCGAGACCCACCAGCACCTCAGAAGTCGTCCAGAGAGCGCTGGCGATAGGAGTATGCCTGGAAGAACGCCCTTGGGGCAGGAATGAGGGATGTTTGGGGCGCACACCAGCCAAAACAGCCCCCTTCCTTACCAGAGAGGCAGGACGCGCGCAATCCGCGCCTCCTTCGGGGAGGGAAGAAGAGCCGATGGAGATAGGCGGTGCTAGGGCTCAGACAGCAACCAGAGCCCAAACACCGGGAGCAGTCAAGGCGAAAGTTCCTAGAGGGAACAGGAAGTGCTACATCTGCAACAGTGCACAGCACATGGCCAAAGAGTGTCCCCAGAGGATCCAGAAGCACACTGCAGCCTTTAGCATGGTACCAGCGTCAATTGACCTTCGGCTCCTCCTACTGCGCGGAACACTGCATCCGGACCAGCCAGGGAGAGGAAGGGCAAGAGGATGACCCACAACTACACCTGGGCATGGTGCAAGCAGTACCGAACAAGTACAAGGCGTTTTTGGAGGCCTTCTGCGAGAAGGAAGCAGACAAGCTGCCGCCCCACAGGCCCTACGACTGCAAAATTGACCTCCTGCCGGGGGCGACACTGCCGACTGGAAAACTGTACTCCATGTCTGAGGACGAACTGCAAGAACTCAGGGAGTTCATAGATCACAACTTGAAGCCGGGTTTCATCCGAGAGTCCAAAGCAGCGGGGGGCAGTCCTGTGTTTTTCGTGAAGAAAAAAGACATGCCCCAAAGGAGATTGATCGTTGATTATAGAATCATAAATTCCAGGACAAAGCCCACAGCATTCCCCATGCCCAAGATCGACGACCTGCTCGCGACGGTGAGGAAAGGACGGATCTTCACCAAGTTGGATCTACGAGGGGCGTACAACCTTATACGCATGCAGGAGGGCGACGAGTGGAAGACGGCCATGTTCACACCTTTAGGCACCTACGAATACAAAGTTATGCCATTTGGTCTCCAAAATGGCTCCCACTGTTTCCAAGCTTTTATGCACCACGTGTTGGCGGGACTCCTCTACAAGAAGTGCGTCTGCTTCCTAGACGACATCCTGATTTTCTTGGAATCGCAGGAGGCTCACGAGAGAGACGTCAAGGAGGTCCTGCAGAGACTACGGGAGCACAGACTGTACGCCAAGCTGGAGAAGTGCCAGTTCGACATGACGGAGGTGGATTTCCTGGGCTACAAGCTGTCCAACAAGGGACTCGCCATGGACAGCGCCAAAGTCCGCTCGGTGTTGGACTGGAAGAGCCCGCGCAATAGGAAGGAGGTCCAGAAGTTCGCCGGCTTCGCCAACTTCTATTGCAAGTTCATCAAGGGGTTCGCGATGGAGACGGCAGCCATCACAAACACCCTCAGCTCCAAGAAGAAGAAGTTCACCTGGACGGACCAGGCGGAGCAGTCCTTCCAGAAACTCAAGCGTCTCTTCGCGTCCGAGGAACAGCTGCTACACGTGAACCCCAGCAAACCAATGAGGGTTGAAACGGATGCCTCGGACAGAGCGGTGGGGCGGTCCTATTACAGCGAGACCCGCAAGGGGACTGGAGGCCGTGCGCATTCTACTCCAGGAAACTTAGCAAGTCGGAACAGAACTACACCATCTGGGACAGGGAGTTGCTGGCCATTCATGCAGCTTTCAAGGCGTGGCGGCACTTCCTCATCGGAGCCAGACACACAGTGCAGGTCCGCACGGATCATAAGAACCTGGAGTACTGGCGCACAGCGCGGTTCCTGAATCAGAGGCACATTCGCTGGGCGGAGTTCTTTGCAGATTTCGACTTCAGGATAGAATACATCCCGGAAGACAACAACGTCATGGTGGATGCACTATCCAGGAAGCCGCAGTATCTTGAGGAAGCGGCACCGGTGGCGGCCAAACACATTTTCGCACCGAAAGCGTGGGCGTGCGCCTCAGCCACCGTGGACCTGGACGCGGTGCGTCGCACGCTGCAGACCGATTCGTTCACACAAGCCAAGATGGAGGAGGTGCAAAGAGACACGGCGAAGGACGACGAGTTCCAGATACGCGACGGACTGCTCCTCCGCAAAGGGGCTCTCTACGTGCCGGGAGACGACCTCCGCGCGAAAGTCCTGCAGCAGTTACACGACGCACCCAGCGCTGGGCACTTCGGCAAAGACAAGACAGCGGAATTAGTAGCCAGAGACTTTTGGTGGCCCAAGATGAGAGGAGAAGTCGAGGATTACGTCGCGCGGTGTGACACATGCCAAAGGGCCAAACCAGTGCACAGGGCGCCGGCGGGACTGCTGGAACCGCTACCAACGCCGCTTGAACCGTGGGAGAAAGTAGCCCTGGTCTTTGTCACAGATCTGCCCAGCTCAAGAGGCAAAACAGCGGTACTCGTGGTCGTAGACCTGTTCACCAAGATGGCGCACTTCATTCCTTGCGTGAAGGTGGCCACAGCGGAACAGACCACCAAGCTGTTCATAGACCACGTGTTCAGAGTTCACGGCTTACCGAGGTCCATCCTGTCCGACCGCGGTCGCCAATTCGTCTCGAGCTTCTGGCAGAAGCTGCTGGGCATCCTGAACGTCAAGATCAACTTAGCGTCGGCACGACACCCGCAGACCAACGGGCAAGCGGAGAGGGTCAACGCCATCATGCAGCAGTACCTGCGATGCTATGCGAACGAACAACCCTCGACCTGGGTGGACTACCTACCGCTGGCCGAGTTTGCCTACAACAACACGAAGCACACGTCGACGGGGGTGACGCCGTTCTTCGCCAACAATGGGCGGCATCCCAGAACCTTCCCGGGATTAGAGACCAAGGGGGAGGGGGAGCCACAGGCAGCAGAGCACTTGGCAGCCGAGTTGCAGGAGGTCCACGAGCAACTCCGAAGGAACTTGGAACTAGCAAAACACGCCTACAAAATGCAGGCAGACAGGCACAGAAGAGTCGGGGAAGACATCCAGGTGGGGGACTGGGTCTGGTTAGCAGCTCACGCAGTGCCGGCCAGAACGTTAGCTAAGAAGAAGCTGAGACACAAGCAGCTAGGGCCTTACCAAGTCGAGGCACAGATCAATCCAGTAGCTTTCCGGTTGACACTCCCGGAGGGTTCCAGAATGCACCCGGTCTTTCATAGGTCAGTGCTCACACCCTACAAGGAACCCCACAGGTTTCAGGCACCAAGGGACGCGCCAGACCCACTGAGCAAATCACCAACGGGGGGGGGGTCACCGAGGGTGACGCCACTCAACGAGGTCACGGAGATTTTAGACTCCAGATGGGGGGAAGAGGGCGTTGAATATCTCCTCGCTGAGGAAGGTACCCCGGCCAGCGCCAACAGGTGGGTACCGGACTATGCCTTGGAGGAGTGCTACCTCAAAGACGAGTTCCATGCACTCTTCCCACACAGACCTATGCTGGCAGATTTTTTCGACGACTGGTTGTTCACACCCACACTTTCCGCCAGCACGTTCCAGGGGTTCTCATCAGCGGAGGAAACGGCGCCAGACTCGAGCTCCCCAGAGGGATCACTCTCGGGGTTTGGCACAGACCGCTCGTATTGGTGGGACAATCAACCGGACGGAGGTGGGGTGGAGCAGGGGACTCTTACACGCAACCTCACCCGAGGAGACTGGGGGAGGGAAGGACATGGACGTGTTGGGGGAGGATCCTGGTTTCGAGCACAGCTGCAGAGAGATGGAAGCAGAGGAGTTCGACGTCGACAAGCCCATTACGGGCTGGCCGGATCCAGTTGACCGGCTGCCTGCCAGGGGGACAGAACGGTATACCGCGCTCACCCCCACAGTACTGGAGCACCCGGAACCCACACCCAAAGAGGAGGAGGGGGGAAGGGGGGCTTCGAGGGAGGGATGGATGTCAGGGGCTCAGGGACTGAGCCACAGGGGAGAGAGAAAATGGAGAGCAAAGGGGAGGAATCTGAGGGTAGCGGAGGACAGAATGACAGTGACTCGAGAGATTCCATAAGCCTCTCCAGTGAATCAGAAGATTCCCAGAAGGGGGCGCCGACGGCCAGGGAAAGGGGGGTCCCAGGGGGGACGCACCAGAAGCAAGGGGCCAGCGGAGACTCCCAAAGTAGTAGCTGGAGATCAGGACCAGTTTCCCCACCAGAGCGTAGTGGGGGGGAAGAGTCCCATGGGTCAGAGCCAGCGTCCACTCCAGGAGGGAGGGAAGAGGAGTCAGGGCTGGCCACGCCCCTGTCGGAGAGTGAGGGAATGGAGGGGAAGTCAGAGCCAGCTAGCACCCCTGGAGAGGAGAGTAGCGACAGGAGCAGTGTAACGGTGAGGAGGAAGGTGTCAGGCTGCGCGCGCCAAGTTTAAATGTACAGGCGCGCGGGACAGCTGACAACCCGGAGTGGGAACCAGGTCCTAAAGCCCGCCGGAGGCTGGGGGAAGACTCAGGAGACTCAGCGTCAGAAGAGTCTAGGAAGGGCAAGACCCCAGCGGACAGGCGGACCCAGAGGAGGAAAGAGCTAAGGAAGAGGTGGAGCAAGGCTAGAGTCTTAAACTGGTGTCAGGGGGGAGGAGACTCAGACGGAGCTTTGGCGGTCTAGAGTTTGAGACGTAGAGCTGCGCGCCGAGAATGTAAAAGCGAAGCAGAACTTAAATAAAGACTGTTTCATATAACAACGATCTGGCGTTGGTCCTTTGTGAGCTGGGACCTAGGGCAGCTCTGACAGGTGGATTGGTTGAAACAGCAGTATATGATAAGGGGGTAACAAACCAGAAATGGGAGCTGAGGGAAACCCGGGAGGAAAGGGGATGATGATTTGTAACATGTATTTTATTGATATGAGGTGTTTGTTAAAATACAAAAAAAAGTTAATAAAAAATTATTTTTTAAAAAAGAACCTGGAGAACCTCAGTTCAAACGGCCTCACATTTCGTTGCTGAGCAACAGCTGCTGGTGACATTGGATGCACGGTCAGCATGCCAAGGTTCTATAAGAGCCAGTGTGGCATAGTGGTCAGAGTGTTAGACTAGGACCTGGGAGACCAGGATTCAAATCCCTAGGGACTCAGCCAATAGGGCTCATTGGGTTACCAGTCTTTCACTCGCAGGGTTGTTGTGAGGATAAAATGCGGAGAAGCAGAAATAGGTATGTCACCTTGAACTCTGTGCAGGAAAGGGGGAGATCAATAAAGATACCAGCCATGCAGTAACTTCAACAGCATTTTGGACTTGGTGTTCACCTATGCTTAGTTATACAACTAGATTGAGTATATCACTTTCACTTTGCCTAACTTGGAGCACAGTTGCAAGATTGAAAGCTTCTTGTCAGGGCTGCCTCAGGTCCCAGCTCACAAAGGACCAACGCCAGTGTCTCTTTATATACAAAAGTCTTTATTGAAGTTCATTGTTGGTTTTACATCCGTGGCGCGCAACCCTACGTCTGTAACTCTAGACCATCGAAGCTCCGTCTGACTCTTCCCCTCCCCTGCACCAGTTTAACACCCGAGCTTTGCTCCACCTCTTCCTCTGCTCCTTTCTCCTCTGGGCCCTCCTGCCCTCTGGGGCCCCACTCTTCCTGGACTCTTCGGAGGCGGATTCTTCTGACTCCTCCCCCTGTCTCCGGCGGGCTTTGGGACCTGGCTCCCAATCCGGATTTTCTGCTGGCCCGCGCGCCTCCACATTTGAACTTGGCGCGCGCGCCCAGCCGGCCACTTTCCTCCTAACGGCTACACTGCTCCTGTCACTGCTTCCCCCTTCGGGGGGGGGCTGGCTGGAACTGACCTCCGCTCCGCCCCTCCACTCTCCGACGGAGGCGTGGTCAGTTCTGACTCACTCTCTCTCCCTGCTGGAGAAGACGCTGGTTCTGATCTGTGGGCTTCTTCCCCCCCCTCTTCGCTCTGGCGGGGAAGCTGGCCCTGATCTCCAGCTGCCGCTTGGGGACTCACCGCTGGCCCCCCTTGCCCTGACCCTGGGCGCCTCTTTCTGGGAATCTTCTGATTCACTGGAGAGACTCATGGAATCTCCCGGGTCACTGTCATACCCTCCTAAGCTCCCCTCAGATTCTTCCCCTTCGCTCTCCAATTCCTCTTTCCCCTGTGGCTCTGCCCCTGAGCCCCTGACACTTCTGTTTTAGCTTAACCACCGTTTAACATGTGAACAGACCAGCTTCGTAAGAAAGCAGATTTATTTCAACAGAGCATACCATGCCCTCCTGTATCCAGGATTATTTCATGTGGATCAATACCTCCTCAGGAAAAGACTTGCAATGCCACCTGCTCATTTCCTCATAGGAAAATATAGTGTTCCTTTTGGCTGTACCAGAATGCCAAAAAGCCAATTAATTTCACACACTACAAGGATGGTGATGTTAATAATAATAATAATAATAATAATAATAATAATACCCCACCCATCTTGCCGGGCCTTCCCAGCCACTCTGGGCGACTATCAACAGGATGTTTAAAACACAATAAAGCAACAAACATTAAAAACTTCCCTAAAGTCATTTAGTTGTTTATTTCCTTGACATCTGGTGGGAGGGCCGCCACCACTGAGAAGCCCTCTGCTGGTTCCCTGTAATTTCACTTCTCTCAGCAAGGGAACTGCCAGAAGGCCCTCGGTGCTGGACCTCAGTGTCTGGGTAGAACGATGGGGGTGGAGATGCTCCTTCAGATATACTGGACCAAGGCCGTTTAGGGCTTTAAAGGTCAGCACCAACACTTTGAATTGTGCTCGGAAATGTACTGGGAGCCAATGTAGGTCTTTCAAGACTGGTGTTATATGGTCTCGGCGGCCGCTCCCAGTCACCAGTCTGGCTGCCGCGTTCTGGATTAGTTGTAGTTTCTGGGTCACCTTCAAAGGTAGCTCCACGTAGAGCACATTGCAGTAATCCAAGCGGGAGATAACCAGAGCATGCACCACTCTGGCAAGGCAGTCTGCAGGCAGATAGGGTCTCAGCCTGCATACCAGATGGAGCTGGTAAACAGCTACCCTGGACACAGAATTGACCTGTGCCTCCATGGACAGCTGTGAGTCCAATATGACTCCCAGGATGCGCACCTGGTCCTTCAGGGGCACAGTTGTCCTATTAAGGACCAGGGAGTCCTCCACCCCCGCCCACTCCCTGTCCCCCCAAAACAGTACTTCTATCTTGTCAGGATTCAATCTCAATCTGGTATATATTATTTGAAATGTACACTTTAATATTATTATCCACCTTTTTATCCTGCTTTTCATACAGAAAAGGTGAGGCAAATCTTGTCCTCAAGTTTCAAAACTAAAAAAAGATCAAGACACGGAAGGTTGAGAAGTCCAAAGGCAATTCTTGTCTTCTTGGGGTCCAGCAGCCCTTCAGCCCCAGCTGATGGAGGGAGACAGAGTCTGCTTTGTGATGACTGATGCCCTTTTTGTCCTTGCTGGGGGAGAGAAAAGCAGGCTTCCTGCAGCTGCTCCTTCTCTGGCCAAAAGGTGGGACCAGGCTGATTTTCTAGACAAACAGAATGTTAATGTTCTTCTTATTTATTTCATGTGTGAGTCACTTCCTGAGAAGACTCTGCAGAGAAGACACAGTACAATGAAAAGAATGTTCTGAGATACAGTTCAGATTCTGAGGCACTTACAATTAGCTCCTTGTTTTGAAGCTCTTCGGGGGGCAGACTCCCTCAGCATAGGGGGACACCTAAGGGTGGCAGGGGGTTTAAGCTCCCCAGCCCGGTTTCCCTAGAGGGGCTTAACTTAAGGTTACCAGATCTTTTTCAAAGAATCCAGGGACCCTTTTTTTAAGAGAAAAAAAAAGTTATTTAAGAAAAATATTTTTTAAAAAAATCAGAAGTAATATCTTCTCTTCTGTGGTCTCCTCTGTCGTGTGGCCTTCCTCTGGGCCCCAGCCTGTTCTCTTGGAGCGCTAGCCACCGTGTCCTTGCCCTCCCAGTGCTCTCCTACCCCTCTTTCTCAGTGGCGGCGGCAGCAGTGGCGCGGCAAAGTTCGGCCTCCCCTCTTTTTTCTCTTTTCTCTTTCTTCCTTCTCCTTCTCCTCCTCCTTGCATCAGCTCCGGGGTTTTTACTGGCCCTGAAGCACCATTGGGCAGTTGGCCGGGTGGCTGGGCACTCTCACTCCTGGCTCAATTTGGGTCACGGGGTGGGTGGGTGTGTCAGTGGTTCCCCCAGTTGACGAGCCGGGCATCCCCGGTTCCCCCACAGCAGCGGTAGCGCAGTTGGCTCTGGCTGGCTTCAGGAGCTGTTCACTGCCATGGTGCCCACCATTTTGCCTCGCCAGAAGTCCCCATATGATGTGTCTTGTGCCGTTGAACCAATCACGCAAGATTCATTCCCTACTAATAAATCTACAACACTTAAGATATAAATCCAGGGACATTAAATGAAATCTGGGGACATCCCAGGGGACGGATTTTGACCGGGGACAGATTTGTAAATCCGGGGACTGTCCCCGGGAAACGGGGACACCTTGTAACCATAACTTAACTGGGCCTCACAGGCACTAGCCAGCGCCAGGGATACCCACACACTCACATAGAGTTGCCACCTGTCCTTCAAAATGTGGATTGGTTCTGTTTGGGGGGCACAAAGTCCCCAGTCCTGTGTGCGATGCCTTTTGTCCCATTTTTGAAGTACCGGTAATAAAAAAATAAGATGTAAAAGTTTGTGCCCTCACTTGCTTGTCTCACGCAGCCTAGCTTGCTAGGCACCTCAGAAGTTGAGCCCGCCATCCAAGCTGGCTGATGGACGCTCCAGACTACCCAATAGAGCTTGCCAGCCAGCTGACTCTTCGGGGTTAGGTAGAACTCTTGCCAATGGCTTGGACAAGTGAGACGTTTCCTGGAGCAGCAGCCTCTGCCAGAGTGGCATGAAGCCCCTTCTCAAAGCCTCACGCTGGGTGTTGAAGGGTTCCCTTGGCTTATTTCCACCTCTACAGTGAGGAGGGCTTCTTACATTTAGGGTTCTGTCACTGAAATTGCCTGGGTGGAAGGTGGTGTACAAATGTAAAATCATCATCATCATCATCTGCCTATCGCATCATCTGCCTAGGCATTAAAGCATAATAACTTTCATATATTGGAGCTCTCAGGGTCATGAGGGGTTATGCGAACCCCACTAGGATGTTGGAGGCAAAGCTCTGCGGGGAACAGAAGCAGAGCTTTAGGGCAGCAGCTGAAGAAGGAACAAAAAGGGTTTTCTTGTGTGAGTTTCTTGTGGCTGTTTAGCTGCTCTCTGTGTGCAAAGGTCAGAGGGGGCAGGGCTTCTGTTGAGGTAGGTGATTAGCTGTGGGAGGAGCTTATCAGAGCTTTAGGGCAGCGGCTGAAGAAGGAACAAAAAGGGTTTTCTTGTGTGAGTTTCTTGTGGCTGATTAGCTGCTCTCTCTGTGCAAAGGTCAGGGGGGCAGGGCTTCTGTTGAGGTAGGTGATTAGCTGTGGAAGGAGCTTATCAGAGCTTGCAGGGCAGCGGCGGCAGGGCAGTTTGATCCATATTTTAGATTTACGGGAGCTAGTCTCAAACATTTGTTGGGGAGACCTAGGTTTTTTTGGGGGGGATTTATTTGTCCTGTCTCCACACTTTTTATGATAGAGGACCACTGTAGTCACCCCCCAATGACACGTTCTCAAGATGGAGGGTGAGGGAACAGCTGCAGTCGCCTGTGGTTCCTGCGCAATGTTTGCCAACTTGCCAAAGGTTGCAGGCAGCTTTACCTGCAGCAATTGCATGTTGATTGCCCTCTTAAAAGACAAAGTCCAGCAACTGGAGGAACGTGTAGCTACGCTCCAAAGAATTAGAGAGCTGGAACTCTTCTTGGAAGCAACAGAGCACACCGTCTCCACCAAGGAAGAGACAGGGGACTCCCCTGAGAAGGTGGCTAGTTCACCAACACAGGAGCCAGATATATGGAGAAACGTGACTCAAAGAAGTAGGAGGCCCAGGGTTCGCTCTGATTGTTTAGAAATACGCAATCGCTTTGAGGTCCTTTCCCCTAGCATGGAAGACCATTTGAGGATCTCTCCCTCATTACAGTCGATCAGGTATATGAAGACGAGCAGCAAAGGCAGTCCTCAGGGAATGTCCAGGCGACCTTGGAACGGACAGCTCACAGAAGAACCCCGACCAGACCTAAGAGGAGGCGTGTAGTGGTGATAGGGGATTCCCTACTGAGGGGAACAGAAGCAGTGATCTGTGGGCCTGACAAGATGTCTCGGGAAGTGTGCTGTCTCCCCGGGGCTAAGATCCAAGATGTAACTGAACGACTGCAAGGAATCATAAAACCCACTGACAAATACCCCTTCCTCTTGGTTCATGTGGGAACCAATGACACTGCAAGCAATAGCCTCCAGAAGATCAAAAGAGATTACGAAGCTCTGGGCAGGAAATTGAAGCAATTAAATGCACAAATTGTCATCTCATCTGTCCTCCCAGTTGAACGACGTGGCCCAGGGAGAGAGGGAAAAATAGTGGAAGTGAACAACTGGCTTCGTAAATGGTGTAAACAGGAACGGTTTGGATTCTTAGATCACGGAATGCAGTTTCTTGAAGATGGACTTCTGGCAAGCGATGGGCTGCACCTCACAACGGTTGGGAGGAATGTTTTTGCAAAAAATCTCAGAAACCTCATCAGGAGGGCTTTAAACTGACTAATGTGGGGGAGGGAGACAGTGCTCCTGAAGGTAGGAGTCTATCAATTGATGAAGATGATCATCCAAATGTCATAGACCGAATGGAGCAAAGAGCATGCAGACCTAGTGGTGGGAGGAAAACATCCTTAAATAAGAGACACGGGGGAATGATTAATGGACTTCAATGTCTGTACACTAATGCGCAAAGCATGGGAAATAAACAAGATGAGCTTGAGCTCCTGGTACAGCAAACTAAATATGACATAATAGGAATCAGTGAAACCTGGTGGGATAAATCCCACGATTGGAATGTAATAATGGAGGGATACAATCTATTTCAAAGAAACAGACCAGACAAGAAAGGAGGAGGAGTGGCGTTATATGTCAGGGATGTGTATACCTGTGAAGAGATCCAAGATTTAGAACCTCAAAGCCAAAGTGAGAGCATTTGGGTCAAAATTAAGGGAGAGAAGAATAACAGTGACCTCATTGTGGGAGTTTACTATAGATCCCCAAGCCAAACGGAGGACATAGATGATGCCTTCCTGGAACAGATGGCCAAGCATGCAAAAGGAAGGGAGATAGTAGTAATGGGGGACTTCAATTACCCAGATATTTGTTGGATGTCAAACTCAGCCAAGAGCATAAGGTCAAACAGATTCCTCACTGCCCTTGCAGACAACTTCATTGTCCAGAAAGTGGGAGAAGCAACAAGAGGAACAGCCATTTTAGATCTGGTCCTAACCAATGTTGATGACCTGGTTAGTGGGGTAGAAGTGGAAGGATCATTAGGCGCGAGTGATCATGCTCTTCTGAAGTTTACTATACAGCGGAAAGGAGCAGCCAAGCATACTAGGACTCAATTTCTCGACTTTAAGAAAGCCGACTTCATAAAGCTTAGGGAAGTGCTGGGTGAGATCCCATGGACAGTAATACTAAAAGGAAAGGGAGTTCAAGATGGCTGGGAGTTTGTAAAGAGGGAGATAGTAAAAGCACAACTTCAGGCAATACCAATGAGACGGAAACATGGAAGGTGCCTAAAGAAGCCAGGGTGGCTATCTAAAGAACTTTTAACTGAGTTAAGATTAAAAAAGGATGTGTACAAAAAATGGAAAAGGGGGGAAACCACCAAAGAGGAATTCAAACAAATAGCCAGCACGTGTAGACACAAAGTCAGAAAAGCTAAAGCACAAAATGAACTCAGGCTTGCTAGAGAGGTTAAAAGCAACAAAAAAGGCTTTTATGGGTATGTTCGTAGCAAAAGGAAGAACAAAGAAACCGTGGGGTCACTCAGAGGAGAAGATGGTGAAATGCAAACAGGGGACACAGAAAGGGCTGAACTCCTCAATGCTTTCTTTGCCTCAGTCTTCTCCGATAAAGAAAACAATGCCCGACCTGAAGAATTTGGAGCAAATGATTCAGCAGAGGAAACACAGCCCAGAATAACTAAGGAGATAGTACAAGAATACTTGGCTAGTCTAGATGTATTCAAGTCTCCAGGGCCAGATGAACTGCATCCAAGAGTATTAAAAGAACTGGCAGATGTGATTTCAGAACCACTGGCAGTCATCTTTGAGAATTCCTGGAGAACAGGCGAAGTCCCGGCAGACTGGAGGAGGGCAAATGTTGTCCCTATTTTCAAAAAGGGGGAAAGAGAGGACCCAAATAATTACCGCCCAGTCAGTCTGACATCAATACCAGGGAAGATTCTGGAGCAGATCATTAAGCAAACAGTCTGTGAGCACCTAGAAAGGAATGCTGTGATCACCAATAGTCAGCATGGATTTCTGAAAAATAAGTCATGTCAGACTAACCTGATCTCGTTTTTTGACAGAATTACAAGCCTGGTAGATGAAGGGAACGCAGTGGATGTAGTCTACCTTGATTTCAGCAAGGCATTTGACAAGGTGCCCCATGATATTCTTGTAAAGAAGCTGGTAAAATGCGGTCTTGACTATGCTACCACTCAGTGGATTTGTAACTGGCTGACTGACCGAACCCAAAGGGTGCTCATCAATGGTTCCTCTTCATCCTGGAGAAGAGTGACTAGTGGGGTGCCACAGGGTTCTGTCTTGGGCCCGGTCTTATTCAACATCTTTATCAACGACTTGGATGATGGACTCAAGGGCATCCTGATCAAATTTGCAGATGACACCAAACTGGGAGGGGTGGCTAACACCCCAGAGGACAGGATCACACTTCAAAACGACCTTGACAGATTAGAGAACTGGGCCAAAACAAACAAGATGAATTTTAACAGGGAGAAATGTAAAGTATTGCACTTGGCCAAAAAATATGAGAGGCACAAATACAAGATGGGTGACACCTGGCTTGAGAGCAGTACATGTGAAAAGGATCTAGGAGTCTTGGTTGACCACAAACTTGACATGAGCCAACAGTGTGACGCGGCAGCTAAAAAAGCCAATGCAATTCTGGGCTGCATCAATAGGAGTATAGCATCTAGATCAAGGGAAGTAATAGTGCCACTGTATTCTGCTCTGGTCAGACCTCACCTGGAGTACTGTGTCCAGTTCTGGGCACCACAGTTCAAGAAGGACACTGACAAACTGGAACGTGTCCAGAGGAGGGCAACCAAAATGGTCAAAGGCCTGGAAACGATGCCTTATGAGGAACGGCTAAGGGAGCTGGGCATGTTTAGCCTGGAGAAGAGGAGGTTAAGGGGTGATATGATAGCCATGTTCAAATATATTAAAGGATGTCACATAGAGGAGGGAGAAAGGTTGTTTTCTGCTGCTCCAGAGAAGCGGACACGGAGCAATGGATCCAAACTACAAGAAAGAAGATTCCACCTAAACATGAGGAAGAACTTCCTGACAGTAAGAGCTGTTCGACAGTGGAATTTGCTGCCAAGGAGTGTGGTGGAGTCTCCTTCTTTGGAGGTCTTTAAGCAGAGGCTTGACAACCATATGTCAGGAGTGCTCTGATGGTGTTTCCTGCTTGGCAGGGGGTTGGACTCGATGGCCCTTGTGGTCTCTTCCAACTCTATGATTCTATGATTCTATGAATTTCTTGCTAACTCTTCCCCCATTTCTTTCTTTTTTGACTGGGTTTCTACATTTACCATCCTTCTGGCAGGCAGAAATTCAGAAGATATGGAGAATTTCCTTTCAATATGGTTGTTGGAGTGCTTGCAGTTACTGATAGCTTCCATTTGATTGTTGTAATGGATTGCTTTGAAGTCATTTCTGCACAGGGTAAAGTAATTTTTAGCCCCCCAATACCCCTGACCTGTCCCTTATTTTGCCCATCCAAAGGTGGAAACTCTAGCTGCGCTGTTGTACAAACTCATGTGTGTGTTCCAGGGGTGCCAACATGAATAAAATATTGAGGGGGCTAGGGAAGCTCCACCCTGCATAATCAAACACATGATGCAGCACAGGCACACCATTTGAATGGCAGTGCCCATCAACTTCGGGGGGTGGTCCCCTCAAATATTTTATTGAAGGGGCTGAAGGGACCTTGACCCCTAGGAGTTGGCTCCTATGGTGTGTTGTATTTCTTTCCCTTCCATATTGTAACTTGCATGCTGACTAAACTCCCCTCACAGAGTGGAAGCAGAGACTTCTAAATGGTTCCCAGGACCAGCCCTTGAAGAAGGCAAGGTGCTTTTTTCTGCTGACTGGCTCTGATGGAGCCAGTAAGAGTACTACATCAGGTGTTTCGTTGTTTGGTTGAATTCTTATTCTGAACAGCTAGCCTGAATTGCTTTCCTGGTTCTGTTTCAGTTCTTTTTCAACAGAAACAATATAATGTTCAGGTTCTGTTCCTGGTGATGAAAAAGTAACTTCTGGTTTGCAGTTTAGGTTCAGTTTGACTTCCTGCACCTTTTGAATGCAAATACAAATACCTTTATTGGCATTTCAAGTTAAGACATTTCAAGTCAGTGGGATAGATTTAAAAGAGTGAGGCTGTTGAGGGTCACAAGGCACTTGATTGTTCTGCTTCACCCTGTCTATTCCCTAGGGCAGGCATGTCCAGCAGGTTGATCGTGATCAACCCTGGGTCATCCTCCCTAAAAAAAGCTCAAAAATAGTTCACTGCCAGTTTTTTTTATAGTGGGAGTAGATTGCAGTCTCTTGGGAGTTGGACGTGCCTGCCCTAGAGGGATGAGTCATTAAGAACCCTTTCGGATAGGATGGAGATTAAAAAGGAAGCCACTGAGGCAGAAACGTCCTTGTCCCTGTCCTGTCCGCTAGGAGGAGCAGCATTTGGCTTTCTCTCGGAGCCATGGGTCGCAGGTCAGCATCTTGCTCAGCATTTGCTTGCAGAGTCTGCTATGCAAAGGGCAGTCCAAGAGAATATGGTCCAGTAAGTCTGGTATTCCCTGATTGCAGGCACACAGACTGGCTTGATAGGGAATTTGCGAGTATCTACCTGTGGAGGGGAAAGCATTTAGTCTTGCGAGCATAAAAGCTCTTTGTTGGGAAGGAAGTAGTATGTCTTTTAGGTAATTGGCGCAAAATCCGTAAGAAGTAGTTATGCCTAGGGCCTCTGGAGAACAGGGTCTTGGAGTGTGAGGAGACACACTGTTTTTCGTGGTCATAAAGCCGCTGCTTGATTGTTTGGAGTATGTAGCCCTCGTCACATACTTTGAGTCTCTCCAGAGTAATACTCAAACTACATATTTTGTCCTGAATTGCTCTATACCATCTAGATGAAGTGCAGTCTTCAAGCATAGAAGTTGAAAAGGAATTTGATGTTGTTCTATAGTGCATTTTCAGCCAGGCCTGGATTGTAATGAGCCATGCATTGGTTTCATAGAATCATAGAATCATAGAATCATAGAGTTGGAAGAGACCACAAGGGCCATCGAGTCCAACCCCCTGCCAAGCAGGAAACACCATCAGAGCACTCCTGACATATGGTTGTCAAGCCTCTGCTTAAAGACCTCCAAAGAAGGAGACTCCACCACACTCCTTGGCAGCAAATTCCACTGTCGAACAGCTCTTACTGTCAGGAAGTTCTTCCTAATGTTTAGGTGGAATCTTCTTTCTTGTAGTTTGGATCCATTGCTCCGTGTCCGCTTCTCTGGAGCAGCAGAAAACAACCTTTCTCCCTCCTCTATGTGACATCCTTTTATATATTTGAACATGGCTATCATATCACCCCTTAACCTCCTCTTCTCCAGGCTAAACATGCCCAGCTCCCTTAGCTTAGTTTCCATCAGCTGTTGACCGGTTTCGGCGCATAAGGTTAGGTAACTTATGCATTTAGGGGCACCAAGGATCTTGCAGGGAAAAGTGGCTTGTTCAACTTCTTTGTTGAATGCCTGTATCCAAATTGGAATGCCGTACAATAACTGAGAGAGAACCTTGGCATTGCAGGTTTTTATTGCAGCAGCTGGTTGCCTCTACGGAATAAAAAATGAAGAATTGCAGAGGAGGTACATTTTGCTTGAATGATCATTTGATGTCTGCGTATTGTCCAATTTAGGTTTTGTTGGTAGAATATTCCTAAGTATTTGAAGGATTTGACCTGGTCAATGGGGTAATTGTCTAGCCTCCATTTGACAGTCTGATGGCTTTGAGGGAATTTTTTTAAAAAAAGATTTTCCATAATTACCGTATTTTTCCATGTATAAGACAATGCTTTTTGCCAAAAAAAAAATTAGGCAAAATTTGGGTGTCGTCTTATACACGGATAGTGAATGCACAGGGGGGATGTGCTATTAATGGCAGCAGCAAGCACGAGAATGGCAGCTGCGATTGGGCGGGTGATTGGTGGCTGCAGCAAGGCCTGCTGGTGATTGGCTGAGGCTGCAGCAAGTGGGCCAGTGATTGGTGGCTTTGGCAAGTGGGCGGGTGAGCTGTTGATGGCAGCAAATGTGCAGGCAATTGATGGCTGCAGTGAGGTGTGCGATCGGCAGTGGCTGTGGCAAGCAATTGGCAGTGCCAGGCAGGTGGGTGAGCGATTGGCAGAAGTTACCTCTCCCACCCCCACCCCAATAAAGCTAAACAACTTAATTTCTTAATTTTGGGTTTAAAAAATAGGGGTCGTCTTATACATTGGTGCGTCTTATACACGGAAAAATATGGTAATTCCCAGGGAGTTGATCTGGCAAAAGGAAGAGAACAACTTCAAAAGTCTTCTGAGGCCAACCTGTGCCTGAGAGCGGATTGTAGTATCATCCGTGTATAGCAGCAGTTTTTTTTTTATGGTGGCCTAATGACGATGGATACCCATTTACGTCCTCAAGGTGGTAACCCAGTTCATTTAAGAAGAGATAGAATAAGTGAGGTGCCAGGACACATCTTTGCTTTACTCCTTTGGTTATATTTATATACTTTTTGTCAGCTCACCTTTGGAATTACTGACACAGCCTGTGAAATTAAATGTGTGTAGTTTTTGGATTAAATAAAGCAGATATTGGTCAATTCCCATTTTATGTAGTTTGCGCCAAAGTAGATCTCGGGGGGACAGTGTCAAAGGTTCCTTTTAGATCTAAGAAGGCCAGAGGAGGGCAACCAAAATGGTCAAAGGCCTGGAAACGATGCCTTATGAGGAACGGCTAAGGGAGCTGGGCATGTTTAGCCTGGAGAAGAGGAGGTTAAGGGGTGATATGATAGCCATGTTCAAATATATAAAAGGATGTCACATAGAGGAGGGAGAAAGGTTGTTTTCTGCTGCTCCAGAGAAGCGGACACGGAGCAATGGATCCAAACTACAAGAAAGAAGATTCCGCCTAAACATTAGGAAGAACTTCCTGACAGTAAGAGCTGTTTGACAGTGGAATTTGCTGCCAAGGAGTGTGGTGGAGTCTCCTTCTTTGGAGGTCTTTAAGCAGAGGCTTGACAACCATATGTCAGGAGTGCTCTGATGGTGTTTCCTGCTTGGCAGGGGGTTGGACTCGATGGCCCTTGTGGTCTCTTCCAACTCTATGATTCTATGATATAAAGTTTCTTTCTTCCACTTCCCATGTATTTTTCCGCTAGATGTAAAAGGGCAGTGCAGTGATTGGTGGTAGATTTGCCGTGGCAGAATCCTATTTGTTTGGGCCCAAGGATCTTATTGGAAGTCATCCAACCCTTTAGGCTTTTTTCCAAGTGTCGGGCATACATCTTGCCAAGGAATGATAGAAGGCTTATTGGGCGGTAATTTTCAGGCAACTTCGGGTCACCTTTTTTAATATGGGGGTAATGATGGAATTTAGCCAGGCATATGGTAGTATTCCACATTTGTCAATTAATGTAAATAGATTGGCTAGAGGAGGTTCCCACCAGTCTGGATTGTGCTTGAAGAGTTCACCAGGTATCCCGTCTGGTCCTGGGGATTTATTTGGTTTTAAATTCTTGATTATTAAGAGTATTTCATCTAGTTCCACTGGGGTCCAGTCAGGAAGATGTGCACAGCTGGACCCATTTTTGTGTGGCTAATAGATTTGTTGGCTCTGTAAATATTGCAGAGTAATGGTTGAACCAGCTGGAAGTGGGGATGGTAGTAGTTGTTTGGTTGCTGCTGTCTTGAAGGGCACCAGAAACTATCCTCCAAAATTATTTGCTGTCTTTTGTTTGGATTGTTCTGAGTGGGTGTTGCCCGCAGCCTTCAGAGAAACTTTATTTTTGTCTTGAAAGAGCTCTGAAAGTTGTTTTTTCATATTTAGAGATTCTTTTAGGAGGTTCGGGTTTTTCGTGGAATGAAATAATTGAAATGCCTGTCTCAGAAGAGATTTCTCGTGGTGGCATTCTTTGTCAAACCATGTCAAACCATGAGGAAGCATGACGGGTTTGCTTGCTCACTGGTCTCACCAGGGATGCAAGCACTTGAAAGAGTTGGGTGAAAGTTGACAGAGCGTCTGATATAGAGTCGGATTTGGTTAATCCCTCAAGGAGACCACTTCATTGGAAGTAATTTTCTGAGAGACCAGCTGTTCAATATGGGGGACCATCTGATTTTTTATTTTTTTTAATAAATTTTTTATTGCGTTTCTTTCCATAGTTTTATAGGTTACAGACAAATAAAATAATTGCAAGAAACAAATTTTCCCTTTTTTTTAACAACAAAAACAAACAAAAACAACTTGGACTTCCCCACCCCTTCCGGTTCTGCGTTCTTTAAATTAACAATGTCAGCATTTTGTTACCTTATTTCGTACCTTATTGTAACTTTCAAATGTTATGTACCCAGATTCAATATATTGTATCTCAATTTCAATACCTTTAAAATAAACATAACATGTTCGATTCAAATTGTCTCCTTTTCTCTTTTATCACTTATTTTACAATTTACTTAATCATGATTGCTAAAGCATAACATTTCCTAATCATGCACTGTCTTAAGATTCATACAGCTTGTAGTATTTTTGCAAATAGTCTTTAAATTTTTTCCAGTCCTCCTCGATAGTTTCTTTATCCAGATCTCGGATTCTGCCGGTCAGTTCAGCTATCTCCATGTAGTCCATCAACTGCTTCTGCTATTCCTCCAGCGTGGGCAAATCTTGTGACTTCCAGCTCTTAGCAATGAGTATTCTTGCTGCTGTGCTAGCATACATAAACAAGGTTCTGTCTTTCTTTGGCATTTTCTGGTCCACCATGCCCAGCAGGAAGGCCTCTGGTTTCTTGGGAAAGGTATACCTAAATACCTTTTTCAATTCATTATAAATCATTTCCCAGAAGGTCTTCACTTTTGGGCAGGTCCACCAGAGATGGAAGAAAGTCCCCTCTGCTTCCTTACACTTCCAACATTTATTGTCAGACAGGTGATGTATCTTAGCTAACTTGACTGGGGTCATGTACCACCGGTATATCATTTTCATAATGTTTTCCTTCAAGGCACTACATGCCGTGAATTTCATTCCGGTGTTCCATAACCTTTCCCAGTCTTCAAACATTATATTATGTCCAACATCCTGTGCCCATTTTATCATAGCAGATTTAACTAACTCGTCCTGTGTGTTCCACATAAGCAGCAAGTTATACATTCTAGATAAAATCTTGGTCTTTGGTTCTAACAATTCTGTCTCTAGTTTCGATTTCTCCTCCTGGAAACCAACTTTTTTATCCATTTTAAAAACCTCTTGAATTTGAGCATAATGTAACCAATCTCGCACCTTGTTTTTTAGTTTATCCTGGCTCTGCAACTTCCAACTGTCTCCAATTTTTTCAATTAATTCCCAATATTTCGGCCAATAGGCCTCCATATTGGGTCTTTTTCGATCCTTGGCCTCCACCGGTGACAGCCACCTCGGTGTTTTACTCTCTAATAAGTCTTTGTATTTCGTCCAGACTGCAAAAATTGCTTTTCTGACAATATGGCTTTTAAACAATTTGTGAACTTTAACCTTGTCATACCATAGGTATGCGTGCCAGCCAAAAGCATTATCAAAACCTTCCAGATCTAGGACATCGGTGTTTTCTAGCAAAAACCAATCTTTCAACCAGCAGAAGGCTGCAGCTTCATAATACAACCTCAAATCCGGCAGGGCAAACCCCCCTCTTTCTTTTGAGTCTGTTAATATTTTATACTTTATTCGGGGCTTTTTGCCCTGCCAGACAAACCTAGATATATCCTTCTGCCATTTTCCAAAACATTCCACTCTGTCCACGATCTGTAGGGTTTGAAACAAAAATAACATTTTCGGCAACACATTCATTTTTATTGCTGCAATCCTTCCCAACAAGGAAAGTTTCAATCTTGACCAAATTTCTAAATCCTTCTTAACTTCCGACCAACATTTTTCATAGTTGTCCTTAAATAAGTTCAAATTTTTGGAAGACAAATAGATCCCTAGGTACTTCACTTTTTTTACCACATTTAGTTCTGTTTCTCTCTGAAACCCCTCTGTTTCTGTAAGTGTCAAATTCTTGGTCAAAACCTTGGTTTTTTGTTTGTTCAACTTAAATCCCGCCACCCGACCAAACTCAGATATAAGCTCAAGAGCTCTTTTTGTACTGGATTCTGGCTCCTGCAGTGTCAAAACTAGATCATCTGCAAAAGCTTTCAGTTTATATTGTTTCACTCCGACCTCTATCCCTTGTACCAACCGGTCCTTCCTTATCATATTCAATAGCACCTCCAGGACTGAAATGAATAAAAGAGGGGATAGAGGGCACCCTTGTCGTGTCCCTTTTTCAATTTTGAACTCCTCCGTCACCACATTGTTCACTATTAATTTAGCCTTTTGCTCTGAATAAATTGCTCGTAACCCATTTTCAAACCCCCGCCCCACTCCCATCCCTTCCAAGTTTTTCTTCATGAACCTCCAAGATATATTGTCAAATGCTTTCTCCGCATCAATAAAGATTAACACCGCCCTTGTGTTCATGTTGGTTTGTAAAAGTTCCAAAATATCAATGATGTTTCTGGTATTCTCATATAAATGTCTACCAGGGAGAAAGCCTGCTTGGTCTTTGTGAATTACTTCATTTAAAACTTTTTTAAGTCTACTTGCCAAAATGTCTGCAAATATTTTGTAATCCACATTCAGGAGTGAGATGGGGCGGTAGTTCTTGAGCTGAGTCTTTTCAGATTCTGTCTTAGGTATCAATGTGATGAAGGCTTCTTTCCACGTTTCTGGTGCCCTCTTCCCATCCAAAATCCGGTTACATACCTCCAACAAAGGTTGTATCAAATAATCCTTCAAAGTCTTGTAGTATTTGGAGGTAAGCCCATCCGGGCCTGGAGATTTGCCTAGTTGCATGTTCTGAATGGCACCTTCAATTTCCTGGGTAGTTATTGTAGAGTTCAAGATTGATCTTTTATCTTGAGTTATTTTTGATAGTCCATTTATCTCCAAAAATTGATCTATCTCAGATTCTTTCTGAGGCCCCTGTGTATAGAGTTCTCTGAAATATCTGTGGAAGCACTTCCTGATTTCTTCTGGTTTCTGTACCATCCTTCCTTCAATCTCTAGATCTGTTATCGTATTTAACTTTTGTCTTCTTTTCAGCTGCCAGGCCAGCAGCCCTCCACATTTGTTTGCTGATTCAAAGGATCTTTGCCTCATCTGTTTTACTTTCCATTCAATCTCCTGGTTAATCAATTTTGAATATTCTGCTTGATGGAATTTAATTTCTCTCAGCAGCTCCTTTGACTTTGGTCTGGTTCTCAATTTTTCCTCTCCTTGGTGTATTTTCTCCAATATTTTATCTTTCCTTCCATTCCAGAGCTTCTTCTTAATTGTACTCTGTTGCATCAGAAACCCTCCCATAACAGCTTCGCTTGCGTCCCAGACCGTCCCCTTTTCTACTGTAGTGTTCAGATTTATCTCAAAATAGTCCTTTAGTGTTTTTTGGGCCTTTTTCACAATCTCTTGATCTCTTAGTAATGTGTCATTCATTCTCCATCTGAAGGAACCGGGTTGAGTTAGTCTGAGTTCTATTTTCAAAGCGTTGTGGTCGGAGCATGCCCCTGGGCAGACCTCCACCTTTTTGGTCTTGGGTGCCAGCCCCCTGGAGGTCCAAATTTGGTCGATCCTTGACCAGGACAGGTGGGCCTCAGAGAAGAAAGTGCCTTCTTTACCTAGGGGGTTCTTTGTCCTCCACACATCAATCAAATCCAGACTGTCAGTCATTTCAAAAAAGGTTTTAGGCAGTCTGCCGTCTGATGTTAAATTTTGGTTGTAAGACTTATCCATATGTGTAGACACCACTCCATTCATGTCTCCCATCATTATGATGTTAGCATAGTCCAGATAGTCCAGCAAAGTCTCATGCAGCTTCTTGAAAAATTCCGATTTCCCGTCATTTGGAGCATAAATTCCTAATAACAATATTTTTTCTCCTTGGGTCTGAATTTCAACTGCCAAAATTCTTCCATGTTCATCTTTGAATAAAAATTTAGGTGTCAGGCTCTCCTTAGCGTAGATCACCACTCCTCTTTTCTTTACCTTATCTGAAGAGATAAACTCTTGGCCTAGTCTTTTGTTAACCAAAACTTTCCTGTGGAGCCTGGTTACATGGGTTTCTTGTAAACAAATAATGTCCAATTGTTCTTTCTTCAATATATGAAATAGCCTCCTTCTTTTCTCCGGGGAATTTCCGCCATTTATATTCCAACTAAGTAGCTGCAGAGACATCCTGAACTATTCTGTTACACCTAGAGCGGTGTGTCTTCTTTTTCCTCTGGTTCCGAGGGTATAGGCGTCCCTCCGCCTGCTGGCAGAATGGGTCCTGGTTTAGGTAGAGGCCAATGGGCTGCTGCTTCTTTTTGGAGATCTTCTCCGTGGTCGTGCTGGAACTTTTGTAGGTCCTCTGGCGTTCTTATTTTAACCTTCTTCTGTTTGTAAGTAAATGATAGTCCTTGTGGGAACTCCCACCTATAAGGAATTGTGTTGAGTCTCAACAGCTTGGCCAATTCTGAATAGGTGGCTCTCAAATCCAGTAACTGTTTAGGGATATCTCGGTAAATTTCCACCCTTTTCTCTTGTATCTCAATTGAGTTATTAAAGTGTAGGCCTAATATTTTGTCTCTCTCTTCTCTTGATCTCAAAGCTATTAAGCAGTCTCTTGATCTGTCTTTTCTTACCAATCTTCCCAGTCGGAAAGCCGATACTATTTTAAAATCACTATCTTCTTTTAGGCCCCAGAACTTTGAAAACTCTGTTGTCAAAAATCCAATCAAATCTTCTTGTTCAATTTCTGGAACCGCCCTCAGCCTGAGGTTGGTCTGGCGATTTTTCAATTCCACCAAAGAGAGGTAGGTTTGTTGGTCCCCTATCTGTTTGTGCAGAGGCTTGACTTCTGCTTTAACTTCCTCAACCTCTTTTTTAGCTGCTGTTGCAATTTGAACGGCTTCCCCTGCCAATTTACGATTCTCTTCTGTTGCTCCTTGCAATTTTTCAATTGCTTGGCCATCTGATTTTTTTTTGATGATATTGTGCTGTAGAGCTCAAGGCTTCAAGGGTCCAGTCTCTTTTGTGGTATATATTTATTTGAATTATTAAAGGCAGATGGTCACTTTCAGTGTGGTCAGCGATGCCAAACGAAGGAATAGAGCTGAGTAAAAAGGAGAACATATACAGTAGTCGATCACGCTGCAGCCCCGGCTGGAGATGTGTGTAAAGCTGGTAAGTTGTGGAGACCCATTTAGGATGTGCTTATTCAGTGATATACAAAGCTCTGTAAGAAAAATTCGTGTCTGGTTAATTTGGGAGTCAAGAGAATATCTGGTTTTTGCTAAGAAGAGTGGAAGTGCAGTGGTTAAGAGTCTCAAGTCTCTTTGGTGATTTAGTTGAAACGTGTTATTTCGTAGGTGGAAAGAATCGAGGTTTCGTGTTCATATTTCTCGTGCACTAAGTCAGAGTGCAGCTGACTTAGTTCCATTTGGTTTTCCTCCTTTGTGGACTGGTGTGATGATTCCAGAGATGACATAGAATCATATGGGTCATTTGTAAAGTTCTGCATGTCTCTGTTCTGCCTCTGCAGGTCTTGTCTGACCTTATTTCCTCAAATAAGGGGAGATCCTTGTCAGTGGCTGGGATTTGAGTTAGCTTGGAGTTAGACTCCTGCAAAAATTGTGTCACGCTCGGTGCTTTGGAGGATGGTTTAGGGGAGGAGGTAGCTGTACTGTATCGTCGGGTTTCCTCCCTGGCAGCGTGCTTCGGCTCTTGATTCCTGGCATGGCTGACAGATTTACAGCATTTGGAATGTACTGTTTTTTTGTTCTTATCTATAGGGTCACGACCATTTATGACTTTCCCAGAGAGGAGGTAATGGACTGAAACTTCCCTAAAGACTCCAACAGTTTGAATGTACTGAGAATGCCGTGGGATTTTTCTCATTTGGGTGAGTCTTTCAGGGAGAGATGGTTGACTGAAAGTCAGCAGGATGCACTTAGCATTTCTTATGCTAGGTAGATAGTGAAAATCTTCCAGATCAATTGTTTTATTTTGACAATCTAGGAGCTGAGATAGGGAGGTCACAATAGCCTTATGGCTGTTCCACCTATGGGCATTCTGATGAATTTCTAAGAAGGGTTGTTTTTTCTTTAGCACATGATGTTAGTTAGAAATGCCGTTTCCGGATGTCCTGTTGACATCAGAGGAAAGGCTGCTGGAGTGCCAGCATGGCCAGTGTCTGCTGCAGCTTTAACTCCCGATTGCCATGCAGGCTTTGCCAGTCAAGGGTTTGTTGGAAGTTGTCCACTTTATTTGCAATGTTGTTTAGCTGTTGGAGTATAAGGATCAAGGTTTCTGCAGACAGAAAACAAATCCCAACCTCCGGCATATAAAGTGATGTTGGTGCATCGCTAGGTCACCAGCTGACAGACTAATGAGAGCAAATCTAGAGAGCCCTCAAAAATGGGGTGGTGGGGCTCTCATCAGACTGCAGTTGGGGGTGGTAGTCATATTTGTAAATGCTCACAAAGTTATGTGCATAGAATAAATTAGCACATTGAAACAAAAGAAGTGAGCTTATTACACAGGGAGCATTCAAAAATGCAAAACACCTACAACCAGGGAAGCAAAACACCTGCAATCAGAGCTTTTATCACCTCATTTTGCATGCATGTTGGCATCTGAGAACTATGGCTGGAGTCCCAGGTTCTATAAATAAACATCTGTCCCTCTTGCATGTGCTATAAAGTAGGATTTTATTGGATGTGCCTTTTCTTGATACAAATTAGCAGTTCCCTGAAACAGGATCCAGGGCTCAGAGCTCCTTCCTGTTTTCTCATCCATGCATTAATGTAGCAAAAGCAAAAGTATGTCAGCAAGGCTAAGAATATCTGAACAGATCTTGTGCCAATTTTGAATAAATTCCAGGACCTTCCGGCCGTGGCAGTCAACTGTTCTCTTTTGAGATTCTCACTGGACAGGCACTTTAATTCTCTCCACCCCTCAACCTCATAAAACAAAGCTGTCATTGAAACTCTTCTGTGTGTCCTTGACGGTGCAATTCTATACATGTCTTCTCAGAACTCAGGTTTTACTCCTAGGCGAGATGGGAAAGCATTGCTGTCTTAACCACACAAACCTAATTGTATCAACTCAGAAGTAAATCTTATTGAATTCAATGAGACTTGCCCCCAAGTTAGTGGGATACTCTTCTTGCAGACATGCTTGTTTTCTGTGTGCAAGGAGTATGTGAATGTGCGTGTGAAGAAAAATTCCATCTTGTGAGACCATGCCTAAGTGGTACTGCTTGAAACTAGTGAGAATTTGGCCCGAGTCTGCTAACAGGGAGAGGAAGTAGATAAAATGCAAGGTAAGTGCTGCAGGGAGAGCTGTGGAGCAAGAGAAAAGCTATACAAGGGTTATCATGTTTCCCCACAGGGATGGCTCAAGAAGCCTGTGACTCACATTGCCCTGTGGCTGACACTTCTATGGCTGACACTTCGGCTGTAAGGTGAAAATTTGTTCAGTGTGTCTTGGGTCTTTTCTCTGGATGTCCCAGCAGGTGTCTTGCTGTTTCATCAAAAGAGTAAAAATAAATAAATCCTCTAAAACCTCAATTCTACCCTGTCTCAAGCAGTGATTGACAGAGGCCAGCTGGACACAGAGAAGTGCCATCCAGTCCCAAACCCAATATATTTAAACATCATTTTCCCAAAAGAAAAAAAATGGGGATGGGGATGTTTTTCCACACAGTCCTTCCTTTTCCCCGCTGTGTGCAGAGGAGGCATGCATCAGGTATGCCAATAAAGAAAGGTATATATGAGAAGGAAGGACAAGAATCCGAATTTCATGGCATGCTTGATTTGAATATTTCTGCTAAAATCTACCCAGGATAGTGCAAGAGGGAGAATAAGGCTGGTGCAGGGGTGGGGGTGGGGAATGGGGTTTTACCTCCTACTTTCTAGAAATGTAGTTATTTTAAGCAATGTCTCTTAAAACAAAAAGCATGTGTTCTCATTTCTGTAAAAGCATTGGGCATGGCTCAAACCTAAGGCTGGGTTGCCCAGCGTTGAAGGCCCTGCCAAGGCAAACAGAGCTCTCTGAGGTGGGTCTGAGGCAGGCTGGCTAGTGGTGAGGGAGTCGTGACGAAGCCAGGCTTGAAGCAGCGCCCTCCGATTGGCAAACAGGGAGCGTAGTGTTTACTATCCCTCAAGTATTTTCCTTTGGGTGTTCCGTTCTTTTCAGGATATGCTGTTGCCAACAATGAATTGATTAAAGAGAAAAATTAAATTTGCATGAACGGGTTAGATATCTCCCCCTCCACCCCCACCCCTTGTTTCTGTTCTTTCATTCTTCCTTTCACCTTTAAGGAAAGTGCTCCTGGAATTATCAGGATGGTCACTGACACACCCAGTCCTGTTTTGTAACTATATTCATTTTTTGAAATGTTCTATTATTATTGTAAACATATGCCCAATGAAATTTGGGCTTCTGTTTCTCAAGCAGCAGTGGCCCCCGCCCCATTCCATATGTAAAGTGGCAAAACACACATTTGAAACCAAATGGAGTTTCAATGCTGAAATGATATGAAAAGTTAATGTTTAAAGAAAAATCAATAAGGCTAAAAGCTTTTGAGCACATCATCACAAGTAAGATAAAATAAGCATCTTGCCAGTAGTACCTGTGAATATGATCACAAACTTATCATGAGTCAACCGTGTGATGCAGCGGCAAAAAAAGCTAATCCCATCCTAGGTGGCATCAACAGAAGTCTAGTGTGCAGATCAAGGTAAATCAAACCACACCTGGAGTCCTGTGTCCAGTTCTGGGTGCCACAGTTTAAGAAGGATATTGACAAACTGGAAGGTGTGCAGAGGAGGGCAACCAAGATGATCAGGGGGCTGGAAACTAAGCCTGATGAGGGACCATCTATTTAGCTGAAAAAGAGGAGACTGAGAGGAGATATGATAGCCAAAGCTGATAGGCATTGCTCTGACATTTTTTCTTACGGCCTTTGTGATTGGAGGAGAGAGAGAGAACGCAAACTGCTTACTTTGCAGGTAGGTTCACAGAGCTCTACTTGGACAAGAAAGGAAGCAGCCCCCAGAGCACCTAATTTAGATGACTTGGAGGGTAAAGCTTTCCACCTATTATTGTTATTGTTATTAATTTGCCCCTTACCCCAAGGTCCCAGGTTGGGCTACAACAACTAAAATGCAGTATTTAAAAGCAATTTAAAATAACTTATTGTCACAGAAATAAGGTGGGTCCTAAAAATATGCCCAAGCAAACAAATACATAATTTTGCAACCAGTCCTTGTTGGGGGATAAAAAGTGGGGTAAGGGGGAAATAAACCGTTTCACCAGCATTAGCTTACCTGCATTGCTAGGATCAAGGGTGTGGTTTTCGGCACCCCTCCCGAATATTCTGAACTTTTATTCAAGTTGGCACACACACAAAGGAGAATTTAAATTCTTTTTTTAAAAAAAATTGCAATTTTTTTTAAAAATCAGATCAGCATCTTTTTCCTTTACAATTACATACATGATCCATTTTTCTTTCTATACATATTCATATTCTGCTATTTCTCTATAATGCTTATTTAACAGCTTCATCTGGGGGCACTGTCATACAGTGGTTCTGCTCCTTCCTCCTGAGCTGTGTTCAGAAAGTGGTGGTGGGGGGATGAGTGTTCAGACCCCTGGGTTCTCACTTGTGGGGTGCCTCAGGGTTCCGTCCTCTCCCCCATAATATCTATATGAAGCCGCTGGGAGAGATCATCAGGGGGTTTGGGCTGGGTGTTCATCAGTATGCAGATGACACCCAGCTCTATCTCTCTTTCAAATCAGAACAAGTGAAGGCGGTGAAGGTCCTGTGTGAGTGTCTGGAGGCGGTTGGAGGATGGATGGTGGCTAACAGATTGAGGTTGAATCCTGGCAAGACAGAAGTACTGTTTTGGGGGGACAGGGGGCGGGCGGGTGTGAGGGACTCCCTGGTCCTGAATGGGGTAACTGTGCCCCTGAAGGACCAGGTGTGCAGCCTGGGAGTCATTTTGGACTCACAGGTGTCCATGGAGGCGCAGGTCAATTCTGTGTCCAGGGCAGCTGCTTATCAGCCCCATCTGGTACGCAGGCTGAGACCCTACCTGTCTGGAGACTGTCTCACCAGAGTGGTACATGCTCTGGTTATCTCTCGCTTGGACTACTGCAATGCGCTCTATGTGGGGCTACCTTTGAAGGTGACCCGGAAACTACAGCTAATCCAGAATGTGGCAGCTAGACTGGTGACTGGGAGCGGCCGCCAAGACTTACACTGGCTCCCAGTACGTTTCCGAGCACAATTCAAAGTGTTGGTGCTGACCTTTAAAGCCCTAAACGGCCTCGGTCCAGTATACTTGAAGGAGCGTGTCCACCTCCATCGTTCTGCCAGGACACTGAGGTCCAGCGCCGAGGGCCTTCTGGTAGTTCCCTTGCTGCGAAAAGCCAAGTTACAGGGAACCAGGCAGAGGGCCTTCTCGGTAGTGGCACCTGCCCCGTGAAACGCCCTCCCACCAGATGTCAAAGAGAAAAATAAATACCAAACTTTTAGAATACATCTGAAGGCAGCCCTGTTTAGGGAAGCTTTTAATGTTTAATAGGTTATTGTATTTTAGTGTTCTGTTGGAAGCCGCCCAGAGTGGCTGGGGAAACCCAGTCAGATGGGCGGGGTATAAATGATAAATTATTATTATTATTATTATTATTATTATTATTATTATTATTATTATTATTATTATTAAAACTTCACAAATTCTTTCTGCCACTCCTTGAAACAGCGTGTCCCACTTATTATTGGTATCATTTGGAATAAGAATAACATTTTTGGTAACATGGACATCTTAATGTTCGAAATTCTGCCCCACAGTGATAGATTTAATCTCCCCCAAATTTCCATATCTTTTATTCTCCCACCATACTTTAGTGTAGTTATTGTTAAATAATTTTTTATTTTTGGCAGAATTCCAAATTCCCAAATATTAGATTTTTTTTGTTATTGATAAACCCGTCTTGCTTTGTAGATCCTGTTTCTCCTGATCTTCCAAAGTTTTCACTAACAATTTTGTTTTATTTTTATTCAATTTAAATCTGGATATCTGGCCAAATTCATTCATTCTTTCTATTTACAGGTAGGTAGCAGTGTTGGTATGCCGTAGTCGAAACAAAATATAAAAATTCCTTCCAGTAGCACCTTAGAGACCAACTAAGTTTGTTATTGATATGAGCTTTTGTGACACGAAAGCTCATGCCAATAACAAACTTAGTTGGTCTCTAAGGTGCTACTGGAAAGAATTTTTTTACATTCTTTCTGTTGTTTTCAGTGTACTTTCTACTGGGTTTTCTGTTGTTATTATTAGGCCATCTGCAAAGGCCTTTAATTTGTATGCCCTACTTCCCAATATGATCCCTTTTATTCCCGGGTCAGCTCTTATAGCAGTTGTTAATGTCTCCAGTACCATGATAAATAACAGAGGTGACAACGGGCATCCCTGTCTAGTGCCTTTCGAAACTGTAAAAGTCTCTGATATGTCGTTGTTGATAATCAATTTGGCATTTTGATTTCTGTATATTGCTTTTATCCCATGTCCAAATGTTTCTCCTAAGTCCATAAATTGTATTGTTTTTTCCAAGAAACGTTGTCAAATGCTTTTTTCGTGTCAACTAATATTAATGCGGCTTTTATTATCAGGCCTCATATCTAAGTACTCCAGGATGTCAATTACTATTCTCATATTATTTTGCATATGTTTTCCAGGAAATTATCCTGGTTGGTCCTCATTTATAATTCTATTCAAATTTTTCTTTAATCTGTTTGCTAATACCTCCACAAATAACGTATAATCAATGTTCAACAATGAAATTGGTCTATAGTTTTTGGTTTCTGTCAATTCTGTCCCTTGTTTTGGAATTAATGTTATTAGAGCTTCTTTCCAGGATTCAGGGATCTTTCCCTCTTCTAATGCTTTGTTCATATTTTTCTTTAGTGTTGGTAGCAGGACCTCCTTTAGTTTTTTATAATAATTTATTGATATACCATCCGGACCGGGAGATTTTCCTATCTTGGCCTTTGCTATAGCCTGTTATATCTCAAATGTTTACTAGGGAATTTAGACATTTGGATTCCTCTTCTGTAATTTTTGGTAATTTATTCTGGGTTAAATATTCTTCTATTTTCCCTTCCCCTTCTTTCCCTGTCTGATATAGTTCCTTGACAAAAGACTTCCTTTATTTGTTCTGGGTCATCTATCACTTTACATTACACTTTCTATTAATTTTCCTATTATTTTTTCTTTTTGTCTTTTCTTCAGTTGCCATGCCAACAGTCTGCTAGATTTATTTGCCGATTTTAAACTTTTTTGTTTGATCCATTTTATATTCTTTTCAATTTCTTTGTTTAACAAGTTAGAAACCTGTATTTGCAGTCCATTAATGTTCTGAATTAAGATCGCCGGAAGAAATATCAACAACCTCAGATATGCAGATGACACAACCTTGATGGCAGAAAGTGAGGAGGAATTAAAGAACCTTTTAATGAGGGTGAAAGAGGAGAGCGCAAAATATGGTCTGAAGCTCAACATGAAAAAAACAAAGATCATGGCCACTGGGCCCATCACCTCCTGGCAAATAGAAGGGGAAGAAATGGAGGCAGTGAGAGATTTTACTTTCTTGGGCTCCATGATCACTGCAGATGGTGACAGCAGCCACGAAATTAAAAGACGCCTGCTCCTTGGGAGAAAGGCGATGGCAAACCTAGACAGCATCTAAAAAAGCAGAGACATCACCTTGCCAACAAAGGTCCGTATAGTTAAAGCCATGGTTTTCCCAGTAGTGATGTATGGAAGTGAGAGCTGGACCATAAAGAAGGCTGATCGCCGAAGAATTGATGCTTTTGAATTATGGTGCTGGAGAAGACTCTTGAGAGTCCCATGGACTGCAAGAAGATCAAACACATCCATTCTTAAGGAAATCAGCCCTGAGTGCTCACTGGAAGGACAGATCGTGAAGCTGAGACTCCAGTACTTTGGCCACCTCATGAGAAGAGAAGACTCCCTGGAGAAGACACTGATGCTGGGAAAGATGGAGGGCACAAGGAGAAGGGGGCGACAGAGGACGAGATGGCTGGATAGTGTTTTCGAGGTTACCAGCTTGAGTTTGACCAAACTGCGGGAAGTAGTGGAGGACAGAGGTGCCTGGCGTGCTCTGGTCCATGGGGTCACGAAGAGTCGGACACGACTAAACAACTAAACAACAACAACAACAACACAAAAAGGGAGGTGTGAGGAGGTCTGGGAAACTAGCAAATGAAAGAAAGTGATGGAAAGATGGAATTGTTTTACTATTTTTATTTTGTATTTTTCTTTTTTCTTTTTTCATTTTGTAAAATTCTAATAAATATCTTTTTTAAAAAAAACAAAAGCTGACAGAATATGCCGAATTGGATGGTTTATCAGAAAAAATAAAGAATAAGTCAAAACAGGAATTTGTTTCTAAATGGGAGGTTTTCAAAGAATATCTGAAAAATAAATATAGTAGTTTAAATTCTGTTGCAGCATTCGAGGAACTTCAGTAATAGTTGCAAGGTAGATATAAGAAATTAGATTTATTGAGAATAAGTTTAATTATGAAAAAAATGTGTATTGGCAATAAGTAATATGAATTTGAAGTATGGAATAGACGGGAGGTTGGGTCTTTAGTGTTAAGACCAATAGATGTTTTATTAAAAAATTCCTTCCAGTAGCACCTTAAAGACCAACTAAGTTAGTTCTTGGTATGAGCTTTCATGTGCATGCACACTTCTTCAGATACACTGAAACAGAAGTTGCCAGATTCTTCTATATAGTGAGAAGGTGGGGAGGGGTATTACTCAGAAGGGTGGTGGGAATGGGTGATTGGCAGATGGCTGTGATGAGCCTGTTGACGACTCTTAACGACTGCAATAGGTCTTACAGGAAAAAGCAAGGGGTGAGAAGGTGAAAAATGGCTTTGTCATGTATAATGAGATAAGAATCCAATGTCTTTGTTCAGACCAGGTCTCTCCGTGGTTTTAAGTTTGGTAATAAGTTGCAATTCAGCAGCTTCTCTTTCCAGTCTATTTCTGAAATTCCTTTGTAGTAAAACAGCTACTTTGAGATCTTGTATAGAATGTCCTGGGAGATTGAAGTGTTCTCCTACTGGTTTCTCTGTCTTGTGGTTCTTGATGTCGGATTTATGTCCGTTTATTCTTTGGCAAAGCCATTTTTCACCTTCTCACCCCTTGCTTTTTCCTGTAAGACCTATTGCAGTCGTTAAGAGTCGTCAACAGGCTCATCACAGCCATCCGCCAATCACCCATTCCCACCACCCTTCTGAGTAATACCCCTCCCCACCTTCTCACTATATAGAAGAATCTGGCAACTTCTGTTTCAGTGTATCTGAAGAAGTGTGCATGCACACGAAAGCTCATACCAAGAACTAACTTAGTTGGTCTTTAAGGTGCTACTGGAAGGAATTTTTTTGTTTTGACTATGGCAGACCAACACGGCTACCTATCTGTAGATGTTTTATTGTTTGCTAAGAAAATTATGTGTCTATGGTTACTTTTGTAATTTGTGTGTAATTTGGTATTTGGGTTTTTTTTGTTGCTGTTTTTTCCTTGTTGTATAAATAAAAAACTTTATTAAAAAAACAACAACGATATATTAGATCTAGAAGGGCATGACAACCGTTTCGGTTGGCATGCATATCTAAATTATGATAAGGCTTAAGTGCACAAAGGCTTTACCGACCATATAGTAAAAAAATGCTTTATTTAGAGTTTACGAATAATATAGAAGATTAATGGAACTCAAAAAACCCAGATGGATTTCTCCATTGGAAGCAAAGACTGTAAAGAAGAAAAATATGAGAGGAAGCTGTCTAACATATAACTCATTATTGATAGAAGAGGATGACCAAATTAAACTTACGAAATATGAGGAAATCAAAGATCAGATATCAGGTTGGTTGGAATATCATCAACTCCACAAAACATTTAAACAAGACAAAAAGAATGGATTCTCTAAAGAGCCCACCAAATTTGAAAAGGAATTAGTAAATAATAAAATTCAGATAATATCAAAGATGTACCAAATCCTCCTTGACTGGAAAGTCAAGGAGGAAGAGGTCAAGGAAGTCATGATTAGGTGGGCTCAAGTTATTGGTCGCCCTATATTGCTGAGTGAGTGGGAAAATCTTTGGAAAACAACTATGAAGTTCACAACATGTTAGAACATCAAAGAAAATATGCTGAAGATGCAATATAGATGGTACCTTACTCCATCAAAGCTCTCTAAAATGTACAAAAACATCAGAAACAATTGTTGGTGATGTAGGGAAAGTAATGGAGACATGTACCACGTGTGAGGGACATGTAGAAAGATTAGAGAGTTCTGGTGTCTTGTTTATGACGAGCTGAAATTTTTTGGGGGGGAGTAACCTTTCTTTAAAAAAAGCCAGAGGCCTTTTTACTAAGCATCATAGGCAATGACATTCCAAAAAATTTAAGAGAAATGTTTTTATATGCCACAGCAGCAGCCCAAACATTGATAGCAATGAAGTGGAAGGGGGACAATGCTCCAACTTTGGCAAAACAAGTTACAGGAATATGTAGAAATGGTACAATTGACTAACAGCTTGAGAGGCAACACAAGGCATGCCTTCATGCAAAAATGGGGAAAATATAAGCAATATTTATGAAATCACAACTGTGGTATAAAGTCTATGGCAGTATTTGATTGACCGTGGATTAATGAAATATAAATGAAATAAGTCAACTTAATTCATTCTGGAGGTCCATTCTTAACCTGAAACTGTTCTTAACCTGAGGTACCACTTTAGCTAATGGGGCCTCCAGCTGCCGCCAGGCCACCGGTGTGCGATTTCTGTTCTCATCCTGAGGTAGAGTTCTTAACCCGAGGTACTATTTCTGGGTTAGCGGAGTCTGTAACCTGAAGCGTCTGTAACTCAAGGTACCACTAAGAATGTATTAGAAAAGAAACAAAGGATAAACTAATAATGTTAGGTATATTCACCATCAGAAAGAAAATACATATCGGGAAATGGTAGGAAGTCCAATTATGTGGTTTTTGCTTGTTGTTTTTAATCTATGTTAATAAATAGAGAAGAAAACAACAGACAGTAGAAATATAAATTAAGTTTACTGTTTGTTAACAAATGGAGTATTACTTGTATATGGTTGTTGTTTATATGATTTATAATCATAGTATACTCATATACTCATATACTATGATTATATGATTTATACTCATAGTATACAGGGACGCGGGTGGTGCTGTGGGTAAAACCTCAATGCCTAGGACTTGCCGATCGTATGGTCGGCGGTTTGAATCCCCGCGGCGGGGTGAGCTCCCGTCTTTCGGTCCCAGCTCCTGCCCACCTAGCAGTTTGAAAGCACCCCTAAGTGCAAGTAGACAAATAGGTACCGCTTTATAGCAGGAAGGTAAACGGCATTTCCGTGTGCTGCGCTGGTGCTGGCTCGCCAGAGCAGCTTCGTCACGCTGGCCACGTGACCCGGAAGTGTCTTTGGACAGCGCTGGCTCCCGGCCTCTTTAAGTGAGATGAGCGCACAACCCTAGAGTCGGACACGACTGGCCCATATGGGCAGGTGTACCTTTACCTTTACCTTAACTCATAGTATACAGAAGATGCATACTATATTTTATGTATAAGATTGTCAATAAAGTATTAAAAAAGAAAGAAAGAAAGAAAAAGAAAAAGAGAAGAGGAGGGAGGAGAAAATCAGGGAAACTCAAGCAGCTGTTCTTAAAATGGTTCTTATGATGATTACTTGGGGTTTAGGGAAAGGAGTAGCCAAATGGGTACTGAGTAGGAACTGAGGCAAGCCATCTCCCCACTACCCCAGCCTCTTCTTCATCCACCTTACCATCAGGTACTAAACTGAAAACAGTCCCTCCCCTGTTTCTGCAACTAGAAAAGAGCTTTAAGGAAATAAGGTTAAGTCTGTCTCCCAGTGGGGCTACTTTGAGTTACCCTGCCACAATTGAAGGATGGGGGCTGAGCAGAAATGAGTTTTTGTGTCCTTGTGGATAATGAATGCTTTTCTAGTGTCTGTGGGGCTTTACAGGTGAAAACCAAGTGTGTGTATTGGCAGGGGGCCAAGCTCAGCTCAGCTCCCCTCCTTCAAACTGGCTGCAGGGCACAATTACATCCTCTGTCCCTTCGCCTGCCTTTATCTCTTAAAAGGGTAATTCCTGACAGCTTATATTAACAGCCTTCTTATTTGGAAGGGTCTCCTTCTGGCGAGTGGTACTACTGTCAGGAATAGTTTGGATCATATTCACCTGCATGAAGGGAAGCGGGAGGGCAAATATCCTGCCTTGTAAAGTAATACCTTTTCGTCTTTCAAAGCAGGCATTTTTAGACACAGAGCATCTCCCTCCCCATCGACTCCTATTTCTTAAACAACTCTCTGTTTAACTGATTGCTGCCTGCTGGATTCTTGTGGACTGAAATTGCTATGTGATTAGAACTGCAATTAGAGCCATATGTGGCCATATAAAAGTAGAAAGGAGAAGGTATCCTTTATGTTGCTTAAGTTCAGTCAGTGCTACGTAACTTGTGACTCATTGTGCTAAACATAGGCCACTAGCCTTGTACTGTGGACTGCCAGGAAGTGGGCAACCCCCGGGGTGGGTGGTAGAAAAACGTAGAATGCTTATCAGTTCCCTTAGTGGAATGCTATGCTTAGTCAGCAGCTGCATCCGGTTTGGTGGCTCACCGGTTGTGCCGCCTTTGTTTCAGATCACAGCTGTAATCTGCAAAGCACTTGAACCCTGGAGTTAAGGGTGTATGAAGCCATCAAGTGAAACAATGCAAACACTTTTGACTTCCGTTGTCCTCCTTCTTATATCTTGCTTGCTAGCTCACTTCAAGTTTCATTTCAGCTGAAAACTTGTGACGTGTGGACCTTCCTTAATAAACTTGTCAGGGGTGCCTCAGGTCCCGGCTCACAAAGGACCAACGCCAGTGTCTCTTTATATACGAAAGTCTTTATTGAAGTTCATTGTTGGTTTTACATCCGTGGCGCACAACCCTACGTCTGTAGCTCTAGACCATCGAAGCTCCGTCTGACTCTTCCCCTCCCCTGCACCAGTTTAACACCCGAGCTTTGCTCCACCTCTTCCTCTTCTCCCTCTGCTCTTTTCTCCTCTGGGTCCTCCTGCCCTCTGGGGCCCCACCCTTCCTGGACTCTTCGGAGGCGGATTCCTCTGACTCCTCCCCCTGTCTCCGGCGGGCTTTGGGACCTGGATCCCAATCCGGATTTTCTGCTGCCTGCACATTTGAACTTGGCGCGCGCGCCCAGCCAGCCACTTTCCTCCTAACGGCTACACTGCTCCTGTCACTGCTTCCCCCTTCGGGGGGGGGGCTGGCTGGAACTGACCTCCGCTCCGCCCCTCCACTCTCCGGCGGAGGTGTGGTCAGTTCTGACTCACTCTCTCCCCCTGCTGGAGAAGACGCTGGTTCTGATCTGTGGGCTTCTTCCCCCCCCCCCCCAACGCTCTGGCGGGGAAGCTGGCCCTGATCTCCAGCTGCCGCTTGGGGACTCACCGCTGGCCCCCCTTGCCCTGACCCTGGGCGCCTCTTTCTGGGAATCTTCTGATTCACTGGAGAGACTCATGGAATCTCCCGGGTCACTGTCATACCCTCCTAAGCTCCCCTCAGATTCTTCCCCTTCGCTCTCCAATTCCTCTTTCCCCTGTGGCTCTGCCCCTGAGCCCCTGACATCCATCCCCCCCTCGAAGCCCCCCATCCCCCTCCCCCTCTCCGGGCGTGGGTTCCGGGCGCTCCCGTGCTTTGGGGCGAGTGCTAGATACTGTTCGGTGCCCCTGTCGTGCCGCCCTCTAACTGGATCTGGCCAGTCCGTACTGGGCTCTTCGACGTCGATCTCCTCCGCTTCCATCTCTTTGCATTCGTGCTCAAACTCAAGACTCTCTCCCAATACGTCCATGTCCATCTCCCCCTCCGGTGCCTCGGGTGATGCTGCGTGTCCTGGCCCCTCTTGCAGTTCCCGTCTCCACCCCACCTCCGGTTGATCCTCCCACCAATAGGAGCGGTCGGTGTCGACCCCCGAACAAGATCCCCTTGGGGTGCTCCATTCCGGCGCCGTCTCCTCAGCTGATGAGAACCCCTGGAACGTGCTGGCTGAAAGTGTGGGTGTGAAAAGCCAATCGCCAAAATAATCTGCCGGCATCGGTCTGTGGGGAAAGAGTGCATGAAACTCGTCTTTGAGATAGTGCTCCTCCAGGGCATAGTCCGGTATCCAACTGTTGGCGCTGGCCGGGGTACCTTCCCTGGCGAGGAGATATTCTACTCCCTCTGCCCCCCATCTCGAGTCCAAAATTTCCGTGACCTCGTTGAGTGGTGGTGCCCTTTGTGACTCCCCCCGCCCCCGTGGGTGATTCTCTGCGTGGGTCTGGTGCGGTCCCTGGCGTCTGAAACCTGTGTGGTGCCTTGTAGGGGGTGAGTACCGACCTATGAAAGACCGGGTGCATCCTGGAACCCTCCGGAAGGGTCAACCGGAAGGCTACTGGGTTGATTTGTGCCTCGACTTGGTATAGCCCTAACTGCTTGTGTCCTAGCTTCTGCTTGGCTAACGATTTGGCCGGCACTGCCTGGGCCGCTAACCATACCCAGTCCCCCACCTGGATGTCCTCCCCTACCCTCCTGTGCTTGTCTGTGTGATGGCCTGGGATTCCAAGTCTGAGAGTGAACCGGAGGAATCCCAGCCGGCACAGGAGTCCCCGCCTCCAGGGCCGGCTGAACTGGGGCAAAGCCTAGATTCTGAGGAGCCTGCACCTGTGACACATCCTCAGGAGCAGGCACCAGGTGAAACCATTCTGGCCCCAGAGGTGCTTGAGGACTCAGTGTCTACAGGTGAGCCTCCCCTGGGGCCCAGTAACCCTTCAGCCTCTCCTGAACTGCAGAGGCTTAGGGCAGAGAGGCGAAGGGAACTGGTTTCTCCCAGGAGGAGTGCTTGCCTTAAGGCCAGGAGAGGCGGGGCTCCTGGGGGCCGGGACCGCCCCTGGCCTTAGAAGAAGATAAAGGTCAGTAAGCCCGGTCCCAGGTTGCGGGAGCAACGTCGTTGTGGAGTACCTTCTCTTACCCAGTTCTAGATCTGCACTTCCAGTGTGCCTGTTCCTCGCCTGGCTACCTGCTCCTGACTCTCCGGTGTTCCTGTTCCTCGCCCGGCTCCCTGCTCTTCGGTGTTCCTGTTCCACACCCGGCTTCCTACTCCTGACTCTCCGGTGTTCCTGTTCCTTGCCTGGCTTCCTGCTTCTGCCCTACCAGCGTCCCTGTTCTCCGCCCGGCTCCCTGTTTTGGACCTCGCGTCTCATCTTGTGATCGTCTATCCGGCTCATGATTCTGGACTGAACTTAGGCTACGGTAATAGTACCCCCCCCCCGGACCAGCACAGTTTGCTCCCGCCACACCCGCACTCCCTCTTTGTTGGGGTGCGTTCGGGAAGAGTCAGAAGCCATGGCCGACCAAGCGGCTACACTGTTGGCCATAGCCCAGGAGAACCGGGCCTTGACTCACACCGTGCAGCAGCTCAGTAACGCGGTTACGGCACTTCAGCAGCGGTTGGACGCCCTACCGGCTCCTGGGGCCGACGCCCCGGCTCCTGGCAAGTACCCAGTGGCCTTGCCTGAGAAATTTGATGGGGCCCCGGCCAGCTTTCCCATGTTCCTTGCCCAGGCCAAGCTGTATATTCAGGGGCGAGCCCGGAACTTCCCTGACGACCGCACCAAGGTGCACTTTTTGATTAGTTTGTTAAAGGACCAGGCGGCCAAGTGGGCGTTGCCGCTGCTCAGGCAAGACTCCCCCTTGCTGGCAGACTATATGGGGTTTTGCAATCTTTTGGAGGCCGCGTTCGGCAACCCCCAGAAGGGGAGTCAAGCCAACCGGGCGATTTGGCGGTTGAAACAGGGCAAGTCCACGGTGGCCACATACACCATGGAATTCCGGCTGCTGGCACAGGACTTGACCTGGAATGACTCTGCTCTTCGGGACCAGTATCTCGAGGGGCTTTCAGACGAGATACTGGACCAGCTTGCCACAATGGAACGCCCCACCACGCTAGACACCCTCATTCAACGGAGTCTACAAATAGACGATCGGCTAGAGGACCGTCGTCAGGCTCGGGGCCGCCGGCACTTCCAGTTCTCAGCACCAGTCTCCACCGGCAGCCCCACAGGCTCAGCCGAGTCATCGGAGGAACCTATGCAGCTTGGGGCAGTGCGGCCACGCCTCTCCCCGGCGGAGAAGACGCGGTGTCGGGAGGGGAATCTATGTCTCTATTGTGGCGGAAGCAGACACTATGCCCGGTCCTGTCCTGAGAAACGCCAGCCACAGGGAAACTGCCAACCCCAGTAGCTGATGGCCCTGGCTACCTGGGGTCCCAAACAGCACAGAATGGGGCCACACCAATTGAATTGCAACATCTTATGGTTCCAGTACGTCTATACCCTCCAGGTGGGCCCTGGATTCTTATCCATGCTCTGGTGGATTCGGGGGCAACCCGCTCCTATATGGACGCTGCTTTTGCTGCCCATCATCGGGTGCCACTTCAGAACAAGTCAGAACCGGTACAGGTGGAGGCAATCGACGGACGGCTCCTGCGTTCGGGTGCTGTTACTCAGGAGACCCAGCCCCTGGTCCTGTGCGTCCAGCAGCACCGGGAGATGCGAACTTTGGACATTGCCTCCATGCCCCGGTTCCCCCTGGTGCTCGGGATGGACTGGCTGGAGGCTCACAATGTGCAGATTGACTGGGTCAAACGGACTGTGCATTTCCCAGACCCAAGTTCTCCTGCTCAGACTGAGATGCTAGCAGCTGCGCCCACTGAGGAGGCTGCTGCAATGCTCCCCGCTGAGTACCGGGACTATCACGACGTGTTCGAGGAACGGGGGGCAGACCAGCTGCCGCCGCATCGGTCTTTTGACTGCAGCATAGACCTCCAGCCCGGAGCGCCCCTACCGGTGAGTCGCTTATACTCTCTAACAGAGCCAGAGTGCGAGGCTTTGCAGGACTTCTTGCGCAAGAACCTGGAGCGTGGGTTCATTAGGCCTTCTACCTCGCCCACTGCTGCGCCAGTGCTCTTTGTTAAGAAGAAATGTGGGGAGCTCTGCCTTTGCCATGATTACCGGGCCCTGAACAAAATTACCATCCCAGACCGGTACCCCTTGCCCCTTATTTCGGAGTTACTGGAGCGGGCGCAAGGGGCGCAGGTGTTTACCAAGCTAGACCTCCGGGGGGCCTACAATTTGATTCGGATCCGAGCCGGTGATGAGTGGAAAACAGCATTCGGGACCCGGTACGGGCAGTTCAAATACCTGGTTATGCCCTTCGGTTTGTGCAACGCGCCTGCTGTGTTTCAACGGTACATCAACCACGTGTTCCAGGACTTGCTAGACAAGTACGTGGTGGTGTACTTGGATGACATTCTGGTTTACTCCCGTGACCTGGCGTGCCACAAGGATCATGTCCGGACCGTACTGCAGCGCTTGCGCGAGCACCGTCTGTATGCAAAGCTCAGCAAGTGCGAGTTCCATCAGTGGTCAGTGGACTTCTTGGGTCACCGACTCTCACCAGGTGGGGTGCAGATGGATCCTGGGAAGGTGGCAGCAGTTCGAGAATGGGCGGCACCTCGGAACCGCAAGGACCTACAGCGTTTCCTGGGGTTCGCTAACTATTACCGGACCTTCATTGCGGATTATGCTCATCGCACCACCCCGTTGACCCGGCTACTGCGCCCCAAGACGCCGTTTTCCTGGGACAGGGAGGCAGAGGAGGCATTTCAAGGGTTGAAGGCCTGTTTCCAGAGAGCACCAATCTTGCAACATCCGGATCCTTCTCGACCCTTTGTGGTAGAGACTGACGCCTCCAGTACGGCTCTCGGTGCCGTCTTGTCTCAGCAGTCCGGACCGGAAGCGCCACTCTTACCCTGCGCCTTCTATTCCCGTCAGCTCCTTCCAGCGGAGCGTAACTATGTTAAGGTTGGAACTTAACTGGTTAAGAAGTTCCCATGATGCCTCAACATTCAGACGTCAGCAGTAGAAGCTGGGAGGAGTCTGGGAGGAGTTTCTGTTCTGTTCCCCTCTGGTCGTTGAGGGAGAAAGATGTAGCCGGTAATGGCTGAAAGGAGCCCAGGAGAAATCCCTGGGGGAATGTCGGAATAAAGAGCTGAAATGGACAAACCTGGACTCTGTGTTTGTTTAGAAGCTAAGTGAAGGACGTGACAGTTTCATCACCGCTGTGCGTATCTCTGCTAAGGCGTGACTGAAGAGCTGCTGGAGACGGAGCAGAGTCTCGCAGGGAAGTGTGTGGGCGGCCATGCGTAGCTAATTGAGGACCAATAAATCAATTAGCGGGGCCCCAAAATACCAATTCGCCACAGGTTATGGGTAATCACCGCTTGTAAAACTGTCACTCAAGAAGTGCCGGAATGCGTTTGAAGCTGGCCGGAGGTCGGAGGCTGCTTTCAGTGAGTCTCGCCTGATGTCGAGGAGTTTTTTTTGCCTGGTGTTAAAAGGCAAGGAGAGCTGCGGAGTTTAAAAGCAGCTGGCTGAAAGACGCAAAGTGTTTGCCTGTGCCGAGGAAACGTTTCTCCACGGAAGGGAGAGCCAGAGGAGCTGAAACTGGTCCGTAAGTACAGCTTGGGGCCCCTTGGGAGAACGGAAGAGGATGGCAGGGTGCCAGGTCTTGGAGGACATTCCATGCTCACTTTAAGAAGCTGGGCAACCTGGCTGCTGATTTGAAGTCTACTGTTCTGGGTGCCAGGAAGCCAGAGGCCACTTGGCTAGTGCTCCAGGGAGTTTTATGAGGCTGGAGGCAACAGCAAGTGCTGGGAGATGGCTGCTTCAGAGCAGAAGGCAAGATGGCGCTGACCACCTTCGTGAGAGCCGGTGCACAGCTGGGAAGAGCTGTGGGCCCCAGAGGGGGGGGCAAAGAGTCTAAAAGGGCACTTGGAAATGTGCTGCAGTTGCTGTGAAGCTTCAGCAGGAAGCCAGAGCCCTGGACAAAAGCCTAAAAAGGCTGGAGCCCCTGTCCCTGATGCTTTAGCCACAAGGAGTGCTGCTGAGCAGGTCGGGGGGGCGGACTTTTCCAAAGGCACGTTCAAAAAGGTTTTTCCACTGTACGTGCTGGAATGAAGTGGAGGTTCAGAGGGGGCGGAGCTGGCAAGGAGTGCTTTTCCGGAAGAAGGAGAAGGAGGCCAGCGGGAGGAGCCCAAGGCAGTGATTTTCCACTGGAGTTCGTCTTTGCTACGTGTACGATTTGACGGGACGCTTGCGACGCTGTTGCCCCCACCGGAGCAGAGGGGCAAGACAGGATGTTGCCAAGGTCAACCAGCTGAGTTCCCAAGGGAGTCAGTCTGGGAGAAGAAGGCCAGCGTGGGAACGCAAGGGAAAGACGTGTCTCGGACGCTGGGGAGGGTTGTTTTCTCATCACTGCTTCCATGGCAACTGTGGAGAACAACTCCAGCCAGGACACAGTGACACGCTGGGTGTTTTGGTTTCTGCTATCAGGCAGCACCTGATAGGCTGCGGAACTGCAGGGCTGTTTAAACAGGAACAATTGGCTAACGTGTTTTTCTCTCCCCTTTACAGGAAGAGTAAGAGGTCTGCGTTGTGCCGGGACTGAATTGTTGTCGGTTATCTGTATCTGCTCTAACGAAGCAGGGGTTCAAAAATGTGCTTTGAAAATGACACCTGTTCCATTTTCAGAGGGGGGCGACAACGGGTCAAAAGCGAAGAGCAAGAACACTTTCTTTGTTCTGGAGACACCTCTGGAGGGTGGTGGGAATGCTGGTAATGCACAGGTGCAGTGTGCTAAGGTTCCCAAAGATGTGCAAAAGTTGCACAGGTGCACAAAAGGGTACAAACTCCGGAAATGTGGGAGGTCCCAAGGGTGCAGGGCATGCAAAGGTGCAAAGGTACTTGGTTTTCCCGGGTTTTTGGGAGGGTAGCCAAGGAAGCTTTTGAGCTTGTTCACACACAGATCTGTCAGGACCCATGAGGTGTGAGAGTCTGGGTGGGGCCAGGTATGTGCTATCGCTGACAGATGGCCACAGCCAGGTTGGCTGGTGTCTCTCTCTCAAATCACAGGGGGAGGCGGCGCAACTGATCCAGGATTGGGTTGCGGAGGTGGAACTAAAGTTTTCCACCAAGGTGCAAGGGTTCAAGAGCAACCGAGGGTCACAGTTTACTGGGTCTGCTCTGGAGGAATTTTTCAAGGAAAAGGAAATACGTCACCAGGTGACGGGTGCAAAGTCTTCTCAAAGGAGAAGGGAGGCTGTGGCTGAGTCCGGTGACGGGGACCAGGTCCAGAATCAGGGTTCAAAACCCGGTGATGGGGACCAAGTCCAGGGTCAGGGTTCAGGGCAGGTTTGGGCATCTCCAAGGGTTGTGAAAGGAGTGTCCAGGTGTGAGGCTTCATCTCCGGTAATGGAGAAAGCTCACAAACAGGGTGTCAAGTCAGAGGGGGAAGAGTCTGACGGAGAAGACACAACTGCTGGCCCTAAAGGGTCAGTAGGGTATCAGGTCACAGGTGCGTGAAAAAGTGTCGCACAGTGTGATTCTGGGAATGTTGAAGGGGTTCAACAGGTGCCTGGGAAAGTTGCCGGGAAGTGGCACAAGGCAAAGGGGAAAGTGTTGAACTCAAAAGGGTCTCGTCAGAATGCGAGGCATAGAGGGGGTGTTAAGGTTGGAACTTAACTGGTTAAGAAGTTCCCATGATGCCTCAACATTCAGACGTCAGCAGTAGAAGCTGGGAGGAGTCTGGGAGGAGTTTCTGTTCTGTTCCCCTCTGGTCGTTGAGGGAGAAAGATGTAGCCGGTAATGGCTGAAAGGAGCCCAGGAGAAATCCCTGGGGGAATGTCGGAATAAAGAGCTGAAATGGACAAACCTGGACTCTGTGTTTGTTTAGAAGCTAAGTGAAGGACGTGACAGTTTCATCACCGCTGTGCGTATCTCTGCTAAGGCGTGACTGAAGAGCTGCTGGAGACGGAGCAGAGTCTCGCAGGGAAGTGTGTGGGCGGCCATGCGTAGCTAATTGAGGACCAATAAATCAATTAGCGGGGCCCCAAAATACCAATTCGCCACAAACTATACCATGTGGGAGCGGGAACTACTGGCCATCAAGGTGGCCTTTGAGGTTTGGCGCCACCATCTTGAGGGGGCACGACACCCGGTGGAGGTGAGAACCGACCACCGGAACCTGGAGTACCTCCAGACCACCCGCAAGCTGAACCAAAGGCAGATCCGGTGGGCGTTGTTCTTTTCCCGGTTCCAGTTCCGGATCCGCTACATCCCTAGCTCCCAAAACCAGAAGGCGGATGCCCTGTCCTGGAAACCTGAGGACAACGCAGACACGGTACAGCAAGCAGTACCCACCACGATCCTACCACCAGCTGCATTCCTGGCCACCCAGGAGGCTGAGCCACTGCAGGCTCGGGTGCGGGAACAGCAGCGGGTCGACGCTTGGGCCCAGGAACGACTCCGGGTACTGACCGAAGGGTCATGCCCTCAGTATCCAGGGCTGGTCTTGCATCAGGGTCTTCTGCTGCACCACGGTCGCCTATACATCCCGCCGGGGCCACTGCGGGCTGAGGTTCTCCGGATGACCCATGATGCCCCAGCCACAGGACACTTTGGGCGGTATCGAACCACCCATCTGGTAAGCCGTGAGTTTTGGTGGCCCCGCCTGAAGGCTGACGTGACTCGCTACGTCGCTGGTTGTGATGTCTGCCGACGGGCCAAGGGCCCTACCGGGCGCCCCTTCTTCAGCCATTGCCGGTTCCACCACGTCCTTGGCACACGGTTTCTCTGGACTTTGTAGTGGAGCTACCCCCGTCTCGTGGATGCACCTGCCTTCTAGTTTTCTCTGACCATTTCACAAAGATGGTGCACTGTGCCCCCTGCCCATCCGTACCCTCAGCGAAGGAAACCACTCAGCTGTACCTACAGCATGTCTTCCGCCTGCATGGCCTACCTGAGCGTGTGGTGTCCGACCGGGGCGTTCAGTTCACGTCCCGCTTTTGGCGAGCTTTGCATCAGGCCCTCGGAACAGAGGTCTGTCTCTCATCAGCCTACCACCCACAGACTGATGGCCAGACGGAACGGGCGAAGGCGGTGCTGGAGCAGTACCTCCGGTGTTACTGCAGCTACCAGCAGGATGACTGGGTCGACCACCTAGCATTGGCGGAGTTCGCTTACAACAACACGGTGAATGCGTCCACCCAGCAGACCCCGTTCCAGGCCAGTTACGGTTTTCATCCACGGATGTTTCCGGATGTGCTGCCGGCATCTGCGGTCCCTGCAGTGACAGAGTGGCTTCAGGAGCTCCAGTCCCAGCAACAGCTATTGATGGAGCAGCTGCGCCAGGCCAAGGAGGCGTACAAGGTCCAGGCTGACTGCCACCGCCAGGTGGGGCCAGAACTCCACGTCGGTGACCTGGTATGGCTCTCCACTCGCCACCTCCACCCTTCTCGACCTTCACGGAAGCTGGACGCCCGTTTCACCGGCCCGTTCCCTATCGTGAACCAGGTCTCGCCTGTGGCATTCCGTCTCCGGTTGCCCGCAACCCTGAAGGTTCACCCGGTATTCCACAGGTCCCTTCTGAGTCCGGTGGCCCCACCCGACGAGTTCCACCCGAACCGTCCCCGACCGCAGCCAGTTTTGGTTCAGGGAGAGCCTGAGTACGAGGTGGAACACGTTCTGGACTCCCGATACTGCAGGGGAAAGCTGCAGTATCTCATAGACTGGAAGGGGTATGGGCCGGAGGACCGTTCCTGGGAACCAGCAGCCAATGTCCACGCGCCTGCCTGCCTCCGAGAGTTTCATGCGGCGTACCCCAGCAAGCCAGGTCCAGACCCTCGATTGAGGGGGGGCCTGGGAGGGGGGATGGTGTGATGGCCTGGGATTCTGAGTCTGAGAGTGAACCGGAGGAATCCCAGCCGGCACAGGAGTCCCCGCCTCCAGGGCCGGCTGAACTGGGGCAAAGCCTAGATTCTGAGGAGCCTGCACCTGTGACACATCCTCAGGAGCAGGCACCAGGTGAAACCATTCTGGCCCCAGAGGTGCTTGAGGACTCAGTGTCTACAGGTGAGCCTCCCCTGGGGCCCAGTAACCCTTCAGCCTCTCCTGAACTGCAGAGGCTTAGGGCAGAGAGGCGAAGGGAACTGGTTTCTCCCAGGAGGAGTGCTCGCCTTAAGGCCAGGAGAGGCGGGGCTCCTGGGGGCCGGGACCGCCCCTGGCCTTAGAAGAAGATAAAGGTCAGTCAGCCCGGTCCCAGGTTGCGGGAGCAACGTCATTGTGGAGTACCTTCTCTTACCCAGTTCTAGATCTGCACTTCCAGTGTGCCTGTTCCTCACCTGGCTATCTGCTCCTGACTCTCCGGTGTTCCTGTTCCTCGCCCGGCTCCCTGCTCTTCGGTGTTCCTGTTCCACGCCTGGCTTCCTACTCCTGACTCTCCGGTGTTCCTGTTCCTCGTCCGGCTTCTTGCTCTCCGGTGTTCCTGTTCCTCGCCCGGCTTCCTGCTTCTGCCCTACCAGCGTCCCTGTTCTCCGCCCGGCTCCCTGTTTCGGACCTCGCGTCTCATCTTGTGATCGTCTATCCGGCTCATGACTCTGGACTGAACTTAGGCTACGGTAATAGTACCTCCCCCCCCGGGACCAGCACAGTCTGCCTGCACTTTGTAGGCGTGTTTAGCTAGTTCTAAGTGCCTTCGGAGTTGCTCGTGGACCTCCTGTAACTCTGCTGCCAAGTGCTCTGCTCCCCGTGGCTCCCCCTCCCCCTTCGTCTCTAACCCCGGGAAGGTTCTGGGATGCCGCCCATTGTTGGCGAAGAACGGCGTCACCCCTGTAGACGCGTGCTTCGTGTTGTTGTAGGCAAACTCGGCCAACGGTAGGTAGTCCACCCAGGTCGAGGGTTGTTGATTCGCGTAACATCGCAGGTACTGCTGCATGATGGCGTTGACCCTCTCCGCCTGCCCGTTGGTCTGCGGGTGTCGTGCCGACGCTAAGTTGATCTTGACGTTCAGGATGCCCAGGAGCTTGCGCCAGAAACTCGAGACGAACTGGCGCCCCTGGTCGGATGAGAGAGATCTCGGCAAGCCGTGAACTCTGAACACGTGGTCTATGAACAGCTTGGCGGTTTGTTCCGCCGTGGCCACCTTTGCACAAGGAATGAAATGCGCCATCTTGGTGAACAGGTCTACGACCACGAGCACCGCTGTTTTGCCTCTCGAGCTGGGTAGATCTGTGACAAAGTCCAGGGCCACTCTCTCCCACGGTTCAAACGGCGTCTGAAGCGGTTCCAGCAGTCCCGCCGGTGCCCTGTGTACTGGTTTGGCCCTTTGGCATGTGTCACACCGAGCGACGTAATCCTCAACTTCACCCCTCATCTTTGGCCACCAAAAGTCTCTGGCTACTAATTCCGCTGTCTTGTCCTTGCCAAAGTGCCCAGCGCTGGGTGCGTCGTGTAACTGCTGCAGGACTTTCGCGCGGAGGTCGTCCCCCGGCACATAGAGCGCCCCTTTGCGGAGGAGTAGGCCGTCGCATATCTGGAACTCTCCGTCCTTCGCTGTGCCTCTTTGCACCTCCTCCATCTTGGATCGTGCGAACGAGTCCGTCTGTAGCGTGCGATGCACCGCGTCTAGGTCCACTGTAGCTGAAGCGCACGCCCACGCTTTCAGTGCGAAAATGTGTTTGGCTGCCACCGGTGCCGCTTCCTCGAGATACTGCGGCTTCCTGGATAGTGCATCTGCCATGACGTTGTTGTCTCCCGGGATGTATTCCTCCTATTATACCCAAGGAGTCTCCTTCTTTGGAGGTCTTTAAGCAGAGGCTTGACAACCATATGTCAGGAGTGCTCTGATGGTGTTTCCTGCTTGGCAGGGGGTTGGACTCGATGGCCCTTGTGGTCTCTTCCAACTCTATGATTCTATGATTCTATGTATTCTATCTTGAAGTCAAAATCCGCAAAGAACTCCGCCCAGCGGATGTGCCTTTGGTTCAGGAACCTCACCGTGCGCCAGTACTCCAGGTTCTTATGGTCTGTGCGGACTTGCACGGTGTGTCTGGCTCCAATGAAGAAGTGCCGCCACGCTTTGAAGGCTGCATGAATGGCCAGCAGCTCCCTGTCCCAGATTGTGTAGTTCTGTTCCGACTTGCTGAGCTTCCTGGAGTAAAATGTGCAGGGCCTCCAGTTCCCTTGCGGATCTCTCTGCAACAGGACCGCCCCCACCGCTCTGTCTGATGCGTCAGTCTCAATCCGCAGCGGTTTGCCGGGGTTGACGTGCAGCAGCTGTTCCTCGGACGCGAAGAGACGCTTGAGTCTCTGAAAAGACTGTTCCGCCTGGTCCGTCCAGGTGAACTTCTTTTTCTTGGAGCTGAGGGTGTCCGTGATAGCCGCCGTCTCCTTCGCAAACCCCTTGATGAACTTGCGGTAGAAGTTGGCGAAACCGACGAATTTCTGGACCTTCTTCCTATTGCGCGGGCTCTTCCAGTCCAACACCGAGCGGACCTTGGCGCTGTCCATGGCGAGTCCCTTGTCGGACAGCTTGTAGCCCAGGAAATCCACTTCCGTCACGTCGAACTGGCACTTTTCCAGCTTGGCGTAAAGCCTGTGCTCCCGTAATCTCTGCAGGACCTCCTTGACGTCTCCCTCGTGAGCTGCTTGCGATTCTGAGAAGATCAGGATGTCGTCGAGGAAACAAACGCACTTCTTGTAGAGAAGTCCCGCCAACACGTGATGCATAAATGCTTGGAAAGTGTGGGAGCCATTTTGGAGGCCGAACGGCATAACTCTGTATTCATAAGTGCCTAAAGGCGTAAACATGGCCGTCTTCCACTCATCGCCCTGCCTTATGTGTATCAGATTGTATGCGCCTCGTAGATCCAGCTTGGTGAAGATTCTCCCCTTCCGCACCGTCACGAGCAGGTCATCGATTTTGGGCATGGGAAAAGCTGTGGGCTTTGTCCTGGAATTTATGAGCCGGTAATCAACTATCAATCTTTTTTGGGGCGTGTCTTTTTTCTTCACGAAAAACACGGGACTGCCCCCCACTGCTTTGGACTCTTGGATGAATCCCCGCTTCAAATTGTGATCTATGAACTCCCTGAGTTCTTGCATTTCGTCCTCAGACATGGAATACAGCTTCCCCGTCGGCAGCGTCGCTCCCGGTAGGAGGTCAATCGCGCAGTCGTAGGGCCGATGGGGAGGCAGCTTGTCAGCTTCCTTCTCGCAGAAAACTTCCAAAAACTCCTTGTACTTGTCTGGTACCGCCTGCACCATGCCTAGGTATAACTGCGGGTCCTCCTCCTGCCCCTCCCCTTCCTGGCTGGGCTGGATGCAATGTTCCGCACAGTAGGAGGAGCCGAAGATCAATTGACGCTGGTACCAAGCCACTCCCGGGCTGTGCCTATCCAGCCAACTCATGCCCAGCACTATGGGCGTGTCGGATAGGTGAGTGACGTTAAAACTGATGCCTTTGCGGTGATTCCCAATTTGCATCACCATAGGTGGTGTTTGCCGTACCACTTGCCCACCTAGTAGCTTTCTGCCATCGACTGTGACGACGTTTAAGGGCATCGTGGCCGGTAGAAGCGCTATGCGGTGCTGCTTGATGAAGTCCACCCCCACAAAGTCTGCATTGCTACCAGAGTCAATGGTAATAGGGACTTCCAGGGTGGATCCATTGGGCAACTGGAGTGATGCAGTGAGCTGCACTACTGGTTTGGGCGGGAGGGGGTCTGTGGGCTGCAGGATCTCTGGGGACTGCTTCAAAAACTTGCCTGGCTGGGCCCCAGTGCCTCTGATTCCAACCAGGCTTGGTCGTTTCCCTGCCACTCTTCCCCCTGCTGAACCGCCCCTCCAATAGTTGCTGAGGCTGCAGTGTGCTTCTGGATCCTCTGGGGACACTCTTTGGCCATGTGTTGTGCACTGTCGCATATGAAACACTTCCTGCTCCCTCTAGGAGTTTTCGTCTTGACTGCTCCTGGTGTTAGGGCTCTGGTCGCTGTCTGAGCCTTAGTACCACCCAACTCCATTGGCTCTGCTCCCTCCCCCACGGGAGGCGTGGAGTGCGCGCTTCCAGTCTCCCTGGGCATGAAGGGAGGTGCTCTGGCTGGTGTGCATGCCAAACGACCCTCATCCCTGCTCCAAGGACGTTCTTCCAGCCTTACTCCTATCGTGAGCGCTCTCTGAACGACTTCTGTGGTGGTGCTAGGTCTGTCGCCCCTGGCCAGCTCATCTTTCACTGAAGCATTTAGCCCCTCCCAGTACAGATCCCTCACTGCTGCAGAATCCTTCTCCCAGCGCAGTGCATTTACCAGCGCAAAGAAACGGGAGTGGTATTGTCTCACCGTTGCCTTGCCCTGCCGCAAGCCGTGCATTTCCCTTCGGGCCACGTCTACATCTATGGTTGATTGAAAACAAGCGTCCATAGCCGCTATAAAAGCGTCCGAGTTCCGGAGAGCGGGATCATCCTCACGCCATAAATTGCGCAGCCAGGATTTAGCTTCCCCATGCAAGTGAGTTATGATGAATCCCACTTTCTCCTCCTCATCTCTAAAGTCTTTTTGAAGCAATCTCAGCGCAAAAACAATGTCTGCTCTGAAATTGGGATACTGTTTCAAGTCCCCATCAAAGTGCGTAACTATGCTGGCCCCCCTCTTGCCGAGGCCAACTCCCTCCGATCTGGGTCCCTGTTTGTACAAATGTTCCCACCTGGCTTGCAGATCTTTGCAGCTCGCTTCTGCTTCCTCCTCTCTCTTCCTGGAGGTTGCTACTTCTGCGTACAGCTTGGTGACTGCCTCCTGCAGTGCTGCCACTTGCGCCTCCGTAGTCATCTCCTCCTATCTTCGTGAGCTCACAAAAAAAAAATTTTGTGTGACGGAGCTTACTGTCAGGGGTGCCTCAGGTCCCGGCTCACAAAGGACCAACGCCAGTGTCTCTTTATATACGAAAGTCTTTATTGAAGTTCATTGTTGGATTTACATCCGTGACGCGCAACCCTACGTCTGTAACTCTAGACCATCGAAGCTCCGTCTGACTCTTCCCCTCCCCTGCACCAGTTTAACACCCGAGCTTTGCTCCACCTCTTCCTCTTCTCCCTCTGCTCTTTTCTCCTCTGGGTCCTCCTGCCCTCTGGGGCCCCACCCTTCCTGGACTCTTCGGAGGCGGATTCCTCTGACTCCTCCCCCTGTCTCCGGCGGGCTTTGGGACCTGGCTCCTAAATCGGATTTTCTGCTGGCCCGCGCGCCTGCACATTTGAACTTGGTGCGCGCGCCTAGCCGGCCACTTTCCTCCTAACAGCTACACTGCTCCTGTCACTGCTTCTCCCTTCGGGGGGGGGGGCTGGCTGGAACTGACCTCACTCAGTTCTGACTCACTCTCTCTCCCTGCTGGAGAAGACGCTGGTTCTGATCTGTGGGCTTCTCCCCCCCCCCCCTACGCTCTGGCGGGGAAGCTGGCTCTGATCTCCAGCTGCCGCTTGGGGACTCACCGCTGGCCCCCCTTGCCCTGACCCTGGGCGCCTCTTTCTGGGAATCTTCTGATTCACTGGAGAGACTCATGGAATCTCCCGGGTCACTGTCATACCCTCCTAGGCTCCCCTCAGATTCTTCCCCTTCGCTCTCCAATTCCTCTTTCCCCTGTGGCTCTGCCCCTGAGCCCCTGACAAAACTTCACTAGACTCATCAGACTCCCTTTAAAATCTGCCCAAGTACAAACGTCCAAGTTCACTTCTAATTTTGTTCTGGGAATTTTATTATGATAATAATGTACAGTGGTGTCCCGCAAGATGAATGCCTCGCAAGACGAAAAACCCGCTAGATGAAAGGGTTTTTTGTTTTTTGAGGTGCTTCGCAAGACGAATTTCCCTATGGGCTTGCTTCGCAAGACAAAACGTTTTTTCTTAAAGCTGCTAAGCCGTTAATAGCCGCTAAGCCGCTAATAGCCGCTAAGCCGCTAATAGCCGCTAAGCTGCTAATAGCTGTGCTTCGCAAGATGAAAAAACCGCAAGACGAAGAGACTCGCAGAACGGATTAATTTTGTCTTGCAAGGCACCACTGTAGATGTTGCTGCAGAATGGCTCCTTTGTATGATAATACTCCTCCTCTCCCATGTTTCCGCTCTTGTTATCAGCACAATAGTGGGATGGGGAGGAGCTCCTGGGGGAGGGGGGAGCCACGCTGCATTGTCGGCGGCCTTTCCCCTTCCTTGCTCTCTCCCTTCCTGGCCTTGGGGGAGAGGACAGGGGACTATGCAAGGGCCGGGCACCACTTTGCCGCTCTCCTGGTGCTGTTTGCCCCACACTCCTGGCTGCATACCGTAAGGTCGCAAATAAAAGTGGAATTGGGGGTGGGGGTGGGGAGCGAGGCTTATATTCAGGCCAATATGGTGACACTTGTTCCATATTTTAAAGAACTCAATTGTTTTGTGTGGCAGCATATACACTGTGAAACTCCCTGCCTTTTGAGATCAAGCAGGAACCTTCAGTGTACTCTTTATGGTGCCTACTAAAAAAAATTCTTGTTTTTGATATTTGGAATTTTGCATAATTTTTCTTTCTTTTCCTTCAGGGAACAAAGCACCACGTGAGTGTAGATGTCCCCCTGGGTCAGTTGTTGTTGTTGTTGTTGTTGTTGTTGTTGTTATAAAACTAGGTTGCATTATGGAAAGCTGTGTTTTGACCTCATTATTTGGATCATGAAGATTTCTTTCTTGGTAATAGAATCAGTATAACAACGAACCCAGTAGAAAAGGCAAACACAAATATCTGAGGTAACTTGCTGGCTCAGAGCAACAGCTCCCATAAAGTACAGCTGGAAAACCCCACTAGCTCATCTGCTCCTTTCTCCTGCCAGAAGAGGTTCGAACACAGCATGTTGCTCGAACAATATGAAAGCACGCAGATGGGCATGTGTGGTGCTGGACCCTCCTCTGAAGGAGTTGCCTAAGAAGCCTCAGAGCCAAAGCAGACATTCTGCCGAGGTCACCAGAGGCCTTTTGGCTTCATCTCACAGATGGAGAGGCTGTGGCTGATGAGCTCGGCCTGGGTGTTGACCTAGTCAATAGAAATTTCCAATGTGACTTTTGAAGATAACTGGCTTAGCATGAAAACTGGAGACCACCCCTTAGAAAAATGAAGCCTAAACAGAATGAAGTCAGAAATCATGGCTGAGGAGCAAGGGAAAATAAGACACAAACAGAAGATTTTGATTATGTCAGAGTTCAAGTGTGCTTTCTTCTCTTTATATCAAATAATTTCTTGATTAAGGGTTATTCAGCTGAAAACAATGTCTATCCTCTGCTGAGTGGGATCAAATTTCCTTCTGAGACCTTGTGAGACTCGATTCTATCGCCAATATATAATTGAACATTATATCCAACATAAGTGAGGTCACCAGCATGGTGCATATAGTTGTTATATGTTTGTTTGTTTATTGATTTATTTGATTTCTTACCTGCCCCCTCACCCCAAAATCCCAGGTTAGGTTAGCAATAAACAGTGCTTTTCTTCTAGAAAAAAAGGTGCCAGTACTGTATACCCTTGAGTACCCCCAAAAGAAAAAAGCACTGGCAATACAATGTACAATTATAAAAAAGGAAAGCAATTATACTTATTTTAAAAAGTAAAACACTAACTGTTAAGTTGTGGGTGAACATATCAGACAACACAGCAATTCTTCAAACAGCTCTTGTTTATTCACAGGCCAGGACAGAACTGAACTGAAGGGTTCAGTCAGCCTGCTTATATAGAGCTTCAGTACAACGTTACTGTAACAACTTTCTAAAACTATCCAATCACTGAACGTCAATTTCGATCCCTTATTTGCATAACTATCTACAGTATCCCCCTGCTGGCCCAGGGTGAGAACTTCAGTACATAACACTAACTGTTTCAACCAAAAAAACTAGTAACAGGGGAAAATGCCTTCTTTGCCTCAGTCTTCTCTGATAAAGAAAACAATGCCCGACCTGAAGAGTTTGGAGCAAATGATTCAGCAGAGGAAACACAGCCCAGAATAACTAAGGAGATAGTACAAGAATACTTGGCTAGTTTAGATGTATTCAAGTCTCCAGGGCCAGATGAACTGCATCCAAGAGTATTAAAAGAACTGGCAGATGTGATCTCAGAACCACTGGCAGGCATCTTTGAGAATTCCTGGAGAACAGACGAAGTCCCGGCAGACTGGAGGAGGGCAAATGTTGTCCCTATTTTCAAAAAGGGGAAAAGAGAGGTCCCAAATAATTATCGCCCAGTCAGTCTGACATCAATACCAGGGAAGATTCTGGAGCAGATCATTAAGCAAACAGTCTGTGAGCACCTAGAAAGGAATGCTGTGATCACCAATTGTCAGCATGGATTTCTGAAAAATAAGTCATGTCAGACTAACCTGATCTCGTTTTTTGACAGAATTACAAGCCTGGTAGATGAAGGGAAAGCAGTGGATGTAGCCTACCTTGATTTTAGCAAGGCATTCGACAAGGTGCCCCATGATATTCTTGTAAAGAAGCAGGTAAAATGCAGTCTTGACTATGCTACCACTCAGTGGATTTGTAACTGGCTGGCTGACCGAACTCAAAGGGTGCTCATCAATGGTTCCTCTTCATCCTGGAGAAGAGTGACTAGTGGGCTGCCACAGGGTTCTGTCTTGGGCCCGGTCTTATTCAACATCTTTATCATCGACTTGGATTATGGACTCAAGGGCATCAAATTTGCAGATGACACCAAACTGGGAGGGGTGGCTAACATCCCAGAGGACAGGATCATACTTCAAAACGACCTTGACAGATTAGAGAACTGGGCCAAAACAAACAAGATGAACTTTAACAGGGAGAAATGTAAAGTATTGCACTTGGGCAAAAAAAATAAAATAAAAAATGAGAGGCATAAATACAAGATGGGTGACACCTGGCTTGAGAGCAGCACATGTGAAAAGGATCTAGGAGTCTTGGTTGACCACAAACTTGACATGAGCCAACAGTGTGACGCGGCAGCTAAAAAAGCCAATGCAATTCTGGGCTGCATCAATAGGAGTATAGCATCTAGATCAAGGGAAGTAATAGTGCCACTGTATTCTGCTCTGGTCAGACCTCACCTGGAGTACTGTGTCCAGTTCTGGGCACCACAGTTCAAGAAGGACACTGACAAACTGGAACGTGTCCAGAGGAGGGCAACCAAAATGGTCAAAGGCCTGGAAACGATGCCTTATGAGGAACGGCTAAGGGATCTGGGCATGTTTAGCCTGGAGAAGAGGAGGTTATATGATAGCCATGTTCAAATATATAAAAGGATGTCATATAGAGGAGGGAGAAAGGTTGTTTTCTGCTGCTCCAGAGAAGCGGACACGGAGCAATGGGTCCAAACTACAAGAAAGAAGATTCCACCTAAACATTAGGAAGAACTTCCTGACAGTAAGAGCTGTTCGACAGTGGAATTTGTTGCCAAGGAGTGTGGTGGAGTCTCCTTCTTTGGAGGTCTTTAAGCAGAGGCTTGACAACCATATGTCAGGAGTGCTCTGATGGTGTTTCCTGCTCGGCAGGGGGTTGGACTCAATGGCCCTTGTGGTCTATTCCAACTCTATGATTCTATGAAAAACCCAGAAAATATGTGGGTTCCACAAACCAAGACTAAGTATCAGAAAGAACTTTCTGATGGTAAGAGATGTTTGACAGTGAAACAGAAGGGGATGAACTCTCCTTCCTTGGAGGTTTTTAAGCAGAGCTTGGATGGCCATCTGTCAGGGATGCTTTAGTTGAGATTCCTGCATTGCAGGGGGTTGGACTAGATGACCCTTGGGGTCTCAACCAACTCTACAATTCTGTGATTCAGACCAGGCCAAAAGATATGTCTCCAACATGTGGTAGAAGTCACAGAACAAAGATGATACTGCTTATTAGGGGGGGAAACACATTAAAATGCCAATGAATTTTAATGGGGATTTATTAAAAAAATATATAAATCCTCAAATTGCTTCTGGAAATGTGGAGAACTGAGATCAACTGGGCTAGGGATGTGGGACATAATTTTGACCTAAGATTATTGTGGGAACAATTGTGGGGAAAACAACTTGAAGTTTACTGCCTGTTGCACTTTAAAAGAAAACTATGTAAAGATGATTCATAGGTGGTATTTAAAGGGACCCTGATTATTAGGTTCAGTCGCAGACAACTCTGGGGTTACAGCGTTCATCTTGCTTTATTGGGCGAGGGAGCCAGCATACAGCTTCCGGGTCATGTGGCCAGCATGACTAAGCCGCTTCTGGCAAACCAGAGTAGCGCATGAAAACGCTGTTTACCTTCCCGCCGGAGCAGTACCTATTTATCTACTTGCACTTCATGCTTTCGAACTGCTAGGTTGGCAGGAGCAGGGACTGAGCAACGGGAGCTTACCCCATCGCGGGGATTTGAACCGCCAACCTTCTGACTGGCAAGCCCTAGGCTCTGTGGTTTAACCCACAGTGCCACCTGCGTATTGAACTCCCAACAAAGATGTATGTACAAATCAGAAAGTGATAAATGCTGGGAATGTAGAGACAGTAGGAACATTCTACCATATGTGATGGTCTTGTAGGGTTATTAAAGACTATTGGGAATTAATTCATAATGAACTGAAAAAAATGTTTAAAAGATCCTTTCCTAAAAACCCAGAGGCTTACCTTCTGGGTATAACAACAGAAGTCCCAGAAAAACAAGTGCATCTATTCATGTATGCAACAACGGCTACACGGATTTTACTTGCACAAAAGTGGAGAACAGATGCGGTTCAAACAAAAGAGGAGTGGCATCATAAACTGTTGGAATATGTGGAATTGGTGAGTATGACTAATAAAATAAGAAACAGATGGGAAAAAAACTTAATGAGGATTGGATGTTATATATAGAACATATGAAACATTATTATTATAATAAGACAATCAATCTAGCAGGATGAGCATAATTCAGTAGCATAAATTATAACATGAGATAAAGAAAAGGAGAGAAGAAAATTTAGAAGAACAAGAAGACATGGATAGGTTGGGAACAGAGATGAAACGAGGGAAGGAGTGGAAGGGAAGTATATGAAAAGAAGTCATTCTTTTTTCCTTTTTTTCCTTTTAATGCAACAGTTGTACTAATGTTGATATACCAATGAAGAATTGTAATGGAAAAGCAAATAAAAAGGAGAAGGAGAAAGAGGCTACTGGACCAATATATCCTTCACTTCTTGGGTGGTAGCACTACCAAGAACTGTCCCTCTGCTCTGCCAATTTTAAAACATGAAAAGATCAGTAGATACAGAGGTGGTCTTTCAGATGTTTGGGACCTAAGTCATTTAGGCATTAAACACAAGTGCAAGTCTCTCAAATTGGGCTTGAAAATAAAGTGGCAAACAGTGCAGCTGTTTTACAACAGGGCTTCCATGAACTCTAAATGAAACACAGCCCAGTAATCTGGCTGCTGCTTTTTGGACCAGTTGAAGTTTCCAAATTGTTTTCTATGGCAGCCCCACACAGAGTCCAACCTGGGTGTAACCAGTGTGTGAAGCACACCCCCAAGCCATCTTGAGCTGGAAATATGCACTCTTAGCTACTGAAATGACCTAGAATCATAGAATCATAGAATCATAGAGTTGGAAGAGACCACAAGGGCCATCGAGTCCAACCCCCTGCCAAGCAGGAAACACCATCAGAGCACTCCTGACATATGGTTGTCAAGCCTCTGCTTAAAGACCTCCAAAGAAGGAGACTCCACCACACTCCTTGGCAGCAAATTCCACTGTCGAACAGCTCTTACTGTCAAGAAGTTCTTCCTAATGTTTAGGTGGAATCTTCTTTCTTGTAGTTTGGATCCATTGCTCCGTGTCCGCTTCTCTGGAGCAGCAGAAAACAGCCTTTCTCCCTCCTCTATGTGACATCCTTTTATATATTTGAACATGGCTATCATATCACCCCTTAACCTCCTCTTCTCCAGGCTAAACATGCCCAGCTCCCTTAGCCGTTCCTCATAAGGCATCGTTTCCAGGCCTTTGACCATTTTGGTTGCCCTCCTCTGGACATGTTCCAGTTTGTCAGTGTCCTTCTTGAACTGTGGTGCCCAGAACTGGACACAGTACTCCAGGTGAGGTCTGACCAGAGCAGAATACAGTGGCACTATTACTTCCCTTGATCTAGATGCTATACTCCTATTGATGAGGCCCAGAATTGCATTGGCTTTTTTAGCTGCCGCGTCACACTGTTGGCTCATGTCAAGTTTGTGGTCAACCAAGACTCCTCGATCCTTTTCACATGTACTGCTCTCAAGCCAGGTGTCACCCATCTTGTATTTGTGCCTCTCATTTTTTTTGCCCAAGTGCAATACTTTACATTTCTCCCTGTTAAAATTCATCTTGTTTGTTTTGGCCCAGTTCTCTAATCTGTCAAGGTCATTTTGAAGTGTGATCCTGTCCTCTGGGGTGTTAGCCACCCCTCCCAGTTTGGTGTCATCTGCAAATTTGATCAGGATGCCCTTGAGTCCATCATCCAAGTCGTTGATAAAGATGTTGAATAAGACCGGGCCCAAGACAGAACCCTGTGGCACCCCACTAGTCACTCTTCTCCAGGATGAAGAGGAACCATTGATGAGCACCCTTTGGGTTCGGTCAGTCAGCCAGTTACAAATCCACTGAGTGGTAGCATAGTCAAGACCGCATTTTACCAGCTTCTTTACAAGAATATCATGGGGCACCTTGTCAAATGCCTTGCTGAAATCAAGGTAGACTACATCCACTGCGTTCCCTTCATCTACCAGGCTTGCAATTCTGTCAAAAAACGAGATCAGGTTAGTCTGACATGACTTATTTTTCAGAAATCCATGCTGACTATTGGTGATCACAGCATTCCTTTCTAGGTGCTCACAGACTGTTTGCTTAATGATCTGCTCCAGAATCTTCCCTGGTATTGATGTCAGACTGACTGGGCGGTAATTATTTGGGTCCTCTCTTTTCCCCTTTTTGAAAATAGGGACAACATTTGCCCTCCTCCAGTCTGCCGGGACTTCGCCTGTTCTCCAGGAATTCTCAAAGATGACTGCCAGTGGTTCTGAAATCACATCTGCCAGTTCTTTTAATACTCTTGGATGCAGTTCATCTGGCCCTGGAGACTTGAATACATCTAGACTAGCCAAGTATTCTTGTACTATCTCCTTAGTTATTCTGGGCTGTGTTTCCTCTGCTGAATCATTTGCTCCAAATTCTTCAGGTCGGGCATTGTTTTCTTTATCGGAGAAGACTGAGGCAAAGAAAGCATTGAGGAGTTCAGCCCTTTCTGTGTCCCCTGTTTGCATTTCACCATCTTCTCCTCTGAGTGACCCCACGGTTTCTTTGTTCTTCCTTTTGCTACGAACATACCCATAAAAGCCTTTTTTGTTGCTTTTAACCTCTCTAGCAAGCCTGAGTTCATTTTGTGCTTTAGCTTTTCTGACTTTGTGTCTACACGTGCTGGCTATTTGTTTGAATTCCTCTTTGGTGGTTTCCCCCCTTTTCCATTTTTTGTACACATCCTTTTTTAATCTTAACTCAGTTAAAAGTTCTTTAGATAGCCACCCTGGCTTCTTTAGGCACCTTCCATGACCTGAGTCTCCAGTGATAGCATTGAATTCAGGAGCAGCCCCAGCCTATGGACCTCTTCTCAGGGGAGTGCCGCTCTGTTGAAAACAGTCTGCCCACCTACCAAACTCAGGAACTCAGAACACCTTCAGTTTACTGGATAACATCAAGCTCATCGCCACCTCCAAGCAGGGATGATGGGCGCTGTAGTCAAGCAACCATGAAAGGGCACCAGGCTCCCCACCCTGCTCTACTCATTTACCCAGAAGTAAGTTCTACTGAACTCAACAGGACTGACTTCTGAGTAGTCATGCTCAGGATTCTACTGTCAGTTATAGAGCAATCAGTCACCTCAAAATTATCACTTATTTTTCTCCCTCCCCACTACACTACTAACTAAAGCACCCTGTTGGGCCACTGAATTTTTTGACCTTACAGGTTCTCACAAATTAGAAACGACAACATCAAGAAAAATAAATATTATGGGTTTCTGGAAAGAAGAACATTGCTGAGCAAGAGTTTATGGCACCCCCAAAGTCCCATTATTAAATGTGCCCCTGTCCATCAGGAGGTACAGCAAGTTAAAGCAAAGAGGGTGCTCTGGCAAATGTGGGGGCAGGAGGGGTATAATGGATTGCTCTCACTCATCCCTTGATTTTCCTCCAAACAGGGACGAGTGGAGTTCCTCTTTTGGCTGTAGTTGAAAACCTGTTGCATTTATGAACTGAAACTTTTGGCCCTGTTTTTCACAAGTGCTTAAGCAGCAGCTGCATGCCCCAGCTGGGAGCTTTCACTTTCTATTTTTAAAATCTGTGAAATTAGGAACATATGGGACCTCAACTCACCATGCAGTTTTAATAATGCAAACCTACTCAGCAACATATTGAAACAGCTGTAGTTTCATGCTTTGTACAGTCTGGAGATGCTGATCAAAGGTTGATGTCTCCAGTGATAGACCTTAGCTAGGATATGCAAAGACGAAGACAACAATTTCCTGAGGAACACATTTTTTTCATACTTAAAATTCAAGGCCCAATTTCACATTTATTGCAGGGATGGGCAACCTCAGTCCCAAGGGCCAAATGTATACCCTCCAGCATTTCTCTGATGAAAATAGGAACATCCTAAGGAAAAGTGGGACCTTCCAAGATCAAATCAGAAACTGGTACAGCTTTTTATAAATCCAGGACTGTCCCTGGAAAACAGGGACACGTGGAGGGTCTGCAAATGTGGGCCTCCTGATCTCTATCTGGCCCTTGAAACCCTGTCCATGCCACCTCACTGGCTCTGCTTCCCACCTCCCTGACCATGCTTGAACAGAAATGTTGACATGTGATCAAATGTCTATGAACCTTCCCAAATGGGGTCCACTTCTTCTTTCATCTTCTTTTGTTTTTAACTAGGCAGCCTGAGGGCTTTCTGCCCCCCCCCTTAAACACCATGTCTAGTTCATTGGAGCTAGACAGAGTGTCAGAGGCATTCTCTTTGGAAAGGGTGGCTTAACATTTAAATGTGTTTGCTTCTCCTTTGGAAAAAAAGGGATTATCTTTAAAAATGTTATTCAGAGACAAAGCTGAGAAACTATGCTTATTCATCTTCACGGGAGGGCCCCCCAATTTCCCAGGTGCTGTGCCCTGTGGAACCTTAAAAGACTAACAAATTGATTAAACTGCAATATATGTTTCAATCTTCATGGCGCCCCATGTTTCCTTTCTATTTCTCCTAAATATATTCAATTTGGTTTTGCTTAATTGAAAATCTTTTCCATTTGCAATCTCTTTTTAGGACCATGCCAGCTTTTTATTTTGACATCAATGGATGTCTATGTGGTGCCACCTCCCTTAAGTAAAATGAGTCAAATTCATCATTCATTCAATGTTGAGGCTCTGTGCAGGGTCTGTGAAATGAGACCCCCACACCCTATTCATAGTGACTGTTTCTCAATATTGAATGTCTACTGTTCCTCTGCCTTGCAGGGTGAAGAATATAAGAAATGTTACCTTGTTGAACTATGCTGCTGCTTACCTTGCTTAGATTTAGGTAGCTGGACCACCTAGCTAGAAGATAACAATTCTTAGACAACGATTTACAAGAATGAAGGATTCCTGAGACAAGATTGCCCTCTAATGGAAAAAAGAAAAACCACACCTGCTTCTGTCGGCTAAATCATACCGCTTGAAATGCCCTTTAAACTGCTAATATAAGAGGAAGATTATTTGAAAATCAGCAAGCCCATTCTTGCTGGGATGTAGAATCACAAGTGGGTGTGCTGTAGAGCACAGGGCAACACCAGAGATCCCTTGGAAAGCAGGTCAGTGTGTAAATAGATATGAGTTTTGTGTTAAGGTCATTGTTTTCCATTACTGTGTAATTTTTTTGATGATTACCGTATTTTTTGCTCTATAAGACTCACTTTTTCCCTCCTAAAAAGTAAGGGGAAATGTGTGTGCGTCTTATGGAGCGAATGCAGGCTGCACAGCTATCCCAGAAGCCAGAACAGCAAGAGGCATTGCTGTTTTCGCTGCACAGCGATCCCTTTTGCTGTTCTGGCTTCTGAGATTCACAATATTTTTGTCTTGTTTTCCTCTTCCAAAAAACTAGGTGCGTCTTGTGGTCTGGTGCGTCTTATAGAGCGAAAAATACGGTACTTACAGAGGTGCCTGCTTGCAAGGGCAATTGTGGAGGGCCAATGTTGCACGCGTGATGTCGGAAGGAACCAGAGGGGAACTGAACATGGCAGCCGTGCAGCCTCAATATCTGGTGGCTCCTCCTGTGCAGAAAGCTGCTTTGACCATTCTTTCCCCTCCATGACAAGAGGAGGAGCTGAAAGAGCTGGCCACTGGAGCTGCGCTGTGGTTGGCTCTGCACTTTGCTTCCACAAGCTTGTTTTCTCCTGCTCTGGAGGGTAGGACTTGAACCAATGGCTTCAAATTACAAGAAAGGAGATTCTGACTAAACATATGGAAAAACCTTATGGCAGTAAGAGCTGTTTGACAATGGAACAGTCTCCCTTCAGAGGTTGTGGACTCTTCTTCCTTGGAGGTTTCAAAGCAGAGGTTGGATCCATGACCATCTGTCACTGATGCTTTAGCTGGCGGGGGGTGGGGGTGGAGGAATAGATGACTCTTACGGTCCCTCCCAATTCTAGAATTCTATGATTCTATGAAATTCCAAAGCAGATAAGTATGAATGATCAGCCACACTATATTCAGACAGAACAAAGTCTGACCTGGAAGCTTTTATAGGGATACACATTAATTGAGGCTATTAGGGATTATTATTATTATTATTATTATTATTATTATTATTATTATTATTATTTTAATTTATTCCCGCCCTCCCCGGCCAAGATCGGGCTCAGGGCTGCTAACACCAAATATAAGGTAAAGGTAAAGGGACCCCTGACCATTAGGTCCAGTCGTGGCCGACTCTGGGGTAGCGGCACTCATCTCACTTTATTGGCCAAGGGAGCCGGCGTACAGCTTCCGGGTCATGTGGCCAGCATGACTAAGTCGCTTCTGGCGAACCAGAGCAGCACACGGAAACGCTGTTTACCTTCCCACCGGAGTGGTACCTATTTATCTACTTGCACTTTGACATGCTTTCGAACTGCTAGGTTGGCAGGAGCAGGGACTGAGCAACGGGAGCTCACCCCGTTGTGGGGATTCGAACCGCTGACCTTCTGATTCGCAAGTCCTAGGCTCTGTGGTTTAACCCACAGTGCCACCTGCGTCCCTTAACACCAAATATATAATACATTAAAAACACAAAATCAACCAATTAGATTTAAAATACAATTCAAAATAACATTTAAAATAAAAATAAAATTAAGTGGGAACCCATGAATCGTAATGTTAGGAGTAAGGAATTAAATGTTCACCAGGCCTGGCCATCTATGCTGGTCCCATATGCACCGACAGAAAAAGCCAAGGAGGCCACTTACAAACAGGGTCCCATAGAAAGAAAGAAGGGAGTCAGACTGGACCCAGACCAAAGACCAGGAGGAACAGCTCCGTCTTGCAGGCCCTGTGGAAAGATGTTAAATCCCGCAGGGCCCTGGTTTCTTGCAACAGAGTATTCAACCAGACTGGGACCAGGGCTGAAAAGACTCTGGCCCTGGTCGAGGCCAGTCTAACCTCCTTGAGGCCCGGGACCTCCAAAGTATTATTGTTTATGGACCATAAGGTCCTCCGCAAGGCGTACCAGGAGAGGTGGTCCCGTAAGTAGGAGGGTCCTAGGCTGTATAGGGCTTTAAAGGTTATAACATTTAACAGGATCAATATCTGTTCTTTCCTAAATGAATGCCATGAGGAATGAATGGGTACAGATAGGTTCATCATTCATCCCACTTGCCAATCATTCATGGGAGGCTCATAGCCTGAATCTCTGCCTCTTGACCTTCAGGCTCCAAGTTCAAGTCCTATTCTGCAAGAGATAGGGGACCCTCCAGATGCTGGTGGACTGCAACTCCCACCACCCCTGACCATTGGCCAGGCTAGCTGAGGCTGATGGGAGCTGATGTCCAACAACATCTAGAGGACCACAGGCTCCCTATAAAAACACAAGATGAGCCTACTGGATTAGGCCACAGGCTCATTCGTCCAGTATCCTGTACACACAGTGGCCAAGCAGATTCCTGTGGGAAGCCTGCAAGAAGGTTCTAGCAGCTGGTATTCAGAAGCATAACTGCTTCGGATCATGCAGGCACGGCACAGCCATCATAGCTAGTAGTTGTTCTTAGACAGTTGTGATGATAAAATTATCTCTGTGCTGTGGACCCATTTTTTCACTTCCTCAGTTTTCTTCTCCATGATTTTGCTCCCCTCCTGGGTTCTGCAGCATATCCAAGTTCCAGCCATTTCCACAACAACACTGCAGTGTCAGAGAGAATGACCATCACAATCTCCTGCCTGCAGGGTTTTGTACATACAGTATAAATTCTGGCAAGGCAAATTGTTTCTAACTTGAGGATTTTCAATGGCACGTTGATGGGTCACACACAGAGAGCACTATTTTAAGGAACAAGAGGAAGTTTCCAGAGGCCCTCCATTGTGGTGTTACGCTTGAGCAAGCCGTAGGTGTGAAGTTGGTCTTTCTGAATACTTCTGCCTGAGCTGCATGGTGTTTCTCCTCTTCCTCTCTCTCTCTCTCTCTCTCTCTCTCTCTCTCTCTCTCTCTGTGTGTGTGTGTGTGTGTAAGCAAACATCATAGAATTGGTTAGGCACACAAATTATCTATGCCCTTGGATAGATTTTCTTCTTTCCATGTTGCATTTCATTGTATCTGACTTGCTAATTTAAATTAAACTACTCAGGGTCAAAGCCTCTCTAAAGCGTGCCCCTGCCCAGAATGTTGTTTTGGGGAGACAGACGTTAATTATCTCATGTTATTTTGATAGGCTGCCTATTGGTTCATTTTGCACAACCTGTACTTTTCAGAAGTACTTTGTGTGTCTGGCCATGGAACCACAACATTCCAGCTGGTATGTACACAAATTTCTGTAAACACAGACAAGTACAAACCTACCAAAATTATGCTGTACCAACCAACAATAAATCTTGAGAACCCTTCAGTAGCCTGAGCAGAGGGAGGGGGGCTGAACAGGGCAAACACTAAACAGGGCTGTATATCTTTTGAACGGCAATTACTTTTGAATTTTTTTAAATCTTTACTGAAATAGTTCAATAAATAAATAACTTGTTGGTTCAAGAGCATTGCCAAATGGCCTTAGAGAGCTAACACAGAGGTGACATGTCTCTCACCTGGGATTTAGAACCCTCAGCCTCAACAGCTGGCAATGTACATGTCATAAACTACAAGGTGCCTTATAGGTGTCACAGTCACATGGATATTAATGGCCAAGGATTTGGATTTGGAATAACTCTCTAGCTTTACTTTTTGTATTATTTCTCTCTAATATTTGTACTGGTTGAGTCACTAGGGGACACAAGAGGCACACACACTGAGCCCAGACCTGGAAGGCGACCCTCAGAGCCCAAATGGGTCACCTCTGGAGGAGAAGGACAGAAGGAATGCCAATGACCTGCTTTTGGAAGGGGGCTCTCCTCCCTCCCTTTCTTTCTCATTGGCACAGAAAGGGGCTTTTTCTGGAGAGAGAGAGAAAGTGTGTAATCTTTTTGGTGGGAAGTTCTGGGTGTGAGAGAGGGTGATCAGGAGTGAAGGTGGGAAGGAGGTATTGTGACCCTTTCATAAGAAAGGAAGAAGGTGGTACTTGACACCCAGCAAATAAATTAAAATTTTCAAAAGAGGGCCTAATTTGTGTTGGAAACGTTCAGATGTGGAGGGATCTTTTATTCACATGTGGTGGTTGTGTAAATATGCCCAAGAATACTGGGACATTGGTCTATGAGGAGCTAAAAAAGATAAAGCCATGGTTTCCCCAGTAGTGATGTATGGAAGTGAGAGCTGGACCATAAAGAAGGCTGATCGCCGAAGAATTGATGCTTTTGAATTATGGTGCTGGAGAAGACTCTTGAGAGTCCCATGGACTGCAAGAAGATCAAATGCATCCATTCTTAAGGAAATCAGCCCTGAGTGCTCACTGGAAGGACAGATCGTGAAGCTGAGGCTTCAGTACTTTGGCCACCTCATGAGAAGAGAAGACTCCCTGGAGAAGACACTGATGCTGGGAAAGATGGAGGGCACAAGGAGAAGGGGGCGACAGAGGACGAGATGGTTGGATAGTGTTTTCGAGGTTACCAGCTTGAGTTTGACCAAACTGTGGGAAGTAGTGGAGGACAGAGGTGCCTGGCGTGCTCTGGTCCATGGGGTCACGAAGAGTCGGAAACGACTAAACGACTAAACAACAACAACAACAACAAAAAAGATATTCTATTTTACATTACCCCCTCAAACCTGAAGCCTTCCTATTGGCTATAATTGGCAATGAGACACCAATGAAGGTGGATGCTTTTATGCAGCAGCAGCCGCCAAAATTGTATATGCTAAAAATTGGAAAGAAAGAGGAATTCCTACAAAAGAGCAATGGCTGCATAAACTGATAGAATTTGCAGAACTAGCAAACATGACAGCCACAATAAGGAACCAAAACCGCAAACAGACTAGGGGCAAGTGGAAATGCTTTGGGGAATATTTAAAAAGATATATCAAAATAAACTTTCAAGTAGGGGTAACCTTATGAGCAACAGCTAATTACAACGGAGGAATGATAGATGAAAAATAGGGTGGATAACGCATCTGATATTCAGCAAAAACAAGGTATATTTAGACCTTTAAAAGCTCTCCTTCATCCTGCTCTGTTTTGTTTTCAAGTTTATTCATGATAACATATTCTGTAATATCTGATCAAAGAAAGTTAGACCATAAAGCATTGCCAATGATGTAAGGAACCTCTTTAAAATCTATGCTATCTTCTGTTTTGGCAGGAGAATTTCTTTCATCAAAATTAGTTGTCTTTTCCACAATTGTACTTACCAAAAAAAAAAAATATGTGTGGATTTGAAGGACTGGGGAACTTTCAAATACTTTGCTGATAAAGCTGATCACATTTCTTCTGACTTGGGTTCTATCTTAATTACAGATGCTGTTGTGGCTTTTATTTACCATACCCTTCTTTTTGTGAAGTCAAAAGACAAGGACAGAATACTTGGAAAATGACAGAATACTTGGAAAGGTATCATAGGAGGGAAAAGCCAGTTGGTAATTAATGCCTCCCTTGTTGTTGTGCCTTGCCCTGGGCCACTGCAGAAGATACCATCACTCGAGTCTGCAAATTGTAACAACTATCAGCTCATCTCAGACTTTTTATTTTTATGTAAAATAGTTCAGCCAGTAGTAGCATCCCAGATCCAGGTGTTCCTGGATGAAACCAATTATCTGCAAACTTTCAATCTGGTTTCCAGACTCGTTTGGGTACAAAAGCTGCTATCTAGTCCAGCAAGCCTTTCCTGTGGGCCTGCCAGTTGCACCCACTCCGATTTTCTGGCAGCAGCAGCACCATCACTGGGTGCCATGTGGGTGCACGTGTGGGTGCATGTGTGAAGAGCCATAGAAGAATTGGAGATATTTTCATCCCCATGATAGTGCTAGCACTTGGGAGGGAGGAAAATGGGTGAGGAAGGAGTGGAGATCTTCTCCAACTCAACTAAAAATTTCAGCCAAAGGTGAAAAAATACTCATTTTTGTTTGTGCTGAGTGTTACAAGCTGACCAAATTTATATCCCCAATTCTCTCTAGAAGGGTTCATCTCTAGATGTTTCCACCTGACAAGGTGAAGGGCAGTGGCTTAAATTGACCCAAATTTAGTAAATGAACACAGCAACACAAATAGCTCTGGAGAAGGGGCAAAAACATATGCACTTGTGTGCCTATGCAGATTACAGATTCTCTAATCTGGATCTGTTCATAAATCCAAGTTTCCCAGCCTGTTGAATTAGCATAGCCCTCAAATGTCCCAATTAAATTGGGATATCCTGTTTTGGGCACTGTGATCTTGTATGGGTCATGTGATTTGCATGGGGGTGTCCCCCAGAAGAAAAGTGTCCCTGTTTCCTTCTACAACAGGTTGGAGGGTGTGCATTATTTATCCAGTGATCTGCTAAATTAGCATGTGCTAAGAATATGCTAAGAAGAACCATGAGATACCAAGTACTACTTCAGTTTGTTTTGCTTGGATGAATACATCTGAATAGTCCATCAAAAAGGAAAATGAAGTGTGATGTGAAATCAAATGGAAAGTCTGTTCTGTCTTATCTTGGCTGTTGCTTGCTTACAGATCTTTGGGGCTTTCTGAATAGCGCCATGAGATCTAATGCAGAACCAACAGGGTTTTGTTCATTCTACATGCAAGTAGTGTCATTAACAGAAAACTGTGTGTTGAGCCCCCTGAAAACCAGAAATACTCCTGGCAATTCAGTAACTCAATACTACTGGTCCTTTCCATTATAGGCTTGTGTTACTGTGCATTTTAATTGTGGGCGTTTATTTTATTGTTTTGGTGAAATTGTTTTCCTATCAATTTTAACTTCATAATTTAACAATTTTAAATTCTGTAGTAGGATTTATACTTGTAAAGTACTTAGAAGCCACCTTGGCCATTAAGCAGCATATAAATAATGAGAATAATTCATCTTGATTTTATGGTGAGAGATTATGTACAACAAGTGTATTTACAGGTGTAAATAGCATAAAACAAACAAACAAAACCCTTAACAGAATAGCTTGGCTCCAGATTTAGCCATGCTTAAGAGTAGACCAATCAAGTCTAATTAAGGCCTATTAATTCACTGAGTCAACTCTTAAGTATGACTAAGGCTGGGAACCTAAATCAACCAACCTAGGAGTAAGCTCCACTGAATTCCATAGGACTTGTTTCTGAGTAGACATGATTCTGATTATGCTGTAAGTCTGGATCCAACCCACTACAGTCCAGACAGAGGGTAAACCTCTTGAAAACAACATCATAGTCAGTAGGCATAAACTGTGAGAATATATTGACTGCTTACTTCCCTAAACAAAGAAGCAGGAAGGACTGAGAAGACAGGGCAGCTTGACTTGGAGGGGCAACAAATAACTGGGGGTGGATCATCAACAAGAGCAGAATCCTATCAATGCAACCATGTATTCACTGCAGGTTAGGTGGGCATCTGGACTTGACATTATTTTGAACCTCACAAATGCATCAGAGTCAAACATTCATTAAGTGGCTTCTTGCTGTCAGTAATAGCCCTGGCTATATTAAAAACTGATGAGGGAGGTGGGGACACTGTTTAATTTCTAAAGAGGGTTATACAGAGATTTGGATTTATGCCAACTTCCATTTATATACTTTCCTCTTCCAAACTCTGCTTGGAATGGATGTAGCAATGAATCAGAGCTGGCTTAGCTTCCAGGCAATGTGAGTCAACATGGGCCTATCACAGCAAAACAGCTGGAAGAGCAAAAATTGCGTCTTATTTCAAAATAATGCAGCATGGCAAGAATACATTATCCTTCCTGAAGGCAGGAAGAATGAACCTCAGGCCTGGAAATAAAACGGATGAAAATTGAAGTATTTGTGTGTTTGCGTATGTTCCTCTGTGCACACATGAGAATTCACTGGCAGTTAATTGTTACAATTATAAATGCAATGTGTATTTATAGTTGTAAATATAATATAAATTTATATAATGATATAAATGGGGCAAAGAGATGGAAACGGAAGGGGGAAATAAGCAGTAGAGTTTATTTCCTAACTCTCACATAGAGGTCAACACATTGTGTTCAGCCTTGGCAGCCAATAACTATTTCTTCTAGCTGCCCGGAATGTACTAAATGTGCCCTTGAGAACATGCTGCACGCCTCTCCCTTTCCACTGAGAACATCCCACACAGCTGTGAGGGAAATGGTTTTACACTGCAGTTGGCATAAATCCAAATCTCTGTATAACCCTCTTTAGAAATTAAACAGTGTCCCCACCTCCCTCATCAGCTTTCAATATAGCCAGGGCTGCCAACTGAGGGTTGTGCAAGGGGCCTCATGCCAGCAGGGGCCCCAGACTCTTAGCTTTCATTTTTATGCAAGAACGTAAGAAGAGCCTACTGGATCAGGCCATTGGCCCATCTAGTCCAGCATTCTGTTCTCACAATGGCCTCTGGGAAACCTGCAAGCAGAACATGAGTACAAGAGCCTTCTCCCCTTCCATGGTTTCCAGCAACTGGGATTTGGAAGCATTGCTGCCTCTGACAATGGAGGCAGAGCAAAGCCATCCTGGCTAGGAGACATCAAGAGCCCTCTCCTCTTCCTCTTTTAAAGCCATCCAAGTTAGTGGCCATCACTGCCTTCTGTGGAAGGGAGTCTATATATGTTTTGCTGAGAGTTCTGAATCTGCACATACAGGCAACCCCCAATTTGTGCAGGGGTTGCGGTCCAGGTCATGCCCCCACCCCATTGTAATGCATGTGTGCATGGTCATGCATCAATAGGATGCATAGAAATCGATCGTTGGCTGTATTTGTTGTTTGTTGCATATTTGTATCTTGACATTCCTGAGATAAGAATCCAATGTCTCTATTTAGACCAGGTCTCTACATTGTTTTAGAGTTGGAATAGATGTGGCTGTAACGTAGAGCCTGGCTATATACAATTGATTGTTTGGTGTGTTTGGGATGGTAGCTGGAAGCATGTAGATACAAGATCTCGATATGTTAAGTTGTGGGTGAACATATCAGACGACACAGCGATTCTTCAGGCAGCTCTTGTTTATTCACAGGCCAGAACTGGGCTGAAGGGTTCAGCCAACCTGCTTATATAGAGCTCAACTACAAAGCAACAGTAACAACTTTCTGTAACTATCCAATCACTGAACATCACTTTCAATTCCTTATTTGCATATGTGGACCTGAGTGAAAACTATCTACGGTATCCCCCTGCTGGCCCAGGATGAGAACTTCAGTACATAACACCCCTCCCCACCGAGATAAGGCGTTAATTACAATCGTAATGGTTTCCTTATATATAGCACTACAGATAATGGTTCAATTAGGCACAAAAGCATATCGGTTACATTTCACATACTTCCATTCGACCGACAGTGTTACATGTCCAATGACATAGTTTTTTAAATAAGTTGGGCACTTGAAAACTCTGCCAGACTGACGAGGACCCAAGTCCGGGGGGCTGCCCGATTCTTGCTAAGGCTGTGGTGCGACCCTATGTGGCGTTGAAACCAAGTTCCCTGGATCTGCTGCTGTGGGTTGGCAGAATGTCAGGCATGGCAGTGGTCTGAGTCTGGGGGGAGTCTGGCAGACCCTCTGAAGAAGCTTGGTTCGGCTCCACACCTGCAGTTTGCAAGAGAGGTGTAGAAGGAGCCTTGCCATCTGTAAATGTCTGTTCTGGAGCCACAATTGCGGTTGGGGGCACCATGGTAGTGTCCAAATCCCCAATCCTGCGCCTAAGCTGGTCTATGTGCTGGTGCCACAAATGTCCGTATTCGAGTGCCACCTGGTACAAGCAAGGTCCAGTGACTCCCACTACTGTGGCTGGCACCCAAAGGGGTTAGCTGCATGGCATGGCTGTGGCTGGTCTGGGGAGGCTGCCATCTTCTTGCGCAGCTGGGGGACGCTATGGTCACCAAGCACCACCCATCTCCAGCAATAATGGACCTTACAGGTATTGAGCGGGCAGTGCCCACAAGTCCAATCAGGGGCAGAGGCTGCCAGGCTGCCCCTAGCCTGTTTACGGGGGTGGCCAGGTATAGGCTGTCCTCTTGGCTGACGATCCAGGGATTTTCTCACCCACTCAGTATGTTATGGGCCCTCCCAGTGGGGTAGTGGGTGAGTTAGCTTATGGACCTTGCTGTGGTTTATTCAATTGCTATATTTGGAGCCAGGAATGAATTTTCTCCTGCCAGCAAATTGGCTGGATTACAGGTTTTCACCTACCTCATAACAACCATCACAACTTTGGCAGATAAGGCATTGAGCTGGATTACACAACTTGACTTGAAGGAAGGCAGCTCTGGCTCTCCACTTTTGCCTCCTCCCTGTTTTGCTCTAGGACATGGGTAGGCAAACTAAGGCCCGGGGACTGGATCCGGCCCAGTTGCCTTCTGGATCCAGCCCATGGATGGTCCGGGAATCGCTGCATGGATCTGATCATTCAGGCTGTGCCAGCGTGAGCATTCAGCGCCGCCGCCGCCTTCCTCCCTCCTCCTAGCTTATGCCCGCCCTGCCTAGAGCCGAGAGGAAGGGGGGTGGGCTTTGATGGTGCCAGCAGCAGCGTGATCACTCTAGCAGGCGCCATTTTAAGCAAGCTCAATTCAGGCTTTGTTGCTGCCAGCCCCTCTCCAGAGCCCTTTCGCGCACCACTCATCATTCCACCACCGCCAACGCCTGCTGCTCGCAAGACACAGGTAAACAGCCACCGGGGCTCGTCCAGTGCTGCGGAGAAGGGAAGGTAGAGTCGGGGGTGGCTTACCTGAGTAGAATGTGTCCTTTTACAGTGGTACTTCAGGTTACAGATGCTTCAGGTTACAGACTCCGCTAACCCAGAAATAGTACCTCAGGTTAAGAACTTTGCTTCAGGGTGAGAACAGAAATTGCGCGGTGGCGGTGTCAGCAGCAGGAGGCCCCATTAGCTAAAGTGGTACCTCAGGTAAAGAACAGTTTCAGGTTAAGAACGGACCTCCAGAACGAATTAAGTTCTTAACCCGAGGTACCACTGTATTTAAAATGCATCTCTGAGTTATTTGTGGGGCCTGCCTGGTGCTCTTGCATAGAATGCTGTGTCCTTTTATTTAAAATGCATCTCTGAGTTATTTGTGGGAATTAGTTCATCCCCCCCAAAAAAACATAGTCTGGCCCACCATAAGGTCTGAGGGACAGTGGACTGGCCCCCCACTGAAAAAGTTTGCCAACCCCTGCTCTAGGAAGTACCAAGACGATCCTTCTTCAGATGAAGGCCTTACAGGTCAGGTGGCAGGGAGCAGACTCACACCTCTACTATTTGCCACTGCTACATAAATGCTCTTGGGAAGTTCATGCAGTACTCAGAGCAAATGATCCTCCATTCCTCCCATCCCAGCAGTGTCCCTTGCTCTGCCAGCAGGTTGCAGCACTCCAGAATCAAAATTGATGGTGTCTGAAAACTGTTGAAAAAATTGACTTCCTTCTATAACTGTTTCTTTCTAGTAATTTTATCCATTCTCATAATGTCCTAGATCTTTCTCTTCCAATAATCAATTGTTGATACAACAAGTCAATCCTACTAGTCGTGGCAATCAAACTTGGAGTTGTTAGAATCAGAGTAACATAATTCATTTGTGCTTCAAATGAAATTGAACTCTGTGATTTATCCAATATTTTGATTTATTTTTCCCTAATAACCCTTAATTAAACTGCAATCACAATATGGGCAAAAGTGTCCTTACATCTCTTGCATGTTCCATATTCATTGTTGGAAACATTATACATAATTTACCGTATTTTTCGCACCATAGGACGCACTTTTTCCCTCCTAAAAAGCAAGGGAAAATGTGTGTGCGTCCTATGGAGCGAATGCAGGCTTTCGCTGAAGCCTGGAGAGTGACAGGGGTCGGTGCGCACCGACCCCTCTCACTCTCCAGGCTTCAGGAAGCTATCCGCTAGCCGTGGGAGACCCAGCTCTCCCAGGGCTAGCGGAGCGCTGCATTAATCCCGAAGCTTGGGGCGTGTGGAGCTCAGCGCGCCCCAAGCTTCTGGGTGCCGGCAAGGTCTCGCTAGCCCTGGGAGAGCCCCGCGACGTCGCGGGGCTCTCCCAGGGCTAGCGAAGCGCCGCGCTAATCCCGAAGCTTGGGGCGTGCGGAGCTCAGCGCGCCCCAAGCTTCTGGGTGCCGGCAAGGTCTCGCTAGCCTTGGGAGAGCCCCGCGACGTCGCGGGGCTCTCCCAGGGCTAGTGAAGCGCCGCGCTAATCCCGAAGCTTGGGGCGTGCGGAGCTCAGCGCGCCCCAAGCTTCTGGGTGCCGGCAAGGTCTCGCTAGCCCTGGGAGAGCCCCGCGACATCGCGGGGCTCTCCCAGGGATAGCGAAGCGCCGCGCTAATCCCGAAGCTTGGGGCGTGCGGAGCTCAGCGCGCCCCAAGCTTCTGGGTGCCGGCAAGGTCTCGCTAGCCCTGGGAGAGCCCCGCGACGTCGCGGGGCTCTCCCAGGGCTAGCGAAGCGCCGCGCTAATCCCAAAGCTTGGGGCGTGCGGAGCTCAGCGCGCCCCAAGCTTCTGGGTGCCGGCAAGGTCTCGCTAGCCCTGGGAGAGCCCCGCGACGTCGCGGGGCTCTCCCAGGGCTAGCGAAGCGCCGCGCTAATCCCAAAGCTTGGGGCGTGCGGAGCTCAGCGCGCCCCAAGCTTCTGGGTGCCGGCAAGGTCTCGCTAGCCCTGGGAGAGCCCCGCGACGTCGCAGGGCTCTCCCAGGGCTAGCGAAGCGGCGCGCTAATCCCGAAGCTTGGGGCATGCGGAGCTCAGCGCGCCCCAAGCTTCTGGGCGCCAGCAAGGTCTCCGCTAGGCTAGCGGAGACCTTGCCGGCGCCCAGAAGCTTGGGGCGCGCTGAGCTCCGCACGCCCCAAGCTTCGGGATTAGCGCGGCGCTAGCCGTGTCTAGGCTGCAGATAGCAGCCTGCTTCCCGGAGCGTCGGGCGCCCTGAAAGCAGAGCTCCAGGCGCTTCGGGAACACACCCGCAGCGTGGGGAGCCTTGCAGGAGTTCCCCACAGGGCTCCCCACGCTGCGGATAGCAGCCTGCTGCCTGGCGGGTGGGGCGCCCTGAAGCAGAGCGCCCCTCGCGCCAGGCAGACATCCGCAGAGTGGGGAGCCTTGCAGGAGTTCCCCACAGGGCTCCCCATGCTGCGGATAGCAGCCTGCTGCCTGGCGGGTGGGGCGCCCTGAAGCAGAGCGCCCCTCGCGCCAGGCAGACATCAGCCAGCCCCACAAGCTTGGGGGACAGCAGGGAGGCGCAGCGCCACTATCCCGCTGTTCCTCGACCTGGTTCGGTTTCCCTGACCTGCTTTTGGGGGGGAAATAAAGGGGAATTTTTTTCCTTTATTTCCCCCCAAAAAAACTAGGTGCGTCCTATCTTCCGGTGCGTCCAATCGTGCGAAAAATACGGTACCTAGCATGCAATACTGTATTTGTATTAAAAAATAAATCAAGATTCCCTTTGGTGTGCATTTATTATTATTTTCACTATATGTTTACACATATAGTCTTATTCTTCTTCTGTGACAGTCAGAAACTTCATTCCACTTCTATTTTACCATATCTATGCCAGTATTATGTAAGCTTTTATATAGGCCAGATGATAGACCTTTTTTTCTGTCTAGAGTAATAAATCTTATGCTGTGAGATTTCTCCTCAAAGTCTACTTCTTTTATAGCAGAAATGGAGAACTGGATCTGGCAAGTCACCAGATAATTTTCTGTCTACAACTGTGTGTGTGTGTGTGTGTGTGTGTGTGTGTGTGTGTGTGAGAGAGAGAGAGAGAGAGAGAGAGAGAGAGAGAGAGAGAGAAGGCATGGCCACACTCACTACCCCTGGATGGCTGACCAACAGCCAAATACGGGCTTCTGGCCAAATAAATAAATAAAAATGAACCACCCACACTAGGACAACAAAGGCAGTTTCAGCTTCAAAACTAGACCTAAAGCCCCATTGGAAACAGTCTAAGTAATCAGTTCTGCCCAATAAAATAGAGCAAAGAACCACACAAGTGGTTGAACAAGTGAAGTCTTCCCTGCATCATCACAGAGAGCAAGTCTATAGCCTCCCAATAGCTTGTTGTTTAATAACACTGACATGGGAAGAGTGGGGGTGGGGTAGGGTTCCCATCCTAGCAGGGGGAAATGTGGAGTGAAGCCAAAACTCACATTTAGGGGAGGCATAGAACTGTGGGTGAAAGTGTAATTTCCTTTTTAAAAAGTATTAATGTTCCTTTGGACCACATCAGCAAGGTCGAGAGGGGGGCATTGTTGCCTGGGCAGCCCAGGACCTCTAGACACACCTGCGCATATGGAGGAGAGGTCACAGCAAGGAAACACTTCATCCCATTGCTCTCCATAGTCTCTAGCAACTTCCACATATTTAACTTACCGGTATGTACAGCTTTAAAGTGCTTGGCAATTTTTTTAAAAAATGAAACATTCAAAAGGGGGGACTATTTGTGATTTTCAGATGTGATTCCTGGAACATAATCCCTCTGGAAGTTGAAGACTACCTGTATATTAGAACTGATATGACTTCATGCTGGGATAAAAGGTAAAGGTACCCCTGCCCGTACGGGCCAGTCTTGACAGACTCTAGGGTTGTGCGCCCATCTCACTCAAGAGGCCGGGGGCCAGCGCTGTCCGGAGACACTTCCGGGTCACGTGGCCAGCGTGACATCGCTGCTCTGGCGAGCCAGAGCCGCACACGGAAACGCCGTTTACCTTCCCGCTATAAAGCGGTCCCTATTTATCTACTTGCACCCGGGGGTGCTTTCGAACTGCTAGGTTGGCAGGCGCTGGGACCGAGCAACGGGAGCGCACCCCGCTGCGGGGATTCGAACTGCTGACCTTTCGATCGGCAAGCCCTAGGCGCTGAGGCTTTTACCCACAGCGCCACCCGCGTCCCTGCTCATGCTGGGATAACCATGTGCAAAACAGAACAGGAATTGTGCATCCCGTCAGCAGCCCTTTCCCATCTTGTTTTGGGTGCTATACCGCACAGCAGGTTTAGTGAGTTTCCCAGGGAGACGAAAGGACACCCCTCCACTCCTAGTTCTTTTCCTGGTCCCTGTCCTGTTCTCGCCCTCCAACTGAAAATGGACCCAGAGATGGAAAGATGCATGTCGGGGTATTCTGTGGTCATTTGCTTGCTCTTCCTCTTGAAGTCTGGCTCCAGCCGGTTTCGTTGCTGGCAGAAGTCAATAGGGAGGCAAACAGTTGATTCCATTGGCGGGGAAACACTTCCTCCCACCTCCAAAACTTGAACCCAATAGGTGTGGTATTTAGCACTGAGGGAGGATTTAACCCACAACTGGAGAGTGACCAAGATGGGTTTAACTCTGCATGTCCTCCATTTCCATACATTTATTAACAAAGGTGCTGCAATCTCCTTTCTGTCTCAGTAGCTACTATGGAGAAATTATTTTAATGATTGAAGTATACCCTGTGGAAGATTTCCCAAATTTGTTTCGATGCCGTGTAGATGCCTGCATATGAGACTTAACATGTGTACATGTGCTAGCCTTGGAAGAAGACACTTTGCGTTTGCCCCTCTAGCTTTTTAAATTGTCAAGTCAGGTTTGCGGAGAAGCCGCCGCCACCTTTTCCTCACTGCCTCCCCCTGGGGAGGGAAAACACATTTAGGCACAACTCGGCCTCTTCGAAAAGCCCACTGCAAACCGAAGCATTCATCTGGCCATCTAGCACGGGGAATAAATTGGGTGGAAACAGTCATGTGACAAAGACACATGAGAACAGAAGCAGCGAAGCAGGCTGGGAAGTGATGGGACTGCACAATCATTTGGGCCGACTAAAGTTATTCAGACCTAACTGTTGAGTCACTTGGGCATGTGGCTTAGCAGCCAGTTTCTCTTTGTGCTCTCTGTAAGATTTCATAGAATCATAGAATCATAGAATCATAGAATCATAGAGTTGGAAGAGACCACAAGGGCCATCGAGTCCAACCCCCTGCCAAGCAGGAAACACCATCAGAGCACTCCTGACATATGGTTGTCAAGCCTCTGCTTAAAGACCTCCAAAGAAGGAGACTCCACCACACTCCTTGGCAGCAAATTCCACTGTCGAACAGCTCTTACTGTCAGGAAGTTCTTCCTAATGTTTAGGTGGAATCTTCTTTCTTGTAGTTTGGATCCATTGCTCCGTGTCCGCTTCTCTGGGGCAGCAGAAAACAACCTTTCTCCCTCCTCTATGTGACATCCTTTTATATATTTGAACATGGCTATCATATCACCCCTTAACCTCCTCTTCTCCAGGCTAAACATGCCCAGCTCCCTTAGCCGTTCCTCATAAGGCATCATTTCCAGGCCTTTGACCATTTTGGTTGCCCTCCTCTGGACACGTTCCAGTTTGTCAGTGTCCTTCTTGAACTGTGGTGCCCAGAACTGGACACAGTACTCCAGGTGAGGTCTGACCAGAGCAGAATACAGTGGCACTATTACTTCCCTTGATCTAGATGCTATACTCCTATTGATGAGGCCCAGAATTGCATTGGCTTTTTTAGCTGCCGCGTCACACTGTTGGCTCATGTCAAGTTTGTGGTCAACCAAGACTCCTAGATCCTTTTCACATGTACTACTCTCAAGCCAGGTGTCACCCATCTTGTATTTGTGCCTCTCATTTTTTTTGCCCAAGTGCAATACTTTACATTTCTCCCTGTTAAAATTCATCTTGTTTGTTTTGGCCCAGTTCTCTAATCTGTCAAGGTCGTTTTGAAGTGTGATCCTGTCCTCTGGGGTGTTAGCCACCCCTCCCAGTTTGGTGTCATCTGCAAATTTGATCAGGATGCCCTTGAGTCCATCATCCAAGTCGTTGATAAAGATGTTGAATAAGACCGGGCCCAAGACAGAACCCTGTGGCACCCCACTAGTCACTCTTCTCCAGGATGAAGAGGAACCATTGATGAGCACCCTTTGGGTTCGGTCAGTCAGCCAGTTACAAATCCACTGAGTGGTAGCATAGTCAAGACCGCATTTTACCAGCTTCTTTACAAGAATATCATGGGGCACCTTGTCAAATGCCTTGCTGAAATCAAGGTAGACTACATCCACTGCGTTCCCTTCATCTACCAGGCTTGTAATTCTGTCAAAAAACGAGATCAGGTTAGTCTGACATGACTTATTTTTCAGAAATCCATGCTGACTATTGGTGATCACAGATTTCAGCAGTCTGTCTGCCTCAGCTGTGAGCAGAGCAGTACAGTGGTACCTCGCAAGACGAACGCCTCGCAAGACGGAAAACCCGCTAGACGAAAGGGTTTTCTGTTTTGGAGGTGCTTCGCAAAACGAATTTCCCTATGGGCTTGCTTCGCAAGACGACAGCCCATAGGGAAATCTCCGGGACAGCGGGGAAGCGCAGCGCGTCTTCCCCGCTGTCCTTGGACCTCCTCCGAAGCCTGGCGGTGGGGCGGGGACACCTCCTCCCGCCGCCGCCGGGCTTCGGAACGATGCCCCGATGCCGGGCGGGGGGGAGGAACGCGTCCGCCGCCGCCCGCCATCGGGACGATGCCCCGATCCCGGGCGGCGGGGGGGGGAACGCCTCCTCCGCCGCCCGCCATCGGGACGATGCCCCGATCCCGGGCGGCGGGGGGGGGAACGCCTCCTCCGCCGCCCGCCATCGGGACGATGCCCCGATCCCGGGCGGCGGGGGGGGGAACGCCTCCTCCGCCGCCCGCCATCGGGACGATGCCCCGATCCCGGGCGGCGGGGGGGGGGGAACGCCTCCTCCGCCGCCCGCCATCGGGACGATGCCCCGATCCCGGGCGGCGGGGGGGGGGGAACGCCTCCTCCGCCGCCCGCCATCGGGACGATGCCCCGATCCCGGGCGGCGGGGGGGGGGAATGCCTCCTCCGCCGCCCGCCATTGGGACGATGGCCCAATCCCGGGCGGCGGGGGGGGGACGCCTCCGCCGCCGCCCACCATCGGGACAATGCCCCGATCCCGGGCGGTGGGACGGGAACGCCTCCGCCGCCGCCCGCCATCGGGACGATGCCCCGATCCCGGGCGGCGGCGGGGGGGAACGCCTCCGCCGCCGCCGCCGCCCGCCATCGGGACAATGCCCCGATCCCGGGCGGCGGGGGGGAACGCCTCCTCCGCCGCCCGCCATCGGGACGATGCCCCGATCCCGGGCGGCGGGGGGCGGGAACGCTTCCCCCCGCCGCCCGGCATCGGGACGATGCCCCGATCCCGGGCGGCGGGGCGGGAAGCCTGGACGCGCTGATCTCAGCGCGCGCAGGCTTCGGCATGCTGGCACCTGTCCGCAAGCAGCGGCAGCGCTGCCGCTGCTTGCGGAGAGGTCCGCGAAGCCTGGGCCGGACAGCTTTTGAAGGCAGGCGGGGGGAGCAAAGACTTTCGCCCCCCGCCAGCCTTCAGAAGAGGTCCAGGACCTCTTCTGAAGGCCAGCGGGGGGCAAAAGTCTTTGCTCCCCCCTGCCTGCCTTCCCGGGGGCTTTTAAATCGCCCCGGACAGCGGAGAAGTCCTCCGCTGTCCCGGGCGATTTTAAAATGCCGCCCGTCAGCATTTTAAGATCGCCCCGGACAGTGGAGACGTCCTCCGCTGTCCCGGGGTTTTTTTAAAATGCTGGGGGTGGGAAGAAAAGCCCTTGTCCCGACCTGGTCTGAAGGCGGTTTCCATAGGAACGCATTAATTGATTTTCAATGCATTCCTATGGGAAACCGTGCATCGCAAGACGAAAAACTCGCAAGACGAAGAGACTTGCGGAACGAATTAATTTCGTCTTGCGAGGCACCACTGTATGTAATCTCAGTCAAACTGTTTGGAACCATTTTTATAGAGAAGTATATTTTAATTCAGTAAAGATTTTATTCTTTAGAACTCTTTATTATTAATTTACGCTGCGCGTCAGAAACCTGCAGGTGCTCTACCTGGGCCAGGTCCACGCGGCCTGTAGGCCGGTCCTTCCGAGGGCTTCTCGCCACCAGGAAGGGCGCCTGCCTGCCCTCGGCCCCTTCCCGCGTCCCGCTCGCTTCCTCGGGCTCCGCATTCCAAGGGCAGCGCCGCTGCTTCTCGCATCCTCCGCCAACAAGATGGAGCTTTCCCGGACGTTTCCTGTCAGCTTCGATTCTTGCGGCAGCGGGAAGGGGGGGGGGAGGCAGGCAAAGCAAGCGGCTTTGATTCCGCGTTAATCCTGAGGTGCAAAAACGGTTATTGCGGCTCTGGAGGGCCATGAGCTGATTTCAGTGCCCGCTGCTCAGCTGCAGCCAGGAGGAAGCGAGGCGGGCGGCGATCCGCTTCGTCCCTCCACAGCCGGCCTCTCGCTGCTGCTGCTGGCCGAGCTCCGTGGAGAGGCGGCGAAAGAGCAAGCGAGGCGGGCGAGCCACGGCGCTGCCCGCTCCGGACGCCTGGACCGGGAGCAAGCGGAGCCATTTGCTTGCGGAAGACGCATCCCTCGCTGCGCGTCGGCCCGCGAGCGGGAACGAGAAGCACCGTGCCCGCAGGTAAGCCTGGCCGCCGAAGGGAGGCCGGGCAGGTGGGAAAGGGCCCGGCGCGCGGCTGCAGGGGACGAAGAAGCGCCACACGCGGGGGTCTCGCGCTGGGCTCCATCTATTCCGGGCAGCGACGCGCCGGTAGGCTGCGGAGCTGGGAGGGCGGGGCGGCTCAAGCCCGGGTGCACGGTGAAGGTTTCTCCCTGGGGGCAGCCGGCTAGTCAATGTGCGGAGGAAGTAGGAAGCTGGGTTGGGTAGGTGGATGAGAGAGAGAGGGAGGGAGAGGGAGAGATTTGGTGGGCAAATATTGCAATTGCCTCAGGACATGCAGAAGTGAACACTATTGACCACAGCTGGCTGGCTGTCACATGCTCACTGGTGGGTGTTGGCTGAGTATTTCAGACATTCGCAAGGATTGTCAGTGTTCCCGTGTAAATGTAACATTTTGTACATTCGTTGTAGTTGTGCGTATGGATGTGTACAGATTTCTTATAGTGACTATACTAGCATCTGGTGAATTTGCTCATATATGAATGCTGATAATCCCAGCTACATTTTGTGTATATCTGACGTCCCCATGACATGGCATTCACACTGAGACAACATATATCTTAAATTTCCAGACATAAAATTTTACTGGAATTGTCAGCATTCACCATTCAACATTCACCAGATTTCAGAGATCTAATTTAATGCTGCATGTAAAGTAGGAGAATTAGGGCATATGCTAGGCTCAATTAAGTGTTTCTAATAAGTTAACTTTCTAAATAAGTTAAATGTGCTCATGTTCTCCAACTGAAATAAATGCAGTGGGGTGCCAGAGTGGAGGGAGGAACAGCAATATTCCTGGAGCAGGTCAGGTTAATGATCCAGCAGCAGCAGCTACTGGAGCAGTGAGGCCAGATGTTTGACAAAATGCTCCTGCAGCAAAGCCAGCAACAGATGGAACAGCAGAACCAGTGGTTCAGTGAAATGAAGCAAATGCAAGCAGAGTGTGTGAGAAAACTCCTTGGAGAGAAAAGTGTGACTCCATGCGAGGTGGGAGCCTGGCCTGATGAGATGCACTTGGTAAGCTGAAGACAATGCCTTGTAGAAGGGCGAGTTGGCTGGAGCTGCTTTGGGCTCTGACATGTGTGCTGCCTCTGAGCTAAGACTTGTCAAAAAGGAAGCTGCTTTATATCAGGGCAGACGTTTTGGCTCAGTATTGTCTTGTACTAACTGGCAGCCGCTCTCCAGGGCGACAGGGCTCTTTCTCACCTCTATTTGAACATGCCAGAAAAAGACCTTTGGTCCTTCTGCATGCAAAGCATGTGCAAACCACTGAGCTGTGGCCCTGTTACACTAAGCCTTGTCTTTTGGCCGGCTCTCTCTGGAGACAGCAGTTACTTTTCCCTCACCATCCAGAGCTCCAGATTCCCTTTGTGTCTGCTTCTTGCTCCGCTGTAGCCTGTAAGATTTGAGAGGGTATTGTCTTGAGCCTTTGGACAAATTGGGCTTTTAAATATTTTTTGCTGATCTACATTAAGAGTAAATGAGCTTTTAAAAAACACTAAGGAGTCTTTACAATATAGCAAACTGGAGCTGCCAGTCAAGTAGTGTCCCATCTCAATTAGACAAATGTTGCATACTTTATTTGAAGGAACATTTCTAACCCCTCTTACTTAAAGAATACCAGCCTTTCAGAGCTAGGTAAATGTTATGAAAAGTGAGAAGAAAGCAGATGAAAAGTATATGTTTTAGCTATTTGGTGACTTTCTGGTTTCTGTTTGCTTGTTCCCACACTCTTGTTTAAAGATTTCTTCCTTTAGCTAGAAGTTTCTAGGATTGCCAGTTACCAAGATTAAATGTATATTTTTCACCTTCCTCCCTTAGATGCTTAGGTTGCTTTCCTTTCCCCATGCAAGTCAAGGGTATTAAATGACCTGCCTCCATTCTCGGTAAATCATAACCGTGGCTTATGTAAATCCACCACTTTTGTAAAGCCACTTATTTATTTTCATTTATTGATTTCAGCTCTTTTATGCCACTTAATTGCTGAAGTTTCTAGGTAGTGTACAAAAGATTGCATGAAGTTTTCTATTACTAAAAACAGAAAATGTACCTGGCCTATGTAAATCCACCTCTTTTGTAAAGCCACTTATTTATTTTGTAAATCCACTTATTTTAATTTATTGATTTCAGCTTTTTTACACCACTTAATTGCTGAAGTTTCTAGGTAGTATACAAAAAGATTGCATGAAGTTTTCTGTTAATAAAAACAGAAAATGTACCAGCTGAAATAGAAGGATCTTCATCATTGCTTATTGTTGATTGTTTTCCCTCCCAGTGTTGGTTTAAGTTTGTAATTTGGTTAAAAGGGAAAAATACTGAATATGGCAAAATAATAAAAATGTTTTTAGCTATTCCTTTCAGCTTTCTGTCTCCAGATTTGATAAGCACCCCCTTTAGACCCTCTGTTTGTATGTGTCAGAGCTGCCCTAGGTCCCAGCTCACAAAGGACCAACGCCAGATCGTTGTTATATGAAACAGTCTTTATTTAAGCTCAGCTTCGCTTTTACATCCGTGGTGCGCAGCTCTACGTCTCAAACTCTAGACCGCCGAAGCTCCGTCTGAGTCTCCTCCCCCCATACACCAGTTTAAGACTCTAGCCTTGCTCCACCTCTTCCTTTGCTCTTTCCTCCTCTGGGTCCGCCTGTCCGCTGGGGTCTTGCCCATCCTAGACTCTTCTGACGCTGAGTCTCCTGATTCTTCCCCCTCCCTCTGGCGGGCTTTAGGACCTGGTTCCCACTCCGGGTCGTCAGCTGTCCCGCGCGCCTGTACATTTGAACTTGGCGCGCGCGCCCAGCCTGACACCTTCCGCCTGACCGTTACACTGCTCCTGTCGCTACTTTCCCCTCTGGGGATGCTAACTGGGTCTGACTTCCCCTCCATTCCCTCACTCTCTGACAGGGGCGTGGCCAGCCCTGACTCCTCTTCTCTCCCTGCTGGAGCGGACGCTGGCTCTGACCCAAGGGACTCTTCCCCCCCACTACGCTCTGGTGGGGAAGCTGGTCCTGATCTCCCGCTACTACTTTGGGAGTCTCCGCTGGCCCCTTGCTTCTGGTGCGTCCCCCCTGGGACCCCCCTTTCCCTGGCCGTCAGCGCCCCCTTCTGGGAATCTTCTGATTCACTGGAGAGGCTTATGGAATCTCTCGGGTCACTGTCATTCTCTCCTCCGCTACCCTCAGATTCCTCCCCTTTGCTCTCCATTTCCTCTCTCCCCTGTGGCTCAGCTCCTGAGCCCCTGACAGTATGGAAAGCGGGGAAATACGTATGGTAAAAAGGAGGATTCCCTGGATGCGATTCTTAGATCCAGGATTGAGGCAAGTACTCTTTGGTGAGAGAGCCCCAGCAGAGATTTGAACTCACAAAAAATGCTGTGAAGTAAAGCATGGAAATATAGGCTGTTAGACCTTTAAAATATCCCTGTCTAAGTTTCTTCCAAAGCTCCCCTCTTCCCATAGCATAGAAAGAGACCACACATTTGGTAAGTTAGAAATGGTTTACTTACAAATTCTTCAAAGGGCAGATTCATATGCTTTTCTATACAGCAGAAAGAAAAGTCAGGCAATGCATCTTAGTTTAAAAAATGGTAACAGTTTCTAAATTATTTGTATAGAAACACAAAGATGACTTGCTGAAGCCACACAGTCTAAACTTGGAGCATCCAGCACAGACATCCTTACTGGTCAGGTTCGCATAGTGCAGACTGTTAGTATTTCATGTATCTGATGATGCAGATACGATTGGTGTAATTCACATGCCTGTCTGGGAAGACTGTGGGAACGTAAGACAGCCTTATCTCTCTTCCGTTGTCTGTACTGTTGGACTGTACTTTTGCTTTTACTTTGTTCTGTTCTCTCTCAGAGCTGATGAGAGAGGGCGCCATGGTGCTTTGTCTGTACATAGTGTGTACATAAATACGTAGATTAGCTCTATGATGTCTCACGCTTCTTGCTGTGTAATACTAGAAGATTGGTGTGCATATATGTGGGATGTGAAACACAGAGCAGTCAAGTACAACATCCCTAGAGTGGACATAAAAAGGGGGTGTCTGGACCAGTCAGTTGGATCTTCCTGTTTCCTCCTAGGCTGGGACAGACTTCCTCTACATGTGACCAGAGGTGGGTGTGACCTCACCTATGCAGGTAACAAAATACCTCAGCGGAGGCCGCCATCCTTCTCTGTGGCTACATTCATCGAAGAAGCAACATCTGCCTAGCCTAAGATGCTCTCTTGGCTTCCAGCCAAGAGAGGACAAAGGAGCTGTCTGCTTATGGGATAGTTTCCAGGTGTATATTACTTTTGTAACTTAAGTCTGCCTTTTGGGATCCATTTGTGAACAGAATGTGTGAGTGAACTCTTTTTATACTTTTATAGAAGACTGTGTTGTGTCTATATTTTTATGAGGGACTAAAGGGGAAATTACCAAACGAAACTTATTTTAGAGGCTTTAGTGAGCCTGAGCAAACGCATCCGCTGTGCAAGTTCAAAAAGGGGAATTTTACTCTGCTAAATTGTAGAACTTGTTAACACAAGTTGGAAAGGATATAATCAAACAATATATCCTCTCCTGCATCCCTGAACAATCCCACAATATACCATCTGGTATATGTCACTGGGTGCAATGGAGAAGAAGGGAAATGCCTTTTCCAGAGCTGTGCATACCGGAGGACACTCGGACAGTGGGGGCTGCAGGAGCACCCCAGGGCGTTTTCCAGCGTGTTGATCGCGATTGACTTGTCAGTCACCGGATGGATTTTGGTTGATCGCACTATGGCCAGGCAGGCTTTGCTCCTCCCTCACAGCTGGGGCTCAGCTGTGGGAGGGAGGGAACTGCACCTCCATTTTCACCATCCCATGAGCTCCAGAACACGGGCCTCTCTCTTCGCTCTACTAAGGAAGCCACCCTCAGCTGGGCAGCCCTCACTGGGTGTTGCATGGCCATGCTAATGTGGCTCGGAGAGGGTGCAGCGGTCCCCAAAGGAAAGTGGGGTGCAGGGTTGTGAGGCTGGATAAAAGGAGAGCCCCTTTCCTTCCTCCTCCATACAGAGCAGCCTGTGGCTTAATCAGCTGTAGCCTCTGTTTGGGCATTATGTGGAAGAAGGCGATGGAATCGACCGCAAATCCATGCTAAGGAAAGAAAGGGGTTTTTCCTGGTCACCAACAATCCCTTACACCTCACCCCTAAAGTGAAGAAGTTGAAGAAGGACAATGGGAGAGTGTTCCAGTTTTTGATACTGGATAGTAAATCACAGCTTGCTTGAAGTTGGACATGCCTGATAGTGGATGAAAAAAAGAAGAAATAGTTTGGTAACTCTTCCTCCAAAGGTGAGGGTCAGTGGTCTAGCTAAGCCTTGCAGGACAGTTTTCTTTTTGGTCTGAACCCCTACATGCATTAATTAGAGTTAAGCTTATTGGTTATATGAGGCTGATTTATCCCACACCCAGTGCATATTATCTGTCAAGCAAATATTCACAAGCTACATCTTTTTGTTGCTGTGAGTTGGCATTCTTTTTTGGTGGTGGTGCTTTGTGTGTGTGTGTCATGCAAAACTTAAAAACATAAAACTTAAAAAACAAAACAAAATGAAAGGATAATTAATAAAATCAAAGTTGGAGACAATATAATAAGCAATCTTAAGGAAATTGCAAATAGCTTCATGGAATTTTATAAAGAACTGGATTATGCTGTATTATTTTACTGTTGTTAGCCACTCTGAGCCCGGCTTCGGCTGGGGAGGGCAGGATATAAATAAAAATTTATTATTATTTATTATTATTATTAAAGAAGGAAGAGAAACACCTGAAGAGATAAAAGAATACCTGGATCAAAATAACTTACCAAAAATTTCTTTTGACCAAACTAAAATATTGAATGCTCCCATCACAGCCCTAGAAGTCCAACGAGCAATAAAGAAATCTAAACTAGGAAAAACACCTGGACTAGATGGCCTACCGGCAATTTATTATAAAAAATTAGAAGAGGTGTTATTTGAGTCATTAAAGACTACAATGAATATTTTAAAATGGTAAATTACCATTTCATGGATGAAAAGTTATATAAGCCTGATTCCAAAACAGAGAACAGATTTAACATTGGTTTCCAATTACAGGCCAATATCACTCTTAAATAATGATTATAAATTATATGCTAATATCCTTTCTGAAAGAATGAAGACCATCCTCCAAACCATTATTCACAAAGACCAAGCTGGCTTTCTCCCTGGCCGCTTAATGCAAAACAACATTGGAAACATCATAAACTTGCTGGAATATTTCGAGACACGATTTGATAAGCCAACTATATTTATGTCGGTAGATGTGAAGAAAGCGTTCAATAATATTTCTTGGAGATTTATGACAACCATGATACAACAAATGGAATTTGGGGATTTATTTTGTAAAGGAATTCAGGCTATCTATACAAAACAAAAGGCAAGAAAAATCATATAACTGAGGAATATGAAATAAGGGACCATACAGGGCTGTCCTCTCTCTCTGTTAATATTCATATTAGTGATAGAAGTTTTAAATAAGAAAATAAGAGAGGAAAAAAATATTAAAGGTATAACATTGGGAAATAAAATATACAAACTAGGGGCATTTGCAGGTGATCTTATTATCACAACTGAAAACCCGAAAGAGGGCCTCAATAAAACTTTGGAAATAATTAACAATTATGGGAAAGTAGTGGGGTTTAAATTAAACAGTGACAAAACAAAACTTATGGCTAAGAACCTTACCGCCCAAGAGAAAAATGAAATTGAAAGGTCAATACACTTGAATTTTGCCAAAAAATAAAATACCTTGGAATCTGGTTAACACCGAAAAATATTAACCTCTATCAAGATAACTATATCATGACATGGTCCGAAGTCAAAGGAAATAAGGAGATCTGGAGTAGATTGAAATTGTCATTTTGGGGATCGGCTAATAAAATGAATGCCAAAGATGCTCTTTCTTTTTCAAACCATTCCAGTCATAGGGGGGACAGGCTGCATTACAAAGCGGCAGAGGGAAATATCTAAATTCCTCTGGCAAGGATGTCAGGGAACTGCCATCGGAGCCTAGAGAGGAGGTAAGGCTCCTCAACGATGCAGGAGAAAGGACCAGCAGGGGGAGAGAGAACACTTCCTTTGAGGAAGGAAATAGGAGTAACACCAGGAAGCAAGGGGGAACTGCGGAGAGAGGGCTCCAAGACTCTTCCACGGAGACCAGCAGGGAGAGCACAGGACGTCCGTTGGGCACACCCACCCTGCACAGGAGACTTCCACACAGGGAGGCGAGGAGGAGACTTGGTGTCAAGGAGTTTCTATGTTGGAAGAAGTTCAGGAAACGCCCACTGACGGATTCTGCCAGCGACTGACACAGCCATGGAGAAAGGGCTGTCCAGCCAGGGAAAGGTTTAGCCAGGCTACGTTGCCTAGAACAGTAGCACCCTTTATGCACAAGCAACCCCCAACAACCTTTACAAAGGACAGAGACCTAGAATAAAACATACACTGCCTATTGACATTAAAGGGGGGGGGGGGGGATTTGGTCTGCCCGATTTAAAACTTTACTATGAAGCAGCCTGTCTCTTTTGGATTAGTATTTACTTAAGAACACAGATGTATTGGATTTGGAAGGACATGACAACCGCTTCGGTTGGCATGCATATTTAAATTATGATAAGACCAAAATACATAAAGGCTTTATAAACCATATAGTAAGAAATGTGTTGTGTAAGGTTTGGGCAAAATATAAAGGCTTGTTGGAACCCCAAACCCCAAGATGGATATCTCCTTTGTTAAAGGTTGTTAAGAAGAAGAATATAAAATGAATATAAAATGAAGCTGGTTGCCGTATAACTCTTTATTAATAGAGGAAGGTAATCAATTAAAGCTTAAGAACTATGATGAAATCAAAGATCAGCTCTCGGGATGGCTATAGTATCACCAACTCTTTGAGACATTTAAACAAGACAAAAAATCCGGTTTCGCCACTGAGCCCTTTAAACATTTGTCTCGAACAAATGTTGGTGGTGCGGGAAAGTGAAGGAAATATGTATCATATGTGGTGGACATGCAGGAAAATTAAAGAGTTTTGGAATCTCATTTATGATGAGATGAAAAGATCTTTAAATTAACAATCTTTAAAAAAAAAACCCAGAAGCTTTCTTGCTTGGAATTCTAGGCAGAGAGATACCGAAAAATGTAAAAGAAAATTTCCTATATGCAACAGCCGCCACCCAAATGTTAATTGCAATGAACTGGAAAGGGGGAAAGGTTCCAACACTTGCAAAATGGCAGAATAAATTACTAGATATGCAGAAATGGCACAATTGACTGAGAGGTAATACAAAACAATCATTTATTCAAAAATGGGATATGTTTGAGAGATATTTACAAAACCACAATGGCGGTATGATATCTATGGCAGCGTTTGAATGACCCCTGTGTAAATTAATAATAAAGAAATAAGGAAAATTCGTACAATATTTTGCAAGAAAGTATTAGAAAATATAGAAAGATTAAGGTAATAATTATAAGTACATTCGCTATCAGAATTGTTAAATACATTGGGAGTTGATGGGAAGTCTATTACATTTCTAAGAACGTAAGACGAAAGAGACTATAAGAATGAATCAACCTATATTTGCAAATTTGTATAAGATTACTTACACAAGATTGGTTTTTTATTTATTTAAGATTGTTTTTGTTTTTATGAATTTCAATAAAGAATTATGATGTTGGGAAGAAAGAAAAGCATAAAAGCCTGCAATGAGTCAACACCAAGTCCTAGGTGACAGGTGGAGAAAGTTTTTGAACCTAACAGCTGCTTTCTGTCACAGAGTACCTTCCAGAGACTGTACAACAGTGACAAAGAAGGGCAAAAGGGGTGGAACAGGGGATGTGAAGTTTGCATTTCAGCCACACTAAAGTCAAGGAGTTTCTACACATGAACCACATTTCTTCATCCTCGCACTCAAGAGGTATTATTACAGTTCAAAGACACAATCCAACAAAGCAAAGGCATTCAAGGAAGGTGCAAACCAGAGCCAGTGACAGGTGTGACTTGAAGAGAATCCCAAGGGCTGGGTAGAGTGGTCTGTATTTGGCCCCTAGGCCCAAGGATACCTACCCTAAATTGTGGCGCCCTCCCAATTACCCATGCTGATCACTAGAAACAACACATAAACCCATTTTTGTTTCTGTGCCTTAATAGGTAATAAATGTACTTCTGATTGGCCACCCATTCTGGTGGACAAGAGCTCTTTCGCTTTGAAAGGGCATCAGTGCTTTGAAGGTGGGGGGAAACCGCTAGAACGATGTGGTACCCCATAAATAACCTCAGATTGAGTGTTCCAAGGAGCTAGTGTTCCTGCTGGTGCCTGGAGCGACTCCCCTGCTCCCCGGTAAGCTCTTGAAAAGAGCTCCGAGAGCGAGTGGGGTTGGAGACGGGGGCACTTGGGAATAGACTCGCTTCCTTCATCGCACAAAGCTCCAAGTCTGGCGATCGTGAGTGGCCAATTCCTCCAAATAACTTCGATTGGAAAAGAGTGATAAAAATTAACAATTTGGATATCTATTCGGAAAGGATAGGGATTTAAAAACGGAGGTCAATCCCTTCCTCTGATTAAAAGAGAAAACAGCCACAGTAGCCGAAGCCGCAATCTATAAAATACGACCTTTAAAAGACTTTTAAGTTAACCTTTGGATTCCCCCTTCTAGCAGGGGGAAGGGGGGGACCTACTTTTCTGATTTTCTTAATCCCTGCAGAAGACAGTTTGGATTTACGAGGTTTGGAATTGCTCAAGAAAGATGTTAAATTATTTTTGTATGCCACAACGGCCGCCTGAATATTACTTGCTAAAAATTGGAAAACACAAGAACTACCAACAGTGGAAGATTGGCAGACGAAGATGATGGACTTTTCGGAGCTGGCTGACCCAATTGGAAGAATCCGCGACCAGAAAGAAGAGGAGTTTCAAGAGGACTGGAGGAAATTTACTGACTATTTGAATAAATATTGTAATATAAAAAAATTATAAATTACTTGAAAGAAACAAATAGACCTAGGATTAAACTAAGTTATAATTAAATAAGGGACGCAGGTGGCGCTGTGGGTTAAAGCCTCAGCACCTAGGACTTGCCGATCGAAAGGTCGGCGGTTCGAATCCCTGCGGCGGGGTGCGCTCCTGTCGTTCGGTCCCAGCGCCTGCCAACCTAGCAGTTCGAAAGCACCCCCGGGTGCAAGTAGATAAATAGGGACCGCTTACCTGAGGGAAGGTAAACGGTGTTCCGTGTGCTGCGCTGGCTTGCCAGAGCAGCGATGTCACGCTGGCCACGTGACCCGGAAGTGTCTGCGGACAGCACTGGCTCCCGGCCTATAGAGTGAGATGAGCGCACAACCCTAGAGTCTGGCAAGACTGGCCCGTACGGGCAGGGGTACCTTTACCCTTTACCTATAATTAAATAAATGGGATTTAGAATATTAAGAAAAGTGAATAAGATGGACTATAATTGGAAATTGTTTTAGTTTAATAATGATATTGGAAAGCTGTTACTTTTAACTACAAGGAAACTCAGAAGGGAGGGACTAGAGGAAGTCAACCAAGATGTTTAAAAGGTTGGATTTGTAAAGAATTAAGTTTGTTGTTATTGTTTATCTGTTTATTGTTCCTTTTTTCTTCTTTCGGTCATTGATGTATTTTTCTCTCCCCCCCCCCTGTTTTTGTGTGTCATTCTGCTTTGTGGTTTTTGTTATAATTGTGGAAAATCTAATAAATTTTTATATATAAATAAGGTAATAGATGTAAGCACCCTGAACAGAGTCGTGAACACATTGGCAACCAATGTAGCTAATGTAAAGTGCTTGTTGCATCTGTTCAACTGCTGCCTCATTAGCACTTTTTGTATTAGCTGCAATTCACAGATAGTTTTCAAGGGTGGATCCACATATAGCACATTACAATATAGTCTAAACTGGAGGCTACCAGAGGATGAGGGGCCTTGGCCTGGCTATCTCTGTTCAGAAGTGGCTACAGTTGGTGCACCACCTGATGCTGCACATAGGTGTCTCTAGCCATTGAGGCCACAATGATAGTTCAGGGAGTGCTCTCCAGCTGTGCACCTGCTCCTTCTGGGGGACACCAGCCCTGCCAGAAGAGGCAATTGTGTCAACTGCTGGACATGAGGGATCAAGTTATAATAGCTGGAATAGGAACACAAGCAAACATATTCCTAACAAACATTTTTCTTCTTTTTATTTTTCTTTTAACCACACTTTTTATAAATGAAATTCTTCTAATAAATTATTTTTAAAATAAAATATTAATATATACGACTCAGGTAGTTTAGTAACAGCATTCAAGAAGCAGAGTAAATCAGACTAGTATAGCCCTAGCATCATGAGGGGACAGGGAATGCTAACACTTGCAGGGGAGAGGTGAGGATCCACACACCAATCCTACTCATTGCACGGCAACAATCTGAAAGGGGATGGTAAGCATGTCTAGTTCAAGTCATTTTGAAGCCTCCTGGTGACTGGAAGCCCTTCTTCTGACATTTCTGGTAAGATGGGAAGGTTGGGGTGGAGTGTCCCCACAACCCCTACTTGGGTTGGCATTCATTTTGTTCGTTTGGGCCCAGTTCTCCAATCTGTTAAGGTCATTCTGCACCACAGTCATTAAGTGCAGAACCTTACATTTGTCCCTATTGAAATTCATTTGCTGTTAAGGCCATTTTTAATTCTGATTCTGGCTTCTGTGTCATTAGCTACCCCTCCCAGTTTGGTGTCATCTGAAAATTGAGTGAGCATTTCCTCAATTCCTTCACCCAAATCATTTCTAAAGATATTGCACAACAACAGACCCAGGACAGAACTCTGTGGCACCCAGTTTGCCATTTTCTTACAGGATAATTAAGAACCATTAATGAGTACTCTTTGTGTTATGTACTGAAGTTCTCACCCTGGGCCAGCAGAGGGATACCGTAGATAGTTATGCAAATGAAGGATTGAAAGTGACGTTCAGTGATTGGATAGTTTGTATGCAAAGGAAGGATCGAAAGTGACGTTCAGTGATTGGCTAGTTACTGAAAATGGTTACTGTTGCATTCTAGTGGAGCTCTATATAAGCAGGCTGACTGAGCTCCTCAGTTCAGTTCTGTTCCAGCTTACAAATAAAGAGCTGCTTTGGAAGAATCGCTGTGTCATCTGATATGTTCGCCCACAACTTAACACTGGCGACGAGGATGGGATCGATGGACATCAGAGCACAGCCAGATGCAGCCATCCTCTGAACTGAGCTGAATCACTGAGCGAAATCACTGGACAGAACCAATTCAGAGCTGACTGTTCTGGCTAGAGCACTGTGTTCCATCCAACGCCCTTCACGCCAGCATCGGAATCATGGCTTCACTTGTGCCTCTACCGCCATTTGTGCCAGCCTCTGAATCATGGGACTCCTACCTCGCTCGGTTCGACTGCTACCTCCAAGCCAACGAGCTGACAGCAGTATCAAAGGAACGGAAGTGGGGCCAATTCCTCAGCCTCTGTGGGCCTGAGGTGTTTGAGACGGCCCGAGCATTGGTTGCGCCTGAAGCAGTCCAGGCAACACCATGGGACACGATCCAAGATAAGCTCCACAACCACTACGTGCCAAAGCCATCCAAGATTGCTGCCCGCCATGCGTTTTACCATCGGAACCAGGCAGAGGGGGAGTCAATCAACAACTACACCACCGCCCTGCGACAGGCTGCAATGCACTGCGAGTTCCGAGACTTAGACGATGCCCTGATGGATCGAATCGTCTGCGGGGTCCGGGACATCCATCTGCAATGGCGTCTCCTCGCCAAGCCAGACCTCACGCTGCAGAAAGCCATTGAGGAGGCCGTGGCCTCGGAAGCTGCTGAACTCTCCGCCCAGAAGATCCGCAAGGCCAACAGCCCGCGTCTTGCTAGGAAGCCAGTTCCAGTGCATCACGAAGAGGCCAGCAGTGATGAGGCATCCTCCAGTGAAGACGATGATGTGCACCAGACAAAGCGGGAGCGCAGGAAGTTCCAACAGAAGTCCAAGGGCCAACCGGAATGTGCCGGCTGCGGAGGCAACCATTCCCGTGCCAAGTGTCGATTCAGAGATGCCACCTGTTGGACGTGTTCCAGAAGGGGCCACATTGCTAAGGTCTGCCGATCGGCTCCGTCTGACACCCCCCTTCACCAACTCGCAAGTCCAAGTCTTCACTCCAGTCTGCCAAGGAAAGCTGTTTCGCTCTCACCAACTGCCGCTGCCTGTCTGGAACTACGATTGGCCAATCCGACTCGCCTACGCGACGCAAGCTGAACGTCATGGTGCTTATTGAAGGAGCTCCATGTGACATGGAGATCGACACCGGGTCTTCCCTGTCCATTGTGTCCTGGAGCACCATCAAAATACTGGTACCCAGAGTGTCCAAATGGCAACTCGACTCTCACCACGTACACCTGAGAGACTACCAGGGAAATGACATTCCCGTGGTAGGCTTTGGCCGGTTCCGGATCGCCTTCAAGGATTTTTCGGGCCTGCTCCGACTGGTGGTAGTCGAAGGTCAGCGGCCAAGCCTCCTAGGGCTAGACTGGTTTGATGCCCTCGGCCTGGAAGTCACCGGATCAACTGCATCTCTAACACAGAGACTGAGGGTCTGGTCAAAGACTTTGCCGAGGTTTTTGACGGCACTTTGGGGCAATATACAGGTACGCCCATCTCCTTTAGCCTTGATCCACAAGCTAAAGCCACGCCAGGTTCCCTTTGCTCTCAAGGCTAAGGTGGACGAACAACTGGACAAGCTGATCGCCCAAGGAGTTTTGGAGCCGGTTGACCACGCCAAGTGGGAAACCCCCATCATCATGCCTGTCAAGCCAGATGGGTCGGTGAGAATCTGCACCGACTACAAGTGCACGATCAGCAAGGCACTTCAGCAGCACGCTTACCCGGTTCCTGTTGTTCAACACCTGCTGCATTCCTTGGGTGAGGGTCTTTGCTAAGCTAGACCTTGCCCAAGCCTATCAACAACTGCCCGTCAATGATGCCACTGCTGAAGCCCAGACGATTGTCACCCATCGGGCATTCCGTTGCCGCCGTCTGCAGTTCGGGGTGAGTGTGGCTCCTGGCATCTTCCAAAGCCTTATGGAGCGTCTCCTGCAAGGGCTTCCAGGCGTGGTACTGTATTTTGATGATGTCTTGGTGTCCGCAGACTCACACCAGCAGCTGTTCGAATGCCTCCGCGCCGTGCTGACCAGGTTCCAGGAGGCCGGACTCAAGGTAAAGAGGGAGAAGTGCCAGATCGCCGTTCCACAGGTGGAGTTCCTGGGCTATCTTGTCGACGCCTCCGGCCTTCACCCGACCACATCCAAGATCCGCGCTATCCAGCAGGCCCCCATCCCAAAGAACAAGACGGAGTTGCAGGCGTTCCTGGGACTGCTGAACTTTTATAACATGTTCCTGCCCCACAAAGCCACGGTGGCTGAGCCTCTTCACCGCCTCCTCAGCACAAAGACACCTTGGTCCTGGGGACGGCCACCTTCAACGCGGTCAAGGCTCTCCTTTCATTGGACAGTGTGCTGGTACAGTACAGTGAAGCCAGGCCGCTGGTCCTTGCCTGCGACGCTTCACCTTTTGGCATTTGCACTGTCCTTAGTCATCGTTTTCCAGACGGAAGAGAAGCACCGCTCGCCTACTTTTCCAGGACGCTAACTCCAACGGAACGGAATTACAGCCAGCTCGACAAGGAGGCATAGGCACTTGTGGCTGGAGTGAAGAGGTTCCATGAATACCTCTACGGCAGGACTTTCGACCTCATCACTGACCATAAGCCGCTTCTGGGCCTCCTCACTGGTGATCGACCAACTCCACCGGTCCTCTCGCTGCGCATGCTGCGATGGACTGTTTTCCTGGCTGCCTACCACTACGGGTTTGTCCATCACTCGGGGAAATCGATGGGCCATGCTGATGCCCTCAGCCGTTGCCCTCTTCCAACATTTGTGGAAGACCTGGCTCCAGCTTCATCGCTCCTCCTGATTGAGGATCTTCTGGCAACGCCTGTATCGGCTGCCACTGTGGCCTCCGCATCTGCCCAGGATCGCACCATCAGCCGTGTGCTCAACTGGGTGTGGAGGGGGTGGCCCCAAGGGCCTTTTGCATCGGAGTTCCAGCCCTTCGCAACCAGACAACATGAACTCTCGGCTCATCGTGGCTGTCTGCTGTGCAGAGACCGCATCGTGATTCCCCAAAGACTCCATCAACGTGTCCTGGAGGTTCTGCACATTGGCCACCCGGGAATCGTCAAAATGAAGGCGTTGGCTCAGTGTTACGTCTGGTGGCCTAACATGGACGATGCCTTCACTGCCTGGGTTTCTGCCTGTCAAGCATGCCAAGAATCGTGGCCTGCGCCACCGGCAGCTAAGGGACACACCTGGGAGATGCCCAAGACACCCTGGTCGAGGGTGCACATCGATCTGGCCGGCCCCTTTCACGGCCGGACCTTTATGGTAGTGGTAGACGCCTATTCCAAATGGCTGGAGGTGGCCCTGATGCCCTCCACCACTACCGCGGCCGTCCTCCGGGTGCTGCGAGGCCTCTTTGTGACGCATGGGTGTCCTGATGTCCTTGTCTCCGACAATGGACCGCAGTTCACATCAGGCACTTTTGAGCGGTATATTTTGGGACTGGGCATCCGCCATGCCCTAACGGCACCATTTCATCCATCCAGCAACAGGCAAGCAGAGAGAATGGTGCGCTCGGCAAAAGAGGCACTGGCGCGCCTGGACCGGGGAGACTGGCACGAGCGAGTCGCCGAATACTTGTTCATACAACACATCACCCCTCATGCGGCCACAGGGCAGAGTCCTGCTGAACTGCTTATGGGCCGCTGCCTCAGGTCCCCACTCAACCGGCTGCACCCAGACTTTGCCGTGGCCAAACCCCCAGGCTGTGCCAACGCGCCACGGTCATTTGTTCCCAGAAACCAGGTCTTTGCCTGGAACTTTGTGGGGGACATTCCTTGGGTGCCAGCCACAGTAGTGGGAGTCACTGGACCTCGCTCATACCAGGTGGCACTCGAAGATGGACGCTTGTGGCGCCGGCACATAGACCAGCTTAGGCGCAGGGTTGGGGACTTGGACACTACCGTGGTGCCCCCAACTGCGCTCGTGGCTCCGGAACAGACACTTACAGATGGTGAGGCTCCACCTACACCTCTCTCGCAAACTTCCGCCGTGGAGCCAAACCAAGCTGCTTCAGAGGGTCTGCCAGACTTACCACAGACTCAGACCACTGCAGTGCCTGATATTCCAGCAACTCCACTTGCGGAGATTTCACTCACAGCAGCGGATCCAGGGAACTTGGTTTCAACGCCACCTAGGGTCGCACCACAGCCTCAGCAAGAACTGTGTGGCCCCCCAGACTTGGCTACCAGTCCCCGGCGGTCTGGCAGAGTTTCCAAGCACCCAACTTATTCAAAGGACTATGTTGTTGGACATGTATCACTGTTGGTCTAAGTATGTGAAATGTAACCGATATGCTTTTGTGCCTAAGTGAACCATTACGTGTAGTGCTGTATATAAGGAAACCATTATGATCGTAACTAACGCCTTATCTCGGTGGGGAGGGGTGTTATGTACTGAAGTTCTCACCCTGGACCAGCAGGGGGATACTGTAGATAGTTATGCGAATGAAGGATCGAAAGTGACGTTCAGTGATTGGATAGTTTGTATGCAAATGAAGGATCGAAATTGACGTTCAGTGATTGGCTAGTTACTGAAAATGGTTACTGTTGCATTCTAGTGGAGCTCTATATAAGCAGGCTGACTGAGCTCCTCAGTTCAGTTCTGTTCCAGCTTACAAATAAAGAGCTGCTTTGGAAGAATCACTGTGTCGTCTGATATGTTCGCCCACAACTTAACACTTTGGGTTCAGTCAACCAGCTACAAATCCACCTGACAGTTACCTCATCCAGGCCATATCCTACCTGCTTCTCCACAAGAAAATCATAGGGCAGCCCACCCCCTCCCTTAGCATTCTTCTATACCCAAGTGGCCTTCATGTATTCTTTGCAGCATATCTTACTGTAAAACCTTGGGTACAGTATGGTACCCTTGAGCAATATTTAGAATATGGGCTTAGAACTTGCTGGTATGGACAACTCATCCCCATTTCTGCATTTACCTTCTGTGGGGTTTCATCCTGACCTAGGTTTCATGCTGACCACATCTTTTCAGAAATCGTTATCAGTCTTTTGATCAGGTTCAGATGCATTATGTCAGGTACTGGTGCCTCTGTTCTTTCACAATCTGTTGACATGGTATCTGTTATCAGCAGTCCTTTCCCAGGCTTGGAGGCTACAGTTGTAGACGAAAAAAGATGCAACTGGTGGAGGGGTGTCTGATAATCCTTGAAGTGTGATGGAAACTAGTGGTTTGTGATCTGTTTCTTCCAAAATGGGGCCCCCATCAATAAAGACATGGAGCTTTCTGCATCCATAGACTCATGCCCTGGCTTCTTTTTCTGTTGGTGCATATTGACATTCAGTCTTGATGAGTTCCTAAGGTGCATAAGGTTCCCACAACTCCCCACATTGCTGCTATAAAACAGCATCTATGTCATTCTTAGAGGCATATGTGGAGAACTCTGTTGCTCTCTTGCCCCTTCACCTTTATCAGCAGCAGAGAATTTAAACTGCATTTAGTCAAAAGCCATCTCAACATGAGGGGAAAATATGGGAGCACATTTCCAGGAAGTCTATGTAAAGCTTTAAAGCAAAAAAATTCCTTCCAGTAGCACCTTAAAGACCAACTAAGTTAGTTCTTGGTATGAGCTTTCGTGTGCATGCACACTTCTTCAGATACCTGAAGAAGTGTGCATGCACACGAAAGCTCATACCAAGAACTAACTTAGTTGGTCTTTAAGGTGCTACTGGAAGGAATTTTTTTTGTTTTGACTATGGCAGACCAACACGGCTACCTATCTGTAACTGGTGTATGTAAAGCTTTGTGCATCATAATGGATAGGTGCTGCACAACAACCATCATTGTGGTCTGCATATCAATATCATATAATTGCCTGGAAATCTCTGCCCTGGCCCAGTCATAGCCCCTTGCAATTATAGCGGCTGGTGAAAAGCCTAATGCTGAAAATAGCGAACACACCATGACTTCCTAAGAGTTATTCCCTATTTCATATGCCAATAGAACCAAAGGGAAAACCATCTTAAAGACTATCTTTGGCCCATAATAGATTATTGCCTTCTGTAGCAGCATTCTCACTGGGAGGCAAGCTGTTACTAATTGCACAGTAGCTTTAGAGATATACAACAGCCCTGCAGTGTAGTTCACCATTGTACCCCTAGAGCAGGTTGGAGGGCTGTGCTGAAAAACAATAACTTATAGGAGCCCTGCAATGTAAACCCCTGTGAATGTTGCCAATCAAGGGTGCTTTGTACTCTCCCCAATCCTCCATACCTCTCAAGTTTCAGAAAAGGTCAGTATGCTTAAATTACACTCTCAGAGCTCCTCTCAAGCCATATCCAGATTTAATTGAATATAGAAACTTCCTTTGACTTGCATGAAGGCTGATTTTTCAAAAACTAAAACCCAAGGGTCTCCTATTTTTGATGCTAACTGTTGTTTTTTTCAACTTTGTCAGGCTCAGATAACAAGTGCACCAAGGATGCACTGCAATCTTTTGTTGTGAGACCAGTTTTTTACATTGCTTTTAGGTAGATCTAATGTTCCCAGTTTCACTAGAAACTTGGGTGCATGCTGCTGTCTTCAGCATTACCTTCACCTGTAGCCCCCCACAAATCCCTCCCTTCCTTACATGGTTTGCATTAATCATAGTGTAGCACTGTATCTTCACTGGCACTAATACTGGGCTGGGTATGTGTAAGGTGAAGCCCCTTGCATTTCAAAGGTATGTATGAGAGGACCGTTCTTGCCACCATACCTGCAAGACATGTGCCTCTGGTCACAGGCAGTGTCCCCTTTCTCATGGTTGCTGTTATGTACTGAGTTGAATAGGATCCAAACTGCAGCGGTCTGATTGGTCCTAGAACAATAGGCTCCAAAATGCAGCAGTCTGATTGGTCCTAGAACAATGCAGCAGTATGACTGGTCGGCAGGAGCCACCCAATCCAGCTCCAGAAAGAAGTGGATCCACAACCTGATTGGCCTACAGGAGAAATCCGGAATTAGCCAATCACGTGCAGCCCATTGTGTAAATAATATATATAAAGCAGATACTTTGAGGGGACTTCCATTCCCTCCTCACCACTATGAGCTGAATAAAGAGCATGAAATCCACTCTCAACTCTGAGTATATTTCACTGGCGACGAGGATGGGATCCTGCTGAGCTGACCGCCACACATAGCACCGCAGCACCGCCACCTGCCGCACCGCTGCCTCGCACTGTGTATCCAGGCTTCAGCTCCGGGACCCAAGGAACTCAGAATGGCAACCAACAGCAGCTTCTCGCCGTTCAACCCAGCATCCGTAGACTGGGAAGCGTATGCCTCCCGTTTCACCTTCTTTCTAGAAGCCAAAGGGGTCACCGACGAGGAAGATGCCAAGAAAAGGGCAATATTCTTCAGCATCTGCAGAGAGGAGATGTTTGAAATCTCCCGGGCTCTCCTTGCACCTGAAGACGTCGCTACTGTTCCATACAAAACAATATTGGAACAGCTGAAGGGGCACTTTTCTCCACAGCCCTCTGTGGTGGCTCGTCAAAATGCCTTCTACGCAAAGCGGCAAGCCCCTGGGGAAACCATAACTGGGTTTGTGACCTCTCTCCGCCAAGCCGCCCGGTTCTGCAACTTCTCAGAATTGGAGAACATGCTTCGTGACCGCCTCGTCGGTGGCCTGAAGGATGAGAAGCTGCAACGACGCCTCTACGCTAAGAAGGACCTAACGTTCCAGGTCGCCCTGGAGGAGGCCCTGGCAACAAGCTGCCGAGAGGTCGATGCAAGAGGCACGACCAAGCCTGCCGTCCCAACTGAGGGTCCACCATGAAGACCTCACCAACGACTCAGGATCTGACAGGGAGGAGGTGTACAGCAGTGCACTCAAGCAGCGCACAGACCACAGCTGCCTCGACGAGAAGGAGGGAACTGCGAAAGCTGCGGGGAAAGTCACGAGAGGAGGACCTGCCGTTTCCGCAATGCAGAGTGCAGGCAGTGCAGAAAATCGGGACACATCGCCCGGGTGTGTCGGGCTCGGCTCACCTGATGCCAGGCATCAGATGACTGATCCAAGAGCCCCAGGTCCCGGGGCCCAAAGCACCAAGACAACTCGACGGAGCTCACAGACTTCCAGGTATACCAGTTGCCCCACCCCAACGTCGAGAAAATTTATGTAGAGGTACAGATAGAGGGGGGCCTGTGCTGCATGGAACCTGACACGGGTTCAACTCTATCCATAATCTCGGCAAGGACCTTAAGGAAACTGTGTCCTAGTGGGGGTCCCAAACTCAGGCCCGCCCAGAAACGTAAGGTCCCCACAATGGGGGTGGGGACCTTCAGGGTGCAATATCGAGGGCGAACGCGGCAACTGGACTTGCTTGTGGTCAAGGGCCCCTACATTAGCTTACTGGGATTGGCATGGTTTGGACCACTGGGGTTAGCCGTCACCGGGGTGAACCACACTAGTTTACAAGTGGACGTGGACGCCATATGCAAGGAATTTCCGGGGGGGGGGGTTCAATGGGAAATTGGGACAGTATACGCCCCGCCCCCATTGCTCTACAGCTTGACCCCACAGTATGACCTGTCAGGCTCAAGGCCCGCCGGGTCCCATTTGCCCTGAAACCCCATATAGACGAGGAATTGGACCGGCTCATGGGGCAAGGAGTGCTGGAGCCGGTGCCTAATGCCCCCTGGGAAACCCCAATCGTCACACCCGTCAAGCCTAATGGTTCGGTCCGCATCTGCGCAGACTACACATGTACCATAAACAAGGCCCTCATGGCCCACGCATACCCAGTGCCAGTGGTTAGCTATGTCCCTGCCACCCTGGCTGGGTCAAATTTTTTTGGCAAGCTGGACTTGGCCCAAGTACATCAACAGCTGCCAGTAGATGAGGCCACAGCAGAGGCACAGATGATTGTGACACACAGAGGAGCATTCAGGGTAAAGCGGCTGCAATTCGGTGTCAGCGTGGCACCAGGCATATTCCAGAATCTAATGGACTCTCTCCTTAAAGGGATTCCTGGCATCACCCCCTTCTTCGATGATGTGTTGATTGCCGGTCCCACACCAGAGGAGTTTGAGGACCACCTCCGCACCGTTCTGCACCGTTTCCAGATGGCGGGTCTCAAGGTGAAGCAGGAAAATGTCTACTAGGAGTGTCCCAGGTGTACTTTCTGGGATTTATGGTGGACGCAGAAGGGGTCCACCCGACTGGGGACAAGGTACGGGCCATTTGTGATGCCCCAGCGCCCAAGAGCAAGACTGAACTTCAGGCCTTCTTGGGACTATTGAACTTTTACAATTCCTTCCTTCCCCACAAGGCAGCGGTAGCAGAGCCCCTACACAGACTCCTGGACAAGCGGGCCCCTTGGGTGTGGGGCAGAGCCAGGAGGCCGCATTCCAGGCAGTCAAGGACTTGCTTGTCTGAAACTCGGTCTTGGCACGCTTTGATGAGAGGCTGCCGGTGGTGCTAGCATGCGACGCCTCACCCTATGGCATCGGCGCTGTCCTGGGACACCAATTCCCGGATGGAAGAGAGGTACCGGTGGCATACTTTTCCCAGACACTCAACGCAACCGAGCGGAACTACTTGCAAATCGACGAGGGTCTGGCAATCGTGAAGGGAGTAAAAAAATTCCATGATTTCTTGTACAGGCGGCCCTTTACTGTGGTGACTGACCACGAGCCGTTGCTGGGCTTGTTTGCCCCCGAAAAGCAGACCCCCCCCCCAAGTGCTGTCTCCTCGCGTCCTCAGGTGGTCAATTTTCCTTGCCAGCTACCAGTATGCACTGATTCACCGCCCCGGGAAGGCGATGAGCCATGCTGACGCCCTCAGCAGGCTACCACTATCGGAAACAGGCCCCGACCCAGCACCTGCACAAGAAGTTATGAACCTGGAGCTGCTTCCCGACCGCCCCATTGAGGCACAAGAAGTTGCACACCATTCCAAGAAAGATAGGGTCATCTTCCGGGTCCTGGACTGGGTGTGGAGGGGATGGCCCAGGAGCAGCCCTGGGCCAGAATTCGCCGGCTACACAACCCGCAAACATGAACTGTCGGCCCACAAGGGGTGCCCGTTATGGAGAAGCAGGGTTGTTGTTCCCCAGCCCCTCTGAAAAAGGGTCCTCACAGCCCTACACGAGACACACCCAGGGGTAGTGAGAATGAAGGCCCTTGCCAGGAGTTACGTGTGGTGGCCGGGGATCGACGGAGAGATAGAGGCCTGGGTCAAACACTGCCAGGCCTGCCAAGAATCCTGCCCAGATCCCCCAAGGGCCCCAGTCCAGTCATGGGAATCCGCCTGAGCACCATGGTCACGCCTGCATGTGGACTTTGCTGGCCCCTTTCAGGGGAAAACATTCTTCATAGTGGTACTCCTACACCAAATGGCTGGAAGTCACACTGGTACCGTCCACTTCCATGTCCGCAGCCATCCGGGTACTACGCAGGCTGTTTGCAACCCACGGGCTCCCTGACACTCTCGTCTCAGACAACGGGACCACATTTACATCTGGAGAATTCCAAACCTTCACAGCGCAGAATGCCATCCGCCACATCCGTTCGGCGCCATTTCACCCTGCCACCAATGGCCAAGCAGAACGCATGGTGCGGACCACCAAGGACACCCTTCGCAAGGGGATTGGGAGTACCGCCTTGCCACATTCCTTCTAGCACAGCACAGCACCCCCAGCTCAACGACTGGCTGGATCCCCGCTGAACTACTAATGGGTCGGCGCCTTGCAATCAGATTGGACCGCCTTCACCCTAATAGAGCTCAGAATGAGGTAGTGGTGGGGGAAGGCAGGAACCTTCGTGGCCCAGGACCCAGTGTACGCAAAGAATTTTGGGGCAGGCCCAGCATGGGTACCCGCCACAGTCACCAGGGCCACTGGCCCCATGTCGTACACGGTGCTAACGGATGGGGGGCAATGCTGGTGCCTCCACTGTGACCAGATATGGCGACGATTCCCAGGAGAAAACCAGGAGGAGGACAGGTCAGAGGAGTCCCAAGGGAACAGTGGGGCAGTGAGGGCCATAGAACAGGAGGGGCCAGCAGGAGAGGCAGAATCAGTAAATACAGAGAGGACCTGCGAGGCTGAAAGGACACTGGAACCAGAACCACGACTGAGCGAGCTGGTTGCACCAGACCAAACGGTCGCATCACAGCCAGCATCCTTGGAACACAAGCCAGAACCTGAACCCCGGACCAGGGAACACCCCAGGCCGCAACGCACACGTAGGCCGCCGGCATACCTTGAGGACTATGAATGTGACCTCCTGGGCAGGACTGGAACTTAGAGGGGAGGGGTGTTATGTACTGAGTTGAATAGGATCCAAACTGCAGCGGTCTGATTGGTCCTAGAACAATAGGCTCCAAAATGCAGCAGTCTGATTGGTCCTAGAACAATAGGATTCAGAATGCAGCAGTCTGATTGGTCCTAGAACAATGCAGCAGTATGATTGGTCGGCAGGAGCCACCCAATCCAGCTCCAGAAAGAAGTGAATCCACAACCTGATTGGCCTACAGGAGAATTCCGGAATTAGCCAATCACGTGCAGCCCATTGTGTAAATAATGTATATAAAGCAGATACTTTGAGGGGACTTCTATTCCCTCCTCACCACTATGTGCTGAATAATGAGCATGAAATCCACTCTCGACTGAGTATATTTCAGTTGCTGAATGAGGTTTATGATTTCTGGGTGCTTTTGCAGCTGGGGTGCAGCTAGACCACACCATCTCCCAACTCATGAGCGCTTCTGACTTGGGAAGAGGTTTGTTGGATTCCACCTCTGGTAAGTGTTAATTACCCCTGTAGGTCAGTTCTAGTTTCATGAAAAAGCAAGAAAGGGAGTAGCCTACAACACAATTCCCGTCATATAACTTGTAATGTTAGATACGCACTGCAGCCTATGTGCTGCTTTCTTTAAAATGTTTGGCTTACCTACCGGTAGTTCCTAGGCATTGTTCCATCCAGGCTGCTTTCAGGGTTCAGCCTGCTTACTGTGTCATGTACTTTCAGATCATTTTCTGTTAATGCAAAAATAGGCTTTTGCACTCAAGTTAGCTTTCCTTATCAGTGTAATTTGAATGCATTCCATCTGATTATCCTTATTTTTTCCAGTGGTATTTCTCAAACAGAAGTTTATAGCTTACATATTCTTTTCCAACAAATTGTAATAACACCATACATTCCCTTTGACTCTGCCGAGAATATGTAAGGAAAACAATAAAAATTTACTTTAAAAAAAAACACCAGAAGTTTATAGCTGAGCATGTATCTTAAGTCTAGATACCAAAATTGTTTGCTTGCTAGATGATATTGAAAGACATTACTTATTTGCTTTTCAACATCTGTGGAAATATTTCATAGACTCATAGAATTGTAGACTTGGAAGGATCCCTAGGGACACCTAGTTCAGCCCCCTGCAATGCAGGAATCTGAACTACATCATCCATGAACTTTCCCCCTCCTCTTCCTCCCCCCACCCCTTTGGTTTAGGTCTGTTGGGGTGTCTGCTATGAAACTCCCTTTGCAATTCTGGGGCATGAATATGCTCTGCATATTCCCACGACCTATCTTCAGTCCCATACCCCTTCCATGCTATCAGGTACTGCAACCTTTTCCTTCTCCAGTGTGAGTCGAACTCCTTCTCTCTCTTTACTACTACAGGAGGTGGGGGCGCTTCCCTAGTGTTCTGGTAGGGATGTGCAGGGACTATTGGGGATAACACAGCTCTATGGAATACTGTCTCATCTGTCTCCTGAGAAATCTCTATGTGGGACAAGAAGCTACAGTTAGAACTGGATATGAAGCAACTGATTGGTTCAAAATTGGGAAAGGAGTACGGCAAGGCTGTATATTGTCCCTCTGCTTATTTAACGTATATGCAGAATTCATCATGCGAAAGGCTGGGCTGGATGAATCCCAAGCCGGAATTAAGATCGCCAGAAGAAATATCAACAACCTCAGATATGCAGATGACACAACCTTGATGGTAGAAAGTGAGGAGGAATTAAAGAACCTTTTAATGAGGGTGAAAGAGGAGAGCGCAAAATATGGTCTGAAGCTCAACATCAAAAAAACAAAGATCATGGCCACTGGGCCCATCACCTCCTGGCAAATAGAAAGGGGAGAAATGGAGGCAGTGAGAGATTTTACTTTCTTGGGCTCCATGATCACTGCAGATGGTGACAGCAGTCACGAAATTAAAAGACGCCTGCTCCTTGGGAGAAAGGCGATGGCAAATCTAGACAACATCTTAAAAAGTAGAGACATCACCTTACCAACAAAGGTTCATATAGTAAAAGCTATGGTTTCCCCAGTAGTGATGTATGGAAGTGAGAGCTGGACCATCAAGCTCTCATCAAGAAGGCTGATTGCCGAAGAATTGATGCTTTTGAATTATGGTGCTGGAGGAGACTCTTGAGAGTCCCATAGACTGCAAGAAGATCAAACGTATCCATTCTTTCTTTCTTTTTAAGAGATTTTTATTCACAATTTTCAAAATACACAGAAAAAGAGAGAAAACATACAAAGAAGAAAAAAAGACATACAGAAAAAATATAGCAAAACAAGAATATAACATTCTAGTCTGAACCTTACTTTCTTTACTATTTGGACTTCCTCACATCTTCCGTTCCTGCTTTCCACATTTGAAAAGTTCTAGACAGCAATTTATCACCTTATTTCAGATACTTATTTATATTTTCCAATTATTATGTTTCTCATTTTGTAATTACCTCCAACAAATTTACAACCTTGATTTAAACATAATATTATTCAGGTATTAACTTAGACTCACATTTCATTATAATCTCACATTCTTTTTGACTAATTTACTGAGGCCACACTTGTTCTTACTCTTTCACTTTCTTAACATTCAGACAGTTTACAGTATTTTTGTAGGTAGTCCTTGAATTTTTTCCAATCCTCTTCCACTGCTTCTTCTCCCAGGTTGCGGATTCTGCCTGTCATTTCTGCCAGTTCCATGTAGTCTATCAGTTGCGTTTGCCATTCTTCCAGCGTGGGCAAATCTTATGTTTTCCAATATTTAGCAATTAATATCCTTGCTGCCGTTGTTGCATACATAAAAAAAGTATAATCCTTCTTTAAGACCCTTTGGCCGACAATGCCCAAAAGCAAAGCCTCTGGTTTCTTGGGAAAGGTATACTTAAATACCTTTTTCAACTCATTATATATCATTTCCCAGAAGGCTTTAACCCTGGGGCATGTCCACCAAAGGTGAAAGAACGTTCCTTCAGTTTCTTTACATTTCCAACATTTATTGTCAGGCAAATGGTATATCTTTGCAAGCTTGACTGGGGTCATGTACCACCTGTATATCATTTTCATAATATTTTCTTTTAAGGCATTACATGCCGTGAACTTCACACCAGTGGTCCATAACTTTTCCCAGTCAGCAAACATAATATTGTACCCAATGTCTTGTGCCCATTTTATCATAGCTGATTTAACCGTTTCATCTTGTGTATTCCATTTTAGCAGCAAGTTATACATTTTGGATAAAACCTTTACCTTAGGTTCTAACAGTTCTGTTTCTAACTTCGATTTTTCCACCTGGAATCCTATCTTTTTATCCAATTTAAAGACCTCTTTAATCTGAGCATAATGTAGCCAATCTCGCACTTTGTCTTTTAGTTTTTCCACACTCTGCAACCTCCAAGAGTCTCCGTCTTTTTCTAATATTTCCCAATATTTCGGCCATTTGGCCTCCATATTGAGTCTTTTCGGGGCCTTTGCTTCCAATGGTGACAGCCACCTTGGAGTCTTATTCTCTAGTAGATCTTTATACTTTATCCAAACATTGAACAGTGCTCTTCTGACAATATGGTTCTTGAAAGCCTTATGACTTTTAACCTTGTCGTACCACAAGTATGCATGCCATCCAAAAGCATTATTAAAACCTTCCAAATCTAAAACATCAGTGTTTTCAAGAAGTAGCCAATCTTTCAGCCAGCAGAATGCTGCTGCTTCATAATACAACCTTAAGTCCGGCAGGGCAAACCCCCCTCTTTCTTTAGCATCAGTTAAAATCTTAAACTTAATTCTGGGCTTTTTGCCCTGCCAGACAAATTTCGAAATGTCTTTCTGCCACCTCTTGAAGCACTCCAATTTATCCATAATTTGTAAGGTCTGAAACAAAAACAGCATTTTTGGCAATACATTCATCTTTATAACAGCAATTCGACCCAACAAGGAAAGTTTCAGTCTGGACCAACTTTCTAAGTCCCTTTTGATTTCTGACCAGCATTTCTCATAGTTGTCTTTAAACAAACTCATATTCTTAGCTGTTATATTTACCCCTAGATATTTCGCTCTTTTAACCACATTTAAACCTGTTTCCTTCTGAAACCTTTCCGATTCTGAAGACGTCAAATTTTTTTCCAATACCTTAGTTTTCTGCTTGTTTAGTTTAAACCCTGCCACCCGACCAAACTCATGAATCAATTGTAATGCTCTTTTCGTGCTAGATTCTGGCTCCTGTAATGTCAAAACTAGGTCATCTGCAAAAGCTTTAAGTTTATACTGTTTGGCTCCGACCTGGATTCCTTCCACCAACTGGTCCCCCCGGATCATGTTCAAAAGCACCTCCAGGACCGAAATAAACAACAGAGGGGAAATAGGGCAACCTTGTCGTGTTCCTTTCTCAATTTTAAACTCCTCTGTCACCACATTGTTAACTATCAATTTAGCCTTTTGTTCTGAATAAATAGCTTCTATACCATTTTCAAACCCCCGTCCCACTCCCATCCCTTCCAGATTTTTCTTCATAAACTTCCATGAAATGTTGTCAAAGGCCTTCTCCGCGTCTATAAATATCAAAACTGCTTTTGTATTAATCTTTGTTTGCAAAAGTTCCAAAATATCTATTATATTCCTTGTGTTAGTAAACATTTGTCTACCTGGGAGAAATCCTGCCTGGTCCTTATGAATCACTTCATTTAACACCTTTTTAAATCTGCTTGCTAAAATGTCTGCAAAGATTTTGTAATCCACATTTAGGAGGGAGATGGGACGGTAGTTCTTGAGCTGTGTCTTTTCAGTCTCAGACTTGGGAATCAATGTGATGAAGGCTTCTTTCCACGATTCCGGTGCTTTTTTCCCTTCCATAATTTCGTTGCAAACCTCCACTAGAGGGTGTATCAAATAGTCTTTCAGTGTCTTATAGTATTTGGAGGTGAGACCATCTGGCCCTGGAGATTTGCCCAGTTGCATATTCTGAATGGCTCCTTCGATTTCATGTTGAGTTATTTTGTGATTAAGAGTTATCCTATTATTTTGTGATAGTTTAGAAAGTCCATGACTTCTCAAAAATTGATTTATCTCTATCTCACTCTGTGGCCCTTGAGTGTACAATTGTTTAAAGTATCTCTGGAAACATTTTCTAATCTCCACAGGATCTTGTATATTTTTTCCATCAATCTCAAGGTTTGTGACGGTGTTCAATTTCTGTCTTTTTTTCAACTGCCATGCTAGCAGTTTTCCACATTTGTTTGCGGATTCAAATGACTTCTGTCTCATTTGTTTAATTTTCCATTCTACTTCCTGATTTATCAATGTAGAATATTGTCCTTGATAAAGTTTTATTTCTCTCAGAATCTCCAATGATTTCGGTTTTGATCTTAACTTTTTCTCACAATCTTTAATTTTCTCCAAGATCCTGTCTTTTTTCTCGTTTTGCAGTCTTTTCTTTATCGTATTTTGTTGTATCAGAAACCCTCTCATGACCGCTTTGCTTGCGTCCCAGATTACTCCTTTTTCCGTTGTAGAGTTCAAGTTTATTTCAAAATAGTCCTTCAAAGACTTTTGGGCCTTTTTAACAATCTCCTGATCTCTGAATAGATTGTCATTCATCCTCCATCTGAAGGAACCAGTTGGCTTTAATCTCAAATCCATCTTTACTGCGTTATGGTCGGAGCATGTCTTTGGGCAGATTTCCACCTTTCTTATCTTAGGTCTTTCTTATCCTCTAGCTGTCCATATTTGGTCGATTCTTGTCCATGTCAGTTGGGCTTCAGAAAAGAATGTTCCCTCTCTTTCTAGGGGGTTCTTTGTCCTCCAGATGTCAATCAAGTCCATATTGTCAGTTAGGTCAAAAAAAGTCTTAGGCAGTCTGCCATCTTTTGTCACGTTTTGGTTGTGAGACTTGTCCATGTTTGTTGATACCACTCCATTCATATCTCCCATCATAATGATGTTGTTATAGTCCATATATTCCAATAATGTCTCATGCAAGTTCTTATAGAATTCCGATTTCCCCTCATTTGGTGCATAAATTCCTAAAATTAAAAACTTTTCACCTTGAGCTTGAATCTCAATTGCCAAAATTCTTCCCTGCTCGTCTTTAAACAATAATTTTGGTGCTAGATTCTCCTTTGCATATATTACCACTCCTCTTTTTTTAACTCGGTCCGATGAAATAAATTCTTGGCCTAGTCTCTTATTTATTAACACCTTTCTGTGGAGTCTAGTCACATGTGTTTCTTGCAGGCAAATAATGTCCAATTGTTCTTTCTTCAGAATATGAAATATTTTCTTCCTTTTTTCCGGGGAATTGCAGCCGTTAATATTCCAGCTAAGAAGTTGCAGAGACATCTTGGACAGATATGTTATCCGTTCGCAGGTGGTGGTGGTAGTGTCTTCTCCTTCTCTTGCTCCTCTGGTCTCACAGGTGTTGGTTCAGGCGGCGGCCCTGCTCCCAAAGGTCTATCGATCCCTTTCTGAAGATCCTCTCCGTAAATGCTCAAAAACTTTTCTTTGTCTTCGGCTGTTTTAATTCTCACTTTCTTCCCTCTGAATGGAAATGACACTCCCTGAGGAAATTCCCACCTGTAAGGAATGGCGTTGCTCCTCAAGAGTCACGTTAGTTCTGTATAGGTAGATCTAAGATCCAGAAGTTGTTTTGGGATGTCTCTAAAAATCTCCACTCTTTTGTCCTGGATTTCAATTGACTTTTCGTAGTGTAGACCCAATATTTTATCTCTTTCCTCCTTGGATCTCAATATAATCAAACAGTCTCTGGGCCTGTCTTTCCTTGTTAGTTTTCCAAGTCTGAAAGCAGTCACAATTTTAAAGTCCTTTTCTGCTTCCAAATTCCAGAACTTGGAAAATTCAGTTGTCAAAAATCCAATCAAATTTCCTTGTTCAGATTCTGGGATTGACCTCAATCTCAAATTATTTTCCCGATTTCGCAGTTCTATCATGGACAGGTAGGCCTGATGTTCATCAATCTGCTTATGCATAGCGGTTACCGCTTTCTGCAGAGCTTCAAATTTTTGATTGGCTTCCTCTGCTAGTTTACGATTTTCCAAAGTGGCTTCCGATAACTTCCCAATTTGCTGTGTGTTCTGAACCACTTGTTCCGTCAGTTTATTAACGCTGGCTGTGTTTTGATCAATCTTAGCCGATTGATCATCCACTTTTCTATCCAGAGATTCCAATTTTTCCAGTATTTTATCTAGCACTGATTTGGAATCTCCTGCCATACCTTCCAGCAAATCTTGCTCAGTACCTTCTTTTTCTGCTGTGTCCAAAGCAACAGGGACAGGTAATTTGCCCTCTAGTTCCAAAACAGCAGGCACAGATGATCTACGCGGCTGTGCCGTTAGATTCAAAGTTGTTTGTTTTGCTTTCACTTTGGCCGCTCTTGTCTTTCCAGCTCCACTCATTCCAAACACCTTCCAGAAGCCAAGGTCAAATTGTGTAATATCCCATGGGAACCTCCAGCAGAGAAAGTAAGCAATAAGATAAAATAGTAAATAGCAGATGTGCAAAGTCACGTACCAGTATGTGTCCACTATCCTCTAGAGGGAGCCCAACAAAGAAGTTGAGGGAAGAAAGCAAACTTAAAAAGAACACAATGTCCAGCCTGCCTCCATTTTCTGGAGAACCCTCAGTTTCTAAAATCCTGCAGAGTTGGTCTTAAATGTAAAACAAAGTCTCAAAGAAGTGTGAGAACAGCTCCAATGTAGCAGTTCCAGTTCCAGTTAAACTCAGATGTAACAAAGTCCAGTTTCTAAGTATCCAAAGTATCTAAAGTTGCAATCTGACAGCTCTATTTCATAGGCAGTTCCCTTCCTGGGCTCTGCAGCAAATTTTGTAATCCACAGGGAGAGGTGAAATAAAGTCCATAAACGAAAAGCAGTACACCAGAAAACAGAAGGTATCCTCAAGATATAGAAGTACTCACTGAGATGAAAGAGTCAGTTGATTTAAGAACAAGATCAAAGGTTTCAGACTTCAGAGACTTTTGCTTTAACTCCCAAGCAGAGCGGGAGACGGACTTCCTGTTAACATCTCCCGCTTTCAGCCAATTTATAAACTAAATTTAGTCCCAAATTTTCTTTCCGTTTCTTTACTCACGGGTTGTTGCTTTTTATAGTTGAATTTGTCCAGGAAAAAAGGTCAGCGCTTATCGACAGCAGCTGTGCGGCTTCGCTCCGCAGGAATGCCGATCAACCCACAGCACCGCGCTCCCGTCTTCGTCTCCAGAGCCCCTTACAGGGTCCCTTCAACGATTTTGGGTGCGCTTCTGGTGCCCGCCGGGTCCCAAGACCACAGGCTACCACTGCCTGTGGTTTTCCTAAATGGGTCTCCGCTTTGCCGTAGCGGACGACCCCGTTTCCACGGAGCTTCCTCTCCCGTACTAGAAGAGGTCCGCCATTGCCGTTTCGCGCCGCCTCCGGAAGTAAGGCAAACGTATCCATTCTTAAGGAAATCAGCCCTGAGTGCTCACTGGAAGGACAGATCCTGAAGCTGAAGCTCCAATACTTTGGCCACCTCAGGAGAAGAGAAGACTCCCTGGAAAAGACCCTGATGTTGGGAAAGATGGAGGGCACAAGGAGAAGGGGACGGCAGAGGACGAGATGGTTGGATGGTGTTCTTGAAGCTACCAGCATGAGTTTGATCATTTTTTAAAAAATGATATTTATTGAAAGTTTAAAATTACAGAAAAAAGTGAAAAAAAGAGAGAGAAAAGAGATTAAACAATACAATACATATAAAAAAGAAGAAGAAAAGAACAAAACACACAATACATCAAGACCAAAAACAAAAGCGAAAAAATTAAAAACAGATCCAATATTTCCATATCTTTGTCTTTCATTAACTTGTTTCATTGACCTCCTCACACCTCCCTTTTTGTATTCTAGTTATTAATTATTTCAGCAAATCCTTTCCATATTTCACTATTTTCTGTCATTTAATTGTCTTAATTTATTTTAACCTTATCTTACCAAAAAAAACCCCTAGAACTTAAAACTTATTTGTACATAGCTCCTTATAACATTTCTACTAAAGCCATATAGTTTCATTCCAACATTATTCTAACACTCATAAATTTTACAATATTTTTCTAAATAAATTTTCTTCCAATCTTCATCCACCGTCTCTTCTCCCTGGTCTCAGGTTCTGTCCATCTTTTCTATCCATTCCATCTAGTCCATCAACCTGGTGATCTCCTGTCCGAGGCTCTTAACTCTTTTCCCTGTCCCTTCTGCAGATCTTCTTCATATTTATACCTACACTTTACTTTGTCTTCTGCTGATCTTGTTCTTAATTTCCTTCCTTTGTCACTGAGGAGTAGATCTCGGGGAGACTCCAACCTAACAATGTCTTTATCCCTTCTCGACAGGTCAGCCCATTCTCCATAAACAGAGCCAAAATCCAAAAAATATTTCAAAACATGTTTCAAAGTCCCTCAAAAGTTAAAGGCCCCCGCCACTCCAATCTTCCCCTGGCCCAAAACCAGATCCCAAAGGCCAGAACATCCCTGCATAAGGGGATCTTTCCAACTTTCCTTCTCCAATCCGATCGGGACTCCATCTCTCCAAATCTGGCTTTCTCCAGATTCGGTCTTCAAAAGCAACAGCTTATGCATGAGTTTGATCAAACTGCGGGAGGCAGTGGAGGACAGAAGTGCCTAGCGTGCTCTGGTCCATGGGGTCACGAAGAGCCGCACACGACTAAACGACTAAACAACAACAACAATTCTGCTCTGGTCAGACCTCACATGGAGTACTGTGTCCAGTTCTGGGCACCACAGATCAAGAAGGACACTGACAAACTGGAACGTGTCCAGAGGAGGCAACCAAAGTGGTCAAAGGCCTGGAAACGATGCCTTATGAGGAACGGCTAAGGGAGCTGGGCATGTTTAGCCTGGAGAAGAGGAGGTTAAGGGGTGATATGATAGCCATGTTCAAATATATAAAAGGATGTCATATAGAGGAGGGAGAAAGGTTGTTTTCTGCTGCTCCAGAGAAGCGGACACGGAGCAATGGATCCAAACTACAAGAAAGAAGATTCCACCTAAACATTAGGAAGAACTTCCTGACAGTAAGAGCTGTTCGACAGTGGAATTTGTTGCCAAGGAGTGTGGTGGAGTCTCCTTCTTTGGAGGTCTTTAAGCAGAGGCTTGACAACCATATGTCAGGAGTGCTCTGATGGTGTTTCCTGCTTGGCAGGGGGTTGAACTTGATGGCCCTTGTGGTCTATTCCAACTCTATGATTCTATGATTCTTTCACCAATTTTTAAGGTTCATCTCCTATTGCATCTGTCAGCTTTGCGAGCTCCAAGTACTCGCACAATTTGACTACCCATTCCTCTTTAGTGGGTGTATTTTTATCTTTCCAGTGTTTTGCCACTATAACCCTTGCTGCTGACGTTGCATACATAAATAGCCTAGTTTTGTTTTTGGGAATATTATCTGAAACCATTCCTAGTAAAAATTCTTCCGGTTTCTTACTAAATGTAGTTTTTATCAATCTCTTTATCTCTTCATAAATCATGTTCCAAAATCTTTGTATCTCTAGACAGGACCACCACATATAGTAGTATGTTACTATCTGTTCCTTACATCACCAGCACTTGTTATTGTTTGATTTATTTATTTTTGCAAGTTTTACAGGGGTCAGGTACCACCTATAGTACATTTTCATAAGATTTTCCCTTATGAGGAAACAAGCCGTGAATTTTATATTTTTAGTCCATAATTCATTCCAAATATTGGGTTTGATCGTATGTCCCAGGTCCCTCTCCCATTTTACTGTAATTTCTTTGATATCTTCCTCCTTTCTTTGCCAATTCAAAAGTAGTTTGTACATTTTAGAAAGTATCTTTTGATTATTATATAAAATATCCTTCTCCAGATAGGATATTTTTTTGTCGAATCCTTTGGTTCTTTTATCCTTTTCAAGGGTGGCTTTTAATTGATAGTACTGCAGCCAGGTTATTCCCTTCTGTTTCAATGCGCTTAGACCCTTTATTTTCGGATCACTACTTGTTTCCTCTACTAAATCCTTATATGTTAGCCAATCGCTGTTCATATTTATCCTGTGAACCGACATAAGATTCCATTGGTGACAGCCACCATGGTGTTTTGGTTATTACTGATTTTTTACTCCTCTCCCATACTTCATATAATGCCCTTCTCACAAAAGGGTTTAAAAATCCTTTGTGGGATTTAACCTTGTCATAGCCTATGTAGCCATGCCACCTGTACACAATATCCCATCTCTCCAGATCTAGGACTTCTGTGTTTTTGATTAATATCCAGTCCTTAATCCATGTCCAGCACGCTGCCTCAAAGTACAGTTTAAGGTCAGGGACCGCAAAGCCTCCTTTTTCCTTCAACTCTGTTAGTAGCTTAAATTTTATGCTTGGTTTTCCCCCTTGCCAAATAAACTTGGCAAGGTCGTTCTGCCATTCCTTAAAACACTTTACGCCTCTAATTATAGGTATTGTTTGGAACATAAAAATCATCTTTGGCAATGCCATCATTTTAACTGTGGATATTCTCCCCCACAGGGACAAATTCAATTTTCCCTAAGTCTCTAATTCTTTTTTTATTTCCTTCCACTTCTCATAATTGTCCTTATATAAGTTTATATTCTTATTGGTGATCCAAACCCCCAAATAATTTACCTTATTGGCTACCTTTAAACCTGTTGTATTTTCCAGTTCCTCTTGTTCCAACTTACGCAAATTTTTCATTAATAATTTGGATTTTCCTTTATTCAGTTTGAACCCAGAGACCTTCCCAAATTCTTCTAGTTGTGCGAGTGTTTTTTTGATACTTTCCACTGGGTTTTCAGTGGTTACGATTACATCATCAGCAAAGGCTTTAATTTTGTAGTATTGAGTTCCTAGGTTAATTCCTCTTATATTTTTATCCTTTCTTATTGCTATTAAAAGTGGTTCCAAGGTGGCAATAAAAAGAAGTGGGGAGAGAGGGCACCCCTGTCTTGTCCCCCTTTCGATGCTGAACTCTTCGGTGATCTCATTATTTATTAGCAATTTTGCTTTTTGGTTATCATATATCACCCTAATTCCATTAATTATTTTCTCCCCTATGTCCAGACCTTTGAAAGTTTCCAATAGGAAATTCCATGATACTCTATGAAAAGCTTTTTCTGCATCAACCAATAACATGGCCATCTTTTTACTTGGTTTCATTTCCACATATTCCAACAGGTCAATTATTATTCTTGTATTGTCCTTTATATGGTAAGAAGCTCACCTGGTTTCTGCTGATTATTTTGTTTAGAGTCTTTTTTAATCTATTAGCCATCACCCCAGCATAGATTTTATAGTCTGTATTCAACAGGGAGATTGGTCTATAATTTTTCATGTCTGTCAACTCCACTCCCTGTTTCGGGATTAGAGTGATCAGTGCTTCTTTCCATGATTGTGGTATATCTTTCCCTCCCAGTATATTATTCATTCTTCTTTGTAATATAGGGAGGATTACTTCTTCCAGGTTCTTATAGTAGTAGTAGTTCTTATATATAGGTTCTTATAGTAGTAGTAGTTCTTATATATAGTTCCAGGTTCTTATAGACGGAATCATCTCCCTGTCTGACATGGCATACAGCTTACCCACCGGCAGCTGCGCCCCTGGGAGCAAATTGATTTGGCAGTCAAACGGCCTGTGGGGTGGCAGCCTATCTGCCTCTTTCTCACTAAAAACCTCCTTCAGATCCGCATATTGTGGCGGCACCTCCCCTTTTCGTTCCACTGCCATACTTGCCACTCTGGCTACACTCATCCTCGGTGTTTCCCCTCCTAGGCAGTGCTGCAGGCAGTAGTCTGACCCAAAGCTGACTGTCCTCTGGTACCACGCCACCACAGGATCATGTTGCGCTAGCCAGCTCATTCCTAATATTATTGGGGGACCCGCTAATGAGGCGACGTGAAAGGCGATCGTTTTTGAGTGCCTAGACACTCTCATTCTCATCGGTGGGGTCTGGTGGATCACTTCCCCCCCAATCAGTTCCCTCCCATCAATGGTGGTAACTTGCAGGGGGACATCCAAAGGTAGCAAGTGAAGCTGATGCTCTAAGGCAAAGTCCTTGCTGAAAAAGTTGCATGAACTCCCCGAGTCCACCATTCCCTGAACCTTGACTGGGTGCCCATTCGGGAGTTCTAGCACCACCTCTATGGCAATGGCTGCTCTTGGAGAATCTGGTTTGGGCACGTTCACTGGTTGTTGGCTTGGCTGCTGTGCCCGCTGATTGGCAGCCAAGCGTTTCCATTTCCCTGCTCCTGGGTCTGTTGTTCCTCCTCCTCGCCCCCCACAGCCCCCACCATTCCTTGCCAGGCCTTTCTTTGTGGGCAAAGGAAACATTTCTTGGTCGTTTTTACATCCTTTCCCTCCTTTTTGTGACCCTCGCTGGAGTTTGAAACCTCCTGGGCGCGCGCACCACCTATTTCCATTGGCTCCGCCGGCGGGGAAGGCTGCCTTGGTATTTTAGGAATGCGGTAGTCATGACAACGCTGCTCTCTCCCTTCCCGCCTCTCTTGTGCCCACGCTTCCTGTCTTACACCAATCGCAAGGGCAGCTTTGGTCAGCAGGTCCATAGACTGTGGGCAGGGCGCGCGCGAAAGCTCATCTTTGACCGTTGGTGACAACTCCTCCTCAAATAACATTTGTATGGGTTCCGAGTCCAGCTGCCACCCCAGACGGTGAACTATCATTGCAAAACGTGACCAATAGTCTCTAACTGACCCGTCTCCCTGCTTACAGTTCATCAGTTCTCTTTTGGTCACACTTTGTTGCACATCACTCGAGAACATTGCATCCATTGCCTGGAAGAATTTCGGGAGATCCTCCATGGCATCATTTTGCGTCGCCATAAGCAGCCTGATCCACTCTCTAGCCCCGTCCTGCAGGTGCCCCACAATGTAAGCAACCCGCGCTGCGTCATTTTCAAAATCGCTCTGCTGCAGCTTCAAGGCATATTCTATTTCTGTTCTAAATGCCCCATAATCTTGAGGCTTCCCCCCAAACTTGTGCACCAGTCCCGGTACCTTCCTTGCTATGGGGGTGGGTTTCCCCTGAGCATCTAGAGACTGTCGTTCGTCTAGCCTCGCCGTCAGGATGGCTATATGCTCTTCCAAGTCGCGGTTTCTCTCCTCCAGCGATTGGCCTCCAGCCGCCCCTTTCGTGGCTCCGACTTCTCCGGTCTTACTCATGATGCCGCCTGTTTGTTGCGCACGAGCAACTTTCAGAGACAGACAGATTGCTGTAATGGTTTGGAGTTACTCGTGCGTAAGCCGACCCCGTTTGGGCGCTTGTTTGCCTGGTTAAACCCTTCGGACTGCACAGCCCATCTCCGTGTGGCTGTCTCAGTCACTGGCAGAATCTGTCTGTGGGCGTTTCTTAAACCTCTGCCAGCATAAAAGCTGTTTGACACCTAATTGTCTCCGCCTCTCATTGCGCGGGAGTCTCCTGCGCAGGGTGGGCGTGGGTAGTGGAGTGCCTGGGCCCTCTTCACTGACTTCCAGGGAAGAATCCCGGAGCCCTTCCACCTCCTCTTCCCATTGCTCTCCTGGACTCTTGGTGTTACGTGTATTTCCTTCCCCTTCCACCAAGCTGAGTCTCCCCCTTGTGCTAGGACCATCACCTGCAGAATCGGAGACCCTCTCCTTCTCCCGTGTCTCTGATGTCAGTTCCCTGACAATTTCCAACATAGATTATCAGTCTTGTGGTAAATCTTTGCTAATTTTACAGGGGCTAAGTACCATCTATACATCATTTTCATGACATTTTCCTTTAACACCGTGCATGCAGTGAACTTAACCCCTTTCCTCCACAACCTTTCCCAGTCTTCAAACATTATATTATGTCCAACATCTCTTGCCCAATCTATCATCACAGATTTAACTTGTTCATCCTTTGAGTGCCACTCCAACAATAAATTGTACATTTTAGACAAATTTTTAACTTTAGAATGTAGCAACTACATTTCCAATTTGGATTTTTCCGATGCAAAACCATTTTTTAAATCTAATTTATACAATTTGTTAATCTGATGGTAATGTAACCAATTTATTTTATCTTTGATTTGGTCAAATAGTCTTAATTCAAATCCTTCTTTATCTTCCAGTAATAGATCTGAATATCTCAACCAATTAGTCTCCATATTGGACTTTTTCTGAGCCTTTGCCTCCATTGGCAAAAGCCATCTGGGTGTTTTTCTTTCTAAGAGATCTTTGTATTTTATCCAAACGTTATTTTAAAAACCATTATGGGCCTTTATATTGTCATACCATAGATACGCATGCCATCCAAACACATTGTCAAATCCCTCCAGGTCAAGAACATCTTTATTATCTAGTTGTATCCATTCCTTAACCCAGCAAAGGGCTGTGGCTTCAAAATATACCTTCAAATCTGGCAGGGAAAATCCCCCTCTTTCTTTTGAATCTGTTAATAATTTATATTTAATTCTGGGTTTTTTCCCCTGCCAGATAAATCTAGACAAAGCTTTCTGCCATTCTTTAAAACATTTCACATTATCAACAATTGGGATGGCTTGAAACAAAAACATCTTTGGCAATACATTCATCTTAACCACCGATATCTGGCCCATTAGTGATAATTTTAAATTTGACCAAGTTTCAAGATCTTGCTTGAATTCATTTCATAATTTCTCATAGTTATCTTTATATAAGTTCAGATTTTTTTTGTCGACAAATTTACACCCAGATATTTAACTTTTTCACTAAAACTAGGCCTGTTTTTTCTTGCAGCAATTTCCTTTCCTCATTGTCAAATTTTTCTCTAATACTTTGCTTTTGCTCTTATTTAACTTAAATCCTGCTACCTGTCTGAACTCCTGTATCACTAGGTTGCTCAGGTTCTTGAGGCATCTCATATAATGAGTAAGCACCACTGCTCTCCCTCTCACTCTGCCACTTGGAAGAGGGGCCTAGGGGGTTCGTGCCACCTTTCTTTGTTGTTCTGCCACCAGGATTTGCCATTGTTGACTTAAGGCTCCAGTGATTTGATCTATTTGTGTCTTTAGAACCGCATTCTGTTGAAGCAGCAACTGTACCTGGCCTTCTTCAGCTCCTGTTTGCTTCTGAGCTCTGTCTGCGGCCCCTCCTTCGGCTCCTGTTGAAATGATTAATTGCTCCTCCGGCAATTATAGTGATAGAGTGTGAGCTAGCTGTCAAGTACAGGAGTTCCCTTCTCCCTCCTGGTAGCTCACCAATAATAATGTGCATCTGGTATATTTATAGTCTTTATATTACAGTATCATGTTGTGAACACAGATTGGCCTCCCTCTGCCAGGATTGGAGTAGCTCACTCTGACTCCTCCCCTCCCCTTCTGCAGCAAGCAGCGTGCCAACAGGAAGTCCTGCCTCCCCTGCATCTCTTTTGTTCTCTGACAAGCTTGTACCTCCAAGATTGGGGAAAGGGAAGGGGTTCCCCCCCCCACTCTCTATTGATGTATCACCCAGTTGCTTCCTTCCTTCTGGTTCCCTAGCAACAATCTCAAAGCTGAGCAGCTCTATGTCTCCCTGTCTCTCTGCTTCTGGAGACGCTGACAGTGAGGGGGGGGTGAATAGTCCCCCTCTTCTGTTAGAAGCTGATTTCCCTGCCCTCCCCAATCCTCATCTTCAGAGTATTCTCGGACATTATAGCAAGAATTATTAGGTTTTTAAAAGGGGGCATTGTTTATTTTCCCCAAGGACAAGCTGCTGATCTGCTGGGATTGATTAATAAAAGTTTCCACTGTCCTGCTTCTTTTGAAACTTCAGGCTATATGCAGCTGAAAATGGAAAGCGGCCTTTTGCATGCTTTTCTTTTTAAATGCCACTGAACTGCAAATAGATGAGACTGCAAAAATGAGATGGCAAAAATAAATATTGACATCCTGGGCATCAGTTAACTAATATGGATGGGAATGGGCGAATTCAGTTTGGAGGACCATCATATCTACTACTGTGGGCAAGAAACCCGTAAAAAAAATGGAGTGGCCCTCATAGTCAACAAAAGAGTGGCGAAAGCTGTACTGGGATGCAATCTCAAAAATGATAGAATGATCTCAGTACGAATCCAAGGCAGACCTTTTAACATCACAGTAATCCAAGTTTATGCACTACTGGTGCTGAAGAAACTGAAATTGACCACTTCTATGAAGACTTACAACACCTTCTAGAAATGATACCAAAGAAGGATGTTCTTCTCATTATAGGGGATTGGAATGCTAAAGCAGGGAGTCAAGAGATAAAAGGAACAACTAGCAAGCTTGGCCTTGGAGATCAAAACGAAGCAGGGCAAAAGCTAATAGAATTCTAATAGAATTCCGTCAAGAGAACAAGCTGGTCATCACAAACACTCTTTTCCAACAACACAAGAGACGACTCTACACATGGACATCACCAGATGGGCAGCATCGAAATCAGATTGATTATATTCTCTGCAGCCAAAGATGGAGAAGCTCTATACAGTCAGCAAAAACAAGACCTGGAGCTGACTGTGGCTCAGATCATCAGCTTCTTATAGCAAAATTCAAGCTTAAACTGAAGAAAGTAGGAAAACCCACTGGGCCGGTAAGATACAATCTAAATCAAATCCCTTATGAATCCACAGTGGAAATGAGGAACAGGTTTCAGGATTTAGATTTGGTGGACAGAGTACCTGAAGAACTATGGATGGAGGCTCGCAACATTATACAGGAGGCAGCAATGAAAACCATCCCAATGAAAAGGAAATGCAAGAAAGCAAAGTGGCTGTCCAACAAGGCCTTACAAATAGCGGGGGAGAGAAGGCAAGCAAAATGTGAGGGAGATAGTGAAAGATATAGGAAATTGAATTCAGATTTCTAAAGAATAGCAAGGAGAGACAAGAAGGCCTTCTTAAACGAGCAATGCAAAGAAATAGAGGAAAACAACAGAATGGGAAGAACCAGAGATCTGTTCAAGAAAATTGGAGATATGAAAGGAACATTTCGTGCAAAGATTACCATAAAGAGGTAAAGGTACCCCTGCCCGTACGGGCCAGTCTTGCCAGACTCTAGGGTTGTGCGCTCATCTCACTCTATAGGCCGGGAGCCATTGCTGTCCGCAGACACTTCCGGGTCACGTGGCCAGCGTGACAAGCTGCATCTGGCGAGCCAGCGCAGCACACGGAACACCGTTTACCTTCCCGCTAGTAAGCGGTCCCTATTTATCTACTTGCACCCGGGGGTGCTTTCGAACTGCTAGGTTGGCAGGCGCTGGGACCGAACGACAGGAGCGCACCCCGCCGCAGGGATTCGAACCGCCGACCTTTTGATCGGCAAGTCCTAGGTGCTGAGGCTTTAACCCACAGCGCCACCTGCGTCCCACGCAAAGATTACCATAATAAAGGACAAAAGTGGTAAGGACCTAACAGAAGCAGAAGACATCAAGAAGAGGTGGCAAGAATACACAGAGGAATTATACTAGAAAGATCATAGAATCATAGAATCATAGAGTTGGAAGAGACCACAAGGGCCATCGAGTCCAACCCCCTGCCAAGTAGGAAACACCATCAGAGCACTCCTGACACATGGTTGTCAAGCCTCTGCTTAAAGACCTCCAAAGAAGGAGACTCCACCACACTCCTTGGCAGCAAATTCCACTGTCGAACAGCTCTTACTGTCAGGAAGTTCTTCCTAATGTTTAGGTGGAATCTTCTTTCTTGTAGTTTGGATCCATTGCCCCGTGTCCGCTTCTCTGGAGCAGCAGAAAACAACCTTTCTCCCTCCTCTATATGACATCCTTTTATATATTTGAACATGGCTATCATATCACCCCTTAACCTCCTCTTCCCCAGGCTAAACATGCCCAGCTCCCTTAGCTGTTCCTCATAAGATATGGATGGCTCGTACACCCCAGGTAGTGTGATTGCTGACCTTGAGCCAGACATCCTGGAGAGTGAAGTCAAATGGGCCTTAGAAAGCACTGCAAATAAATAATGTTGGGAAAGATGGAGGGCACAAGGAGAAGGGGACGACAGAGGACGAGATGGTTGGATAGTGTTCGTGAAGCTACTAGCATGAGTTTGACCAAACTGTGGGAGGCAGTGGAAGACAGAAGTGCCTGGCGTGCTCTGGTCCATAGGGTCACGAAGAGTCGGACACAACTAAACGACTAAACAACAACAACATGTTAATCTTTAGGTCAGATGTGGGTATGCCCAAATGTGGGATATGCCCAAATGCCTTTCAGGAAGCTGGAAGTTCCTGGGTCACCAAAGTTCATCATGGAGGGTCTGTTATGTCAATCTTTTACCCATGCCACGATCGACAGAGATAAACCATATCATAATGTCAGGGAACTGCCATCAGAGACCAGAGGAGAGGACCCCCGGTTGGCATGCCCACTCTGCGCAGAAGGCTTCCGCGCAGAGAATCTAGGCGGAGACTGGGTGTCAAGGAATTTTTATGTTGGAAGAAGTTTAGAAAACACCCACTGACGGATTCTGCCAGCGACTGAAGCAGCCGCGCATAAGGGCTGCTCAGCCAGGGAAAGGTTCAACCACCCCAAGCAGCTTGGAGCAGTTGGTGGTTTACACACAAGCAACCCCAATTCCCATTATAGCAATCCGTCAGTCCTTTACGTTGCTTGTGTGCAGGAGAAGAGGGGCACCGTCATGAGTCAATCCAGAGGAGCAGGCGCTGCGGAAGGACCCAGGGGGGGACCAACTCTTGAGGAGAGAAACAGAGATTTGGAACAGCAGCTGGCTATTCTGGTGGCGCGGCTGGATGAAAGGCGGACTCAGGATGCCCAGGGGAAGCCCACCCCCATCGCAAGGAAGGTACCGGGACTAGTGCAGAAGTTTGGGATTATAACGCATTTAAGACAGAGATGCAGTATGCGCTGGATCTGCAGTATGGTGACTTTGTGGATGACGGGGCTCGAGTGGCTTTTGTGATAGGGCATCTTCAGGACGGGGCCAGGGAATGGGTTCGACCCTTAATGGCTGTCAGGGAACTGCCATCGGAAAGACAGGAGGTGGAGAGGCTCTCTGAGTTTGAGACAGACGTAGCAGCTGAAGAGGGAACCAGCAGAGGGAGAGGAGGGGCTCCAGGGGAAAGTGAGTCGGAGGGATGGCTCAGAGACACTTCCAGCGAAAACAGTGGGGAGGTGTCAAGACCTCCTATAGGGACACCCACTCCTCGCCGGAAACTGTCACACCGGGAGTCCAGAAGACGTGTGTCAGGGGTTCAGGGAGAGAGGCACAGATGAGGGAGGAGACTGAGAGCGAGGGGGAAGGATCCCGGAGTGAGAAGGAGGAGGATGACAATGACTTGAGGTTTTCCATGAGTCTTTCAAGTGACTCGGAGGATTCCCAAAAGGGAGCGCCTCTGGTCAGGCCAAGGGGAGCCACAGGGGGGACCAGTCAGGAGCAGGGGAGCAGTAGGGGAACCCCGAGTGGGAGTTGGAGATCGGGGCCGGCTTCCCTGCCGGAACGGAGTGAAGAGGGTGGAGTTCCCAGTGGGAGAGACGGAACAGAGCAGGAAGCAGAGAGAGGGAGGAGATCGGGACAAGCCGTCCTGCCGGAGGGGGCGGAGAGTAGCACAGAGAGCAGTGTAACTGTCAAGAGGAAGGTCAGGGGTAGCGAACGAGCGCCAAGTTCAAATGTGGAGGCGCGCGGAAATGAGGAGAGCCTGGAGGAGGAGCCTGGTCCCAAAGCACGAAGGAGGGGAGAGCAGGCGTCTGGGGATTCAGCGTCAGGGGAATCCAGGAGGGAAGGAACCCAGGGGGGCAGAAAGACCCTGCGGAAGAGAAAGGACAGGAAGAGGTGGACCAGCACAAGCCTCTTAAACTGGTGTAGAGGCGGGACTGATTCAGAGGGGACTTCAGCGGTCTAAGCCTAACAGACGTGGGGCGGCGCGCCTCGGCTGTGGAGCAAACAAAGTTCTTCAATAAAAGCTTTTGTAAATAAAGCGGACTTGGCGTTGGTCTCTTGTGAGCTGGGACCTTGGGCTGCCCTGACAGTAAGTCCCCTCTCATAAAGAACGCAATTTTTTTTTTTTGCAAAGCTCACGAAGTGTGGCAGCCATGAGTGCGGAGGAACAGCTGACAGCGCTGCAGAACGCAGTCACCGACCTCTGCACTGCAGTACTAATCTCACAGAAGAAAAGTGACGAAGCGGAGAAGCGATGCCAAGATCTGCAAGCCAGGTGGGAGCGTGCATGCAGAGAGGGGTTCCCAGGGTCCAGATCAGAGGGAATTGGACTTGGAAGGCGGGGGGGCAGTTTAGTTGCCCACTTCGATGGGAACCTGAAGCACTACCCCAGCTTCAGAGCAGACGTCCTATATGCACTGCATTTGCTTCGTAATGACTTTAAAGATGAAGAGGAGAAAGTGGGATTTATTGTGTCTCATTTGCATGGGGACGCCAGAGCGTGGCTGCACAATTTGTGGCGCGAAGATGGCCCTGCCCGTCGCGATTCTGATGAATTTATCAAAGCTATGGACGCTTGTTTCCAGTCAACCGTGGATGTTGATGTTGCGCGCCAAGAGATGCATGGACTCCGGCAAGGCAAAGCCACTGTACGTCAGTACCATTCGCGCTTTTTTGCATTGCTGACTGTATTGGGCTGGGAGAAGGACTCCAAACCAGTGAGAGATTTATTCTGGGAGGGACTCGGCGGCTCCATAAAAGATGAATTGGCTAGGGGCGACAGACCTCAAACCCTAGCAGAAGTAGTACAGAGGGCTCTTGCGATTGGAGTGTGGCACGAAGAACGTCCTTGGCACAGTGAGGAAGGTCGCCAGGTGCGTGCGCCAGCGAGGGTGCCTCCTCTTATCCCCAGGGAGTTCGGCCAGGCGCATTCTTCGCCTCTGATGCGCCAGTGGGAGGAACCGATGGCGGTGCTAAGGCTCAGACAGCAGCCAGAGCCCCAACCTCCGGTGCAGCCAAGGCGAAGCCTCCTAGAGGGAACAGGAAATGTTACATCTGTGACAGTGCACAGCACATGGCTAAAGAGTGTCCCCAGAGGCTCCAGAAGCACACTGCAGGCTTAGCAACGGTAGCAGCAGACGTACTTCATGAAGAGCAGCTTCAGGGAAACGACAGTGCCTGGCTGGAGTCAGCGATGCTGGGGCTCAGCCAGGCGAGTCTGTAGAGCAGTCCCCAGCGATTTTGCAGCACACAGACCCCTTACCACCCAAGCCAGCGGTGCAGCTCACTGCAACACTCCAGTTGCCGAATGGAACCACCCTGGAAGTCCCCATCACAATCGACTCTGGTAGCAACGCGGACTTTGTGGGGGTGCAGTTCGTCAAGCAGCATCGCATAGCGCTTCTGCCAGCTACGACGCCCCTGAACGTAGTCACGGTTGATGGAAGGAAATTGCTAGGGGGGCAAGTTGTGCAACAGACGCCTCCCATGGTAATGCAGATTGGAAATCATCGAGAAGTCATTAGCTTCAACGTCACCCGCCTGTCAGACACGCCTATAGTGTTAGGCATGAGTTGGCTAGAGAGACACAGTCCAGCTGTAGCATGGTACCAGCGGCAGATCACCTTTTGCTCATCGTACTGTGCTCAACATTGCATCCAGTCCAGCCAAGAGGAGGAAGCTGGGCAGCAGCTGCAACTAGGCATGGTGCAGGCAGTCCCTCGCAAGTACGAGGGATTTTTGGAGGTTTTCTGCGAGAAGGAAGCCGACCAGTTGCCACCCCACAGACCGTACGACTGTGCAATTGACCTGTTGCCGGGGGCGAAGCTGCCGACTGCTAAGCTGTATTCCATGTCTGAAGATGAGATGCAAGAACTCAGGGAGTTCATAGAGCACAATTTGAAGCGGGGATTCATCCGGGAATCCAAAGCAGTGGGGGGCAGTCCTGTGTTTTTTGTGAAGAAAAAGGACACGCCCCAGAAGAGACTCATTGTGGACTATAGGGCCATAAACTCGATGACGAAGACCAAGGCCTTTCCCATGCCCAAGATTGACGACCTCCTAGCGACCGTGCGGAAGGGGAGGATCTTCACCAAGTTGGATCTGCGCGGAGCGTACAATCTCATACGCATGCGTGAGGGCGATGAGTGGAAGACGGCCATGTTCACGCCTCTGGGCACGTATGAATACAGAGTTATGCCCTTTGGTCTCCAAAATGGATCCCACTGCTTCCAAGCCTTTATGCATCACGTGCTAGTGGGACTCCTCTACAAGAAGTGTGTCTGCTTCCTCGACGACATCCTGATCTTCTCGGAATCGCCGGAGGCTCACGAGAAGGACGTAAAGGAGGTCCTGCAAAGATTACGGGAACACAGACTCTACGCCAAGTTGGAGAAGTGCCAGTTCGATGTGACGGAGGTGGATTTCCTGGGCTACAAGCTGTCCGACAAGGGGCTGGCCATGGACAGCGTCAAGGTCCGCGTGGTGTTGGACTGGAAGAGCCCGCGCAATCGGAAGGAGGTCCAGAGGTTCGTCGGTTTCGCCAACTTTTACCGCAAGTTCATCAGAGGTTTCGTGAAGGAGACAGCAGCAATCACGGACACTCTCAGTTCCAAGAAGAAGAAGTTCACTTGGACGGACCAGGCGGAGCGCTCTTTTCAGAAGCTTAAAAGTCTCTTCGCCTCCGAGGAACAGCTGCTACACGTGAATCCCGGCAGGCCCATGCGGGTCGAAACCGACGCATCAGACAGAGCGGTTGGGGCCGTCCTTTTGCAGGAAGATCCGCAGGGGAACTGGAGGCCCTGTGCTTTCTACTCCCGGAAGCTCAGCAAGGCGGAACAGAACTACACCATCTGGGACAGGGAGTTGTTGGCCATTCACGCGGCTTTCAAAGCGTGGAGGCATTTCCTCATTGGAGCCAAGGACACCGTGCAGGTCCGCACGGACCACAAGAACTTAGAGTATTGGCGCACGGCGAAGCTCCAGAGCCAGAGGCACATGTGCTGGGCGGAATTCTTTGCTGATTTCGACTTCCGAATAGAGTACATCCCGGGGGACTCCAATGTCATAGCCGATGCGCTCTCAAGAAAACCGCAATATCTCGAGGAAGCGGCGACAGTGGCAGCCAAGCACATTTTCGCACCACAGGCGTGGGCGTGCGCTTCAGTCGCCGTCGACCTGGACGCGGTGCGACACGCGCTGCAGACGGATCAGTTTGCACAATCCAAGATGGAAGAGCTGCGCAAAGGTACAACGAGAGACGACGAGTTCCAGATACGCGACGGGCTGTTAACTCGCAAAGGTGCCCTCTACGTGCCAGGGGACGATCTCCGCGCAAAGGTTCTGCAGCAGTTGCACGACGCACCCAGCGCTGGCCATTTTGGCAAGGAGAAGACAGCGGAACTGGTAGCCAGGGACTTTTGGTGGCCCCAGATGTGAGGAGAGGTCGCGGATTACGTCGCCAGATGTGACACCTGCCAGAGGTCCAAGCCGGTGCACCAGAAGCCAGCCGGACTCCTGGAACCGTTGGAGACGCCACTGCGACCGTGGGAGCGGGTAGCGCTGGACTTTGTTACTGACCTGCCCAGCTCCCGAGGCAAGACGGCGGTACTGGTGGTTGTGGACCTGTTCACCAAGATGGCGCACTTCATTCCGTGCGCGAAGGTGGCGATGGCGGAACAGACCGCTAAACTCTTCATCGACCACGTGTTCAGAGTGCATGGGCTGCCACGGTCCATCCTGTCCGACAGGGGGCGCCAGTTTGTTTCCAATTTCTGGCAGAAGCTCCTAGGTATTCTGCACGTCAAGATCAACCTATCGTCGGCAAGGCATCCACAGACCAACGGCCAAGCAGAGAGAGTCAACGCTATCATGCAGCAGTACCTGAGATGTTACGCCAATCAACGACCCGCAGCGTGGGTGGATTACCTGCCGATGGCTGAGTTTGCCTACAACAACACGAAGCACGCGTCGACGGGGGTGACGCCGTTCTTCGCTAACAATGGACGACACCCCAGAACCTTCCCGGGGTTCGTAACGACGGGGGAGGGGGTGCTGCAAGAGGCCGACCATTTCGCAGCAGAGCTGCAAGAGGTGCACGAGGAGCTGCGGAGACATTTGGAACTAGCTAAACAGGCCTATAAAGTGCAGGCGGACAAACACAGGAGGGCAGGAGAAGACATCCAGGTGGGGGATTGGGTATGGTTAGTGGCCAAAGCGGTGCCGGCCAAGTCGTTAGCTAAGAAGAAGCTAGGACACAGGCAGCTAGGGCCATACCAAGTTGAGGCCAGGATCAATCCCGTAGCGTTTCGACTGGCCCTCCCCGAAGGTTCCAGAATGCACCCGGTCTTTCATAGGTCGGTGCTCACCCCCTACAAGGCCCCACACAGATTTCAGGAGTCAGGGACAGAACCCACACAGAGAGTCACCCAAGAGGGGGAGGTCACCTAGGGCCGAACCACTCAACGAGGTCACAGAGATCCTGGACTCGAGATGGGGGGAAGAGGGAGTAGAATATTTTCTCGCCAGAGAGGGTACCCCAGCCAGCGCCAACAGTTGGGTGCCGGACTACGCTTTGGACGAGCCTCTTCTCAAGGACGAGTTCCATGCCCTTTTCCCACACAGGCCCATGCCAGCCGAGTACTTTGACAACTGGCTTTTTACGCCCACACTTTCAGCCAGCACTTTCCGGGGGTTTTCGTCTGCAGAAGGGGGGACGCCGGAATCGAGCCCTCCCAGGGGATCGTGCTCGGGGGTGGAGACGGAACCCTCTTATTGGTGGGACGAGCAACCAGAGGAGGACTGGCGCAGGAGGTGGAGGGAGGGGCCTTGGCCAACAGCACCGGATGAAGTAACAATGGGAGAGGAGACCGAGAACGCTTTGGGAGACGAACCCGAGTTCGAGCACACATACACTGAACTGGAAGCAGAGGAAATCGAAGTAGACAAACTGTATCCAGCATCTACCCCCGCAGAGACGCGGCTCCCAAAACCTGCACCCGACGGGCGGGAGGGGGGAAGGGGGGCTTCGAGGGGGGGATGGATGTCAGGGGTTCAGGGAGAGAGGCACAGATGAGGGAGGAGACTGAGAGCGAGGGGGAAGGATCCCGGAGTGAGAAGGAGGAGGATGACAATGACTTGAGGTTTTCCATGAGTCTTTCAAGTGACTCGGAGGATTCCCAAAAGGGAGCGCCTCTGGTCAGGCCAAGGGGAGCCACAGGGGGGACCAGTCAGGAGCAGGGGAGCAGTAGGGGAACCCCGAGTGGGAGTTGGAGATCGGGGCCGGCTTCCCTGCCGGAACGGAGTGAAGAGGGTGGAGTTCCCAGTGGGAGAGACGGAACAGAGCAGGAAGCAGAGAGAGGGAGGAGATCGGGACAAGCCGTCCTGCCGGAGGGGGCGGAGAGTAGCACAGAGAGCAGTGTAACTGTCAAGAGGAAGGTCAGGGGTAGCGAACGCACGCCAAGTTCAAATGTGGAGGCGCGCGGAAATGAGGAGAGCCCGGAGGAGGAGCCTGGTCCCAAAGCACGAAGGAGGGGAGAGCAGGCGTCTGGGGATTCAGCGTCAGGGGAATCCAGGAGGGAAGGAACCCAGGGGGGCAGAAAGACCCTGCGGAAGAGAAAGGACAGGAAGAGGTGGACCAGCACAAGCCTCTTAAACTGGTGTAGAGGCGGGACTGATTCAGAGGGGACTTCAGCGGTCTAAGCCTAACAGACGTGGGGCAGCGCGCCTCGGCTGTGGAGCAAACAAAGTTCTTCAATAAAAGCTTTTGTAAATAAAGCGGACTTGGCGTTGGTCTCTTGTGAGCTGGGACCTTGGGCTGCCCTGACAACGTGTTTCCGTTAAGGAGCTTTTATGCTGGAAGAGATTCCGTAAGAGACCACTTTCGGATTCTGCTAGCGACTGACAGAGCCATGCCTGAGGGGCTCCGTCGCAGGCAGGGGTTTGCGCACTTGGCCAAACTCTGAGGGACTAGGATTTTACGCACAAGCAGCTCATCATCCCATCACAGCAATCCGAAAGTCCTCGAAAGCCAGCTTGTGCAGGGAGAGGCATCATGAGCGACCCAGCCGGAACTGGAGAAGCAGGAGCAGCTGGAGGGGGTCCAAGCCTGGAAGAAAGGTACAGGGCGTTGGAGATCCAGCTAGCGCTGCAAACGGCGAGGCTCGAGGAGAGGAGGGCTCAGGATGCAGAAAAGGGAAAAGAGAAAACCACCCAGCTCGCCAGGAAGGTACCAGGATTGGTGCAGAAGTTTGGGGGAGATCCCAGGGATTATCATGCCTTTAGGACAGAGATGCAATATGCTCTCAATCTGCAGTTTGATGACTTCCCCGACGAGGAATCGCGGGTGGCTTTTGTGATTGGCCATCTCGAATCGGGGGCGAAAGACTGGGTTAGGCCCCTGATGGCAGTCAATAATGAGATTCTAAAAGATACGAGGAAGTTTTTTCGCGCCATGGACCTGATGTTTTCCAGCGACATTGAGCAGGGAGTGGTGCGCAGGCAGCTAATGGCTTGCAAACAAGGGAGCAGATCTGTCCGTGAGTACTGGACTGAGTTTACAATGTTGATCCATAAATTGGGGTGGGATCTATCGGCGGAACCTATTCAAATGCTTTTCGAAGAAGGACTTTCTTCCGCGGTGAAAGACGAACTTTCCCGGGCGCCCAGGGCGGAGTCTATGGACCAGCTGACCAAATCTGCGCTGGCCATAGGAGCACGCCAGGAGGCGAGAGCGTTGGAGAGGCGGGAAGGAAAAGGGGACCGTTGGAGAGATCTCCGCATTCCAGAGATTCCAGAGCCACCTTTCCCGCCGGCAGAGCCGATGGAGATTGGCACGGCGCGCGCACGCGCAGTTTCAAATCCAAGCGAAGGGCGGAGGAGAGAGGGGAAGAGCGCCAAGAAATGTTATCTCTGCCAACAGCCAGGTCACTTTGCCAGAGTCTGCCCACAAAGAAAGGAATGGCAAGGGATGGCGGGAGCTGTTGGGGAAAAGGAGGAGGAAGGCAAGGAGCAAGTAAAAGCCAACGCCTGGCTGCCACCGTCGGGGCACAGCAGCCAGGCCAAAGATCAGTGAAAGTGCCCACGCCGGAACCTCCAAGAGCTGCTTTAGTGATAGAGGTGTTACTAGAGCTGCCAAACGGACACCCACTAAAGATAAAGGCGCTATTGGACTCAGGCAGCTCCTGTAATTTCATGAGTAAGGAGTTTGCAGCTGAGCATCAGATACAGACTATCCCCTTAAGTAACCCCCTGCAGGTGACCACGATCGATGGGAGGGAGCTGTTGGGAGGAGAAGTCAGCCAACAGACTGTCCCGATGATAATGAGGGTGGCAAGGCACACCGAACTGATAGCGTTTAATTTGGCCACCTTGGGAGGAGCTCCCATTATTTTGGGGATGAGCTGGTTGGCGCTACACGATCCGCTTGTGGGCTGGCATCAGAGAGTGGTCTCCTTTGGGTCAGCGCATTGTCTAGAACATTGCAAAGAGGGGAAGGCTGCGGAAGGGGCCAGAGTCACACTAGCAGGGACGGAAGTAACTGACAAAGGGAAGGTGCCCCCACAATACGCCGATCTGAGTAACGTATTCAGCGAAAAGGAAGCAGACAAACTGCCACTGCATAGACCGTTTGACTGTCAAATCAATCTACTCCCTGGGGCCCAACTCCCAGTGGGCAAGCTGTACGCCATGTCGGACAGGGAGATGCAGGAGTTAAGGGAGTTCATTGACAAAAACCTGAAGCGAGGTTTCATCAGAGAGTCCTGAGCGGTGGGGGGTAGCCCAGTGTTTTTTGTGGACAAAAAAAACACGGACAAACCGAGACTTGTAGTGGACTTTAGGGCCCTGAATGCAGTGTCGGAACCTCTGGCTTTCCCTATGCCCCGAATTGATGACATTCTGACTAGGGTGAGGAAGGGAAAGATTTTTACGAAACTGGACCTGCGGGGAGCATACAACCTCATACGAATAAGAAAGGGGGATGAATGGAAAACCACCATGTTCACCCCTTTGGGGGCATTTGAATACCTCGTTATGCCCTTCGGACTACAAGCAGGCTCGGCGTGTTTTCAAGCTTTTATGAACCACGTCCTGGGACCTTTGCTCTACAAGAATTGTGTAGCCTTCTTAGACGACGTGTTGGTATATTCAGAGAATGAGGAGCAGCATGTGAGGGACATCTGAGAAGTGTTGGGGAAGCTGCAAGCCAACCAGCTGTGGGTGAAACTGGAGAAGTGTCAGTTTCATACCAAGGAGGTGGAATTCCTGGGGTACCGCTTGTCAGACAAGGGATTGGCCATGGACCCAGGCAAGGTCCAAGCGGTACTGGAATGGAAAACACCGAAAACGAAGAAGGATGTGCAAAGATTCCTAGGGTTTGGAAACTTTTATCGGAAGTTCATCAAGAACTTTGCCCACCTGACGGCTCCCATCACTGACTGTCTCAGCAGCAAGAAGAAATTTGTTTGGACGGCGGAGGCGGAGCGAGCATTTGAAGCACTGAAAAGGGCGTTCGCTTCGGAAGAACAACTCCTGCATGTGGATTTACAAAAACCTATGAGAGTGGAAACAGATGCATCAAACCGGGCGATTGGGGCAGTGCTTCTACAACCAGGGGGGAGTAAGTCGGAGTGGAGACCGTGTGCCTTCTTCTCGTGGAAGCTGAATAAGTCCGAGAGGAACTACACGGTGTACGACCGAGAACTACTCGCCATTCACGAAGCGTTCCAGAGATGGAGGCATTTATTGATTGGGGCACAACATAAGGTGCAAGTGTGCACAGATCACAAGAATTTAGAGTATTGGAGAACAGCACGAGTGCTCAACCAACGACAAGTGAGATGGGCCGAGGAGTTCTCCAAATTCCACTTTGAAATTTGTTACGTGCCAGGCCCAGAAAACGTCAGGGCGGACGCTCTCTCACACAAACCTGAGTATTTGGAGGGGGAGGGGGCAACCGAAGAGAGACATGTCATCCCAGAGGACCGCTGGATGTGTGGGGGGGCACTGGTGGGGCAAATAGAACTGGTAGAGGAAACAGAGAATGATGAATACGCCCAGGATAAGCTCAGAGGTCTCAGGGGGGAGGGAGAGAGCCCCGGAGGCTTTGAGGAAAGAAATGGGGCATTGTATTACAAAGGGGCACTGTATATACCTGAAGGAGAATTGAGGGGGAGAGTACTCAAGCAGCTGCACGACAGCCCCACAGCGGGGCATTTTGGGCAACACAAGACCATGTGGTTGGTTACCAGAGAATTTTGGTGGCCTAAGGTGAGGGAAGATGTAAGGGAGTATGTAAGAGGGTGTGACCAATGCCAGCGAGCTAAAGGGGAAAGGCAGGCGCCGGCAGGGTTATTAGAACCCTTACCCACCCCCGAACGGCCATGGGAGGCGGTATCGATAGATTTTATGACGGATCTGCCGAAGTCCAAGGGGAAAACAGCCATCATGGTAGTAGTAGATCTGTTAACTAAGATGTGCCACTTTGTAGCATGCTCACATGCAGTCACAGCGGAAGAGACAGCGAAATTGTTTGTAGAACACATTTTTTCGGTTGCATGGCGCCCCCTTGAGGGTGGTCTCAGACAGAGGCAAACAATTTACGTCCAGGTTCTGGAGGAAGCTCATGAGCTTACTGCACGTGGAGGTCAATTTTTCGACTGCCCGGCACCCTGAAACCAATGGGCAGGCGGAAAGAGCAAACGGTATCCTCCAGCAGTACCTGAGGTGTTATGTCAATGACAGAGAGAACGATTGGGTCGAAAAGTTGGCGCTGGCAGAGTTTGCCTACAATAATGCGGAGAATGTGTCTACAGGGATGAGCCCCTTTTTGGCCAATTATGGGTGTCACCCCAGGGCATATCCAGGGGGAGGAGGGGAGAGATGGAGCGTCCTGGCGGCCAAACATTTTGTAGAAGAGATGGAAGCGATCCATCATCAGCTCCAGCTCAACTTAGAAAGGGCCAAAGAAGAATATAAGAGGCAGGCAGACAAGAACAGAAGGGAAGGTGAAGCCGTAAGGGTGGGGGATCAGGTGTGGCTGTCAACCCGAGGCTTGCCGTTCAAAGGGGGTTGCAAGAAGTTGAGACCCAAAAGGTTGGGTCAACCCAGGTCAACCCAACCACATGAAATTGCACCCAGTATTCCATAGGTCCTTACTGTCACCGTATAGGGGGGGACGTGAAGGGGAATCCACCAGGGGACCTGCCTTAGAAGAAAGGGAACGCAACAGCCATGTTGCGGAAATCATCGATTCCAGGTGGAAGGGGAATCAGGTGGAGTATTTGGTGGTGTGGGAAGGGGAACCGGAGTCAGAAAACACCTGGGTAACTGCAGAGGATGTCAATGACGAGGTCTTAATAGAAACATTCCACCAAAGGTTCCCGAGGAAACCTCAGCCTGTAGCAAGGTTCAGGAGGGAGTACTTCGGCACCACCGACGAGGAGGAGGAACTGGAAGGATTCACGGAATCGGAGTTGGAAGAAGGAAATGACTCCGATGACGAGGAGTACTTGGGGACCAGGAACAGCAACCGGTGGAGGGAAGTGTTCGAGACTTCGGAAGATGAGGGAGGTTCTTTCAGGGGCTTTGCTTCCTCACCGCCCATAGAGGAGGGGACGGGAGGGGGTGAAGGGGGCCCTGGAGGGGAGGTGGATGTCAGGGAACTGCCATCGGAAAGACAGGAGGTGGAGAGGCTCTCTGAGTTTGAGACAGACGTAGCAGCTGAAGAGGGAACCAGCAGAGGGAGAGGAGGGGCTCCAGGGGAAAGTGAGTCAGAGGGATGGCTCAGAGACACTTCAAGCGAAAACAGTGGGGAGGTGTCAAGACCTCCTATAGGGACACCCACTCCTCGCCGGAAACTGTCACGCCGGGAGTCCAGAAGACGTGTTTCCGTTAAGGAGCTTTTATGCTGGAAGAGATTCCGTAAGAGACCACTTTCGGATTCTGCTAGCGACTGACAGAGCCATGCCTGAGGGGCTCCGTCGCAGGCAGGGGTTTGCGCACTTGGCCAAACTCTGAGGGACTAGGATTTTACGCACAAGCAGCTCATCATCCCATCACAATGGCGTCCGAAAATGCCGCATTAAAGGATCTGAGGAAATTCTTTAGCGCCATGGACCATATGTTTTCGAGCGAAGTGGAGCTGAGCGTGACGCGCAAGGAACTGATGGGTTGCAAACAAGGGAACCAATCAGTGAGGGAGTACTGGTCGCGTTTTGCCATGTTGATCCACAAACTTGGGTGGGAACTGAGTTCGGAACCGGTGCAGATGTTATTTGAGGAAGGGTTATCCCCTAGGGTCAAAGAAGAACTTTCCCGCTCGCCCCGCCCAGAGTCAATGGACCAGCTGACCAAGAGGGCGCTTGCAGTAGGAGTAAGGCAAGAGACGCGGGCGATGGAAAGGCGGAAAGGGAGAGGGGAGCGTTGGCATGACAACCACATTCCTAAGATGCCAGGGCAACCGCAACCGCCAGAGGAGCCAATGGAGATTGGAGGCGCGGACTCCAATCAGGCTCCAGCACATTTCAAAGTTTTATGCACCATGTGCTGGGGTTCCTGCTCTACAAGAATTGTGTAGCTTTCCTGGACGACGTACTAATCTACTCAGAGAACGAGGAGCAGCATGTAAAGGACGTCAGGAAAGTGCTGAAGAGACTGCAGGAGCACCAGCTGTGGGTCAAGTTGGAGAAATGCCAATTCCACGCCCAAGAGGTAGAGTTCCTGGGTTACAGGTTGTCTGACAAGGGCTTAGCCATGGACCCAGGCAAGGTGCAGGCAGTGCTGGAATGGAAGACTCCCAAGAACCGGAAGGATGTGCACAGGTTCTTGGGGTTTGGAAATTTCTACAGGAAGTTCATCAAGAACTTCGCCCACCTGACAGCGCCCATTACCGATTGCCTCAGCAGCAAGAAAAAGTTTGAATGAACAGCAGAGGCTCAGCAGTCCTTTGAGGAGCTAAAGAGGGCGTTCGCTTCGGAAGAGCAACTCTTACACGTGGATCTGCAGAAGCCGATGAGGCTGGAGACAGACGCGTCAGACCGAGCGGTGGGGGCCGTATTACTCCAGCCAGGACATCGTGGAGAGTGGAAGCCGTGCGCCTTTTTCTCGAGGAAGCTGAACAAGTCCGAACAAAACTACACGGTATATGACCGGGAACTGCTGGCTATTCATGAGGCTTTTCGCCGCTGGAGACATTTTCTAATAGGTGCACAGCACAAGATCCAGGTGTGCACGGACCATAAGAATCTTGAGTATTGGAGGACTGCGCGAGTCCTGAATCAAAGACAGGTGCGATGGGCACAGGAGTTTTCCAAGTTTTTTTTTGAGATTAGGTACGTGCCGGGGAAGGAAAACGTCAGAGCAGACGCTCTTTCCCGCAAACCAGAGTACTTGGAAGGAGAGGGAGTGCCGGAAGCACGTCATGTCATACCTGAGGACCAATGGGTGTGTGGGGGAGTGTTGGTAGGGAGACAAGAGCTGGCCGGGCGGACGAGGGATGACCAGTACGCCCAAACCAAAATCAGGGAGATCCGAGATGCAGATGAAAATCAGGGGGGGGGTTGAGGTCAAGGAGGGGGTTTTGTACTATAAGGGAGCGTTGTACATACCAGAAGGGGACTTGCGGGGGAAAATACTCAAACAGCTTCATGACAACCCCATGGCGGGACATTTTGGCCAGCACAAGACCATGTTGCTTGTCACCAGGCAGTTCTGGTGGCCGAGGGTAAGGGAAGATGTGCAGGAATACGTACGGGGGTGCAAGCGCTGCCAGCGTGCTAAAGGGGAAAGGGCAGCACCCGCGGGGTTACTGGAACCCTTACCCACACCAGAAAGACCATGGGAAGTGGTATCAATTGATTTTATGACCGATTTACCCAAGTCCAGGGGGAAAACAGCCGTCATGGTGGTAGTTGACTTGATGACCAAAATGTGCCATTTTATTGCGTGCTCGCATGCTGTAACAGCAGAAGAAACAGCGAGGCTGTTTATTAATCATGTCTTCAGGTTGCATGGCGCCCCCTTGAGGATTTTGTCCGACACAGGCCGGCAATTTACTTCCAGGTTCTGGAGGAGGCTCATGAGCCTGTTAGACGTGGAGGTGAGCTTCTCGACGGCCAGACACCCAGAGACCAACGGACAAGCAGAAAGAGCTAATAGCATACTTCAACAGTACCTACGCTGCTACGTCAACAAAAGAGAGAACGATTGGGTGGACAAACTAGCGCTGGCTGAATTTGCATACAATAACGTGGAACATGTGTCCACAGGGATGAGTCCTTTCATGGCCAATTATGGGTGTCACCCCAGGGCTTTCCCAGGGGAGGGGGAGGGAAGGTGGAGTGTGCCAGCGGCCGAACAATTTGTGGAAGAGATGGAGGCGTTACACCAACAACTCAGGGTTAACCTGGAAAGGGCGAAGGAAGCGTACAAGAGGCAGGCAGACAAGCACCGCAGAGAAGGGGAAACTATAAGAGTAGGGGATCAGGTGTGGTTGTCTACCCAAGGGTTACCGTTCAAAGGGGGTTGTAAGAAATTACGGCCAAGACGATTGGGCCCTTTTGAGGTAACACAACAAGTGAATCCGGTGGCTTTTGGACTCAAATTACCCAGCAACATGAAACTGCACCCGGTGTTTCACAGATCCTTACTCTCACCGTACAGGGAAGGGAGGGAATTTCTGGGACAAGAAAGAGAAACACCCATGCATCCACGGGTGGAGGAAAGGGAACTCAGTAGTCATGCAGCTGAAATTCTTGATTCCAGGTGGAGAGGGAGACAGGTGGAATATCTGGTGGCTTGGGAGGGGGAGCCCGAATCGGAGAACACTTGGGTTCCAGCGGAAGAGATCAGGGATGAGTATCTGGAAGAGGAGTTCCATCGCAGATTCCCAAGGAAGCCCAAACCATTAGGGAGGTTCTGGGAGGAGCAATTTGGCGACACGGAGGATGAGGAAGAGTTTGTAGGATTTCCAGCCTCCGAAGAGGAGGAAGGGGGAAGATCTGAAGGGGAGGAATCCGACTGGGAAGAGTGAGCAGCGGAAAGAGACAACAGCAGGTGGAGAGCAGTGTTGGAATCATCTGAGGAGGAGGATAGCTGCTTCAGGGGGTTCCCCACTTCACCGTCCCAGGAACGGACGGGAGGGGAGGGGGCCCTGGGAGGGAGGTGGATGTCAGGGAACTGACATCTGAGACTAGCGGGGAGAGAAGTCGCCCCAATGATGCAGGGGAGGGTACTAGCAAGGAGAGAGAGAGAGTTTCCACGGGGGAAGGGAATCAAGGTGACACCAGGAAGAAAGGGGAGGCTGAGAGTACTTCAGAGGGAGGGCTCCGAGACTCTTGAAGTGAGATCAGCGGGGAGAGCACCGGACCCCCGCTTGGCACGCCCACTCTGCACAGAAGGCTTCCGCGCAGAGAATCTAGGCGGAGACTGGGCGTCAAGGAATTTTTATGTTGGAAGAAGTTTAGAAAACGCCCACTGACGGATTCTGCCAGCGACTGAAGCATCCACGCATAAGGGCTGCTCAGCCAGGGAAAGGTTCAACCACCCAAGCAACTTGGAGCAGTTGGTGGTTTACACACAAGCAACCCCAATTCCCATTATACATAAGTTCTGATTTATGCATACTTATGCACAGGCCTACTGGTCCCTCTTTTGTTTTTGTTTTTTGTTTTTTTTATATAAACTTTTTATTAAGATTTTTACATTACAAAATAGAAAAAGAAAAAAGAAAAAATGCAAAATAAAAATAGTTCAAAACAACCAATCTTTTCATCACATTATTTTTCATTTACTTGTTTCTCGGACCTCCTCATACCTTCCTTTTTTGTATTCCAGTTCAATTTATTAGCTCAGCAGTTTCTTTCCCTCTTTATTCTACTCAGATCTTTAATCTTAAATTATTATAACCTTGAATTTTAACTTATAAAAAACCATTTTTTCATATTTTTTTATACCATTACCGCAAGAAATCACTTAATTTCAATCCAACATCATTCTAACATTCATTAATTTTACAATGTCTCTGTAGATAGTCTTTAAATTTCTTCCAGTCTTCTTCCACTGACTCTTCTCCCTGGTCTCGGATCCTACCAGTCATTTCCGCCAATTCCATGTAGTCCATCACCTTCATCTGCCATTCTTCCAGAGTGGGTAAATCTTGTGTCTTCCAATACTTTGCAATAAATATTCTTGCTGCTGTTATAGCGTACATAAAGAAAGTTCTATCCTTCTTTAACACTGATTGGTCAACTATGCCCAGGAGAAAGGCCTCTGGTTTCTTCAAGAAGGTATATTTAAATACCTTTTTCAATTCATTATATATCGTCTCCCAGAAAGCCTTAATCCTTGGGCACGTCCACCAAAGGTGAAAGAATGTACCTTCCGTTTCCTTACATTTCCAGCATTTATTATCGGGCAAATGGTAGATTTTTGCTAGCTTGACTGGGGTCATGTACCACCTGTATATCATTTTCATAATATTCTCTCTTAAGGCATTACATGCCGTGAATTTCATACCTGTGGTCCATAACTGTTCCCAGTCAGCAAACATAATATTGTGTCCAATATCTTGTGTCCATTTAATAATAACAGATTTCACAGTTTCATCCTGAGTATTCCATTTCAACAGCAAGTTATACATCCTTGACAAAGTCTTAGTTTTGGGTTCTAACAGCTCTGTTTCTAATTTTGATTTTTCCACCTGGAAGCCAATTTTCTTGTCCAAATTATATGCCTCCATTATCTGATAATAATGAAGCCAGTCTCGCACTTTGTTCTTTAGTTTCTCAAAACTCTGCAGTTTTAATCAATCTCCAAAATTTCCCAATATTTCGGCCATTTAACCTCCATATTGAGCTTTTTCTGAGCTTTCGCTTCCATCGGTGACAGCCACCTTGGGGTTTTATTTTCCAATAAATCCTTATATCTTATCCAAACGTTAAACAATGCTTTTCTAACAATATGGTTTTTAAATCCTTTATGTGCCTTGACCTTATCGTACCACAAATATGCATGCCATCCAAATACATTGTTAAAACCTTCCAAATCCAAAATGTCTGTGTTTTCGAGAAGTAGCCATTCTTTCAACCACTCTATCACTCTATCACTGGTCCCACTTTTGGATAAAAAGCTGCTTCAGAAGTGGAGTGATTGCAAGTGGAGATGTGGCAAGGAATCGGTGCATCACCTTTGCCCCATTTCCCTGCTCCAACTCTGCCCCTAGAAGTTGTTTACTAAAGTTCTGTAAACTTCTAAACATGTGTTTAACCCGCTCATCCCCAAAGTTTTTTTTTATCCACAAACCAAAACAAAGAGGCAGCCCTGATACATCTTATCACTTTATTCTACATACTTGCAGTTTGCTCCTAGACAAGAGTCCTATTCACCAATTATTGTAGTCATCTGGTTCAGCATAGGGGATGGCTATGCACCAGGTAGCCTCATCTCCTAGGCTTTGAGTGTACAGCATTACTACTATCTGTAGTGATGGAGTATTTTGACCGACACAGGACCAAGAATATCTGTCAACATGAATTTTAGTGGTTAAGATGAATATTCTTCCCAAAATGGTGTTCTCATTCCAAACATTCCAAACATTACTGGTGATAAGTAAATTGTTTCAAACATTGGAAGAAAGACATAATGAAATTTATCTGGCAAGGGAAGAAACCATGTATTCTAATGGATGTGAAGGAAAGTGGTGGTTTTGCTCTACCGACCTTCTATTACAAGGCAGCATGTTGCTGCTGGTTGAAGGATTGGATGGAATTTAAAAATAATAATCTATTAGACTTAGACTGGTTCTACCTGCAGTTTGGCTGGCACGCATACCTGTGTTACAATAAAGCTATAGTACGTCTTTTTCAGCGATCTGTTCAAGTGTCTTCAAAGTCCATGACACCTTTGGTAAAGACCAATTGGAGCACTCAAGTTCTTAAGCCATGTGAGCAGAAAAAGATTTTACCTAGTTTGGATGAGAAACAAAGATCTTGAGGAAAAAACTCCAAGATGGCTATCCCCCATTGAAGCGGTATTAGTAAAGGAGAAAAATAGGGGGGTGGGGACCTGCTGCACATTATTAAGAAATTATAGAATTTGAAGAAGGAAAAGCTAAATTAAAATATCTAATAATGGATTACAGACTGATTCCAATATCACCAATTGATTGAGAAATTTAAAAAAGAAAAAGGATTCTCTGAAGAAGGTTCAGAATTTGAAAAAGTAGGAAGGAATGAAAAATTAATTTGCAGAAATTACAAAATATTGCTAGAATGGGAGACAATGGATGAGATGATAAAGGTAACTATGACACATTGAATGATAGACACTGGCCATAATATAGAAATAGAAGTGTGAGAGATACCATGGAAAACAGCAACTTCTCGGCATGCTATATTCTAAAGGAAAATGTGCCCCCCCCCAATGATTTGTAGATTGTATTTGACCCCTAGTAATTTAGTGAATTTACACGAGACGCGGGTGGCGCTGTGGGTAAAAGCCTCAGCGCATAGGACTTGCCAATCGAAAGGTCAGCAGTTCAAATCCCCGCGGCGGGGTGTGCTCCCGTTGTTCGGTCGCAGCGCCTGCCAACCTAGCAGTTCGAAAGCACTCCCGGGTGCAAGTAGATAAATAGGGACCGCTTACTAGCAGGAAGGTAAACGGCGTTTCCATGTGCGGCTCTGGCTCACCAGAGCAGCTTCATCACGCTGGCCACGTGACCCGGAAGTGTCTCCGGACAGCGCTGGCCCCCGGACTCTTGAGTGAGATGGGCGCACAACCCTAGAGTCTTTCAAGACTGGCCCGTACGGGCAGGCATACCTTTACCTTTACCTTTAATTTAGTGAAAGGGGACGCGGGTGGTGCTGTGGGTTAAACCACAGAGTCTAGGACTTGCCAATTAGAAGATTGGCGGTTCGAATCCCCACGGCGGAGTGAGCTCCCATTGCTCGGTCCCTGCTCCTGTCAACCTAGCAGTTCGAAAGCACATCAAAAGGCAAGTAGATAAATAGGTACCGCTCCAGCAGGAAGGTAAATGGCATTTCTGTGCGCTGCTCTGGTTCGCCAGAAGCAGCTTAGTTCTGCTGGCAATAAAGCGAGATGAGCGTTGCAACCCCAGAGTCGGCCACGACTGAACCAAATGGTCAGGGGTCCCTTTACCTTTACTTTTAAAGTAATGAAAATGTACAAAAAAAGGATCCAAATTATGTTGGAAATACCAAGAGACAGAGGGGATCTTCATTCATATGTGGTGGTCCTGTAAACAGGCTAAAGAGTATTGCAAAATGATCTATACAGAATTTTAAAAAGATGCTAAGGCTGACCTCCAAAAAACTGGAGGTTTTTTTTAAACTAAGCATAACTAATGGAGATATCCCTAAAAAGACACTTAGCCTCTTCCTTTATGCAACCACAGTGGACAGGATGTTATATGCTCAGAAATGGAAGAACAACAAAAAAATCCAAAGAAAGAAGAATGGCAGTATAAAATGATCGATTATGCAGTACTTGCAAAGATGACAGAAAGGTTAAGGGTCCAATATGACAGAAGGATATGGGTAGAGTGGGGACGTTTTGACAATTATTTAAAAAGATACAACAAATAAATTTCCAAGTAGGGTTAGAAATATGAGCAGCAGTTTAAAACAGTGTGGTAAATGTATAGAATGATTTGGGTGGCATTAAAAGGATATGCAGCAAGAAATGAATAAATAAGTAACCATGGAGGGGTGGAGGTGAAAGTCTTTTGATATGAGATTAACAAAAGAAACTGAAAAATGTGTATATTAAGTCTGTGGGCTCAAAAAAGACTTTGGGGGTGAGGACAAGTGTTTGAAACTTTGCAGGGAAGTAAACATAAGGTCTTGTGTTTTCCCAAAAGGCACGTGCTTTTCATCATGTTGACTGTCTTGCTGAGATCAAACCATCGCCTTTAACTTTTAAGTGACAAAAACAAAGCAAGAACAGAAAATGATGTACAGTGAAGTGGGTGATATAAGTAAAAAACAAACACTGCTCCTTTTCCCTTGCAGAATACCCAAGAGCCCATATAGAGTCCTTTTGTAGAGTCCTATCGGTAAATAACAGAAAAAATAACAGACCAACCAGAGAATACTGAGAAGCAAAGCAGCTATTAAGCCTGATCTTTATTGACTGTTGCCACAGGGTGCTCTCCCACACGCAGGAGAGAGGAGGAGGACCCCAAACAATGGCGCGCAAGGCCTTATATATCCATTTTGAAATTCCCTGCCCTGGAGCTCCATAGAATCATAGAATCATAGAATCATAGAGTTGGAAGAGACCACAAGGGCCATCGAGTCCAACCCCCTGCCAAGCAGGAAACACCATCAGAGCACTCCTGACATATGGTTGTCAAGCCTCTGCTTAAAGACCTCCAAAGAAGGAGACTCCACCACACTCCTTGGCAGCAAATTCCACTGTCGAACAGCTCTTACTGTCAGGAAGTTCTTCCTAATGTTTAGGTGGAATCTTCTTTCTTGTAGTTTGGATCCATTGCTCCGTGTCCGCTTCTCTGGAGCAGCAGAAAACAGCCTTTCTCCCTCCTCTATGTGACATCCTTTTATATATTTGAACATGGCTATCATATCACCCCTTAACCTCCTCTTCTCCAGGCTAAACATGCCCAGCTCCCTTAGCCGTTCCTCATAAGGCATCATTTCCAGGCCTTTGACCATTTTGGTTGCCCTCCTCTGGACACGTTCCAGTTTGTCAGTGTCCTTCTTGAACTGTGGTGCCCAGAACTGGACACAGTACTCCAGGTGAGGTCTGACCAGAGCAGAATACAGTGGCACTATTACTTCCCTTGATCTAGATGCTATACTCCTATTGATGAGGCCCAGAATTGCATTGGCTTTTTTAGCTGCCGCGTCACACTGTTGGCTCATGTCAAGTTTGTGGTCAACCAAGACTCCTAGATCCTTTTCACATGTACTGCTCTCAAGCCAGGTGTCACCCATCTTGTATTTGTGCCTCTCATTTTTTTTGCCCAAGTGCAATACTTTACATTTCTCCCTGTTAAAATTCATCTTGTTTGTTTTGGCCCAGTTCTCTAATCTGTCAAGGTCGTTTTGAAGTGTGATCCTGTCCTCTGGGGTGTTAGCCACCCCTCCCAGTTTGGTGTCATCTGCAAATTTGATCAGGATGCCCTTGAGTCCATCATCCAAGTCGTTGATAAAGATGTTGAATAAGACCGGGCCCAAGACAGAACCCTGTGGCACCCCACTCTTCTCCAGGATGAAGAGGAACCATTGATGAGCACCCTTTGGGTTCGGTCAGTCAGCCAGTTACAAATCCACTGAGTGGTAGCATAGTCAAGACCGCATTTTACCAGCTTCTTTACAAGAATATCATGGGGCACCTTGTCAAATGCCTTGCTGAAATCAAGGTAGACTACATCCACTGCGTTCCCTTCATCTACCAGGCTTGTAATTCTGTCAAAAAACGAGATCAGGTTAGTCTGACATGACTTATTTTTCAGAAATCCATGCTGACTATTGGTGATCACAGCATTCCTTTCTAGGTGCTCACAGACTGTTTGCTTAATGATCTGCTCCAGAATCTTCCCTGGTATTGATGTCAGACTGACTGGGCGGTAATTATTTGGGTCCTCTCTTTTCCCCTTTTTGAAAATAGGGACAACATTTGCCCTCCTCCAGTCTGCCGGGACTTCGCCTGTTCTCCAGGAATTCTCAAAGATGACTGCCAGTGGTTCTGAAATCACATCTGCCAGTTCTTTTAATACTCTTGGATGCAGTTCATCTGGCCCTGGAGACTTGAATACATCTAGACTAGCCAAGTATTCTTGTACTATCTCCTTAGTTATTCTGGGCTGTGTTTCCTCTGCTGAATCATTTGCTCCAAATTCTTCAGGTCGGGCATTGTTTTCTTTATCGGAGAAGACTGAGGCAAAGAAGGCATTGAGGAGTTCAGCCCTTTCTGTGTCCCCTGTTTGCATTTCACCATCTTCTCCTCTGAGTGACCCCACGGTTTCTTTGTTCTTCCTTTTGCTACGAACATACCCATAAAAGCCTTTTTTGTTGCTTTTAACCTCTCTAGCAAGCCTGAGTTCATTTTGTGCTTTAGCTTTTCTGACTTTGTGTCTACACGTGCTGGCTATTTGTTTGAATTCCTCTTTGGTGGTTTCCCCCCCTTTCCATTTTTTGTACACATCCTTTTTTAATCTTAACTCAGTTACAAGTTCTTTAGATAGCCACCCTGGCTTCTTTAGGCACCTTCCATGTTTCCGTCTCATTGGTATTGCCTGAAGTTGTGCTTTTACTATCTCCCTCTTAACAAACTCCCAGCCATCTTGAACTCCCTTTCCTTTTAGTATTACTGTCCATGGGATCTCACCCAGCACTTCCCTAAGCTTTATGAAGTCGGCTTTCTTAAAGTCGAGAAATTGAGTCCTAGTATGCTTGGCTGCTCCTTTCCGCTGTATAGTAAACTTCAGAAGAGCATGATCACTCGCGCCCAATGATCCTTCCACTTCTACCCCACTAACCAGGTCATCAACATTGGTTAGGACCAGATCTAAAATGGCTGTTCCTCTTGTTGCTTCTCCCACTTTCTGGACAATGAAGTTGTCTGCAAGGGCAGTGAGGAATCTGTTTGACCTTATGCTCTTGGCTGAGTTTGACATCCAACAAATATCCGGGTAATTGAAGTCCCCCATTACTACTATCTCCCTTCCTTTTGCATGCTTGGCCATCTGTTCCAGGAAGGCATCATCTATGTCCTCCGTTTGGCTTGGGGATCTATAGTAAACTCCCACAATGAGGTCACTGTTATTCTTCTCTCCCTTAATTTTGACCCAAATGCTCTCACTTTGGCTTTGAGGTTCTAAATCTTGGATCTCTTCACAGGTATACACATCCCTGACATATAACGCCACTCCTCCTCCTTTCTTGTCTGGTCTGTTTCTTTGAAATAGATTGTATCCCTCCATTATTACATTCCAATCGTGGGATTTATCCCACCAGGTTTCAGCGATTCCTATTATGTCATATTTAGTTTGCTGTACCAGGAGCTCAAGCTCATCTTGTTTATTTCCCATGCTTTGCGCATTAGTGTACAGACATTGAAGTCCATTAATCATTCCCCCGTGTCTCTTATTTAAGGATTTTCTCCTCCCACCACTAGGTCTGCATGCTCTTTGCTCCATTCGGTCTATGACATTTGGATGATCATCTTCATCAATTGATAGACTCCTACCTTCAGGAGCACTGTCTCCCTCCCCCACATTAGTCAGTTTAAAGCCCTCCTGATGAGGTTTCTGAGATTTTTTGCAAAAACATTCCTCCCAACCGTTGTGAGGTGCAGCCCATCGCTTGCCAGAAGTCCATCTTCAAGAAACTGCATTCCGTGATCTAAGAATCCAAACCGTTCCTGTTTGCACCATTTGCGAAGCCAGTTGTTCACTTCCACTATTTTTCCCTCTCTCCCTGGGCCACGTCGTTCAACTGGGAGGACAGATGAGATGACAATTTGTGCATTTAATTGCTTCAATTTCCTGCCCAGAGCCTCGTAATCTCTTTTGATCTTCTGGAGGCTATTGCTTGCAGTGTCATTGGTTCCCACATGAACCAAGAGGAAGGGGTATTTGTCAATGGGTTTTATGATTCCTTGCAGTCGTTCAGTTACATCTTGGATCTTAGCCCCGGGGAGACAGCACACTTCCCGAGACATCTTGTCAGGCCCCCAGATCACTGCTTCTGTTCCCCTCAGTAGGGAATCCCCTATCACCACTACACGCCTCCTCTTAGGTCTGGTCGGGGTTCTTCTGTGAGCTGTCGGTTCCAAGGTCGCCTGGACATTCCCAGAGGACTGCCTTTGCTCCTCGTCTTCATATACCTGATCGACTGTAATGAGGGAGAGATCCTCAAATGGAGTCTGCTCTTCGTCTTCCATGCTAGGGGAAAGGACCTCAAAGCGATTGCGTATTTCTAAACAATCAGAGCGAACCCTGGGCCTCCTACTTCTTTGAGTCACGTTTCTCCATATATCTGGCTCCTGTGTTGGTGAACTAGCCACCTTCTCAGGGGAGTCCCCTGTCTCTTCCTTGGTGGAGACGGTGTGCTCTGTTGCTTCCAAGAAGAGTTCCAGCTCTCTAATTCTTTGGAGCGTAGCTACACGTTCCTCCAGTTGCTGGACTTTGTCTTTTAAGAGGGCAATCAACATGCAATTGCTGCAGGTAAAGCTGCCTGCAACCTTTGGCAAGATGGCAAACATTGCGCAGGAACCACAGGCGACTGCAGCTGTTCCCTCACCCTCCATCTTGGGAACGTGTCGTTGGGGGTGACTACAGTGGTCCTCTATCATAAAAAGTGTGGAGACAGGACAAATAAATCCCTCCCAAAAAACCTAGGTCTCCCCCAACAAATGTTTGAGACTAGCTCCCCTAAATCTAAAATATGGATCAAATATGTTCCTTCTTCAGCTGCTGCCCTAAAGCTCTGATAAGCTCCTCCCACAGCTAATCACCTACCTCAACAGAAGCCCTGCCCCCTCTGACCTTTGCCCAGAGAGAGCAGCTAAACAGCCACAAGAAACTCACACAGGAAAACCCTTTTTGTTCCTTCTTCAGCTGCTGCCCTAAAGCTCTGATAAGCTCCTCCCACAGCTAATCACCTACCTCAACAGAAGCCCTGCCCCCTCTGACCTTTGCCCAGAGAGAGCAGCTAAACAGCCACAAGAAACTCACACAGGAAAACCCTTTTTGTTCCTTCTTCAGCTGCTGCCCTAAAGCTCTGATAAGCTCCTCAGACCACCCCTCCATACATACATCACAGAAGGGGTGTAGCCCAAGACCACCCCCCACAAATATCATACCTACATCACAAAAAAAGACGGTCTACAACAGAAATTTGAAAGTTGTTGTTTTTCCTGGTAGTCTGGCCATTCCTTTGAGATGGCAATTACCTAATTCCTGAGACAATGGGAAGGTTTTTTCACCTCCTCCCTCCTTCACAACTGGATGGCTGAGGGTGCTTTGTGAGTAACAGAGTTGTGACTGGAGCAGCAGCTGGGAAAAGCATGATATACCATGATAGAGATCAGCCTCAACATTTCACAAATAGTAGGCAGTGAAGTAAAGAGTGCTTGGAGGAGGCAAGGAAGCTCTGGGTAAATGGTTTGTGAATTGTTTTCTAGAAGCATACCAGGTTCCTCACTGTCAACTTCAGTAATGGTAAACAAGCATCCTTGTTAGATTATGCAAGGTGGCTGGTCAGGTGTACCCCATTGTTGGTCTTCTATTGATAAAAGAGAAGGTACAGCAACTTGTGGCCCATCTTTCCACACTTCCTGTTGAAATTTCAGCTTTCAGCGCCTTTTCCAGCTTTCAGAGGCAGGAGACCTGTAAGGTTGGTCTGCCTCGGAGGCTGATGGATCCAATGGGTTTCCTGATAGTTCTGGTGGATTTTCTGGCTGATTTAACTGACACTCCTGTCAAAGCCCTGGGCCAATCTCTGGAACATCAGAATGGCTTGGGCAGTTGACATGATTGCCCCTGAGCACCCTCTCCCAGAGCCCATTTAGCTCTCTAGTATACTCCAGAGCTTAGGGCAAGGAAACAAGCTGGGAGATGGTTTGAATGCAAGTAAATTCCAGTTGAATGCAATTGAACACTGGGGGGAGCTCATCATCAAGCCTCCCTAGTGGCAGTGAAGGCAGTGCCTCCAGTGTATTTTTATTGTGCTGTCCAGCAGAGCTTTTCTGTCTGGCCCAAAGGAGGTGACAGAACCAATGGTAGTTCACTGTGACTTGTTTGCAAAGCATTTTGAGGGTAAAATTTCTTGTATCTGCTGGGACATTGACTACACAGATGAATCTTGAGAGGAGTTCCAGAGCACTGTCTACTCCTGTTATATTGGATGAGTTTCAGTTAGTAAGGCTCAAGGATGTGCTTGGATCAGTCAGGGTGACCACTTGCCCCCCCCCCCCCTTGGCTGATAAAAACTAGCGGGGAGGGGACAGCTGGCTGGGCTTGGGAAATGATTCACACCTCCTGGCAAGAGAGGGTGCTCCCTGCCTGGTTGAAGGAGGCAGTGGCAAAACCCTCCCTGAATTTGGAAAAACTTAGTACCGTAATTTTGAGCCAGTTGCAAAGCTTTCCTTCTTGGGCAAAGTTCTTGAGTGGGTGGATGCAGATCAGATCCATTGCTCTTGGAGGAAACTGATTTTCTAGATCCATTGGGGTTTAGGCCTAGTTTTAGTGCAAAGACTGCTTTGGTCGCTCTGTAGGATTACCTCTCTCAGGAAAGAGACATGGGAAATATGTCCCTGTGAATTTTCCTCAACCTTTTGGCAGCTTTCCATGTCGTTGACCATGGTATCCTTCTGGGGCAGCTGCCCAAGTTGAGGGTAGGTGCACTGGCGGAGGAAGTTGGGTATGGGTGTGCAGTGCTCACCAGGTGTCAGCCATGAGGGCAGGTGACATCACCACCCCACGTCCCCCTCGCTGTGCAGGCAGTGAGCCACTAGGGACGATGCTGCCACAGGTGGCTAGCGGCTCCCTCCCGCGCAGCAGGCGGCTAGGGAAGCTCGCCACACGGGTGGCAAGCAGCCCCTCCCCACTCACTGCATGGGCGGCAGGCAGCTAGGGGCGTTCTCTGTGTGGGCGGCTATTCCCACTCCCACAGCCTGCTGGTAGATGCCACTGTCTTGCAGTGGTTCCAGTCCTACTTGGATGGTAGTTTCCAGAAGATGTTTAAAGTGTTGAAGGAAGAATGGTCGAAACACAGTTTCAAAACTGGTCTGAGCAATGTGCACAAAGCAGAGTGTGCATTCTAGAAGAAAATGTACCATTTTGGCCCAAATATAAGCCACAGCCGCAAATAAGCCTCACTTTTAAAATTTGGGGGGGGGGGGGGGTTAAAAAGACAATAACCAAATATAAGCCACTCACTTAAAATTGGGTTACAGGGTGAAAGTTATCAAGGCAAATCACTATTCAATTGCTAAAGTTCTGGAGGCACTCACACCCGTAAATGGCAAATGAACAGTCCCAAGCTCACAAATTGGCAATAAAACATTTTTTGTTCCATTTCACCGTATGTCTGTTTCAGCAGTAATATCATAAAATCCCATTTTTGCAAGGTCATTAATTTAAGCCACACTTTAACTTTTCACGGTCGGAATTTGGAAAAAAATAGTGAGGCCAATACAGTACAAAGGTTGCTCGAGCTGTTCTCATATCACAGCCTCTGCATCACACACAAATTATTCTCTATCAGGGCAAAATACAGAGTGTCCAAGTGACATCCAATGTCAGGTCACTGACACCAGCTGGACTTGATTGTTAGCAGAGGCAGGACTGGGTCTGAGACTCTTCTTTCTTGCCTCACCTACACAACTGGCATCACTGCACATTCAGTTCTCTGCACTCCAAGAGATTTGTGATGCAGTAAGCTCCCATAGCTTATTGCTTCTGGACACACCTTAGTGAGAAACATGTTTGTCTAGATTTCTAAAACTTAACACTGTTATTAACCAGGGAGTACAGCACATGCTTAAACGCATTGCTGGTTTTTAATCTGATTTTAATCTGTTGTTTTATTCTGTTGCTAATTATATACTATTTTAGATTTTAGGCTTACACATTGCTATAGTTTTATGTTTACTGCCTCCTTTGTGGTGTAAACTAACCAGAAAACTATTGTTGTTGGCTGGTATTTGAATAGAAACAAAATAATGGCTAACACCCCAGAGGACAGGATCACACTTCAAAACGACCTTGACAGATTAGAGAACTGGGCCAAAACAAACAAGATGAATTTTAACAGGGAGAAATGTAAAGTTTTTGGGCAAAAAAAATGAGAGGCACAAATACAAGATGGGTGACACCTGGCTTGAGAGCAGTACATGTGAAAAGGATCTAGGAGTCTTGGTTGACCACAAACTTGACATGAGCCAACAGTGTGACGCGGCAGCTAAAAAAGCCAATGCAATTCTGGGCCTCATCAATAGGAGTATAGCATCTAGATCAAGGGAAGTAATAGTGCCACTGTATTCTGCTCTGGTCAGACCTCACCTGGAGTACTGTGTCCAGTTCTGGGCACCACAGTTCAAGAAGGACACTGACAAACTGGAACGTGTCCAGAGGAGGGCAACCAAAATGGTCAAAGGCCTGGAAATGATGCCTTATGAGGAACGGCTAAGGGAGCTGGGCATGTTTAGCCTGGAGAAGAGGAGGTTAAGGGGTGATATGATAGCCATGTTCAAATATATAAAAGGATGTCACATAGAGGAGGGAGAAAGGCTGTTTTCTGCTGCTCCAGAGAAGCGGACACGGAGCAATGGATCCAAACTACAAGAAAGAAGATTCCACCTAAACATTAGGAAGAACTTCCTGACAGTAAGAGCTGTTCGACAGTGGAATTTGCTGCCAAGGAGTGTGGTGGAGTCTCCTTCTTTGGAGGTCTTTAAGCAGAGGCTTGACAACCATATGTCAGGAGTGCTCTGATGGTGTTTCCTGCTTGGCAGGGGGTTGGACTCGATGGCCCTTGTGGTCTCTTCCAACTCTATGATTCTATGATTCTATGATTCTATGATAATTCTTTCTGAACAAAAGCAGTGAAACTTCAAAGTTTCTCATTAATTTCTGATTATGTATTTTATGAGAGGGAAGCTTTATGGGAGAAAGTAAGTGATGCATCTTGGACATACTTTATCCCATTTATGTTAAACTTTCCAGAGCACGTATTCAAATCCAAACACAGTTCCAAGGGGGTAAGTATCATTGTACCTCCATCCTTTAGGAGACAACTCCTGTTTCCTGTTCTCTAACCAGTTATTAACTGTCCGCTAAGTCTGTGCTCTCCCTTAAAACAAAGCATTCCAGTTTGCATTCTGCAGTATACTTGGAATCCTGTATTGCTGTCATCTGTAAGTACTGACTTTGTGATTATTCTCGGAGTAACTTTTCCAAAAAGCATAGTTAAGATGACCAGAATATGTATACAAAGGAGGATTTCAGTCTCCAACCCTAGGTTTATTGTAAGAAGTAATTCAGAACAGAGAACAGAACCTTGGGTTGTGTATAGAAATATGTATAGAATATGTATAGAAAGGAGGATTTCAATCTCCACCCTAGGTTTACTGTAAGAAGTAGTTCAGATGTTTTTGCCTGAGAACAGAATCTTGGGTTGCACATGAATCTCTGGTATCACCCTAATAGAACTTGATCTGAAGGTGAATTTCTAGATTCCTTACACTATTATGAACATCTCAGTGCTCAATCCCTTCCCTCAGTGCAACCCAGTGGAAGCTGCAACTAGTAAAAGAACAAATATGGATAAGCAGTAGTTAATTTACAGTGAAAATTTAGATCTTACAGGACAAGAACAAAAACTGAGAAATGAAGAAATCTGGTCATGGATTGGCTGCAGATACATCAGATTAATGAATTGTTTAAGATTGACAGGAAAAATGGCTTTGCAGAACAAAAGTCTCAGATTCCAAAATAAAAGTATTATCCTGTAAATAATTAAGGAATATTGGGAAATTATATATGATGAATTAGAAAAGATACTTTAAAAAGCTTTTCCCAAAACACCTGATATTTTCCTCTTGGGGATGGTAACAATGGAGCCCCCCCCCCAAAAAAAAAGAGGTTATCACTATATGCCACTGCTGCAGCTAGAACCTTATTGGCACAAAGGTGGAAAACTGTCAGGCAGCAGAGGAACCAACCCTCACAACCGGTTGCCAGGAACGGATAAAACAAGGAAAAGTCTGCTTTTTATTCAATATATTCAGAGAGAGGCTTGGAATGCAGCCTCTTAGAATAATGGCATTCTTCCAATTGACTCTTTACCCCCTTTTTCACTCACATCCTCATTCATCATCCACATCACCTCCTCTGTGGGTACTGACAAGTGCCCTCTGTCCTTGAGACTCCCCTGTGTGAGTGCCTAAGGGCCCCGATCCTGCCACTCACCACCTGGCCCAGGGCGGAGCCTGACAGGCCTCATAAGGACTGCTGTTGCTGCCCAGGGGGACTCCCCTGCATGAGTGCCTAAGGGCCCCACTCCTGTCACTCACCACCTAGCCCAGGATGGGGCCTGACAGGCCACATAAGGATAGTTGCTGCTACTGCTGCTGCTGTCCAGGAGGACTCGGAGGGGTGCAGAGTTCTTTTTAAAATGTTTTAAAATTTTCTTTTTCCCTTTTGAATTTTTTTGTGGGGGTGGGGTGAGGATGGGATGGATGTTTGGTTGGGCTTGGGAATTTGTTTGATTTTGATGTATTTGTAATTTTTACAGTTTTTTGTTTGTATTGTTTGATTGTTGTTGTTATTTTTTTAAAGGTTTTATTTTGTTCTTAAGGGGAGGGGTCAGGGCTGCCGGGGAGTGGGTCCCAGCCAACAAAATGGCTGGGGCATGTTCCACAGGGGGGGAGGGGTGCACTGGGACAACGGATCTCAGTGATCACGGGTAGGAGGAGGAGTTACGCTAAGACCAGACCACGTAATTACAGAAGAGGCAGGTTTAGTCGTTGTTTGAGGACTATCCCTGCCTCCAGGTCTGCTCCTGACTGGACGGATACTAGAATCAGCAAGGGATACCCACATGACCTGAAGGTGCTGCAGTGCAATGCCAGGTCAATGATTCATAAGACCACTGCCATCCATGACTTGATCATGGATGGAGGACTTGACCTGGCATGTGTAACAGAGACTTGGTTGGATGAAGCAGATGGGCCTGTCCTTTCCACTGCTTTTCCACCAGGTTTCTCTTATGCACAGCAACCCAGGCCTTGTGGGCGGGGAGGGGGGGTTGCAGTGATTTTTAGGAAGTCATTAGTTTGCACCAGGCATCCTAT